>NC_135882.1:71088431-72338173 GCF_964194155.1 Cetorhinus maximus
GGCAGCCTCCCTCTGGCAGCCCAGAGGGGCCTTCGGAGCCGGAAGTTCTATGGCCCACAGAAGAGGTGGTGGGCCAGAATGCCAGCCACCAAGGCCCCAGTTATACCCGTGGAGGGCTTTCCCTTCCAATTGGTAGAGCCCTCCACACTCAGCAATCCTGAGATTCTTTTTACTGGAAATTACCTGTCTGAGGAGACCTCCATTTTCAGACACCCCCAAGATCTCTGACCCTTCTTCAGCAGTGCCCACCTCTCCCCGTGGTGCTGGTGAAGCGACAGATCTGCCGGCCTCTGATTGTACCAGCAGTATGTAGAGCCCACCTGCCATTCTTAATTGGACAGAGAGCCTGGAGCTGACAAATTTGGACGCTGTCGCCACTAAATTACCTGGACCCACTACTAGCATGTACGGGCTTGGGGCTTCAATTTGGGCCTGGCCTTGTGTCCCGAAGCCTGTGGTAAAATTCAGCCTATTAGGTCAGATGACAATAACCTTCTTCAAACAGTTGGGTTTTATGAAGTATTCTAAAGGAGGAAAGCGAGGTAGAGAGCTGGAAAGTAGGGAATTCCAGATCTTAGGGTCTAGAAAGCCGAAGGCATCACCACCAATGGTGGAGTAATTAAAATCAAAGATGGTCAAGAGGCCAAAATCTGATGAGCACAGATGCCGTGGAAGATTGTGGGCCTGGAGGAGATGACAGAGATAGGTCATGGAGGGATTTGAAAACACAATGAGAATTTGAAAATAAAAACTTTGATTGATTGGAAGCCAATGTAGGTCAGTGAGCACAGTGGTGATAGATGAATGGGACTTGGTGCGAGTTAAGACAAGGTGAGCAGAATTTGGGTGACCTCAAATTTACAGGGTAGGTAGGATGCGTGAAACCAGCCAAGAATGTGTTGGAATAGTTGAGTTTGGAATTTCATAACAAAGGAATGAACAAAGGTTCCAGCAGCAGGGGGGCTGGGGGTGGTGTGGTGAGGTGGGGGCGAAGTCGGGTGAAGCTATGGAGGTGGAAACAGGCAGCCTTAGAGATGGCATGAATATGTTGCCAAAGCCAAAATATAACATCAAGGTTGAAAACAGTCTGGCTTAGTTGGAGACATTTCCAGGGAGTAGGATGAAGTCAGCTGAGAAACAGGTTTTAGAATGGGGGCCAAAAGCGAAGGTTTCATTCTTCCCAATATTGAATTGAAGGAAATTTTTGCCCATTCAATACTGGATGTTGGATAAGCAGTCTGATAATTTAGCAACAGTGGAGGAGTCGAGAGAGCTGGTGGTGAGGTAGAGCTGGGTGTCATCAGAGGACATCTGAAAATTAACGCTGTGCCTTCAGGTGATGTCGCCAAGGGCAATACTTAGGAGGGGGCCAAGGATAGATCTGTGGAGGGCACCAGGGAAACCATTTTCAAATGATACTCAAGGGATGATTAGATAAGAATTGAACCTGGCAAGTGCATTCCCAGCCAGCTGGTTGACAGTGGAGGAGAGTTGGAGGAAGATGGTGGGATGAACCATGTCAAAGGCTGCAGACAGGTCGAGAAGGATGAAGAGGGAAAGTTTACATTTGTCACAGTCATATAGAATATGTTTGGAACTTTGATAAGAGCTGCTTCATTACTGTGGCAGGGGTGAAAACCTAATTGGAGGATTTCAAATACAGAGTTCTGAGGAAGATGGGTACAGATTTGGGAGGTGACAACACATTCAAGGACTTTGGAGGGGAAAGGGAGGTTGGAGATAGGACAGTAGTTTGCATGTATGGTGAGGTCAAGGGTCATTCCTTTTTGGAGAGAAGGGTGATAACGGCATATAGATTTAAAGGAGGGAGGGAGAACACATGAAGAGAGAGAACCATTAATAATATCAGCTAACATGGGGACCAGGAGGGGAAGTTAACCAATGGTTCAGTGGGAATAGGATCGAGGGAGCAGGAAATTGATCTCATGAATAAGACAAGCTAAGAAAGGGCATGAGGGGAGATGGGAGAGAAACTAGAGAAAAATCCTGAGTTCTGCTCTCAGGCTGTAAGGAACTTTAGAGGAAGTGTGGCCTGGTGGGAGAGTGAAAGGGAGGGAAGCAGCAGATTGGATGCTCTCAATCATAATAACAAAGAAGTCCGTGAGCTCCTTACATTTTTTGCTGGAGATGAGGAAGACAGAGGAGAGAGCTTTAAGAAGATGGTTTGCAGTAGGGAAAAGAAACAGGGGGAATAGTGAGCAGCTTAGCAGATGAGAGCAGAATCTGATGGTGCTTTATGTGGCCGCCAAATGTCGCAGTGGATGGCTAAGTCAGTTGTGTACCAAATCCTTTGAAGCCTGTGTCCCATGGACATAACAGAGAGGAGATGAGGGCAGTACCAGGGAATGGTTAGGATAAGGGAGCGTAATAGTTTTACTGTGGACTAGGGCTTCAAAGATGGAGACGAGGCTGTGATTGAGTAAAACTGTGAAAATGTTACGGCAAATGAAGAGCCAAAGGCTAGATAATTGGGATTTTGAAAGTATGGTTGTGATTGAATTTGGGGATAGTTTTTTTCCCAGGGATGTAAATGGAAGGAGGTAGTGTTGGGGCATGGAAAGGGGATGTGGATGGAGGGTGATACAGGAAGAGATAGCCTTATCTGTAATTGATACGGTGGGACGAGCAAGACCATGAGAGATGACAAGGTCACTAAGGTAGCCATGAATATGGGCTGAGGAGTTTACATGGAGGGAGATTTAAGGAGAAAACAAGAGCAGTGAACTCGGAGGAGAGAAAAAGTTTAGTTCAGATGAAGGTTGAAAGCACCGAGGATCAGAAATTGTTCAGTGCAGAGGCTGAGGAAGGAAAGCAATGAAGACATCCCTAATAGAAAATGTCTATCATACTTGGATGGACAACAGGGAACAGAAGGATTTTGAATGGAAGCTGAGAAGAATGGAACAAGATGCTCAAAAGAGGAGAAAGTGCCAGGGGAGTAGGGGGTCAGACCAAAGCGTGGCCTTGTGATAAGCACCACACCATCACCATGATGGTATTGATGAAGCAGGTGGAAGGCATAGCCAGGTGGAGAGGCTTCATTTCGGGGGACGGTGTCATCACCCTGTGGTCAGGTTTCTGTTAAGCCCATGATGTCGATACAATCATCCACAGAAAGTGCATGGATGGAACACAAGTGAATGGCCATTCTGGAGGGTGATGCATAGAAGGGTGGTGAGACCTGATCCACTGGCAGAGTCCACTGGGTCAGTAATGGGTGGGGTGAATTGGATGAAATGTTACATTACAAGACTTCATAAAATCTAGGTTGACACTTTAATGCATTAGTGAAGGAGCACTGTACAGTGCTGCCTTTGGATGAGATATTAAGCTGTCTGTTCCCTCAAGTGGGCTGAAAGAAATCCCATGGTCCTGTTTTGACGAAGAGCCGGGGATTTTTCCCTGGTATCCTGGACAGTATTTACTTCTCAATCAATGTTACAAAAAACAGATTATCTGGTCATTATCTCCTTGTTGACTGTGAGATTTCACTGAGCAAAATTGGCTGCCACTTCCCTACTTTACAACAGTGACTACACTTCATAAGTATTTCATTGGCTGCAAATTGCTGTGGGACGTCCTGGGATCATGAAAATAAAAATGCCTCATCAACCTTTCTTTGTTTTGCCCTAGGAGAATAGCTCAGCCCCAGCTGACAGAATAATGCCTCTTACCTATGTGATTTTTTTTTCTGTTTTCCACACTAGGCATCGCATGGGCTCTATTTGTAATTTAAGAACAACCAGTTTCAAATTACGGACAGTTTTGAGCTATAGGCCCAACTCCACCAGAAACTGGACTGATGCTGTTGAAACATATATTGCAGAAGATATTTACACCCAACACTGGAGACATTTAATCCATTAATCTATTTTGGATTCGAACCAAGGTTCCGAATTTGAGCTTTGTTGCATGTGGCATGTTGATCATGATTTGTGCAGTAAGGCTTTTGAGTGAATTGGCTTCATCTGTTTGTTCCAGCAGACCATGTTGAGGGTGACACTGTCCAGATGCCTGCTGCATTCAACTTCCATTTACAGGGTACTAATTGTTTCAATGTTGTGAAGCAATTTGAGCCTGGAATTTCCTGCTTTTAAGTTTATTGTGAGGTTTTTTTGCTGACGTTTACAGGCATGTGACAGAAGTGTGTATGTGTCTGCATTGCTGAGCTGGCCCAATGCCAGTAGTCTAAAGTGGTTGGGCCCTAAGTTAGAGAAAGACTAAGGTGGGAGATCATATCACCAGGGAGGTCAGTGGTGAGTGAGGGTTAAAGTTAAGAGAGAAAAGACAGAAGTCCTTGCTCAACGTCTAGCTGTATTGAGCATTTGACATTATTGGACAACTGTGAATACGTTCATCTCCATAGCTCTTCCGCCACTTTTCTGCTATAAGTCGGGCAGGAGAACAGCAGGGAACTGCACATTAGGCTGGAACCTGTTTGCAGCTCATCTCTGCAGGGTTTGTTCCAGGTGGAACCTCCAGATATCCCAAATACAGTCCCCCTGCATCAAAGGATTTCCAAGTATCCTCAGCTCCACCTTGGTATCCACTGGAATCTGCCGCCGAGTGGAATGTTGAATGTCCAACCTCCAGCCCACAGAAGTTGGTTTTATACAGGCCTAAACCTCTGAAAAAATAAACTCGCACATTAGTTAGTGACCCCTACACCCTTTGCAAAGGGAATTGAAATGTCCCGAGATAAATATGTTGGTGTTCATGGTGCCAGCTATCAACATGCAACTGCAATCACCTCCCTGCGTTAATGAGTGCCTAAGATGTACTCGCAGTGGCCTGGGTACACACTGGTTTCTTGCCCAAGATACCTTTGCAGGGTTAGTGATGGAGGTTCTCAGTGGGAGGATACACAACACATGGAGGGTCAAGACAAAGTGTCGTAGGGTTGAATGCAGAGTTTAAATGAACAAGGGATTGCAGATGAAATTCAGTCCACATTTTAAAGTCATATATTCTGTCTTTGTTTTTATATTTAATACTTTGATTTTATATTGCTATTTACATTTAAAAGTCAAAACCAAGGACAATTTGGGAAGTAGGATTGGTTGGAACAGAAAAGTTTCTTGCAGTACATGATAAGGAGTTAGGAAAATGAAATTGGAGGAACTAAAGCCCAACTCTGGCAGGAGAATGTGATTACAGCAAGGGCAAGTTTCCATTGGAAATGTGAATGTATTAGACAGGAAGTGCATATTAGTTTATCTCCCATGGCATTGCCAATAATTTCAGTAATTATTTTGATTAAAGCTACCAGCAGAAAATTAGAAGTTAAAATAAAATACCCCTCAGTACAGCTGACTGAATGATAGTGATGCTTCCTGGGATATTAAGCACCTGAACATGTTCTGACTACACCTTTCATATTTAGTTCCTTGAGTTACAAACCTGGGTACAGAGATTGGGTGCAATCTTATCAGTCCTGCAGAAGTGGCTTTGGGGAAGGCTGGGTGAAATTCAGAGTGTTGCACATCGGGTCAGCTCCCTGTCCCCAGGCCAGTGTCTCAGGAACGAGTTGCCCCAGGATTCAGTATATGCTCCACAGAGGCGGGTAGCGAACTAGCCCAATTTGTGGCCCACTTAGGAGCCTTTTTTGGAAGTCAGTGGCCTTATATAGGTCCCCTAGCTGCTGAAGCCAAAGTCCTGCAGCTACTAAGAGCCAGCATCCTGGCAGCAGACTGGGACAGGTCAGTGGAGCCTCCTCTCAATCTCCTAACCACTAACCACACAAATGAACAGGCCACAGCCTTGGCCACAATCAGTCCTGTGAAAAGGTTCCCCCTCCACACTGACAACCTTAACAGCTTTGGGCCTTTTTATTTTTCAATTTTTAGCAGACTTCCAAGAATGCCTCCATTTTGAGGCACTTGTGTACTTGCCTTCTACCTCAACAGTGTCCACCTCTCCTGGTGGGGCTGCTGGCTGTTTAGTGCTCCGGGCCCTTTTATTATTGGGCCATTTGCCTCAAGAACTTGCTCCCTAATTGGAATGCGGACTCGGCCTCGTAATTGCCCACCTCCCACACAATTGTGCCGGAAGACACACTGCAGAAGTGAACAGGGTCAGGACCCACAATTGGTCATGGGTCTGGAAATTTTTAAAGCTGAGAATATTCCACCCATTAAGTCAAAGCATTGAGTTTTGAGAGATGCTGATCCCTTCATGCAAAATCCTTAATGAATGCGTTGTGAGACATAGGGCGGAATTTTCCATGCCCGCTGACATTGGGCACATTCCTATGGTGAGAAGGCCAAAAATTGGTTTCACAATGTTGTGAAACCAGTTTGTGATCGTCCGCTCAGCCTATCAAGCGTCGGGAATCTCATTGTAATACATCAACATATCATTATAAGACCAGGCCGCCGCAATCACCCACTGTTTGAGCTCGTTAGCGGGAAAACACACAGGTGCAGAATACGTCTTGACAACTGTGACGTGCAGAAGTCAGGACTTACCGCCAGGGCCTTGCTCACATCGCGGACATCCGAGGAACAGAAGATGCTGGAGCCCAGCAACAACGGCACACTGGAGGAACATCCTTGGCATGCTGGGTGGGTTCTCATGGACATGGCTCTGCTGCAAAGCAGCTCATGGAAGGTGGAACATAAGAACATAAGATCATAAGATCTAGGAGCAGGAGTAGGCAGTTCAGCCCCTCAAGCCTGCCCTGCCATTCTTTACGATCATGGCTGATCTCATTTCGGCCTCAACTCCAATTTCCTGCCCTCTCCCCATAACCCTTCTACCCATTACTAATTAAAAGTCTGTCTATCTCCTCCTTAAATTTATTCAGCGTCCCGGCATGCACTGCACTCTGAGGTAGTGAATTCCACAGATTCACAACCCTTTGAGAAAAGTAATTCCTCCTTATCTCTGATTTAAATCTACCACCCCTTAGCCTAAAACTATGGCCTCTCATTCTAGAATGCCCCACAAGGGGAAACATCCGCTCCACGTCCACTTTGTCTATCCCCTTTAGCATCTTATATACTTCAATTAGATCTCCTCTCATCCTTCTAAGCTCCAGTGAGTATAGGCCTAAACTGCTCAATCTCTCCTCATAAGACAAGCCCTGCATCTCTGGAATCAATCTAGTGAACCTCCTCTGAACCGCTTCCAGTGCAACTACATCCTTCCTCAAGTAAGGGGATCAAAACTGTGCACAGTACTCCAGGTGGGGTCTCACCAATGCCTTGTACAGTTGCAACAACACTTCCCTATTTTTATACTCTATTCCTTTAGCAATAAATGCCAAAATTCTACTTGCCTTCCTTATTATCTGCTGTACCTGCATACTAGCTTTCAGCAATTCATGCACGAGGACACACACATCCCTCTGCACTGAAGTATTCTGAAGTTTCTCTCCATTTAAATAATAAGTCACCTTTTTATTCTTCCGACCAAAATGGATAACCTCACACTTATCCACGTTAAACTCCATCTGCCAAATTTTGGTCCATTCGCCTAACCTGTCCAAATCCATTTGTAAATTTCTTAGTTCTTCATTGCAACTTACTTTCCCACCTATTTCGGTGTCATCTGCAAATTTAGCCACAGTACCTTCTATCCTTGAATCCAAGTCATTAATGTAGCTTGTAAATAGTTGGGGCCCAAGGACCGAACCCTGTGGCACCCCACTAGTTACAGCTTGCCATCCAGAAAAAGACCCATTTATCCCGACTCTCTGCTTTCTGTTGGTTAGCCAATCCTCTATCCAAGCTAATATATTACCCCTAACTCCGTGTGATCTTATCTTGTGTATTAATCTTTTGTCACCGTTGAGGGGCTGCTCACAATGGATGATGGTTGAGGGGGTGGAGAGGAAGGTCTACCCATACTATTCGATTCAATGGATAAATAAAATCGTGTCATTACAAAATGTGTAACTTCTTGAAATTCTAAATTATAGGTCTCAATTACTGAAAATTGCCTTACTGAACAATCAGATGGGAAGGCTGTCATCCAGTCTCTCTAACTCTTTTCTAGAAGTCACGCTTGATGTGGTGAGGGGCAGAAGGGAAGTGTTGTTTCCCACAGATGGGAGAAAGGGCAGTGTCCAACATAAGCAGGATTAGCTGGAGGTTGCTGAGGTTGTGAACAACAGGACTATGGAGTCTCTCCACTGGTTTAATGATCATACTAGGACAGGAAAGTTAGGTGGCATAACACTTTCAGGTGCCAACCACCGTACCCTGTGGGATATACCCTGTCTATCCCAGTATTCTCCTGTATGACACAACTCAGGCCAACATACCTTGTAGCTCCATTCATTCCTCTCTCCAGGCACCTCTCCACATCCCTTCTGACACCCAACATTCACACGCATACTCATCTTAATGCCATCTCACACCCATACCTCACAGTCACCCTCCACAAATGTTCTCATTCCATCCTCTCCTCACAATTCACATCTCATACACTTCACCCTTTGCTTTCCCTCATTTCAGGAGGAGACAGTGCACAACTCCAGGGAGAGGCAGAGAAACAGGGGTGGACCTGCAGTTCTTGCCACATTGAGTGCAATGGAGGAACAGAATCAAGACATCTGTATGGTAGTGAAGTCCATGAGCATGTGCAAGGAACTTATCTTTTAATTTCTGTTGGACCATTGTAAAGAACATATCTTTATTTTCTTGCACTGTGGCTTTAAAATTAGACTGTGGCTTTAAAAACCACCATGGCTGCAGTTGAAAGACATGTTCACTGGAACAGGATGGGGAATATCTGCAATGTTGCTATCCTGGAACATAGGGTGCCATAAGAGAACAGGATGGTGCTGGAAAGGAGTTCTGGACAAGGGGGAACTACCTAGCATTTTAATTGGCTCCTGACCAGGGGACCAGGGTTTTGTGTGGTAACAGAGCAGGCAGAACAGCTTCTAGCCTGCAAAGATGGAAGACCTGAAACTTATGTCTCCTGTGTTTGTAAGATTTGAGCAATTCTGCCATAATATCTAGCTGGCTTTTTCTTCATACCCCTGTAACCTGCTCTCTCTGAAAAAAACCCTGTCAAGAGGAAAAAGGGAAAAATCACCAGAAGAGACATTGAAAAGCAAGTTTTTAGAACCAGTGAACCACAGACTGAAAGTGCTGGGAGACTACCTCGTGTCAACCACAACAAACTGCAAGGAATTTGGAAGACATCAATCAAAATCAACCTGTTTAATCCTGTGCTCTGGATTGATGCTATTGAACCTTTTTATCTCATCCTTAAAATCCATGTTTTGTGTGTCTTATGTGTGTGTGTTTGTGTATAGGGGTTAAAAAGGGGTAGAGTTTAAATTATAGAGTTAGAAGTTAGCAGTTCGTATTTCTTTCACTTGCTGCTAGTTAAAGACAATTGGTTCAATAAACAGTTATTTACTTATTAAGTTTACAAACCTGGTGCTCATATTCTGTTAACCTAAATTCAACAGTTAGGTAGAATCGGGGAAATCTAGTGGTTTGATCAAACTTTTCACATTTGTTATGGCCCGGGGAATGCTGGGGCTTGATATTACAGCGCACTATCCCCAGTGAGTCGTGACACATGGGCAATGGAGAGGTGAGGGAACCCCACATACCTGGTGACAGCATTAGATAACACACTGCCACTTGGCATATAGCACTCACTCAGGCTGAATTGATGTCAACATTAACTGAAATGTCATGATGTACACCACGTGGAGTTTGATCCTTTTACCCATGCCAGCACAAACTCATGTTTTTATCTTCCTCAGGTTCTTCAATGTTGACAGAGGAGTTGGGGTAGGAGGAGACTGAGGAGTCCTCAGAGGAGGGTAAGCACACTGAGGGAGCATCATCACTCATGCACATCCTCAGTCAGCACAGATACACATACACCTCAATGGGTCCTGCATTAGAAATAGCTAGGTTACCACATGGTGACAAGCACATCACAAGTGTGCAAGAGTAGATGTTGGAGACAGGGACAGCAGTGGACAGCCTCCATCAGAGGGTGCAGGATGCATCAAGCTCTGCTCAGCTGAACGTAGACGCTGAGCCTGGGGGGTCATCCAAGAAAACAAATTTGTGAGTAGCAGCTAGAAACGTAAGTGCTTCCATCAGCATTTCCAAGGCAACGTGCACCCTTGGAGAGAATTGGAGGAGACCATCCCCAACACGTGTGTCATGATGTCTCAGGTATTTATGCTGATGTTCACCAACATGGAGAATCAGACGTGTAGGCCATCGAGTGCATGCTGGCCCAGACCAGTGGTCTGCACATTGTTATTATCACTTTAAACAAGATGGAAGAAAGCCTCACCATGTTAATTCAATGCTTCATTAAACAGCAATAACCTGCTAACTGATGCTCATTTTGGGTTCAGTCAGGTCCACTTATCTCCTGACCTCATTACAGCCTTGGCCCAAACATGGGCAAAAGAACTGAACAAAAGAGCAGAGGTGGGAGTGTCTGCCCCTTACATCAAGGCAGCATTTGACCGAGTGTGGCATCAAGGAGCCCTAGCAAAACTGGAGTCAGTGGAAATCAGGGGGGAAATCCTTCACTGGTTGGAGTCATACCAAGCACAAAGGAAGATGGTTGTGGTTGTTGGAGGCCCCAGCATCTCAGCCCCAGGATATCACTGCTCAAGGTAATGCCTTAAGCCCAACTATCTTCAGATGCTTCATCAATGCTCTTCCGTCCACCATAAGGTCAGAAATGGGGATGTTGAATGATAATTACACAGTGTTTAATACGATTTGCAACTCCTCAGATACTGAAGAAGTCCTTGTCCACATGCAGCAAGGCCTAGATAACATGCAGGCTTGGGCTGACAAGTGGAAAGCAACATTCGCACCACACAGGTGCCGGGCAATGACCGTCTCCAACAAGAGAGAATCCAACCATCTCCCCTTGACTTTCAACTGCATTACCTTCACTGAATACCCCATTATCAACACCTGGGGGTTAGCATTGACCAGAAATTTAACTTGACTACCCATATAAATATTGTTACTACAAGACCAGGCCAAAGTCTGGAAATTCTGCGGTAGAAACTCACCTCCTGACTCCTCAAAGCCTGTCCACAATCAACAAGGCGCAAGTCAGGAAGCGATGGAATATTCTTCATTTACCAGAGTTCAACAACACTCAAGAAGCTTGCTTGATTGGCACCCCATCCACTAACATGCACTCTCTCCACCACCGACACAGAGTGGCAGCAGTGTGTACTATCTACAAGATGCACTGCAGAAACTCATCAAAGCTCCATCAACAGCACTTTCCAAACCTGTGACCTCCACTACCTAGGACAAAGGCAGCAGATGTATGGGAACACCACCACCTGTAAGTTTCCCTCCAAGCCACATACTATACTGTCTTGGAATTCTATCATTGTTTCTCCACTGATTCTGGGTTGAAATCCTGGAACATGCTTCCTAACTTTACTGTAGTTGCACCTTCACCAGATGGACTGCAGTGGTTCAAGAAGGCAGCTCACCACCACCTTCTCAAGGGTAATGAGCAACAAATGCTGGCCTTGTCAGCAATGCTCGCATACCATGAACGAATAAAAGAAAATGCAGCTAAGTGCAGGTGAACCATGAAAGGGAAGACAGAGAAAGTACTCTTTTCAAGGATTCTCACTTCTGATCCTTTGTTCTGTGAACAAATTCCCCCCCCCCCCGCCCACCACCAACTCCCCATCCACCCCCAACCTCATACAGAGATGCAGAAGAGGCAGTCTTTGGCAGAGCCCTTATGGGCTCCAAAACCCATAGGACATCCACCACAGGCATCTCACCTGTCAGAGCAGGGGAACAGGCAGCCTGTCTCCATCTCTGCTGAAACCAGAGGGGTAGCACCACATAGGAGTAAGAGAAAGCAGATTAGAAAGGCATAATTACTGCATATGAGTGTTTACTTGAGTGTATATAACAATGTTAATGGTGTTAAGTTAATACTTATTTCAATGAATCAAGCAATTTAATTGAACTCCTTATTTTTCTGGCATCTGAAGTAGACTTCATATCAATGGTATGACCAATTCGGAAGATGAACAAAGGGTGTGAATGTAATGGTTGAATTTCTGACTGTGAGAATGATTTGTGTCAGCAGGGGTGGGTAGGGGATGCAGGGAGCACAGGGTTTATGATTGGATATATTTATATGGTCTCACCCACTCTGGGCATCTGAAATGTGCCTGTATTAGGCTGACTTGGGCTACTCCAGTAGCCAGGTGAGAGGCTGCAGGCACCATGGCCACATCAGGCTTCTCCGTCTACCTCTGTTCTTCATCCTCCCCCTAAGATGCCAATTGTTCTGCTCCTTCATTTTCCTGAAGCTCCAGCCCTATCTACAGTGTCATGTTGTGCAAGACCACTACCATTCTGGAGACCCTTGCTGGTACATATTGAAAGGCATCCACAGATCTGACGAGTCACCTGAATCACATCTTATGTTTTCTTAGTGATCGCCATTGTAGTCATCTTGTTCTTGTTGTACCTCTCCTCTAGATCAATGGTAGGGCTGCTTACAGATGTAATCAGCCAAGTCCTGAGAGGTTAACCTTTGACTCCAAGGAGCCATCCTCTGACATTATGTGAAGGAGACAAAACCTGTGGGAGACATGACTTTGCAGAACAAATGGCGCATGTAGCTTGCAGGATATCTTGTGCTGAGAAGCCTCCGGTGGTCACAAACAAGCTAAACATTGAAGGATTGGAATCCCTTCCAGCTGGCAAGTACAGGCTGATCTGAGGGAAATGTAATTGCCACATGTGTGCAGTCAATGACCCGCTTTACCAGCTGGAACCCAATCACTGCAGCAAATGCAAGAACCCTTTGTCTCAGACTTGCCTCCATTAGTGTCAAAGTGGATATAATTGACTACCTGGGCAAACTGGACAGTGGTCACTTGGAGAAGCACCAGTGCATAGCAGATTTTGAAATCCTGGAAAAGTCACCAGCAGATCCCTGGAAGGAGCCCAAGGCAAAAAAATTCAGGGCTGTGGTGACCTGAATGGCCACTGGCAATGTGTGCCCACCTGACCCTCTTGGAAGAAGGTCTTGCTCCAGGTGTCTACAGATGTCAGAAACAGCTTGTCACAAAAGCCTGAGCTTCCTGAGGCACTGTTGCTCTGTCATGTCGAGAAATCCCACCCAAAGTGTATAAACCCTGTGCTGGGGGCTATCAACTCCTTCAAGCTGGCACCCTCTGCCCTGTGGAGTTGCAGGTGGCTGCTGAGAAGGCAGCTGCTGTTGATGTGTTGAAGGTGTTGATGTGTCAGTTCTTATTCTTCCTCATCAAAGGTCCAATGTATATCTGATCCTATTCCGCAGTAAAGGCTGCAGGGAACTGTAGATTAATGTGCATGTTATATTCTACAATGGGGTTGCTTTGCTTGCAAACCAGTTGCAGGCTTATCTGTCAGCAGGTGAGTCAATTACAACATTCTGAAGACACAGAGACCAATATGAAATGAAGCACATGCTATTTATTTACACAGGCAACAGAGCACTAACATGATGTGTGCTTCCCCAACCAGACCCTCCTCTAGACTAACATTAACATTGTAGCCTGTGCTACACAGTCAGGTGGTCAATTTGCTCACATTCCCTTAAAGGTGTATTACACCTCAGATTACCACATACCTTCTCTTTTACTTGAATGTATGTTTTACAATATACTTGCTATTTACAAAAATTAACTATTTACAAATTCAAACTGTCAGGAGGCTTTTTTCAAACATGTCGACTATTGTAGTTCTACGACTTTGGCTGGTTTATCTGAGGCCTCCCTCTCAAGAGTTATCTGTCCACTAGGCTCCCCAGTAGGAACCTCTAAGTTTGCCTTTTCAATTCTCTGTCTCAACGGGTCCTACATGTGCTTCCAAAGCAAGAGGAGTTCCTTCTACCTGGGGTGTAGACTCCAAGGGGAATGTTTGGCACACCTTTTCTTGTGGATCTGTTTCCCTTTTCCTGAGGTGATCTACATGTCTCCTGATTATCTGACCTTCAACCGATTTGTGGTAGGACAGGGGTCCTGTCACTGTACTGACCCCAAAGTTCTTTGCAAAAACTGCTTCTCCTACAGTGAAGTTTTTTTCACGAATTGTGTTCAGTAATTGTGTTCATTTTTCTGGGCCTCCTGACTTCTCTCTACCCTCCCCCCTTAAATCCGGCCTTATGAGGCTCAAACATGTCCTGAGACATCTCTTCATTAATAACTCTGTGGGGGCAATACCGATGGTCGTATGTGGTGTAGTCTTATAGCTGAACGGGAAACATGATACTTATGTTGCTATAGAGTCCCCATCAATTTTTTTCATTCCAGCCTTGAAGGTCTGGACTGCCCTCTCTGCCAACCCATTGGATGCAGGGTGGTATTGCAAGGTCTCAACATGTGTTATGCCATTTTGAGACATGTAAATTTTTGGAATTCCCCACTAGTGAATGCCTTTCCAATATCAGACACTATTATCTCTGGTAAACCATGTATTGCAAAACTCTTGACGTAATCTGTCTATGGTGGCAGCAGATGTGCGTGATCTCACCTCGTATACATCCATCCATTTGGAATGAGCGTCGATAAGTAAGAGGGACATTGTGCCCAAAAAAAGGCCCCACCTAGTCAACATGGAGGCAGACCCATGGCCTTCCTGGTCGCTCCCAAGGATGCAGTGGAGAAGAAGGAGGCAATTTCTGCACCTGTTGGGACTGCATGCAGCTCTTGACCATGTTTTCGATCTCAGTGTCAATCCCTGGCCATCATAAGTAGCTGCATGCCAACATTTTCATTCTATCAATAATTGTGGTCTTTCTCTGGGAGGCACAATGACTCTCGCTCTCCACAGTAAGATGCCATCTTGGCAGGTGAACTCGTATCTCCTATTAAAATAGGGCTTCATTTCATCTGACTTTGGCTCGTTAGACCACCCCTGCAAGACTTGTTCCCTAACGTGAGGCAAAACTGGGTCGCGGTCTGGCCATTCTCTGATCTGTTTAGCATTCACTGGTAATGAATCCAGAAAGTTTATTAATAACAAGACAAGTTCTTGAGGGATGGGGTCATTCACATTGCTGTCCTTTAGAGGTAATTGGCTCAGTGAGTCAGCATTGGCAACCTGGCTTCCTGGCCGGTGGATAAAAGCATATTCATAAGCAGCTAGAATCAGTGCCCAGGTTTGGATGCCTTATCTTCCACAAACAAGCCTAGTAGTGGCTTGTGATCGGATACGATGGTGAAGTGGCAACCATGGATGAATTGGTGGAATTTCTTAACGCAAAATACAATGGATGTGCCTTCTTCCAATGGACCATTTGGAGCAATCCACCATCCAGTGGGAGAGTACTGCCCCAACTCTGTTAGGGGATGCATTGCAGGTTAAAATCAATTCTTTCTTTGGGTCAAAATGTACCAACAGGCCAACGAATATAATAACTAATTAATCGCTGTAAAAGCCTGTTCTTATGGGGCTTGCCAAGTCCACCTGTGGTTTTTCTTGAGTACCCCGTATATTGGAGCCAGTACTGTTGACAAATTTGGGAGAAAACGACCTTAGTAGTTAACCATTCCCAAGAAGGACTTGAGTTCTATGGCATTTTTCGGGGTTCACACCTCACGAATAGCTCTCACCTGGTCTTCTACTGGGTGAAGGCCCTGCCAGTCAACCTAATGACCCAGGTAAATCATTCTTTTGCTTGGAAGATACATTTTTCCCTTTTTAAGTACATCTGGCTTGTGAGAAATGCTTCAATGCCTCTTCCAAATTAGCCAGGTGCTCTTCATCAGTTAGTCCTGTTACTAGGACATCATCGAGATAAACCACCACATGGGGTAGACATTGGAGCAAATTCTCCATAGTCCTTTGGAAAATGGCACAAGCCGATGAGACTCCAAAGGATAACCTGACATAGTGATATAACCCCCTATGTGTGTTGATAGTCACAAAATCCCGAGAGGCCTTTTCTAGCTTGACTTGCTGGTAAGTGTGGCTCATGTCGAGTTTTGTATATGCAGTTCCCCCTGCCAGCTTGGAGCACAATTCATCAATTTTTGGTATAGGGTGCCTATCAAGTCTGGCCAATTTGTTAACGGTCAACTTGTAGTCCCTGCATATTCGCACACTCTGGTCAGGCTTTAGTATTGGGGCTATGGGTGCCGCCCACTCGGAAAATTGTATAGGTTGTAAGACTCCCAACCTTTCCAGCCTGTCTAATTCAATATCCACTTTTTCTCGTAATGCACAGGAGACTGGCCTCGCCTTCAAATATCTGGGTGTTGCTTCAGGACCCACGTGGATTTTAGCTTGCCGTCCCTGAATTTTCCTGAGCTCTTCCCTGTAATAATTCTTGCAAATCTTTCATTCTGAGTTGAAAAATCTCAGTTCACTCCAACTTTATTTCCTTAAGCCATTTCTGACCAGAGTTGGACCCTCCCCTGCTACCATGATCAGGGGTAGGTTAGCAAACAACAGAACACCAACATGATGTGTGCTTCTCCAACCAGACCCTACTCTTGACTAACATTAACATGGTAGCCTGCACTATACAGCTATTGGGTCTTACAGTCATGTGGTCAATCTGCTCACATTTTCTTCAGTTCTGTTGAAGAGTCATATGGACTTGAAATGTTAACTCTGTTCCTCTCTGCAGATGCTGCCAGACTTGCTGAGTTTTTCCAGGTATTTTTATTTTTGTTTTGGATTTCCAGCATCCGCAGTTTTTTGCTTTTTTTCACATTTGCTTAAAGTTGTATTACACCTCAGATTACCACAGTGACTAAAGTCCAGGGTAGGTGAAATTACTTCCAAAGAGTTGCAAATCACCTGCGAAGCAGTGGCAGTACACTCTCAAAATAAGTGCTGTGAGCATAAACTTTTCCAAGAGGCAGGGCAGCAGCTCTGCAGTTTTACTGTTTATAGGCTTTCCAGTCTGTCAGCATCATTGAACAATTGCTCCCTGCTATGGTCTCACCTTGTTGACCTGGCAAGTATTATGCAGTTTGGGAAACCTGTTTGTTGGCTGCTAAGAGTCGATTCCTGGATAAAGGCACAATTAATTGGCAATTTAAATATTGAAATTACTTACCTGACAGCTCTGCAGGAGTTTCCCGCTCACCTCCAAATGCAGCCTAGTTAAACCATGTAAGGCTCCCAACTTGTTAGCACTTCTTAGGGTTTGAACCCCTCCCCTCCCTGCATCCAAGCCACATCTGAATCTGATCCCCCCACTGCCCCACCATCCACCCCGCCTCAACTTGGCCATTAAAATTCTGCCCTAAGTGTTTCAGTGATTTCAGTCTGATTGGCTGAATAGCCTCACTGTTTCTTGCCCTGCTCATACATGCCACTGATGCCCTATAGAGGGCATAATGTTGCATCAGCCTTTGATTACAGCAAGTCTCTGCTCTGAAGCCCCTAAAACATTCATGAGCAGCTGTCAGCGAGATGAACAATGAGCTCTGTCCCTCAACCTCTAAGCACATAATCTGGGCCACTTTAACAATAAAATTGCAGCTGCTGGGGGTACTTTCAATGATGGCATTGATCAAGTGGGCAATGTGTATGAGAATGTGAGTAAGTTAACTGAAAAGTGCTGTATATGGTCTCCAACCTCACCATCTCTAATTCTGTGGCCCTCTTTTTTTCCAGTTATGTTAATAGCCACAGCTTTGGTGTTGAACTTTGCAATATAGTGGGACCTCCTCGTGTTCTTAACGTCTCTCTTCGATTAAACAGTGAGAGTGAGTTAGTGTGCATTCCTTTGAAAAGTCTTGAAAGAGAATGAGGCATTTTAGTTTAGCTTGTATGTTGAGAGGAAGAAGCTACAAATATAGCCAAGACAGGGATGTGAGGGCAGTAGAAGGTGAGTGTAAGCAGAAGGAGGAGGCTCCCATTGTGATTGAAGGAGAGATTTAGGAAGTAGGAGAAGGAAGAATTCTAGTGCTAAAGTTAAAACAGGGTACTGCAGGGCTGCACAGAGGCTAACGACAATGTGAAACATTAAGACCGGAATTTTACCCTTGGCGGGCGGGCGCGATTGGCAGTCCCATGACTGGTTGGGAAACAGGCCGATGCCCGTGATCAGCCCCCAACCGCAATTTCACTCTGGCTGGTCAATTAAGGCCTGCCCAGCATGAAACATGTTTTCCCAATGGTCAGGGGCCTGTCAGCTGCCGGGTCCAATGGCAACCCAGCGGGAGGTTTAATAACGACACAAGCAGCTCCTTGAAGGCTGCCAGGCAAGAACATATTTGCAACATTCTGAAGACCGAGGGTATGGCCTCAAATGCGGCTGGAGATGCCAGGCGGGAGGGCAGTTTGGGTGGGCACTCGGCGCTCCGGTTTTTGGACGAGTGCCTCGCGGTCCACCTGGAGGAGGTGGCTGCCAGGAGGGACACCCGTGTTCCCAGGGATGGAAGGAGGAGGCCACCGCACCTCACGAAAAGAGCTTGGGAGGAGGTGACAGTGCTGGTCAGCAGCCATGACATTGTGTGGCGCTCATGGGTGCAGTGCCACAAAAGGTTTAACGACCTGCTGCGCTCAGCAAGGGTGAGTACCCTGCTGGCATGGATCAGTGTGGAGAAGTGTTAAGGCTAGCTGTCCCCCCGTGGAGCTCAGAGATGTTAAAGTCTGAGTGCCAACTGTCAATGAAGCCGGACCTGGCCATGAGGGTGGGCCCTGTCTCTTGTGGCCTGAGGGCCGTGACTCAGTTGTGCCCTGCAAGGTATTCCTCAGGTGGGATTGGCCAGGCTGCAATGGCGCTGCGGGTAAAGATTGGACTAATCCATGCTCCTCTGTCCTTTCAGGAGAAGACGGCCCATAATAACATTGAGAGGTTACGGACAGGAGGAGGCCCCACTAACCTCCTAATCCTAACCAGATTCGAGCAGGACGCCTTGGAGCTGGAGAAGCGCCACACACCTCGGTAAACCCGCTGCGGACAGGCTGGGGTGTCAGACGAAGGTAAGAGTGCAGTGCACAGAGGTGAGAGTTTCGGATGGTGCAAACACTCTTGTGTAGTCTCTTAATTGATGGGAGCCTCAAAACTGGAGGCCCCATTGATCATTGAAAGACGATGGCACCATGATGCAGACCTCCATTGTCTCACCAGGGTGCCTGGCATGCACAGTGACAGTGTGATGAATTTAACTAATGACATGTCCTTGTTCTCCCTTAGATTTGCCAGCACGCATTCAATTGCAGGACCCCAAAGAGCCATCCCTGATGCCAGAGGATCGCTGGGTTTTGCTTGCACCTGTGTCACACCCGCTCTTTGAACCAAGTACCAGTGCAGATATCAGCACCTCAGTGAGCATTAGATCTTTGGCTAGAATATGGGAGCACAGTGGTGAGGGCATTTCACACACGTTTGAGGTGCAGGCAGAGGTAGAGAGTGCCCAGGGCACTGGCAGTGGGAGGACTGCTGGAGACCAGGACGATGCTGAGTCGAAGGCAAATGATGGGTCTCTGGAGTCGTCCATTAGGTGTCAGATGCTGCATGTCTAGCGAGTTGTGTGGGAGGATCTAGCGGAGATCTATGAGGGTATGTGTGTCATGGTCTCTGTTGTGGAGGAGTCTATGCAGAGCATGAGCACTGCGTTGACCCTCATGGCCGAGTGCACTGCCTCCTCCATTGAGAGAGTGGCGACTCTCATGGAGGGACAGCTTGAGGCACAGACTCAGGGGTTCCTGGGGTTGCGCTCGACCTGCAAACCCTCACACAGGCAATGACCTCAGGTGATTATATAAATTTTGCTTTTGTCTTAATGGCCTGAGTAAGCTTCACCCTTTTTTTTGCTGCAGGGTACGCCAGTATCTGATGCTGGACATGAGTGGCTCTAAATTTTATTGCACAGGCACTGAGTGGACTTTGGGTTCGAATGAAAGGGTCATTTCAGACATCTGGGATGGAGGCAGAAGCCCTGGCATGAGGTGGAAACAGATCTTTGGCAGCTTAGCTGAAGGAGCATTGGATCAAGGGATCCCAGGTGACCCTGTTTGAGGTTACCGAAGTCTGCCTCCAAGCCCTCAGCATTCTCCTCACCATGCTCTTCTCCTGACTCACTACTGGATTCATCCTCTGTGGCCTGTGCAGCTGCGCCAACATCCTCTTCCTCCAGTGGGTCCCCCCTTGCCAGTGCCAGATTGTGGAGAGTGCAGCGTGCAACCACTATCATTGACACCCATTCTGGGGGGTATTGTAGTGCTCCCCCTGAACAGTCCAGGCATCAGAAGCGCATCTTTAGAAGACCTATGGTCCTCTCTACCACTGCCCTTGTGGAGGCATGACTCCTATTTTCACGCTGCTCTGCCTCTTGGGTGGTTGAGAGGTGTCATAAGCCACCTTTTCAACAGATATCCCTTGTCACCCAGCAGCCATCCATCCAGTTGGGCTGGAGCACTGAATAGCCCCGGCACCTGGGAGTGTCTGAGGATGTAAACGTCATGGGAGCTGCCAGGGTACCTTGCTCAGACTTGCAGAATCTGTATCCTGTGCTTGCACACTAACTGCACGTTCATGGAGTGGAAGCCCTTCCTGTTGACGAAGGTACCCGGTTGACACGCTAATGCCTTGATGGTCACATGTGTGCAGTCAACTGCACCCTGGACATGGGGGAACCCATGGGGAATCGCTGCAAAGCCTCTGGCTTACACAGCCTGGCTGGCCTCGTCCGTACAGTAAAGAATAAATGTCATTACCCGCCTGAACCGAGCTTCTGTCACCAGCTTGATGCAACTGTGGACAGCTGATTGGGAGACTCCACAAAGATCCCCCACTGAGTCCTGAAAAGAGCCGGAGGCATAGAAGTTGAGGGCCACTGTGACCTTCAGAGCCACTGGCATGGGGTGTCCACCCACACAGTCGGAGCTGATCTCAGGCCCAAACATCTGACGAATGGAGGTCATGGTCTCCCTGCAGAGGCGGAGCCTCCTTTGGCATTGCACCTCAGACGTATTGAGGTAGCTGCATCGCTGCCTGTAAACCCTGGCAGCAGGATAGTGGCATCTTCTGCTGGCCCTTCCGCCTTGCACTACCTGCTGGCCCTGAGCCCCTTGTGCCTGCACCTCTCCTCCCACAAGTCGCTCCCCTTGAAGCTGCATTGGGACACCTGGCCTCCTCTCCCTTCTGCTCCTCTCTTCATCCTCAGAGGAAGTGCCTCCAGCAGACAGCACAATCCCCATTACCAGGCAGTAAACCAGCAATAGCAGATATAGCCTTGTGCAACACTCTGCTTGATTTTCCTTCTCATTGAAGGCAGTAGCGAGGATACTCCGGTGACATGTATAACAGTTGTTTGATGTGCTACCATCAGTTAACTGCCTGCCAATAGGAGTTAAAAGGTATCCCAAGATGTTCCAACTTACTGTTAGGAGTGCCATGGGAGATTCAACAGTAATTTACAAAAACTATGATGGGTCAGTAACATTTTTAAAATAATTGATGCTTTTTAAAGCAGGTAAGGCACAGAAAACTGAGAACTGTTTTTCAGAAACTTTTATTTACCACTTATGGAGAACAGTTGACATACAAGATCACTATTTTAATATCAAAACAACCAGCTTTTCCATCGATATTAGCTTGTGGATTTCAAGATGAATGATGTGTATACAGGGTTGCAGTTTAAGTACAAACCTTTCAAAAGTAATTTAAATAGAAACACAATCAACAATATGAGTATGTTTGGCACAGTTCAATGCAATGTAAAGTGAAACAGAGTTAACCAGTATATGATATTATTGCTTCGGAAAGTGTACCAGTTTTCCAGGTTGTTTACTTTGTTTAGGAATGAATCCAGCTTTGTTAGTTAACTAATGCTACATGGATCGGGACCTATTTTCTCACTTCTGACTATTGCTTTGGGGTTATACAGTGGGATAACAAATACAGGCGTAATTTCAACTTTGGCGAGAATGTAAGTAGGGAGGTATCGCACGCGACTATCGGTTCTACACCTTGCATAATTTTGTCTATTGCGCTGACCCCGGTGCACCCGTAATATTCAACCCTGACATTATTTTCCTATTTTAATTGAGAAATTAACGTGTCTAAAATAAATTAAGTGGAAAAGGAATTGTAGACAAATGCGTTAAATGCTCATATGATATCACATGACGTAATTTTAAGGCTAATTTTTAAGTTTTGTGTAAACTAGGTGAAATGGTAGATTAGCTCAAAATTTCTATACTGACTATTTGCATCTGTTTTAAATTGTCTATTTAAAAATAGAATTGTACCTCTTTATGCTTCCTAATTAGATGCCCTGTTTAAATTTGAAAATACCGGGGCTTCGAAAACCTGAGGGCCGGAAGTGATCACGATCAAGAGTGGGAAACTAGAGTAGGGGAGGCCCAAGTTTCCTTGTGGAATCCACAGACACACTTTTGCTCATCCTGGCCCACAAGGAAGCTGAAAGAAAATGTTAAAAGAACCAATGGTGCTGCTATTCTGGCCCAACTCCTGATACCAGCAAGTTTGACTTTGCAACACCGTCCTAGGGTTAATATTGCATCATCGGAACCCAATTTGAATATTTACAAAAGAAATCTGTTAGCTTTGGGCAGGTATCCTTGGATCTTGCAGAATGAGGGCAGGAAGTTGAGGGTTAAGTCCACTATTCCATTCTAACTGCCTCTAGCCATGTTTCAGGTGGGCAGATTCGGGGCTTAAAATTCCCCCCACGAAACCTATAAATAATAATGCCTCATTCTGTGACTGTCAACAAAAATATGTCCAACCATATCAACAAAAAGCTAAAATGGAGGCGTGAATTAGCCAGGTCAAAGATGTGAAGGCTCTTCCAAGCAAACATTTTCATTTCCTTTCACTGCCCCTAAAAATTCTTAACGTTTCACAAAGTAATTATTTTTTGACAATCTGTTGCTTCAAAGTATGAAATTTGCAAAATAATTACTCTCCAATGGTGTTTGTACGGCCACTTACCCACCCTGCCTGGTTTTAATTATTCCATTCAAAGGTGTGAGGTACTAATTTGTGCTAGCAAATATTAAAAAGCTCATTTGAGCAGATTCCAACATTTTTCAATGTGTATCAAAATCCCAGAAAAATAAGAAACAACCTTGCTTGATGCAATACAAGGGACTATGGCTGTTTTCTTCATTCTTTAGACAGGGAAGTAAAAAAAAAATCAAATTCCTAGACCTTCAAAATCCAAATCTCATTAGTGGATTTTGTTACTGCATGTTTCTGTTATAAATTGTCAGTATTCCACAGAACAGTGAAGGATTCTATAGTGCAATGGTTACAACTGTACCAGTGCCAGCTTCATATTAAAATTGCTTTGTCAGTGTCTTTTCACTGTATTAAGTTAGTCTCTACTCCCTCTTTCGTGAAGCACGGCAAAGGCAAGATATTGCAGCAAATGGAGGAACATTAAATGATTTATCCCATGAAAGAAGATGTAGAGCAAAGGTATTTCTGTTACCATGCAGTTTTTAATTTTCACTTCATCAATTTTGTCTGCTAACTTCTTCTCCTCTCCTGAAAGCATCGATTTCCAACTGGGGAACAATTCAATGTGTTTACTTATATCTCCTCCTGGTGCCAATTATGAATGAGCCTCACCAATAATCATTGCCAAGCTCTTCTTCTAGAGATAAGAGCCTTAACAGCTAAACCTGTTCCTGTTCCCACCTGAGATTCACATATGCACACATCCAGCTACTTTCCCCTCTGTTACCTAGTAATAATGAAGCTAAGTATAACTGCTGCCCTTGTGAAGATCAGCTAACGTAGTACAAACTGAGGATCTAACCAGGGGCCTTCCTGGTATCTGTAGCCCAGCTGGAGGGAGACAAAATTATTTTAAAGTATGGCCCATAATGTCACAATTGTATCAAACTTTATCATCACAATTTCACAAGGTGATACCTCGGTCTTTGATATATCCTGCAGCTGCATAGAGCATTTGTGCAGAAAATCACAAATATGCTCACTTTGACAAAACACACTAATTTGCATCACCTATTTAGATTAATAACTACTGCACAATTTCAGTAATTCCCATCCAAAAAGGAGTATCTGTTTGCTTCATTAGGATTGGAATTGCACAGCCAGCAATAAAGCACACGTAATTAATGATCTGGGTGCAAATTGCACCGGTTTTGACATGTGTTCTTTTTTCTCACGCTTCTACTCAGTCATTTGCATTTCCACAAGTACAAAATCTGCCATCAACCAACACAATCAGGCAGCATTTTGGAACATTTAAAAAAAATTTGCTTTTAAAAAATATTCCTCAATATATTTAGGAGTGCAGTTTCATTAATGCAGCTGAAAATGGGCTAATCAAAAAACAAAATTTTAATAGGTGTCCAGTCCAAAATCTATGATGAAGCTGATTTTAAGTAGCTGAAAATGAATTTTAAGAAATTACACAGACCGTTTGTCAGCTATGTTGTTGTACAGTAGTTAGTTTCATAGTTAATTGGGGGAAAAGAAAGCTTTTAGAATGCTCTATTAATACCCTTGTGCCTAAGATAAGCTGACTTTTTAGGCCTTTTTTAAGGTCCACAGATGGTCGCAGTTGGTGGACACTCATTAAGATCGTTAATTCAATTCAGGGGTTTGGTTGGTTTAATGGGCAAGGCCTGATTGCAGACAAATGTCTTTAAACCAGCACAAAAGTTTGCAGAAACTCAAGTTGCGCTGAACAAAATTTGCACTTAAATTCCACAATCTTTTGCACTGGGTTCGCCAATTTTGAACAAATTGCACTGAGAAAGTGGGTAAATGGGTAAGTAGAAAGGTAGGTGGGTGAATGGATAGTCTGGCGGTAGTCGAGTATGGTCTGGAGGGGTGGTCCATTTGGGGTTGGTTAATTGGGCCGGGTGAAGTAGTCAGGCCGAGTCAGTGGGATACTCGGATGGTAGTCAGGTCAGATCAGGGGGGTAGTCGGGATGTCAGGGGAGGTTAGTCAGGTCAGGGTGGCGGTCAGGTCCAGTTGGGGGAGTAGTCAGGCGGTCAGGAGTTAGTCAAGTTGGGTCGGGGGCAGTGAGGTGGTCAGAGGAATAGTCAGGTTAGGTCGAGAAGGTAGTCGGGTCGGTCAGGGTGGGGTAGTCAGGTCTGGTCGGGGGTTAGTTGGGTCTTGAGGGGGGAGGGGTTGGTCATGTCTAGTCCGGGGGTGTTCGGCTGGTTGGGGGGTGTTCGGCTGGTTGGGGGGTAGTCGGGTCCAGTTGGGGGAGGGGGGTAGTCAGGTGGTTCGGGAGTAGTTGGGTCAGATTGGGGTGGGTGGGGGGGGTAGACTGGTGGTCCAGGGGATAGTTGGGTCAGGTCTGGGGGGAAAGTTGAGTGGGCTGGGTTTAGTCAAGGGGATCATGGGGTTGATGGCGGGGGAGCGGTCAGTTGTGGAGTTACCCAGGAATTAGACCAGGTTTTAATCTGTCCAACATTTCCTGGGTAACTATCCAGGTGAGTACAGCAGATCTATCCCAAGTCTCCGATTCTAGTACAGTTGGAGACATTCGTGGAGGGTCCCGAGGAGCAGGGGAATTGCCCATCAGGAGTTTAGACTTCCTGGGCAATTCCCACATTGGTCAGTGTGTCAGGACCTCCACAGGGTCCTGAGGCGCATCTTCAGTCGAACGTCCAGTCTCCGACAATCCAGAAACCGGAAGATTTGGGCCTGTGTGTCTTACGGAATAGCAGGTTTCTTAAATAAAGCTTTTAGCACCATGTGAAGCTTTAATAGCTAGACTGCCTCAGTTATTCAGAGTGGAGATGATGAAATTATCATTTGCTATAATTACTGCTTTCTACAAGCACATCCTTTAGCTTATCTAACTGATCCTCAGATTTTAACAGTAACCAAGGTGCAAACCTATGCATACCCATATGGATAATCAATGAACAGCTTTTCTCAGTAATACTATACCATATCCATGCACAGAACCTGTGCTAAACTGCTTTCTATTCTCACCTGTATATCAAAAAGTAGCAACATTTTGCAGTATTATGCTGTTTTTCTTCATAAATACAGTGCCTTGTGTTGATATAATAATTTTTGCATTTCTACAAGAGCTAACTCGGTGAAAGTTAAAAGCAGTACAATGATAATATTAAGTGTTTTGTAAGGTGATATCTTTTAAGACAAAACTTTCAGTGATAATAATGGGTATAGTAACGAAAATATGTTCTGCAAAGTTCCTTCAGCTGACTAGTAACTCTGTAGAGGAATCCTAATGTTGCGCTGCTAACATATTCTGCAAACCTAACCAATCATTTGAACCAGTATAAGTAGTTTGAAGTTACTCGTGGAAAGCACTGATTGTTGCTACAGACTCCTCCGTAACTGGGTGGGCAGGCTGAGCATGGTACTCCGACTTTATATGGTGCTTCCCCAATCCAGTTTCCCCTAAAAAAAATCAAAATATGCTATGAGGTTGTGATAGTGCTTTAGCAATGAAGTTAAATAGAATGCTTTAAGGATACATAGCTTAATAAATGAACATTTGTTTTTGGACGGGGTTTTATCTTCTGGAGATACACTTCAGGAAACCATGAGCAGAGGCACCTATTGGGAATCCCACTGATGAGATGGAATTCATTGCCCTCCTGTGAGGCGGGTTTGGAGGCCGGGGTGGGGGGCCTTTAATCAGACAGGACTATGCCGGGTGGGTACAGTGCTGCCTTCCCACCTCTGCCCCGTTTATGTCTGGAGTAGGAAGGCTCATGGACAGCCTTCCCACCCCACTGCCAACTGAGGCCCTTAAGTGGACAACTAATGTCCATTTAAGGGCCTCATCCCAACGCTGCTGGTATTCAACCCTGTACAAAGGCCTGCTAGGTTTGCTAATGGCTGCCAGGGTGGAGCACTGTCCTTCGTTGTCAGGCATTCAGTGCTTGACAACGAGGGATCTGGCATCAGGAACCCCCTCCTAAAAGCCACCCCATTGCTTTTGCTGACGGCCCCCCTCCCACGAGCCCCATCCACCCTCACTCACTTGTGGCCATGGTCTTTGCTGATCCTAGGCCTTTGTAGGGTGCGTTGCTGGTACCCACACAGGAAACCCAAAGAAGTCATTACTTCCCTGTACACTCTGTATGTTTAACATGCAGCTTCATTAAAATATTTAAAGTGCCAGCTTGCCTCCCAGGAGTGTGTTAGAACATAAGAACATAAGAAATAGAAGCAGGAGTAGGCCATTTGCCCCACCATTCAATAAGATCATGGCTGATCTGCCCCAGGTCTCAACTCCTCTTTTGTGCCAGCTCCTCATAACCCTCAACTCTCTAATATTTCAACAATCTACCTACCTCCTCTTTAGATACTTTCAGCAGTCTAGCCTCCATGACTCTCTGGGGTAGAGAATTCCAGACATTCACTATTCTCTGAGAGAAGAAATTCCGTCCTATCTCAGTTTTAAATGAGTGTCCCCTTATTCTGTAACTATGTTCCCTAGTTTGAGAGTCCCCCACTGTTGGAAACATTTTCTCAACATCTATCCTGTCAAGCCCCCTCAGAATCTTGTACGTTTTCAATAAGATCACCCGTCATTCTTCTAAACTCTAATGGATAAAGGCCTCACCTGTTTAGCTGTTCTTGATAAGTCAACCCCTTCATCCCAGGAATCAGCCCAGTGAATCTCTTTTGAACTTCCTCCAATGCCAGTATATCCTTTCTTAAATACAGGGACCAAAACTATACACAGCACTCCAGGTGCAGCCTCACCAACATTCTATACAGTTGTAACAAGACTTCCCTATTTTTAAACTCCAACCCCCTAGCAAAACAGGCCAATATTCCATTTGCCTTCTTAATTACTTGCTGCACCTGCATGCTAACCTTTTGTGTTTCATGCACAGGAACACCCAGATCCCTCTGTGCTGCACATTTTTGGAGTCTCTCCACTTAAATAATAGTCTGCCTTTTAATTCTTCCTACCAAAGTGCATGACCTCACACTTTCCTACATTAAGCTCCATCTGGCAAGTTTTCGCCCACTCACTCAACCTATCTATATCCCCTTGCAGATTCCTTATGTCCTCATCACAACATGCCCTCCCATCTATTTTTGTATTGCCAGCAAATTTGGATACATTACACTCTGCCCCCTCCCTCAAGTCATTAGTATAGATAGTAAATAATTGAGGCATTGGAATGATCCTTGTGGCACTCCACTAGTTACGTCTTTCCAACTTAAAAAGACCCATTAATCCCGACTCTCTGTCTTCTGTGTGTTAACCAACCATCAGTCCATGCTAATACATTACCCCCAATACCGTGAGCTCCTATCTTGTGCAATAATCTTTTATGTGGCACCTTATTGAAACCTTCTGGAAATCCAAATACATTACATCTACTGGTTCCCCTTTATCAACTCTGCTTGTTACATCCTCAAAGAGTTCTAGCAAATTTGTCAAACATGATTTCCCTTTCACAAAACCATGATGACTCTGTTTGATTGTGTTAAGCTTTTCTAAGTGTCCTGCTATTTCTCCCTTAATAATGCACTCTAGCATTTTCCCAATGACAGATGTTAGGCTGACTGGCCTGTAGTTTCCTGCTTTTTGTCTCCCTCCCTTCTTGAACAGGGGTGTCACATTAGCAGTTTTCCAATCCACTGGGACCCTCCCGGAATCCAGTGAGTTCTGGAATATTTCAACCAATGCCTCTACTATCTCTGCAGCCACTTCCTTTAAAACCCTTGAATGCAGGCCATCAGGTCCTGGCAACTTGTCTGCCTTTAGTCCCATTAGTTTGTCAAATACTTTGTCCCTCATGATAGAGACTGTTGCAAGATCTTTCCTCCAATTAGCTTCTTGCTCATCTGATTTCTTTGGAATGTTTATCGTGTCCTTTACCGTGAAGACCGATGCAAAATATTGGTTTAAATTATCTGCCATTTCCCTGTTCCCCATTATAAATTCTCCAGTCGCATCCTCCAAGGGTCCCACACTCACTTTAGCTACTCTCTTTCTTTTTATTTACCCATAGAAGCTCTTGCTGCTTGTTTTTATATTTCTTGCCAATTTACTTTCATAATCAATTTTCTCCCTCTTTATTAGCTTTTTAGTCATTCGCTGCTGGTTCCTAAAAAATTCCCAATCCTCTGGCCTACCACTAGTCTTTGCCACTTTGTATGCCTTAGTTTTTGATTGAATACTCTCCTTGACCACCTTTGTTAACCATGGGTGGTCCTACTTTTTGACTGGGATAATTTTTGCTGAGCATTATGAAATATCTGCTTAAATGTCTGCCATTGCTCATCCACTGACCTCCCCTTAATCTATTTTCCCAGCCCGCTTTAGACAACTCTTTCTTCATACCTCTGTAATTTACTTTATTTAAGTTGCGGACACTGGTTTGAGACCCGAGTTGCTTGCCCTCAAACTGAATTTGAAATTCTACCATGTTGTGATCACTACCCCCTAGAGGATCCTTAACTATGATATCTCTTATTAATCCTACTCCATTACACATTATTAGATCTGAAATAGCCTGTTCCCAATTAGGTTCTGCAACATATTACTCTAAGAAACAATCCCTGATACACATCCCTGGTCACGTGTTCCCTCTACCGCCATCACCCCCCACACCATCGTGTCATCTTCATTAAAACCGGAAGTGGGGTGAGGTTGGAGGTGGGTTGGGGTCAGGATTCAGACTTTAACCTCCTACCTGGCCCAAGCCCGCATGTTTTGGGATTAAAGCTCGCCCTCCCCATAATGTGTTTTGGAGGCATTTTATTTAGGAACCCATTTTCTCCAAATGAGAGGAGAGGCACTACTTACATCAAAGTCCCCGCAGTTGGTGAGTAAGAGCAAAGTGAATGAAAACTAACATTTTGTACTTTAGCCTTCAGACTAATTAAGCTATAGTAGCAACATATGGCTGAGCAGGGATCATTCAAACATATAAATTTAGAACAGGATAGGAAGTGCAAATACAGAATGGTAATGTTTTGCCTTCACCACATGGGCACTAATCAGGTAAAGTGAGCTTCCCACCAGTTTTAGAGCCTGTCCAGTTCTCATTTCTCCACCAGGTTGCTCTCCATGGAGTGAGAATGAAACTTACCCCAGAATGCAAATTGCTAGCTAATATCAACCAAATGATAAAAATCTGAATACCTCTACAGTTTACAATTGCAGGCCAAATTAAGAAGTAATGCAAGTATTGGAAACAAATCTGTACACCTACTTTGGAGAATAGTTGCATACGAGGTAAATAGCACGTCGCCACGTTGACCCCCAGACATGCATATTGTGGCAGGTATGGATTGCACAGCCTATTCGGTTGGATGTTGCCCAAACCATCTAAAGAATAACAGAATTATACTCAGTTATTATACAGTATTGTTTGATGAAACCTTGTATTAAAAATAAGGCAGAAGAAATACTATAAAGATTTGTACCTGAGTGTAGTGTGTGCATACTGGTCCATAACATTTCAGGGGACACCTGGGGTTACAATCACGAGGATATGGAAAACTATAGCTCTTCACTTCATCATACCAAGGTTTTACTAGTTGTAGAATATTTCGATAACTACACAAAATAATAAACATTATCAAACTGTTAGATATGTGCTTCAAAGGCAGCAAGGTAGTAATTAAAGAAACATTTCCATTTATATAGCATCTTATTATATCCACTTGAGTATAACATACAGCATAAATCCCTTTGGAGTCAAGTGCCTGTTGCTATATAGAACAAAATTCCACAATAAGCAATTAGATGAATGAGCAGTTAAATTTGTTTTGATTGTTTTGGTTGAAAGAGATGTTGATCAGGAAACATCCCGCTCTTCTTCAAATAGTCTCCTGGCATCGTTAATATCTATTTGAACTATTGGGACAGGCCCTGGTTTAACAATTCAACTATAAGTGTTGTACCTCTGATAATACAGTACTCACTAAATACCTCACTTATAGTCCTTTGGTAGTACAAAGTTGAATATTGCTGAAAAAAAAGACACACTGTCAAAGTTTTTTGTCTTACACTCATCAGGACTACTGTGTCCAGTATTAGTCTCCTTATTTAGGAAAGATGTGAAAGTGTTGGAAGCAGTTCAGAGAAGGTTTACTAAGCTAATACCAGGAATGGGTGGGTTGTCTTATGAGGAAAAGTTGGGCAGGCTAGGCTTGTATCCACTAGAGTTTAGAAGAGTAAGACGTGACTTAATCGAAACCTTTAAGATCCTGAGGGGTCTTGACAGGGTGGATGTGGAGAGGATGTTTCCTCTTGTGGGAGAATGTAGAACTAGGGTTCACAGTTTTAAAATAAGGGGGTGCTCATTTAAGACAGAGATGAGGAGAATTTTTTTCTCTCAGAGGGTCATGAGTCTTTGGAACTCTCTTCCTCAAAAGGCAGTGGAAGCAGGATCTTTGAATATTTTTAAGGCAGAGCAAGATAGATTCTTGATTAACAAGGGGGTGAAAGGTTATCGGGGGGGTAGGCAGGATTTTACAATGTGATCAGCTATGATCTTATTGAATGACAGAGTAGGCTTGAAGGGCCGAATGGCCTACTCCAACTCCTAGTTCATATGTTCGTATGTATGTAGGAGAGTACACCCTTTACAATTTGTATTCTTGCGAACTGTCCTGATGAGTGCAAGGCAAAAAGCTTCAATAACATGTCTCTTTTTTCAGCAGTACTCAAATACTGCACTGTAGTGTCAGTTTAAAACTTTGAGCCAGGCTTCAATCTACAACTTCTGACTTGGGTAAGAGAATGACCTATTGAACTGAGCTGACAATTGGGAAATTAGACTGCAGGTCATCCATTATAAATATTAATTTCATTAAAGCAGTGCCCCATGCTTTGTTTATTAATCGGCTCTCCATGTGCCCAATGCTAATCAATTTGAAAGTAGTTCCAGATGATATTTTTCCCACTGCAAATATAGAAGATATATTAAATGTGAATTATTATTATCTTGGCAATGTTTGCTTTTGGACGTATTTGCATGGTGCAGCCACAAAAATACATGCAAACCTAAAGCAACTGGATCCCATTTTTTTCCCTTCCTTTGTAAAAGATCACATCATACCAGTGTGAGCTGGTGTCAGAGATAATGGTGGCATAAGAACATAAGAAATAGGAGCAGGATAGGCCATTCAGCCCTTCAAGCCCGCTCTGCCATTCAATGAGATCATGGCTGATCTTCAACGCCATTTTCCTGCATTATTCCTATATCCCTTGACGTGTTTAATATGTAGAATCTATGCATTTTAGTGTTGAACATACTCAACAACTGAACCTCCAGAGCCCTCTGGGGCAGAGAATTCCAAAGATTCATCACTCTCTGCTCCTCATCTGAGTCCTAAATGGCCTGTTCCTTATTCTGAGACTGTGTCCCCTGGTTCTAGGTCCTCCAGCAGGCCCTCCAGCTAAGGGAAACATCCTTCCTGCACTTACCCTGTTGAGTCCTGTAAGGATTTTGTATGTTTGAATGAGATCACCTCTTATTCTTCTAAACTCCAAAGAATAAAGGCCCAGTCTATTTAATCTTTCCTCATATGACAATTCCTTCATCCCAGGAATTAGTTTGGTGAACCTTTGTTGCACTCCCTCTCTGGCAAGTACATCTTTCCTTAGGTAAGGAGACCAAAACTGCACACAATACTCCAGGTGCGGTCTCACCAAGGCTCTATATAATTGCAATAACAAATCCTTCCTCCTATACTCAAACCCTCTTGTAATAAAAGCCAACATACAATCTGCCTTCTTAATTGCTTGCTGTGCCTGCATGTTAGCTTTCAGTGACTCATGAACAAGGACTCCCGGGGCCTTTGAACATCAACACTTCCCAGCCTCTCATCATTTAAGAAATACTCTGTATTTCTGTTTTTCCTACCAAAGTGGATAACCTCACACATTGTATTCCATCTGCCAAATTTTTGCCCACTCACTTAGCCTCTCCAAATCCCCTTGAAGCGTCTTTGCATCCCCCTCACAACTCACACTTCCACCTAGTTTTTTGTCATCAGCGAACTTGGAAATATTACATTTAATCCTCACATCCAAATCATTGATATAGATTGTGAATAGCTGGAGCTCAAGGACTGATCCTTGTGGTACCCCACTAGTCATGGCCTGCCAACCTAAAAATGACCCATTTATTCCTGCTCTGTTTTCTGTCCTTTAACCAGTTCCCAATTCTTGCCACTATATTCCCCCTAAATCGCATGTGCTCTAATTTTGTTTACTAAGCTGGAACCTGATCAAAAGCTTTATGAAAATCTAAAGTTCTGATATAGGAATACATGGGCTATAATTTTAAACCTTTTTCCTACTCTTATGGTACTGTTTTCTGCTGGCATACAGCTCCATGTGTGCCAACCATCTTCTAGTACCTCGGCCCAAGTGGTCATCTTTCAGATGAGATCCTAGACCATGTTAGGAAGCCATTCAGTCATAGAGAAGATCAAGTCTGATCCTGTTACCATATGTTGCATACATACACACCAGCTCACCAGCAGCTGTCACTGGAGATCTGTCACTGAGATCTGGGGCAGGATTTTCCCTGCAAGCTTCAGGAGTTTCCACTAGGCTTAACTGGGGGTCAGAAGCCTGCACTGTATGGGAAACAGTCACTTTTTGTGATTTTTCCTGAATTGACTAATTAGTGGTTAGAAGACCGGCTCTCCATCCAAATAAGGAGGCCAGGAGGGCTCTCAAAGCTGGAGGGCCAATTGGAGACCCTCCAGATTGGAAGCTGTCACAGGATGGCATGGCATGGCAGGTAAGTGAAAGAGAGGATGTCCAATGATGGAGGTGCCCTCTCTCCAATTTCTTTAAATCTTAAATATAAAAAGGCCTTAAGCAGGCCACCCCTGTGGAGGACAAACCCCTCTGCAGGGCAGGCTGTGGCTGTGCCCAGGGTGGGCTTCTAAGCCTGCATGAAGCTCTGGTTCACCGGTCTGCTGCAGGTCCACTTGTAGACAGCTGCTCTTTTCCCTACTTCCTGCTGGGACCTGGAGGCTGACTGCAAAATCCCAGTCGGCTTTCAAGAATAGGCCTTAAGTGCCCATTAACTATTTGAACTGGCTACCCGCTAGTTGTGGGCACAAGCCCTGCTGCTACCCCATCCCGCTTTGGGAAAATGGCCTGGGAGTGGAGTGGAGCCAGGGAACTGGCACTCTGGCTAGTCAGCAGCGCAAAATTCCACACTCATCTGCCTCCATGCTAAGCTGCACTGAGGCCTAAAAGCTCAGCCCCAGAACTCAGAGCCCTGGCTGTTTTTTCCCCTCTCTCATCCAGGGGCCCTGAGCCCAATTGTGGAGTCCCTACTACCTTCTTGGCCTAGATCAACAAATGCATTGCAGAATGTGAATGAAAAACATTTTGCTCTATATGGCTCAGGATCCAGGAGGGAGTTAAATGAATTTGCATACAAAAAGGAAAAACAAGCTTTCAATTCAAGTTCCAAGAGGAACAACTTAAAAAGCAAACATTCACCGTCCAGAGCGAACTGATAGATTTTGCCCAAGAAATCGCAGTAAATACGAGGGTCCATGGTCCCAGATACACATAGCAGCCCAAGACTCAGCAGACTTTGCCAGGTTGTCATCCCATACCTGTATTAACACAAAAGAAAATAATTCACTTCACATTATAAACCTAAAAATGAATGCCATGATTTTTCCATCAATATGACATACAATTCCCTTCTGCTGAAATAGTTTTTATGTTTAATATTTTATTTTCTGTTCTAATTTCGAATGAAGAATCACACTCATATGCAAGAATAAGTTTCCTCATTTTGATAAACATCTTTGAAATTATGATAACTTTCCACTGGCTGCTGCATTTTGTGATGAAGGAAGATTGGGGAACATTTCGTTTAGGCCTGTTTTCATCTCGGGTGTCAGGATGTGCAATCGCCCTGCGCCTGGTCCAGTTGAGGTGGGCAGCATCCAAATTTTGTGCTCACTCATCATCTAAATTATTTCAGTTTGCAGCCCAAGAGATGGAAAAGAGGAGAGATGCAATGTTTTCACAGGGGGCCAAGTGGCCCTCGAGGCAAACAGTGAGAAGGCTGGCCACCAAAGGCAAATCCTAGAAGCTGGCCCTAAGGTTCTGTCTGCAGTGTTGCAAAAATTGCAATGACCTGACAATGTTTGTCAAGGTCAAGGAATATATCTTCACATGACATCCCTTCCACCAACCTCTCATGCTGTTCAATCTACCACTCAGCCATCACTCGCCCATCGGCAATTGCTAACAATCAGCACCCGAGCGTGACATTCAGAAACTCCACCTCACCTTTGCATATGTACCAATACTCACACCAGCCTCACACTCACCTCTCGTTGCCTCCACATACTTCTAGCTAATCAACTGTGGTAGGCACATTGCAAACTCTTTCTCTTTTGCAGGACAAGGTGATGCATAACAGGAAGAAGCAGACTAGAACCAGAGGGAGACAGGGTCATCCCTAGAGGGGTGTGGGGCCCGGGATAGATCACACTGTGTGGGCCGTCGTAACATTTTTAGACAAGTTTCCTCTGATGGCTGGGCCCCTGAGCGTGTGTGTGAAAAGGGGCATCAACAGGGTCCCAGCGACCAAGCACTCGGTTACAAGCACATACTGCGCTGTTGACTGTGATAACTGTGTTGCGCATAAAACTAACTACACCTTGCTTCCAAGGCTGAACATAATTGTTAGCTCTCCTGTTGTTAGGGAAAAATTCATGATCTCTATGTGATTCCATTATAACATTTTTACTAGTACACCCCACATCCCAACTGGAGAAAGCTTTAAGGTCAGAATTTTCCTGTCCCTCAAGCTGGCGGGATCTTCTGGTGCCGCCGATGTGAATGGAGATTTCACTGGCTCGCCGGCCTCGCCATGGAGGTGGGGGCTGGTAAATTCCAGCCTAAACATTGGAGTGAGGACATTCACTACGTTCAACTTTTTAAAAAAGAATTACAAACACGATGCAATAAATAATACGACTTTTAAAACAGAAGACTGTCCATCTTCCGATGTTAAACAAATGTTAGTTGCAAATGCGTACTGGAAGAAAATTAAAATAAGAAGCAGAGGGTTTCAATTGCCCCAGAGCCGAAGATAAACACAGCAAGTATGCTATGTGCTCTATGTCCACTTTAAAGATGTTAACTAGTTTGGAATAGTTCACTTGCCCCTCTGCGGTGAATGAGAGTTGGAATAAAAGTCACTCTACTGCTGCCGCCAGTACCACTCTCTTGAAAATCCAAAACATTAGCAAAACTCCTCCAAATAAATTAACACAGCCCTTCAAATAACTTTGCACCAACAAAAGTAAGTCAAAAGCATCTCACCTGAAAGTTGGTCATTTAAATAATGCTATAGTGGAGGGGAGTGGGCCATGTGGTAATCCCTGAATGCATGCTCAGCTGGGAGTGCTTAAGAGAGGAGATTGATTGTGCCTGCATGGTCCAAAATGGTAAACCACCACCAAATCAGCATTAGAGGCTGTTTGATGTCAGGATCCTCCCACTTGGCATGTTTTTAACTCAAGCACGCTGTCAATCAAGGCACAGAGGTGGCTGGAAGCGATTTGCTGCCATCATTTCACTTCAGGGTTTCCAGAGTGCTGGCACCAGCGGTATTACAGAGCTCAATTTCATGTCCGATTTCTTTTGGTTGTTATTCCTGGTTACATCATTCTAATCATAAAGAGCATCTTAGGAATTCGCTAATAATAACAAACATAGGAAACCTTCCTACAGTGTTTATTGCCTCACAAACACATGATGGCTGGACAAAATTTTCCTCCAATATGCCTGATTTTCAAATAACAACAAGAATTTGTGTTTATATAGCACCTTTAACATAGTAAAGCATCCAAAAGCGCTTCACAGCAGTGTTACAAAGCAAACTTTGACACCAAGCCACATTAGGAGGTATTAGGACTGATGACCAAAAGCTTGGTTAAAGAGATGGATTTAAAAGGAGTGTCTTAAAGGAAAAAGAGGCAGATAGGATTAGGGAGGCAATTCCAGAGCTTAAGGCAGCTGAAGGCAAAGCCATCAATGTTGGACTGATTATAATTAGGGATGTTCAAACGACCAGAATTAGAAGAGCACAGATATCCTGGAGGGGTGTAGGACTAGAGGGGATTACAGAGATAGGGAGGGGAAAAACCATGGAGAGGTTTGAGGACAAGGAATTGAATTTAAAAATTGAAACATTGCTTAAGTGAGAGCCATTATACGTCAGCAAGCACTGAAGTGATGGGTGAATGAGACTTGGTGTGAGTCAGGATATGGCAGGAGGATTTTGGAATGACCTCATGTTTATAGAGGATCAAACATGGGAGATGGGCCAGGAGTTCATTAGAATAGCCAAGTCTCGAGGTAAGAAATGCATAGATGAGGCACATATATACAAATTTTAGACTAATATCTAATGTACCTTTCTATACTGTCCATGATGAAGACCCATATTCACACTGAGGATACATTCCATTATGTTGTGTGGCACTACCACAGTGCAAAATGGGATAGGTTCAGAACAGATATAATAGCTCAAAACTGGGCACCCATCAGCAGCAGCAGAATTGTACACAACCACAATCTGTAATCTCATGGCCCGGCATATCCCCACTCTACCATTACCATCAAGCCAGGGGATCAACCCTGGCTCAATGAAGAGTCCAGGAGGGCATGCCAGGAGCAGCACCGGGCATACCTAAAAATGAGGTGTCAACGTGGTGAGGCCACAGCACGGGACTACTTGCATTCCAAACAGTGGATTAGGCATGCGATAGGCAGAGCTAAGCAATCCCACAACTAACAGATCAGCTCAAAGCTCTGCAGTCCTGCCACAAACAGTCGTGGATGGTGGTGGGCAATTAAACAACTCACTGGAGGAAGAGGCTCCACAAATATCTCCATCCTCAATAAAGGGGTAGGCTAGCGCATCAGTGCAAAAAACAAAGCTGAAGCATTTGCAAACATCTTCAGCCAGGAGTGCCGAGTGGATGATCCATCTCGGCCTCCACCGGAGGTGCACAGCAATACAGATGCCAGACTTCAGCTAATTCTATTCACTCTGCGTGACACCAAGAAACAACTGAAGGCACTGCAAATACAATGGGCCCTGACAACATACTGAAGACTTGTGCTCTGGAACTAACTGCACCCCTAGCTAAGCTGTTCCAGTACAGCTACAACACTGACGTCTACCCAACAATGTGGAAAATTGTCCAGGTATGTCCTGTCCAAAAAGCAGGACAAATCCAACCCAGCCATTAACCGCCCTATCAGCCTACTCTCAATCATCAGCAAAGTGATGGACGGTGTCATTGAAAGTGCTATCAAGTGGTGCTTACACAGCAAGAACCTGCTCACTGATGCTCAGTTTGGGTTCCACCAGGGCTACTCAGTTCCTGCCCTCATTGCAGCCTTGGTTGAAACATGGACAACAGAGGTGAACTCAAGAAGGAATAAAAGCAAAAATAGAAGCAAAACACTGTGGATTCTGGAGATCTTAAATAAAAACAGAAAGTGCTGGAAAATCTCAGCATGTCTGGCAGCATCAGTGGAAAGAGAAACAGAGTTAATGTTTCAAGTCCAATATGATTCTTCTTTGGAACTCCGTCCTTCTTTGTCAGTTTGGAAGAAGAGTCATATTGGACTCAAAACATTAACTCTGTTTCTCTCTCCACAGATGCTGCCAGATCTGCTGAGTTTTTCCAGCACTTTACATTTTTTAATCAAGAGGGGAGGTGAGTGTGTCTGCCCTTGACATCAAGGCAGCATTTGACAAAGTGTGGCATCAGGGAACATTAGCAAAACTGGAATCAATGGGAATCAGGGGGAAAACTCTCCGCTGGTTGGAGTCATACCTAGCACAAAGGAAGATGGTTGTGGTTGTTGGAGGTCAATCATCTCAGCTCCAGGACATCACTGCAGGAGTTCCTCAGGGAAGCGTCCTGGCCCAACCATCTTCAGCTGCTTCATCAATGACCTTCCTTCCATCATAAGGTCAGAAGTGGGGATGTTCGCTGATGATTGCACCATGTTCAGCACCATTCATAACTCCTCACACACTGATGCAGTCTGTGTCCATATGCAGCAAGACCTGGACAGTATTCAGCTTAGGCTGATAGGTGGCAAGTAACATTTGTGCTACACAAGTGCCAGGCAATGACCATCTCCAAAAAGAGAGAATCTAACCATCTCCCCTTGACATTTAATGGAATTACCATCGCTGAATCCCCCACTATCAACATCTTGGGGGTTACCATTGACCAGAAATTGAACTGGACCAACCATATGAATACTGTGGCTACAAGAGCAGGTCAGAGGCTGGGAATTCTGAGGTGAGTGACTCACGTACGCTCTTGCCAAAGCCTGTCCACCATCTACAAAGCACAAATCAGGACTGTGATAGAATACCACTTGCCTGGATGAATGCGGCTCCAACAACACAAGAAGCTCGACATGTCCAGGAAAAAGAAGCCCACTTGATCAGCATGCCATCCACCACCTTAAATACTCACTCCCTCTGCCAGCAACACACAGCGGCAGCAGTGTGTATTATATACAAGACGCACTGCAACAAATTATCAAGGTTCCTTCGACAGCATCTTCCAAACCCCCAACTTCTACCACCTCAAAGGGTGAGGGCAGCAGATGCATAGGAACAACACCATCTACAGGTTTCCCTGCAGGCCACACGTTATCCTGACTTGGAGCTATACCATCGTTCCTTCGCTGTCACTGGTTGAAAACCTGGAACTCCCTCCCTAACAGTACTGTGGTTTAACTGTACCACATGGGCTGCAGCGGTTCAAGAAAGCGGCTCACCTCCATCTTCTCAAGGGCAATTAAGGATGGGCAACGAAAGCTGGGCTTGTCAGTGATAGCTACACCCCATGAAAGAATAAAAAAAATTGATGCATTTTGTATAATTGTAAAAATAGTAAAATTGATACATATATCATGTATTCGAGAATCCGATGAACATTTTTCTTATGGAGAATAACATTTCGAGTTCTTTGCACTTAACCTATTAGATTTCTATGTAATGCTATAGATGGCACTTTATTAGAATTCCCTAGGTGAAAAATTTGCTTGCATAGAAGACTTATATTGATTCCCTAGGGGCAGATAGCACTGCTGTCCATTACCTGTGCAGCCCACTGCTCCCCTGTCCTCTCACTGTTAATATGCCTATAGAAGACCTTTGGATTCCCTCTTATGTTAGTATCTTATGTTGAGATCTAGAACATACAACTTGAAAGGGTGCTGGAAATAGATTCCTTAGGAACTTTTAAAAGACAACTGAACGTGTACTTGAAGAGGACTAATTTTCAGAGTTATAGGGGAAAAAACTGAGTTCTAAATCGGATGGTTCCTCCAAGAGCTGGCATGGGTGTGAATGGCCAAATGGCCTCTTTCGGCAATGCAAAATTCTATGGTTCCAGGCAATACACTTGCGAACATAGCCACAGGGGGAACTCGTGTTTTTCCTTACTGAACCAGGCTTGAATCATTTGAATTTGGGCAAGGGAAATGAGCAAACTAGATTCATCCAAACACCATTCAATGGTAATGGAAAAGTCTGACATCCTACTCACAGCCTCAAATTTACGGTGCCAGAAGTGAGTGGCTAAAAAAAGATGATGGGTGGAATCCAAAGGAGGGTGTGTTAAATCTGTTTGCCAATGTTGATTTGGCCATAGAGTATTCCTATGAGTCAGAAGAAAACCCTGGAAAGTTCACAACTACACCAGTAATTGTACACTTGGCCTCAAAGGCTTTTGTCAGACCATGGATTAGAAACACATTGTATTCCTGAAGATTTGTTCCTTGTCAGTCAGTCATCTGAGAGCCACACTTTCACCCCCTCAAAAATCTTGGATTTGGAAAAACTAATACCTTACCTCACAGTGCTGCTGTGGGGGTCCTTCAAAAATACACCTTATTTGTTGTCATAACCAAAGCAAATGTTTCTTGTGTTACAAACTGGAACATACGTACCTGACCGTTAACTGCCATACCTCCAACTGAGGCTCAAAGTTATAAAAGTTCATTCACTACTTGGATTGGTAGCCAATGCTGTTCTCAAAATTACATTTTGAATTTTCAAACACATTCACACTTAATGCTTGTTTAATGTTTGCCTACACATCACTTGAGGTTTTGGCCTAACTAGGAAAGGTGGCCCACATCCTGAAGTCCCTTTTCTTATAGTCGCCCTTCTTGGTCTACTGCCTGTGGTGTATACTGATGTATAAAGACATATTCATGAAGGCAATTCACAGAAAAAACAGATACACAGATCCCTTTGAATGCTCAAAATCAGTGTTCAGCCAAGTGCGAGAACCTGGACCAACTTTTCTATGCAATAGAGAAGCTCACGAACAACCCGCATTCACAAAATCTTATAGTCTTTGCTGCAAAATTATACAAAATCTATTAAGAAATATAACTTTGCTCCTGAAAAAGCTTAATAATTGGGCAGTACTTCCACCGTCTGCCTGAAATGTTGGTGTAAAATTGGGCAGATGTTGAAGTAGGTGATGGTCCAACACTACATGCTTCCATCCCATTTCCTACCACTTGCTAATTGGTATAACAATTGCCAGAGGGTAACGAAAACTGAATGAGGGTGAATTTCTGACGGGATTCTTTTAAATGTATATCTCAACTTCAGTGAGTCACAGAAACCCCACTGGGAAATTTAAGCCCTTTGTTTCTATTTCTATTGATCTTCCCTGTGTTAGGATCTCTCTCTCTCTCTTTCTCTCTCTCTCTCTCTCTGTGCCATTTACATCTTCAAACAGTTATCTTTCTCTCCTCCTCCTTCCCAGCAAAATACTTTATTATTCAACAAGATATCTCTCTCCCTGTTCTTGAACCGGCCCTCTTCCCTTCCTCTCCCTAATCCAGTCTCTTCCCTCTTTCCCAACCAGTGAAGAAGACCATTCAAGTTATCCTTAGTAGCATCTAATAGGGTTTCTCTCAACATTTCTCCTTTGCAACAGGGCCTTTCTTTATCTTTAATGGGTGTGAGGTGCAAAAAACAGGAATGTCTTCTGCCTCTTTCTCACAACAAGTTCCCTTTTGTCTCTACTTCTACACAGCATGGTCTTTCATCCAGAAGAGTCTCTCTCCTCCATTCCACCCTGCATCTGCTTCCAGCTCTTGCTTAGCAAGGTCTCCCTTCTTCCCCTCACCAGGTCCTCCCTCTTCTCATCAAAGCTTGCTTTTGTTTTTTCCCCCTTCAGAAAGCAATCTCTCCTTCTGTCTGTCAACCGGTCCCGCCCACAGCAGGAATTGTCACGGGCAGGACAGAAAATTTGGCAGACCAGCCAAAAGCCCGTTGACTTCTAGCGGGAATTTCTGGTCCCGCAGAGGGCAGGAATGGAAAATCCCAGCCAACTTTAGCTCTCCGTCTCCAACCACCCACCCCTCCCCATGCACATCCTTAACAGATTATCTCTTTCTCTTTTAACCATTTGGCAACATCTCCCAATTTCTCTTTAATCACCCTCAGCGGGGCCATTTGCCTCCCTTTAAAATCTCAACAAAAGAAAAAACACATGTGCCTTTAAGCCTGAAACTCATATTTTAACCATTAAGCAATTTAAGTATGAGGAATTATCTGAGCCCTTTCACCAAATTATTTTCAAAAGCATCATTAAACTTTACATTCTGAATCTGGCAGTAAATATTTGTAATGGAACTGAATCCTAAATACGTCAATCTACTTCATAAAGGCTCTAATTACATTTTAGGGAATAATCCTGAAAATTGACTAAATTGGAACAATGCAAGTTTAAAAGAATGCTTCCCTGGAATTTCTTTTACACACATTTTTATTTTCTTGATTGCATCAGATTTGGGAGTCAGCCACACAGCTGTGCTGCAGACAACAGCCATGGGGTAAACGCATGTGTATAGGTCAATTCAGGTCATGTTGGGTTCAGAAGGGTAAAGAAATTGAGGCTAGGCAACCCAGGAACACACTGAATGATTGCGGTCAGGAAGGTGTTGAGACACAGGTCAGATATAGACCTTGGGTTGGATAGAGTGAAACTGCAAACATGGTAATAGAGCACACTGGGAGCTCTCTGGGTGGGCTATTATGTTTTTAAAGGCAAATTCGAGTAGATAGTTGTATGGTGAAGTTGGAGTTTGTGAAGAATATGCTGCTGAGGAGCAAGACATAGCAATGCTTGTGAGACCTGGAGATCGGTGCTCAGTGTCAATATTTTGTGATTTTTTGTTATTCCTGTAATTCTTCACACCAAGGAAAAGTAGAGAAAGAATGGAGTGTCTGAGAGGAAAAGAAGCAGATATTTTGTGTACAATCTTACGATTTTATACTTCCACTGGGAAACTTTGCTCTCCGTCAATGGAAATTGTAAACTTAGAACCACAGGACTATAGCAGTGAAGGAAGCCATTTGGTCCATTGTGTTTGTGTCATCTCCCCTTTCATCACACTAAACCCTGCTCTCTTCGGCTTCTCATTATCCTCTTCTATTCTTATGTTGGCTGTAATTATGTTGACCTTTATTTTTCCAGGTTTTCTTACTTATTTTGATATTCCTTCCTCATTCTTGCATAGTTTTTTCTTTCTCTTCTTGTAATATTGTCTGACATTTTATTTTAACAGCCTTCGATTTCAATTTCAAAATCTCTATTTATCCTGCTCTCTCTCTAAACTCTTTTAAACCTGAAATCTCTCCATTCCCTATCATACCAGTGGTAAATCCTCCCTCACTGCTCCAATTACCATTTCCATAAGGACATTGATGCCATTTCTGTTCAAGTGAAGAAATGACCCTTCAGTATAGCCTTTCCCTTTTTCACAATTGACCCAATGCCCTAAGACTTTGAAAGCTTGCCTCCTGCAACAGCCCAGCAGCCTCACACATTGGTCTTCTTAAACTTCATCTCCTTAACCTGTCCAGTACATGGTGCAGGAAGCAAGTTGGAGTTTACTACCCTTGTGGTCTTGTTTTTGATCTAGCACCCAACTCTTCAAACTCCACATCCAAGACCTCAAATGTTCTACATTATGAGTACTAACATAGACTGTGAATTCAGCTGCTTTGTATGCCAAAGGGTTTTTCCACTTCTCCTGTGATATTTTTCACCCAGGCACCAGGGTGATAAGATACCATTCAGGTTCCTGATCACGAGTGTAGGAAAGTCTGTCTATAGTCCAAGTATAGAATCCTTCACTGTTACCATTCTCTTATTTTTGTAACCTATATGCCTCACACTCCCTTGGTTAGACCATTACTACACTGTATCACAGTGCTGCTCAGAACTACCATTTTCTCAGTCACTGTCCACCTCTTGTCCAACATTATATAATTATTAGTCAGTTTGAGTAGCTAAGGAGTCCTCGGCACCCATGAGCTTTGTCTTTTTCTGCCGCCTCTGCAGATGGTTTTCTGTTGATCTACACTACTCCTTTCTCCCTCTATCTTTTAGATGGCCATAGAGTACAATACAAAAGCTCCTCTGCCTCTCTGATACTGCAAAGAATGAAGAATTGCTGTTTGAGAACAAAGACCCTCTACTGCAGAGAATCAATTTTCCTGCACTCAGTGTAAATGTACTTCCACTGAATACGCTAAGCACTGTCCAGAATTTGTATCACACCCATTGCACAGGTTGGTGGTTGGAGCATGGCAAATTGGTCCACTGGCCTTGTTAGCATTGCACCAGTGAGCTGAGGGCACCATCCATGGCCCACAGAGGCAGCTTGCCTGTTACAGGTGGTAGCAAGGTCATCCAGTTTGGAGGTCAGTCTAAGATGGAACTGAGAGGAACACTCCTGCATCTCTTGGTTCCATATTAAAGGTAAATTTTAAAAAACATTTAATGTGGTCCCTTTGAGGGCTGCTGGTTTGACTGTCAAGTGCCTGAAGAAACAGGCCACTGTTTCACAGACACAGTGCATGCTGCAGCCATTCAGTTCAGTTTGCAAAGAGACCTGAACAGCAGCAACAACAATTATATGTATTTAGCACCTCTAGCGTAATTAATATCCACAGGCATTTCACAGGAGCATACTAAAAGAAAATAAGACAACAGGCCACATAAGGAAATATTGGCCAAGATATTCCAATGCCAATAGTGGTAAATGTTGAAACATTCGCCGCAGTTACGCACAAGGTCCTTTCGGAGGTCCTGACATGCACACATGCACATTAATTGCCCAGAACGATTAAACTTCCGATGGGCAGATGTATGCTGTTCAGACCCCTCTGAAAATGTCTCCAACTCTGACCTCAGTGTTGAAGACTTGGGCCTGTTGTACAATACTTACCTGGATACTTACCCTAGCATTGTCCTGCAGTGGAGAAATTTGAAAGCAAGAATGAGAATTTTGAAATCAACATATTGCTTGACTGGGAGCCAATGTAGGTCAATGAGCACAGGGGTGATGGGTAAACGAAACTTGGTGTGAGCTAGAACATATCTGCAGAGTTTAGGTTGACCACAAGTTTATGAAGGGTGGACTGTGAGAATAGCCAGGAGTGCTTTGGAATGGTCAAGTCTAGATGTAACAAAGGTATCAATGAGCGTTTCAGCAACAGATGAGCTGAGCTAGGGGTGGAGTCAGATGTTTCAATATTGGAAATAGGCTGTCCTAGGGAAGGCATGAATATGAGGTTGGAAGCTCACTATGAGGGTAAATATGACGCCAAGGTTACGGACAATCGGGTTTAGTCTCAGGCTGTTGCCAGTGAGAAGGATGAAGTCAGTAGCTGGGGAACAAAGTTTGGAGCGTGGACCTCATAAAATGGTTTCAGTCTTTCCTCTATTTAATTGGAGGAAATTTCTGCTCATCCAATAATAGATGTCGGATAAGCAGCCTGATAATTTAGCAACAGTCGAGGAGTCGAGACAGAGGCTGTGTTGAGGTAGAATTGGTTGTCATCAGCAGAAATGTGAAAATTAACACTGTGCATTTAGATGATGCCACAGCAGGCAGAGTGTAGGTGTGAGAAAGGAGGGATCCAAGCATGGATCCCTGGGGACACCAGAGGTAATAGTGTGGCAGCAGGAAGAGAAACTATGGCAAATGATGCTCTGGCCATGATTAGACTGCTAAAAATAGAACTAGGTGAGTGTTGTTGCACCCAGCAGGCCTATACTGGAGAGGCAGTGAAGTGAGATGATGTCAACCATGTCAACAGATGCAGACAGGTCAAGAAGAATGAAGTGGGTAAAAGCAAAATACAGTGGGAGCTGGAAATCTGAAATAAAAACAGAAAATGCTGGAAAAGCTCAGCAGGTCTGGCAGCATCTGTGGAGAGATAAACAGAGTTAAAGTTTCGAGTCCGTATGACTTCTTCAGAGCTAAAAAGAAGTAGAAATATGATGGATTTTATGCTGTTTAAGAAGGAGTGGAGCAGGTGGAGCAAAATATAAGGTAAGGTTTAGGTGGGAGCTAAGGAGAGTTTGACAAGGATGTCATGCACACAGGACAAAAGGAGTATTAATGGTAGTGTTAAAGACTAAAGAAGGTGCTGATAGTGGCATTGAGGTAAGATAGCAGAATGTGTTAATAGCAGAACAAGTGTCAGCACTTTGGAAAGCACAACATAAAAGCAAGTGTCAGGTAGCCCTGTTGTGTATGTGTGTGGGGGGTGATGGTGGTGTGGTTGGGGAGAAAGGATAAAAAAAATGTAAAAAGTGAATAAATAAAAACAAAAAAAAAATGGAAATCTAAAAGGGGGTAAAGATGGAGGAGAGTTCATGGTCTGAAGTTGTTGAACTCAATGTTATAATCAGAAGGCTGTAAAGTGCCTAAGTGGAAGATGAGGTGCTGTTCCTTTAGTTTGCATTGGGCTTCACTGGAACATTGCAGCAGGCCAAGGATGGACATGTGGGCATGGGAGCAAGATGGTGAGTTGAAATGGCAAGTGACAGGAAGGTCTGGGTCATGCTTGTGAACTGAGTAAAGGTGTTCCACAAAGCGGTCACCCAGTCGGCATTTAGACTTCACAATGTCGAGGAGACTGCATTGGGAGCAGCGAATACAGTAGACCAAATTGCAGGAGGTGCAAGTGAAGCGCTGCTTCACCTGAAAGGAGGTTTGGGGCCTTTAACGGTGAGGAGGGAGGAGGTAAAGAGGCAAGTGTTGCACCTTCTGCAATTGCATGGAAAGGTGCTGTGGGAAGGGGATGAGGTGTTTGGGGTGATGGAGGAGTGGGACGAGGTGTCACGAGGGAACAGTCCCTACAGAATACTGACAGGGAGGGGTGGGGTAAGGGTGGTGAGGGGAGGATGCGTTTGGTGGTGGCATCATGTTGGAGTTTTTGGAAATGGCGGAGGATGATCTGTTCAATGCGGAGACTGGTGGGGTGAAAAGTGAGGATAAGGGGGACCCTATCATGGTTCTGGGAGGGAGGGGAAGGGCTGGGGGCAGAGATGCAGGAGATGAGTCAGACACAGTTAAGGGCCCTGTCAACCACAGTTGGGGGAACCGTCAGTTAAGGAAAAAGGAAGACATGTCAGAAGTGCTGTTTTAGAAGAGAGCATCATCGGAACAGATGTGACGGAGGCAGAGGAACTGGAAGAATGGGATGGAGTCCTTACAGGAAGCAGGGTGCAAGGAGCTGCAGTCGAGGTAGCTTTGGGAGTCGGTGAGCTTGTAATGAATATTGGTAGACAATCTATCACCAAAAATGGAGACAGGGATGTCAAGGAAGGGAAGGGAAGGGAAGTGTCGGAAAGGGACCATGTGATGGTGAGAGAAGGGTGGAAATTGGAAGCAAAATTGATAAATTTTTCCAGGTCCAGACGAAAGCCTGAAGCAGCACCGATACAGTCATCGATGTACCACAAAAAGAGTTGTGGGAGGGGGCCTGAGTAGGGCTGGAACAAGGAGTTCCTGGAAATTTGGGAGGCAACAACACATTCAAGGACTTCAGAGAGGAAGGGGAAGTTGGAGCTGGAACAACAGTATTTGAGGACAGTGGGGTCAAGGATTTTTTTTTGTGGAAAGCGGGACAACAGCTGAAGAGAGAGAACTGTTAACAATAGCAACCACATAGAAACCGCAGAACCGGGGGCGGTTGGTGTGGGGGCGGTGGGTGGTGGAAGTTGAAAGAGGGCTTAGGCCTCATATATACACATGTAATGGACCTAGTTTCAGGCATGTATTCTGGATATATGCCGAACAGCTGCAACCAATGTTTCAGGCACTGTACCACAACATTGAAATGAGCACATTCATGCCACCCACTGTAAAAGAGGTGCATTGGCATCGATTGGTAAGCTTGTGTTTGTGATTTTACTATTTTGGCAAATGATTCACAAATACTAATATAACTCTCTCAAATCATTCAAATTTCAATTTACGCATTCGTGCATAAACCTATGTAAACATTATGTTAACACTCAGAACGCAGACATTGTAGCTATGAAAATAAAAATTATCATTGAAGTGAACAGAAATCTTTGGTTAGATGGGCAAACCAACTTATAACTTGGTTTTAATAATGAAGATCTAATAATCATCATCCTGCATGATAGGGGTCAGTGTTTATTGATAATGCAGAATTAGCTATTTGAATCTCTGTAATTCAATAGTTATTGCTTTCGTTGCATCTGATGTTTTGTCCTTTCTGTTTCTCTCCTTGTTTCTGTGACCTTTTCTACTCAGTCACCTCTAAAGTCTGTTTTTGCTACCCTGTGTAAACATTTGAATCGCTGCTAGAAATGGTTATAAATGATGCTGATGAAAGGCTGACATCCTTTTTACCATCTGTTTGTTGGTGGTCTGTAATTTGCTAAAGCTGCAAGCCAGCTGCTGTTGAATGGTCATCATTGGCAATGTCACGGGACTTAGAAACCTTCAACCAATCCAATCAAACCAAGTAATATGCATTTCACAGTTACTACTTTCAGTGCTCATTGTACATAACATTTCCAATTGGCCTGTTTTCAACTGACATACGTAGTTCTGTTATTTGCAGACTATAGGCTGATAATTACCATTGGTAATATGAGCATAGAACATTTCTCTGTACACAATTTTAACCTGTTTACTTTAAGTGAGTTAATATCTCAATTAAAATTGTGGGCAGGGAAATCTCAATTAACATTCATCCACCAATAGCACCAACAGTTATTTATAACTTTATATTACTAACTATGGAAAGAACAAGTCTGTTCCAATAAGCAAACTTTGAAAAACCAGTGCTGAATGTAGTTTAAAAAAACAAAATAAAATATAGAATTTGCATTCTCTTTAAAAATACACCTGTCTTGGAAGAGATCTTATAGCACATTGCGTAGTGGCCCTACCAGAAGCTCTGGGTTCAAGTCCCATCCCAGGATATGATGGCCAAAGAAGATGCATTCATAATGTGGCCAAACAGATTGATTATCATCCTGCAAATCCTTCTGATATGCCTACGGCAGATGGTAAGAGTAGGAGAGTTTCCTGGTCAGCCAAAACTGTGTGGTAGCTGCAGCACAATAGCCTTCCCATGTTAAAAAACTCCACATGCAAGCTCTTGCCATGGTATTCTGTGACAGCATCCTCCTTGCTCTGAGGGACCGCTAGAGGGAGATCCGTTCTGGACACATTTAACTGCATTGTGCTCTGAAACCGTGTGTAAGAAAATCCCAGTGTTATAAAAACCCACCTCAATCTACATTAAAAAATGTTTAAAAATTAAACACCTACCTGTAATGATTAATTCAGGTGAATTCTCAACAACCTCTTTGTCCTTTATTTTCTAAAGAAACATCATTAATGTTGACAGTACTAGAATGTGAAAGTAAAGCACTGGACTAACTCCAAGGAATTTGGCTGACCTAAAGACATCAACCCACAATGTTCATTCCAGAATCTTAAAATGATTGGAGGGAAGGCAGGGAAAAGCAAGAGAGACCGTTAAACAGAAACAGAGAGAGACAAAGGCACAGACACAGACACAATGACCCCGAACTTTCTCCATATTTTCAACATTTATGCTTTTATTATGCTAAAAATAATTGTAAGGAAACTTGCATTTAGTATATTATGCCACTGCATATTATATTATTAATCTGCTTGGCTCAAGTTTCCATGATCTTTTTGGTAACTATAACAATCTGCCCACAGAAATCCGATGGGAATCATTTGCATAGAAGCAACATTCGCCTGGTAATGCTACGCCCAGGAATGTCCTACTTTTATGCCATTCCTGGAAGGCTGAGTTCTTTGATGCCACATCTGCAGAGGAGACACTCCCCACACATATAGTTGTAATGCCAGTGACGTCATTGCCAGCGACGTTCCAGACAGTTGCCTGGATCAAAGATGGCACAGACCAAACTCAGCCAAAAAAAAATTACAGCTTGAACTCGAAACTGCAAACAATGCTATATCCCCTTCTCTTAAAACAAACACTAGTTTTTTTTTTTAAAATGAAGGTAATATTTAAGCATATTGAGTATTTGATAATTATTGCATGAGATTATGACAGATCCTGAGATAACCGTTTCAAGATGTGACTGTAATTCTCCAAAAAGCAGTGCTTTTCTGATCTGATAGGAGCCTGGAGTCTTCTGGTGATTTAAACGGACAGTGTAGTTCTTTATATCTAACCTGTGCAGTATCTTTCCTGGGGAGTGTGTGATGAGACAATGTACAGGGCAGTTTCTTCTATATCTAACTAGTGCTGCAAGTGCAGGAGAGGATCAGCGAGGGCTCAGGAGAGGGGCAGCGAGTAAGAGGTGACGAGGGCTCAGGCCAGCAGTGGACCGAACAGCACAGGCGCTAACCAGTACTGGCACCAGCTGAAAGACGCATACCATTGATGTCAGTGGTGGGAGAAACCAAGCAAGTACTGGTGGACACAGCTTGCACAACTGTTCCTGGCACCTGCTCGGTCACCGTCAGGAGTTACAGTGTTTCTGAAATTCATTAGTTGCCTCAAGTCCCCTCATCCAGGTGGAAGTGCAGAGTTTGACAGCTTTGAAGATTCCTCAAATTTTGCTTTCTGAATTCTGGCTTCACAGACTTTTCAAACTGAAGCTCCCATCCTCCATGCACCTCCCCAGCACGCACACACATGTAAGCACACACGCACACGCAGGTAACACAATGTGTGCTGCAGTGTTGCACCCCAAGCCACCCCATATACTCAGAGTAATTCTGGAGAATTTATGACATTCCCCATGGATATATGACTCTATGCCATCCTTAATGGTAGAAGAACAGCAGTCTGTGGAGGCAATAAGGCAACATGACAGAAGATGTTGGTGCTGAGCTACATCCCTCCAGGCAGCAAGGCTGATATTCCTAGATGGCTTGCTGTCTGTCCCACCTAGTATGTCCCTCCTGTTTTCCACCTCTTCCAACAGTATTCTAAAGAGAAAAAAAAATCAGGCCTCTTTAGGGAGATGGTGTAATGTTGTGATGTCCTGCTCTCTTGTTTCTAGAAACACAGGGACATAGGAACAGGAGGAGGCCATTTAGCTCCTCGAGCCTGTTCCAGCATTCAGTGAGATTATAGCTAACCTGTGGACTAACTACAAAGGCAGGTGGTATCTTTGCTCATGTTCCTTAATACCTTTAGATAACAAAAATCTATCAATCCTAGATTTAAAATTTGCAATTGATTTAGCACCAAATGCCATTTGAGGAAGAGACTTCAAAACATCGATCATTCTTTTTGTAAAAGAAGTGTTTCCTAACTTCTTTCCTGAAAGGTCACGCTCTAATTTTTAGATCAGCGCCAGGCACTGTCGATGAAACTGGGATGAAAGTGGATGAAATGTAAGGAAACAATATGCTTAAATTCAGTGGGCTGCCACGTCTGATCTGAGCTTTCAGTACCACTGGTGGAGGAAATGCGGCCGGCGACAGCCCTGCCCGCATGGAGGGCAGTCCCAACAGAGGAGATCTGCCGAGCCCTGACACGACTGACCCAAGCCATCCAGTTGAATCCTCCGGGCGGACTGCGCGGACCCCACCCGTTTACCTCTTAACGGTTTCACGCCCTCTTGAACTCTCTCTTCAAAGTTCATGGACTGCAGCGGTTCAAGAAGGCAGCCCACCTCCACCTTCTCAAGGACAACAAATGCTGGCCTAGCCAGTAATGCCCACATCCCATGAATAAATTTTTAAAAAATCACTACAGCCTTCCCTTCCTCTCCCCAAATCTTTACAGAGGCCCTGCCATTTCTGTACTCAAGTTTCCTAGAACCTAAACTGGTCACTACACTTTTCGGACTTTTTTTTCCCAAACTTGCATCACCTCGTATGCGAACATGCAACAACAGCAATGTAAATTAACTTATCCAGAACACCCGCAAGCAAACCCATCTTCTGGTAAATGGTGTAACTTCCTCATGTGACAACATGAGACAAACATCAAGACGATTTATGGCCCATGAAAATGGGAGAAACACACAGGCACCAATATTGTTGGATCAGTGGGTTCTTGACGAATTGATGGTCAATGGACTAGGGTACTATTCTCCCACTTCTAGAATGATTTGACTCTAGCACCAAAAGATCAAATAAAAGCCTGATCTCTGAAATCTATAAGAGTTGTATTTTTTTTATTCATTCATGGGATTTGGGCTTCGGTGGCTAGGCCAGAATTTATTGCCCATCCCTAGTTGACCTTCAGAAGGTGGTGATGAGCTGCCTTCTTGAACCGCTGCAGTTCCTGTGTTGTAAGTACACCCACAGTGCTGTTATGGAGAGAGTTCCAGAATTTTTACCCAGCGATAGTGAAGGCATGACGATATATTTCCATGTCAGGATGGTGAGTGGCTTGGAGGGGAACTTCCAGGTGGTGATGCGCCCATGTATATGCTGCCCTTGTCTTTCTAGATGTTAGTGGTCATGGGTTTGGAAGGTGCTGTCTAAGGGGCCTTGGTGAATTCCTGCAGTGCATCTAGTAGATGGTACGCACTGTTGCTACTGCTGTCGGTGGTGGAGGGAGTGAATGTTTGTGGATGTGGTGCCAATCAAACGAGTTGCTTTGTCCTGGATGGTATCAAGCTTCTTGAGTGTTGTTGGAGCCGCACTCATCCAGGCAAATGGAGAGTATTCCATCACACTCCTGACTTGTGCCTTGTAGATGGTGGACAGGCTTTGGAGAGTCAGGAAGTGGGTTACTCACTGCAGGAATCCTAGCCTCTGAGCTGCTCTTGTAGCCACAGTATTTATATGGCTAGTCCAGTTCAGTTTCTGATCAATGGTAACCCCAGGAGGTTGATAGTATGTGAAATGAGTTCAAGAAGCTTCAATTCAGTCACAGTTGGTGGTAAAAATGCCTACCACAATTAAGCAATTTCACTTAAAGAGACCACAAGGATGAGTGTATTTATAGGAAATGTCATACTGGTTCAATGGTAGGCTACCAGCTTGCCAAATTGACTGATTTTAAAGTGCAGAAGTGTTTATTTCACTTAAGTTGCTACATCAGAAACCCAGAATGCTGCAGTTATAGGTCAGTCCCCTTATATCAACTGGCTCAGAAACTCCTCCTCTTTACTGATGGCATTGGTGTCACTCTTCCAGCAAGCAATAAAAGGTATTGTTAAAGCTAATGCTTTTCTTTCAATGAAGTGTTATGCTCAAAGTGAGGTAGGTTACTGCTAGAGAACAGAACATTTTCTATTTTGCAACTCCATGTGAGTTTCAAGCACTTATTGGCTCGGCATAGAATATACAGAACCAGAGTAAAACTCAATTCACTCCATCTCCGTAATGTATCAGGAAAGAATCCCCACCAGTGTGGAGTTGCACAATCCTAACACATATTGTGCATGTGCTGCTAACAGGCAGGAATTTGAATCCAAAGCAGTTTTGCTCTGTCCACATTGGTTTGGGACTGTCTAAACCCAATTGACAAGGATCCTTGAGAGAAGAGCTTTGTCTCATGAGTCTAAATTTAATCTGAAGCCAGGTCCCAGAGATGTAATGGAACTGTGCCAACCTCCTATACCCCTATTCCTAATTTGTTTTATCTGGTTAATTTTAAAGTGACACCACCTTCATGAAACTGTTGGAAGCTTTGTCTCTGTTTATTACAATAATGAACCACAGGACCATCAATCATTTTGTATCTATCATGATGCAAGTGTCAGTGACAAAATGATGTATGTACTTTAACAGGATTTATCTTATAATATGTGCTTAAAAATCAATAAAAAGCAATTTTTAATCAGTGAATGCTCCTATCAAATAGATAACTATAGAGAAGATACAGTCTATTCGCATTCTCTTTTTGTCGGGCAAGCAAAAATTGATCTCACTCACTGATACTGAAGAAAATATGAATAAACATCTTTTAAGCCCCTCAAAATTGTACATATTTGTTAGTGAAAAATATAATAGAAGGATTTTAGTGCTCGGATTAGTTGCTTATATGTATATATATATTATTTCACAGAGTGTGGGCCTTGCTGGCTAAGTTAGCATTTATTGCCCATCCCTAAATGCCCTTGAGAAGGTGGTGGTGAGCTGCCTTCTTGAACCGCTGCAGTCCATGTGGCACCCACAGTGCTGTTAGGAAGGGAGTTCTAGGATTTTGACCCAGCGTCAGAGAAGGGACCATAGTTCCAACACTTCATATTGTTTTGATCAGTGCAGCTTACATTCTACAAGGTGATATGAAATGTTTTAGTCCATCACTGCTACCCATCCCTGGAGACAAACTGATAGGTGCATTCCGAAATACTAGAATACATTTTCAAGAATTCCTGCATCCCTTATCCCATAAAATGGCCAAGTTGATGTATATGGTGTCAGAAAATTGAATTTGAAAAGCCCCTTCTGTAGAAATATTTTTTTCAGATAATGCATTATTTGTATTCATGGTGCAATCTCCTTAATGGAGTTCACTGAAGAGAACTGAATTCTTAGACCAACCAATTCGAGCATTAACAGTAATTCATGTTCTGTGTGGCCGTGATTCTACCGCATTTTTTTAACTTATTCCTTGGAAGTTTAAAATAAACCTAAAGAAAAAGTAGAAAGAACGCTGCTTTTTATTTTCTCTGTTCTGCTTTTTAAAATTTCTCTCCGGTAGGGGGTGGTGAAGCTACTGAGAACTTCAATCTGTGTTAGAAATATGAGTTACCGACTCTTGACTGAAGCCCACCAATGATTTACTGTACTGATTGGTGAACATGTATTCCAGCAGAGGCGGGATTATGCTCAGAAATGGGACAATGAACTCACCATGTACTCCATGTTTGCAGCAGGTGGGTTGACTTGACTTCGAACCTTATTGTGGTAATCGAGAATAACTGACATGTCAGCCTGCGAGATATATCGCCTCCGCCTGGCTTTCGGGACATTCCCAGGTGCCAGGTATTTTGTCCAAGACGATCCATTCTCGCTGAAGTTTGATGAAAGGAGCGTGCTGGGGCCATCTGCTGAAACAAATGCACTTGTTCCTTGCAGAGCGCACAGTAACCTGATCAGACTCAGTGTGGAGCAGAGCTTCATGATTCCCAGTTGAAGATTGAGAAGCGGTGCACTGCAAACCAGATGTTAAACTTAATAAAGAACAATGTGTGCAGGTTGTTTAACATTAACGTCAAGCTTCAAACTGGTGATTCAGTGGGTAAACCCTGGTCCTTTGTTAATACACTATCATTCCAGTATTATTCTTCAAAAGCAAATGACATGGGCACATTCAGATAATCATTTAGCACCTTTAAAATAATAATATTTACCTTGCTGGCCAATGCATATTTCGATAAACACGGCTTTTCCTCGAATCCCTTATTTTGATGTTAGAAATGTGTAAGATAAATTCAGCTCACCTCTTGCATGCAGTCACTGGCAAAATGTAGGTCGAGTCCTTCCAAAATTCAAAGTCCGTCTGGAAGGAATCTTGAAAAGTATTTTACTCGTGCGATCAGAGTGAGGTAAGACTGGCAGTAACGTGGAGTGGAAGGCACCCTATAAGAGAGAGGGGTTTCTGCTGGTCTGTCCTTACTGTTTCTGGGCTTTTATATTCGGTAAAACGTTTCAGGAAGGCAAACTCATTCTCCTCGATGATGGTGTCTCTTTAACTCTTCACGGCCCCTGAATCAGTACATTATCATCTGGAAACCCAATGCCTTCATTGTTGCTCTTTTCACTGTTGCCAGACTCTCATCATGAGCTTTTCCAAACCACATATGTGTGTAATTTGGAAAGCTGGCGGGGGAGGAGGACATGGTACTCCATGTCAGTACAAAGTGTGAATCGTGTGTCATTTTCTGGATTCTCATTTATTTTCAGATTGCAGACACATTGAACAGTATTTTAAACACAGATCATTTGAAAATTGTCCAAACTTCGGCTGAAGTCTTATGGAAGTCTACACGTACACAAAACTCATTCGTACCCCTTAAAAATATTTGGAATTAAATGATGTTTGATGCAGCCCCTCTCTAGGATGACGGAGTAGTTCGATTTTCAACGGCTACATTTAACGTATTAGTTATAGAAAACAAGACCATCTGTTTCAGCACCTGCCTTGGATGTTTTCAAACGTGGGAGGAAACGGGCTGATAGACTGATGTCTCTGCTCGTATATTTTTGAATGGTGTGCTGTGGAAGGCTGACAGGCGCCAGCCGCACTGCAAAGCGGGACACACATCTTATTCTTCGCAATGACAGTTTAAACCACGCGAATATAACTGAATTCGGCAGCGAAGCCCCACACACCCCTTTATGCCGCTTGTGCAGTGGGCTGTAATATAACATTGCAGCAGCAATAACAAGGGACCAACAAGAAAATGGCAAACTTTAAATACATGTCTACAGTTAACATGCGTTTGAAGCCTCGGTGGGAGATGAGCAGCCCTTGTGCTAGATAAAATCCAACAGGGGACATGTTTCACACGAACCGGGGGTGGGGGGCCAGTGAAGGTGCAGTCAGTACATTACAACACCCGAGAAAGCAGCAAAGATGCAGGATTTGCAGCATGCAGACCTAAGAAAAGCGCTGGATCTAGAAATGCCAGACCCCGGCACAGTTAGCAACTTGTCATTTTTGCCAGAGAATGAGAGCTTCAAGCGGTTCATATTTCACGCTGCAAGTCAGAGAAAGTGCAGCAAAGTGACGCACCAGCCGGAGTTGAGAAACGAATGTCCTTTTACGCACAAAATGTTTTATATTTTCATATTCGCACTCGTTGCGTAAAGGCACCAAAATAATGCAATCATATTATCCCAAAGCACAGAAGGGGGCCGCTCGACCCATCGTCCCTGTACCCACTCTTCGAAAGAGCGACCCAATGAGCCTGAGCCTGCTCCTTCCCCAGAGCCCTGCATAAGATAGAGCGCGTTTATTCAGCGGGCACATCCACCAAATCCAAGCGCCGATTTTGCGGTGCACAACTAGAATGGCGGTGACCTCGTCCAAATAAAACATTCAACTTTTTCCCTCCTAATGTGTTGTTTGAAATTTTGGAATCTTGGCCAGTTAATGCTCGACTAGATCAATGTTTTTCTTGACTCTTAATTCCCCATCTCAGTAAAAATGAAGACGAAAGAACATTTTAGACACCAGTGGAGGTTAGAAGCAGGTTATTGGTCACTTCCTGAAGCATTCTTGGGCTGAATTTTATCCGGACAGTGTGGGCCAGGGGTTGAAACAATGGGCAGGATTTTTCATTTTTGAGGCTAAGCGCAGGGGTGGGCAAGTTTGGCGATGCAGGAAATCGTGTCCGATTCATGCTTGGAAGCCTATTAATTATGCACAGGCGGGTATCGAACCGAACCACCAGGCGGCTCGGGAGCTGATTCGCCCACTCCGCCATTACCTGGCGGGGGCGAAGGTCCAGGCGCTATGTTTAAACGCCGTCTGAACACACATCTCATTCTCTCCAGCCCACCTGTCTCCAGGACATGCACAGAGAGGTCTTCAACTCCCTCCAATATCAAACTCTCGTCATAGCATCATGCACTCAAATGGCCACTCTCTTCCCCATTAGCAGGGGACACACATCAACACCCATTCTCTCACGGAGACTTTCACATCACCACCATCCCATCTATCATGTTGCTCACACTCTATCCTCTGCCTCTTCTGGGGAGGGCTCATCACACACAGGGGATATGCATCTCACCCAACCTCTGCTCCATCCCTTCTCATCACATGCCTTTCTTTTGTCTTCATCCAGGGCAAGCTGGCCCACAGCAGAAAAGAAAGATTGCAGTCGAGGGAGGGACAGCCAACATTATTGCCCTCGCGCAATTCGGGGAGGATGCTGCCGAGGTCGCTGGGGAGGGCAGAGATTGCTCCTGTGGGGAAGGAGAGATTGGATTGTCCCAGCAACCTAGTACAGATCACAGCTCCTAGTACAGATCACACCTCCTAGTACAGATCACACCTCCGTCAGTTCACCACAGCCTGACAATCACAGTGAATGACATGCAGTTTTATCTTCATCATCCTCATCAACTGAAACTCTATTCTCTATCTTACAGACACCAGCAGACCGAGGCCCACAAGGATCCTACCATAATTCTCAGCCCCCAGGCCACATCCGAAGATGAAGCTGAGGAAGAACAATCATTGCACTCCCATGTACCCTCCACCAGCACAGAGACACACACCTCAAGAGGGCATAGCCCAAGGTTAGGCTTGGGCTCACCTACTGGAGAACACCTCACTGACATGCCCCTGCAGCAGCCGGAGGCAAGGACAGCCCAGCTCTCCGGCACTCGGAGAGCCTCTGGAGTCCAGCCATCCTCTCAGTCCGAGTCAGATTATGAGCCTCTGCAAGCAGCCGCCAACTCAATCCTGGAGATGCAACAATGGGGAGCGGAACATCAGGCAGAGATTTGGCAGTCATTCAGCAGACTAGAGCAAAGAATGGAGGAGTCAGTTTGCGTTTTGTCTGATGTCGTGGCCCTGACATGCGAGCACCTCGAGATCACCACGGGAAGGTTGGCAGCCACCATGGAGACCTTGCTCCAGCAGGTTTTGCTGGATTTGCGCTCGGTCCTGCACTCCATGGCCACACACCCTGATAGGCACCATCAGGATGTCGGCAACATGGGGACGAGGCACCCTGTCCTCCCTCCAGGTACAGCATCTGTACAGTATCTCAAGCAGTCAGGGTGGGGCCCTCAGGCACCCACAGGGAAGAAAAGCATCAGCCGGACACCCCAGGGCCCTCCTCTCAGGACACTCCAAGGGTGTCCAGCTGCTCCAATTGTCCTTTGCTTGTGACACCATCCATTCCAGCTTCTCAGGCTGCCAAGGGCGCTTCTGCCCCTCAGCAGGTGATCCTTATCAGGCCGGGGCCCTCCAGGCTTCGGGCCACCAGAGGATATTTGCCAAAGCCAGTGCAGACATCAGGACATAGCAGTCAGTGGGCTGCCTCCAGCTCTGATGCGGATGTCGGGGCTGCACCCAGGTATTGCAGTAGAGTTAGGAGAATTAAGAAACTTTGAAGTCACTTTTGGGTATTGGGTGTGCTACCACTGCAAAAATATTGCACTTTTGTTAATATTTTTGATGTTTCTCTGAATGGCCTGGTCACCTGAAGACATTGATTATGTACATTTGAATCCTCTTATTTTGAGGTTTATCCATCCTCCCACTCAGTGATAATCTCCCTCTATAAGATTAACATTCATGTGATGTCAGCCTCACTGAAGATAGTCTCCGCACAATTGTGTGATGTCAGGGAGATGTGTTAAAATCTTTTATTAGAAGTGTGTGATTTATGTGCTTCTAACCCTCTTCCTCAATGAAGACCATTATGTGAGGGCAGCTCATCAGCCTTGAGGGAGTAGCAGCAGTTGTGTCTCCTCAGTGGTAGATATGGATGGGAGGAGGAGATCCCCAGCCATGTCATCATCTCATTGGCCACTGTGATTTCATCATTATCTGGTGGCGACTGCTTCAGGTCAGTTCTCACATCGCTCTTGTTGCTGAGTGGATTCTCATTTCCCAGAGCGAGTGCCTACACAGGGCACCACAGACCTTTGCAGAGATCATGGTCTGGTGAATCATGAGGCCAGAAGGTGCAAGTGTGAATGCTGGACTTGTTTTCAATGCGAATGGTTGGACATCCCCTAAGATGAAAGGGGATGACATTGAGAACTAGGAGAAATGTGGCCACCTCCCCTTGCCAAACTTTACTCCTCCTGGAACCTTTCAGTCAGTAAAGTACCACAGGCATGTCTCCCACATCTTGCTTTCTCTATGGTGTCATTGCATTCATACTGACCCTTAGCACCCTCTTGAGGCTCCTGGCCCTCCAGATCTCATGCTCCGATGAGCTCTCATCCTCCTCCATTTCACCCTCTGGCAAGGGATCAACTCTTTGCATTGCCAGATTGTGAAGGGTGCAATACACAGCAGTGATGTGTGAAACCCTATTGGGAGTGTATTGGAGTGAGCCACCTGAGCGGTCTAAGCATCTAAAGCATATCGTCAGAATACCAACGGTCTGCTCTATTAGGGTACGTGTGGAGCTGTGAGCAGTGTCGACTCTCCTCAGAACGACTCTGAAGGCAATGCACCGGTGTCATCAGCCAGTGTTTCAGTGGGTGCCCCTTATCCACAAGCAGCCATCTCTGTAGATGTTCAGGCCTTTCAAAAATCTGAGGCACCTGGGAATGACTCAAGATGTATGAGTCATGGCAACTCCCAGGGTTCTGTGCACAAACATGCAGTATGTGCTTCCAATGATCACACACCAGTTGAACAACGATGGAACAGTATAAACATTAGGGCCTGCTGCCATGGAGCCCTTAAAGTCACATGGGTGTTCTTCCCACACAGCCTCACACCTGTCCCATTCAGAATCGCTTCTATTTTCAACTTAAAACTGTACAATAACTCCAGTAGAACAAGATGGTGGCTGTGCACCATTATTTTGAAATGAGCTTTGATGCTCCCTCTCTGACTGCCCATGTATCTGATATTTACCTGGAACCTCATGATGTGAAGGTAGAGCTTCCTCCTGTTTTCTCCAGCCTCTCCAATAATACTGGATCCCTTAGTTGCTGTGGTGGACATTCCTACCCTCCCACCTGAGCCCATCACTACCCATGCCCCATGTGGATCTCTATCCTCCCCATCTTGAGGCTGTGGGTGAGGTCACCTACCAAGGTGAATCCCTCCAGGAAAGCTTCACTCACCCGACCCCCCACTGCCCTTTATTATTTATTATGTGTTCGCCTATTGCAGGTTGCAGGTGCCTTCCATTACAATCGCCATACCATCTGCAGCCCAGTACAGAAACAGACAAACCCATGGACAGTGACTGTGAGAGCCCTGCACACCAAGCTGTGCATTACTCCTACTGAGCACAGAGCCCTTGGCACTCCCTGTAGCTGGAGTACACTGTGCCACCAATGATTACTCCTGCAGCAAGCCCCCTGCATCCCATGGCTGTCTCCACTGTCTAATTGTTGACTGTGGGGTTCACAAAGCCCCAGGGGTGTCTCTACTCTCTGATTGCTTCCCACTAAGCCCCAGGGGTGTTTGTACTCTCTGACTCCTGACTACAAGCCCCAGACCAAGAACTTTGACTTTCACATCATTGCCCATTGCCATGATAACTGAAGACTACACTGTCTCCCTTCCCAAACTGCGCTCCCCTGCTCCACTTATGAGTCTGCATGTGGCCCATTCCTCTTGTGGCACACTAACAACACCCATCTTTCCTATTCCAGAGGCTGCATTCATCCCCTTCCATTCATACATGTGGTATTCCTCTCACCCTATTGTTTGTTAGTGTCTCAGTTACCCTTGTTGACCTTCAGATTCCCAACCCTTGGACTGCTCCCTGCCTCCCATCATTCCCCCTCATCTTCCACTACCTTGCATAGCCTTCCTGCCCCTTTGCCTTCCATCGTGCCCCCTTCTCCCCCTCCCCAACACCTTGCATAGCCGTCCTTCCCCATTTCCATCATGTGTTTACCCTTCCCATCATACCCCTCCGCCCCCAAACCCCTACCCCGGTCGATATGCTGCTTTCTGAATGCTCAGCTCAAAACTGCACCGCCACAGCCCCCCGCTCACCGCCCCCCCCACCCCCTCAACCCCCACCCGTCCCCAGCCCTTTCCCCACTGTCGCAATACTGATCAGTGTCTGAAAGTTGAGACCTACCTGAGTACCACTGCATAGTGGTGTCCTTGTGACCACGGAGGCAAGCGCCAGGAGGAGAGCAAACCTTCAGCCCCAGCAGTGTGGTGTTCCACTGGCATCGCAATGAGACTGGAGCAGTACTATGGAAGGTAAGCTACATATGTTGTACTCACTTCGAGGTCGTGAGCGAAGTGAGGTCCCATGTGTGCACGCAACCCTTTTTCAGACGAGATTCCGACCAACGTGATTTCCCACTGGTGTGATGTAAGGTTAGAAGATGGCACGTGATTCCGGCAAGAAGCTAAGTTAATGAGCATTCATGAGATGGAAAGAATACAAATGGCGTTCACACTACTAGTCAGTGGGATACTTGACCTGCCATAAGCCCGCCATCGGGAGAAATTCTAAAATATTTTTATGCTGGCGGGTTTCCGAATTTTAGCCCGCCGCTGGATTCTTCACTCCCCCTTGCTACGAAACCCGCCGTGGGCAGGATGTGAAAATTCTGCACAATCAATGTGAGGCGCAGGGGCCTCCAATTCCCAGCCTGAGGCGGTAACAGAGAGAGCAAGTGGCAGGTGTTGGCACCATATTTATAGGGCAGCTAGCTCTGCATTCACTGCTGCTTGAACAAAGGACTCCTTCCTGTTGCCTTCAGTTCTCCTGTTTCTACTGCCTTCAGGCTTCCTGCTGCTGCCCCCCTCATAGAAACATAGAAAATAGGAGCAGGAGTAGGCCATTCGGCCCTTCGAGCCTGCTCCGCCATTCATCATGTCATGGCTGATCATCCAACTCAATAACCTGCTCCCGCTTTCTCCCCATACCCTTTGATCCCTTTCGCTCCAAGAGCTATATCTAACTCCTTCTTGAAAACATAAAATGTTTTGGCCTCAACTACTTGCTGTGGTAGCGAATTCCACAGGTTCACCACTCTCTGGGTGAAGAAATTTCTCTTCACCTCAGTCCTAAATGGTCTGCCCAGTATCCTCAGGCTGTGACCCCTGGTTCTAGACTCCCCCACCATCGGGAACATCCTTCCTGCATCTACCCTGTCTAGTCCTGTTAGAATTTTATAGATTTCTATGAGATCCCCCCTTCATTCTTCTGAACTCCAGCGAATATAATTCTAACCGACTCAGTCTCTCCTCATATGTCAGTCCCGCCATCTCAAAAATCAGTCTTTTAAACCTTCGCTGCACTCCCTCTATAGCAAGAACATATCTTCCTCAGATAAGGAGACCAAAACTGCACACAATATTCCAGGTGTGGTCTCACCAAGGCCCTGTACAATTGCAGCAAGATATCCCTGCTCCTGTACTCGAATCCTCTGGCTATGAAGGCCAGCATACCATTTGCCTTCTTTACCGCCTGCTGTACCTGCATGCTTGCCTTCAGCGACTGGTGTATGAGGACACCCAGGTCTCGTTGCACATTCCCCTCTCTCAATTTATAGCCATTCAGATAATAATCTGCCTTCCTGTTTTTGCTACCAAAGTGGATAACCTCACATTTAGTCACAATATACTGCATCTGCCATGCATTTGCTCTCTCACTCAGCTTGTCCAAATCACACTGAAGCATCTCTACATCCTCCTCACAGTTCACCCTCCCACCCAGCTTTGTGTCATCTACAAATCTGGAGATATTACATTTAATTCCCTCATCTAAATCATTAATATGTATTGTGAATAACTGGGATCCCAGCGCTGATCCCTGCGGTACCCCGCTAGTCACTGCCTGCCATTCGGAAAAAAACCTGTTTATTTCTACTCTTTGTTTCCTGTCTGCCAACCAGTTTTCTATCCATCTCAATACACTACCCCCAATCCCATGTGCTTTAATTTTACACGCTAATCTCATATGTGGGACTTTGTTGAAACCCTCCTGAAAGTCCAAATAAACCACATCCACTGGCTCCCCCTCATCAACTCTGCTAGTTACATTCTTGAAAAATTCCAGTGGATTTGTCAAGCATGATTTCCCTTTCGTCAATCCATGCTGACTCTGTCCAATTCTGCCACTGTTTTCCAAGTGCTCAGCTATTAAATCCTTTATAATGGACTCATTGAAGGCTCAAAGCAACGAAAGAGTTCACTTGAAGGCAACATCCACAATTAGAGACAGAAAAACACAGGTGGCACCAAGTTCAGTGATGCCTCCCTGCAGGCTCCCCTCTGGACTGCAACGGCAAGTCTGGAGGTCCTCTTCCCCAGGGACTGGAGGAGACGGGTCCACCTGGCCAAACAAACCTGGACAGAGATTTCAGAGGTGGTCAGCAGCCCTTGAGTCATCCCCAGAACCTGGAACTGGTGCTGCAAGTGCATCAATTACCTTATTGGTTCTGCTAAGGTGAGTGCTCCATACTTCTTTTCCTTTTGGGGCTTGTATATGGCAACACAAGATGGTATATATGCTGGAGAAGGAGTGGGCCAATCAGTGGCAATGGAGTCAGGCAGTAGCATGCCTTGTCAGAGGCAAGGTTGCATTTTGGTGTGAGGTACCCATCTGTGATTGATGACTCCAGCAAGGTCCCTCTAGAGTGGCTGCATGCAGGAGACATTTGTGTTTCAGCTCACTGGGCATAGGCACTGTGCTTCTCTTTGAGGGGAAACTAATAGTCCAACTTTTTGTGTTTACAGGGAAGGATGGCACACAACATTAAAGGGAGGGCCAAGATCGACGGAGGGCTGCCGTGCCTCCACATCCTCATCCTCATGTAGGAGGAGGCTTTGGAGTTGGCAGGCCACCAGGCTGTGTGATTGCTGATGGTGAGATAAGAGTGCCAGATTAAGATGGTGAGTTAATGAATACCAGTGTACGAGAGTGCATCTGGCACACACAAGGCATAGTGGTCATGTGACTAACACTGGACACATGGAACTTTAGAGCAAACATAGCTGAGAGGAGGAAATGACAAGCCCTTGACCTTTAAATGTTCATGTCCTCTCTTGAGGCACAAAGCAGTCGAGAGAGCGGCGGGCAGCCAGTCAACGCTGAGAAGGAAGAGGACTCCTCAGAGGGTGCACTGTAGCATCATTCCCCTGCACCCTCCACCAGCACAGATGCTCCCACGTTGGTGGATATGCATTCATGATTAGATTCAGGGTCACAGCCTGGTGAGCACATCACTGGTGCCCAAGCACCTGACAGTGACTAACAACCTAGGCCATTCACACTCAGAGGACTGTGGGAGGCCAGGCCTGTGCTGGACCCTTGGCTGATGATGTGCCTCTGAAGTTGGCCACAAAAGGCAACTGCTGCAGCAATAGTGCGAGATAATGGAACATTGTGTGGAGATTCCAGAGGCTTTGTGCACCCATGTATGTATCACAGAGGAGTCCATCCAGGCCATGAGTTCTACCATGTCTCTGATGAGTATATACTTGGCTTCCTCCACTGAGGGTTTGGTGACCCTCATTCAGAGCCAGATCCAGCAAACCAGTCAGTGGGTGCTGGAGATGCAAGCAGACTTGCATATGGTCATGAGTTCAAACCAGGAGTGGCAAGGTGAGATGGGGGAAAGGTGCCTGGAGTCTTCAGCAGGCCCTTGTCCTTCTCAGGTCAGCAGGGAGGTACCGGTATGCCTTGCAAGGGAGGAGAAGCAGCTGCCTTCTGCTTTTGGGGCTCCTCTCAGGGTGCTATGAGTATGGACAGCGTCTTCACAGCCCCTCTCCATTTCCTTTAACAAGCTGCGAGATGAAGGTTTTGCACCCCAGCATGCTGAAGCCCTCCGGGCCTCAGGCCTCAGGCAGCCAGAGGCGGCCACCAGGATCATCCCAGGCCACGGGGCTGCAAGGTCAGCAGCCTGTCTCCACTATAGCTGCAGGCATAAAGGTGGCACCTTGTAGAAGCTCTTCTGAGGGTTAAGAAGAGCACCTAGCTGCACTTGGGGATCGTGGGTGATTTAAATGTATAGATGTTAAGTTTCCTTTCTGCTGGAAGCCTCAATAAATCTTCCATTCACTTTTCCTGCTTCTTGTTCTCATTCTTGGTGTCCTGTGAAATCACATTGCCGCATTGTCTGGTCAGCTGACTCCTCCACATCATTGTCGGAGGCATCATGATTATCGATGTCCTCATTAGTCAATGCCTCATCCCTCTGCAGTGCCAGGTTTTTCAATGTGCAGCAGACCACCACCATACACGAGACCCTTGCTGAGGCACACTGAAGAGCTCCTGCAGATTGATCAAGACGCCTGAATCACATCTACTGAAGGTTAATGGCCTGTTTGATGGTTGCTCTGGTTGCCCTGTGACAGGTGTCCTATCTCTCCTCTGCGTCCATGCTGTGTTCCTCACAGGTGTGAGAAACCATGCCTTTTGTAGGTAGCCCTTGTCTCCCAGTATCCATCCCTGAAGATGCACAGGCATTGGAAAAATCGTGGCACATGGGACTACGAAAGAGCGTGTGTGCTGTGGCTGCGTCCTAGGAGCTATGCGCACACATAAAAGATCCATTTTCGATGGTTGCAGATCATGTGTATATTGATGGTAGCTGGTCCGTGGGAGCCTTGATGGCCTTATACATGCAGTTGATGACACTTTGCAGCTGGGTGAATTAGTGATGTCCCCAACTCAATGGAACTCTCCACCTAAGTTTCCAGATCGGTATGGTTGCGCTCATGGCCGTCAATCCTTTTGAACATCGCATTAGCCACGAGCTTGATGCACCGCTGTTCTGCAGCCTGGGATACCCCACATAGATCCCCAGTGAATGCCTGAATAGGGCCAGGGGAGTAGAAGCTGAGAGCCGAAGTCATCTTTAGGGCCACTGTCAGGGTATGCCCACCAATTCCCATACATCTCAATTCGTCCTGCAGCATGTCACAGAGATCAGTGATGGCCTCCCTGGAGAGCCACCATCTTCACTGACACTGAAGCTGTGACGTTTGGAGAAAGTTCAACCTCAGGCTGTAGACTGGGCATAACTTCTGTGCATGTGGCTGTTGGTATGCCCTTCTGCACGCTTCCCTGGCATTCATTCTCATACCAAGGCTGACCCTCTTGCTGGCCATGAGATTTGTGATATGCCCTCTCCACGCCATCACCCCGCCCCCCCCCTCACCCACTCCATCCCCAGTGCCTGGACCTGCCTCCCTCTGAGCTACCAACTTTCTCAATGGGAGGGCCGCAGGAGGCCTGTGTGAATGAGGCTTATGGAGAATAGCTGGCTCCTTCACCAGCCCCCACCACATGTCCCTGAGTCCTCTTCTTGTGCCAGGTGCCACTGCCCCTAAGTGCCCCAGCCATAGGTTCCCATGTGGCACCCCTTCCCTACCTTCTGCCGATGTCCCTTGTGTACTACCCTTCCTGCCATGCACACTGGCTCTCACAATGGTTTTCTGAGAGACCCAGTGCATATCATTCGCTTCCTTGCCATCCCTGGGCTCACTGGCTCCTTACTTCACCAGGTGGGGCTCCAAAGTCCTGTGATCCCCATGCATCACCGGATAAAATCGAAATGACCCTGTAAAGTTTGTGATGGCGTAGTGGTATTGCTGCTGGACTAGTAATCCAGAGACCCAGGCTAATGCTCTAGCAACCTGGGTTCAAATCCCACCATGGCAGATGGTGGAATTTGAGTTCAATACAAATCTGGAATCAGAATTCTAATGATGACCACAAAACCATTGTCAATTGTTGTAAAAACCCTGTGGAAGGAAACCTGTTGCCCTCATCTGGTCTGACCTACATGTGACTGCAGACCCACAGCAATGTGGTTCACTCTTAAATGCCCTCTGAAATGGCCTAGCAAGCCACTCAGTTGTTACAAAATCACAAAAAAGGAGTGAAGCTGGACAGACAACCCGGCATTGACTTAGGCACCAGAAACGACAACGACAATCTCAGCCCCGTTGATCCTGCAAAATCTTTCTTACTAACATCTGGGGGCTAGTGCTAAAATTGGGAGAGCTGCCCCACAGACTAGTCAACCAACAGCCTCACATAGTCTTCCTCACAGAATTATACCTGACAGATAATGTCCAAGACACCACCATCACTGTCCTACCGGCAGGACAGGTACAGCAAAGGTGGTGGCACAGTGGTATACAATCAGGGGTTCTTAACATCGACTCTGGACCCCATGAAGTCTCATGGCATCAAGTCAAACATGGGCAAGGAAACCTCCTGCTGATTACCATGTACTGCCTCCCTCAGCTGTTGAATCAGTGCTTCACCACTACTGGCCGAGTCCTAAAGGACATAGCTGCTTGACTGCGCCTGCGGCAGGTGGTGAGGGAACCAATAAGAGGGAAAAACATACTTGACTTCATCCTCACCAACCTGCCTGCCGCAAATGCATCTGTCCATGACAGTATCAGTAGGCATGACCACCGCACAGTTGTTGTGGAGGTGAAGTCCCACCTTCACTTTGAGGATACTCTCCATCCTGTTGTGTGGCACTACCACCATGCTAAACGGGATAGATTTCGAACAGGTCTAGCTACTCAAGACTGGGCATCCATGGGGGGCTGTGGGCCATCATCAGCAGCAGGATTGTACTCGAGCACAATCTGTAACTTCATGGCCTGACATATTCCCCCACTCTACCATTACCATCAAGCCAGGGAATCAACACTGGTTCAATGAAGAGTTCAGGAGGGCATGCCAGGAGCAGCACCAGGCATACCTAAGAATGAGGTGTCAATCTGGTGAAGCTATAACACAGGACTACTTGCATGCCAAACAGCATAAGCAGCAAGTGATAGACAAAGCTAAGTGATCCCACAGCCAATGGATCAGGTCTAAGCTCTGCAGTCCTGCCACATCTGGTCGTGAATGGTGGAGGACAATTAAACAACTCACTGGAGGAGAATGCTCCACAAATTTCCCCATCCTCAATAATGGGGGAGCCCAGCACATCAGTGCAAAAGGTAAGGCTGAAGCATTTGCTACAATCTTCAGCCAGAAGTGCTGAGTGGATGATCCCTCTCGGCCTCCTCCAGAGGTCTCCAGCATCACAGTTCCAGTTTTCAGCCAATTCGATTCACTCCACATGATATCAAAAAATAGCTGAAGGCACTGGATAGTGCAAAGGTTATGGGCCCTGACAATATTCCGGCAATAGCACTGAGGACCTGTGCTTCAGAACTTGCCGCGCCCCTGGCCAATTTGTTCCAGTACAGCTACAACACTGGCATCTACCCAGCTATGTGGGAAATTGCCCAGATATGTCCCATACACAAAATGCAGGACAAATCCAACCCGGCCAATTACCACCCCATCAGTCTACTCTCAATTATCAGTAAAATAATGGAAGGGGTCATCAACAGTGCTATCAAACGGCACTTGCTTAGCAATAACCTGCTCACTGATGCCCAGTTTGGGTTCCGCCAGGGCCACTCAGTTCCTGACCTTATTTCAGCCTTGGTTCAAACATGGACAAAAGAGCTGAACTCCCGAGGTGAGGTGAGAGTGACTGCCCTTGACATCAAGGCAGCTTTTGACCGAGTGCATCAACAAGGAACTGCAGCAAAACTGGAGTTAATGGGAATCAGGGGGAAAACTCTCCACTGGTTGGAGTCATACCTAGCACAAAGGCAGATGGTTGTGGTTGTTGGAGGTTAGTCATCTCAGCTCCAGGACATCACTGTAGGAGTTCCTCAGGGTAGTGTCCTCAGCCCAACCTTCTTCAGCTGCTTCATCAATGACTTGCCTTCCATCATAAGCGGTGATGTTCGCTGATGATTGCACAATGTTCAGCTCCATTTGCAATTCCTCAGATACTGAAGCAGTCCACGTCCAAATGCAGCAAGACCTGGACAATATCCAGGCTTGGGCTGACAAGTGGCAAGTAACATTTGTGCCCCACAAGTGCCAGGCAATAACCATCTCCAACCACAGAGAATCTAACCATCGCCCCTTGACATTCAATGGCATTACTATCACTGAATCCCCCACTATCAACATCCTGGGGGTTACCATTGACCAGAAACTGAACTGGACTAGCCATATAAATACTGTGGCTACAAGAGCAGCTCAAAGGCTAGGAATCCTGCAATGAGTAACTCACCTCCTGACTCCCCAAATCCTGTCCACCATCTACAAGGCACAAGTCAGGAGTGTGATGGAATACTCCCCATTTGCCTGGATGAATGCAGCTCCCACAGCACTCAAGAAGCTTGACACCATCCAGGGCAGAGTAGCCTGCTTGATTGGCACCACATTCACAAACATTCAGTCTTTCCACCACCGAAGAACAGTCGTAGCAGTGTGTACCATCTACAAGATGCACTGCAGGAATTCACCAAGGCTCCTTAGACAGTATCTTCCAAACCCACGACCACTACCATCCAGAAGAGCAAGGGCAGCAGATAGATGGGAACACCACTACCTGAAAGTTCCCCTCCAAATCACTCACCATCCTGACTTGGATATATATCACCGTTCCTTCACTGTCGCTGAGTCAAAATCCTGGAACTCCATTCCTGGTAGCACTGTGGGTGTACCTCCAGCACATGGACTGCAGCGGTTCAAGAAGGCAGCTCACCACCACCTTCTCAAGGGCAACTAGGGATGAACAATAAATGCTGGCCCAGCCAGCGACACCCACATCCTTTCAATCAACAAAAAAAAAGTGGCCTTTCAAATACCTCAATGGGTGCCCCACTGCCTCGATGTCAGAAGGCTGCCCTCCATGGTTCTCACCACTTGTAAAATCAGGAGGTGACATCACGGCCTTGGACTTCCAGCCTAACTCGGTGTGCTCTGATTTTACAACCCAACTCCCGGCCCCCAACCTCGCCCCCCGCTTCCAAACACACATTTTGTGGGCCAGTAAAATACTGGCCAGTGTTTCAAACTTTGAAAGGTTGACACATAAGGGAATCAGATCTCTGTGGTGTAAGAAAGAAAGACTTTGCTTTTCATGTACTTAAGATGTCACAGTCAATTGTAGTATTTTTGAAGTGCAGTCATTGTGGTGGTGCAGGGAAAAGCAGTAACTAATTTATACAAAATAATACACAAACAGTAGTGAGATAATTGATCAGATAATCTGGCCTAGAAATTTGACTGTGCTTGGGTATAAAACAAGTGCTGGGGTATCCAATATGACATGTGACATGAGGCAACTTAGTCTGTGAACCATACACCATGACCAGAACTCTCCCAGCTCTGTGTAGGTGTTGGAGTTGGTGGGGTGGGGGACAGGAAATTTAGAAATGAAGGCACCGGGTCAGCTCCCTGATATCTTCCCGCCTCCAGGAGCTTTTCCCAGAAGCAGGCTGGCAGCAGGAATGGCAATGTGCCCAGCAGTGGCAGTTAGCCATTCAGTAAGTTGATGAGGCAATTTGCATTTTTCCACACTATTCCAACTTTCCCACGGGCAACTGGGACACCCTGAATGTGAGTGGCTCGCCAGCTCACAGGAGGCGAATGCACTGCGGGAGGACCCAGCAGCTTCAGCTTTATGTGAGATCAGCGAATAATCAGAACAAATTGGAAAGCCTGCTGTCAAAGGTTGGCTGATGCCTGCCATTGCAGCATTCTCTCTCAGAACAAGGCTCCTTCTTCCTTAACTCATCTCTTTGTGGTGCTTCCTCTTGACCCCAGTCATTGTAGCTGCCTCCCACTGCAGTCACAGTGTAGGCTGCTGGGCTCCCTCACATGCTGGCCTGCCTGTCTCCTCAGCCCGCCCACCACTCCTAATTAGATGGTTGGATATGGATACAGATTGGCTGTCTCCTGTAAAATTAAGCTGGATGGTGTGCTAATGAAATGGGGTCAGGACTGACCTTCAAAAAATGTTTCAGTAGAGAAAATCATGGCCCATATTGGTCAAGGAATTCTGTAGTCATCCAGAAAACCCGTCTAAAATTGGGAACATAATGAACATAACAGAAATGGGTTCTCTTCCAAAATTGGGCTCCTATTGAGCTTGGCTAGCATCGTGCATGTTGTGGTGAGTTTTCTTGGGAGCATAGCAGCTAAACCAGCCGTCTTTAAAGGATCCATTAGATGCTGCCACTAACAAGGTAAGTCAAAAACATTCTACTCATATGAATATGGGGCCAGGAACAGGAGAAGTACTTCTCCTGGTTCCACATTTAAACTGGGGGCCACTGCCAACCCACTCTTCTAACTTTCTCAAGTGCCTCACCAGCTGCTGCCCAAATTTACCTCCAGCCTTTGGCTGGTGTCAGAGCTGGTCGAACTTGATCCCTCAATATAATATAATATAAAAGCAAAATACTGCAGATGCTGGAAATCTGAAACAAAAAGAAAAAATGCTGGAAAAACTCAGTAGGTCTGACAGCATCTGTGGAGAGAGAAAAAGAGTTAACGTTTCGAGTCCGTATGACTCTTCTCCAGAGCTAAAAAGAGTCAAATGGACTTGAAGCATTAACTCTGTCTTTCTCTCCACAAATGCTGTCAGACCTGCTGAGATTTTCCAGCATTTTTTCTTTTTGATCCCTCTCTTGGTTGGTGAGCTGCTTCTAGGGCTACAACTGGTTGCAATAACCGAATGAAGCCACAGAGATCATCATTGTGCCACTGTCCTTTCTAGGCACCAGCTCCCACAGTTGCAACAGGAGCATGATCAAGTTTAGGTGTGGTACAATTTTGCATTTTGATAGCTTTGGCTGATGGAGAAGTGTTGGCCAGCATCCTGGGGGTTACCATTGACCAGAAACTGAACTGAACCAGCCATATAAATACTGTGGCTACAAGAGCAGGTCAGAGGCTAGGAATCCTGCGACGAGTAACTCACCTCCTGACTTCCCAAAGCCTGTGCACCATCTACAAGGCATAAGTCAGAATGTGGTGGAACTCCCCACTTGCCTGGATGAGTGCAGCTCCAACAACATTCAAGAAACTCGATACCATTGATTGGCACCACATCCACAAACATGTACTCCCTTCACCACCGACGCAGTCGCAGTGGTGTGTACCATCTACAAGATGTACTACAGGAACTCACCAAGGCTTCTTGGACAGCACCTTTCATACCCACTACCACTACCAAGGCCACCAACCCAGCATGGGAGATGGTGGCAGCGGTGGTCAGAGCCAATTCCTTGCAAAAGAGGACAGCCACCCAGTGCCAAAAAAGGATGAATGATCTCCTCTGTTCTGCCAGGATAAGTCACTCTTCTCATCACTCTCAACTCACACACTCACAAACCCATTACACATCCACAGGGAAATCACTCATTGCCAGTTCAAGGGACAACACCATTCACTCTCACACACACACCTTCATTTGCCCTACGGTTTGTGTCCTCATCCCATCCATAGCACTACTCACTACCCACAGATGCCAGGCATCCTTCTCATCTGGCCTGGCAGGCATCCTGCTTACACTCTCTCCATCTGTATTCATGCAGGACAAGCTGGCATAGAGCAACAGGGAGAGGTTGCAGACTGTTGGAGGAATGCCTGAAATCAAGGTCCTCACAGACTTTGAAAACAGAGCCATCCAGCTGGCTGGCAACGTTCTGGACCGCTCCTGTGCTGACCGTGAGGTTGGCGGTGCTCAACCAAGTGAGAATCCAGCATTGCAACATCCATCAGACATCCATGCTGTGAGTCAGTTCCCCTGTTCCGCTTTCTCCTGCCATGCACTAATTATCCCTCCTTGCTTTCGCAGGCACATCTGGGAAGCAGCTGAGGGGGTCCACGAGCCAGATCAATGACTCAAAACCTGAAGACACATCTGAAGAAGAACCTGACAACACCCTCATTGAGGGCCTGTCACAGCGCTCACCCAACCCTTCACCAACGCAGAGCCACACACCTTGGTAGGACCTAGCTCTAGAGTAGCCTCAGGGTCACAATCTGGTGAGCACATTGCACTGCCTGATCCACAGCAGGAGGCGGCAGGGACTTCCCAGGTTTCCAGCACTCAGAGGACTGCTGGAGGCCAGAAATCTGCTGAGTCCAAGTCAGATGAGGAGCCTCTGGACTTGGTCATGTCGCAGTTGCTGGAGCTGCAAAGGCATACTCAGGAACATCAGGAAGGGATGTCCGCTGCACTCTTCAGTTTGCAAGGCACGACGGAGGAGCCCATCCACCTTCAGTTTGAGGTGGTAGCGCCGGCGTGCCAACGCACCAAAGTCAACACTGGTAGGATGGCGGCTGCCATGGAGACCTTCATCCAGGGCATCCATCCTGCACTGCTGCATGGGCTGAACTCCATCACTGATGCCATAGTTGGCCTCCAACTGTGTCAACATGAGAGAGATGTGGAGCAGCTCGATCTCACTCCAGCTTCCCGTTCTCCTCAAGAAGTCAACTAGGGGCTGTCGGATGCCCATAGGATGGAGGACCGGCAACTTGACACACCCGGGCCATCCACCCGGGTGACTCTAGGAATGTCCAGCCCATCCAAATGCCCTCTTCCTGTGACCCCAACAGCTCCAGCTCCACAGGCCGAGGAGGGTGCCACTGCCACTCAGCAGGACCCTGAAAGCAGGCCGGGGACCTTCAAGTCTCGGCCCTCCGGAGGACGCCCATCAAAGTCATCATAGACAGGCTGTAGCAGTCAGCAGGCTGCCTCCATCTCCTCCTGTGGATATCAGAGGAGCACCAAGATTCACTGCATGGGCACACGCGTTAATGTTGACTATTGTAAATAAACTCCCAATAATATCACCATGTCTATGTCTCCATGTTATGATGAGCAGTGTTCGTGTCAGTCTGAAGTGAAAGCTTGGTTCCTGCACAAGGTTAAGGCAGGTGTCTCCATCCAGGGCCTCTTCCCTGGGCTTTGTGCAGCCTTCCCAGCACACTGATGGTGCACATTTACAGTCACTGGACACATCAATCATGCTTCCACCTCGATGGGGCTTATCATTGCTGCCAGAATGTCCTGGGCCAGTGGCACTACACTGAGTTCCGTCATTCTCTCTGTGTGTTCCCAGCACTTTGAGGTGTGGCTGTCCCCCCATCTCATCAACACCTGTGCCCGGTGACAGTGTGGCCCTGGAGGGTTCAGCTCACAAAGGATGCCATAGGAGGCTGCGTCTCCATGATATGATCCTGTTCACAGAGCACAAGCAATCTGCCATCAGCCAGACAGGAGTCAGACTTTCACACAGGCTGTGTGAGGATCTATGGAGTGTCCTCACTGCATGTCCTCATCATCCTCCTGGAATGTAGGGACTATGGGCATCTGCTGTGTCTCCATTACAGGAGCCTTATCACAGAGGGTATGTGCACTGCCATCAGCCAGACAGGAGTCAACCATTCACAGATACAATGTAAGGATCAATGGTGCCTCCTCACTGCACGTCGTCACCATCCCCCACGAATCCGATGGCTATGAGGGCTTCACGAGTGCGCCTGCCTTTTCTGGCCAATGTGATGGCCTCATTGCTGTCATCCTCGCCTTCGAGGCCCTCCACACCCTCACCCCCGTCAATGTCCTCCTCATCAGAGGAGACATACAGCTCCTCCATCTCCTCCTCAGCCAGCCCCTCCCCCCTTTGCAGCTCCAGGTTGTAAAGGGCGCAGCAGGCGACGCTGCGTGACACCCCCTGTGAACTATATTACAGAGCTCCACCAGACCACTGCAGGCACCAGAACCTCATTTTCAGCATCCCGATGATCTGCTCCACCAAGTTGCGAGTTGTAGCATGAGTCTTGCTAGACCTTTGCTCTGCTGCAGTCTGAGGCCGTCGCACGAGTGTCATGAGTTACATCCTCTGCGGGTAGCCCTTGTCCCCGAGGAGCCAACCCTGCAGCGTCTGTGGACCCTGGAAGAATCAGGGATCTCAGACTGATTGAGAATGTAGGAGTCATGGACACGCCATAGGAATTAACCTGTAGGACGCGTTTGTGATGGTTGTACACCAGCTGAACATTCAGCGAGTGGAAGTCCTTGCGGTGGGTGTAGTTGACTGCTTGTTGCCACGGAGATCTGAGTGCCACATGAGTGCAGTCGATGGTACCCTGCACCTGTTGCAAGCCTGAGATCTTTGCAAATCCCAGCGCTCTTGCTTTCTGGCTTGCCTGATCCTGGGCGAAATGCATAAAGTTTTGTGCCTTCGCAAATATGGTGTTGTGACCTCCCAGATGCACTTGTGCGTGGAGACTTGTGAGATCCCACAGAGGTTACCTGTGCAGCCCTGAAAGGAACCACTGGGGTAAAAATTGAGCGCCGCTGTCACTTTCATGGCCAATGGCAGTGGGTGCCCTCCATGTCCCCGTGGTGCCAAATCTGGCAGCACATGCCATACATGACCAACCAGTTCCTTGGACATGCACAGTCATCATCAACACTGGTTCTCAGTCATCTGCAGGAGTGAAAAACGGCGTCTATAGACCCTGGGTCTAGCTAGGCACTGCAGGAGTCCCAGCCGTCTCTTCGTCCTGAGGGTGCTGCTCTTCCCTATACTCAGCCAGATGCCTCCATCACTCTCTCTGTCCCCGTTACCTGTAAGCCATGAGGCATACAGCTAGGTCACCAGTCTCCATGCTCCTGATATACTCCTCCTGCAGGGTGAAAGAGAGAGAGACATGTGGGTTAGCTTGGGTGTACTATGAACTTCTCTTGATTAAGTCTGAAGGACCCTTAATGCATCCCGGAGAGTGCTGGCGACCACTTGGATGTCCAGAGTTTAATGTGCTGCATGGCTGCCCGAAACCCCACCCACCTCCACCCCACTCCATCTGACTGATTGGCGGCGGCTTCGCCCATTGGACTGCATGCTGTGCTCTCAGCTCAGGTGCAGGCATTCTCCTAACCCGCACTGCAAGGCTGCACTGTTAGACTGAACCCTAGGGGAGACTGGTCCAAACTGGGATGATGACATTGCAAAGGGCTGTGAGCACCTCCACCAGTGACTGCTCCGTGGCCAGCTTTAGCAATGAGATTGTACAACTTGCCCAGTTGTCCAACTGTTTTGCAGTCCACTAAAATGCTCATTAATTTGCAGCCTATGTCCGAAGGGTGAAAAGTTCAGGAGCATTTGGTGGTGCTTTCATGCCTCTGCATTGCTTGAGTGGGCAGATATGCTGCAGGCCCGACTCCAAGCATGTCAATGTGGCTGCACCTGAACTGTCTCTGCTGCGGAGGAATGGTCACTTTATACAATGTTTCCCTAATGCCGCTTCCCTCCACCCCCACCCGCACATGCTTGTGAACTACCATCAGACCGTGCTGCCTGGCCCCCACCTCACCCCAATTGCAGTGCAGCCCTTGCCCTGGCATCGCACTGTCAGCCAGCCGGGAAAAAGCGACCTGCCTGTGCCCTCGCCTGAATGCGCGGCGCCTCTTCTTTGAAGTTGAACAGGATACCCTCGCGAGCGCTGCGCAGAGTTAGTCTGCACTCACATCCGAGATCCCCTCCAAGTTCAACTCGGCAGGTACACGCCTTTTAAATGATGTTGTGAAACACATCAGCGTACAATGACGCCGACATGCCTGGATGATTCAGCGTGGGGGGATGATTCTGGTGGACAGGCAAGATGATGAGATGCAAATGCATTGAAATTAGGTTCCCGACTTTGGACGGCGGGAAAGGCAGCCCGCCATTGACAGGTGGAGCAGATGATCGCAAACTGGATTCACAACGGTGCAAAACTGATTTTTGGCCTTCTTGCCATATTGTCCGCTCATGCTCGCCATGACGCCTGATGCCAATGGGGGTGGATAATTCCAGCCTATAACTTTGTGGAAATTCAAACAATGCCAGATATTTTTTTAAACTGATTTAAGTTTCAGGTCCTCAAGTGGAATAATAGAGTTCAATCCTTTTGTTAACCACCGTAGGTATAAACTGAATCTTGATGAAGGCTATGCTGTCAGGACATGGGTGACACAGTGCTGCGGGATAATACACATTTAGACTTGACTCCTCGAGGGTTTCAAAAGCATTCCAATAGAATGAGAACATAATAAGATTTTCAAATATCGATGTTCTCCTGCTAATATGCCATAACTTTGGCAGATCAGCTATGGAAATCTTTGGAAAAGAACATGGAACTACTCAGCCCTTTTGTCCAGGGTTTCCATGGTTACAGGTGACGAGTGGGAGAACTCCCACGAGAATTTACTACCCAGCTTTCCAGGGGCATTACCACAGGCCATTTGTCCGAAGTAAAACATTTTTATCAAGGCCACTGATTTATGGAGTTTAAATATGTGAACCTGCATTTTAATTAGATTGTGTAGGAGGGTTAATAATATTTTTAGGCCCAAATTCTATGATGACGTGCACATTTATATGGAATCTATAAATTGGCAGCCTTGATAATGATTGAATGGTCATTTAACCATGAGTAGTATTTCTTGTGCTTGAAATTGTTACAACAATATTTTCCAACAGTGATTTGTGTGTATGTGAGAAGCCAGAGCCATGAGATCTGTTACGTCCACCTGAAGATGTATGGGAGACTTCAGTTTAGCATTTTCTCTGAATGTTTAATGTGTTTTTTTGTCATACTTAAGTTGTTACACACCTGACATCACCCAATATTTCATATTTAACTCCTGGTTTTGCACTCAGACCATGGAGCCTTGCCTGCTGGGAGCACTTATCAGAAATACAGGCATGTGCTGTGCAAATTAATAGTTAGGACATTTCTGATATGCATGTCTGGCGGTTGCGGGGAGCACAAAGCAGAAAATTACCTTCTTTGTTCCAGATGCAAAACATTCTTTAAGAAGTGAGAGACAGAAGGCCAGCCATTCAATCTGCGTAGTTGACTTCCTAAACAACAACTGGACTCTGATTGACCTTTACAGGTTGATGGAGAAAAAGCAGGGGGAGTGACTAATCAGGTAGCTCTTTCTAAGAGCTGGCACAGGCACAATGGGTCCAGTAACTTCTGTCTGAGTTTTATGATTCTGTGGGCTGGATTATACGCTCTCCCTCCAATGGATTTGAAGGCGGGGGGGCATGTAAAAACCAGCGGTTGCCATGCCTGCCACCTACCCACCACCCATCCATTCCCCCACCACAAATAAAAGGTGGATAGGGGAGCAGGCAGGCAGTCCATCTGCCATTGGGCCTATTGGGGCCCTTAGGTGAATAGGGGGAGGCAATGGTGTAGTGGTACCGTCACTGGACTTGTAATCCAGAGACCCAGGGTAATGCTCTGGGGGCCTTGGTTTGAATCCCACCACAGCAGATGGTGGAATTTTAGTTCAATAAAAGTCTGGAATTAAAAGTCTAATGATGAGCATGGAACCATTGTTGTAAAAACCCATCTGCTTTACTAATGCCTTTTAGGGAAGAAAATCTGCTGTCTTTACCTGGTCTGGCCTACATGTGACTCTAGACCCACAGCAATGTGGTTGACTCTTAAATGCCCTCTGAACAAGGGCAATTAGGGATGGGCAATAAATGCTGGCCTAGCCAGTGACACCCACACCCCATGAATGAATTTTTAAAAATTAATTGGCAACTTAGGGGCTTCATCCCATTTCTGCCAGAAGCCCACACCAGTCAGGAAGCCAGGAAGCTGTAGCTGCACAGGCTGGTGTTGGGAAGGGGATGGGGGAGCATATTTGTGGGTCCCCTGGGCTCATTGGAGGCACCATGCACCCTTCAACCTTTCCCCCAAGGCCTCTTGAACCCAGCACCACACCTCCCTCGCCTGGGCCTGCCAACTTGGCCCTGACAAGAGCCGAGGTTTACTTGGCAGTCTGGGCTCCCATCAGTGTGGTGGGGCTGCCTATAGTCCCAGCAGTGGTCACCACTCCCCACTGGCGCTGCTGAGGCTACAGAGTTGCCGGCCATCCTTTTGGCCAGCAGCTCTCTAAGGTGGGACTGCCTCCTGAGAGAGATGCAGAAGTCCCGCCTCCAACCACTAAATGCTACTCCCAGTGTTAAATGCTGCAGGGCAGCCATCAGGATTGTGGGCAGTCTCCCTTCCAGCTTTTTAGCTGGGGGAATATGGCGCCTCATTAAATCCAGCCCTACAAGTCTATGAGGTGACAGAACCTTAAAATTAGAGCTAGGCCAATCAGGGGTGATTTCAGAAAGTACTCCTTCACATAAATGTAGTGGAAACCTCTCCCACAAAGCTTGCTCAGTCTAGGCCACATGAAAGTTTAAAAACTGGGACTGATAGATTGTTGTTAGGTAAGGATATTAAGGGTTACAGAACCAAGATGGGCAAATGCAGTTAAAATACAGATCAGCTCTGATCTAATTTCCTAGTGGATTTTAATTTTAATTTTAATTTCCACTGATGCACAGTAGCAGCAGTGTGTACCATCTACAAGATGTGCTACAGGAACTCACCAAGTCCCCTTTGGCAGCACCTTCCAAACCCACAACCACTACCATCTAGAAGGTCAAGGGCAGCAGACACATGGGAATGCCAGCACCTGAAAGTTCCCCTCCAAGTCACTCACCATCCTGACTTGGAAATATATTGCTATTCCTTCACTGTCGCTGGGTCAAAATCTTGGAACTCCCTCCCTAATAGCACTGTGGGTGTACCTACACCACATGTTCTGCAAGGGTTCAAAAAGGCAGCTCACCACCACCTTCTCAAGGGCAATTAGGGATGGGCAATAATTGCTGGCCTAGGCCCATGAATGAATTTTTGCCCATTCACTTAACCTATCTATATCCTTTTGTAGGCTCTCTGTGTCCTCCTCACAACTTCCTTTTCTACTTATTTTTGTATCAGGAGCAAATTTGGCTCAAATACTTTCAGTACCTTCATCCAAGTCATTAATACTGATAGTAAATAGTTGAGGACCCAATACTGATCCCTATGGCATTCCACAGCTTATCACCATGAAAGTGACCCATTTATCCCTATGCTCTGCTTCGTGTTAGTTAGCCAGTCTTCTGTCCATACAAATATACTACGCCCAATGCCATAACCTTTAAGTGGCACCTTACCGAATGCCTTTTGGAAATCCAAATATACTGTATCTACTAGTCCCCCTTATCCACTCTGCTTGTTACATCCTCAAATAACTCTAATAAATTGGTCAAACACAATTTTCCTTTCACAAAACCATGTTGACTCTGCTTGATTGTACAATGATTTTCTAAATGTCCTGCTACTACCCCATTAATAATAGATTCTATCATTTTCCAAATTTAAGATGTTAGGCCAACAGGCCTAGTTTGCTGCTTTCTGTCTCCCTCCTTTCTTGAACAGGTGTGTTACGTTTATGGTTTTCCAATTTGCTGGAACCTTACCAGAATCTATGGAATTTTGGAAGATTACAACCAATGCACCCACTACCTCTGCTGATGCCTCTTTTAAGACTCTAGGATGCAGGCCTTTAGGTGCAAGGGACTTGTCAGCCTTAAGTCCCATTTGTATTCCCATTACTTTTTCTCCAATGATAGTGATTACTTTAAGTTCCTCCGTTCCTTATTCCTTTTGATTTTCTACTATTCCTGGAATGCTTTTTACGTCTTTTACGATGAAGGCAGATACAAAACACTTGTTCAAAGGCTCTGGCACTTCCTTGTTTCTCATTATTAATACTCCAGTCTCATCCTCTAAGGGATCAATACATACTTTAGCTACCTTTTTTCTTTTTATATAGTTGTAGAAGCTTTTACTGTCTGTTATTATATTTCTTGCTAGTTTTCTCTCATTCTCCAATTTTTGTCTCTTCATGTTTCTTTAAATCATCCTTTGCTGGTTTCTAAAGCTTTCCCAGATTTCTGGCCTACCACTAATCTTCACAGCATTATATGACTTTTCTTTCAATTTGATACCAACCTTAATTCCCTTTGTTAGCCACAGATGGTACATCCTTCTGATAAAGTCTTTCTTCCTCAATGGAATATATCTTTGTTGAAAGTTCTGAAATTTCTCCTTCAATGCCTGCCATTGCTTTTCTACCACCTTACCTTTTAACCCATCTACCTGGGCCACTTTAGCCAACTCAGTCTTCAAAACCTTTTAATTGCCTTTATTAAAGTTTTACTTTAGAAGGAAAGTTGGGTGATCAGCAGTTTAGTACGATTAGGTTTGAGAGAACAGGCGGTGGGTCTCATGGACAAGATAAGCTCAAAGAGCACATGAGGAGAAATAGGAAAGAAAGTGGTGAAATATGCAAATTTAGGGCTTGGGGCAGGGTAAGGGGAAGGGGTGGAGGGAGCATTATAGAAAGTTTAGCCAGGTTGGTTAGTGAACGCGAGAGGTGTGGCAGAGGCAGCTGATCAGATGATCGCAATCTTAGTGACAAAGAAGTCCATGAGCTCCTCGCACTTATTGTTGAAGGTGAGGATGCAAGGAACAGGGGAAAAGAGTTTAAGAGGATGATATGCAGTAGAGAAAATAGTTTGGGGTTATCTTGCATTTTAGGATGATCGTAGAACAGAGAAGCAGTTTTAGCAGATGAAAACAGCACTTGATCGTGTTTTGAGCGGCCCAGCCATATCTGACGGTGGATCGCCAAACCATTTGTCTGCCATATCCTTTTAAGCCTGCGCCCTTGGACTAAAGGGAGTGACGATGAGGTTGTATCAAGGGACCATCCAGGGTCAAAGGCTAGACGGTTGGGAATCTGAGAGTGCAGTAAATAAATTGGGAGTCGTTTTTTCCAGCAGTGGAAATGGAAGAAGCGGGGGCATGGAAGGAAGATGTGGGTGGAAAATGGTAGAAGGAAGTGATCAGAGATGGCCTTATCTGTAATTGATATGATGGAACTAGCAAGACCGCGTGAGATGGCAAGGTCATAGGGATGGCCATGTGCATGGGATAGGGAGTTTACATGGAGGAAGAGATTTAGAGAAACTAAGAGGGCAGTGAACTCAGAGGGGAGAGATGCATTGATGCATTGAGTTGGAGACTGAAGTCACTGAGGACGAACTGTTCAGTGCAGAGATAAAGGGAATATAAATAGAGATATCTCAATGAGAAAAGTTTGATCATTCTTGGGAGGACAGGCAATATTTTTAAAGAATTACTTTATAATACTAGCATACATAAAGTGCCCCAAGTTATTTGTCTTCCAAATTCTACTTTTCTACTTGCTGAACAAACAAAAGTTGGGTTAAGCCCTGTAGCACTACACGATTGGCTGACATTGGCAATAAAACGTTAAAAGCACAATGTTTCCTTTGAATAGAAAATTAGACAGATTTTTATGAGGCACAATTCAAAGATGCATGTTTTGCCATGAAATACCATGTGCCAGCTATCACATGCTGATTCTGTTTGCCCAATTACAAATAAAAAGCAGAGTTTCACAATCAGAGCAATGTGAAGTCATTGTCTCATCTGCGTCAAACTTTAATGAGACATTTGAATTTAAGCACAAGGAGATCAACAATTCCCAGGAAGAAATTGTCATGTACAGATTTCAATAGATGTGGCATAATGGATTAAAGAAATTTTTCTTTCCCACAGTAAATGAATTGTGGACACAACAGAATAAGGTCAACAGTGGATCAGTCTGTACTGAATTCACAGCTGATTTTTGTAGGCAAACGCTGGCATTCAGTGGCACAGTGTTTGCCAATAGAAACAAAGGCAACATATGATGCATTACAAGCATAACATAATGGACGCATTTCAGAGTGGATGAATGCTGGGATATAGCGTAATTCAGTGAATTGTGGGCCAGGGTTTTCATAAGGTATCACGATCATTCTGAAGTGCTGAAGAGTTAGTAAATTGGCATCTTTTTCACAGTAAGAACTGCAACAAACCAATAGGTTTGTTTTTTTTTTCCACCTGAACACACCCATCCCCCTCCCCCGGCTATTTGAAACTACCAATGGAAAAGCAACAAACAATAAAAACAACAAGCTATAAGCAGTGGTGGCTAGGAAAAGCTAAGTAATTATTTAAGTAATTATTCATTCAAACACTAATTTGTAATTTTTACGATATAACAATTTCAGGAGATAGGACAGAAAGAAACTTGAAAAACACATTAAGTAAAAATAATAAATTGGAATGCGTAAATAGAAATGTTTGAATAAATAATAATTTTTAAAGAATTTCTATTGGGTCAAGTATATAACTAGATATGGCAGGAACAGAGTGAATGTAGCTGTATCCACAATATGGACCTGCCTGGACTCATATACCATGCAGGGTGAAATGCATTTGTATGAAGAGTCCAAAGGTTGCACTCCTCAAGTAGAAAGTTGGGCACCTGAAAATCAAATGAACACGCTTGTAATATTTGGGAGAGAGAAAGTTTTCTGGAGCAGACGTTCCAGACGATATTCACAGATTGTTAACAGCAGAGTAGTTGGTAAGGGTTACTGGGTGAATATCATTAGACAGGCAGGGTGTGACGGAAGAGGATAGAAAAGGTATCACCTTTGGAGTTGGATTTGTTTATTAAGCATACCCATTTATGATGTGGACAGAAAATAAATTGTGGACACAACTGAAGGATGATAAACATAAAGGACAATCAGGAAAGGTTGAACGGCTGGGACCCTATTCTTTAGAAAGAAGAAGGCTGAGGAAGACCTGATGGAGGTTGTTAATATTATGAAAAGATTTGATAGGGCGGACATAGAGAAGCTGTTTCCTTTTGTGGAGGAGACCAAAACTGAGGCCATCAATTTCCGACGGTCACTAATAAATCACCTAGAAAGTGGTTAGATTGTGAAACTCTGCATTGCAAGAGGTTGTTGAGGCAAATACCATAGGTGCCTTTAAGGGGAACTTAGGTAAACATATGAGGGATAAAGATTGTGTTGTTAGGGTAGATGAGTCTATATGTGTGTGGAGCATAAACACTGGCATAGACCTGTTGGGTTGAATGGCCTGTTTCTGTGCTGTACATTCCATGTCCACAAGGCATTGATAAGCTCATGGCCACCCGTTGGAAAAACAGTAGGGTTGGAATGATAGCTGAATGGTGATTGTGAGCAATTCAATACTCAGGTTTTTCTGTAAATGTGTTCCAGGGTCCCCACTGGTAATAAAATCAGAAAACACTGGAAATGCTGCAGGTCTAGCAACATCTATGGAGAGAGAAACAGAGGGCGGAATCACCCTGTCCCTTTGGCAGCGGGCATCATGGCGGGCGGGGGGACAGTTCGGCGTGAGGGGCAGAAATCGGTTTCACGTTGGCTTGAAATCCCAGCGGGATCATCTGATGGTGGCGGAACACGAATCTTGCTGGAGGCCGACGTGAACCTAATTTGCATCCTGGAAATGGGATGTAAAGTAAGGCCTGACCAGAATCATCCCCCCACGCCCGATTTACCATGAGGCTGGCGGGAAACATGTCTGGGCAAGCGAGATGTGCAGAAGTCAGGAGTCAACTTTAGGGCCTTACTCAAATTACGGACATCCGAGGAGAAGAAGGTGCTGGAGCTCTACAGCTACCAGACCGTGGAGGAACATGTGTATCGCATGCTGGATGGATTCTCATAGACATGACTCCACCATGAAGCAGCTCTCAGAAGGTGGATGTATCCATTGCTGCTTCGGGCCTGCTTCGGTACATCATGGTTTTAGCCATGGGCTGTTTGGATAATCAATGAGGGGGTGAAGAGGAAGGTCCAGCTCTGAGTGGGAGAGGTAGGTCTAGGTGTGGCTGGGAGAGGATGGTGTACCAGTGGGAGGGTGAGTTTCGGAAGGGGGGTTGACGAAGGTGTTGGGGGTGCTGGTGGGATGAGGTTGGGAGGAGGTGGAATGAAGGTGTCAGGGGGGTGAGGTTGAGAGTGTAGACAAAAGTGGCGGGGGGTTAGGTTGGAAGAGGGGATGAGGGAGTACAGGGGAGGACGATGTAAGGGGGAGAATGCTGCAAGTAGGGTGGTGGGTGTAAGGGAGAGAGTTTAGAGAGGGGAAGGTGTCCAGGATGAGGACGGGTTTCAGAGGGGGGAAGCTGTCCAGGGGATGGGACAGGTTCGGAAGGGGGAAGGTGTTCGGGGAGAGGGGGGAGTTCTGAGGGGAGAAGGTTTTCAGTGGTGAGGAGGGAGGAGGAGAGGGGAAGGTGTCTGGGGGGGGAGGAGGGAGTTCAGAGAGGGAAATGTGTCTGTGGGGAAAGGAGGGAGTTTGGAGGGAGGAAGGTGCTTGGTAGGGGTGAGGGATTCGGAGGGGGAGGAGGGAATAAGGGGGGAGGAGGAAGTAAGGGTGGAGGGTAGAGTAAGGGAGGGCCGGATGTCCAGGTGAATATGCAAGGGAGGGGTCTGTGGAGTCAATGACTGCCTCCTGGAGAGTGAACTGAGTGTCGGCATGTTGGAGGGAAAGGTGAGGGTGAGAGGGGGCACAGGGAGCTTGTGGGGTGGGAGGGTGCATCGGTAATGGTAGAAGGGAGGCAAGGGTGGTTGGTGGGGACTCGAAGGCAGACATGGACTCCGGAGGTGGGAAGGAGGAGGTTGGGGTGGTCAATGTGGATGAGGGTGGGATTCTAGGGAAGGTAGGGAATGTGCATGTTCACCTGGACATCCTGGAATGTCAAGGGTTCGGGTTGGTAGGTGATGATGGGGAGGTGGAAGGTGATGCCGTGATGGGTGAAAGGACATGGTTGACTGGAGGAGGGGAAAGGGCGGGGAGCTGACATGATACTTGACCATGACCATGGTTGTCGAAATCGAAAGTGAGCGGAGCCTCATGTTGGATGGGCACAGGTGCTGCATGGGAGTGTGGTCAGTGGGTGGACAGAGATGCAGGTCAGCTCAGATGGACAACTGAAAGAGAACCCCAGCAGGCAGCATTGAAAATGCTCGGGACATTGAGATGAGTGTGACGGATGAAGGCTCTGTGTGTGTGGGAGAGTGTTCGCACGAGGCTCCGAAAGGTCCTGCCCCACACACACTTCAACCTCCAGAATCACTCATGGTCCAGTTGCGTGCAGCTGAAGTCACAGGCAAAGGGGACTCGGAGGGAATGGACAGCCTCTGAGATTCCTGATTGGATGACCCAGGCGTGTCCAGCTGCCGCTCCTCCTCCCTTCGGGTGCCCAAGGCCCCCAGCCTAACTCCTTGAGCGGAAGGGGAACCTGGAGGGATGTCGAGTTGCCCTGTTTCCCTCTCGTGTTGCCACTGCAGGAACTCACCCATGGCTACTGTGATGGAGTGTAGGTCTGCGCGCATCTACGCATTCTACTGGACCAGGGTCTTCATGGCATCTGCCATTCTTCCCATGGAGACCTCCATACACTCACATGTGGGCACCACTTCATTAGAGAGCAAGTGGATGGACTCCTCTGATTCACATGTCACTCTGTTGAGGGCTTCCGACAGCTCTGTGTGAAGTTACCCCCAATTCTGCTGACTCTCCACGATCAGTTGGAAGGCCGAGTACAGTGGCTCGTCACAGATGCCTCTTCCCCAGCAGTCGTCCGACTGCCAGGACATTTGGCTGAGCCTGCCTCCTCCTACTGTGGACACATGCCCTTGTGGTGACCACCAGATTGTGAACCTGAGCCTGCTCTAGATCTTGGTCCCACCGAGGTGTGTGTCTCTGCGCTGGTGGAGGGTGTGGGTAAGCGCTGTGGTAGATCTTCCAGGCTGCTTATTTCCATCTCTTCAATGGAGGAGGTGTCCTCTTCGCTGGAGGTGAGGATGTAGATGGAGCTGAGGGACTGGCTGGCTGAGGGTGTCAGTCGCTTGGCAAAGCTCCCAATGTAGAGATAATTAGTGCATGGCAACAGATTCAAAAGCAGGAGAGACAGCACTCACAGCTGTGTTGAGAGTGAGATGATATGGTGCAGGATCCTCACGTGGGTATTCACCACTGACTTCACCATTGCCACAGGCATAGTCCATGTCCTCACCAGTCAGCACGATGGCATGCTCCTCAATGTGAGTGAGGGGCCTAATGTGGGTCACTCTACTACCCGCCCACCAGTCTGGGACCTCTCCCTGCTGTTGTGAGCCAGCTTCACATGCATGAAAACAGATGGACAGAGTGTGAGCAGGACACATGGCACTGTGTGGAATGTTTGTGTGGTGAGTGGAGCCATGGACGGGATGAGGGCGCGAGTTCCAGAGGGTACGAGCCTGATAGAGATGTGAGGTTTTGTGTGAGAGTTAGTGGTGTTGCCACTTAAGGTGTGAGATCCCTGTGGATGTCTGATGGGTTTATGAGTGTGAGTTGAGAGTGACGAGCTGGTTGACTTTCTCTGGCGGAATGGATGAGGGCATACAGCCTCTTCCTGCACTGGATGGCTGACCTCCTCTATGCTCCCGTGGCACTGACCACTGCTATCACTGCCTCGCAGGCCAGATTGGTGACTCTGGCGGACCTCCTGTGGCCAGAGCGGTGATAGAGGCCATCACAGTGGCCTTCCACTACATCCGGCACGTGCCCCAGAGAGGCGTCACTAAATTTGGGGGCTGTCACCTTCTTTGCTTTCGGGGCCATCTGACACTTGGAGCATTCCTGGTCTGTAGTCATGGGCTAGGACTTTGCCCTCGTCAGGCAGACTTGGCGGGGGCAAGCGGGAAAGGTTGGGAGGCCGACTGCGATTTAGGCCAATTAAGGCCCGCTCAGCATGAAACGTGTGCTGCAATACTCAGCGCTGTGTGTGTTGTGTGGGGGGCGGAGGAGGGTGAGCAGGGAACTTCACGCATGTGCACAGGAAAAGTTCCCTGAGGCACAGAGCTGCCTCAGGGTGATAAAGATCTTGAAAAAAAAAATAAATAATTTGAAAATGTTAAAAACATGTCCCATGCACCAGTGAGCTGCTCAGCCGCAAACTCTATTCCTACTACCCAGGGATCGATAAAATTCTGCACCAAATGGCAAAAAGGTTAATGGTTCAAAGTTAAAAGGATTGGTAATAGGACCAGTAAAGGAACAAAACACATTTCTAGGGTTGTGAATCACAGAATCATGAACAACTGCTGCCTGAATGCAAAAGGAAGAGAAAAATAAGCGAAACACCAAACCCAACAAAGAAAAAAGAAAGGAAAGGGGGGCAGTGGTAATGATATAAAAGTGCTGAACTCACTGTTGAACCCGGTAAGCAGTGAAATGCCTAATCGGAAGGTGGGGTGCCCACCCTTGATCTTACATTGGGCTTTGTTGGAACAATAGGCATAAATAGGAGGAATTGGAGTAGGAGGATGAATAGCCAAAGCTTGTGGTTCATATGGGAATGATTGGTATTGATGGACATAGGTTCAAGGTTTTGTAAAACGGATTTAAGGAATTCAATTCCACACTGAGGAGCAAAACCTCCTCTGGATAACGCTTTATGATACATACTGAAACCGAGACAGATAAACATTAGGATTATCAGCATGTAGCTTGGAAGAATGGTATAGAAATTCCTGGGGTAATGTTTGGAGCCAGAAAAGACTGCACGGACAGGATGGTCTCACGTTAGCTGGACAGGAAGCTATACCCTTGTAGATACAATTAGTAGGACAGAGGGGAAACATTTTATCTAGGTGTTGGGATACTGACGGAAAGGGAAAATCCAGCTGGTAAATCCAAAGTTGTAAAGAGATCAGCTGGGACTTAAAGGCGGGAAGAGGCCATTAAAGAATTCTCCAGACAACTCCATATTGCAAAAGAAATAAAACAAGTGAGTTAGAAGCACAATTTGAGCTCACTGGGTATGATGGTGTAACTATGGCCTGACCAGGAATACTTCAAAGCTAAATATTTTGGACAATGGGATCTTTAGAAGGAACAGGGAAATTGGAATAGCAATATTGATAAAATGCACAATTGCAGCAATGGAATGTAGGGATTTCAGTAAGGGTGGAGGGTTTTGGAAGACAGCTGAGTGGAATCCAGCAACAATCTCCATTAATTTTGGGGATCTGGAAGGACACCCAACCATTGTGATAATTTCATCCAAGCCCGCGATGTATTTGGAAGATTGGTGCTTGGGGATGGAGGCTTGATTTTTCTTGAGATTCGGATGCAGGAAAGGACTTCTGGAAATTGCAATTTTGGAATGTGGTTTAGGAAATTGGGACCGGGAGAGCAGCGATTCTGGAGATTAGGATTGGAGAGGGTTTAGGGAGCAGGATTCAGGGAAGGCTGTTTAGGAGATTGAGATTGGAGAAGGAAGGTTTGGGATTGGGTAAAGGGAGTACTGGAGATTGGGATTGGGGGAGGGGATTCAGGATTGTGGTGAGGGTGTTGGGAGCTTGGGACTCAGGGTTGAGAGATTGGGTTAGGGGAAGGTGCTTCAGGACATTGGGTTTGGGGGAGGAAGGTTTGGGAGATTGGGACTCAGGATGGGAGGAGTTGGGATATTGGAAAAGTTGGGGGAATTGAGATTTGGGAACTGTGGTTTGGGAGCTACTGAGATTAGGGTAGGGAATTACGGGTGATTGGAACTGGGGAATGTGAGTTTGGGAGGTTGGGGGTGGGAGTTTAGGAAACTGGAATTTGGGGAGAAGGGTTTCAATCAAAGTTCCCTCTAAGGAGGTATGAGGTCATGCAGCAGTCCAGAACGCTGAACACAACATTATACAGCAGCAAGGGCTGGAGCTCCAGGATGAGGAAAGTGCTAAGCACACTGTTTTTTTAGGAAGAGGAGGAGGAGCAACAGGAGGAGCATGATGTGGTCAGCAGCCGACGTCATAGCTGCCAAGGATACCCAGGATTGCCCACTTCACACATGGTTCACTTCATCTGAGGCAGTGCAGCAACCTTGCAGATAAATTCTGAACCTACCTGGCTGCTTCCAACCCCCAGCACAAGGTAGCCCTGCAATCATCAATTGATTTTTTTCACAAACACCTATTGCTCATCTTTAACTCTTGTCTTACCGTTCTCTACAAGGCCGAGGCCAATTGCCAGACAGCAGACAAAAATGGGCAATATGGGAACACGGAGCAAACAAATGCATTTTATTGTACAGAAAAATTGTCAATCTATGACTGCATTAAACACCCACGTGCATACCCTTGCAGAATTACAATTCTTTATCTTCCTTTCTCGACAATTCCTACATGTGGTTACTGCTGTGGTCTCAGCAGAGCTAGATGGATGCTGCTCATATCCCTGATCTGACTGCTCGATAATCTAGGCTGATTTCCTCTGGGTTTTGGAGTATGTGAGGGCTATGCCAATGACTGCCTCTGTGCACCTCTGCAGGGGCAGTTTTAGCCAGCAGGGCAAGACGCAGCACATGGGGCTCTGAATGGTGAAGTTAGGGCAAGGGATCAGAAGTGGAAGTGCGTTGAACAGATCCCCACTTCCATGTATCCTTTTCCCCATCTTCCCTCTCTTGGCCTGCCCACACATCCCTAGAGGGCACTTTGCTGCACTTAGTGAGATATTGAAGGGCCAAGGTCAGGTTTTCATCAATGCTACTTAAGGTGGCATTCACTGTGCAAAGTATTGGTGAGAGCCAGCATGCACTTGGTTGGCTGCCATGTCAGATTCTCCATGCAGATGGGCACTCTTTCAATGGATGTGGACATCAACACGAAGGCCTGAGCCAGCATGGTGCTTTTGCTAGAGATGGACTCCTCCAATCTCTCTCCAATTGCGCACAGTGAGGCTGTAAATACTGACAGAACCTCACACATTTTCTGCTGTTGGTCCAGATTTGTCCATTTCATTGACAGCCCTCAAGGGTCAGCATCTGCATCCAGCTGAGCAGAGCTTGAATGGTCCTGTGCCCTACAATGGAGACTTACCACTGCTGTACCAGCCTCTACCACCTGCTCTTGCTTACTTGCAACATGTGAGATATCATGTGGCTACTCAACTCCCTGCCTTGCTGGTCCCAATGTGGTGTATATATCTACATTGAACAGTCTGCATGATTCCTCTGATGATGCATCCTCAGAGTAAGTGACCTCTGAGAAGTCTTCACCCTCCTCCCTCTGCACCACTTCCTGTGGAATGCTTGATAGGTTTGTGGGAGATGAAAGACAGTTAGAAATATGAAGGTAGGAAGGTGGTAAGTCAACATTGTTCACATCTTTGTATTTCAGTTGCTGTTGACATTAATGGAATATTACCCACTTTAAAAATAATTGCTGGTCAGAGCCATTTGCAGCACCTGACCCCACACTTGTTGGCGTGATCTTACAGGAAGCTTCCTAGTTGGCCACCTCTGCATCTGCCATTCAATTAAGGACTGTGGGAGGGTTCCTGAGGCTGCAGGCCCAAACAGGTCCTGCAGCCTTGGAAGGACAGCAGTCCCACCAGCAGTAGTGGATGCTGCCTCTGTTGGAGGGGGAGCATGAGAGGCCCTCCTTGTTGAGGAGCCCTCTAAAGAGGTTTCCATTTGTTTTAAGTGAACTGTGATACAGCTGCCAGGCTGCCAGGCCACCCTGTGGAGGAGAAACCTCTTGGGCCTTGTGAAGGGGCTTTGTGATGTGAGCTCCCTGGCCAGCTGCCACCAGGCACATTTCAAGCTTTGACCTCAGCGGGGCCCCATCTGTTGCTGGGAGGATTCAAACTGCATCCCCAATCTACCCACAAGTGGCTGCTTACATATTCAAATTGGCTACCTGCTAATGATCCAACGCTATCCCTTCCTACCTCCCTCCTGGTACTGGCCTCACACACGCCTTGGTTGGACCAGTCAGATTCGTCTATCAAGTCACATGTGTGAGTGTTGAATGTCATGCGTCCCAGCAAATTGGAAGCTAGCAAATGTAACACCGCTATTCAAGAAAGGAGGGGGAGAGAAAACTGGGAACTACAGGGTAGTTAGCCTGACATCAGTTTTCTGGAAAGTGTTGGAATCTATAATTAATGAAGCCTTAACAATGCGTTTAGGAAAATGTAGTATGATTAGAACAAGTCAACATGTTGTTACGAAAGGGAAATCCTGTTTGACAAATTTATTTGAATTTTTTGTGTGTATAACAAGTAGGGTAGATAAAGGGGAACCAGTAGATGTAGTTAATTTGGATTTCCAAAAGACATTCAAAAAGGTGCCATCCAAAAGGCTAATACAAAAGATAAGGGCTCATGGAGTTGGGGTGACATATTAGTATGAATGGAGAATTAGTTAACAGACAGGAAACAAAGAGTATGGATAAGTAGGGCTTTTTCAAGTTAATAGGTTGTGACTAGTGGAGTGCCACAAGGATCAGTACTGGGGCCTCAGCTATTTACAATCTATATTAATGACTTAGACAAAGGACAGAGAGTAATGTATCAAAATTTGCTGATGATACAAAGCTAGGTAGAAATGTAAGTTATGAGGACACAAAGAGGCTGCAAAGAGATAAAGACAGGCTAACACCCATGCCCAGGCTGTGCAGTTACATCTTCTTAACCTTCCTAACCCTGCCACTACGTCTTGGTGCTCCACCAACGTCCACAGTGGAGATGGAGGCTGCCTGCTGACTGCTATGCCCTGGCTGTGATGACATTGATGGGCGTTCTCTGGAGGGCCAAGACCTGGAGGACCCTAGCCTGCTTTCGGTTTCCTGCTGTGTGGCAGTGGCACCCTCCTCGGCCTGTGGAACTGTGGGTGCTGAGGTTACAGGAAGAGGAGGTTAGGATGGGCCAGACATTCCCAGAGCCACCAGGGTGGATGGCCCTGGGGTGTGCACCTGCTGGTCCTCCTCCTTATGGGTGCCCGAGGGCCCCTGGTTGACTCCATAAGGAGAAGGGGAAGCTGGAGTGAGATTGAGCTGCCCTGCATCCCTCTCGCATACACACTGTTGGAGGCCAACTATGGTGTCAGTGATAGAGTTCAGCCCGTGCAGCAGTGCAGGACCAATGTCCTGGACCAAGGTCGCCATGCAGCTGCCATCCTACCAGTGTTGACCTCGGTGCATTGGCATTCCAGCACTATCTCCTCAGACTGAAGGCTAAGGGAATCCTCCATCTTGCCTTGCTATCTTAGGAGTGCAGTGGACATCTCTTCCTGAATGGGAATGGGACAATACAGCATGAAAACCTGCCATTGCGGAAAATGTCCTTATTCCCGCCTGCTATCGCACTTTGTGCAAATCTGGGATGATTCCGCCCAGGTTGTTTGAGAGTGTGTGTGTGAATGAGTGAGTGAATGTATGTGAGAGAGTGAGTGGGTGTGTGAGTATGTGAGAGAAAGTGAGTCAGTATGTATGAGAGTAAGTGTGTGACAGTATGTGAGTATGAGAGGGTGTGTGTGTGTGTGTGAATGTGTGTGTGTGAAAGAATGTGTCAGTGTGTGTGAGAGAGAGTCAGTGTGTGAGCGTTTGAGTGAGTGTGTGTGAGAGTGACTGAGTGTGTGTGAGAGTGAGTGATTGAGTGTGAGAGTGAGTGAGTGTGTGAGACAGTGGCTGGGACTTTCCGGCCCCGTTGCGAGTGGGTCCCGCCGTGGGTGAGGTGGTGCCCCAGCCAGAAGCCTATTTACTTGCGGCGGGTCTGGGAGATTGCGGTGGCGAGCAGGTGTGGAAAATCCCTCCATGTGTGCGTGTGTGTGTGTGCGTGTGTGTGTGTGCGTGTGTGTGTGTGTGTGTGAGAGTGAGTCAGTGTGTGAGACAGCGGGTGGAATCGTTCCAGATTTGCACTAAGTCAGTAGCAGGTATGAAAAGCGTTTTACCTGTCGGCTGCAATGGCGGGTTTTTGGGCCGTATCATCTGCTTCCCACCTCATTAATTACGCAGCCACAAGAAACATGCCATCTCGCTGGCCTCTGAATCGCCCGCCATGCCGTTACCTCACCGTTTCCTCACTCCTGGTGCCATATCTAAACTGCAGTCGTCCACACTGTTCTCAATGCTTGCAGCCCAGGACTGCTCCATGAAGACATGGCCCTGAAAGCCAAGAAGAGTTTAGTTATCCATCACTGGAATACCTTTTGTATGCCCGCCGCAATGTCCTCCACTCCCACTCTGGCCGCAGGATGTCCAGCAATCTCACCACTCCAGCTTGGAAGGCAGTGGTGATCAGTGCCAATGCTGCACAGAAGAGGTTGGCCATCCAGTGCAGAAAGAGGATGAATGATCTCATCCGTGCCACCAGGGTAAGGCGACCATCTCATCACTTTAAACTCACACACTCACAAGGCCATCACCTATTCACTGGCATCTTACTCACTGCCAGCTCAAGGGATATCGCCAATCACTCTCTCACACCCCCTCACATCTCCATCTGGCCTCATCTCCTCTGGATCTGCCTCCTTAGGCATCACCACCTTAAGGCCACTTGCACAGATCAACATGTGACCCCACTCACACCCTGGGATACCCTCCTCCCCCATACAGCCCTCGCCCTGAAGCTTCTTCCCTTGCCTGAGGCCACTTGTCCCCCTTCACCAAGCAAGCCCTAGCCATGCAGCCGTTGAAAAGTCACCCACATATGGCTGGTCTGGTAGACACCTGCCCGTGAGCCCCTTTAAAAGTGATGTGGTGCTGCCTGCAAAGCCTGGCGCTGATGACCACGAGTGCTGCCTGAAGCAAGGTAGGCAAACAAACCTCGAAGTCCCAAGCGAAGTGCAGCTTGGCAGTGCACGTCGCTTGTGTACAGTGTGAAACAGGTCAGCGTGTTATCATGCCGATATAAACCGATGATCCGGAGTGGGGGGGATGATTCCAGCGAGCAGGGCTTATAATGTGATGCTAAAGTATTGAAATTAGGTTCTCAATGTGCGGCTGTGGGAAGCGAGGCCCGCCATCGATGGATGCAGTAGACGATCGCAAACTGGTTTTATGACGACATAAACTGATTTTTGCAAATTCCTGATATTTTCTGCTCCTGCCCACAATGACGCCCCCACAAATGGGAGCAGATGATTCCACCCAGAGAGTGAGTCAATGTGTGAGGGAGTGAGTGTGAGAGTGTGTCTGTGTGTAAGAGAGTGAGAGTGTGTGAGTGAGTGTGAGAGTGAGCTCATGTGTGTGTGAGAGAGTGAGAGAGTGTGTGAGTGAGCTCATGTGTGTGTGAGAGAGTGAGAGAGTGTGTGAGTGAGTGTGTGAGTGAGCTCATGTGTGTGAGAGAGAGTGAGAGAGTATGTGAGTGAGTGTGTGAGCGTGAGAGTGAGCTCGTGTGTGAGAGAGTGAATGTGTGTGTAAGAGAGAGTGAGTGTGTGAGTGGGAGTGAGTCAGTGTGTGTGTGTGAGACTGAATGAGTGTGTGTATGCATATATGTGAGAGAATGTGTCAGTGTGTTTGAGGTAGTGAATGTGTGTGAAAGAGGGAGTGAGTGAGTATGTGTCTGAGAGTGTGTGTGAGATAGTGAGTGTGTGTGAAAGAGGGAGTGAGTATGTGTCTGAGAGTGTGTGTGAGATAGTGAGTGTGTGTGAAAGAGGGAGTGAGTATGTGTCTGAGAGTGTGTGTGAGATAGTGAGTGTGTGTGATGGCTTGGGCACCCTATAAAAATGGTGGGTGGGTCTCAATCCTGGGATTCCTGACCCCATTCCCAGGGTGTCTGATTTTGGGACGTGCCTTTAAAGGGTGTGGGCTGGTTTCTGTCAAAAGCCCACACCCAGCACTCTCGACCTGGCCAGCTCCATTGTGGAGATAGGCATGTCCTATACCTCTGCAGTTTTTAATGGAGCTGGGCCAGGTTTTTAAAAGAGTCATGGTTCATGGCCTCTCAGAAGAGTTGTGAACCATAGTCTGCATGAGGTGACCTTTTAACAGGTAAGTTCAAAAGCTCCTCCTCATGCCCCCTATGCCAAGCTATTCCCCCACCCATCCTCCCATGGTCTCTCATGCCCTCTATGCCAAGCTATGGCACATCCATACCCATTGACCCACTATGCACTGTATAGAACCAATGTACCCTATGGTGACAGCAGGATGTGTAAAAAAAACCTTTAAAAAAGCATTTCAATCATAACTTTCTGCTATGTGAAAAAATTCATTTCACTAGAAGGCAATAAAAGTGTCAATCATTCTGACTCTTTAAAGTATCAATAACAAAAACTTGAAACCACTTAACCTTGTGTAAAAACATTGTGAAATTAACAGCAGAGATCAGACAGCCTGAGCTGTCAATCAAGCAATGATTTCTCTAGGCTTCAGGTGTTTCAACAAGAGTAATGGTTTTTTGGACTCAATCGAACATACTTAATGAAGCTCGCAGCTATTCGTCGAAATGTCAAATTTCAGTGAGATACAAGATCAGAGGTGAGAGTTTCTGCTCGGGTGGGACTCCACTGCAGCTTCAGCAGGGCATACGTTCATCACATTTTCTGGTATCAAATCAATACAATATGTAAGTAATTTGAGTGGGCTTGCAGAGGGTTCCTGTGCTGCACAGCTTGCTTCTTGCAGCGGGGTTTGGGATGATGGGTTGGGGAAAGTGGAAAAATCACTGCTGCAGGCCCTGTTCCTAGTATCTAACATTGCTGTGTTATTGGTAACAAGAAGTAGGTTACTTGATGGTTTCCTATCACTAACGGCAGAAAATTCCTGGAAGAACCCCTCCCAGTCTGAACTATTCCTGCAGATCTGCCCGACATTGGGTTGACAAGGAGCATGCGATTGACTATCTGTTGTCTGTGGAACTGTGCCACATCATGGGGTAAATTTTTGCCTTTATTGCCTGGACATTAAGCATCGCCTGAGTGAATCAGAGAGAGGAAACAAAGATGTTGAGGATTACATACCCAGAACAAAGCTTAACCAATTTTTTTTCCATTAAAATGATTGAATAATATATCAGAAATAAAAAGCATAAAACATTGCTCTCTCCATTGTCTCAGATTGGTTTGGTTTTGTGCTGAATCTTGAAGAATAAGGGAATGCATCTTCCTGTGACCTCCACAGCTCCAGCTTCACAGGCCTAGACAATGTCACTGCCACACAGCAGGACCCCAAAAGCAGGCCGGGGCCCTCCATGTCTCGGCCCTCCAGAGGACACCCACCAAAGTCATCACAGACAGGGCGTCACAGTCAGCAGGCTGCCTCCACCTCCGCTGTGGATGCCCGGGGAGTGCCAAGACATAGCAGCTAGGTTAGGGCAGTTAAGGAGAATTAATTGCGTAGCTTGGGCACGGGTGTTAATCACTTATACATGCTTTTCACTATTGTGAATAAACTCCCAAGAACGTCTCTCTGCCTATGGCTCCTTGTTCTGATGAGCAGCGTTCATGTCACTTAGATATGAAACATTTCCACACAAGATAAAGACAGGTGTCTCAGTCCAGGGCCTCTTCCCTGTGCTCTGTGCAGCCTTCAGACCACAGTGACGGTCCAGCCTCACACTCCTTGGATACATTACTGTATCCTCGGCGGTGCTGGTCATTGCTGCCAGAATGTTGTGGGCAGACGCCACAGAGTTCCGTCATTCTCTCTGTGTGCTCTCAGCACCTTTAAGGAGGTGCTGGCCTCCATCTCTTCAGCATCTGCGCCGAGTGATGCCGTGCTCAGGCTCCTGAAGGGCTGAGGTGCTGAAGGCAGTCAAAGTATCAGATGCTTCTAAAGTTTCATGGCTGTATCTCTATGATATGAACCTGACCATGGAGCGCAAGCAAGCTACCCTTGGCCAGACAGGAGTCAGACATTTTCAGAGGCTGTGTGAAGATTGATGGAGTGCCCTCAATGCATGTCGTCATCATCCTCCTGCAATCGAACGACTATTAGGGCCTGCATTGCATCTCCATGACAGGAACATTCTCACAGCGGGTTCGTGCTGCCATAGCCAGATTGGCGTCAAATGTTCACAGCTGTGATGTGAAGAACTATGTGGTCACCTCGCTGCATGTCGTCATCATCCTCCAAAAATCTATGAGGACTTCCCGAGTGTGCCTGCCTCGTCTGGCCAGTGCAAGAGCCTCATCCCCATCATCGTCGCCTCTGAGGACCTCCTCACCCTCATCCCCATCGGCATCCTCCTTATTGGAGGAGACCTGCATCTCCTCCATCTCCTCCTCAGCCAGCTCCTCTCCCCATTGCAAAGCCAGGTTATAAAGGGCGCAGCAGATGACGACGATGTGTGACACCCTCTGTGGATTGTATTACAGGGCACCGCCAGACTGGTCCAGACACTGGAACCTCATTTTCAGCATCCTGATGGTCCACTCCACCAAGTTGTGAGCTGCTGCATGAGCCTCATTATAGCGTCGCTCTGCTGCAGACTGAGGCCGCCGCACGGGGGTCATCAGCCATGGCCTCTGTGAGTAGCCATTGTCCCTGAGGAGCCAACCTTGCAGCCTCTGTGGACCCTGGAAGACTGCAGGGATCTGTGACCTACTGAGGATGTAGGAGTCGTGCACACTCCCTGGGAACCATGCACACACCTCCAGGGTGCATTTCTGGTGGTCGCATACCAGCTACACATTCAGCAAATGGAAGCCCTTGTGGTTTAGGTAGTCCACCGTGTGTAGCAATGGAGACCTGAGCACCACATGAATGCAGTCAATCGCACCCTGCACCTATGGGAATCCCGAGATCTGGGCGAATCCAATCGCTCTTGCATCCTGGCTGTCCCGGTCCCAGGCGAAATGCACAAAGTTGTGTGCCCTCGCGAAGATGGGACCCTTGACCTCATGGATGCATTTGTGGTTGGTGAATTGTGAGATCCCTTAGAGGTCACCTATGGAGCCCTGAAAGGAGCCACTGGCATAGAAATTGTGTGCCATGGTCACTTTCACAGGCACTGGCAGTGGATGCCTTTGATGTCCCCATGGTGCAAAATCCTGCAGTAACTGGCAGATGTGAGCGGCTAGTTCCTAGATATTCTCAGTCATCTGCAGGAATGAAAGGCGGCGTCTATAGATCTTGGGTGTTGCTAGGTGCCAGCCTGCGGTGGTCCGCTGTGCCTCCTGCTTAAGTGTGACGGCCCCTTATTGCATCCTGGAGAGTGCTGGGGACCACTTTGATGGCCAGAGATTAGTGCGCTGCATTAGTACTCTGGGGAACTTGGTGGCACTTTGATGCCACTGCGTTGTTTGAGTGGGCAGATAAGCTAGGAGTCCGGCCCCAACCATATCAATGTGGCTGCATCTGAACTGTCTCAGCTACAGAGGAATGGTCACTTTCCAAGGTTTCCCGAATGCGTGGACACTTCCCTCATGCACCCTACCCTCCCCACCCCGAATGCTTGTGCACTCTATTCAACAGCAGGGCTGCCCTTGCCGGCCCCCATCCCCTCCCGCTTCCTCCCCTCCTCCCCCCGCCCCACCCCGCCACCACCAGCCTCCTCAGAGGCAGGGCTGCCCTTAACCACTCCCCCTCCATCAGTTGCCTCAACAGCAAGGCTGCACTTGCCTCCTGCTCCCCCTCACCCTCACAAGTTGCCTGAGAGGCAAGGCTGTCGTTGTCCCCCCCTCCTACCAACCCCCCCCCCAACCGCTACTCCTCACACTCAAAAGTCACCTGGTCACCTGCAAGGCAGGGCGGCACTCAACCCCGACCACCTGGTGCTCCTGAAGCCTGCAAAGCAACCAGTGACCCTGGCCAGCTCTGCAGAATGTTGCTGTGCATTCACCTCAGTTCCCCCAAAGTGAAGGCCTCCAAGTGCATGTCACCTCTGTGCTGTTGTGAAACATGTCGACGTGCTTTCCTGCCAATGTGGATGGATGATCCAGCCGGGGGGTGCAAGAGCCTGGCGGGATGGCTTGATAATGGCATGCTGATGTATTACAATGAGGTTCCAGACGACCAATGGCGGGAAATGTGGCCCGCCATTGGCGGGCTGAGCGGAAAATCACGATCTACCTTCCCGCCGTCGTGAAACAAATTGCGCCATATTGCCCGCTCAAGCTACCTATCATGCCCACCGCCAGCGGGCACGGAAAATTCCACCCACTGTGTGGGATAAGGTTTTAGTTACCTAACTACAGAAATTAGTCAGTCCTTTGTAATTATACTATCTTGTTAAAAATTGAAAAATCTTTGCCAGCTAGCAACCAGCAAGCAAAATGATTAACAGTGGCAGAAAGAATTCTACATATTCATCTAATTATTTGTCCGTCTTGGCTTACTGGTACCCTGCTTGCATCTGAGTCAGAAGATTGTGGGTTCAAGTCCAACTCCAAAGACTTGAGCATAAAATTAAGGCTGATTCTTCAGTGCAGTATTGAGGGAATGCAGTGATATTGAAGATGCTGTCTTCCTATGAGATGTTAAGTCACAGCCCCATCTGCCTTCTCAGGTGGACATAAAAGATCCCATTGGACTTTCAAAGAACAGCAGAGGAATTCTCCCTGGGGCCCTGGCCACTCAACCAGCAAATTATATGATTGCTGTTTGTGGGAGCTTGCAATGCAGAAATTGGCAACTATGATTCCATACATGCCAACAGTAACTGTACTTCAAAAGTACTTCACTGGCTGTAAAACACTTTGGGACAACCTGAAGTCATGAAAGGCACCATAGAATTGTATGTTCCTTCTTTCTAATACAACTCTACAATTTACAAATGCTGCAACGGTATGCAACTTTGTTTAATTTATTCAAGATGCAAGAGCCATCTCACATATTTCAGCTTGCTTTGGTTAGTAATATTCTCAGGCTAGATTTAACACTCCCCCACTGGCGAGTTTGAAGTCAGAGGGGCTCGATAATCCAGTGGGCAGCCTGCCTGGTGCCTACCCATCCAACCCTGCCCCCATCACAATTTTACCAGCCCCAGAAGGGTGGTGTCAGGTGTTCTGTGCACCAGTGGACCAATTGTGGCCCTTAAGTGGGCAATTACTGCCCATTTAAAGGCCTCATCCCACCACTGCTGGGAGTAAGCCAGCAGCAGGAGAGGCCTAGGCTAAGTGGCTGGCCCGGCTAGTGATGGGTTGGGGGGGTGGGGGGTCCGTCCTTAATTGTCCCCCTAGGCCCATCAAACGGCCCCCTGCAAGGTGTAACCCCCACCCCACCATGTTCCACCCACATTGGCATCGCAAACCCAGACCCCAGCTCTCTAAGGTGGGACTTCCTCTCCCTGAGGGGTGGAAATCCCACCTGCAGCCAATTAAGGGAAAATGACTCTGGGGCAGCCAATCTTCCACTGGGAGGGCTCCCCTCAACATTTTCGCTGGGGGCACGGGGAGTGGGGGTATGGGGTGTGCAGGGGGTGGGGTTATGGGGGGGTGCAGTGGCGGAGCGGCACAGGGACCATGGTACCCCATGTCATTCAGCCCCTCACAGCTGAATCAGGTGGTTCTAGGTTCAAGTCTCACTCCAAGTGGTTGATGTTGATTTTGTACAGTAGTGTAAAGCAGATGATAGGGAGACGACAACCCTTTGAAGTCAATGGGAATTAACATCAGGACAGATATCAAAAGGGTTGCTGACTCACTGAAGTGCCATTTTTCAGATAAAATGTTAACCAAAGCCTTATATGTATCTACATTAAAACAGTACCTGCACTTCGGACACATTTAATTGGCTATAAGGCATTTGGTAATGTCCAGAGGTCATGAAAGAAGCTATCTAAATGCAAGATCTTTCTTTCTTCTTTAACCTACCTGTTTCAGTGAATGCAAAAGCTTCTATGGCACTGCTTAAAGAGGACCTAAGAGTTGTGCAAAAAATGATTTACTATTTGCTGCCACGACACAAATTATATTCTGAAAATTCAGCAAAATGAACAAGAAAAGTATTCTTTTGGTAAATATTAACACTTATAATAAGTACAGTTTCTAGGATTGATAGCACTTTATTTACTGATTGGACTGCAGTCTGAGTGCTGCCTGGCAACATTTATATGGCATGGTGTGTGTTTGAGCAGTTTGTTTGATTTTTTTTTTAAATTGGCAGAACCCGAGTGTATTTTTATCCAAAATATATTGTGTAGGTCAGCATAAGGTTTTCTTCGAAAGGTCATGGTAACTAAGTGTGCGAGAAATGCCAATGTCATATTATCGCCGTATGAAATGGTCTGAATTAGGAGTAGAGATCCAGTATTGGAAAAATGTAGGAAATTTCTCTCTGAAAGGGAGAGTTGCAAATCAACATGAGAAAAAGGAATCTGGCATGGAAGTATCAGTAAAAGTTAGGTGTTTTCAATTAACATACAGCCATACTTTTACAACTACTTGTCATAAACTTGAAAGTTAAGAAGTAACAAAGAAATGTTTGTTGGAAGATTTAGGCATCACACCTGCAAATTTTGGTTGTGCAACCCCTTTAATTTTGGCATAATAGATGCCATTTTGAGTCCAAAATAGTGTCTGTGCCACATGCACACAGTCCTGGTGTGGTCCACTCCAGACCTTATTTTGGTAGGTCATTAGAGCAAGCATTGGGAATGTGCACTACAGACTTACAGAGTAGGCAGATTATGACATCATTCAGCATGTAACGCCGATTTGATGCCAGTGGTGCCATTTTCAACCTGAAAACTTCAGCTAGTGCAATCTCCTAACTTCACAGAGCTTAACATGCATTCATCTGTATGGAGGTCCCACACCGGTGCCATTTAAAGAGAGCACCACCACTTTCAGGTTGGGTGCTGGTTAAGTTCCATTGACAGTGTTTCAATGTTTGTGCTGCTGCTTAACATTGGTGAAGTCTATAAGGAGTGGCACATGGTGAAGGCCCTGGTTCTCACTTCAGAGGGACTGCTCAAACCACTTACTCTCAGTCATGGATGCAGCTGTTGCCATTTCCCTTGGCCTGCAGCATAAAAGGGAGAATGAGCAGAGATGACACAGCAAGACAAATTGTTCAAAGAAGGAAGAGGGGGAGCAGGGCTCTCTGCAGGCAGTCATTTCCACCCAGGATCTTCAGAGAGCAAATCACCTATCTCAACCTCAACGGGGAACAGTGTTTGTGCTGTCTCCATTTCACTAAGGAAGTACTCAATGAAATCTGCTACCTCATTGCAGACAGACCTGCAGCCTCAGTGCAGGGCAAGGATAGTGGCTGTTAAGGTGACCATGGCCATAAACTTCTTTGTGTCAGGCTCCTTTCAGGCTGGAGGAGGTGATGTCTTCAACTTCTTGTTGTTCACTATCCTCTGTTGTAGAAGGGAGTCACTGATGTTTGTATGCAAAGAGGGGGGAATACATTGTATTGTCTCTTTCCAGAGAGAAGCAGACAGAGCCAGCACTTGGCTTCATGAGGATAGCGGGCTTCCCCATGGGGCAGGGTGCCAACATGTTGCTCCACGGGCAGATGTCCCGCAAATTCAGAGATGTCCCGCAAATACAAAGAGTTCCACTTTCACAATGTCCAGCTGGTGTGCTACCATATTCAGCACAGGTTAATGCCCAGTATCCTGGCAGCAGCCATGATGGCTTAATTCTGTGCCAGTCCAATACACCAACAGCTTTTCACCCACCATGAGAAACCAGTGGACAGCTACTGGATGACAAGAGTTAGCCGCTGACCTGACCCATGCCTCCAGTGCACAATCCACACACACGCACATGGACAGGATGCATATAAAGAGAACTATGCTGCCGCGCAAAATGTCATTGAAAAAATCATTGGGATGCTTAAGCAACACTTCAGCTGTTTGAACTACTCTGGAGGAGGCCTGCAGTACTCTCCAGAACATGTTTCATGATTCATTGCGGTCTGCTGTGTGCTGCACAATCCCACCACCATGACAGCAGCTGAGGTGGGAGATGGGGAAGAGGAAGTCGAGGAAGAAGGGAGGAGGAGAAAGGGAGGGAGCCCCTAAAGCATTCCTTTTCTGGTGGGGTTACCCATGATTGGCTCATTGGACTGTGACAATAGTGAGCACAACTGCAATTCCAGTTTCACCAGAAGTCCCACATCTTACCTTGCCTCTGCTACTGACAATCATAGCGTCCTCTTGGCCACAATGCTGAAATAAAAGCCATCAGAAAACAAACATTTCAAATGAACGTCCTCAATCAAAATATTCAATATTTCATTCAAAAGTCAATTAATCACCCCGGTGTATTCCTTTAATACTTGTCTTTCTTGTGCCTTTGCCTGTCTAGTGCTCCTGTGCAGTTCTACCCAGTGGTTACAACATGGTTGGTGGAAGGCTGCTGACTTTCACTCAGGGAGACTGAAAATGGCCTTGCAAGGTGGCCTCTTGCAACTTTGACCCTAGAAGGCCTGGCTTTGGCCTGCGCCACCTTATGTGCTTTGTCCAATATCATGTACGATGTGGGTACCCGACTCCTCCATGTTCCTTGACAGTAACAGCAGGCTGTCTGCCAGGCCTGCCATTGTACCAAGCATTTCTGTGCGAATACAAATCAATCTTTTTCTGTGCTCTGCCCCAGCAAAGTCCTCATCTAAGTCCTCTGCAGCACAACTTCTGTGCAACCTTGCCCTCCAGTGAGCTGGCACCTGCACTACCCTTTCCCCCTCCCTGGCTGCAGGTTACTCATGCCTGGTGACTGTCTATGTGCACGTCCTGCTCTAAGCTACCCTCTAATGTACACCAAAGCAGTGCCAGTGTCTGAGCTGTTGGCTGTAAATGTGAGATTGAGTGGCAGTGTTTCTTCATCATCGATCTCTTCTCCCTCTTTACTTCTTGCTCCTCTGCCTGGCAAGTTGCAGCTCTTGGATGTCTAAGAGGAGAAAGGCATGAGAGTAGGGTTGTGGTGAGGAGAGGGGGGAAAGCAAGAGATGCATGCTTACATCATCGACAGCTTGTAAATCAAAAAAGATTGTGGATGATGGGGAAATGGAATGTGAAAAGTAAGATTTGATATGAGCATATTGTCATCTTCGATGCTTTCAACTTGATCACCAATCACAGCCCAAGTCAATGATGGTGAGTGCTGCCCTTTCCACGGATGTAAGGTCATGGAGCTGTTCCTGCCCCTTGATGGTTATGTGCTACCTTGCTCTGTAAGAGAGAGGGAAGTGTGTCAGTGACAGTGGTGCAATGTGTTTGGATGATTTACCTGTCATAGTTCAACAGCTGACAGTATGGGAAAGCTGTGAGATGTGGGTATGAGGCTTCCAAGTGCAAAGGTGAAGTGAAGCAATGCATATAAGGTATAAGTTGTGGATGGTGGAGATGTTTGGTAGGTGAGCAATTGTGCAGTAGTGAACAGAGCAGTGTGTGAGGCTGGGTTCGTCTGTAAGGATATGACATTTGAAGATGCATTCCCAACCTTGACCACTCATGTGAGGCCATTGAATTCCTTGTAGCACTGCATCCAGATCCTTCAGACTACACTGCCAGCAATATGCTCCCAGTGCCATCTCAGTGTCTCTCTGAAGGGATTTGTAGTCTTCTATGGTAAGACCACCTCTTCCCTCCTGTTCACCTCCTGCACCAAGGCCTCTAGCGCTGCACTGGAAAAGCATGGAGTATGCTCTCTGCCCTCTTGTACCATTTTTCAGTGTTTTTCCTGCTCGGACACTTTCAGCACCTTCTGCAACAAGAATGGACCTCTGTTTTAAGGGGTGCAGTCTGGATTTAACTGGTCCAGGCTGCCTTTAAGTGCTCCTAGCCTTTCACCAATTTTGCACCTGCTGCCAGGCATGCAGCACTCAACAATACTCATAGTGCTGGCTATACAATATAATCATGATGATGAGTGGGCAGCATGAAGCGTGTGTGATACCTGCAATGGAAATAATTGTCATGCAATCCCACTCCTGTTTTTGAGCCTTAACAAATTTCACAGCCAACAAGTGTAAATCACATTACATTACAGAGAATGACAATGGGACTCCCTAACAATGACATTCATGTTGTGTAGGTTCTGCAGTACAATAGGTTAATTAAACAGAAAGGAAGAAACTAACAGAGCTATTCCAATTAAATGGAAACTCTCACCTCCTGTTAGCGCCTGGCTCTTAAATGAGGCTAAAATTCCCTTTGACCAAGAAAAAAAACGCGAAAAATGTATTTTTTAAATTTAAATTTGCAACAAAATCATGGGACCCTGGTTTCATTGCAATCGTGGTGCAATTTATAACAATGCAGTTTTGTTACTGAGAACAGAAAGCAATTAATCAGGATGTGCCAGCTATAATAACAAGTTTCTCAGCCAGTCTAAATGTTGAAAAGTTTGTTAATGCAGCTCTGGAGTAAGCCATATTTATATAAAATGTCTCCACACAAAGTTTGAAAGCTAATTTTACTAGGCAGTTTTCCATTTACTGGAGAAAAAAGGAAAGATGGCTTTCAACGATGTAAAGGAGGCAGTGGGCATGGCAGGATGCTGCAGGATAAATCAATGCAGCCTTGACAACTTGAAGAATCTTGATGGAGATCTGAAAGAAGCAGTGCAACAGAGAAAAGAGCTTCAAGGTAAAGCCTGATTATTACTGTAAAGTAGTCGTACAAACATATAGGGCAGAATTTAATGTTTGTCGGGCGGGCGGGCCGGACCCAATCTCTGGCGGGCGGGGAGACGATCCCTGCCTGAGAAGCGGGCCCCGCCGCCATTTTACATGGGCGGGCCAATTAAGGCCTGCCCAGCGGGACGTCCGGCGGGAAGCGCTATGCACTTCCTGTGCAGGCAGGGGGGGATTCCCTAAAAGCGAGAGTGCGCTCTTTCACGCATGCACACGAAAAAGCACACATCTCCCTGAGGCTAAGTGCTGCCTCAGGGAGATCGCTTCCACTTTGAACAACATTAAAAATAGAAAAGAAAAATTCCCTAACATGTCCTCCTCATCTGACAATGTCACATGAGATGGGACATGTTCATAATTTACAGATTAACTTTATTAAAATTTTTAGCACCCTGTATGAAACCTCATCCCGCCTGTGGATGAGGTTTCATGTTTTGTCTATTTGCTGCTGGGGCTCCTGGCCTGTCCACCAACCTTAAGGTTGGACGGGCAGGTCCTTTAATTGATTAAATGATCCTGTTGGCCATTGACAGGTCGGCGGGCCCGCAGCTGATTTTGCTGTGCCCCCGCCTTCCTGAAAATTTAAATGGGGCGGGATGACGTTGGGGGTTCCGTCCGACATCATCCCGTGTCATTTTACATGTCGGTGAGCGGGCCCTGCCCCCTGCTCGCTGACAGCAAAATTCTGCCCATAATGTCACAAAACATCAGTTTACTAAAAAAATATTTACCTGAATGTGAATTGTGCAATGCTCCTCCAGGCTCCATTCTAGTCCCAAGGGGTGTTGCTGTGCCCCTCCTGATTGTCTCCCTCCTTTTTGACTGCCGCCTTCCTCATGATTATAACCACAAACCTCCACCCCTCCTGCCAGAAGCAGTGTCTGCAGGACCAGAACACTTTCAATTTACAGAATCTGAATCACAGAATCACAGAGTGCAGAAGAGGCCCTTCGGCCCATCGAGTCTGAGCTGACATATGAGAAACACCTGACCTATCTACCTAATCCCATTTACTAGCACTTGGCCCATAGCCTTGAATGTTATGACATGCCAAGTGCTCATCAAGGTACTTTTTAAAGGATGTGAGGCAACCAGCCTCCACCACCCTCCCAGGCAAGGCATTCCAGACCGCCACCACCTTCTGGGTAAAAAGGTTTTTCCTCACATCCCCCCTAAACCTCCTGCCCCTCACCTTGAACTTATGCCCCCTTGTGACTGACCCTTCAGCTAAGGGGAACAACTGCTCCCTATCCATCCTGTCCATGCCCCTCATAATCTTGTACACCTCGATCAGGTCGCCCCTCAGTCTTCTCTGCTCCAACGAAAACAACCCAAGTCTATCCAACCTCTCTTCATAACTTAAATGTTTCCTCCCAGGCAACATCCTGGTGAATCTCCTCTGCACCCCCTCCAGTGCAATCACATCCTTCCTATAATGTGACGACCAGAACTGCACGCAGTACTCCAGCTGTGGCCTCAGTAAGGTTCTACACAACTCTAACACGACCTCCCTACTTTTGTAATCTATGCCTCGATTGATAAAGGCAAGTGTCTCATATGCCTTTTTCACCACCCCACGAACATGCCCCTCTGCCTTCAGAGATCTATGAACACACACGCCAAGGTCCTTTTGTTCCTCAGAACTTTCGAGTGCCATGCCATTCATTGAATACTTCCTTGTCAAATTACTACTTCCAAAGTGTATCACCTCACACTTTTCAGGGTTAAATTCCATCTGGCACTTATCTGCCCATTTGACCATCCCGTCTATATCTTCCTTTAGTGCAAGACACTCAACCTCACTGTTAACCACCCGGCCAATCTTTGTGTCATCCGCAAACTTACTAATCCTACCCCCCATATAGTCATCTATGTCGTTTATATAAATGACAAATAATAGGGGACCGAGCACAGATCCCTCTGGTACGCCACTGGACACTGGCGTCCAGTCACTAAAGCATCCTTCTGTCATCACCCTCTGCCTCCTACAACTAAGCTAATTTTGAATCCACCTTATCAAATTACCCTGTTTCCCATGTGCATTAGCCTTCTTTATAAGTTTCCCATGTGGGACCTTGTCAAAGGCTTTGCTGAAATCCATACAAACTACATCAACTGCACAACCCTCATCTACACACCTGGTCACCTCCTCAAAAAATGGCAATACAGCTCACAAATAGTAAGAATGGCCAAGTTTGCTACACCCTCTGGTTTATTTATAGTGAGCTCTTGTTTTAGATAGGCCTGCCAGTAGAACTCGCTTAATGTGGGGGCTAGGATATCAGATGCTACGGCAGCTCTTAAATAACTGCAGACGCCATTAAAAAATAGGCAGAGGTTTTGATCCATATACAGAAAATTAGAGGAGTAATTTTGGCAAGAAAACAGTGCCCCAGGTGTGAGGAAGACTGCTTTTTAGTGATGCCTGTTGTGGCATACCTCTAAGTTGGTGTGGTTATGTTTTATGTATACCTCACTAGAAGGGAAATTATGCAATATATCATGTGATTCAGACTTAGCCTTGGTTTGTCCTGAGGAAGCTACTCAGGGGTGTAGAGCCAAATTTTGAGGTACAGGAGCTCTAAGAAAATGTGTTGGCCACATAATTTCTAAATCTACCGTTATATCTTTTTCTTATGTATTCATCATTTGAATCCTCAAACATCAGTAAAACTTTCTTAGAGCTCCTGTACCTCAAAATTTGGTACTACAAGTTGCTTCCTCAGGACAAACCAAGACTAAGTGTGAATCACATGATACATTGCATAATTTCCCCTCTAGTATTAATCATTTAAAATGCTTTTTAAGTGAAAAGTATTAGTGCCGGTAGATATTTTATTTCAAACCATGTGGTATTTTGAATCATTAGTCTTTTACATAGCTAGAATTTCATTATGCAACAGTTTATTTAATTCAAGTCCATTACAAACATGAATTACAGAAAACTTTATTTCTGACTGGGGGATGGTATATAGAGGGACCACTGCTTTTCTTGATTTATATTAATAACCTAGACTTGGTGTACAGGGCACAATTTCAAAACTTGAAGATGATGCAAGACTTGGAAGTATTGTCAACTCTGAGGAGGAAAGTGATAGGCTTCAAGAGGATATGGACAGGCTGGTGGAATGGACAGACAAGTGGCAGATGAAATTTAATATAGAGAAGTATGAAGTGATACACTTTGGTCAGAAGAACGAGGAAAGGTGACATAAAATAAAGGGTATAGCTCTGAATGAAATATAGGAACAGAGGGACCTGGGTGTATATGTGCATGAATCATTGAAGATGGCAGGGCACATTCAGAAATCAGTTGTATAAATTATACTGAATCCTGGGTTTTATAAATGGGGGCATAGATTACATAAGCAAGTAATTTATGAACCTTCATAAAACACTGGTTCAGCCCCAACAGGAAGGATGCAAAGATTTTAGTAAAGTGCAGAAAAGATTTATGAGAATGGTTCCGAGGATGAGAGATTTCAGTTATATGGATAGATTGGTGAAGCTGAGGCTGTTCTCCTCAGAGAAGAGAAGGTTGAGGGGAGATTTGTTCGATGTGTTCAAAATCATGAGGGGTCTGGATAGAGTAAATGGAGGGAAACTGCTCCCATCAGTAAAAGGTCAAGAACCCTAAGGTGATTAATAAAAGAACCAAAGGCAATATGAGGAAAAACTTCTTTAAGCAACAAATGGTTTGGATCTGGAATGCGCTGCCTGAGAGTGTGGTGGAGACAGATTCTATTGCAGTTTTCAAAAGGGGATTGGATAATTGAAGAGAAAAGATTTTACAGGGCTACAGGGAAAAGATGAAGAAGTGGGATGAGCTGAGATGCTGTTGCAGAGAGCCGACACAGAGACAATGTGCTGAATGGCCTCCTTCTGTGTTGTAACCACTTTATGATTCTAGAATAGATACATTCAAGGGACTTGATAAACACATGATGAAGAAAGAAGGTTACCCTGATAGTGTGATCAAGAAGGGTGGGAGGAGGCTTGTATGGAACATAAACACCAACATAGATGAGGTGATAAAATGGTCTGTTTCTGTGCTGTGAATTCCATGTAAAGCTGCCAGACTTGAATTCTGCATTTCATATCCTCGGGCAGTCACAGCCAAGGAATTCATGTTCAGTAGGCAAACGCAGCAGGGTATTTGGGGATATTGATGTTGCTTTTAGATCCCAGCAACCTTGAGCTTCAAAGGCCCTGAAATGTCTGTTTATGAGAAAGCTGTGTGCAGGGAGTTGTAAGACCTGTACTTTTTACAGTCAGGGAGCTGTACAGGAGGGTTACTGCTGTTGCTGCTGCTGCACATTGACTCAAAGACATTCAGCAGCAGCTGCATGAGGCCCGGGACCCTGGGGCTGGCCTTCCCTCTGCCAGGCTTTGGATTTCCAGCCACACTGCCAGCTCCGGACATTCCGGCCAACTCTTACCGTCTGGCCGGAAACTCCAGAAACACATGGATAAACTTGCCCTTGTGCCCCGCATAATAACATAGGTAGAATTCATTTGGCATGGTCCCTGTGCCAACCGCCTCTGCATCACAAGCCACACAGCCCCACCTGGTTGCGAGAGGATTTCCCTCCAGTTCTGATTGTTGCCATCAATGAGCCAAATCCCACTTCATGTGTTACTCCTGGAAACAAGAAGCTACAATATTGGAGGCAGTGAGGATTAAAATCAACCCCAATCTTACAGATTGAAAATCCAGTCAGACAATTAATGGAGTGGATTCCACTGAGAACCCCTGACCTCCCCCTCCTCCCTAACTCCCTCTAACCTCCACCCAACTCTTCCCCCCAACCTCCCCAACACCCCCACTCCCCTCCCCACCCACACTCCCCCTCCACCCATATCCTCCTAATCTTTGGTTCAAAATATGTCAATGTGAAATCTCCAATCTATTTCCTTCATTTACAACGACAGTGACTATACTCTAAAAGAACTTAATTGGCTGTCAAGTACTTTGGGACATCCTGAGATTGTGAACAGTGCTAATAAAAATGCACTTTTTTTATATAGAGGCAACTTCTGGTGTGGCCATAAAACCGAGGGAGGGAGAGGCATGCCTCAGTCAGCCCCAGTCAAACTCGATCACTGTGCTCTCACTTTTGAAATGTTTGAAAACACGGAGATCAGTTCAATCTAACACACAGGCAGGTTTTGACATTTCTTACCATGATTCTGCTGAGGGTGACGGAGAAGGAACTCTGAAAGGAGAAAGGGGCGAATTTACCAAATAGCGACAGAGGGAGTGAGTGAGGAAGAGCCCACCCCGGAAAAACAGCAAAAGCTGGACCAACACGTTTCCCACTGAGTGACCTGGATAAACTCAGAGCTCCGGATAGCTGGTACCCATTGCTGCTCAACTTTTCAATCTCAAACTATATCCAAAGTCTGCATAAGTTTGGCCAGCTTTAAAGGGTTTGTGGTGAAAGAAATTTGTTCGCCCATCCTGATTCCCCTTCAATACCCAATATCCGGGCCAAGTCCCGCTTTAATATCCTCCCATCTTAGCCCCATCCTCACCTGAATCCAATTAAACTTTGCAATCTGTTGTTTAAGTTTTTTAAAAACTCCTCCAACATCCGCGAAAGTCATTACATCACCTTTTCCCAGGTGGGAGCTGCAGAACTCAGTTTAGACATGCCCTTGACCAACTCCCCCAACACCCCAACCTCTCCACTCCCCAGTCCCCTGCACCTGAGAATTCTGTAAGCAATGTACCCACAGAAGCAGGAGGCCATGGTCAAACCCACTATTGTGAAGCTTTCAGCATGTAATGGCTTGGTGATTCCATGTGTAGGATCCATTGTACTAGAGTATAAATACAACCAGTCACTCAGGATGTCATAGACATTCTACATAGCATTATTTATTTAATCTATTATTTAAATAATTATTTAAATATTATTTAATATTATTGAATATTATTTAAATGGAGAAAGACTACAGAAAGCTACAGCATAGAGGGATTTGGCAGTCTTCGTGCATGAATCCCAAAAAGCTAACATACAAGTTCAACAGGTAATAGGGAAGGAAAATGGAATGTTGGCCTTTGTTTCAAAGGGAATGGAGTATGAAAATAGAGAAGTCTTGCTAAAACTATACAAGGCACTAGTTAGTCTACACCTGGAATATTGTGAACAGTTTTGGTCCCCTTATCTAAGCAAGGATAAACTGGCATTGGAGGCAGTCCAGAGAAGGTTCACTATGTTGAATCCGGGGATGGAGGGGTTTTCTTATGAGGAGAGGTTGAGTAGGCTGGTCCTGTACTCATTGGAGTTTAGAAGAATGAGAGGCGACCTTATTGAAACATATAAGATTCTTAGGGGGCTTGACAGGGTGAGTGCTGAGAGGTTGTTTCCCTTTTGCGGGAGAGTCTAGGACCAGAAGGCATAATCCCAAAGTAAGGGGTTGCCCATTTAAGACAGAGTTGAGGAGGAATTTCTCCTCTGAGAGGCTAGTGGATCTGTGGAATTCTTTACTGCAGAGGGCTGTAGGGGCTGGGTCATTAAACATATTCAAGGCTGAGATAGACAGATTTTTAATCAGTAAGGGAGTCAAGGGTTATGGGGAAAAGGCAGGAAAGTGGAGTTGAGGATTATCAGATGAGCCATGATCTCATTGAATGGTGGAGCAGACTCGATAGGTCTTATGGTCTCATAGTAGAAACCAAAGGCCCAGCGATTGCAAGTCTACTGGCATGTCGCGATCTCACATTGATAACCATTCATGGAATCAGCCAGACACTGCAAAGTTCCAGGAAGATTGGAGGGACCCGAATACTGACAGGGGCAGGCTGGCCTCAAGTAAAAATGCAGCACCGCCATCTTGAAAGCCTGAAGCTATTGTGCAATTTAAAATCAAAACTGGAAAAGAATCTGCAAGGGAGGGATCAGGGTCAGTGTGGGAGGAGCCCACGGTTTGACTAAGGGGCCCTTTCAGGGAGCACCCTCAAACGTACTTTCTCCAATTGGTATGGATAATGGGCCAAAGAGCACCCAGTCATTGCTGACGTGCAAGTTGAGATTGATCACCATACCAGATCAGAGATTGCACGAGTGCCTTTGGTAAGGTGGCGCATTTCATGAATGTGTCCAAACCTTTTCCAACCTCTGTGGGACTGAGATGTCAAGTATCAGGGTTGGCATTGCAGTCACCTAGATCTGTGAGCGTGAGCCTCAGCTGCAAGGCTGTATCAATAGAAAGTTAGTAGCGCAGACACAGCTCTAGGGCATGACAGTGGCTTCCTGTTTGTGAGTGGGAGATCTACTGTATCTGCCCAGTGTTCATTAATCTATTGCATCTATCAGTCCACAGGGAGAAGGAGGGTTGAATAATGGAGCCTGTGCTCAATGCTGCCTTCTTAATAGCAATGATCCAATTGAGGAGGAGAAGGGCCCAGTGCTGCCTACAGCAGCTTCAAGAGGAGTCCTGGCCTGAGGCCCATGCTCCAGGAGAGCCACAGCAAGACCCAGAGGATGAGGAGATTAGGCCCATCCAACCGAGGCAACTTGCACGTCCAAGAGTCTACCAAAGGAAACTTTTCTATCTGAAGATAAGTGACAGACAATGCACACACATCTGTGCTTGTAAAGAGATGTGGTGGATCATATGTGCCACATTCTGCAGGAGGATCTAATGGCCCATGGATTGCAAGGACATCCCCTGCCAGTGGCCCTGATGGTCACCACCGCGCTCAATTCTTTTGCTTGCGGATTGTTCCAGAGATCCACAGGGGACCTATGCGGCATCTCAGATAAATGTATCAAGGAGGTGTGTAATGGCACAGTGAATGGTAAATGCAGAGCTGCCCAAATCCCAGAGGGAAACTTGAAACAGTTGCCACAACTGTTTTTGCAATTTGTATATTATTTCGAGATGCGTGCCTTGAATTCGGTAGTAATAAGTCCCTTGAGTCTTAGAGGTTTTTTACAAAACTGAATTAAACATTTATTAATAAAAGGAATGATTTTAAGCACATATATAGGTCTACAAATTACTACTACGATAACTCTTAGTTCCCTTAATTAACTTGACTCCCAGTCACTCCTTTGTTAAGGCAACAGTAAAACAAGATAGATTTTAACAGATCTAGGCAAAGCACACAATGCCCTGCACAGGGATATTAACAATGAGTTTTCTTAGCTTCGGTTCCTATCTTGGAGGCTTTTCACACTTGTTAGGTCTTAGAATGCCTTCTCCCTTACACATAACCTCATCTCCTTTATACATGTTTCTCTCTTTTTAACGTAAATTCCATTGTTCCAATATGTCTACAATTCCTCTGACATGTCTTCCTTCTTCCTTAACTGAGGTTTTCCACCCACGGTGGTTGACAGGGCCCTCAACCGTGTCCGGCCCATCTCCCGCACATCCACCCTCACACCTTCTTCTCCCTCCCAGAACCATGATAGGGTCCCCCTTGTCATCACTTATCACTCCACCAGCCTCCACGTTCAAAGGATCATCCTCCACCATTTCTGTCAACTCCAGCATGATGCCACCACCAAACACATCTTCCCTTCACCGCCCCCCCCGGCGGCTTTCCGCAGGGATTGTTCCCTCCGGGACACCCTGGGTCCACTCCTCCATCACCACGTACACCTCAATCCCCTCACACAATACCTTCCCATGCAACCGCAGAAGGTGCAACACCTGCCCCTTTAATTCCCCCCTCCTCACCGTCCTAGGGCCCAAACACTCCTTTCAAGTGAAACAGCGCTTCACTTGCACTTCCTTCAATTTAGTCTACTGGATTCGCTGCTCCCAATGCGGTCTCCTCTACATTGGAGAGACCAAACGCAGACTGGGTGGCCGCTTTGCGGAACACCTTCGGTTTGCCGCAAGCATGACCCAGACCTCTCTGTCGCTTGCCACTTCAACACACCACCCTGCTCTCATGCCCACATGTCCGTCCTTGGCTTGCTGCAATGTTCCAGTGAAGCTCAACACAAACTGGAGGAACAGCACCTCATCTTCCGATTAGGCACTTTACAGCCTTCTGGACTTAATATTGAGTTCAACAATTTCAGATCATGAACTCTCTTCTCCATCCCCACCCCCTTTCCGATCCCCCTTTTTCCAATAATTTATAATTTTTAACAAAATATATTTTTCTTTTCCCACCTATTTTTAAATTTATTTCGATCTATTGTTTTATCTCCACCTTTTAGCCCATTTCGATCCCTTCCCCCCACCCCACCCCCACCAGGGCCATCTGTCACTTGCTTGTCCTGCTTGCTACCCTTAATGTCCCCATTAGCACATTCCTCAGATAATATCACCACCATCAACACCCTTTTGTCCTTTTGTCTATGACATCTTTGGCAATCTCTTCTTGGCATCCACCTATCACTGGCCCCCTATCTAGCTCTACCTGTCCCACCCCCCTCGACCAGCTTATATTTCACCTCATTTCTCTATTTCCTCAGTTCTGATGAAGAGTCATATGGGCTTGAAACATCAACTGTATCCCTCTCCGCAGATGCTGTCAGACCTGCTGAGCTTTTCCATGTATTTTGGTTTTTGTTTCAGATTTCCAGCATCCGCAGTATTTTGCTTTTGTCTTTGCAACTTTACTTTTTCCATAATATAAATCTTCCATAGCACTCATACTAGCAGTAATCTTTGGGAAAATTAAACACACTGTTTGGCTTAGCCTCTGTTGGCTAGGTGTAATACCTTACCATCTCTTTGAAATTTACGACTGGTTTATCTAAAAATGCAAACATTCCTCACACCTCACATTCTAAAACTTCAGCCATGTTTACGTATTTAGCATTTCAAACCTAGCTTCTCTTCTGATAACTCAAAAGCTCCAGACTAGATGTCTGCAATTCAATTAAAACCCCCACACACACAACCTCACGCAGAGAAACTAATCCAAACCTCACTATTAACCTACCTTTACAATAAATTAAATAATATTTTGAAAATTATTATACTTTCATGACAAGGTGACAGATGCCCTCTACCGTAAGGCTCATCATTATGGTAAAGTTCACACTTGATGAAGCAAGCCAGGCTGCTAGATTTCTGGGGTTTGCAGCTATCTCAGGCTTCCCTCGAGTACAGGGTGAAATTGATTGCACACATGTGGCTTTCAGAGCTCCATAGCAGCAACCCCTGATGTCCATTAACAGGAAAGGGTTGCATTCCTGAATGTTCAACTAGTGTGCAACCATCAGAAGCACATCATGCACATTAAGTGCCAGGGTTTGGGACACTTGCTCAGGGCTGGAGAGGAACTTGCAGTAGGAGAGGGAGAAGCCAATTGATGTGGTCCATGTAGTTACCAATGACATGGGCAGGATGAGAAGGAGGTTCTGCATAGTCAGTATGAAGAGCCAGGCATCAAATTAAGAAGAAGCACCTCAAAGGTAATAATCTCTGTACTATTACCTGAACCATGTGCAAATTGACACAGGGCAAATAGGATTAGGGAAATGAATGCATGGCTCAAAGACTGGTGTGGTAGAAGTAGGTTCTGGTTTGTGGGCCACTGGCATCATTACTGAGAAAATGGAGCTGTACTGTTGGAATGGTCTACACCTGAGCCATGCTGGGACCAGCGTTCTAATGAGCCGCATAACTAGGAAAGTAGAGAGGGCTTTAAACTAAGCAAGGCGGGTGAGGGATTAAGCTTGGGCAGATGTAGCAAATCAAGAGGTAGAGTCAAGGCAGAAGAGTAAAATAGTATTATGGGAAATGAGGGTCAGAGAATGGCAGGAAGAGTAAGAGAGAGAAAAAACCTAAGAATACACCAAAGATCAAGACTAGATGTTACAAAGATAAAAAAAAGACAAAGCTAAAGGCTCTGTACCTGGATGCGCTGAGCATTCATAACAAAGTAAATGAATTGATAGCGCACATTGAAGTAAATAAATATGATCTAGTTGCCATTACGGAAACATGGCCGCAGGATGACAAGGACTGGGCCCTGAACATTGAGGGGTATGTGACACTCTAGAAGATTAGGAAGTGAGGTAAAGGTGGAGGGGTAGCACTGTTAATCAAGGATTGCATGAGTGCAATAATTAGAGATGACTTTGGTTCAGATCAGGATGTAGAATGGTTTGAGTGGAGATGAGGAATAGTAAGGGAAAGAAGTCACTAGTGGGAGTGGTCTACAGGCCCCTAACTGTAACCACAATGTAGGACAAAATATATAAGAAGAAAAATTGGGCGCTTGTGATAAAGGGACGTCAATAATCATGGGTGATTTTGATCTACATATAAATTGGAAAAATCAGATTGGCAATAGTAGCCTGGATGAGGAGTTCATAGAATGCTTTCAAGATAGTTTCTTAGAGCAGCACATTCTGGAACCAACCAGAGTGCAGATTATAGTAGACTCGGTATTATGTAATGGGACAGGGTTAATTAACAACCTCAGTGTAAGGGCATCCCTAGGTAGCAGCAACCACAATATGATTGAATTTTACATCCAGTTTGAAAGGGAGAAGAGTGGGACTAAGACTAGTATCTTAAACTTAAATAAGGGCAACTATGTGGGCAGGAAAGCTGAGCCACCTGAAGTGAACTGGGATACTAGGCTAGGGAATAGATCAATAGAGAAGCAGTGACAGACGTATAAGGGGATATTTCAGAATACCCAAAACAAGTATATTCCTACAATAAAGAAAAATTCTAAGGGGGAAGGCCCACCATCCATCGTTAACTAAAGAAGTTAAGGAAACATCAAACTTAAGGAAAAAGAACATATAACTGCACAAATATGAGTGGCAGATCAGATGTTTGGTCAGAATATATAGAATAGCAGAGAATGATGAAAAGGTTAATCAGGAGAAAGGATTTAGAGTATGAGAGAAAGCTAGCTAGAAATGTAAAAATGGATAGCAAGAGTTTCTTCAGGTATTTTAAAAGGAAAAGAGTAAGTAATATGTGTGCTGTTCCTTTAGAAAGTGACAATGGGGAGTTAATAATAGGTAATAAGGAAATTGCAGATGAAATGAACAAATATTTTACTTCTGTGTTCACTATAGTGAATACAAAAAACATTCCAGTAATAGCTTTAAGTGCAATGGAGAGAGGAATTGGTGAAATTACAATCACTAGTGAGGTGCTACTGAGCAAACTGATGGAGCTGCGGGCTGACAAGTCTCTGGGTCCTGATGGACTTCATTCTCGTTTCTTAAAAGAGGTGGCTAATGAGGTAGTAGATGCATTGGTGCTAATTTTCCAAAAGTCTCTATATTCTGGAAAGGTTCCATCAGATGGGTTAAGTGAGTAGGCAAAGATCTGGCAAATGGAGTATAATGTGGGAAGATATGAAATTGTCCATTTTGGTGGGAAGAATAAAAGAGAAGCATATTATCTAAATGGTGAGAAATTGTAGAGCGCTAAAATGCAGAGGGATCCGGGTGTCCTAGTGCACGAATCGCAAAAGACTAGTATGCAGGTAATTAGGAAAGCTAATGGAATGTTACCATTTATTGCGAGGGGAATTGAACACAAAAGTAGGGAGATTATGCTTCAGTTGCACAGGGCACTAGTGAGACCACATCTGGACTACTGGATACAATATTGGTCACCTTATTTAAGGATGTAAATATGTTGGAAGCAGTTTGCAGAATGTTCACCAGATTAATACCTGGAATGGGCGGGTTGTCTTATGAGACAAGGGTGGACAGACTAGGCTTGTATCCACTCAAGTTTAGAAGAGTAAGAGGTGACTTGATTGAAACATATAAGATCCTGAGGGGTCTTTACAGGGTGGATGCAGAGAGGATGTTACCTCTTGTGGGAGAATCTAGAACGAGGGAATTACTGTTTAAAAATAAGGGGTCAACCATTTAAAATGTAGATGAGGTGAAATTTCTTTCCTCAGATGGTGGTATTTGGAACTCTCTTCCAGAAATGGTGGTGGAAGCAGAGTCTTTGAATATTTTTAAGGCAGAGGTGGATAGTTTCTTGCTTAGCAAAGGGGTGATAGGTTATCGGCTGTAGGCGGGATGCAGGTTTGAGGTTACTATCACTTTAGCCATGATCTTATTAACTGGTGGAACAGGCTCAAGGGACCGAATAGCTTACTCTTGCTCTTTGTTCATATGTTTGTATGTTCATACAGGCCAGTTAGCTTGACATCTGTTGTGGAGAAGGTGTTAGAATTGATCATTAAGGAGGTTATAGCTGGGGACTGAGAAAAATTCAACGTAATTGGGAAGAGTCATCATGGTTTTGTGAAAGGGAAATCATGTTTAACCAATTTATTGGAGCCCCTTGAAGGAGTAACATGCACTGTGGGTAAAGGGGAGCCTGTAGACATAATGTACTTGGATTCCCAGAAGGCATTTGATAAGTTACCACATCAAAGTTTATTGTGGAAAATAAAAGGTCATGGTGTAGGGGGTAACATATTAATGTGAATAGAAGATTGGTTCGCCAGCAGAAAACAGAGAGTATGCATAAATGAGTCTTTTTCTGATTGGCAGGATGTAATGAGTGGTGTCCCGCAGGGGTCTTTTCTGGGGCCTCAACTGTTTACAATTTGTATCAATGGCTTAGATAAGGGAAGCGAAGGCATGGTAGCTAAATTTGCAGATGACACAATGATAGGCTGGAAAGTGTGTTGTGAAGAGGACATAAGGAGGTTGCAGATGGATATAGATAGGTTGAGCGAATGGGCAAAAATTTGGCAAATGGAGTTCATTGTGAAAAATGAGAAGTTGTTCACTTTGGCAGGAAGAATGAAAAAGCAGAGTATTACTTCAATGGAGAATGGCTGCTGGATTCTGACGTGCAGAGGGATCTAGGTGTTCTAGTGCATGAGTCACAAAAAATTAGCATGAAAGTACAGCAAGTATTCAAGATGACTAATGGAATGCTATCCTTTATTATGAGAGGAATAGAACATAAAAGTAAGGATTTTATGCTTAAATTATATAGGGCATTGGTGAGACCACATCTCAAATACTGTGTGCAGTTTTGGGCTTCTTATTTAAGGAAGGGTGTAAGTGCATTGGAGGCAGTTCAGAGGAAGTTTACTAGATTGGTACCTGGAATGAGCAGATTATCTTATGAAGAAAGGTTGGACAGACTGAGCATGTTTCCATTAGAGTTTAGAAGAGTGAGAGGTGACTTGATTGAAGTATATAAGACCTTGAATGGTCTCGACAAAGTGGACATCGAATGGATGATTCTTGTGGGTGAGTCCAGAACTAGGGGGCACTGTTTTAAAATTAGGGGTCACCCTTTTTGTACAGAGATGAGGAGAAATTTTTTTCTCTCAGAGCGTTGTGCAACTTTGGAACTCTCTGCCTCAGAAGGTGGTGGAGGCTGTGTCATTGGATATTTTTAAGGCAGAGGTAGATAGATTCTTGTTAGGCAAGGGGATCAAAGGTTACCGGGGTAGATGGGAAAATGGAATTCGAAACACAAACAGATCAGCCAAGATCGTATTGAATGGCGGAGCAGGCACAAGGGGCCGAATGGCCTACTTATGCTCCTATTTCACATGTTTGCATGTTTGTATGTATTGACATCCTGAAGATGCACTTACAATATTTGGACCACTCAGGTGGGGATCTGCAGTACTCTCCACAGAGGGTGTCTGGCATAACCGTGGTCTTTGCACCCTTCACAACCTGGCGATTCAAAAGGAGGGTCCTTTACCAGTGGGAGGCATGGAGGAGGCTGAGACTTTCTCAAATGATGAAGAGCAGGAAGGGAAGGAACCTGACAAGGGAGGTGAGGGTGAACTTCCACATGAGGATGCCGTCAAAGTAGCACAATGTGGAAGATGTGCCCATGTCACACTGATGGCCATCAGGAGGAGTGAGGTGCAGGCAATGGGACATGGCTACATTCCTTCTGTCCCTTAGCGCCTTGCCAATGCACTGAAAGGCCTTTACAACCAGTGACATCGAAAGCAGGTTCAGCTTTCGGACTTGCACGTCCAACCCTCATCTTTCACCAGGGCCTAATCTTTGGAAAGGTCAGCAGTAAACCCTGTACCCACACACTCTGAGATGTGAAAGTTAGCACAACAGTGCAAACGCTGTGTCAAAGGACTTGATGCAGTCATCGCCATCTTAATGAGAAATTGTTAGCTGGCACTGAGATGCGCACATGACTGGAGAGACTATCGTGGCTGCAGGTCTTGTGCTTTGGCACAAACAATGAAGACAGCCACCTCACTTTGAGAAACAATTACAGCTGCCGCTCCGAGGCTGTTTGAGCAGGGCTAACCCCATGCTGTCTTGTGAGGAGTATGATTACTAACACATATTGCAAACACTTCCAGTAAAGAGTTTGACACATGGGATTCAGTAAATGTCATGACTCAGCTACACATCGCATGAATGTGAGACTCACAGAGGGAGGTGAACACTGAGTAGTAGCATGGTTAACCCTGGCAATAAGAGGGCACATAGATCCATATGGATGGCGCTTTCAAATGACAAGACCCTTCTCTTAACAGCAAATGTATTTACAAAGGTGCATGATACATATAGTGATTGAACACCCATGACTCGGAAGTGATGTCAAAGTTGCTTATTTTTTCTAACCCTACCGCTACATCTAGGTGTATCCACAGCAGAGGTGGAGGCAGCCTGCTGACCACTACACCCTGTTGATTTTGGCAGGCATCCTGTACAAGACTGAGAACTGGAGGACCCCCAGCCTGCATTGGGTCTCCTGCTGTGGGGCAGGTGCACCCTCCTCAACCTGTACAGCTGGAGGTGATGGATTGGGATCGGATAGACACTCTCTGAGTCACTGGGCGGATAGCCCTAGGGTCTTTAGCTGCTGGTTGTCATCCCAGTGGGTTCCCGAGGGCCCCTGCCTGACTCCCTGAGGAGAAGAGGTTCATGGAGGGAGGCTAATGTGCCCCACCACCCTCTCACCTAGCCACTGATGGATCCTACAAATAGCAAAGAAGTACAGGTCCAAGCGCAAATCCAGCAGGATCTGCTGGACCAAGGTCTTGAAGGCAGCCATGATCTTTCCCATGGAGGTCTCGAGGTGTCCGCATGTCGGAACCACGACATCAGAGAGAGTGCAGACGGACTCCTTCATCCTCCACTCTAGCCTGTTGACTGCCTCTCACAACTCTGCCTGATTGTCTGTCTGCAGATGGGCATCATCTGACTCGGACTCAGCGCCTGCTTGATCTCCAGCAGCCCTCTGAGTGCCAGAGATCTGGACTGTCACTGCCTCTGACTGCTGTGGAGACGTGTTAGTGAGGTGTTCCCCTCGAGCCTAAGCTAGATCCATGTCCCACCCGGGTGTGTGTCTCTGCACTGGTGGAGGGTGCAGGTGAATGCAGTGATGGTTCTTCATCTGATGCATCCTCAGCATCTTCCTCTGAGGTGGGCCAGGGACTGGAGCTTATGGTTGGTCTGGAGTTCTGTCTGGGCCTGCTGGTGCCTGTAAGAGAGAGAAGATAGATTTAGGTCAGAAGCAGGCAGAATACAACATTGCATGTCACTCACTGTGATCATCAAGACGTGATCAACTCATGGAGGGCTCATCCATATTGGCTTGCTGGGAGAGGCTGACCTCACCTTTCCCACAGGAGCGATCTTTGCCTTCGCCTGCCTGCTAGGGGGCATCCTCCTCAAAGTAGGACAGCCCCTGCACATCTGCCGTTCCTCCTCCTGTCTGGGATATCACCCTGCGATTGCGGGCAAGCTTCGCCTGCATGACGATAAATGGACGGAATGTGAGGAGAAGGGATGGAGCAGAGATTGGGAAGCATGCAGGCCTGCTGCGTGTGCTGAGCCCTCGCCAGTAAGGGCTGAAGATGGAGTTTTTGCAGCATGATAGATGAGAAGCTGGTGATGTTAAAGTGTCCGTGAGACAATCAGTGCTGATGTGTCCCCTGCTAATATTGTGTGAGATCCCTGAGCTGTTTAACCCTTTGACTGCATGATGCCATCATGAGAGTGTGAGATTGGAGTGAGCTGAAGGTTGACTTACCCTGAGATCATTCACCCTCTTCCTGCACTGGATGGCATTTCTCGGAAGGGTGCCTAACGAGCTGACCTCCCTTGCAACTGCCTCTCAGGCCAGCGAGATGAGTCTGGTGGGCTTCCTGGAGCCATCCCTCAGGTAGAGGACATCCCGGTGCTGGCACACTTCCACAGATGATGTCCTCAAGGGAGATATTGCTGAACTGGGAGAAGCTTTTTTCTTTGGTCAAGCCATTTCAAGAAGTTTCCTGCACACAGCTGGCTTGCTCAGCGTGTCTTCGGGTGGCTTTTAAATAAGGCCCCTGGACTTTCAACCTCATTATATAATGGTGGAGCAGAGGTATCACTGCCCGCCTCACCATGTGATTTGGATAGCTATTCACCGATCCATTATTAGTGAGCTTCTTGTGTGAAATCCGGCGCAATTTTCTGCCGTGCCGCCCAGCGGGGAACGCGCCGTGAAATCTGCCTGTCACCACACTTAGTCTTCAGAAGGGAAAATTCCACCCTGAAGGGGGTCTCAAAATTCCCACGTTTTTCATATCATCAACAAGGATATGACTTTTGGACTTTTATGGCAGAGGACCCAACTGCTGAGTTAAGTGTAGAACCCTGCAGCCCATGAAGGCCTGAGACTGGACATGCCCGGGCTTGTTGAGTGCAGTGTGGATTGTTGCCTGTAACCAGACAACGAGAGGAGACAGAATACGCATTCTTCCCTTTAAAACAATCAACCCAGAGAAAGACTTCATCTTACACAAAATGAAGACCATCAAAATCTTGCATAAATAATCGCTACTAACTACTAAGGCAGGAAGGCAGCCATCAATGCAATTATGCAAACCCATCAATACTCCACATATACAATGGCTTTCAGTTCAAGACTAGTTACGGGGACAGGAAGACAACGATAAAAATCATGCGAGCCCATTAAAAACAATGAGACAACGACCACCTGAAGAAGCTCAAATCAGACAAAGAACTAACCTTGATTTGGTTTCAGACAAGAAATTCAAAAAAAACACAGTATAACTGGGCCACCAGTTACGAGGAAGGTGAGCAGTTTTTGGAGGGTGAGCAGTTTTTGGAGCAGTTGAAGCAGAGTTTCAACAAGGAAAGGTAGCTGAGCCAAGTGGAGGGAGGAGATCTGGAGGTTTGCAGGCCCGCAGGCAACATCACGGCGAGGGGCACAGGGTGGCAGGCTCAACCAAAGACAACAAGGCCACAACCGCAGCCCTCCACGAAGATCGACCACCCACAACCGCTGCCCTCCACGAAGATCGACCACCCACAACCGCAGCCCTCCACAAAGATCGACCACCCACAACCACGCCCTCCACCCAACTGAAGAATCTTCGTAGATTCCACAGACCAGGACCACGTGGGGACGGCAGGCCCCAGAGGAGACAAAGAGCGTACCCCGAAACTGCAACCGGCTTACCTGGCTGGATTTCGAACTGGTTGGTGAGCATGATCCCTGACCTCTCCTAGTTCAATTTAGTTAAGTTTTGGGGGTGGGACAAGGGTAAGGGGATTAGTAGTGTGATTTTCCTTCGTTATGCCGTGTGTTCCCCATTCTTAACTAAGTGTACTTTGTAGGTCTGTTTAATCTCCGTGTAATCCTAATGTTATAAGGTCATTTGTGACTTCAATAAACCCAGTTTTTTTCTTGCACCAAAACCAGTTGTCTGCTGCACTTTGTCACAACCCCCAAATAAGTCCAAGGTCTAGAACCCAGGGAGTGGGAGCAATTTGGACTGCCCAGAAGTCAAAGGTGAAGTTGACACACACCACCACCCCCTACAACCCTACTCAAGGTTATGGGCCAAGTGCTGGTAAATGGGATTAGGTAGGTAGGTCAGGTGTTTCTCAAGTGTCGGTACAGACTCGATGGGCCGAAGGGCCTGTTCTGCACTGTGATTCTGTGAATCTGCCTCAATCCAAGATGTTTAAATGAAGCTTGAAAGTGTTGTCCACATAAAATCCCTAACTTGGAAGAGCTCAATCTGAATTTCGTGGGATCAAAGTCCTTTTCAAACCTTGATGCCAAATAACAGGTATTGATCAGTACATCCAGCGGAGAAGTCCCAGGGGCTGAATACGCTTTATATCCCATTTGGACATTATTCCTTCCAGTGACTTTCTTTTGGGCTGTCTGTTAGCCAGGCTCTCTATCAGAAGCACATGGGTTGCATTACCTGTACAATACCGGCGATTCATACGCATTGTAGATGACATAGCCATTGTGGGAAGAACACAACAGGAGCATGAATGGATTTTACATCTGCTGATACAAGTGGCAAGTAAAGAAGTCCACAGATGTGTCCATGGATCTACAGGTTGACCTGATTGACATTGAAATCAAAGATGTTATACACATTGGCCTAATGAATTTTGCACAACAGAAGGAGGAGACAGCAAAGGACTCTATGCTGCAGGAACTCTGGAAGCTGGTTATCAAATGATGGCCAGACTCCTTTCAGCACGTCCAGGAGTACGTGAGACAGTTTTGGGCTTATCGGGTTGAGCTAGGTATATCCCAGGGAACCACCTTGAAGGGCAAGCAGGTCATCATACCAGATTCATTACAACAAGACATACTACAGCAACTTCATCAGTCACACATGGGCATAGGTCATATGAGGAGGCTCGCGAAAGGGACAGTCCATTTGTCGGGTATAAACGATGACATGGAAGTCACAGTTAAGAAATGCAAGGCATGTCAGGGAAATATACCAAATCAACACAAGGAAGCGCTTTTACCACACAAAGTTCCTATACATCTATGGGCCATGATTGCTCCTAACCTCTTCCATGTCTATCAGGATGATTTCTTAATTGTCACTTACTATTTTTCTAAGTCTCATATCATCCATCAATGACACGATACATCAAGCACAACTGTAGCACACATTCTAAGAGCTATTTTCAGTTTATTTGGGGCACCCAGACAGATAACCTGAGATAATTGTCCTCAATTTACTGGTAAGTCATTCAGGGACATGTGTGAGCAATGGGGAATAGATCTCATTATGTCTTCTTCGCCATACCCCAGATCTAACAGCATGGCCGAAAGAGTGATTCGTACAGTGAAATTTTAAATTCTGAAGTGCATACAGACCAAACAAGAAATACACATTGCAATGCTGCACCTTAGGGCAACACCTCTAAGTGCAACCATTCCATCACCAGCAGAACTCATGTTTGGCAGACCAGTGTGAATGTGTCTACTTTCCATCAACCTACCCTCTCATAAGCCAGAGAAGAACTTTTGAAAAAACAGGGGATGACAGATATACATGACACAATTCAGTCGAAGAGTTGTCAAGTTTAAAGATATGCCAATAGGATTGCACCCCATGGATGCGCAAATGTCAGAAGCACGCCAGCCTTATGATTGGTGGACGGGCGAATTGGCCAGGCAGCCTTTGCAGTTTTCATCAAACCTCGTCCATGGGAGGATGATATAAATAAATATCTGTGGACAGCATTTCCATTAGCTAAATTTTCAGGTGATTGATTATGGTGCATGGACTTTTTATTCAGCTTTTGAAACCTTTATTTTTGCTTTTTCAGGTCTTCAGCTCCCTAAGGCAACTCTCTGCCTAGAGAGAGCTTTCTATCAGCACTGGCCCGCGCCCGCATTGACATCATCGCCCGTCCTCTTCCCACCCCCACCCCGGCAGCGCTGGGCATTTCAGCTGGCCGGCTGTTAATTGGCCAGCCAGCATGAAATCACAGTGAGGGGCTGATCGCGGTTGGCGGTCCATTTCCCGGCTATCCAAGGCCCACTGATCGCGCCCGCCCGACGAGCTGAAAATTCAGGCCTGAGGCTTTTTAGCCGTTTTAATCTTTTACAGTACTGACTTCTATTATTATGTTTTTTGGCATTATATGAAGTCATTTTATTTTTTTTGGAGAACAATTGAAACATTTATAAGGCCTCAATAGAATGGGATGAAGTGGGAAAAGAGGTGATATGACAAAAAAGCCTTACCAGGCAAAATTCTTTGGCAGCTCAAGGAGCAATAAGACTTTTCTGATTAATTTACAGGGTGTGGGCATTGCTGACTAGGCCAGCATTTATTGCCCACCCCTAATTGCCCTTGAGCAGGTGGTGGTGAGCTACCTTCTTGAACCGCTCCAGTCCATGTGGTGTAGGTACACCCACAGTGCTGTTAGGGAGGGAGTTCCAGGATTTTGACCCAGTGACAGTGAAGGAACGGTGATATATTTCCAAGTCAGGATGATGAGTGGCTCGGAGGGGAACTTCCAGGTGGTGGTGTTCCCATCTATCTGCTGCCTTTGTCCTTCTAGATGGTAGTGGTTGTGGGTTTGGAAGGTGCTGCCTAAGAGGCCTTGGGTGAGTTTCTGCAATGCATCTCGTAGATGGTACACACAACTGTTACTATTCAGCGGTGGTGGAAGGAGTGAATGTTTGTGATATGCAAGAGAAGAGTTGCAGAATCATAGAATTTACTGCAGAGAAGGGGGTCATTTGGCCTATCGTGCTTATGACACTGCTAGCTGTTCTATTGGATATAACAAGAATAATTTTAACTTCCAGTGGTGGTGAAAATAAGTAATGTTCGATTGGCTGCCCATTGACCATTTTCTCTTTCAATTTGGCTTAATGCCATTCATTGGCACCATGATATAACCAGCTCCTTTACAACTGGCCTATAGGCTCAGCAGTTAATGTAGAGGCAGCACAAAAAGGTCCAACTAACTTCGATCCTCTGGATGCAATTGCAGAGAGGATGCTTCTTCTGACCCCAGTGGCATGACTTCTGACTTCATGCCATCTAATATGAAGAAGGTCAGGCTCTTTGCCATTTTTGTTCAGAGGCTGAGTGGAAGACTTTGGATGCTTTAGGACCATTCCAAAACCTTCCTGACAACGTCTTGATCTTTTCTCAGGGCTCAACATACTGTTTATAACTTATCTGGGAACAAAGTTTTTTATGACACCATGTAGTCCAGGGTGTGCGCCCACACTGTAGATCATGCCGAGGCTATACTGGCTGGTGACTGGCTACTGTCTTGGGAGCCTGTCAACCAAATTAGGTTAGAAAGCAGAACACAACTGCTAACCCCAAACATGAGTGGAATCCCTTACTAACTGGGTACATCTTCATTTTACCTTTGGTGATCCTGACTGGTTCTGTCTATAATTTTTAAGCTTGGGTTTTTTTAATTCTTTTTCAGAGACAATTGGCTTGTCAAGAGCTGCTTCAATTAACATTTGCCCACACTTGCTTGTGTTTCAAGGACTTATATCTAAATTAAAAACACTTTTTTGTTAGGTTGTTAGTGTGCAAGCTGTGGTTGAAATTATTATACTGATGGGATGTAATGGGCTGAGAAAAGGAAATATGAATAATTGGGAATCATTTTATGCTTAGAGTAGCATTACATATTTAAGACTAGAATTCTTATTTAGTGGGGGTAAATTGGAAATTATTGCATGCAATTATAATTGTATTTGGATTTGATCAGAAATATGCTTCGATTAAGGATGCATTCATCTGGACTCTACTATAACAGTATAAACAGTAAAATAATTAATTGTTTGATCAATTTCCAGTGCTGGGTGCTTTAGTGTAGAGAATCAGTAATGGAAAACACATTTTTGCTTTAGAAAACAGAAGCAAAAGTAGTTTCTTAAAGTCAAATTTCCAACCCATTATTTTGATATCAACAGTACATTTGAATGCAAACAGTTCGGCATTTAAAATAGCAAAATGGCAAGTATGCTAGACTTGATTTAAAAGTAGGCTTTCTTGTCATTGGACAGCACAACAGGGTCATTTTTTAGCTAAAGCCTGCACATGGCTTTGAAGTATTTTATGGTCGAATCAATACCTCCAAGCCGATAGCCTCAGTACAACTGAGCTGACAACACATCAATCTCAATAATTTGCATTTATATAACCATTTAAACTAGAAAAATACTCCAAAATGGTTCTTTCAAACTAATCAGTCAAAAATGGGCATCAAGACAAAGAAGAAGTTTTTAGTTTAAGCTTGGTCAAAGAGCTGGTTTGACCTGGTTGCAGCACTTAAATTGCACATCCATGTATCCTTTAAATGTGATGAGGGTTTCTGCCTCTACCACCCTTTCAGGCAGTGAGTTCCAGACTCTCACCACCCTCTGGGTAAAAAAGATTCTCCTCCACTCACCTCTAATCCTTCTGCCAAATATTTATATCTATATCCCCAGTTACTGAACTTTCTGAGATCTGCACTTGAAAAGCAACAACTTACAGGGCTACGGACCAAGATCTGAAAGGGGTTAGGCAGTATAGCTCTTTTCAGCTGGCACACTTAAGATGGGCTGAATAGGCTCCTTCTGTGCTGTAAATTTTGTAATTTTTATCTTTCCTGCCAGTGGCTATTTACCCTGAAGGGGAGGGGCGGAAAGAATGGGTGCAGCTGGAGGATTTAAAATCATGCAGCTCTTTAAAGAGCAGCAGAATCAAAACACCATGGATTAATTCAGAGGAAGGTGGCAGACGGAAGACCATCTAATACCATATTTCCAAGACCTTCAGGAAAGGCTTGCCAGTATCCAGTGTGCCCTGGAACATGTGGCAACTCTGAGTGAACATTTCCACCAACTGGTCCAGAGTCCCAGCCAACATGGTTGCACTTTGCAGTCTTGGAGCACTTGGAGAATGGATTGGAGAGAGTTCTGTAGCCCTTGGGATCAGGATTGAAATCAGCATCTCCCTTCCTTGTAAGAATTCTCGGCATCCATTAGGTCAGCCCTCGTACTGATCCGCTTTCAGCTGGAACCAAGATCTCAGCTCAGTGATGCGAGTAGAGTTTACATACATGAAGCCACTGCCCCTCATGATAGCAGCAGATGCATGGCCTCCTCCAGACTCTTCAGATACCTGCACATGTTTGGTCTCAACCAGCAGGAAAAAGGCTGCCCTGGTAACACCAACAAAGACACAGTTTGCAGCAAGTCCATCTGAGAACTCAACTGCTCCCCGGATTAAGGCAATCTTAGTCTGAAGAGGCTCATAGTCCTAGAAGGAGCAGTAGGTTAAACTTGAGAACATCGCATAGGGTAGTAAGGGAAAGCATAGTGTTTGTAACAGATGATGAAAGTCTGTGTTGCAAATAAGTAATTTTCTCAAGAGTGAAGGTAAATTAATTATAAGCAATGTTAGCTTTTGAAATATCTATGATGATATTTGTGTAACTGTTCAGACAGGGATGGTTTGCAGGATTCAGTGGAGCTGGAGAATGAGAGGGCAATTGGGGAGGGGGCTGCAGATGGTTGCAAGATTGGGCATTTTGCCTTTATTCATTGATAAAAGGATGTGTTTCTGATGAATTAGTTGCAAATGTCTCTTGTGGCAGGCAATGGTTGATCTTCTGCCTCTTCTTTCTGCTAATGTTGTTCCTCTGCAGAATATGGCCTGTCACAGCTTGGCCTACCTACCTCATCTGTATATTCTATTACTAGGCCTTTCAGCAGGACATAATTGTACAATACACAGCAGGCAATCATGATCAGGAAAACTGCTCTTAATGTACTGAAAAAACTGGTTAATTGACCCTTTAGCATTCCAATAGGGCTAGTTATAGGACAGAATCTTGTGCCTTTCCCCTGTGGCAAGTTTGGTGATGGAGGCCATTTACTCAGGTGGGATGGTGGCAGGTGGGGACCCTGCCACCTTCCTGCCTCCATCCTGATTAAGCCCATGGCAGGGAAGCCATGGATAGCCTTCACACCCCACAACCAATTGAGGCACGCTTAAGGACATCATCTCACTGCTGCTGGTATTAACTCAGCAGCAGGTGAGGAACTCACCATTCAGAGAACATGATAAGCAAACCGGTGCAGGGTTGCCTGGGGGTCCCTCGTTCAAAGGCACTCAGTGAATGCTAACCCCCCCCCGTCCCCGGCCTTGCTGCTGAATCCTATCCCCCGCCTCTGCTGCAAGTCCATCCTACAGCCCGCCACCCACCATCACTCACCTGGGATCCAGCGACAATCCTAGGCCTCCAGTGGGTGTCATACTGGCAGCAGCCACTGCCTCCTCGGTGACGCTTCCATTTAATAGCGCTGCCGATCTCTGATTGGCCAGCAGCTCTCGGCAGGCAAGCCTTCTGCTCCCAGGGTCCTTGATCCTGAAGGAGGGGCCATCTCTGGCCTGTCAAGTCCCTGAGTGGAACAAGGCCTTCCCAAAAAGGGGTGGCACAGGGCTCTCACTGGCTCTCCAGTTGGCTGCCAAGATCTCTGTCACCTCCACCAGATTCCACCCATAATGTTCCTTTCCGCAAGCTATTTTCCATTCACCGGGACCAATATCTTCCCCGGCCATTTTATGGTTCCCCTTAAGCCGAGCTCCTAAGTTTACCCCACCAACAGTCATCAGAGAAAGTGACATAAAGTTACAATATTTTCATCATATTTTTATTGCATTATTTATATACAAAATACTAAATTCAAATTAAGCTCAATAGCTTGTTTCACATACATGTCCATGATATATGCATTGCATACATTAATACATTTCATTATAAAATTCATGAATTTACATTTGTTACATTAATGTGATTTTACATTTATATTCCTGTTTTCCAAACTTCTAAAACTATATAATAATCTTTTCACACACATGTTACCCAATTTTGAACATACCATCTAATCCTCTTGTCCTTATCAAATAACATATTTTCTAACTTCCCATGAACAAGGCCATGGGATACAAGTAAACTATGACAGAAAATTCTGAATGTCAAGTAATCATGTCATGGATTACTCTAACTTGGACAAGATAATAACGAGGTAAATATCTCACTGTCTTAATTAGCCTCTCTGAGGCATTACCAGATCTGAGTTACAAGTGAAATGAATAGTAGTTTGCATCTTGTAACTGTTAAATGTTTTAATGGAAAACAGCATTAGGTTACCGGCATGTGTAAATGTTCAGTTTACTCAAATTTTAAGTGCTGGTCCTAGCAGAAGATTAAGAGTGGTACTTTGTTGCATACCAGTTGTATGTTTTTAATTAGCGGATTATTGCACTGACGAATAAGGAAATGTAATTGCCTTTACATGTACAAAGAAATAAAAATGGGGTAATTGTGTGAATTTATCACAGCGAATGGATCAAATTAACAAAAAAAAAGTTATTTTGAAACCTCCTGTAGATTTAAAGGGAAATGTTGAAGGAACCGCCCATAGGGATGTTTCCATCACAATAAAAACTTCTTCAATAATCCTTTAAATAATCGATTAATTTCAAATCCTTTTAACTTTCAGATTTTATATGTTCAACATTTTATACATTCTGATGTTTCTTATTGATTGCATAGTCAAGTGTTCTCATCAGTCAAGTTAGTTATACTTTAAAGAAATGCTAAAAGATTGTAAGACCTGGAAGATACTGGAACTAATAAAGGTCCATCAAAGTTAATTGAGATCACAACCAGGTAATTTCAATTGCTCATTGATCTCACTGACAGTGAGTTCTGATGCTGAGCAATAGTCTTTGTTACATTAATTCTTGATATCCTGTTCTATATGCTTTTCATTCTAGTAAAATATACAATAGTTCAGGTGGATATGGCTGATGTGAATGTGGAAGTAAGAAAATCACGTAGAGTATTTGTATGTCCATTAAAACTAACATCATTTTTTCACAAATATTTACATGTAGTGTAGGGGGTGGTAGTGGGTGTGTCAGCTTCACCTCTGACGTCTGAATGGTTCGAATCGCTCCCACTCCCTGGGTTCTAGACCTTGGACTTATTTGGGGGTTGTGACAAAGTGCAGCAGACAACTGGTTTTGGTGCAAGAAAAAAAAACTCAGTTTATTGAAGCCACAAATTAATTTATAACATTAGGATTACACTGATATTATACAGACTTACAAAGTACACTTAGTTAAGAATGGGGAACACATGGCATAACGAAGGAAAATCACGCTACTAATCCCCTTACCCTTGTCCCACCCCCAAAACCTAACTAAATTGAACTAGGAGAGGTCAGGGATAATGCTCACCAAACAGGGTTCCTTGACAGTTCAAAATCCTGCCAGGTAAGCCGGTTGCAGTTTTGGGGTACGCTCTTTGTGTCCTCTATGGCTTGCCGTCCCCACGTGGTCCTGGTCTGTGGAATCTGCAAAGGTTCTTCAGTTGGGTGGAGGGCGCGGATGTGGGTGGTCGATTTTCGTGGAGGGCTGCGGTTGCGGCTTTGTTGTCTTTGGTTGAGCCTGCCACACTGTGCCCCTCGCCGTGATGTTGCCTGCGGGCCTGCAAACCTCCAGATCTCCTTCCTCCGCTTGGCTCAGCTCCCACTTAAACTCGGCTTCAACCACTCCCAACTGCTTACTGCCCTGTGTCAGCTTTCAAAACTGCCCACCCTTAGATCTGCTGGCCCATTTATACTGTTTTTTTTGAATTTCTTATCTCAATCCAAATCAAGGTTAGTTCTTTGTTTGATTTTGGTGGGCTTCCCCAGGTGATTGTTGTCTCGTTGTTTTTAATGGGCTCGCATGATGTTTATCATTGTCTTCCTGCCCCCGTAACTAGTCTTGAACTGAAAGCCATTGTATGTGTGGAGTATTGATGGGTTCGCATAATTGCATTGATTGTGGTCTTCCTGCCCCCATAGTTAGTAGCGATTATTTATGCAAGATTTTGATGGGCTTTAGTTTCGTGTTGATTGTTTTAAAGGGAAGAATGCGTATTCTGTCTCCTCTCGTTGTCTGGTTTCAGGTAAAAGTCCAAACGTCATATCCTTGTTGATGATATGAAAAATGTGAGAATTTTGAGAACCCTTCAGCCTCCCTGTGATACTTAAACCTTGCTTCAAGTATCATGCGGGAAAAAAAACTAAATTCCTGACCCTCCATAGTCAACCTTCCCCTGTAATTACGAATCTAAGATCTCATGACACATGCATTCCCCATTCTTTAAAATGTGGTGTACGTAAGCATGCATAGGCAAAATACAGTTATTTACATACATCCAAACATTTAGGGGGTCCAACACCCCACTTAGTGCACATACATCCTTATTAAAAGAAAACAACACATAAAAGTCTTTCTTAAAAATAACCGAACACAAAAAAAAACAACAATCTTTATTCAGGAACACAAAAAAATATATATGAAAGGTTCAAACAGGTGTATCTCTCTCCACATTAGCATAATGCTTCTTCCAGGTCCTTTCGTTTTGGAAGTCTAGGATTTTGCCTTTTCTCTTGCACTGAGAGCACAACAGGTACAACACTATTCCTAGCTGGCAAACCACGAGGATGTGGGAAGACATTCTGACCCATTAAGGGACCTCTATGTTTTCGAAAATGTCCCACCAGAGTGGGACTGTGGTACCTTGATTCTCTCCCTCTATCTCGTGTGTTTTCTGTTCCAAAGTATAGAAATACTTTTGTGATAACTCTACAGCTTATAGTAGTTTAGTAAGATGTTCTGGTAGAGGGGCAATTTCGTAACCGAAATGTGTGACAGAGCTCAGCAGGTTGGTAATGTTTTCCCTAACAGTAAGATGAACAGTGGAGGGTTCAGGAATGGGGACAATCCGTTCCTGGGCCACTTGAACTTCTGCCTCGGGTTTAAAACAAAAACTGCTGTCACTTATCGGACACCGGATGTGCTGTCCAAGCTGGTAGTGGGGCGCACTTGTGGTGACACAATATGTCCCACCCCCTATAAATGCTACCTGTGGGGGAACATGGCCTAGTGCCATTACCTCCATGGTACAGTTTATAGGCCGTGCACCAGCAGTTTTAAACCCACACTGTGGTCTGGAATAGGCGTTCAAGTGCTGGGGGCAAAGTACTACGTGTGCACCCCGGCTCCGGCACCCAGAGAGGTCTGTACTTGTCATCATGTGCTCCCACTTTATGACGTAAGGTGGGACCGCTGCGAAACGGATGTGTGCACCCCCTTGAATGACTCCAATGTTCTCCACCCTATATACCGGTGCAGGTCAGTCTGTCCCACCCATGACCGGCATCCTCACTACTATACCCATGATGGTATGGTTGGAGCGCCCACAATCTACTGAGACAGGGTAAGCTTCAGAGGCTAGGCGGAACTGACACGGGCTTAGTGAATTCTCAAATGGGTGGAGGGCTGCCAGGTGCTTGTTGCTGATCCAGGAGGGGACTAAACCTTGCTTTAAATCCTCCAGGTTGCTGCGGCCCTCGCCCAGCAACCATGCCCCATACAGCACACACACCTCATTCTGTGCAGCCTGGTCTGATGCATTCCTATCCTCTCGAATGAGTGCATTCACTTTTTGGCGTGCCTTTCCAACTCAGCAATAATCTCCTTTAAATGGACCGTCATGGCCTGGTCCTCCTATAGCTCTGAGCCTATCACTGGGTTCTCCTCTGTTAAGATTTTTCGTAATTGTGTTTTTAAACCATTTATTTGTGTCTGCAATTCTATGTCATCCAGACTGTTTATCACAGAGGATCCTGTATTATTTGCTGTGAAAACATCATTCCAGGTTCCCCTTCTTTGTCTCCCCGTATTGCTGAAGTACTCAGTGTGGGTAGTGTACAGTTCTGTTTTGTCTATATTGGCAAAATCGAACTCGTAGAATTTCCTGAACATTTCTCTTAACAGGGCCTGGTATAGCTGTTCTGTCTCCTTGGGGCACCACTCAGGTAAGTGTGCCTCTGTGAGGTTTAGAATCATGGAAGCTACCGCGTAGTGTACCCCCTGGTATAGCACCTTTTCGGTCGGCACTAGTACCAGCCCATTCCCTGGTCCCGTGGTGGTGTCAGGGCTCTTCTCCATATGTGTCCTTACTGTCGGGGCCGTGGGCAGGGGCTTTTGGGCACGTGTCACGAGTTCAGTGGCCTTAACTAAGGCTGGAGAGGATGGGGTTATGTAAGTGTGTAGGTGGGAATCCCATTCCACCCCCTTCCCCTTGTCCAGCCATGCTGTGGAAAAGATAATGGATACGCCCGTGGGGTAGGTCTTCCGCGATCCCCACATGCAGAAATAGATTCCCTGTTCCGATTTCCTCCACTTGTCCCAGCACACACTCACCCCTCATGGTTCCCGGTAATGGTCCGATGGGTGTCGTTCCCCAGTCGCTCCCATTCAGCTGGACCATCCCCCATGTCTCTGCTCAGCTTCCTGAGCCACCACCACCTTCCCAGGGGAATCTGTCCTCTGCAGGTCAGGCACAAGCGTTTCCCCTCAGTGACCCCGACCCTGGCGGCCACAACCTGTATGCTGGGGCAGAGGAAGGAGGCCTCCCCGTAGGTGAACCCGGTCCAACTGGAGTATCGGGTGGAGTTAGATCCCAGCCACCCTGGCCATCTTCCCACATGGGAATAGGTAGTGATCTCCTCCACGTTACCTTCGCTGCCCCCCACAGCCACAACTGGTGCTCACTCCCCTGAGCACCCAAAAATGTGGGAGTCCTCCACGTCACCTCGCCTCCCAGCGGCCATTCCTATCAGGCTGAGTAGGAGTATGCCCCCTATCCAATCGAAATCCTTTCTGTAGGGAGACATAAGAGCATATAGCCAGGTCCCGAACAGATTCGCTGGCTTGGGTAAAGCATAGTCGAGTCTTGCGACCTCGACTCAATACAAACACTCTTAAACAATAATACTTTAACTACCAACCACCTTATTTAAAATTTAACTAAAACACCCAAACTTAACAATCTCAAAATTAAATAACAGAAGCTATGTACATCCGCCGCCCGTCCCCAGGCAGCCAGGTTAATCCCTGTTCGGGCTCCAGCACACTACTCCCTTCGGTGTGGCCACCCTGTCCTGTACCTTTGGTCCCTCACAGCCTGCGGCTGCTGGCTGGGCACCTCTGTCCTCAGATTGATCCCTGACTTGAGGGGCTGCCCTTACAAACTGGGGAGCCGGTGACCACGGTTTCTTTGGCCGTGGGGTTCGTGGGGACCTTCTAGGGACTCTGGCTGGTGGGGGTTCTCTGGCTGGTGGGTCTTCAACCCGAGCTACTGTCCCCTCTTGTGTGGTCTGTGGAATCTCCACTGCCGCTGGCTGGGGATTTCTATCCTCAGGCTGTACCTCTTCTAAACCTGTGTCAGGGGCAGGTAACTCTCTGCCCTCAGGTCCCACCTCGTCTGAGTCCCAGATGAGTGGGGGAGTGTCCCAAACGGTGGGTGGGATGGCCCTTCCCTTAAAACAAGCCACTGCACCTGCTTGTGCAGTCTGTGAGTTTGCTCCTGCTGCAGGCTGAGGACTTTTATCCTCAGACTTTGCCCCAACTGGCTGTTCCCTTCTCTCGGATTTAAACAACTTACATTGGTTAATGTGGAACTATTTGGTGCGCCGAGGCAGCTTTATGGCGTATACCATGGGGCTTGCCTTATCTACAATGCTGTAGGGCCCCATGTATAATGGTTCTAGACTGCCTACCTGAGCATAATTCCTAACCATAACCTGATCCCCTATCTCCCACTCGTGGTGCGTACGGGGTTCTAGTAGCAGTCGGTTACTCCGATGCTGTTTTCCCATGTTGCTAGCAGCCTGCCAGTGAACCTGTTTAAGGTGTTCAAACAGATTCCTGACGAAGCTGTCCCAGTTCACCTCTCTGAGCTGACCCTCCATGAGCACCGGGGCTAGCACGTGGGTGGGAGTCCGCATAACCCTACCAGTCATGAGCTCGTGTGGGGAATACCCCATGCTTTTTGACTGGCTGGCTCGGATCCCCATTAGGACCAACGGTAAGACTTCTACCCACTTTCTAGGTGAGTCTACCATCTCTTTCCTCAGCCTTTCTTTCAAGGTTCTGTTCATCCTCTCTACAATCCCTGAGGACTGTGGGCTGTGTGCAACATGCCATTTCCCCTCTGTGCCGAGTACCATAAGGGTATTCTACATGACCTGCCCGGTAAAGTGGCTCCCTTGGTCGGACTCCACGTACTGTGGTAGCCCCCATTGTGAGAACACCTCCCTGACCAGGATCCTGGCTGTACTCAGAACCGTGGCTGTTCGGCTGGGGAAGACTTCTATCCACTTTGTGAACATATCCACCAGGACTAGGCAGTACTTATAGCCTCCCTGGGCGGTGGGGAGGGGCCCGATATAGTCGACCTAGATCGACTGCCATGGTCCCTCTAACCTCCTGATGTGTCCCATAGGTACCTTCATTTTGTGCGGGTCAGGGTTGTTAGCAGTACACACCAGACAGCTGGCACAGAACTCGCGGACATCTTCCCTGAGTCCTGGCCACCATCCTGCCTGTTCCACCTGCTGCCAGGTGATCTCAGGCCCGGGATGCCCCGCTCCTGGACCCTCATGGGCCAGTTGAAGGAATTCCCTCCTGTGCTGCTGCGGTACTACCCATTGTTCTCCCTTAAACAGCATGCCTCCCTTTACAGAGAGGGCTGCTATGCTGTAAGGGCCCTCTATCATTTTCCCTTCTGCCACTGCACTGAGGACTGCCTTGAGGACAGGGTCTTGGGTTTGGACCGTCTTACGGGTCCCAGAAAATGCCTGTGCGGGTACCCTCCTTAGCTAGCACGTCGGCCTGCCGGTTGCCCCCACTCCAGGTTCTGCGAAGGAATGGGCTTTCACCTTATGGATGAAAACCTCCCCTTCCTCCCCCACTGCTGCTAAGATTTTCTCCAGCAAAGGTGTCACTGTGAGGGGTCTCCCGTCAGCGGAGGTGAATCCGCGGCGGGACCAGATGGCCAGGTACTCCGTATACGAATTGCATGTGAACTTGCTGTCCGAGCAAATCGTGATTGGGGTGGGGAAGGTCTCAGGGTGTGTAACCACGTACACTACCGCAGATAGTTCAGCCTGCTGGGCGCTCATGGTGCTGGGGAGCTTAATTGCCAGGGCAAGGTTTGCCGCTGGGTCATAAACTTCACACCCCGTGAGTCGCTCACCAGCAGGTACTGTGCTGGAGCCATCCACATAGATTTCACAGCCTGTGGGGTGTATCCTGGCCCGTAAACCTATGTCTACTTCCCAAACCCCTTCTATGGAACACCGGTGGGCTGTTCCAGGATATACCAGGTTAGCTGCGAGCTTTGGCTCACAGAACCCTTTTACTTTTAGGTCCATCTGTGAGAGAAGAAGGGTCCAGCGAGCAATACGGGCACTGCTCACTGTCCCATCCTTGATTCACCTGTCCAGGAGCATCTGGGTGGGCGTGTGATGGGTGAGGAGGGTGATGGGAGAGGTGCCTGTGAAGATCAGCGATCTTTTCACAGTCCAATGTGTGGCCAAGAGGTGCCTTTTACAATTGCAGTAGCTCTTCTCCACATCTGTGAGTATCCTGGAGGAGTAGACCACTGGTCTCAGCTTTCCATGCCGCTCTTGGAGCAGCACAGCACTCAGGCTGTCCTCACTGGCTGCTGCCTCCAGGAAGAACTCTTTCCCTCCATCTATGGCCCCTAGATCTGGTGCGGTCTGCAGATCTTTCTTGAGCCTGACAAATGCTGCTTGGCACCCCTCATCCCAAACCCACTCCACTCCCTTATGCAGGAGTCAGAGCAGAGAGGCTGCTGTGGCCGCATAGTCCTCAGTGAAGTCTCTGCGGTACCCGGTTAGCCCTAGAAACAATCTCACTCCCGGGACTGTGTAACAGGAAACTCCTGGACTGCTTCCCATCTAGCTTCATCTACGGCCCTTTCCCCAGCGCGTATTGTCAGGCCCAGGAATTTCACCTCCTGCTGGCCGATCTGCGCTTTCTTTGGGTTCACTTTAAAACCTTCCTGTCCGAGCAGTTCCAGCAGCAGTTCGGCCAGAAGTGGGCCATGCTCCTCTCTCAAATTGGTGAATAGGAGCAGGTCATCCACGTATTGTACCGGCCACCTGGGCTGGCTGAAGCCCTTTAAACTGTTTGCCATGCATTGGTGGAAAATACTGGGGCTATTGTGGAAGACCTGAGGCAGACAGTTCCAGGTGTACTGTTGCCCTTTAAAGGTAAAGGCAAACTTGTACTGATCCTCTCTCCTTAAAGGGATGGACCAAAACCCTTGGAGATATCCAGCACCGTGAAAGTGGTCGCGGATGCTGGGATACTTCCAATCAGGTCGGCAACTGTTGCTACACTGGGTGCACAGGCTGGGATGTTACAGTTGAGCACCCGATAGTCCACTGTGGCCCTCCAGGAGTTGTCCGGTTTTCTAACCGGCCACAGTGGAGAGTTCACATAGGTGGCTATCGGTCTCAGGACCCCCTGTTGCACTAAGGAGGACATGGCTGCTTCCATGTCTGGCTCCGCTTCCCTGGGGAAGTTATATTGCTTTTGTGGTCGGGCCATAGGGTTCCCATCTACACTGACCTCGAACCTTTTGACCCTCCCACAGTCGGGTTTGTGTGCGGCAAATATGGCTAGGTGGGCTCACACAAATGCCTGGAACTCCCTTGGGGTATTGCTGACCATGAGTTCGATGTTATAACCCTCTTTAGTCTTCATGAATGGTCAGCGGGATGGAAAATGAGCCAGCCTGTTCTTTACCTGTGAATCCCGACAGACTGTATGGGACCCCGTTAGATAGAGGTGAGATGGTGGGGTTAGCTGAATGGATCACGGTACATGATGCACCCGTGTCCAACAGATAGCTCCCCATTACCTCTTCTACCTCCATCTCAACGAGGGGTCTCTTCCATAAGTAGTAGGTATGGGAACACAGGTAAACAGGCTGCACTGGCTCTAGTCAGGGTTGTGGGCTAGATGGGACTGATGGGGTCAGCATGCCGGTGATGGCTGCTACCTTCCCTGGGCCAGTCAATAGGGTTCTCATGGCGTCCAAAAAGGACTCGACCGTGACGGGAGTGATTCCTGTCTCTGCCTTTTGGGCTGGGGTTGAGGAATTCTTTCCCTTGTTATCTTTCCACGGATTCTTACACTCCTTCCTCCAGTGTCCATTCTTCCCACACCCATAACAGTTGAGCTTTGTGCTGGAAGGGTTATTCCCTTCCTGATGCCACTCCTTCCTACCCTGGCCAGGTTTCATTTCATGCACTTTCCCTTTAGGTGGGTGTGCACTGGTTCCTTTACCATTACAGTAAGCTATGGTCAATTGTCTGATCACTGTGAGTTCGGTAGTCAGGGGTTTCTTTGGGTCAAACCATATTCCCGCCGCAGCCCTGACCTGTGGCAAGCTGTTTGCCACCAGGCAACGGAGCCAGTGGGCCCGCTGATCCTGGTCCAGGTTATCCCAGTTAGGCTTCCCGCTGCATGCGCTCCTATACACCGGTCACAACCTGTCTGCAAAAGCCTGTGGGGGTTCTCCTATGAGCTGCACTGTTTTTTCCACTCGGGACAAAGTTCTTCCCTCATTCATCCCCATGGCCTCAAGAACTTCCTCCTTATGATCCCCATAATCACACTGTCCCAACTTACATTGGTCAGAGAGGGACTGGAAGAGCCTACTCTCCAGGGAGAATAGCAGCATTTTGGTCTGTTCAGCATCATTGCACTCGTTGATGCTTGCTGCTTGTTCCACTTCCCTGAAGTGGACCGAGGGATTCCCATTTGCCGCAAGTTTAGTTAAATGGCTTACCATGGCCCTAGGCTGTTGGGTGCCGTGAGGAACTATGAACTGGTTTTGGAGGGGCCCCTCATCCCTGTTATCAGTGGGCAGGCTGAACCTTTGCTGCCAGGCCAGGCACATCGGCCCCAGTCCCAGCCACTCTTGCTGGGGGTTTACCTCCTCAGCTTCTGCCCCTAATTCCACCCCCACCCCGCCCTCCTGCCAGATTTCGGTAAAGCTTGGCGCTATGGGTGGTGGTCATGGGCCATCCTGCTCCTCAACCGGGTAGTCCCTTGGCACAACCTGCGGTGTCTGAACCATCCTCCCCAGATTCCCTGTGAGTTTGACCTGGGCTGCACTAGGGCTTATGAGGCGCACCATGCCTTTTGCCGTCCTTAGAGCAAGGTTCAGACTCTCTATCTGCTTCTGGCAGGGGCCATGGTCTGCATCCTCAAACCCTTGTGCGCTCACTATCTTATAGGCTGCCTATAAGCCTTTTACTTTCTCCTCTTGCTCTCTTACTTGTCTTGCTAGGCGGGCATTCTTTTCCTGCAACCCCAGCTCATTGTTCTTGGCCTCGGTGACCTGACACTGTAAATATTCCTGCTGGGTCTTATGCTCCCCCACTAACTGCACCCTTTCCTGGTTCAGAGCCTGCAATGCTAACAGTAACTTCTCCCCTGCTAGGGCCTTTGTTTGGACTTCCAGGGCTGACTTCCGAATCTCAGCTGCCTGTGCTTCAACGAACCTGTCCAAAAGCTGGATCTGTTTCTTGAAGCACATCAGCCAGACTGCCTTTTCTATGGATTTTTTATGATCCTTCCCTTCTGTCCATTTAGCTGCAGCATCTACCGGGCGCCCAGCCTTTAACAGATTAGTGACCCATTTTTTTCCCATATTCACTTTACTGAACACATAATTTGAAATCCTCTCTTCCATTACAGTTCTCTCTTCCAAATCAGTGTCCACTGCATCGCATCCCGTTTGCCAAGGTCCTGCCGCGGTCTCCATTATGTAGGGGGTGGTGGTGTGAGTCAGCTTCACCTCTGACTTCTGAGCATTTCGAATCACTCCCACTCCTTGGGTTCTAGACCTTGGACTTATTTGGGGGTTGTGACAAAGTGCAGCAGACAACTGGTTTTGGTGCAAGAAAAAAAAACTCAGTTTATTGAAGCCACAAATGAACTTATAACATTAGGATTACACTGATATTATACAGACTTACAAAGTACACTTAGTTAAGAATGGGGAACACATGGCATAACGAGGGAAAATCACGCTACTAATCCCCTTACCCTTGTCCCACCCCCAAAACCTAACTAAATTGAACTAGGAGAGGTCAAGGATAATGCTCATCAAACAGGGTTCCTTGACAGTTCAAAATCCTGCCAGGTAAGCCGGTTGCAGTTTTGGGGTACGCTCTTTGTGTCCTCTATGGCTTGCCGTCCCCACGTGGTCCTGGTCTGTGGAATCTGCAAAGGTTCTTCAGTTGGGTGGAGGGCGCGGATGTGGGTGGTCGATTTTCGTGGAGGGCTGCGGTTGCGGCTTTGTTGTCTTCGGTTGAGCCTGCCACACTGTGCCCCTCGCCGTGATGTTGCCTGCGGGCCTGCAAACCTCCAGATCTCCTTCCTCCGCTTGGCTCAGCTCCCACTTAAACTCGGCTTCAACCACTCCCAACTGCTTACTGCCCTATGTCAGCTTTCAAAACTGCCCACCCTTAGATCTGCTGGCCCAGTTATACTGTTTTTTTTGAATTTCTTATCTCAATCCAAATCAAGGTTAGTTCTTTGTTTGATTTTGGTGGGCTTCCCAGGTGATTGTTGTCTTGTTGTTTTTAATGGGCTCGCATGATGTTTATCATTGTCTTCCTGCCCCCGTAACTAGTCTTGAACTGAAAGCCATTGTATGTGTGGAGTATTGATGGGTTCGCATAATTGCATTGATTGTGGTCTTCCTGCCCCCGTAGTTAGTAGCGATTATTTATGCAAGATTTTGATGGGCTTTAGTTTCGTGTTGATTGTTTTAAAAGGAAGAATGTGTTTTCTGTCTCTTCTCGTTGTCTGGTTTCAGGTAAAAGTCCAAAAGTCATATCCTTGTTGGTGATATGAAAAATGTGGGAATTTTGAGAAACCCTTCAGTAGCTTTCTGTAATATTCTAAGTGGTACCATACCCTTTCCGTGACATTCTGAGGCCCCATATAAGAAACTAAATCAGATTATACTGTCTGTAATTGGGTTCTATAGGGCTGATTTCAGCAGCACAAATGGGGCAATATTGGCCTGTTAGGTCACTTACCATTCTATTAATAAGAACATAAGGAGCAGGAGTAAGCCATATAGCCCCTTGAATCTGATCTGTGCTGTGTTCTAAGTCTTGGAAATATGCAAAGATGACACCCACCAGGATCTGTGTGAATAGGAGTTTTATTATAGTGCTTTTAAAATGTCTACTGCCTCAAGCTTACTGCTTTATTTCAGTTTTCTCCAACACTCACAGACTCGACTCAGCACACAGTAAAGTGACCAGTTAACAGAGAAACACAATCAAACATCAAACAATTGAACTATTGAACACAAGGCTCTGCTGTTCATAAGATCATAGCTGAACTTCTGTACCACCTTTACTCTCCCACCCTATTCCTATTGGTCTTTATTTTCAATATGTTCAACAACTGAATATCCACAGCTCTCTGTGGTGGAGAATTTCAGAGATTCACATCATTCTAGAGCAAAGAAACATCTCCTCATCCTTAAATGGCCAACCCCTTATCCTGAGACCATGATCCCTGGTTTATTTATGTTGACACTTTGACCATTACCATCTTGATTAAAGTCAGGGGCAGCAGGGGGTTGGTGGGGGCACGGGTTGGAGTTTTCACTGGTTGTGGGTCAAAGGTAATATGCTGAATAGGTTCCTCTGATGTTTTTAGTGCTATGATTGAAATTTTAAGGTTCAAATGGTTACCATGGACTGTGCATACTCTGACTATTTATTCTCAAAGGCCCCACAAAAGGGGAAATATTTCAATTCTTTTGATTGTTCCTCCAGAAAAAAACTCCACCCCGTTACCAGTCCATCTGAAGCCCCCACCCAACACCTAGCTCTGACTGTCAGCCAGTCCAGTGTGGGAGTGTGACAATTAGGTGTCCACCCACAACCAGCAAACTGCAGCAGGGGTGCCTGTTTGGTGCCACAGCTCACCAGTGGCAGATAATTGAGGCCAGGGCCTCAAAATGACTCTGGCTTCATGTCCACAGCAGCGCACTGATGACAGGTGCGTTCCAGCAGCCCCTTAACTGCTTGAAGTTAAATTCACATTTATTCAGTTACCATACTTAGAAGTGGGCCAGTATCCAGTATCTGATGCTGGCTGCCAAACCTGCAGGATGACAACATTTCATTAGATTGGTGCTCTTGCGCACCTTTCAAAAAAACCATACAGGATGATAGATCTGAGCCTCAAGCATATTATTATGCCAAATGAGAAAAAAGAAAGACTTGCATTTATCTAGTGCCTTTCCTGACCTCAGGAGGTCCCACAGCACTTTACAGCTAATGAAGTACTTTTGAAGTGTACTTACAGCTGTAAAGTAGGAACCACAGCAACAAACCTGCACACAGCAAGCTCCCACAAGCAGCAATGTGTTAGTGACCAAATAATTTGTTTTTGCAATGTTGATTGAAGGATAAATAATGGCCAGAAAACCAGGGACAACGCTCCTGCTTTTCTTTGAAATAGTGCCACGGAATCTTCTGTGTCCACCTGAGGAGGCAGACTGGCCCCCAGTTAATACCTCATCCAAATGATGACACCTCCAACAGTGCAGCATTCCCTCAGTACTGCACTGGAGTGTTAGCCTTGATTTTTGTGTGAGTCCTGGAGTGGGACTTGCATCCACAACCATCTGACTCAGAGGCAAGAATGCTTTGAACTGAGCCAAGGTCGACACATAATGGGATGCACTGTTACAATTCACTCCAGTATGGAGTGGGCTACAACAACTACCATCAGCCAAAAAATAATATAATGAATGGCTGAAAAAACAAATCTGTCAACTTTTGACTATAGTTGGATAGCTTGAAACATTGAAGAAGAACATATGTGGCAGTACCAATTAAGGTCACAGAAAGTTACATGTAATATATTTCAGAATCAAAGAATGTGTTGGGTCACTATGAAGGCGCCAAGAACCTATTTCAGAAAAGCTGGATGCAACACTTTATACTCCCTACCTAAAAACATGTCAAAGTTAAAGTCATATCTGGATGCTGAATTCTTATCGGAGACTTCCACTTCATCAGTCCACCATAGTCCATCTTTTAACAGAGTTGTTACGAAAATAATCAATAGTTTGGGGTGGCAAATGATAATCTGCTTCTGAATGATCAAAGCAGCAAATAACTATGATAAAATACAGTAGCACATTACCCTGACCTATCAATTTGTTCAGAGTATGGCTCCCTGAATTGTGAAAAATTGTGCTGAAAATCCAATTGCTTTTCATCTTAAATCCTAACCAAGGCAGAATAAAACTATTTCACAGCAAAAGAAGTGCTAGCCATTTTGTTTGTTGTTACTGAATTTCACTGACATTTATAGTAAATAATGCACGGGATGGGCTGGAATTTGCTATATAAATAGCAGTAAGGCTAACTATGCTTACCGTTATTTATGTGGAAATGAGACAGTACCTTCTGGCAACCACACATGTGTAGTTAAATGCAAAAATCCAAAAGCTTCTGTTCAACATTCCTCCAAAAGCTTCCCAAAAAGTGCAACTTACCATCTGGCTGCTTATTCAAATACATTGAGCTGAGTGAAGTCGCTGTGTTTAACCCATAAGATACAAACAAAACTTGGCAGAAAACATTAGGGCTTGTCCATTTCTGTGTTTTAAAAACAAAAAATTCTGAAACACTGCCAAAGAATCTCTCAAGTACTGAAAATTAACTTATACAAATGTGGAGTCTCATTCCTTCAGATTTTAATCATCGTTGGAAATTTAAAAAATAAAAGGAGTATTCTTTAATTTTTTTCTTTCTGTCTCTTTTATCTCCCTATCTGAATCCATTCTTTTTCATTCCCTCGCTTCATTTCAGTTTATGTACCTGATTTGGCATTAATATTCCAACTTACTATGCTATGCATTAATGATTCTTCAATCTGATTGGTAAAGGAGAAAGGCAGTTTCTTTTCCTATTCACACAGGTCCATAAAACTCTGTTGAGAGTGCTGAACATTTTTACGTTGTAATTTATAGTATGTTACAATGCAAAAACCCATAGAAAAGTTATAGGCAAGTGCAAGTATAAGAAATGGTTTTGCTCATTACTGAGAGCAAACTTAATGTCTACTTAACAACCAAAGTCCAGAAATGAGTATCCCTTCTTTGGGCAGTCACTTTATGTGCTGTCTGGTTTCTGGCATCATATGATGTCAGAAAGTGCAGTATGCAAATAATGAAATATAATTTTAATGATACCCACTGAATGTGGAGAGACAACCCATACCCCATATCAAAAGTTTTCATTGCAGAACATTCCAGATGTTGAATCTGCAATCAGTGTTGTTAAAGAGGCAGAATATTAGCCAGGAAGCTTCTCAAATGATGTAACTGGCAAGTTACACCAAGGGCAGAGTTTTATGCCTCGCAGGCAGGCATGCGCCCGACCCGAACAGAAGTGAATTAGCGCTAGATGACATCGGGTGAGTGTCCCGTCATCATCCCACACGGGAGCAATCTTCAGGAAGGCGGGCCCGTGTGGGTGTCGGAGCTGCGCCTGCCATCAATTAAAAGGTCACTTAAGGCCATTAAAAACCCAATTGATCCTGATTTTACGTTGCCCATGCGATTTCGCGCTCATCGCATGGGCAAAATGGGCAGGTGGGCAGCTTACTTTTTACAAAACCTCATCCAAGGGTGGGATAAAAAGGGCTTGCAGCATTGCAAATGTGAATATTGAAGAGTTTAGGAGATAGTTTGCTGCTGGTTGCTTATTTGGACTTGACAGCTTCATCTCTGTTCTGAGCTTCATTCTTAGCATTTCCAGGCCTCATTTCAGGACTCATTGGTGTCTCCAAGGCCCCCGGAGAATTTTGACCATGTGGACCCTTCCAGGTATCAGACAGCCTTCTGTTACCCTGGTAATGGGGATTGTGCTCTCTCCTGGTGGCACCTCCTCTGAGGAGGAAGAGAGGGGCAGAAGGTAGAGGAGGCCAGGTGTCCAAATGCAGCTTCCGGGGGAGGGACATGTGGCAGGAGAGGTGCAGACACAAGGGGTGCAGGGCCAGCAGGTAGTCGAAGATGGAAGGGGCTGCAGAAGACACCACTATCCTGCTGCCAGTGTTTACAGGCAGTGATGTCCCAATATGTCCGAGGTGCAATGCCAAAGGGGGCTCCGCCTCTCAAGGGAAACAGTGACCTCCATTTGTCAGATGATTGGGCCTGAGATCACCTCCAACTGTATGGGTGGAAACCCCATGCCAGTAGCGCTGATGGTCACAGTGGGCCTCAACTGCTATGCCTCCAGCTCTTTCCAGGGTTCAGTGGGGGATCTTTGTGGAGTGTCCCAATCAGCTGTCCATAGTTGCGTCAAGCTGGTGACTGATGCTCTGTTCAGGCAGGTAATGACATTTATCCATTTCCGAATGAACGAGGCCAGCCAGGGTGAGCGAGCCAGAGGCTTTGTAGTGATTGCTGGGTTCCCCCGTGTCCAGGGTGCAATCGACTGCACACATGTGGCCATCAACATGCCAGCGGGTCAGCCGGATGCCTTCTTCAACAGGAAGGGATTCTACCCAGTATATATTCAGATAGTGTGTGACTATTCAGTGCTCCAGTATGACTGGATGAATGGCTGTTGGGTGACAAGGACTATCCATTGAAAAGGTGGCTTATGACACCTCTTTGCCCCCCAAGAACAGAGACAGAGCAGCGTTATAATAGAAGTCATACCTCCACAAGGGCAGTGATAGAAAGGATCATAGGTCTTCTGAAGATGCGCTTCCAATGCCTGGACCATTCAGGGGGAGCACCACAATAACTCCCAGAGTGGGTGTCACTGATAGTGGTTGCATGCTGCGCTTTCCACAATCTGGCACTGGCAAGGGGGGGATCTACTGGAGGAAGAGGATCTTGAGGCAGCTCCATAGGCCACAGAGGATGAATCCAGTAGTGAGTCAAAAGAGGAGCACGGTGAGGAGAACACTGAGGGCATGGAGATAGACCTCTGTATGCACGAGTGCCTTGATCCAATGCTCCTTCAGCTAAGCTGCCACAGATCTGCTTCCACCTCATGCCAGGGCTGCCGCCTCCATCCCGGATGTCTGAAAGGACCCTTTCATTTGAACCCAAAGTCCACTCAGTGCCTGTGCAATAAAGTTTAGAGCAACTCACATTCAGCATTACATACTGGTGTACCTGCACTAAAAAAAGGCGAAACTTACTCAGGTCATTAAGGCAAAAGCAAACTTTATATAATTTTGACACTATAAACAAATGAACATTACCATGTCTGGTGTTAATGCCCACACCAGTAAACATATTAACAAAACATGGCGGAACAGAGGATCACCCATGAACAGTCCCTCTTCTGCTCACGGTGCCTTAAACTTACGCTTACGAGTGCTGCATCTTGTTGCCCCTTCCCCGCCCCCCACCCCCCCATCCCCTCACTAGCACCGGCATTGGAGGCAGCCTGCTGACTCTGCTGTCTTGTCAGCCTTGATGACCTTGGTAGTCATCCTCTGGCCAGTGGAGCCTGTGCTGGCCCCACCTGGGAGGGAGTGGCCAGTGCCATGGCTGGCATCTCCCCAGTCATTGCAGCCTCATCAGATGTCAGAGGGCCATAGGAGCTGCTGCCATCATCCAGAGCACCCTGACAGGAGCCCGCAGAGACAACAAGTAGGTCGTGCACCAACGTGAGCTCACTCTGGATGTCCCTGCCTGCCATTGATGGATGGGTACCTAGCTGAGATACTCGGTGCCTCATCCATCTCCCAGACTGGCACTGACCACCTGAATCCATTGCCTGTGTGAGGGCTTGCAGGTCCGAGCACAACCCCAGGAACCCCTGATTCTGTCCCTGGAGCTGCCTCTCCATGAGAGTCACCACTTACTCAATGGAGGAGGCAGTGCACTTGGCCATGAGGGTCACCGCAATGCTTATGCTCTGCATGGACTCCTCCACAACAGAGACCATGGCATGCAGACCCTCATGGATCTCCGCCAGACCCTCCCACACATCCCACTGGACATCCAGCATCTGCCGCCTAACGGACAACTCCAGAGGCTCATCATCTGCCTTCAACTGAGCATCATCCTGCTCTCCAGCAGTCCTCCGACTGCCGGTAACCTGGGCACTCTCTAACTATGCCTGCTCCTGAAGCAAGTGTGAAGTGCCCTCACCACGGTGCACCAACATTGTAGCCAATGATCTAATGCCCATCGAGGTGCTGATATCTACGCCTATGCCTGGTTCAGAGAGCGGTTGTGTCGCAGGTGCACCTGAAGCCTGGTGGTCCTCTGGCATCAGGGGTGGCTCTTCGGGGTCCTGCGATTGAGTGCGTGCTGGCGAATCTAAGGGAGAACAACAACATGTCATTAGTTTAAGTCATCACACTGTCACGGTGCTTCCAGGCACTCTGGTGAGACAATGGAGATCTGCATCATGGTGCCATCGTCTTTCAATGATCAATGGGGATACAGGTTTGAGGCTCCCATTAATAATGGGACTACACTAGAATGGTTGCACAATCCGACATTTTTACCTCTGTGCATTGCACTTTTACCTTCAGCATAGACCCCGGCCTCTCCATGACCGGCTGACTGAGGTGGGTGGCGGCTCTCCAGCTCCAAAGCATCTATTTCAAACCTCGTCATGATTAGGAGGCTTGGGGTGCGGGGGGGGGGGGGGGGGGGGGGGGGGGTGGGGTGGGGGGCATGTCTGTCCTTGACCTCTTGATGCTGTTATGGATCCTCTTCTCCTGAAAGGACAGAGGAGCATGGATTAGTCCATGCACCATTGCAGCCTGGCCAACCCCACCTGAGGAACACCTTGCAGGGCACATCCGAGTCCTTGCCCTCGAGCTGCAAGACACTCAGTGCAAGCAGCGAAGGCTCGCCCGCTTGGTTATCTCCGGTGTCATTGACAGTTAGCACTCAGACTCTAACACCCCTGAGCTTCACGGGGAAATGGCCAGCCCTTAACACTTTTCCACACTGATCCATGCCAACAAGGTACTCACCCTTGCCAAGTGCAGCAGGTCATTGAACCTTTTCCGGCACTGCACCCACGTGTGCCTCACAATGTTGTGGCTGCTGACCTCGGCTGCCACTTCCTCCCAAGCTTTGTTTGGTCTGGTGCGGTGGCCTCTCATCCCCGGGACCAAGGGGGTCCCGCCTGACACCCACCTCCTCCACAAGGACCTTGAGGCACTCGTCCGAGAAACGGGGGGCCGAGTGCCCACCCGACCTACCCTCCCACAAGACGTTTCCTGCTGCTGGTGAGGCCATTGTTCCAGTCTCCAGACCGAATAAAGGTTCTCCCCTGGCAGCCTTCAGGGAGCCGCCTTTGCAGGTTTTAAATCGCCTGCCAGGTCACCATTGGACCCAGCGCTTGACAGGGCCCCCACTCCCACCTGGCCCTTCCCAGCCATTCGGAAGACATGTTTCATGCCGGGTGGGCCTTAATTGACCAGCCAGCATGAAATCGTGGTCGGGGGCTGATCACGGTCAGGGCCTGTTTCCCGTCCGCTCCCAGGCCCGCCGATCACGCGCACCCGACAAAGGAAAAATTCAGGCCCAAATTTATAGTGATATTGCTGTTCACAACGTTGTATATTTTAAATCAAGGATTTATGCAAAGATGACACTTATTTCCAAATGTTTAACAGGTGTTATTTACAGTGCTTTAAAATGTCTACTCCACGCTTCAGCTCTGGCTTTCAGCTCCTTTTGGTCAGAAAGTGTGGGGTGAATCATTATGTGCATAGTAGATTATGAATGGATTCTTCAAATTTTTTCCCCTCCAACATTTTAGCTCTCAGGCTGTCCTTTATCACCCTGTTGAATTGTTTGATGCTGCCATTCAATTGCAGTTGTATTGCGATGTCAGATGGTGATGAATTCCATAGATTGCTGGGAACTCCATGAACTGACTGGAAACAAACTGTGGCCCATTGTCTGTGGTGATAGTCTCCAGCGAACTCCATTTTGTAAATAACTTGTCTAGAATGTCAATAACCAAAGTGGTGATTATGGAATTTATTGCAGCGATTTCTGACCATTTGTTATATAGATCATGAACAGGACGTATAAAAAGTTGATTCCTCCAAAAGTTGCGCTTCTCCAAAAATATCAACCTGAAGTTGTTGCCATAGCTTTGTTGGCCTTGGGGTTGGATGTAGAGTTGCGGGATTGACAGATTTTTCACTGAGTATGTAAGCTACACAGTTTCTAATGAACTATTTTATGCGGCAATCTATTGCTGGCCACCAGACTGCTTTACGGGACCGTTGTTTCAACTTAACATCTGAATGTCCTTGATGGCCAAGGTACAATGCACATTGCTATAGCACTTTTAGGATAACTGCTCGAGTTGTGTGTGCAGTACAGTTGTCATCAAGCAATGCAAGTTCATTTTGTACTCTGTAGCATGGGACCAGTTCTTCCTCTATTTTGAGAGGCTACTTGGTTTTTAGTACTGGCTTACCTTCTGCAGCACGCTGTCTTTTGCTGATCCTGCCTTCAACTTTGCTTACGTAACAAGGTTCACAGCCGCAATCACGTAGTCTTCAATGTCACAAGCCACTTCATTTTCACTAATGCTGTCTGCGATAGTAGTTTGGCTAAACATGTCAGCTAGTCAATTGCATGAACCTGCGAGATAGTCAGCCTCAAACTTATACTGATGAAGACAATCTGACCATCTGTAAATGTGTAGAGGTCGGTGACCTGATCCTGACGTGGTTAACAGTGTAGTCAGTGTTTGGTGATCAGTGCAGAGTGAACTTTCTGCCATAGAGATACATGTACCAATGTTCACAAGCGTAGATACAGGCTAGTGCTTCCTGCTCTCCAGCAGAGTGTTTGCGTTCAGTTTCTGACAATGGGCATGATGCATAAGCGATTGGTCATTCACTTCCTTCAATGCCCTCTGAGAATATATGTGCAAAGTAGGATATGAATGGAATGTTCGGGCAATTTATGCCAAAATTTCCTGATAACTTCATTATGATTCACCAAAAGTAAAGGCCAAAGTAAAATGTTAAAACATCTTAAAACATACAGAGCCTGAAGAAAACACATGAATCTCACCATACATCTTCCTGAATGTATGAAAATATAATCACAACCCTATCATTTATATTCATTAGGAGCAGCATGATTTATAAAAGACAATCAGGGAAGCGTTTCAGTCAAGATGGTGAGTGGCTTGATGGGAACTTCCAGGTGGTGGTGTTCCCATGTCTCTGCTGCCCTTGTCCTTCTAGATGTAGCGGTCATGGGTTTAGAAGGTGCTGTCTAAGGAGCCTTGGTGAGTTCCTGAAGTGCATCTTGTAGATGGTACACACTGCTGACACTGTATGTTGGTGGTAAAGGGAGTGAATGGTTGCGGATAGGGTGCCAATCAAGCAGGTTGCTTTGTCCTGGATGGTGTCAATCTTCTTGGGTGTTGTGGGAGCTGCACTCATCCAGGAAAGTGGAGAGTATTCCATCACAATCCTGACTTGTGCTTTGTAGATGGTGTACAGGCTTTGGGGAGTCAGGAGGTGAATTACTCACAATAGGATCCCTAGCTTCTGACCCCCTCTTGTAGCCACAGTATTTATATGCCTAGTCCAGTTCAGTTTTTGGTCAATGGTAACCCCCAGGATGTTGATAGTGGGGGATTTAGTAATGGTAATGCCATGAGTGTCAAGGGGCGATGGTTAGATTCTCTCTTGTTGGAGATAGTCATGGCCTGGCACTTGTGTGGCACGAATGTTACTTGCCACTTGTCAGCCAAACCTGGATCTTGTCCAGGTCTTGCTGCATTTCGACATGAACTGCTTCAGTATCTGAGGAGTCGCAAATGGTGCTGAACATTGTGCAATCATCAGCGAACATCCCCATTTCTGACCTTATGATGGAAGGAAATTCATTGCTGAAGTAGCTGAAGATGGTTGGGCCGAGGACAGTACCCTGTGGAAGTCCTGCTGGAGCTGAGATGACTGACCCTCCAACAACCACAACCGTCTTCCTTTGTGCTAGATATGACTCCAACCAGTGGAGAGTTTTCTCCCTGATTCCCATTGACTCCAGTTTTGCTAGGGCTCCTTGATGCCACACTCGGTCAAATGCTGCCTCGATGTCAAGGGCAGTAACTCTCACCTCACTTGTCCAGAAATGGTGCAGATGTAGGAAACTCGCTTTCTTTGATCTTATGCACTTGAAAGAGCTGTGTTAATTTTTGGTGGAAGGTTTTTTGTACAGGCTTCATGGAATCTGAAGAACAGTCACATGAACACGAAACATTAACTCTGTTTCTCTCTCCACAGATGTTGTCAGACCTGCTGAGTTCTTCCAGCATTTTCTGTTTTTATTTCAGATTTCCAGCATCCGCAGTATTTTGCTTTTATCATAGATAATAGTTTCAGTCATCCCTCTGTACACAGCTTCACCTCTCTGCTGAGAGTCCAAGCAGGGCTGTAACTATAGCCCCCACACTGCATCAGGTTTGCTATCGACTAGGCAAAAAACTCCATTGATCTCCCAGCCAGAATGCAGTGAACTCACTTCAAAATCCAAATCCAGTTACCAAAACTCTTCCAAGAATATACCACAGTACTTCCACCAACAATGCAAGAGAAAAAGTCACTCAAAATCACCTCACCTTCAAGTTGGATGGCTGGCTCTTTAAAGAACAATAGTTACAGGGTGTTTTCATGCAGCTGAATGCAGGTCCAGGAACTTCAGCTGGGAGTTATTAGGAGAGGGTATTCACTGGACCTGTGCAGTGCCAATTGACAGAATGTGCACCAAATCAGCCTTTAAGCCTGCTTCAAGTCACAATCTGCCCACTCAATATGTTTCTGGTGCACACACAGCAAACCCGTGCTAGTGCTCTTACAAGCATGATGTGCCACCTGGGCCATGTTGAGAGTGACCTGAAGCAGTGCACAGCCATTTTCAGTTTATCCAGCTGCAGTGACTCATCGGTGTTGAATTTGGTGGCCACGAGATTTTAGCATATCCATTTTTGTAGTATTGGAAGTCGAAGCCATAAAAACTTGTGGCTGTCTGAAATAAACATCAGTACTAATGTAAAACTGCCTTTACTCAATTTAATGTGAACTCTAAGCAATTCAGTATGAAACAACAGCAGGAATATTTCTATTTGACTGACATATTTTACAGCCATTTATACAGACTTGAGTATTCTTACCTAGACTTGGCTATCAGAAATATTTCCAGCTAATATTTCAATTTTCCCAATGTCAGAGTGTTCTCACACAGCTCAGAAAACAATCCTAGGAACTATCTTAAGTGGTACACAATTCATTCAGAGACAGTTCAAGCTATTTGTTAAAGCATATCTTTCAGTCATTATTATGGGTGTTTTTACTTCTGTCAGAGATAATGGCCTTGAATTTCCTGAAAACTTGTTCTGATGGTGTAAGCATGGTGAAATACAAATTTTTCAGTGCAAAACATTGAGAAAATTCAGATGTATATGAATTGCCTGGTTCCACTCTTAGCTCTTTAATTGTATTCAGAGTATCATTAAAGAGTTTCTCTTGCCACTCTTGCACCATTATCTCCTGTGTCCCCCAATGTCCTATCCTTAGCTCCCTCCTATTTCCTCCTTGGCAACATCACCTGAAAGCACAGCATTAGTTTTCACATGCGCACTGACAACACCCAGTTCTACCTCACCACCACCTCTCTCAACTCCTCCACTGTTGTTAAGTTATCAGACTGCTTATCAGATATCCAGCATTGGATGGGCAGACATTATCTCCAGTTAAATACTGGGAAGACTGAAACCATTGGGTCATGTATAATTATGACGAGACGTGAGCTCCGTACACACTTGGCTGATTCATGGGCAAGATTTTTCAGATGCTGAAGTTTTCCACCCCACCACCTGAAGAGTCGGCAGGGAATGCATCCCCATAGCCATTTTACACTCTGAGGAGCGTTAATTTTGGCTGGAGATGGGATTTCCACTGCTCACTTGGGTGGAAGTACCGCCTCAGAGAGCTTCTGGTCAATCTGATTACTCTGTAGTCCCAGAAGCACCAGTGGCAGCAGTGGTCAAGACTGGAACTTAAAGTAATTCCCAGATTCTAAGTCTCAGAGTCCAGGACCAGGTCAGTGCGGGGCGGCATCACAGAGTGGAGGGGGGATGACAACTAGGGATGGGGAGGCTGTAGAGAGGGGAGTTGGGGGGGTCATGATGGAGAGGCTGGAAGTGGGAGAGGGAGCACTCGCTGGGGGAGGCCTGGTGGAGGGAGTCTCCCAATCTGGAAAGGGGGCCGTTAAGTGGGGCATGCCCACTTCCTTCCCAAGGCCTGAGCAGGGTAACCTGCTGGACATTTCTCCTGCCCCTGAACTCCTCCTGCCAGCCTCAAAATTGAGGCTGGGTGGCAATGGTTCTTAAGTGGGCAATAATTGGCCACTTAAGCCTCAATTGGGGTGAAGGCGGGTAGGCTGCCATAGGCCTTGTCCACTCCACATAAAATCACGGACAGGGGGTTGGGGGCAGGCTGGAGGCCAGCAGGAAGGCCAGCAGGGAATTTTACAGACCACCACACACCTGCAAACCTGTCAGCAGGGGACCATAACATTCTACCCATGTCTCAATACTACACAGAATCACATGACACAGTTTGGAACATTTAGACCTGTGCACTGTCCATGGAAATTAGTTTAAAACTTATATAGAATAAACATGTGACATTGTATTTCACAATACCTTGCATTTATATAGTGCCTTTAACATAGAAAACATCCAAGGCCCTTCAGGAAAGTGTAATATAAAATAAATGAATGTCAGGCCAAAAGAGGAGAGTCAATCAAAAGTTTGGCCAAAGAGATGGATGTGAAGGAGGCCCTTAAATGGAGAAGGAGTGATACTGAGAAAGTCTCTGTTAGGAGAATGGAGAGTGCCTGTGGGAGTTGTCAGTCTAGAGGAGTTTACGGAAATGGGGATGGCTCCTCATTCAAACAGGTATTTTTAAAAAATATAACCTTAATGGTGTTGGTTGTTAAGACAACATTTTCTGAAATGTAGCCAGACAAGTGCAATATCGGATGCTCAACCACCCATTTTGCACCTGAAAATCAGGTGTAGCAGAATTGAATTTCTAGACCACCATATCCCACCCTAAGTAGTTTATTCACACCAGGGCCTGGGAAAAGAACAGCCTCTGTCTATTCCAAAAATGGCCTATTACATAGGAAGAGATGGGTAAAGGAGGATTCACATGTTTCCTGACCTTCCTACCTGCAAACAACCTGAACATTTGGAAGAACCCATAGGTCAACCAAAGGATGAAGTGAAAACCACTGGGATTCTCAAGTGGAGCTCATGGCCTGGAAGATCCCAGAAATGAAATAGTCAGAAGCTTTGATTGTCTTCCTCTGAAATGAACTGATGAGCTGGAAAAGGCTGTGCCTATAGTGGGGGCCTGAACTTGGCCCATCAAACAACCATCGGGTGCTTCATTTTCCACTGATTCTCTCTCACTGTGTGTCCAAAACCTGCCCAAATGACATGAAGGCCTGAAAAACACATTCAAATTACTTGACCCTGTCCTAACCCCAGAAACCTCATTGGGGCGGGAGAAGACATCACTGACCACAACCACTACTTAGTTCAAAGCATTTTGTGTTGAAAGATACAGAACTATAATTAGGTGAGTTAGAACTGTTTAAAGTAATGGTTACTAGCAATGCATTTCTTTCACATACATAAATGTAAAAACAATATAGCAAAAGCTCAATTGTCATCTGTACAACAGATAGACTAACTTTACATACGATACCACACATACCTTATATTTTATGTATTGTAACACTGATGGTTGTCCAGAAAGTCCAATGCCAGCCCCTATTTGAAACATGGGTTGTTAATATTCACACATGACACCCATCAAGAATAAACTGCTAGGAATTCAGTCAAATTTATATGCTTTTAATTCAATGTATTGGAATGTTTAAAGTATTTATGTTAGAAGAGTTAATACCATTGTAAATTTAATTGCGTATGACCGAGAACCAAATGCTGTCATGCTGAATTTCTCTGATATTTCAGGTAAATGGCTGCTTTACAAAGGAATACAAAGCAGCTACTGCAAATGCAGAGTGTTGTTAAAGTAAATTAGTCCAACTACTACAGATTATATCACCCTTGCATGCTGTGAGTTGTATTCTTCAAGCAATCTGCCACATCATCAGACTAAAAGACAGAACAATCATTATTTGAAAATTGCATTTATTTCAGATTATTAAAATCAAAATCATTGGGCGAAATCGTCCCAGATTTGCACTAAGTGCGGTAGCGGTCAGGTAAAACAATGTTGCATTGACGGCTTTTCACGTCGTATCGTCCCAGACATGCCACATTAATTATGCATTCCCGGAAAACACGCCGTTTCCATGGCGGGCTAGCTCACATTCACCCGCCACGCCATCACCTCGCCACTTCAGCATACCAGCCGCGCGCACACATCTCAGTGCTTCCAGCCCACGACTGCTGCACAGAAGGCAGGATGGCTCCAAAAGGCAAAAAGACTGCAGCCCCCAAGTTTAGCGATGCATCCCTCAAGTGCCTTTTGGACGCCATGGAGGCCCGCTGTGATATTATCTAACCCCGCTCTGGCCACAGGAGGGGCAGCAACATTACCACTCCGGCTTGGTAGGCGATGGCAGCGGTAGTCAGTGCCAATGCTGCACAGAGGACGTTGGCCATCCAATGCAGATAGAGGGTGAATCACCTCATCTGTGCCGCCAGGGTAAGGCAGCCATCTCATCAGTCTAAACCCACACACTCAAGCCAATCACATATTCACTGGTATCTCACTCACTGCCAGCTCAAGGGACGTCACCACTCAATCTTTCTCACACACTTTCACATCTCCATCTGGCCTCATCTCCTCTGGAGACTGCCTCCTCAGCCCTCACCATCTTGAGGCGACTTGCACAGGTCAACATGTGACCCCACACCCTGCAACACCCTCCTTCCCCAGTATAGACCTCACCCTGCAGCCTCTTTCCTTGCCTGAGGTCACTTCTCCCCCTTCCCCAAGCAAGCCCTAGGCCCACAGCCATACAAAGCCACCCACATGTGGCTGGTCTGGTAGGTGGAGACCTGCCCATGAGCCCCACTAAAAGTTATGTGATCCTGCCTGCGAAGCCTGGTACTGATGGCTGTGAGTGCTACCTGAGGCAAGGTAGGTAAACAAACCTCCAAGTCCCAGGTAAAGAGCAGCTCCCCAGGTGCACATCGCTTATTTGCTGTTGTGAAACATGCTGGCGTGCTATCACGACAACATGGGTGGACGATCCATTGTGGGGGGATGAGTCCAGTGGGCTAGCCTTATACTGATTTGCAGATGTATTACAATGAGGGTCCCGACGTCCGATAGTGGGAGGCGCGACCCATCGATGGGCTGAACAGACGATTGCAAACTGGTTTCACAATGTCATGAAACCGATTTTTGGCCTTCTCGCCATACCGTCCACTCACACCACTGAACACACCCAAAACCAGGGCACAGATGATTTCACCCATTGTCTACTACATTGAAAGAATGAATGCAGAATTTCTAGTCTGCGGGCTTGAATTTAGTCTGTCCTGGTTTTTGAACGCAGCGATCTTGATTTACGACCTGCCCGCACCTGTTGAAATTGAGGTGGACAGCATGCAATTTTTGTCTACCCACCTCATTTGACTGAAAGTAGCATTGGGTTGACAGTGTCTGGCACTGTTCCCATGTCACTCCTTTGCTCTCCATGCTGTCGGCGGTCTCTGTCCACAGCAGGAGGGCCTGGCATTGTCATTGGGTGGTCAGGTGTTCCAGGCAGCCTGTTCCTCTTAAAGTCTCTCTCCCTGTTAAAGGGAGGCTCCACTCCTGAAATCATGGCTGATGGAAAATCATTTTGAAGCATTGGAAGGATGTTGCAGCAAGTGAGAGAGTTTAGTGGTGTCACACTATGGGCAGAATTTTTAGGTCAGCGGGCGGGCCCGGGATTGGCTGGGGAACGGACTGCCAGCCAAGATTGGCTCATGACCACTAGCCAATTAACGACCAGCCAGCATGAAACACACGCTGAGAAGCTCAACGCTGCCAGGGTGGGGGCGGGAAGAGGGCTGGCGCTGATGTCAATGCGGGCACAGGTTACGCTGAGAGAAATCTCCCTGAAGGCAGACAGCAGAAAATCCTCAAATAAAGTTTTGAAAAACAGAAATAAAATGGCCAAGCATCCCAATCAGGCACCTGAAAATTTACATGATAAAAGTGCTGTCCACTGATTTTTATTTTTATTTTATTTCATCACGGAAACCTCATCCGCCCTTGGATGAGGTTTCATGAAAAATGTAAAGGCTACCTGGCCGATTCGCCCTCCTGCGAACCATAAGGCATAAGACAATTGTGCCGTAAATGGCCTTAATTGACCTTTTAATTGTCGGCGGGCAGGCTTCCAACTTTTCGCACGCCCACTGATCGAAATATCGCACGAGCACAGGATGACAACGGGTCGCTCACCCGGCGTCACCTCACGCGATTTCACGCCAGATGGAGTCGGGCGCGCACCCGCCTGATCAGCGTAAAATTCTACCCTGTATGTTTTAGCCAACGATGGACTCCATGACGGAAGCAATGTATCCCTGGTGGGAGTGAAGTCCTTGGGCAGCCTGAATAGGGGATGGGAATACATTTGTCAGAAGGTGAATGGGTAGAGACTGACACCAGGGAAGGGCACCAATACAGGAAAAAAATGCAGTGACCTCACACGAGATGTTTAAGGTGAGTGAATAAATCCTCACTGTACATCCCATGCCCACCACTCTTACACTACTCAATGAACCACAAGATCATCTCTCACCTAGCAGCACTTTCTGACACTCAGGACTCACACCTAACATTCACAAACAGCAATTCACAACATACACTTCCCACTGTTGCTAGCATCAGGCTCACCCCTCGCTGCCTCCACACACTTCCAGCTATTCAGCTATGGCAGACACATCACTCAAGCACAGTGCCACACAATCACTGAACCTCTGCTTTCTCTATTGCAGAAGGCTGCCCATAACACCAGGGAGACCCAAAAGACCGGATGGAAGAGCTTCACAATTCCAGCCCTGGAGACCCCAGAGGAGATGGTCTTACGAATTTTACAGCTAAAGGCAAGCAGCCTGTGACATTTGGTACAGCAGAGGCTGTCCAGGTTGACAACGTTATGCCCCTTCTCAGTCTCTCCTCACCCTCATCCTTAGATGCGGAATGAAGTGGAAGCGGAAGATAGTATGATCCCCTGCTTTCCTTCCCAGCTGCCCTCCCTCACCCCAAACCTCCACTTCTGCCTGTATGCTTTCAGGGACAGGGGAGCTGCCACCTATACGGCTTTAGAAGAGGCAGGAAAAAGAGGAAGATCTACCCACGAAAGTGATGAGGAGACATTGTCACTTGATCTTACACTGTCTACCACCAACTCAGATACTGACACTGCGAGGGTAGCATAGGGTTTTGGTCAGCACATAGGGAGTCATCGGGCTTGAGTGGTATTATCGAGTTGATCTTCCAGGCAACTTTTCTTGATGGACACATTTAACTTTATTTACAAGACAGCAGCAGCAGCTACATGTGTGCATCAAACTCTATAATTAAAGAAGAGCTCCCTTCTAGAGGTTCCCTGCACTGTGAACTCATTGTGGGGTTTACACAGGTCCTGTGATTTTACAACACAGTATTGTTCTTAAAGCTATAGTCATACGTTTATCAAAACTATAATTATTAAATTCCTCCCCCTTTAACTTTGCTGTACACTTTGTATTTATAAGGATATTAATATCATGGCATTACAATATTTACATAGGTCATGAAATTACAAGTTCAGTCTTTCAGGTGGTTTCCTGATCCGTGTGGAACGTTGCAGCTCCACAACTTCAGATTCTTTTGCAGGAACTACATTCTTGGAACCGCATTAACATCAGATATCTCATTAGGCAGTTCAGTGTCTTCCACTTGGACAGAGACATCGGGCATATCTGTCTTTGGTTGAGCAACTTCAACAGGAACCACAGGTTCAGTAATGGTTACAGATGGAACATCATTTTGTTGGGGTATCTCTCTTTTTCTTAAATGATCTACATGCTTACGGGTGATCTGGCCCTCCACTTCCATGTGGTACGACATAGAGCTTACTCTACCAGGTGACCACTTCGGTCCTCCACTGAAATTCTTTACATATACTGCTTCTCCAACAGTAAATTGTCGCTCATGACTATGCAAATCATGAGTCACTTTTTGTTTCCCTTGGCTTTTCTCCACCTTCCCCTCCAAATTGGGAAGTATCAGGCTTAGACTTGTTCAAAGACAGCACCTCATCAGTAATTCTACATCCTCTTCCCATGTCTCTTCTTTTTACCACAGAATTTAGTCTTGGCCTTCTTCTTGGCTTCACTGCCAGCCAGACTTCTCTCAGATGCAATCTCAACTTGTCTTAGTTCAGTAGTTGAGGTACCCATGACTTCATTATTTACTCACATCTTGGAAAGTTCTACGACTTTTGCTTTCAAAGCCTCTTTAGCTTCATTTAGCTGATTCTTCAGCTCTTCTGTCTCCTTTTTGTATCTGTTGGCTTCCTCCTGGTACCTTGAACATTGTTGTGTCTTCTCTGCCAACTGGTTCTTCAGTTTGTTCAGAATGACATTAAATTCTTCCTGTGTTTTTTTTTGCAATTTTCCGGAGGTACAAGCTTTGACCTGAGGGATCCTTGTAATGTATGAAGGTCTTTCAACAAGTTTTCCTTTTTTTTGCAAAACTCACTCGCTTCATCTTGAATTCTGTCATTCAGCAGAGGCTTCTTGAGTTTCTTCTGCTGTTCTTCCATGTCATTGTTTAAGGCAGTCTTCATTTCTTCAGGTTGCTGAATGTTTACACATTCCTTTTTCATCCAGTTGCGGTCCTTGGACTCTCCAGACTCTTTCTGAAGTACCTTACCTTGTTGCTTTTTCAAGACAGGAACTCTTGCTGCTTCCTTTTGAAATCTCACTGGCCAATCAAGGTTAATTTTCCTCAACCTATTTTGACCAAGAAGGTTTGGTCCTCTACCTTTTAATACCACCATAGATAATTGTGCTGTTTAGTGTCTATAATGAACAGTAGCTCTAGTGATATCTTTTACTTGGGCTTCTTTGCCTGTGTGCATTTTCAACTTGGCAGATGTTTGTTCCAATTTTAATTGTTGGTCACCTTTCTTTAAATATCTAAAAGTGTGTTTTCTTATTAAAGTGGTAGAAGCACCTGTGTCTGCTTCCATTTTTAATAGTTTACCATTCACTTGCAATGTGACAATAATTGGCTGTGTCTTCTCAACTTTTATGGTGGATAATGAATAAATGTCAGAATTGGTTGTTTTCTGGCTCTTCTACACATAAACTTGATTGGACTTTGATTGTTGCCTGGAAACCTGTTTAAATCTCGCTTTGCAATGTTTCAATATGTGTCCACTTCTGTGACAAAAATAACATTCTACCTCTTTAAATTGCCAAGCGTTAGGAGTATGATTGTTTCCACGTCAATAAAAATTCATTTTCGACTTGTGCTGCCAAGCTGTTTCCTCTCAGTTTTTGGCTAGCGGGGGCTGTTTCCAGCTTCGCAGCAGAGTCCCGGCTTTTCGCACCACTTTCAGCTGACTGTTCCACGCTGACTAGGAGGACGTCGCCATTTTGCGCCCCTTGAATCACTTGTGAATCTCTTACAGCACCTTCCATTGCCAGCACTATTTCTACCGCTTTCTTAAAATCAAGATTCACTTCAGCCAGCAAACTTCACTAAATAGCATCCTCCTACACGCCACATACCAACCGATCTCTGAGCATGTCATTCAGGGTTTCACTGAAATCACAATATTCTGTTAGATGTTTTAATTTTGACACATAGGTAGCAATGGTCTCTCCCGGGCTCGAGTTCATGAATTGAACCTGAACCTCTGCATTGTGACTGAGGGCTTGGGTTGAAAATGTCTCTTAATGAGGCCTATTCATTCACCGAAGGCCTTTGAAACTGGGGCACTGGGGGCCGTCAAGCTTCAAATTAAACTGTAGGGGCAGAATTTAGCCCTTGTCGGGTAGGCTCGGCAGGGGCAGGTGGGGGTGGTCGGGAAGCCGACCGCCGCCTGCGATAGAGGCTGGCAGGCGATTTCATGTTGGCGGGCCAATTATGGTCCATCCAGCGTGAAACGCGAGTGGTAGCGCTCAGTGCTGCCTGTGTGGGTTGGGGGGGTGGAGGGCGAGCACGAACTTCGCACATGTGCACAAGTACGCTCTTCAAAATCTCTCTGAGGTACAGAGCTGCTTCAGGAAGGTCAAGAGCCTTTTAAAAAACAATAAAGAATTGAAAAATTAATAAAAAATATCCCCTCGTGTGACTCTGTCACATGAGCAGGGCCATGGTATTCATTAAATTTGAAAACTTTTATTTTATTTTTATTTGCTTTTGGAAACCTCATCCCGTCCATGGAATGGCATAGTCACTGGACTGGTAATCCAGAGACCCAGAGTAATCCTCTGAGGACCTGGGTTGTAATTCAATAAAAAACCTGGAAGTAAAAGTTTAATGATGATCATGAAACCGTTATCGATTGCCGTAAAAGCCCATCTGGTTCACCAATGTCCTTGGGGAAGGAAATCTGCTGTCCTTACCTGGTCTGGCCCACATGTGACTCCAGATCTGCAGGACTGTGGTTGACTCTTAAATGTCCTCTGAAATGGCCCAGCAAGCTACTCAGTTGTATCAAACCTCTATAAAGTCAATAAAAAAGCGTAATGAAACTGGATGGACCACCCGGCATCAACCTAGTCATCCAGCCCTGTGGACCCTGCTAAGTCCTCCTGACTAACATCCGGGATGTGTGCCAACATTCGGAGAGCTGTATCACAGACTAGTCAAGCAGCCATACTCATGGAAGCATACCTTACAGATAATGTCCCAGACACCACCATCACCATCCCTGGGTATGTCCTGTCATACGGCAGGACAGGCCCAGCAGATTTTGTGGAACAGTGCTATACAGTTGAGTAGGAATTGCCCCAGGAGTCCTCAATATCGACTCCGGACCGCATGAAGTCTCAAGGCATCAGGTCAAACATGGGCAAGGAAACCTCCTGCTGATTACCACAGGCCGCCTTCCCTCAGCTGATGAATCAGTGCTCCTACATGTTGAACGCCACTTGGAGGAAGCATAGAGGGTGGCAAGGGCACAGAACGTACTCTGGGTGAGCGACTTCAATGGCCATCACCTCACCTCACCTACCTGTCTGCCGCAGGTGCATCTGTCCATGACAGTATCAGTAGGAGGGACCACCGCACAGTCATTGTGGAGACAAAGTCCCGTCTCCACATTAACGATACCCTCCATCGTGTTGTGTGGTACTATCACCGTGCTAAATGGGTTGGATTTTGAACAGATCTAGCAACTCAAGACTAGGCATCCATGAGGCACTGTGGGCCATCAGCAGCAGCAAAATTCTACTCAATCACAATCCGTAACCTTATGGTCCAGCATATCGCCGATATATCCTCCACTCTACCATTGCCACCAAGTCAGGGGGTCAACCCAGGAGGGCATGCCAGGAGCAGCACCAGGCATACCTAAAAATGAAGTGTCAACCTAGTGAAGCTACAGGACTAATTGTGTAACAAAAAGCATAAGCAGCAAGTGATAGACAGAGCTAAGTGATCCCACAGCTAACGGATCAGATATAAGCTCTGCTGTCCTTCCACATCCAGTCATGAATGGTGGTGGACAATTAAACAACTCACTGGAGGAGGAGGCTCCACAAATATCCCCATCCTCAATGATGGGGGAGCCCAGTACATCAGTGCAAAAGATAAGGCTGAAGCTTTTTCAACAACATTGAGCCAGAGGCCAAGTGGATGATACATCTTGGCCTCCTCTGGAGGTCCCCAGCATCACAGATGTCAGTCTTCACAGATGCCACTGACTGCCCTTGACATCAAGGCAACATTTGACCGAGTGTGGCATCAGGGAGCCCTAGCGAAACTGGAGTCAATGGAAATCAGGGGCAAAAATCTCCACTGGCTAGAGTCATACCTAACACAAAGGAAGATGTTTGTGGTTGTTGGAGGTCAATCATTTCAGTTCCAGGACATCACTGCAGGAGTTCCTCAGGGTAGTGTCCTAGGCCCAACCATCTTCAGTTGCTTCATCAATGACCTCCATTCCATCATAAGTTCAGAAGTGGGGATGTTCACTGATGATTGCACAATTTTCAGCACCATTCGCGATTCTTCAGATGCTGAAGCAGTCCATGTCCAAATGCAGCAAGACCTGGACAATATCCAGGCTTGGGCTGACATGTGGCTAGTAACATTCGTGCCACACAAGTGCCAGGCAATGACCATCTCCAACAAATGAGAATCTAACCATCGCCCCTTGACATTCAATAGCATTATCATTGCTTCATCCCCGACTATCAACATCCCAGGGTTACCACTGATCAGAAACTGAACTGGACTAACCGTATAAATACTGTGGCTACAAGAACAGGTCAGATGCTAGGAATCCTGTGGTGAGTAACTCACCTCCTGACTCCCCAAAGCCTGTCTACAATCTACAAGGCACAAGTCAGGAGTGTGATGGAATACTCTCCACTTGCCTGGATGAGTGCAGCTCCAACAACACTCAATAAGCTTGACACCATCCAGGACAAACTTGATTGGCACCACATCCACAAACATTCATCCATCTACCGCCGACGCACAGTGTGCACCATCTACAAGATGCAGTGCAAGAACTCACCAAGCCTCCTTAGACAGCACCTTCCAAACGCACGACCACTACCATCTAGAAGGACAAGGGCAGCAGATAGATGGGAACAACACCACCTGGAAGTTCCCCTCCAAGCCACTTACCATCCTGGCTTTGAATATATCACTGTTCCTTCACTGTCGCTGGGACAAAATCCTGAACCTCTCTCCCGAAAAACACTGTGGGTGTACCTACACCACAGGGACTGCAGAGGTTCAAGATGGCAGCTCACCACCACCTTCTCAAGAGTAATTCAGGATAGGCAATAAGTGCTGGCCTAGCCAGCAATGCCCACATCCCGTAAATGAATTTTAAAAAAAGCGTCTTTGGGGTTTGGGTCGAGAACCAGGGTTTTAGACTGCGTCAGCTGTTTCCCAGATGTGCCTGCGAAATCAAGGGGAGATAATGAGTGCATGGCAGTGGCCTGTGAAAGAGGACACATCACTCACAGCATGGTTGTCTGATGGATGTTGCACTGCTGGTTCCTCACTTGGTTGAGCACCACAACCTCACCGTCAGCACAGGAACAGTCCAGATCATCGCTGGCCAGCTGGATGGCTCTAAAATTCAGGCATTCTACAACATCTCCCTGTTGTTGTGTGCCAGCTTGTTCTGCAAGAATAGAGATGGAGAGAGTGTAAGCAGGATACCTGCCAGGCCAGATGATAAGTATGCCTGGCATTTGTTGGTGGTGAGTGGTCCCATAAATGGGACGTAGACAATGATGGTGTATGTGAAAGAATGAATGGTGATGTCGTTTGAACTGACAGTGAGTGAGATCGCTTTGAATGTGTGATGGGTTCGTGAGTGTTTGAGTTGAGAGTGATGAGAAGAGAGACTTACCCTGGTGGAACGGAGGAGATCATTCATTCTCTTTTGGCACTGGGTGGATGTCCTCTTTTGCACAGCATTGGCACTGATCACCGCTGCCACCGCCTCCCGAGCCAGATTGGTGATGTTATTGCCCTTCCTGCGGCCGGAACTGGGGTAGAGGACATCATGGAGGTCCTCCACCGGGTCCAAAAGGCGTTCAAGGGATGCGTCACTAAATCAGGCCAGTAAATAAAGTAAACATAAATGAACATAAAATCACCCAGGAACTCTTGTGACCATCGTGCCTTAAACTTACGTTTGCAAGTGCTAAGTCTAGGTGCTCCCCCCTCACTGGTACTGGTTTTGGAAACAGCCTGCTGACTCTGGTGTCCTGTTGGCCTTGATGACCTTGGTGATCGTCCTCTGGCTAGTGGAGCCTGTGCTGACCCCACCTGAGAGGGAATAGCCAGTGCCACGGCTGGCATCTCCCCAGTCATTGTGGTTTCATCAGATCCAACGGTCACTGGCAGAGGGGCGGAGGAGCTGATTCTGTTATCCTGAGCACCCTGAGAGGAGCCCACAAAGACAACAGGCAGCTCATGCACAAACATGAGGTCGCTCTGGACCTCCCTGCATACAACTGATGGACGGGCACCTAGCTGGGATACTGGGTGCCTCATCCATCTCCCACACTGACACTGATCGCCTGAGGTCATTGCCTGTGTGAGGGCTTGCAGGACTGAGCGCAACCCCAAGAATCCCTGTTTCTGTCCCTGGAGCTGCCTCTCCATGAGAGTCGCTGCTCTCTCAATGGAGGAGGCAGCGCACTTGCTCATGGCAGTCAACACAGTCCTCACACTCCGCATCGACTCCTCCATCACGGAAACCATGGCACACAGACCCTCATGAATCTCCCCCAGATATTTCCACACATCTCGCTGGACATCCAGCATCTGCTGCCTAATGGACGGCTCCAGAGGCTCATCATCAGCCTTCGACTGAGCATTGCCCTGATCCCCAGCAGTCCTCTGACAGCCGACGCCTTGGGCATTCACTGTCCCCGTCTGCACCCAAGCGATCGTGACGCCCCTTCACCAATGTGCACCAAGATACTAGCTGCTGCTCTAATACCCACCGAGGTGCTGGTATCTGTGCTAATGCCTGCTTCAGAGAGTGGGTGTGACACAGGTGCAAATGTAACCCAGTGGTCCTCTGGTGTCAGGGGTGGCCCTTCGGGGTCTGCAGATTGGGCACCTGCTGGAGAACCTAAAAGGGAGAAGAAGGACTGGCATTAGTTAAAGTCATCACACTGTCACTGCGCATGCCTGACACTCTGGTGAGACAATGGAGATCTGCATCATGGTGCTCTTGTCTTCAATGGGAAATGCAGGTTTGAGGCTCACGTCAATGAAGAGAGTGCATTAGTTTGTTTGCACAATCCGAAAATCTCGCCTCTGTGCACTGCCTGGTGAACCCCACCTCTGGAACACCTCACAGTGCACATCCGAGTTGTGGCCCTCAAGCCATAAGGCACTCAGTCCAAGCAGCCAGGGCTCACCCATTTGGCCAGCACCAGCGTGATTGACAGTTGCCACTCAGACTCTAATGCCCCTGAGGTCCATGAGGGGATAGCCAGCCCTTAATACTTTTGCACACTGACCCATGCCAACACAGTACTCACCCTTCCTGAATGTAGCAGGTCATTGAAGCGCTTCCAGCGCTGCACCCATATGCGTCGCACCATGTCCTGGCTGCTCACCAGGGCTGCCACCTCCTCCCATGTGCCCCCTTGGTGAGGTGCGGTGGCCTCCTCCTCCTATCTCTGGGGTCAAGGGCATCCCTGTGGCAGCCACCTCCTCCAGGAGGACAGTGAGGCACTCATCAGAAAAGCGGGGGTGGGGGGGGGGAGCCAGTGCCCACCTGACATGCCCTCCCGCCTGGCATTTGCAGCCGCACTTGACTCCGTTGTTACAATGGCAGACAGACGTCCTTCCCTGGCAGCCTTTCTGGGGCTGCCTTGGCCATTTTTAAACCAGCTCAGGCATTGCACCAGGCCATTGGACCTGGCAGCCGACAGGTCCCCACCCCCTTTCGGCCCTTCCCGGCCAATGTGGAGCCGTGTTCCATACTGGGCGAGCATTAATTGGCTCGCCAGTGCAAAATCACAGTCGGGGCCCGATCGGTTTCGCTGCCACTCCAGGGCCCGGCCGCCTCACCCCCTCCGACTTGGGAAAAATTCTGCCCATGGTGTTTGTATTTGCATGAGCCGTGTGACTGTATCAAAAAATGAAAGGCAAAAGCATTTGGCGCTGTATTACAGTGCTTTCAAGAGCTCACAATATATGTTCTACCCGATATCTTGGAACAGCATTAAACAAACTCACATGAGGAGGGTCTCACCTTAATCTCCTCTCCCTGCTGCTACTATTTTTCATCCTGGAGTCTTTCTCCTGCTGTTACACTTGCTTGGGAGGTTGAAAATCATCTTCTTCATTTTTTTAACATGGACACATTGTCAATATTATGCCAGTTCCTTTTATTCCTGGCACTTACTAAGTCATCTCCTATTTGGACTCTTTCCTTTGGGTGTGATTCGGTGGATTTATAATATTTCCTGAGCTGGTTATCCTTCTGGCCCTGTCAATGCAACTTGACTTCCTGGTGTCACATTTTTGTCACACTTTTTATGCCTTTTTCTCCTATTGAAAAAAATCCACATTTATTGTGAGTTTTCTTGATCTCGACAGGTCACTTTGACTCCTTAGTTCGGCTGTTTGCCAAAAATCACTCATAATGTTTTCTGAAATCTCTATTAGGTGACATTTGTTTTTCCCAGTAATTGGAATTTTTGGTGTATAGCATCAACACTCCACAGTCTTCATAGGGCATTCTATCACCTCATTGGAGGTTGTAGGTGCAGTTGGGTGTGACAGTGGCATAGTGAAAATGTCACTAGACTAGTAACCCAGAGACCTGGTTTTATGTTTTTGGTTATCAGGTTAACATGCAACTAACTGCATTCTCTTAAAGGTGCATAGCACTCCACTTTACCCCCATCCCTCCCGCTTCACTTGAAAGTACAATTGACAAGCATCACAACATCCCAATTATTTACATGAATACAAGTCAAGTCTCTCAGGAGGCTTCCTCAGATGTGTCGAGCATCGTAGCTCAAAGGCCTCGGCTGGTTTTTCTAAGACCCCCGTCTCAGGGACCAACTGTCCACCAGGATCTTCGGTGGAAGTGGGCAAGTTTGCGTCTTCGACCCTCTTGGGCCCAACAGGCCCCACCGGTACTTCCAGATCATGTGACATTTCTTCCACGTGTGGTGCTGACTCAAACGCAAATGATAATGGCATTCCTTCTTGTGGGACTGTGTCTCTTCTCTGGAGATGATCCTTGTGTTGTCTAATTACTCGGCCGTTTACCGACACATTATAGGAGAGAGGTCCTGTCACAGCGCTCACTTCGCCTAAGAGCCAATGAGGCCCATCTCCAAAGTTCTTCGCGAGAACTGTGTCTCCCACCATGAAATGTAGTTTATGATTATGGCCATCATGTCCAGCCTTCTGGACCTCTTGGCTTCTCACCAACCTCCCCCATAAATTCAGCTTGATAAGAGTTAGACGGCTGTGGAAATGTCTCTTCATTAGTAATTCAGTGGGGGCAATACCGGTGGTCATGTGTGGCGTTGTCTGGTATGTGTACAGGAACCGTGGCAATCTGGTGCTGATGGAATCCCCCTCCAGCTTTTTCATCCCGGAATTAAAAGTTTGGACCGCCCGCTCAGCTAAACCATTAGAGGCGGGGTGGTAAGGCAAAGTTTTGATATGCTTTATTCCGTTGAGGGTTGTAAACCTGTGGAACTCCCCACTAGTAAATGCAATCCCGTTGTCTGACACGAGCACCTCCGGTAACCTGTGCGCTGCAAAACACTGTCGCAAATGGTCTATGGTGGCAGCAGACGTGGGTGACCAGGCATCGTAGACATCCCTCCGCTTGGAGTGGGCATCTATTAGGTAAAGGAGCATCGTTCACAAGAAGGGCCCAACCTACTGGATGTGGAGGCGCACCCAGGGCCACCCTGGCCATTCCCAGGGGTGCAATGGGCTAAAGGGGGTAGCTTTTGTACCTGCTGGCATTGAAGACAACTTTTGACTAGGGTTTCAATGTCCGCGTCCATCCCTGACCGCCACAAGTAACTGCGCATGAGCATCTTCATCCTACTAATGCCAGGGTGAGCGATATGTAATTCAGCCAGTAGTGGCCTTCGCCCTCTTGGGGGCACGATTATCCTCGCTCCCCCGAGCAATATGCTGTCCTGGCAGGTGAACTCATATCTGCGATTGAAATAGGGCTTCATGTCATCAGACTTTGGCTCGCCTGACCATCCATTCAAGACCTCTTCCCAGACATGAGATAAAAGTGGATCTCGGTGTGTCCACTCACGAATTTGTTTGGCCTGGACAGGGGAGGAATCCAAAAAATTTATTACTAAGACAAGTCCCTGGGGAATTGGAACCTTCATGCTGTTATCTGGCAGGGGGAGGCGGCTCAGCGCATCAGCATGTGCGATCTAGCATCCCGATCGGTGAATAAAAGTGCATTCATAAGCAGCCAATATCAGTGCCCAACTCTGGATGCGAGCAGATGTGATGGGGGTATCGCATTATCTTCTCCAAATAATCCCAGCAGAGGCTTGTGGTCGGATATAATGTGAAAATGGGGACTGTGGAGGTATTGATTGAATTTCTGAACAGCAAACACAGCAGATAAACCCTCCTTCTCAATTTGAGAATATTGTCACTCTGCAGCACTGAGCGTGCGAGATGTATAACCAAAGCAATCCACCATCCGATGTGTAAGTGCAGCCCCGACTCAATAAGGGGATTTGTTACAAGTTAAAATCAATTCTTTCTTTAGATCAAAGTGGACCAGTAGGGCCGATGATCTGAACAACTGCTTTACCTTTGGAAACGCATCCTGGTGTGGAGCTTGCCAAATCTGTTTTTAATTTTTCTTAAGCAATGCGTATAATGGAGCCAGTACAGTTGATAGATTTAAGAGAAATCGCCCACAGTAGTTTATCATGCCTAAGAAGGCTTTTAGTTCTGTAATGTTTCTCGGTGCAGGTGTCTCGCGAAAAGCCTTGACATTTTCTTCCACGGGGTGCAGGCCCTGTGTGTCGACCTTATGGCCCAAGTAAACTACCTCTTTAGCTTGGAAAAGACATTTTCCTCACTTCAAGTACACCCCCATTTGTGAGAAGCGTTTCAGCAACTCCTCCAAATTAGCTAAGTGTTATTCATCAGCTCGTCCAATGACTAAGGCACCACCCAGATAAACAACGACATGGGTAATCCATGAAGCAGATTTTCCACTGTACGCTGCAAAATAGCACACGCCAATGAGACCCCAAAGAGTAGTCGAGTATATTGATACAATCCTCGATGTGTATTGATGGTCACGGATCCCCTGGAGCCTCCTTCCAACTCTACCTGCTGGTAGGCGTGGCTCATGTTGAGTTTTGAATATGTGATGGCCTCTGCTAATTTTAAATATAATTCATCAATCTTCAGTATCGGGTGTCTATCAAGTTTGGCTACTCTGTTTACAGTTAACTTATAGTCACCGCATAAGTGAACACTTTGGTTTGGCTTCAGTAGGGGCTCTATGGGTGCCGCCCACTTGGAAAATTGCACCGGTTATAAGATACCCAACTTTTCCAGCCTGTTTATCTTGGTCTCAACCTTGTCCCATAGAGCATAAGGGACTGGTCTAGCTCTGATAAATCTGGGAGTTGCATTACGGTCTATGTGGATTTTGGCTTGTAGCCCATGAATTTGTCCTAGCTCGTCACTGAAAATGGAAGCGTACTTTTGTAACAATTCCTACCCACTTTCAGGTTGTGCAATGAACAGATGTCAGATTCTGCTTCCTCGTAAAAAATCCCTCCATACCCGGGATCAACCTAGTGAACCTTCTCTGAACTGCCTCCAATTCTAGTATATCTTTCCTTAGATAAAGGGACCAAAACTGTACACAGTATTCTAGGTATTGTCTAACTAGTGCCTTGTATAGTTTTTGCAAGGCTTCCCTATTTTTACACTCCATTCTCATTGAAATAAAGGCCAACATTCCATTTGCCTTACCTATTACCTGCTGAACTTGCATGTTAGCTTTTTGTGATTCATGCACAAGGACTCTCAAATCCCACTGTGCTGCAGCCTTCTGCAGTCTTTCTCTATTTAAATAACATTCAGCTCCTCTATTCTTCCTGTCAAAGTTCACAAACTTACATTTTTCCGCACTATATTCCATCTGCCAAGATTTTGCCCACTCACTTAACCTGTCTCTATCTCTTTGTGTCATCCTCATCTCACCACCTGCCTTCCCACATATTTTTGTTCCCAACAAGATAGCTTGTGGAATTTAAACCCAATGAATAAATCTGAAATTGGAAGCTAGTGTCAGTAATGGTAACCAAGAAACTATCATTGATTGTTGTAAAAACCCATCTGGTTCACCAATACAGTTTAGGGAAGGAAATCTGCTGCCCTTACCAGGTCTGGCTTACATGGGACTCCAGACCCACAGCAATGTGGTTGACTTTTAACTGCCCTCTGAATTGGTCTAGCAAAGCACCCAGTTCAAGGGAGGGATGGGCAACAAATGCTGGCATTACCAGTGATGTCTACATCTCATGAAAGAATAATTTTTTAAAGCCATTAATTGCATGTCTCAGGGAGCCTCATCCTTGAGTCGCACAGGTTCTCGGCTCATGATTGTTTGCACGTCAATAAAAATTAATTTTTGACTTGTGCTGCCAAGCTGTTTCCTCTCAGTTTTTGGCTAGCGGGGGCTGTTTCCTGCTTCGCGGCAGAGTCCCAGCTTTTCGCACCACTTTCAGCTGACTGTTCCCCGCTGACTAGGAGAACGTCGCCATTTTGCGCCCCTTGAATCACTTGTGAATCTCTTACAGCACCTTCCATTGCCAGCACTATTTCTACCGCTTTCTTAAAATCAAGATTCACTTCAGCCAGCAAACTTCACTGAATAGCATCCTCCTGTACGCCACATACCAACCAATCTCTGAGCATGTCATTCAGGGTTTCACTGAAATCACAATATTCTGTTAGATGTTTTAATTTTGACACATAGGTAGCAATGGTCTCTCCCGGGCTCGATTTCATGAATTGAACCCGAACCTCTGCATTGTGACTGAGGGCTTGGGTTGAAAATGTCTCTTAATGAGGCCTATTCATTCACCGAAGGCCTTTGAAACTGGGGCACTGGGGGCCGTCAAGCTTCAAATTAAACTGTAGGGGCAGAATTTAGCCCTTGTTGGGTAGGCTCGGCAGGGGCGGGTGGGGGTGGTCGGGAAGCCGACCGCCACCTGCGATAGAGGCTGGCAGGCGATTTCATGCTGGCGGGCCAATTACCATCCATCCAGCGTGAAACGCGAGTGGTAGCGCTCAGCGCTGCCTGTGCGGGTTTGGGGGGGTGGAGGGCGAGCACGAAATTCGCACATGTGCACAAGTACGCTCTTCAAAATCTCTCTGAGGTACAGAGCTGCTTCAGGAAGGTTAAGAGCCTTTTAAAAAACAATAAAGAATTGAAAAATGTAATAAAACATGTCCCCTCGTGTGACTGTCACATGAGCAGGGCCATGGTATTCATTAAATTTGAAAACTTTTATTTTATTTTTATTTGCTTTTGGAAACCTCATCCCTCCCATGGATGAGGTTTCCAAAAAAATGCAAAGGCTGCTTAGCCTTTTCGCCAGCCCGCTAACCATGAGGTTGGGCGGGCAGAGAAAAATTTAACTTAATTGATTCTTTAATGACCTTAACAGGCCTTTTAATTGTCAGCGGGTGTGCTGCCGACTCCGTTTTAGTGGGTTGCAGAACAATTGGACGACTGGGCACATTGTACAATCTCCTTGCTAAAGCTGGCCATGGAGCCTCCACTGGTGGAGGTGCTCACACCACTTGCAATGTCATCATCCCGGTTTGGACCAGTCCCCCCATGGTTCAAGCTAACAGTGCAGCCTTGCAGTGGGGGTCAGGAGAATGCCTGCACCTGAGCTGAGAGCACAGCATGCATTCCAGTGGGCAATTGTCCGCCAATCGATCAGGTGGAGTGGGGCGGAGGTGAGTGGGGTTTCAGACAGCCATGCAGCGCACTAAACTCCGGCCACCCAAGTGGTGGCTAACATTCTTTGGGATGCATTAAGGGGCCGTCAGACTTAACCGAGAGATTCTTAGTACACCCATGCGAACCCACAAGTCTCTCTCTTTCAGCCTGCAGGAGGGGTACATCAGGAGCATGGAGCCTCATGGCTTACAGAGAGCAGAGATGAAGGAGAAGAGAGGGATGGAGGTACCTGGCTGGACAGAGGGAGGAGCAGCACCCTTCAGAAGATAAGACAACTGGGGCTCCTGCGTATGCTGCTGAAGAGCCACAGTGTGCCATCGCTGCTCAGCACCTAGCTAGATCCAGCCTTTCATTCCTGTAGGTGACTGAGAACCAGTGTCGCTGAAGACTGCGCATGTCTAGGGAACCGGTCGGTCACATCTGCCACCTGCTGCAGGATTTGGCACTACAGGGACATGATGGCCATCCACTGCCAATGGCCGTGAAAGTGACTGCAGCACTCAATTTTTATGCCAGTGGTTACTGTCAGGGGTCCACAGGTGACCTCGGTGGGATATTGCAAGCCTCTAGCCACGAATACATGCACGAGGTCATGGAGGTCATCTTCGCAAAGGCACACAGCTTTATGCATTTCATCCAGGATCAAGAAAGCCAGGAAGCAAGAGTGTTGGGATTTGCCCAGGTTTTCCACAGGTGCAGGGTGCCATCGACTGCACTCACGTGGCACTCAGATCTCCGTGGCAACTAACGGTCAATTATGTCAACCACAAGGGCTTCTAGTCGCTGGATGTTCAGCTGGTAAGCGACCACCACAAATGCACCCTGCAGGTCTGCACATGGTTCCCATGGACTGTCCACGCCTCCTACATTCCTAGTAGGTCTTAGATCCCTGACATATTCCAGGGTCCACAGATGCTGCAGGGGTGGCTCCTCGGGAACAGATGTGGCTGATGAATGTCTGACCCCTGCCTGGCTGATGGCCCCTCGCTTGCCCTCTGTGGAACAGGGTCATATCATGAAGATGCAGCAGTGAAATTTTAACCTCTCCTGATCCTATGGCACCCTTTGTGAGCTGAACGCTTCAGGACAACACTGTCGCCGGACACAGGTACTGATGGGATAGGGGGGCAGTTGCACCTCAAAGGTGCTGTGAGCATACAAGGAGAATGACGGAACTCAGTGCTACTGGCCCAAGACATTCTGGCAGCAATGATAAGCACCATCAAGATTCAAAAATGTCTAATGTGACCAGTGACTGTGAAGGGGCACCATCAGTGTGCTGGGAAGCCTGCATAAAGCACATGGAAGAGATCCTAGGCTGAGACACCCGCCTTTATCTTGTGCAGGGACCAAGGTTTCACACCTGAGGAACACAAACACTGCTCATCAGAACAAGGAGCCATAGGCAAGGAGACATTCTTGGGAGTTTATTTACCTGGAGGGCCCCAGCCTGCTTTCGGGGTCCTGCTGTGTGGCAGTGGCACCCTCCTCGGCCTGTGGAGCTGGAGCTGCTGGGGTCGCAGGAAGAGGGGATTTGCCCAGAAGGAAACAACAGTTCGGACCTGTACTCTTATTTCCCAGTTTTACTGGTGTTCCATTTTAAGGTATACAAGACCGGTTCAGGCCAGTATTATTATTTCCCAGTTTTTACTGTCTTTTCCTTCTGGGCGGATAGGCCGGACAGTCCCGGAGTTATCTGGGTGGATCGCCCCGGGATGTGTACCTGCTGATCCTCCTCCCTATGGGTGCCCGGCAGCCCCCGGCTGACTCCTTGAGGGGAAGGGGAAGCTGGAGTGAGGTTGAGCTGCCCTCCACCCCTCTTGCGTTGACACTGTTGGAGGCCAACTATGTTGTCAGCGATGGAGATCAGCACAAGTAGCAGTGCAGGACCGATGTCCAAGACTGAGGTCTCCATGGCGGATGCCATCCAACCAGTGTTGACCCCGGACTGAAGGTGGATAGGCTCCTCCATCGTGCCTTGCAATCTGAGGACATCCCTTCCTCATGTCCCTGCGCCTGCCTTTGCAGCTCCAGAAACTGAAGTATGATCGAGACCAGAGGCTCGTCATCTGACTCGGACTCAGCAGATTTCTGGCCTTCAGCAGTCCTCCGAGTGCTAGAAACCTGGGAAGTCCCTGCCTCCACCCGCTGGGCATCAGACACCGTGATGTGCTCACCGGTTTGTGACCCCAAGGCTCCTCTAAAGCTAGGTCTAACTGAGGTGTCTGTCTCTGTGCGGGTGGAGGGTGTGGCTGAGTGCTGTGACAGGACTTCAGTTAGGGTTTCAGCAGATTCCTGGAGAGGCAATGGCATAGTCACTGGACTGGTAATCCAGAGACCCAGAGTAATCCTCTGGGGACCTGGGTTGTAATTCAATAAAAAACCTGGAAGTAAAAGTCTAATGATGATCATGAAACCATTATCGATTGCCTTAAAAGCCCATCTGGTTCACCAATGTCCTTGGGGAAGGAAATCTGCTGTCCTTACCTGGTCTGGCCCACATGTGACTCCAGATCTGCAGGACTGTGGTTGACTCTTAAATGTCCTCTGAAATGGCCCAGCAAGCTACTCAGTTGTATCAAACCTCTATAAAGTCAATAAAAAAGCGTAATGAAACTGGATGGACCACCCGGCATCAACCTAGTCATCCAGCCCTGTGGACTCTGCTAAGTCCTCCTGACTAACATCCGGGATGTGTGCCAACATTCGGAGAGCTGTATCACAGACTAGTCAAGCAGCCATACTCATGGAAGCATACCTTACAGATAATGTCCCAGACACCACCATCACCATCCCTGGGTATGTCCTGTCCCATGGCAGGACAGGCCCAGCAGATGTTGTGGACCACTGCTATACAGTTGAGTAGGAATTGCCCCAGGAGTCCTCAATATCGACTCCGGACCCCATGAAGTCTCAAGGCATCAGGTCAAACATGGGCAAGGAAACCTCCTGCTGATTACCACAGGCCGCCTTCCCTCAGCTGATGAATCAGTGCTCCTCCATGTTGAACATCACTTGGAGGAAGCATTGAGGGTGGCAAGGGCACAGAATGTACTCTGGGTGAGCGACTTCAATGGCCATCACCAAGAGTGGCTCAGTGGCACCACTGCTGACCGAGCTGGCCGAGTCCTAGCTGCTAGACTGGGTCTGGGCAGGTGGTGAAGGAACCAATAAGAGAGAAAAACATACTTGACCTCATCCTCACCGACCTGTTTGCCGCAGGTGCATCTGTCCATGACAGTATCAGTAGGAGGGACCACAGCACAGTCATTGTGGAGACAAAGTCCCGTCTCCACATTATGGATACCCTCCATCGTGTTGTGTGGTACTATCACCGTGCTAAATGGGTTGGATTTTGAACAGATCTAGCAACTCAAGACTAGGCATCCATGAGGCACTGTGGGCCATCAGCAGCAGCAAATTTCTACTCAATCACAATCCGTAACCTTATGGTCCAGCATATCGCCGATATATCCTCCACTCTACCATTGCCACCAAGTCAGGGGGTCAACCCAGGAGAGCATGCCAGGAGCAGCACCAGGCATACCTAAAAATGAGGTGTCAACCTAGTGAAGCTACAGGACTAATTGTGTAACAAAAAGCATAAGCAGCAAGTGATAGACAGAGCTAAGTGATCCCACAGCTAACGGATCAGATCTAAGCTCTGCAGTCCTTCCACATCCAGTCGTGAATCATGGTGGACAATTAAACAACTCACTGGAGGAGGAGGCTCCACAAATATCCCCATCCTCAATGATGGAGGAGCCCAGTACATCAGTGCAAAAGATAAGGCTGAAGCATTTGCAACAACATTGAGCCAGAGGCCAAGTGGATGATTCATCTTGGCCTCCTCTGGAGGTCCCCAGCATCACAGATGTCAGTCTTCACAGATGCCACTGACTGCCCTTGACATCAAAGCAACATTTGACCGAGTATGGCATCAAGGAGCCCCAGCAAAACTGGAGTCAATGGGAATCAGGGGCAAAACTCTCCACTGGCTGGACTCATACCTAGCACAATGGAAGATGGTTGTGGTTGTTGGACGTCAATCATCTCAGTTCCAGGACATCACTGCAGGAGTTCCTCAGGGTAGTGTCCTAGGCCCAACCATCTTCAGCTGCGTCATCAATGACCTCCATTCCATCATAAGTTCAGAAGTGGGGATGTTCACTGATGATTGCACAATGTTCAGCACCATTCGCGATTCTTCAGATGCTGAAGCAGTCCATGTCCAAATGCAGCAAGACCTGGACAATATCCAGGCTTGGGCTGACATGTGGCTAGTAACATTCGTGCCACACAAGTGCCAGGTAATGACCATCTCCAACAAGAGAGAATCTAACCATCGCCCCTTGACATTCAATGGCATTATCATTGTTTCATCCCCGACTATCAACATCCTAGGGTTACCACTGATCAGAAACTGAACTGGACTAACCATATAAATACTGTGTCTACAAGAACAGGTCAGATGCTAGGAATCCTGTGGTGAGTAACTCACCTCCTGACTCCCCAAAGCCTGTCTACAATCTACAAGGCATAAGTCAGGAGTGAGATGGAATACTCTCCACTTGCCTGGATGAGTGCAGCTCCAACAACACTCAATAAGCTTGACACCATCCAGGACAAACTTGATTGGCACCACATCCACAAACGTTCTTCCATCCACCGCCGATGCATGTTGTGCACCATCTACAAGATGCAGTGCAGGAACTCACCAAGGTTCCTTAGACAGCACCTTCCAAACGCACGACCACTACCATCTAGAAGGACAAGGGCAGCAGATAGATGGGAACACCACCACCTGGAAGTTCCCCTCCAAGCCACTTACCATCCTGACTTTGAAATATATCGCTGTTCCTTCACTGTCACTGGGACAAAATCCTGAACCTCTCTCCCGAAAAACACTGTGGGTGTACCTACACCACAGGGACTGCAGAGGTTCAAGATGGCAACTCACCACCACCTTCTCAAGAGTAATTCAGGATAGGCAATAAGTGCTGGCCTAGCCAGCAAAGCCCACATCCCGTAAATGAATTTTTAAAAAGCGTCTTTGTGGTTTGGGTCGAGTACCTGGGTCTTAGACTGTGTCAGCTGTTTCCCAGATGTGCCTGCGAAATCAAGGGGAGATAATTAGTGCATGGCAGTGGCCTGTGAAGGAGGACACATCACTCATGGCATGGTTGTCTGATGGATGTTGCACTGCTGGATCCTCACTTGGTTGAGCAGCACAACCTCACCGACAGGAACAGTCCAGATCATCGCCAGCCAGCTGGATGGCTCTATGTTCAGGCATTCTACAACCTCTCCTTGTTGTTGTGTGCCAGCTTGTTCTGCACGAATAGAGATGGAGAGAGTGTGAGCAGGATACCTGCCAGGCCAGATGATAAGTATGCCTGGCATTTGTTGGTGGTGAGTGGTCCCATGAATGGGACGTAGACAATGATGGTGAATGTGAAAGAGTGAATGGTGATGTCCCTTGAACTGACAGTAAGTGAGATCGCTTTGAATGTGTGATGGGTTCGTGAGTGTCTGAGTTAAGAGTGATGAGAAGAGTGACTTACCCTGGTGGAACGGAGGAGATCATTCATCCTCTTTTGGCACTGGGTGGATGTCCTCTTTTGCACAGCGTTGGCACTGACCACCGCTGCCAGCGCCTCCCGAGCAGTATTGGTGATGTTATTGCCCCTCCTGTGGCTGGAACTGGGGTAGAGGACATCATGGCGGTCCTCCACCGGGTCCAAAAGACATTCAAGGGATGCGTCACTGAATCGGGGGTCTGCAATCTCTTGCCTTTCGGGGCCATGTCTTCTGTGAAGCAGTCCTGGGCCGGAAGCACTAAGAGGTGTACGGCTGCTGCAATTTAAATATGGCGTCCGGCATGAGGAAACGGCGAGGTGATGGCGTGGTGGGTGAAATGGAGGCTGCTTGCCAGCGAAACGGAGTGTTTCCCGGGAATGCATGATTAATAAAGCGGGATTGGGACGATACAGTGTAAAAAGCTGCCATTGCAGCCAACGGGTAAAACATTCTTTTTCCTGCCTGCTACCGCTCTTAGTGTAAATCTGTGAGCTTTCCACCCTGAATCTCTCCATCTCTCTATCTCGCTTTCCTCATTTTAGACACTCCTGAAAACCTATCTCTTTGACTAAGCTTTTTGTCATCTGCCCCAATGTCTCCTCGTGTGGCTTGGTGACTTGTTTTGTGTTATAATGTCTCTGCAAAGTGCCTTGGGACGTTTTGTTATGTCAGTGGTGCAACAAATCATACCGATCTCAAAAGATACACCTAATTATGACTGAGTAAGTGAGGTGAGATCTCTTAGAGTGCCCATTACAGGTTCTAACCCTTCCTCAGCATTCAGAAAGTCCCGAAATCAGCAGGCATCTGACATAGTTGCTTCACCATGATTTTCCAGGGGCATCCAACAGAATTATGATGGTAGATCAGCAGAACACCTCCCAGAATTTGGGCAGAAATATTCATCCTGCGGGCGGGCGTGCGTCCAACCCGAGTTGGGGTAAAATAGTGTGCAATGCCATCGGGTGAGCGTCCTGATGTCATCGCGCACTCACGTGATATTTCGCTCGAGGGCACGTGTGGGTGCCGGAGCGGTGCCCGCCATTAAGTAAGAGGCCACTTAAGGCCCTTAACAGTCCAATTAACTGCGATTTTATGTTGACCGTGCGATTTTCTGCTCATCGCACAGACAAAGCAGGCAGGCGGCCAGCCAACATTTTCACAAACCTCATCCAAGGGTGGGATAAAAAGGGTCAGCAGCATTGCCAGTCTGAGTAGTGAGCAGGTTTGGAGATAGTTTACAGCTGGTTGCTTATTGGTACTTGGCAACTTCACCTCTGTTCGGGGCTTCTTTCTTAGCATTTTCAGGCCTCATTTCAGGTCTGATTGCTGTCAGCCAGGCCCCTGGAGGATCCAGACAATGTGGACACTTCACAGTGTCAGTCAGCCTTCTGTAACTGTAATAATGGTGATTGTGGTCTCTGCTGGAGGCACCTCCTCTGAGGAGGAGGAGGAGGAGGGAGGCAGAAGGGAGAGGAGGCCAGGTGTCCAAATGCAGCATCCAGGGGAGTGAATCTGTGGGAGGAGAGGTGCAGGCACAAGGTGGGGCAGGGTCAGCTGGAAGTCCAAGGCAGAAGGGGCCACAGAGGATGCCACTATCCTGCTGCCAGGGTTTACAGGCAGCGATGCAGCTACCTCAATATGTACAAGATGCAATGCCAAAGGAAGCTCTGCCTCTCAAGGGAGACCATCACCTCCATTTGCCAGATGATCGGGCCTGAGATCAGCTCCAACTGTGTGGGTGGACACCTCATACCAGTGGCTCTGAAGGTCACAATGGCCTTCAAATTCTATGCCTTTGGCTCTTTCCAGGGCTTGGTGGGGGATCTTTGTGGAGTGTCTCAATCAGCTGTCCACAGTTGCGTTAAGCTGGTGACAGAAGCTCTGTTCAGGCAGATACGAACATTTATGCTTTACTGTACGGACGAGGCCAGCCAGGCTGAGCGAGCCAGAGGCTTTGCAGTGATCGCTGGGTTCCCCCGCGTCCAGGGTACAATCGACTGCCCGCATGTGGCCATAAAGGTGCCAGCAGGTCAGCCTGCTGCCTTGGTTAACGGGAAGGGATTCCACTCCATAAATGTGCAGATAGTGTGTGACCACAGGATGCAGGTTCTGCAAGCCTGTGCAAGGTACCCTGGCAGCTCCCATGACGCTTACATCCTCAGACATTCCCAGGTGCCGAGCCTCTTCAGTGCTCCTGCCCGACTAGATGGATGGCTGCTGGGTGACAAGGGCTATCTGCTGAAGAGGTGGCTCATGGCGCCTCTCTGCCACTCAAGAACAGAGGCAGAGAAGCTTTACAACACGAGTCATGCCTCCAAAACGGCAGTGGTAGAGAGGACCATGGGTCTTCTCAAGATGCGCTTCCGATGCCTGGACCGTTCAGGGGGAGCACGACAATACCCCCCAGAGTGGGTGTCAATGATAATGGTTGCACACTGCACTCTCCACAATCTGGCACTGGCAAGGGGGGACCCACTGGAGGAAGGGGATCTTGACGCAGCTGCACTGGCCACAGATGATGATTCCAGTAGTGAGTCCGAAGATGAGCACTCTGAGAGTGTGGAGCCAGGCCTCAGTAACCTCTAGGGAGGCAGGAACACCTTGATCCAACGCTCCTTCAGCTTCAAAAATAAGCTTCAAATGCATGCCAGGGCTGCTTCCTCCATCCCGGATGTCTGAAAGGACCCTCTCATTTGAACACAAAGAACACTCAGTGTCTGTGCAATAAAGTTCAGAGCCACTTACATCCAGCATTACATACTGGTGTTCCCTGCACCAATAAAATAAAAAGGTGAAGCATACTCAGGCCATGATGACAAAAACAAAACTTATCTTATCTGGAAAATTCCAAACTATTTACATAGACTTCTCTGGTCTTCATTCCTAGGCCAGTAAATAAAGTAAACATAAATGAATATAAAATCATCCACGAATTCTTGTGATCATGGTGCCGTAAACTTATGTTTGCAAGTGCTAAATCTAGGTGTTCCCCCCTCACTGGTACTGGTTTTGGAAACAGCCTGCTGACTCTGGTGTCCTGTTGGCCTTGATGACCTTGGCGGTCGTCGTCTGGCTAGTGGAGCCTGTGCTGACCCCACCTGAGAGGGAATAGCCAGTGCCACGGCTGGCATCTCCCCAGTCATCATGGTTTCATCAGATCCGACGGTCACTGGCAGAGGGGCGGAGAAGCTGATGCTGTTATCCTGAGCACCCTGAGAGGAGCCCACAGAGACAACAGGCAGCTCATGCACCAACACGAGGTCACTCTGGGCCTCTCTGTATACCACTGATGGACGTGCGCCTAGCTGGGATACTGGGTGCCTCATCCATCTCTCACACTGACACTGATCGCCTGAGGTCATTGCCTGTGTGAGGGCTTGCAGGTCTGAGCGCAACCCCAAGAATCCCTGATTCTGTCCCTGGAGCTGCCTTTCCATGAGAGTCACTGCTCTCTCAATGGAGGAGGCAGCGTGCTTGCCCATGGCAGTCAACACAGTCCTCACACTCCGCATCGACTCCTCCATCACGGAAACCATGGCACACAGACCCTCATGAATCTCCCCCAGATATTTCCATACATCTCGCTGGACATCCAGCATCTGCTGCCTAATGGACGGCTCCAGAGGCTCATCATCAGCCTTCGACTGAGCATTGCCCTGATCCCCAGCAGTCCTCTGACAGCCGACGCCTTGGGCATTCTCTGCCCCCGTCTGCACCCAAGCGATTGTGACGCCCCTTCACTAATGTGCACCGAGATACTGGCTGCTGCTCTAATACCCACTGAGGTGTCGGTATCTGTGCTAATGCCTGCTTCAGAGAGTGGGTGTGACACAAGTGCAAATGATGCCCGGTGGTCCTCTGCTGTCAGGGGTGGCCCTTTGGGGTCTGCAGATTGGGCACCTGCTGGCGAACCTAAAAGGGAGAAGAAGGACATGGCATTAGTTAAAGTCATCACACTGTCACAGCGCATACCAGACACCCTGGTGAGACAATGGAGATCTGCATCATGGTGCCCTTGTCTTCAATGGGAAATGCAGGTTTGAGGCTCACGTCAATGAAGAGACTGCAATAGTTTGGTTGCACAATCCGAAAATCTCACCTCTGTGCACTGCCTTCGTCTGGCACCTCCGCCTCTCCACGCCCGGTTGCACAGAGAGTGTGCCGGCTCTCAAGCTCTCGGGCATCCTGCTCGAACCTGGTGAACAGCAGCAGGTTGGGCGGGCCTCCATCTGTATGTGCTCTCTCAGCTGGGTTATGGCTCATCTTCTCCTGAAAGGACAGAGGAGCATTGATTAGTTCACTCTCTACCTGCAGCACCATTGCTGCCTGGTGAACCCAACCTCTGGAACACCTCACAGTGCACATCCGAGTTGTGGCCCTCAAGCCATAAGGCACTCAGTCCAAGCAGCCAGGTCTCACCCATTTGGCCAGCTCCAGTGTGATTGACAGTTGCCACTCAGACTCTAATGCCCCTGAGGTCCATGAGGGGATAGCCAGCCCTTAATACTTTTGCACACTGACCCATGCCAACACAGTACTCACCCTTCCTGAACGTAGAAGGTCATTGAAGCGCTTCCAGCGCTGCACCCATATGCGTCGCACCATGTCCTGGCTGCTCACCAGGGCTGCCACCTCCTCCCATGTGCCCCCTTGGTGAGGTGCGGTGGCCTCCTCCTCCTATCTCTGGGGTCAAGGGCATCCCTGTGGCAGCCACCTCCTCCAGGAGGACAGTGAGGCACTCATCAGAAAAGCGGGGGTGGGGGGGGGGAGCCAGTGCCCACCTGACATGCCCTCCCGCCTGGCATTTGCAGCCGCACTTGACTCCGTTGTTACAATGGCAGACAGACGTCCTTCCCTGGCAGCCTTTCTGGGGCTGCCTTGGCCATTTTTAAACCAGCTCAGGCATTGCACCAGGCCATTGGACCTGGCAGCCGACAGGTCCCCACCCCCTTTCGGCCCTTCCCGGCCAATGTGGAGCCGTGTTCCATACTGGGCGAGCATTAATTGGCTCGCCAGTGCAAAATCACAGTCGGGGCCCGATCGGTTTCGCTGCCACTCCAGGGCCCGGCCGCCTCACCCCCTCCGACTTGGGAAAAATTCTGCCCATGGTGTTTGTATTTGCATGAGCCGTGTGACTGTATCAAAAAATGAAAGGCAAAAGCATTTGGCGCTGTATTACAGTGCTTTCAAGAGCTCACAATATATGTTCTACCCGATATCTTGGAACAGCATTAAACAAACTCACATGAGGAGGGTCTCACCTTAATCTCCTCTCCCTGCTGCTACTATTTTTCATCCTGGAGTCTTTCTCCTGCTGTTACACTTGCTTGGGAGGTTGAAAATCATTTTCTTCATTTTTTTAACATGGACACATTGTCAATATCGTGCCAGTTCCTTTTATTCCTGGCACTTACTAAGTCATCTCCTATTTGGACTCTTTCCTTTGGGTGTGATTCGGTGGATTTATAATATTTCCTGAGCTGGTTATCCTTCTGGCCCTGTCAATGCAACTTGACTTCCTGGTGTCACATTTTTGTCACACTTTTTATGCCTTTTTCTCCTATTGAAAAAAAACCACATTTATTGTGAGGTTTCTTGATCTCGACAGGTCACTTTGACTACTTAGTTCGGCTGTTTGCCAAAAATCACTCATAATGTTTTCTGAAATCTCTATTAGGTGACATTTGTTTTTCCCAGTAATTGGAATTTTTGGTGTATAGCATCAACACTCCACAGTCTTCATAGGGCATTCTATCACCTCATTGGAGGTTGTAGGTGCAGTTGGGTGTGACAGTGGCATAGTGAAAATGTCACTAGACTAGTAACCCAGAGACCTGGTTTTATGTTTTTGGTTATCAGGTTAACATGCAACTAACTGCATTCTCTTAAAGGTGCATAGCACTCCACTTTACCCCCATCCCTCCCGCTTCACTTGAAAGTACAATTGACAAGCATCACAACATCCCAATTATTTACATGAATACAAGTCAAGTCTCTCAGGAGGCTTCCTCAGATGAGTCGAGCATCGTAGCTCAAAGGCCTTGGCTGGTTTTTCTAAGACCCCCGTCTCAGGGACCAACTGTCCACCAGGATCTTCGGTGGAAGTGGGCAAGTTTGCGTCTTCGACCCTCTTGGGCCCAACATGCCCCACCGGTACTTCCAGATCGTGTGACATTTCTTCCACGTGTGGTGCAGACTCAAACGCAAATGATAATGGCATTCCTTCTTGTGGGACTGTGTCTCTTCTATGGAGATGATCCTTGTGTGGTCTAATTACTCGGCCGTTTACCGACACATTATAGGAGAGAGGTCCTGTCACGGCACTCACTTCGCCTAAGAGCCAATTGGGCCCATCTCCAAAGTTCTTCACGAGAACTGTGTCTCCCACCATGAAATGTATTTCATGATTATGGCCATCATGTCCAGCCTTCTGGGCCTCTTGGCTTCTCACCAACCTCCCCCATAAATTCAGCTTGATAAGAGTTAGACGGGTGTGGAAATGTCTCTTCATTAGTAATTCAGTGGGGGCAATACCGGTGGTCGTGTGTGGCATTGTCTGGTATGTGTACAGGAACCGTGACAATCTGGTGCTGATGGAATCCCCTTCCAGCTTTTTCATCCCGGAATTAAAAGTTTGGACCGCCTATTCAGCCAAACCATTAGAGGCGGGGTGGTAAGGCGAAGTTTTGATATGCTTTATTCCGTTGAGGGTTGTAAACCTGTGGAACTCCCCACTAGTAAATGCAATCCCGTTGTCTGACACGAGCACCTCCGGTAACCCTTGCGCTGCAAAACACTGTCGCAAATGGTTGCAAATCAGCAGACGTGGGTGACCGGACATCGTAGACATCCATCCACTTGGAGTGGGCATCTATTAGGTAAAGGAGCATCGTGCCCAAGAAGGGCCCAATGTAGTAGATGTGGAGGCGCACCCAGGGCCACCCTGGCCATTCCCAGGGGTGCAGTGGGCGAAAGGGGGTAGCTTTTGTACCTGTTGGCATTGAAGACAACTTTTGACTAGGCTTTCAATGTCCACGTCCATCCCTGACTGCCACAAGTAACTGCACATGGCATCTTCATCCTACTAATGCCAGGGTGAGCGATATGTAATTCAGCCAGTAGTGGCCTTCGCCCTCTTGGGGGCACGATAACCCTTGCTCCCCCGAGCAATATGCTGTCCTGGCAGGTGGACTCATATTTGCAATTGAAATAGAGCTTCATGTCATCAGACTTTGACTCACCTGACCATCCATTCAAGACCTCTTCCCAGACGTGAGATAAAAGTGGATCTCGGTGTGTCCACTCACGAATTTGTTTGGCCTGGACAGGGGAGGAATCCAAAAAATTTAGTACTGGGGAAGTTCCTGGGGAATTGGAACCTTTATGTTGTTATCTGGCAGGGGGATGCGTCTCAGCGAATCAGCATGTGCGATCTGGCTTCCCGATCGGTGAATAAAAGTGCATTCATAAGCAGCCAATATCAGTGCCCACCTCTGGATGCAAGCAGATGTGATGGGGGTATCACATTATCTTCTCCAAATAATCCCAGCAGAGGCTTGTGGTCAGATATAATGTGAAAATGGGGACCGTGGAGGTATTGATTGAATTTCTTAACAGCAAACACAGCAGATAAACCCTCCTTCTCAATTTGAGAATATTGTCACTCTGCATCACTGAGCGTGCGAGATGTATAACCAAAGCCATCCACCATCCGATGTGTAAATGCAGCCCCTACTCCATAAGGGGATTCGTCACAAGTTAAAATCAATTCTTTCTTTAGATCAAATTGGACCAGTAGGGCTGATGATCTTAACAGCTGCTTTACTTTTGGAAACGCATCCTGGTGTGGAGCTTGCCAAATCTGTTTTTAATTTTTCTTAAGCAATGCGTATAATGGAGCCAGTACAGTTGATAGATTTAAGAGAAATCGCCCACAGTAGTTTATCATGCCTAAGAAGGCTTTTAGTTCTGTAATGTTCCTCGGTGCAGGTGTCTTGCGAAAAGCCTTGACATTTTCTTCCACGGGATGCAGGCCCTGTGTGTCGACCTTACGGCCCAAGTAAACTACCTCTTTAGCTTGGAAAAGACATTTTCCTCACTTCAAGTGCACCCCTATTTGTGAGAAGCGTTTCAGCAACTCCTCCAAATTAGCTAAGTGTTATTCATCAGCTCGTCCAATGACTAAGGCACCACCCAGATAAGCAACGACATGGGTAATCCATGAATCAGATTTTCCACTGTACACTGCAAAATAGCACACGCCAATGAGACCCCAAAGAGTAGTCGAGTATATTGATACAATCCTCGATGTGTATTGATGGTCACGGATCCCCTGGAGCCTCCTTCCAACTCTACCTGCTGGTAGGCGTGGCTCATGTTGAGTTTTGAATATGTGATGGCCCCTACTAATTTTAAATATAATTCATCAATCTTCAGTATTGGGTGTCTATCGAGTTTGGCTACTCTGTTTACAGTTAACTTATAGTCACCGCATAAGTGAACACTTTGGTTTGGCTTCAGTAGGGGCACTATGGGTGCCGCCCACTTGGAAAATTGCACCGGTTATAAGATACCCAACTTTTCCAGCCTGTTTATCTTGGTCTCAACCTTGTCCCATAGAGCATAAGGGACTGGCCTAGCTCTGATAAATCTGGGAGTTGCATTACGGTCTATGTGGATTTTGGCTTGTAGCCCATGAATCCGTCCTAGCTCGTCACTGAAAATGGAAGCGTACTTTTGTAACAATTCCTACCCACTTTCAGGTTGTGCAATGAACAGATGTCGGATTCTGCCTCCTCGTAAAAAATCCCTTCATACCCGGGATCAACCTAGTGAACATTCTCTGAACTGCCTCCAATTCTAGTATATCTTTCCTTAGATAAGGGGACCAAAACTGTACACAGTATTCTAGGCGTTGTCTAACTAGTGCCTTGTATAGTTTTAGCAAGGCTTCCCTATTTTTATACTCCATTCTGTTTGAAATAAAGGCCAACATTCCATTTGCCTTACCTATTACCTGCTGAACTTGTATGTTAGCTTTTTGTGATTCATGCACAAGGACTCTCAAATCCCACTGTGCTGCAGCCTTCTGCAGTCTTTCTCTATTTAAATAACATTCAGCTCCTCTATTCTTCCTGTCAAAGTTCACAAACTTACATTTTCCCACACGATATTCCATCTGCCAAGATTTTGCCCACTCACTTAACCTGTCTCTATCTCTTTGTGTCATCCTCATCTCACCACCTGCCTTCCCACATATTTTTGTTCCCAACAAGATAGCTTGTGGAATTTAAACCCAATGAATAAATCTGAAATTGGAAGCTAGTGTCAGTAATGGTAACCAAGAAACTATCATTGATTGTTGTAAAAACCCATCTGGTTCACCAATACAGTTTAGGGAAGGAAATCTGCTGCCCTTACCAGGTCTGGCTTACATGGGACTCCAGACCCACAGCAATGTGGTTGACTTTTAACTGCCCTCTGAATTGGTCTAGCAAAGCACTCAGTTCAAGGCAGGGATGGGCAACAAATGCTGACCTTACCAGTGATGTCTACATCCCATGAAAGAATAATTTTTTAAAAGCCATTAATTGCATGTCTCAGGGAGCCTCATCCTTGAGTCGCACAGGTTCTCGGCTCAACCCTCTCTGCTTTGGAAGACAGAGAGACTGAAAGTTTATGGGGATCGAGGATGATGATAAATCTCCTACAGTCTACTCTCCAACAGGTAAATGAGAATTGAGCTGTACCCTGTTAATAGGGGCAATAATGCAATGGGCATGGAATATATTGCTTTTCCTGCAGTGTGTAGATGTGTACCTCCATCCCCAATTCCTAAGGAATGAGGACCATGAACATTGCCTGACCTTGGACTGATCCACCACAACCTTCCACGGTCACCACTGAGGGAACAGCTTATGTGATCACTTGAGTAGCTAAGCGAGCACTCAAAACAGATATTGTGGGATCACATCGGGGTGATGATTATTACTTGTGTTTTTGTACCATGTCGTGAAATGGTAAGATTTCTTGGAGATCTTTGTGTTCAGTGAGTGTCTCTACACTGTTATTTGATATGAATACTGTTCTTTGGGTAGACCCAGTTTGCTTTAGATTGGAAGTACAGGCAGAGCTGTTTGACGTGTTTATTAATGCAGGATTTGCTCAGATGAAATATTGTTCACTGAGCGTCTGTCAAGGTAACTACTGGAACCCTCCTGCTTCTTCACTGTTCTCCATATCATCAGGGTCTACTCATTCATCAGTATCAAGGTCCTTGTCCAATGGTTAACATAAGAAATAGGAACTACAGAAGGCCATTTGGCCTTTTGAGCCCATTCCACCATTCAATAAACTTATGGCTGATCTTCTAACCACAACTTCACCTTCCTGCACTATCCCCATACCCCTTAACTCCCTTAGTACCCAAAATTCTATTGGCCTCTGTCTTGAATATACTCAACGACTGAACATCCACAGCTCTCTGAGGTCGAGAGTTTCAAAGGTCCACAACCCTTTGAAGAAATTTCTTTTTATCTCAATCCTAAATTGCTGACCCCTTATCCTGAGGCTGTAACCATGTGTTTTCAATTTCCCAGCTAGGGGAAAAATTTTCTGGTCAAACCCGATAAGAATTTTATCACCTCCCTGCAGGAAACAACACAACTCGCTGAGAGCTTCCCTAGAAAACTACAGCCTCCTTACGTACTACTCCCAGAGAGCGGTATGCATGTTGTCCTAAGCCTATGGCCACTGTTGGGAGGGTAATGAATCCTGCAGGTATATTTCCTTTCATTTGCTCTCCCAGCAACTGCAGCTCTGTTTACAAATTCTTCCTTCCTCCAGTTGCTGTCCATCTTTGCCCTCTTTCCAGAAGGAATATGTAGTCAGAAACATAGTCAGGAGCATGAAGGAGAGTGATGGTTGCCACAGATAGGTAAGCCCCGGGCTTTTAGGGCGGGGAGGGATCCATGAGTCCAGGGAGGGGGGAGAGGGAGTTGGGTGCATGGTTTTGGAGGACAGGCTGTGATGAAGGAAAGGGGTTGGCATTTTGAAGGGGTGCCTGCCTCTGCACACTGGGCACCACCTGAATGATGTACCCCCTCCCCTCAGTTTTCATCAAGGCCACAAAACTAGCCAACCACCCCCGCCCACATCAACCATATTATGACTTGGGCAATGTATTATCCCAGTCAATAGGCTTGCTCTCAAGCCTAAGTGACTGTTACTTATTCATTTAAATATGGCGGGTGGGCTGCCGATGTTAGCACCTGTCCACCTAGTGTATTATGGGGGTCAGCTCGGGGATGGGCTGGAAGGTGACTTATTTTACGTGCCCAATCCTGAAAACACACCTGGCAAGGGGCAGTAAAATCCAGTCTCAGCACTGTGTAAGGATTCAGATGCATTAGAGTCCATTCTCCAGTGGATGAGCTGGTCATCTGCCTTCTATAGTATGGACATTCAGGTATGAATGTATATAGGGTGGCGTGTGGTTTGATTTTCACATTGATTTAATGACCTGACATTTGTTAAGCCTTTGAAACACTCTTCCAGTATCCACTAGGTACAGAACCAATAAGCCATATAATAACACTGGCAAGTATTTGAAATATTCATGAAATAAAAAAAATAAAACCAGGCCTAATAAAAACCAAAATTCTTCTTTCACTATGACTTGTCTTGACTCTGCTGCCATATTATTTTTCTTCCCCTGACTGCTTTTTACTCAAAGGTAACTTACTTTTAAAGTTTTGATTTAAGACTTTTCCCTTTTATTTTACGTACGAACTAATGAAGTTCCTATGATATTGCACATAAGAAACAAAGCCATGTACAACGTTAAAAGTTTTATCTTGATGGCCCCACAGAATGTGGACAACAGAAGCTGCTACTGCAAGAAGACGATAATTAAAAACAAATGAATAAACTGGCGAGCTTATAGTAGAATAAAATGCTTTATTGTTTCTTTTGCCATCATATAATTGCCATAGGAGAGTTGAACCCACAGAATAGAACACCAGCATTGTGAGTCACTGACAATAACAAAGGACACTAATGAACAATGTGGCACAACTAAGCAAACCCAAACGATTTAATAAGTTAATGGACCACTAAATCAATAAATAATCAACCATCCAAAGGTGTGTGTAGCTATATGTAGCTTAAAATAAACAAGAATCTATAGTTCTCTTGCAACAATCTGCTTAATTATATTCACAACAATATGATCACAAATAGGCATACAGTTTTCCTTGGCTTTTATACATTGAAAAGTACCTTAGATGAAAAAGATTGCACAGGTTGACCATCTGATTTGACCATCTGCTAGCTATTGTTCATAATACTCTTATTGTTTCCAGATGGTTGAAAAAGATAAAAGGGATCATTTTGACTTTTATCACCGAGTGAGAGGTGATATCAGATCAACATCAAAATGCAAAGAAAATCAGACAAGGTGTAAAACTTTCCGACAATTTACTATCACTTGTTTTTAACTTCATGACATAATTTAAAGTTACTTTCAAAGTAATATCTACCACATTTCAAGAAAAGCTATCATAATTCATGTGTTTAAAACAAATCTCAAACACCATTTCAATAGTTGTTGTGGACCCAGCAAAGCCAGGTTGCACGTATATGAATGGTAGTCAGTGGGATGGAAATTCTTTATTGTGGAGCAGATGGACTGGTTTAAATGATGATCTGGGAGGGAAATGGAGGATAAGAACAGGGATTAGGGAGAAGGAGTGGTTTAGAAGCAATGTGCAATGAATTGCTGGTATATAGTTCTGGCTGCAGGCTGATGTTGGAAACCTCCCACAGCAGCTGTATCCTTTGGCTCATCCGCTTTCTCCTCTTGATGTGGCAGATGGTCCTCTTAATCTGTTGGCAGTAGTAGCTCTCCTGGCATGCAGAAGGTAGCACTCCACCACTACTATCCTTAACGCTTTTCAGGCCTGCACTAAAGTGAATATCCAGATAACCCAGGCAGCTGGATTATGTAAGGACCCCTATCAACTTCAGGGGGCACCAGCTTGCTCAGTTGGCTATACGGCTAGCATGTGGATCAGATTAATGCTAACTGCAAAAGGTTTGATTCCCATTCTGTCTGAGGTAGACCCGGGGCTTGTCTCCTTGCCCTACCCGTGTCAAATAAATCATGACACTTAGCCATGGTTTGACAAGAGGGGCACATGTTAGCTCAGTTGACTAGATGGCTAGTGTATGGTTCAGAATAATGCCAACAGTGTGGGTTCACTTCCCATTCTAGCTGATTTAGACTTAGGACCTGTCTCCTTGACCTACCCCTGACAGTGGAAGGCAATGGCAAGCCACCATTAGCAAAAATTGTCAAGAAAATGGCTCTAAAAGAAGCATCAGCAGATGATGAGCCAAGGACCTGCCTTAGGGCAGAACATACATGAACAAATGAATCAACTTCTTAATGACTGCTCTGTTTGATTCAGCACTATTGGACTCCCTGGGTTTCAGAGTGGGGTCATCAGCTAAGTCTGGAGCAGATGTCCCTTGTTTCCTGGGAGCCAGCCTATCACATGTTCCTCATTGTCAAAGGGAAAGAATATGCAGACATTTTGAGAGCTGCCTGCAAAGCAGGCACAGACCTGCATGAACTGTTACCAGTGTTTCATTTTTCTTTATTCTTTTCATTGGATGTGGTTACATGCCAAGTAGACATGAAGGGAATGAAACCCTTTATGATTAATAAAGGTGCTGGTCACGGTAAGAGTTCTGGCCAACTATGTAGTTGATGGCATGATGCAGAACCTGACAATGGGTTTTATCAGCCCTTTACTGCTGTCTCCTGGGGTCCATGAGAAGATGAACTAATTAGCCCCAAAAAACAGCAAAGGTGTAACCTATGTTGATTAATACTGCCAGAAAGCAAGCTTAGAGTTGTTATTTCTGTGCTAGGAATGAGAGTTTGTGACGCAGAGTCTTTCACTTCTAGAATTATTAGAGGTAATAACATTCACTGAACACGCACAAAATGGCAAAGGCTATGGGGGACTTCACATTACTGCTGCTGAACAGTAGAGGGGTCATCAACCCTGGGGTCTTCCTAAATTTATATTAAAAGGTGTGACCTTTTACCCTTAGCTGGAAGACAATAACATCATCTCCTACATTCTGGGAACTTTACTGTTGGTTTACACTAACTTAAAGCAACTCATCACTCCATAAATTTGGTATCAGCTGGCAGAAGTTCCATAATGGTCTTACAACATAATAAAAACATCTTTTCTTCTTTGAGGTTATCAAAACAATAAAATAACTGAATAGGTTAGATACAGAGAACATATTACCTCTGGTGGGGGAATCCAAAATAAGAGGACATAATTAGAGGTAAGCTGTACAGGAGTGAAGTCAGGAAGCACTCTCTTTTATGCAAAGGCTAATAGAAACCTGGAATTTCTCCTCAATGTCTATGAAGCTGGGTCAATTAAAATTTTGAGATTGATAGATTTTTGATGAGCATCTCAAAAGATAGGGAATAAACGTGGGTAAATGGAGTTGAGGTACAGATCAACCATGATATAAATGAGTGGTGCAACAGATTTGAGGTACAGGCTTCCTGTTCCTATGTTCCCAGCCTTCCATAGCCCTTTCCATTCTTTGAGATCTCAGGGGCACTCTTATGCACTTCTGGTCACAGCAACTAAAACCCTATTTTGTGCACATCAATCATCCCTTCTATTCTGGTTCCACCAATCATCCTAGTTTTAGTTTTTCAATATTAAGTCTGTTCCCTTCTTCGTTTTATTTGTATTCTTGCCCAGTGTGACTCACGCCGCCGGTTTCCGATTCTTGAATCAGGTTTTTATATCCATTTTCTTCTCAGTCCTATAACGCCTCCTGTCCTTGGCTGTGATGTCTCATTTACTTCTAATTTCCCTCTTATGCTTCTTCTTTGATTTCCTGCTCCTTCTTATGGTTTCTCTGTTAGCAACTACAATCAACCTTCCTCCCACCTCTATTATTTTTCTTCAATTTTTTTCTTTTCATACTCCATAATTCTTGTTCTTCATTGCATCAAAATCCCTGACTCTGCAGAGTACATCCGTGTTTCTTGGCAACACATGCTTTTGCAAATTGACCTCTTTCCTAACCTGACAAGAGCTAACCTCTCTCTATGGAATAGCTTGGTATCCACTGTAATTGACTGTAGCTCATGACTATGTACACAAAGCCAGAAGTCAGAAGATATATGTTATTGCACATTGCAGGCACGTGTGTAACTGAAGCAACAGAAGGAAAAATCACAAAGACCAAAATGGTTACTTATTATCCCATTTTCAACATTTCATATTAATCCACTGCCACATTTTACCTAAAGACAGTAGCACATGTTGAAAGTCTGATGTGCAAAATACATGAGGAAATTTACATTATTTGGCTATAGAACAATAATTACACTGCATTGTGATTATGAAGCACTTTGGAACCTCCTGTGGATGCTGCAAATCATTATTAATTATACGTTTTCCTACCAAAATATTCTAGAAATTTCTATTTACTTGCTATGACAAATAGCTCTGAGTTTGGCTACATTGAGTGTTACAGAATCAAAAGACCTGCAGATTGACTATTCTTAATTTGCATTTTATGAAACAGTTGGTCCCAGTCCGATCTATAGTAACATTTGGTCGCAAAGCAGTTGTGCATTTATCAGGGTCAGGGTTCAAAATCCATGTGTGTCAAACATGACATTTATTTTGCTACCTTAATGTGGAGGAGGAAACTTCAATTCTCATAGCAGAAATTAATCAGTTCTGCTGTCAGTTAATTGTGGAGCAGCAACAATAGTGATGATGCAGTGCCTATTCACTGTAGCATAATTTAATATCACCAAAGTTACTCTGTGCAATTGCAATCAACATCTTAGAAAAAAAGAAAAGAAAAACTTACACTTCTGTAGTCCGTACATAACTTCAGAATATCGCAAAGTGCTTTATAGCCAATTAAGAACCATTGAAATGTAGTCACTATTGTAATGTAAGAAATGTGGCAGCCATTTTGTACACGGGAAGTTCTCATAAATAGCAATGTGATAATAACCAGATAATCTGTTTTTAGTGATGTTGACTGGGGGATAAATATTGACCAGAACACCAGGGGAAACCCCCCCTGTTCTAACAGCAATGAACCCATATATTAACTATTGCTTAATACTGCAATTTGATAAACTTATCATCCCTTAAAACAGGAGTGGGGAACCTTTTTCTTATCACAGGCCATTCACGCATAGATAAAATCAGTCTGAAGCCACACACACATAAAAATCAACTTAATTTAATTTTTTTAGAGAGAATACAGAAATGTTCAACTCATCCACTGTTTTAGTGTGATGGCTGAATTTGAATATTATATTCTTAAATATTATTATAGTAATTTAGCTGATGTTTTTACCCAAAGCAAATTCATAGCGATGATGATAAATGCTATTTTGAAGGTACTACTGTCATAGGTGTGTATTTTTTGAAATTTTGCTTAAAATGATGCTACACGGCAAAGAGTTGTTCTCAGTATTCACCTGGTAATTTATTGCACAGTGAAAACCACTTACTCTGTTCACTCTTCAGGACTTATGATCTACAAGGGAATCAAGGGCTCTGGGGCAGGCAGGGAAGTGGAGTTAAGCCCACGGTCTGATCAGCCATGATCTTATTGAATATGGAGCAGGCTCGAGAGGCCAAATGGTGTATTCCTGCTCCAATTCCCTGTGTTCTTATGTTTAACTCCCATTTTCATTGCAGCAACCACATGATCCAATGAACCAAAGCTATATATTTGCCTGATTTTTAAAAAAATATTGTCATGGTGGTGCTTTAATTTACTTAATAATTGAAACACTTAGGTGAAAAGTCTAGATTAAAAATAAACTTACTGAGAAGCACATGTTATTATAGATTATACAGTGCATGTTGTTAACTCTTCTTGTAGAAAAGTAGGCATTTTGACATAAGGAATGGTTATTTGCTGAAAAGAGAATTGCAGTGAAATGAATTCACATTGGTATTCATAATAAATATGGGCTTAACGCAATAAAAAATATTTCAAAATAATTACATCAAGCAGGCATTGTACTCAGATTTTGATGTTTAACATTTGATTAGATATAATGTTGAATCTGAAGTAATAGAGGAAGCATCTTTAACTTCCCTTCTTCCCTTGGCCGGTCATTTTCATATTAGACCTTTACTGTTACTGCCTACTAGTAGGTTTCCTCTTTAGTTAAGTATGTGAAGGTTGGACTGCATCATCACTATTGTTGCTGCTCCACAATTAACTGACAGCATGACCATTGCTGAAGAACTGAGATTATAGTGAAGTGATCCATCCAATTGCCCAGCAACTGAATGGATCAACCTTACCAGTTGGAAGAACTTAATTTGCAAACTGTCATTGCAGAACCAGATTCAATCTCTGCCTCTCAGAATGATTCACCAATGGAGCTACAGAGTCACGTGTCACATGTATTTTTAAAAAGTTACTTATGCAGTTGGAAATGCATGGATGAACACACTGCTGGAGTATGTAGAAATATGGACTTTTTTTTATAGCAAAGATAGCTTTTTTTTCAATAAATGAATGGAGCCATTATCCTCTGTTGACCAACTGGGTTAAGTTAATTTCCTGAGTGTAAAGCGAAGGAAAAAGAGATGGAGACTCACATGCCAAATATTCTTCTCTTTGTCTCTCATATGCAATTTCAGAGGTTCCCAATGTGGTAGTGGGGGTGAGGTCTGGATTCCTTGCAAAAGAGCAGGCGCAAGCAAGTAAATAGGACAAAGCGCAAACGAAAACTCATTAATTTATATCTTGTACATTCTGGATTTATCAAGCTTTTGTTCTCTTTTATACTCTTTCGAGTTATCAACAGTCACAGATTGCAACTCTTTGAGTACAATCACAGTTCTTGGTTTTCCGGGAGTGGGACATGAACCCACAACCCTCTGATTCAACGGCAAGGGTGCTATGAACTGAGCCACAGCTGACACCTCTTGTTCTCTTTTATGGTGAACTGAAATCATTCGAGTGTAATAATTTTGCACTTAGCCTCATCTCATTTACCTATTCTAATGCTCAAATGAGGTGGTTCACCTGTTGTGAGAGGTGGAAGTCTGTTGATCGTCCACTTGAGAGTGCATTGGTGGGATACTTTGAATTGTTAAGGCCCTTGAGGGCCCGATTGCAAACTGTTGTGTCTCAATGCCAGCTGAGGAAGTCTACTGGGGAGGAACTGTAGGAAAGGACAGCATGAGTCCATGCCAAGATACAAATGGCATTGAGACGTGCTTCAACACTGCGTGAGGCCAGAGTGTAGGAATGTAGTGATGCTCTACAAGCCTTTATTTATGCTCTTCACATAGTCTATGAGGGGATGGTAGACCCCAAAACCATAATGGCAGCAGTCTAAGCTCCCAGAAAAGCTCCCCAAAAAACTTTAGCTTCACTTGCTAATGTGTGCATCCAGTACAGCTGGTTGGAAAATATATTCCTTTTTTTGCTGTGATTATGATCAAAATATTAGGTTGCAATTGTCAAAAAGCAAATCATGGGCTTTACTTACTAAAGAATGAATAAGCTATTGAGTTTGAATGAAGATGTGATGGATCACAAATCTATCCCACAATGGTTTGATCACTCTGGACACATTCTTAAATAGGATGATTGATACCCCAGCCTTGGCTTTCATTGCTCCATTGATGTGCAGCAAAGTGCTGTCTAACACATTGCTAGCAGGGAAGAGTGTGTTACAAATAAAAGTTTATAAGATTTTTATGTTTTGTGACTCTAATTTAAGGTATAATGGCAGAACAAAGGGATCATGTGACCTGCTCTGAATCCTGCCTGACAACAAGCCTGGGTGGTTTGGTTGTTAAAGGTTATAGGAGAAGTTCAAGATGTTCACACCAGTAGACAATGTCGAGAACAGTTGTGCTGACTGTGGGTAGATGGTTAGTCTGCAAGTCTCATCAGGGAGTTGTTAGGAATATCAGGTTTTATAAACAGTTATAAGAACATAAGAAATAGGAACAGGAGTAGACCATTCGGCCCCTCGAGCCTGCTCTGCCATTTAATAAGATCATGGCTGATCTTCTTGTGTTTTGATTTCCACATTCCCATCTAACCCTGATAATCTTTGATTCCCTTGCCTAACAAGAATCTATCTACCTCTGCCTTAAAAATATTCAATGACCCCACCTCCACCACCTTCTGAGAAAGAATTCCAAAGTCACACAACCCTCTGAGAGAAAATATTTCTCCTCATCTCTGTCCTAAAAAGGCGACTCCTAATTTTAAAGCAGTGCCCCCTAGTTCTGGACTTGTCCACAAGAGGAAACATCCTTTTGACGTCCACCTTGCCAAGGTCGTTCAGGATCTTGTATGCTTCAATCAAATCACTCCTCACTCATCTAAACTCCAGTGGAAACAAGCCTCGTCTGTCCAGCCTTTCCTCATAAGACAATCCATTTATTCCAGTTATTAATCTAGTAAACATCCTTTGAACCACCTCCAGTGCATTTATACTTTAAACTATCCATTAAAATATAGGCTAGAATGGAGTTGGGGTATGGAGGATAGCTAATTAGCATTTCTACCTGCATACAAGGCTCATGTGATTCACATTGTCATGGAGTTGGGCTTTCAGAGGGGAAGAGTTCATAATAAACCATTGTAGCATCAGGTTACAGGGATTTTTTTTTAGAAGATATCCCTGAAACTCAAAGAAACAAGGGAGTCTGCAAGAATCTGAAAGAGATGGAGGTAGCCAGTCATGCACCTGAAGCAGAGAAAATTTTGTCTTTATTATGCACCACGCAGAATGTGGCTTGGAAATTGCACTCAGATTGAAGGGACCAAATTGGTGAGGATTTAAATGAGGCTGGAAGATTCACCGAGCTTTGGCTAGAGGGAAGAATCTTCAGGATAATCCTCACAGTGAAAGTCAGTCCTAGGATTTGATGTCACCCAGCCAGGAAAGAGAAAAGGAAGCAGGCCATCGGGAGCAGAGCATAGCTTTGGACTGGTGTAAGCCAATGCATTATTTACCTTTGTATTATATTAATCACTTTTAATCATGTAACCATGCTTTTATTTCTTTCATATTAATGAATGTAAGCTGGCTGTGGTGGAGCCCTATGGGCAGAGTTTGTCTCATGGTGGGAAAAAGATGGATCTACGCTGACCAAAGACGTTATTGCTGAGACAGTTTTAACTAACACACACACACACACACACACACACACACACACAAGTCAGGGTATGTCCCTGAGGTGGTGGTTTGCCACAGACACTTCATCTATGGAAACTGAACTAGACAATGGCTCAGGAATGTGTGAATGGCCCTCTTCCTGCCCTCAATATACAGTAATCATAACCATTATTGGCATACACCTGGAGACACCCCTCCCATCACCACCCACCCCCCACCCCCCCCCAACCTCACTCCCGACGACTGAGGGCAGGATATGACCGCGTGGAGGTCCCTGGATGGCCAGTTGGATTAATAACCCAATCGGATGATCCAATTTAAGGTATTGCCTCACATGCCAAGGGCCAGGCTCAGGAAAGACACAACCCTCAAGGACATTGTTACTGCAGTCAGTAGAGTGGCCTGATCAACCATTCCGAAGTCGTACCTGGAGATCTGTCAAAGGACTGGCCACCTGAGACGGACACTAGCTCACGGGATTCCTAAGCAACCAGTGTCATTGTGAGTATGTACTATTGCTTAGAGATTTAATAAAGGTGCATCATATTTAGTGAGAAAGCATTCAAGTTGTTGTGTGCCATTGATATCAAGAGTAAAGACCAGAGAATGGGGGGGTCATACACTAGTTCCAGAAGAATAAAGTGTCCACATAAGGGACATATTAAAATATAACTGTGGTGGGAGATTCTCAATCGTTTTAAAAATTAAATGGAGGAAACTTTTCTGTTGTCTCGATTTTAAGTTGCCAACAAAAATAATGTTTAGCCAGTGATGTTTTTAGTTTGACTGATGCAGTAAAACTCTTAAAACTTGAAATCTTATCATGTGATCCTTCCAGTCAGTCACTGGAAATGCAAATATCTTTTTAAAAGTTATTGGTCTCCATGGGGATTGCAACAAATGGTTGTACCTCAGTCAATACATGACATGCCACCTCCTGTCTTGATAGAAGTTTACAAAATTATGAGTGGCATGGACAGAGTAGATAGTCAGAAGCTTTTTCCCAGGGTGGAAGAGTCAATTACTAGGGGACATAGATTTAAGGTGAGAGGAGAAAACTTTAGAGGAGATGTGCGGGGCAAGTTTTTTACGCGGAGGGTAGTGAGTGTCTGGAATTCACTGCCAGGGGAGGTGGTGGAAGCAGGTACGATAGTGGTGTTTAAGAGGCAGCTTGACAAATACATGAATAGAATGAGAATAGAGGGATACGGACCCCGGAAGTGCAAAATGTTTTAGTTTGACGGGCAATATGATCGGCGCAGGCTTGGAGGGCCGAAGGGCCTGTTCCTGTGCTGTACTTTTCTTTGTCCTTTGCCCCAACAGTTGTGTTTTCCCCTCCACAAGTACAGGTGGAGGAGTCTTGACGAGGCCTTCACAGGTTCCAAAGCCCAGAGAATGTCAGCCAAAAGCATCATAGCATTCAGAGCAGGGATGTGAGCAGCCTACCTCTACCTCTGCTGAAGTCACAGGGCTTGTACCACATACAATTGCTATGAAAAAGAAGAGTAAAGATTTTAAGATGTACAAGGATATGTACACGGGTTTGTTATACATTGTCAAAGTTTCAGTTGTCTATTTGAACTACACCGCTATTATTCTGTTGCACCATGTCTTGCTCATTCTTGGCTGCAGACTGGCAATTTTCAGTTGTGTGAGAATGGGTGGAATTGTCCCAGATTTGCATGAAGTGTAGTAGTGGGTGGGTAAACATCTCAGTGCTTCCAGCCCATGACAGCTTCAAAGAAGACATGGCTCTGAAAGGCAAAAAGACTGCTGTCCCCAGGTTCAATGACTCGTCCCTCGAGCACCTTTTGGATGCAGTGGTGGCTCGCTGTGATGTCCTCTACCCCAGCTCTGGCTGCAGGATGGGCAGGAATCTCACTAATCCAGCTTGGGAGGTGGTGGCAGCAGTAGTCAGCGCCAATGCCCTGTAAAAGAGGACAGGCACCTAGTGCTGAGAAAGGGTGAATGATCTCTTCCGTTCCACCAGGATAAGTCACTCTTCTCCTCACTCTCAACTCACACACTCACAAACCCATCACACAACTACAGGGCCCTCATTCACTGACAGTTCAAGGGATATCACCATTCACTCTCTCACATTCACCTTCATTGTTCTCTTCCTGTCCATTGGACCACTTACCACCCACACATGCCAGCCATACTTATCATCTGGCCTGGCAGGTATCCTGCTTACAGTCTCTCCATCTCTATTCATACAGGACAAGCTGGCACACAACAAGAGGGAGAAGTCGGAGACCGATGGAGGAATGCTTGAAATCAAGGTCCTCACGGACTTTGAAAACAGAGACATCCAGCTGGCTGGCCACGATCTGGACTGGTCCCGTACTGACGGTGAGATCGGTGGTGCTCTACCAAGTGAGGATCCAGAAGGGCAACATCCATCAGACAACCATGCCATGAGTGATGTGTCCTGTTTCACAGGCCACTGCCATGCACTAATTATCTCCACTTGCTTTCGCAGGCACATCTGAGAAACAGCCAACACGACCCAGGGCCTCCAATCAAGCCCCGAAGAAACCTCTGAAGAGGAAGCACCTTCCCTGAAGTCCTGTCACAGTGCTCACCCACACCCTCCACCAGCGCAGAGACACACACCTCGCTGGGACCTAGCTTTAGAGTAGCCCCGGGATCACAATCTGGTGAGCACATTGCATTGTCCGATCTACAGCAGGCAGTGGCAGGAACTTCCCAGGTGTCCAGCACTCGGAGGACTACTGGAGGCTAAAAATTTGCTGGGTCCGAGTCAGATGGCAAGCCTCTGGGCTTGGTCATGTCACAGTTGCTGGAGCTGCAAAGGCAAGCTCAGGAGCATCAGGAAGGGATGTCCGCTGCACTCCTCAGATTGCAAGGTACGATGGATGAGCCAGTCCACCTTCAGGCTGAAGTTCAGCACTGGCATCCCAATGTACCGAGGTCAACACTGGTAGGATGGTGGCCACCATGGAGACCTTGCTCCTGCACTGTTGCGTGGGCTCAACTCCATCACTGACACCATGGTTGTCCTCGTACAGTTTGTATGCAAGAGAGATGCGGGGCAACTCAATCTCACTCCTGCTACCCCATCTCTTCAAGGAGTCAGTCAAGGGTTCTTGGGCACCCATAGGGAGGAGGATCAGCAGATATACCCCCTGGGGCCATCCATCCAGGTGACCTCAGCAGCTCCAATTCTATAGGCCGAGGAGGGTGCCACTGCAGGACCCCAAAGGCAGGCCGGGGCCCTCCAGGTCTCGGTGTTCCAGAGGACGCCAACCAAGGTCATCATAGACAAGGTGTAGCAGTCAGCAGACTGCTTTCACCTCCACTGTAGATGGCTGGGCAACATCAAGGCGTAGCAGCAGGGTTAGGAAGGTCAAGAAGTTGCAGTTGCACAACCTGGGCACGGATGTTAATCACTTGTTACATACTGTTCACTATTGGCAATAAACTTCCAAGAATATTTCTCTGCCTATGGTTCCTGTTCTGATGAGCAGTGTTCTTGTCACTCAGATGTGAAACCTTTCTGAACAAGATAAAGGCAGGTGTCTCAGTCCAGGACCTCTCTTGCGTGCTCTGTGTAGACTTCAGACCAAAGCGATAGTCCAGCCTCACACTCCCTGGAAACATTACTGATGCCTGCACCTCGGTGGTGCTGGTCATTGCTGCCAGAATGTTGTGGGCAGGCGTCACAGAGTTCCGTCATTCTCTCTGTGTGCTCTCAGCACCGTTAAGATGGGGTTGGCCCCCATCTCTCCAGCATCTGTGACCAGTGACGCTTTGCTCCTGAAGGTGGCAGGTGGCGAAGGCGAACAAAGGATCAGATGCTTTTAAAGTTTCGTGGCTGCATCTCCATGATATGACCCTTACCATGGAGCGCAAGTGAACAGCCCACAGCCAGGCAGAAGTCAGACATTCTCAGAGGCTATGGGAAGATATATGGAGTGTGCTCACTGCATGTTGTCATCATCCTCCTGCAATCAAGTGGCTAGTTCCAGGGAGCAGAGTCAGAGGGCGGAGTTCCAGAGAGGTGAGTATAAAAACCTTACCTCGGGGATTCGCGGACCTCGGGTCTTAAAAAAAGAACTTAAAAGTGGCATCACGGTAAATCTGTGACCTGATTGGCTGGTAGAGAATCTACACTGAATTTGAAACTAAAACATTGTTAAACTAATTAAACCAAATAAATTAATCACTTAATTAATAAGTAGAGGGTATCTAGACCAGAATCAGGGGATTACTGTTCTTAGAATTTAGCATTTATAGTAGAAATCTAGCCCTAGGGAACGTATAGTTAATAAGGAGTCAATAAGCAGTTATTAGATTTAAATTAATTTATTAAATAGTTCTAGAAATGGCAGTTGCTGGGGTGAAGTGCTTCACCTGTGGGATGTGGTAAATCTGTGATGCTTCAAGAGTCCCGGACAACTACATCTGCAGGAAGTGTACCCAATTGCAGCTCCTCACAGACCGCATGGATCGGTTGGAGCAGCAGTTGGATGCACTTTGGAGCATTCAGGTGGCAGAAAGCATCATTGACAGGAGTTTTGGAGACGTGGTCACACCCAAGGTACAGACAGATAGATGGGTGACCGCTAGAAGGGGCAGGCAGTCAGTGCAGAAATCCTCTGTGGCTGTCCCCCTCTCTAACAGGTACACCATTTTGGATACTGTTGGGGAGGATGGCCTATCAGGGGAAAACAACAGCAGTAGCCAGAGCAGTGGCACCACGGCTGTCTCTGTTGTTAAGCGGGGGGGTCAAAGCACAGAAGAGCAATTGTCATAGGGGACTCTATAGCCAGGGACTCAGATAGGCGCTTCTGTGGTCATGAAAGAGACACCAGGATGGTATGTTGCCTCCCTGGTGCCAGGGTCCAGGATGTCTGATCGGGTACGGGACATTCTGAAGGGGGAGAGAGAACAGCCAAAGGTCGTGGTACACATTGGTACTAACGACATAAGCAGGAAGAGTGACGAGGCCCTGCAGCGGGAGTTCAGGGCGTTAGGCAGAAAGTTAAAAAACAGGACCTCGAGGGTTGTAATCTCAGGATTACTCCCTGTGCCACGTGCCAGTGAGGCTAGAAATAGGAAGATAGTGCAGCTGAACACGTGGCTGAACAGATGGTGTAGGAGGGAGTGTTTCCGTGGATCAGTGGGATCTCTTCCGGGGCAGGTGGGACCTGTACAAGAAGGACGGGTTGCATCTAAACTGGAGGGGCACCAATATCCAGGCTGTGAGGTTTGCTAGTGTCACTTGGGAGGGTTTAAACTAGTATGGCAGGGGGGTGGGAACCAGAGCAATAGCTCAGCAGGTGAAATAAAGGACTGGGAACCAGTGAATATGGCCAGTAGGACTAAGAGGAAAGGCAGGAAGGGAGAAATGACTGAACACAGTGGGACTGGGGGTCTGAAATGCATTTGCTTCAATGCGAGAAGTATAACAGGCAAGGCAGATGATCTTAGAGCTTGGATTAGTACTTGGGACTATGATGTTATTGCTATTACAGAGACTTGGTTGAAGGATGGACAGGATTGGCAGATAAACGTTCCAGGATTTAGATGTTTCAGGCAGGATAGAGAGGAATGTAGAAGAGGTGGAGGAGTTGCACTGCTTGTTAAGGGGAATATCACAGCTGTACGAAAGGAGAACACCTCGGTGGGCTCATGCAGCGAGGCAATATGGGTAGACCTCCGGAATAGGAAGGGTGCAGTCACAATGTTGGGGGTTTACTATAGGCCTCCCAATTGCCGGCGGGAGATTGAGGAACAGTTATGTAGGCAGATTTTGGAAAGATGTAAAAGTAATAGGGTTGTTGTGGTGGGTGATTTTAACTTTCCCTATATTGACTGGGAATCACTTAGTGCTAGGGGTTTGGATGGTGCAGAATTTGTAAGGTGCATCCAGGAGGGCTTCCTGAGACAATATGTAGATAGTCCAACTAGGGAAGAGGCAATGCTGGACCTGGTATTAGGGAATGAACCGGGCCAGATGGTCGAAGTTTCAGTAGGGGAGCATTTCGGGAAAGGTGACCATAATTCAGTAAGTTTCAAGGTACTGGTGGATAAGGATAACAGGAGTCCTCGGGTTAAGGTGCTTAATTGGGGGAAGGCTAATTATAACAATATTAGGCAGGAACTGAGGAATCTAGACTGGAGGCGGATGTTTGAGGGCAAATCAACAACAGACATGTGGGGGGCCTTCAAACATCAGTTGATAAGAATTCAGGACCGGCATGTTCCTGCTAGGATGAAGGATAAGCATGGCAAGTTTCAGGAACCTTGGATAACGAAGGATATTGTGGGATTAGTCGAAAAGAAAAGGGAAACATTCATAAGGGCTAGAAGGCTGGGAACAGATGAAGCCCGTGGAGAATATAAAGAAAGTAGGAAGAAACTTAAGTAAGGAGTCAGGAGGGCTAAAAGGGGTCATGAAAAGTCACTGGCAACCAGGATTAAGGAAAATCCCAAGGCCTTTTATACATATGTAAAAAGCAAGAGGGTAGCCAGGGAAAGGGTAGGCCCACTCAGGGACAGAGGTGGGAATCTGTGTGTGGAGCCAGAAGAAATGGGAGAGATACTAAATGAATACTTCTCATCAGTATTCACCAAAGAGAAGGACTTAGCGGTCGATTTGTCTAGAGAAGAGTGTGTAGATAGCCTGGATCATGTTGAGATCAAAAAAGATTTCCTGGATAAGTCCCCAGGGTCAGATGGGATCTACCCCAGAGTACTGAGGGAGGCAAGGGAGGAGATTGCTGGGGCCTTGACAGAAATCTTTGTATCCTAACTGGCTACGGGTGAGGTCCCAGAGGACTGGAGAATGGCCAATGTTGTTCCATTGTTTAAGAAGGGTAGCAGGGATAATCCAGGAAATTACAGGCCGGTGAGCTTTATGTCAGTGGTAAGGAAATTATTGGAGAAGATTCTTCGTGACAGGATTCACTACCATTTGGAAGCAAATGGGCGTATTAGTGAGAGGCAGCATGGTTTTATGAAGGGGAGGTCGTGTCTCACTAACTTGATCGAGTTTTTCGAGGAGGTGACAAAGATGATCGACGATGGTAGGGCAGTGGATGTAATATACATGGATTTCAGTAAGGCCTTTGATAAGGTCCCTCATGGCAGACTGGTACAGAAGGTAAAGTTGCACGGGATCAGAGGTGAGCTGGCAAGATGGATACAGAATTGGCTTGGTCATAGAAGACAGAGGGTAGCAGTGGAAGGGTGCTTTTCTGAATGGAGAGCTATAACTAGTGGAGTTCCGCAAGATTCAGTGCTGGGACCTTTGCTGTTTGTAGTATACATAAATGATTTGGAGGAAAATGTAACTGGGCTAATTAGTAAGTTTGCAGACGACACTAAGGTTGGAGGAGTTGCAGATAGTGAAGAGGATTGTCAAAGGATACAACGGGATATAGATCGGTTGGAGACTTGGGCGGAGAAATGGCAGATGGAGTTTAATCCGGACAAATGCGAGGTAATGCATTTTGGAAGGTCTAATACAGTCAGGAATTATACAGTAAATGGCAGAACCCTTAAGTGCATCAACGGGCAGAGGGATCTGGGTGTACAGGTCCACAGGTCACTGAAAGTGGCAATGCAGGTGGATAAGGTAGTCAGGAAGGCATATGGCATGCTTGCCTTCATTGGCAGGGGTATTGAGTATAAAAGCTGGGAAGTCATTCTGCAGCTGTATAGAACCTTGGTTAGGCCACACTTGGAATATTGCGTGCAATTCTGGTCGCCACATTACCAGAAGGATATGGAGGTGTTGGAGAGGGTGCAGAGGAGGTTTACCAGGATGCTGTCAGGTCTGGAGGTTATTAGCTATGAGGAGAGGTTGGAGAAACTCGGATTGTTCTCACTAGAGCAACGGAGATTGAGGGGCGACTTGTTAGAAGTTTACAGAATTATAAGTGGCATGGACAGAGTAGATAGTCAGAAGCTTTTTCCCAGGGTGGAAGAGTCAATTACTAGGGGACATAGATTTAAGGTGAGAGGAGAAAACTATAGAGGAGATGTGCGGGGCAAGTTTTTTACGCAGAGGTAGTGAGTGTCTGGAATTCGCTGCCAGAGGAGGTGGTGGAAGCAGGTACGATAGTGGTGTTTAAGAGGCAGCTTGACAAATACATGAATAGGATGAGAATAGAGGGATACGGACCCCGGAAGTGCAAAATGTTTTAGTTGATGGGCAATATGATCGGCGCAGGCTTGGAGGGCCGAAGGGCCTGTTCCTGTGCTGTACTTTTCTTTGTTGTTTGTATTAGGGCCTCTGCTGTATCTCCATGACAGGAGCATTATCATAGAGGGTATGTGCACCGCCACAAGCCAGACTGGAGTCAAACGTTCACAGATGCGATGTGAGGATCTTATGGTGTCTCCTCACTGCATGTCATCATCATCCTCCTCAAATCTGGCAGCTATGAGGGCTTCCCGAGCGCGCCTGCCGCATCTGGCCAGTGCGAGGGCCTCATCCCTGTCATCGTCGCCTTCAAGGAACTTCCCGCCCTTATCCCCGTTGATGTCCTCTTCATCGGGGGAGACCTCCAGCTCCTCCATCTCCTCCTCAGCCGGTTTCTCTCCTTGTTGCAGCGCCAGGTTGTAAAGGGCGCAGCAGACGATGATGATGCGTGACACCCTCTGTGGACTATATTTCAGGGCTCCACCAGACCAGTCCAGGCACCAGAACCTCACTTTCACTATCCCAATTTCCTTTTTATTATTCATTCACAGAATGTGGTCTTCGCTGGCTGGGCCAACATTTATTGCCCATCCCTAGTTGCCCTTGAGAAGGTGGTGGTGAGCTGCCTTCTTGAACCGCTGCAGTCCATGTGGTGTAGGTATACCCACAGTGCTGTTAGGGAGGGAGTTCCAGTATTTTGACCCAGCGACAGTGAAGGAATGGCGATATATTTCCAAGCCAGGATGGTGAGTGACTTGGAGGGGAACTTCTAGGTGGTGGTGTTCCATATGTCTGCTGCCCTTGTCCTTCTAGATGGTAGTGGTTGTGGGTTTGGAAGATGGTCTTCTCCACCAAGTTGCGAGTTGCAGCATGGGCTTTATTGTACTGTAGCTCTGCTGCAGTCTGAGGCCTCTGCACGGGTGTCATCAGCCACGGCCTCTGTGGGTAGCCCTTGTCCCTGAGGAGCAGCTTCTGTGGACACTGGAAAACTTCAGGGATTTGTGACCTAATGAGAATGGAGTCATGCACACTCCCTGGAAACGGTGCGCAGTCCTGCAAGATGAGTTTGTGGTGATCACACACCAGCTGCACATTCAGCAAATGGAATTGCTTGACTTAATTGACCGTGTGTTGCGAAGGAGATCTGAGCGCCACGTGGGCGCAGTCGATGGCACCCTGCACCGAGATCTGGGCAAATGCAATCGCTCTCGCATCCTGGCTGTTCTGGTCCCGGGTGAAATGCACAAAGCTGTGTGCCCTCGCGAAGATGGCATCCGTGACCTCATGGATGCATTTATGGGTGGAGGCTTGTGATATCCCACAGAGGTCACCTGTGGGGTCCTGAAAAGTGCCACTGGTGTAGAAATTGAGCTCTGCTGTCATTTTCACAGCCACTGGCAGTGGATGCCCTCCATGTCCCCGTGGCGTCAAATCCTGCAGTAGCTGCTGATGTGACCGACCAGTTCCCTAGATATGTGCAGTCTTCAGCAACACTGGTTCTCAGTCATCTGCAGGAATGAAAGGCATCGTCTATAGACCCTGGGTCTAGCTGGGTGCCAATCAGTGATGGCTCGCTGTGCCTCTTCAGCGGTGTGTGCAGGAGCCCCAGCCTCCCCTTCTTTCTGAGGGCGTTGCTCCTTCCTCTGCCCAGCCAGGCACCTCAGTCGCTCTCTTCTCAGTCATCTTCACTCTCTGTAAGCCACGAGGCATACAGCTAGGTCACCAAACTCCATGATCCTGATGTAATCCTCCTGAAGGATCAAAGAGAGAGACGCGTGGGTTAGCTTGTGTGTACTAAGAACCTCTTTTGGTTAAATCTGAAGGCCCCTTAACACATCCCGGAGACTGCTGGCCACCACTTGGATGGCCAGAGATTAGTGTACTGCATGACTGCCTGAAAACCTCACCCACCTTCGCCCCACTACACCCGACCAATTGGCAGCAGCTTTGCCCACTGGACTGCATGCTGTGCTCCCAGCTCAGGCGCATGCATTCTCCTAACCTGCGCTGCAAGGCTGCACTGTTAGCTTGAACCATGGGGGAGACTGGTCCAAACCGGGATGATGGCATTGCAAAGGGCTGTGAGCGCCTCCAGCAGTGACTGCTCCATGGCCAGCTTTAGCAAGGAGATTGTACAACGTACCCAGTCGTCTAACTGTTTCGCAGTCCACTAAAACACTCATTACTCTGCAGTCTGTGCCCGAGGGGTGAAAAACTCGGGAGCACTTGGGTTACACTTTGATGTCTCTGCGTTGCTTGAGTGGGCAGATAAGCTAGAGGCCCAACTCGAATCATATCAATGTGGCTGCACCTGAACTGTCTCAGCTGCAGTGAAATGGTCACTTTATACAGGTTTCCCTAATGCGTGCCCACTTCCCTTGTCCACTACCCCTTCACCCTGCACCCCACCTCACATGCGTTACCCTCAACCGCAGGGCATCCATTGCCTCCCCCACAACACACCTGTACCTTGAAGTCCAACAGGCGACCTGCGCGAGCACTCCCTTACGTTACTGTGTACTCACCTCCAAGTCCCTTTGAAAGTGCAGGCCGCCAAGCCTTTTATATGCTGTTGTGAAGCATATCAGCATGCAATCATGCCGACGTGGGCGGACGATCCAGCCAGGGTGGGGGGGGGGACACGATTCCAGTGGGCTGGGCTTATAATGATATGCAGATGTATTGCGATGAGTTTCCTGATGTCCGATGGTGGGAAATGCTGGTTTCACGATGTGAAATCGATTTTTGGCCTTCTCACCGAACGCGCCCGACCCCAGCAAGCACGGACGATCCTGCCCATCAATGGGAAGATATGAAGTGAGACCAACCAATGGGGAGCTGTGAAAGGGAGGCTTGACTGTTTGCAGGACTGTTTTGTGTTAGTGGCACTGGGGGGATGGGGAGGGGAAAAAGTAGCTGTCAGGTGAATGGGCTGCTGGAACCCAAGTGAAACCTGCTGTAATGTGGGCAACCCAGACAGCAATGTGTGCCACTGGTGGTGTGGTGCCCACATCACCTTCTGCTTCCTCCTCCTCTCCCTCTCCTTGTCTTCCTCCTCATCTTCTACTTCTTCTTGGAATCGTCCCAGAACACCCTGTGCCTTGTTGTACCTCCTGCGTGTCCAAACCTTGCCGCTATGCGGCATACTATGACCATTTTCGAGATCTTGGCTACTAATACTGATGCCTGTAGACATTTCCAGGCACCCGAAGGCCATCTTCAGCATGATGATAGCCTGTTCAACCACACATCTGGTGGTCATGTGGCATTCATTGTATCAGTCCTGGGTCTCATACCTGGGGTTTCTGAGAGGCATCACCAGCCACGTTTTAAATGAGTATCTCTTATCTCTGAGCAGTCATCTAGTGAGGAAGGATTCACAGAAGCTGGACTCCTGCAGGTCAAAAGCATCATGGTAGCTGCCTGGGAATCATAAACATAGCTACATAAACATCTTTCTGTGGTTGCACACCAGCTGTACACTGATGGAGTGAAAGCCCTTGCAGTTGATGAACATTCCAGGGCGATCCATAGGTGCCTTAATTGCTACATGTGCAGTCAATGATGCCCTGCCAGCACTGCTCACTCTGACAGGCTGTAGCTGCAAGTTCCCTCCAAGCCACACACCATCTTGACTCGGAATTATATTGCTGTTCTTTCACTGTCACTGGGTCAAAATCCTGAAGGTTGCTTCCTAACAGCACTATGGGTGTGCCTACTCCACCTACACTGCAGCGGTTCAAGAAGGCAGCTCAGCCTTACCTTCTCTTGGGCAATGAGAGATGGGCAATAAATACTGGTCTAGCCAGCGTTGCCCACATCCTATGAACAAATAAAAAAAAATCGGTGGCAATGTTGACATAATTGCTAGCCCTGGCAAACAAGCCGTCAGTCACCTGTCTAATATACTGGTGGGCCACTGACTGCAAGATTCAGCAAATGTCTTCAGCAGAGTCCTGGAAAGACCAGACAGATAAATGTTGAGGGCTGTGGTTACTTTGTCAGCTACTGGTAAAGTGTGGCCTCCAGATCCATCTGGAGCTGCATGTCTCTGAGCAGCAGGCTGGTGTCGCTGATGCTGCTACTGTTCATCCTGGTCTTCATTTGAGGTCCAATCCAGGACAGCATTACAAGAACACAAGAGCATAAGAATTAGGAGCAAGAGTAGGCCATTCAGCCCTTTGAGCCTGCACTACCATTCGATAAGATCCTGGCTGATCTGATTGTAGTCTCAACTCCACTTTCCTGGCTTCCCCCATAACCCTTGACCCCCTTGTCGATCAAAAATCTATCTAACTCAGCCATGAATATACTCAATGACCCATCCTCCATTGCTCTCTGGGGAAGAGAATTGCACAAACTAATGACCCACTGAGAGAAAAAAAATTCTCCTCATCTCAGTATTAAGTGGCAGACCTCTAATTTTTAAACTATGTCCCCTAGTTCTAGATTCCCCCAAAAAGAAACATCCCCTCTGCATCCATTCTATCTAGTCCCCTTAGGATCTTACATGTTTCAATGAAATCACCTCTCATTCTTCTAAATTCCAATGGGTATAGGCTCAATCTGCTCCACCTATCCTCATAAGCTAATGCCTTCATCCCAGGAATCAATTCAATGAACCTTTTCTTGACTGCTTCTAATGCAATTATATCCTTTCTTAAGTGAGGAGACCAAAACTGTATTCCAGATGTCTTGTTTCTTGTTTCTTTTTTTAATGATGCACACAGGCCTTTGACATTGTAGCTGAGCTAACGTTATTGATAACACATTTTCCTAATATGAACAAATATCTGCAGTGTCTGAACTCTCTCAAGACAGACTCCAACATGTGCCAGACTTCAACCCCCAGGTCAAGTGACCCCATATATAGTACAGAGTATCATATAATATCTAATACTGGAGTCCACAACCAAAATCAGCTATTATCATGACATTTCCCTTTTAAAAAAAAAACTTTTGTGCAATTCAGGTACACAAAGTCTCATCTATTCTTTCTGACTCTGTTTTGATCAGCCTGTTTTGCCTTTTACTCACCTCTGCATCTCTATGGTTGTTTCACAATTCTTCCACTGGATGTTCTGAATGGTGACAGAGGTGATTTGAAGGACAAGGGGCCTTCTCAAACTCTGTGTCACAATCATCCCTTAGATAATGCTCAGTACTTTCAGGCTTTGTCTTGTTATCTGTTGCTTCACTGGTGCATTCTGCTTTTTGATCTTCAGCTATACTTTCTGGTTCAGAGCAGGGTTGTGTTTCATTTGTTTTCTGTAAGAATTTCCGGTTTCTCCTGTACTGCATTTGGAATCTGCACTATGTAAGGCCTTGGTTCTCCTCTGATTCCTGTGACAACAGCAGGATTCCAGGTTCCATAAAGTGAATCTCCACTGTCTCTCCCATGGTCAGGTCAGGCAGAGGTTGGGCGCCTCGATCAAAGTACTGTTTCTGTTTCTGCTGTCTCAGTTTGAGCAGGCTCTGCATGCTGTAGCTCACTGGCTGTGGAAATATCAGTTGGGGTGCAGTTGGAAGCTTAGTTCTTAGTCTTCTCCCCATCAGGAGCTGTGCTGAAGATGATCCAATGCCCTCTAATGGAATATTCCTGAAATCCAGCAGAGCCAGGTAGGGGTCTCTTCCGTCCACCTTTGCTTTCTTCAACAGGTGTTTTAAGGTCTGCATGGTACATTCCACCATTCTGTTGGATTGTGGAAATTTGGGACTTGACATTGTGTGGCAAAACTCCCAGTCCTGTGCAAATTTACAAAACTCAGTGCCGGAGCATTGTGGACTGTTATCTGAGCTGAACACTTCACGTTTGCTGTGGCGAGTAAAAATTAATTTAAAATAATTTATTACAGTGATGCTCTTACTATCATTTCTCAGCAGCACAGACTCAAAATACTTTGTGTAATAATCTACTGCTAGTAAGTACTTACTATTGTCAAATGTGAACAAGTCCACTCCAATTTTCTGCCAGGGCCTTTCTGGAACACTATGTGGTTCTTGAAGTGGTTCTTTTTGTTGTGATTTACTGTACTTTTGGCACACTGCACACGCATTCACCATTTCCAGGCCAATACATTACATTTCGAGCTCTTCTCCTTCATGTTTCTATGCTGAGGTGGCTTTCGTGTATGTGCTGGAGGTTTTCTTTCCTCAGTGTTGCAGGAATTATGGTCCTTTCTCCCTTGAAAAGTATTCCTTCTGCTACATGAAGTTCCTCACAAAAGTTCCAGTGCTCTTCTATAGCAGAAGGGGCTCCGCTCCGAGGTGTGGGCCAGCCAGTTTGCACAATCTGCTGCAGTTTTTTCAGGGTGGCATCATGCTTGGTCGCTTCCCTGATCTCATCCAGTTTGATTACAGCCACAGCTAAGTTCTTTCCTTCTTCAATTTGGGGTTCCTTTCTCTGGCCAGCTCCTGCCTCAGTCTGTAGTCGTGTTCTTTTCATGAGGCTCTCCAGACCAGCACATCATCGTTATGGGTTTCCACGCCTCTAACTCTTCAAACAGCTCCTTCACTGTTCTGTGGAACACCTCTGCAGCTGAATTAATACCAAAAGGTAAGCGTAAAAACCTGTATTGCCCATATGGCGTGATGAGGGTACAGAAATAGGCGCTGCGTTCATTCAGCTTGACCTGTCAGAAGCCTGAACTCGCATTCCAAGGCTGAATAGTATTTAGCATCAGCTAGCTTACATGTGATCTCTTCTACTGTGGGCAGCTGGTAACGCTCTCTTTGTACTGCTTGGTTTAGATCTCTGGGATCTAGACAGACTCACAGATTCCTATCTGATTTTTCTACAATTACAATTAGATTAGCTCCCTTTATTGGTTCTTCAATTTTCTTAACAAAATGGGGTTTCTCTATTCTGCCCAACTCTGCTTTCAGTCGGTCTCTCAGCATTACTGGTGTTTTCCTGGGCAGGTGTATTTTGGGTGTCACAGTTTCGTCAACCTTGATGGTGCGTTCCCCTTTTAGCCAGCCAATCCCCTGGAACACATCTTTATACTCACTCAGGATGTCATCAGTGGTGACAATCGTTATTCTCTTGATTCGCTTCAGATTTTCATAAGCTTTGATTCCAAGAATGGGTTTTGCATCAGTTTTCACCACTGAGTGGAAGTGCTTGAGACTGTTTGTTTGCCTTCTACAGCAATGTTTTCACCTGTATAAGTAGACAGCTTCACTTTTGTTTTAGTTAGCTGTTTTTCTTTTCTTATCTTACGATACAGGCTCATGGGAATGACATTTGCTTATGCACCTGTGTCAGGCTTGAAATTCACCATCATGTTGGCAATTTTTAAATCAACCTTCTATTTGTCTTCTTTGGAAGTTGTTGTTACTGCATCAACGAAAAGTTCAGTTTCAGTGTTGTGTCATCATCTGCAATCGTGTGCACTTTCTTCGATTTACACATCTTAGTGAAGTGACTTGGTTTATCACAGTTCTTACACCTCTTTCCATAGGCTGGACAACTACATGGTAAATACTCTGTTCTGCATCAGCTGCATTTAAGTGTTTTAATAGCAGTTTTGTTCTTTTTACCTTCAGGCTGTCTATTTGTTCTTCCCTGGGGCTGATTCTGTTTAACTGCATCTAATTGCTTGACCACGTGCGGCTTATTATCTTCTGTCATCTGTTTAATCTGGCATTTCATTGTCTCTTCCCTCTGCAGATATTTATTGCTTTCTCCAGCATGAGATCAACTTCTGTCAAAAGCCGTTCTCTCAGAGACTCATTTGCAAGCCTGCAAATTATTCTATCATGGATGAGTGATTTATCAAGCTCTCCAAATTCTCTTGATTTAGCTTATTTTCTCAGCTCAGCTATGTACTGACTAATGTTGTCACTGCCTTGTGTGCATGTAAAAAATCGATATCTTTCATACGTGATCTTTTTCTTAGGGCTGCAGTAAGCTTAGAGTTTTTCCATTATTTCTTTCAAGTCATTTCATTTCTCATCACTTTCAAACATGAATGTGTTATAGACTTCTAGGGCTGCTTCCCCTGCTATGTGAAGAAAGAAAGATGGAAGACTGTACCTGAGGGTCTTTTTTATCATTGCCCATTGCTGTGAGGTATAGCTTGAATCGCTGCCAGAACCTCCACCAGTTTCCGTCGAGATTGAGCTTTGTCGGTGGTTTCAGAACTCCATTGCTGCGTTCAGTTTCCTGCTGACACCATGTCTTGTTTCTTTTTTTAATGATGCACACAGGCCTTTGACATTGTAGCTGAGCTAACTTTATTGATAACACATTTTCCTAACATGAACACATGTCTGCAGTGTCTGAACTCTATCAAGACAGGCTCCAACTTGTGCTATCTGACCTTGACCCCCCCAAGTCAGGTGACCCAGTTTATAGTACAGAGTACTGTACAGTATCTAATGCTGGAGTCCACAACCACAATCAACTATTATCAAGACACTTCCCCTGCAATAAACATCAACATTCCATTTGCCTTCCTAATCACTTCCTGCACCTGCATATTAACCCTTTGTGATTCATGTACCAGGACACTCGGATCACTCTGTACCATAGAGTTCTGCAACCTCTATCCATTTAAGTGATATACTGCTTTTCTATTCTTCGTACCAAAGTGACAAGTTTACATTTTCCCACAACCTTTGTCTATCTCACTTTAATTGAGTGATTAGCATATGTCAATTGGCAACCCTCGTCTCCCAAGGGAGTTGTGCACATGTAGCCTAAAACATGAGAGTGAAATGCAGAAAGTGGCAGGATAGTGCCAACTTCCCAATGGACTCATATTTAACACCCCATTCACTCCTCCAGATTAAAATTCTCACTAACTGCCTTAAGTAAACTGAATTTGGAAAGTCTCAATATATGCTTCTCAGTTGTTCATTCTGCTGAACAAAGCTGTTTGCAATTTGTGATTAGGTTAACGATCAGACTCAGACATGGTAAATATGCTGGAGTGGGAAATGGAAATGTCAGACTGGTACACTTTTCAGGTTGACATTTAGATACATTTGGCAATTTCCACTGGACTTCTCTGCGTACCTATCCAGGGTTTTTGCCAGTCCTCCGCTGATGTTACAGTGGGCAATCGACAGACAATCTAAGGGAATTCCAAGTGATGTTTGGACCAATGTAGAGGGGAATTTACCTTGCATGCAGTTCATATCTTCCAAAATCAGGAATTGTTGACCCTGATACTACATACAATGAGAATTAACAGTGCAAAACCATGCATGCATATCCTACATGGCAACACTGACTACACTTCAAAAAGTACTTCTTTGGCTGTAAAGAGCTTTGAGATATCCAGTGCATGTGTTAGGCACAGAATAAACGCAAGTCTTTCTCTTAATTTTTTTCATTATTCCTCACATTGACAAACATAAAAATGTACTATCTTAAAGAATAAACTTAGCGAATGTTTTTCTACAGCAAACTTTTAATTGTCTCTCTGAATTTGCTCCATTTAATTTCGAAGATTTAACACTTTCTCTTACTTCACAATATACAAAGCAAAAGGCTCTTCTTTGGGTTTCACCTTCTATTCAGTAACACTGGATAATGTAACAGCACCTAAAAAGGGAGGCTTGATTGTTCTGACTCACTCAGCATTTGACAAACTAAGTGGAGCCATACACACTGAGTCTCCAGTATTACCATCTGCTGTAACACAGATGGCAGATATCCAGATCATTTTTGTACCATTAAATAGGAACACTAGGTGCAAGATGCTTTCAGTCACAGCCCATTGCTATAACAAACAACCTCCACAGTGACCACATGAAACATCATTTGTGACGTTGACTTACTACGCTTGGAGTTCTGAAAGAAGTTGTATTTCATTAGGGAGATTACTATTCATTTGACTGAGCCAAGTTATGTGTAATTAACTTAAGCACAAATAATCTTTTGACTTTCCCATTTGTTGCTGGTCAACAGATGAAGAAATTACACATATGGCCTATATCTGAAGCAGTAAAGAAGTATTCCCTGTTGATATCCCTGCTGTGACAAGGTGACAGCTCTTGCTGTGCTGGTTCAGATGAACTGTTCTTACCTACATAAGTGATCGAGTGACATTCCCCTTATCCTCAGGGGTTCATTTTCAGAAAAATACTCAACTACGTCAGTGTTTAACCAAGTGCTTTGCAACAATACAGAAATCACAGATGTTATTGCACCTGTGTAATCTGCTAGTCAAATTCAATCATTTGAGATTTATTTTCCATAAAACTAAGAACAGAGGGAAAGGTTTAAACACTGAGGTAACCACTTTGTTTTCACAAAACAGATACAATCTTGAAAACTCTTTACAGTTAGTAAGTAAAACAGCTTTGCCAAATTTTGCACCAGAATAAATTCTATTAGGATCCAAACATTTGAGCATAGATTAATCTGTGAGTAAATGTAATCTTGGCTCAGTAACACAGAATAGACTTAAAATAACAACAATTAAAACCACAGTGTCTGAGTCAGAGTCTCTGGGTTTGTGCTGATTCAAGGATTAAAAATATAATCTGGTCTGATACTTCAGTGCTAGCTTTCAAGTGTGATGTTAAACCAAACTGCCTATCCAGTCAGCTGAATGTAAAGATTCCATTGCACTTATTTGAGGAGCAGGGAATTCTCCCTGTGTCCTGGCCTACATTCAACCAACAGCACCAAAAACAGCCTAACTGGTCACAGTTCATTGGCTAACTGTGGGAATTTACTGTGAACAGTTTGGCTTCAGTGTTTGCCTATGGTACAAATCTCCATCTTCCCTGCCTGGGTAGTAATCTGGCATTTCGCCTGTGTTGTAGAACCCACCTGATTATGATTTCATTCTTTCAAATCGGACTAGTTGTACAACAGACATACAATCTGCTCTGTCAGATTACCATCCAAGCAGTGAAGACAAAGCTAACATCAGTGACTACACTTCTTTTCACTTAGTTGGGAATATTATATAAATGTGATGTCTGTTCTCATCTCAGCAACATGGTTGAGCAAAGCATATTTTATTACATTGCAACAAGTTAACAGTACAAATCCTAGAAGTGCAAAACAGCAATTTGAAGCAAATTATGTCTGGAGACTGGTTTCAAACTTAATAGCCGATAAATGGTTCTAAACTGAGATCAGAGGTTAAATGAATAACACCTTTTCCTTTATATACAGGGCTTCTTACACATTTCCTTCTTATAAGCCAATCTCTGTTATCCATCATTCTTCAGCTTTAATCAATGAAGTACAGGTAGTGAGCAGGAATGCAGAGAAAGGTTCAATCTCACAATGTTTGCTTTCTTTTCCTTTGTATTGAAATATCTGTTTCTGGGTAGTGCTGTATCTAGTACCACAGTTAATAAATAACACAACTCACTAAACTCAGATAAAGGCAAAATACTGCGGATGCTGAAAATCTGAAAATCTTCTTCTAAGAGTCATACGGACTCAAAACGTTAACCCTGTCTTTCTCTCCACAGATGCTGTGAGACCTGCTGAGTTTTTCCAGCATTTTTTGTTTTTGTTTCATTAAGCTGAGATGAGTTGGGGGGCTGAATTTCCACCATGGAGGCAGGCAACAGGAACCGGTTTACCTTTGGGTCAGGGACCCACCTCCAGTATGAACTGACTAAGGTTAAGATTTTTGCATGGAGAAGCCCTTAGTGGGTGTGGAGATTGACTTGCTGAGAGCCAGTGGGGGAGGGAACAGAAGTGAGTCAGATGAAGTGTGGGACTGATTTAGATGCTCTGCGGCAGCTGGGAGGCTGCTGACTGTCCTAAGGCAGAAACCTGCTGAGCATACCAAAGCCTTCCACAGCACCAAAGGAAAGTGAGATGTCACAAAGGAACAAAGAGCTGGCAACCAGGGGAGAGCTGACCTTTGCTTCATTGAAGTCAACTTGGATCTGATGCTGGAGGCCATCAGGGAGAGGTGGGTGGTCCTCTTCCAGAGGAGGAGGCCTCCTCATCATGCAGCAGAGGAGCCTCTCCATTCAGCGTTATCTCCGTCTGCCTCCTCTTCCGCCTCCTCCCTCAGCTCTTGCTCCTGCTCCTCCCCTGATGAGCTGTCTCCTAAAAGGGCCTCACCATCCTCAAAGCCCACATTCTCTGCAGGGCCAAGTTATGGAGAGCACAGCCGTCCACCACAATGGCCGAGAACCTTGCAGGAGGATATTGGAGGGCCCAACCAGTTCATTCCCAACCGGTCCAAACTAATTCACCTGCATTGGAGGTCCAAGATCCAAAATAAGTTTCAGCAAAGCTTAAAATTAATCATGAGTGAGGGATTCAAAATCCCTGTAAACTCCAAGAAATCTTTGTGCTCCTTGAGGGGATGGCATGGAGTAGCATACATGGAGAATACAGAAGCAGTTGTGTGAACAGTCGTGTCAACAGAAACTCTGGGTAGAATTTTACTCAGCTGTTGGTGGTGGGATTGGGGGTGGCCAGGTGGAAAAATTATGGAAAATCATGTCGGGTCAAGATTCTGATGTGACCTCACCCACTTCTGGCTTTCCCAGGGAAGATTGTGATTGAGTGGGGAACCCCTGTGACTGTGGCAGGAAGCCAAGTGAGGCATTTAAACTGGTAATTACAGGTCATTATACAGATGCAATGCCTCTTTCTAACATCGAGCAGAGGAGGCTTGGAGGTGGAGGCGCAAGGAAATTTAGAAAGTGTGCCAAATGCCTTTGAGGGATAGCACCATGCCATCATTAGAAGGGAAGGGTGTCTAGTGATCCAGTCTCAGTTTCCCTTTGGCCTCTAAGCAGAACACAGCACACACAGCTCTGCTGCTGATGTCTTCAAGCTTTCTTCCTTTGTATAAATATTCCTGTGTGCCTAGTCTTACTAAATGAACTCACAAGGTGTTTACCCAAACCCTATCATTATAAAAATCATAACGTGGTGTTCATTGGTGGTCAAATAACATGGTAGCAAGATTAAGTACAGGTACGACATGGTGAACAGCCTTAGATCGTACTACACGGCATAAGATGACCCTTGACATTTTGGGCAGACCGCAATGAAGCCGCAGCATTGGAGAAAGTTGAAATCGCAGCATGGTGACGGCACAGAAAAACTTTGAAGGCTCTGCCGGGGTGGGTGCTCAACTAAAATGCTGGTAAGCAGATAGATCCCTCGTGGTGAGGTTGCAGTGCATGGCCTGTCGGTTCAGTGACTGGAGCGGCATGTCAAGAGGACCAGCACTGGGGTATCTTACTCAGGAAAGGCGAGTGACAAGGTTGTGGGCCGGATCGATAGCAAGCGAGGGAGAGTCAAGAAATAAAAGGTCAGAAGATTGGGCCAGAGAAGGCAATGATTATAACGGGTGGCTTCGGGAAGTGCTGAACAATAAATTGAATAAAACAATGAGGAAGGACAAAGGGATATTGTCAAAACATCAACAAATTTCTCAGTTTGAATTGTGATGCAGCTGACCTACTATCCGGATTCAGAATGTTTAAACAGCATGCAGAACAATGGTTTCTTGATTCAGATGTGACTGAACCAGACAAGCAAGCCATTAAAATTTGCCTATCAATTGAGAATGAAGGTCTACACAGGCTGAACATGCCAAGATTAACAGCAGGGGAGCTAGAGGATCTCCAAAAGATATGGAATACATTGGAAGACTGGTTCACAATCAGGTTAAACTTCTGCATTCATAAAATAAAGTTCATTTCGACAACAGCCTACAGAATCTATAGACCACTTCAGCAGCAGATGCAGAGAAAAGGTACATACTGCAATTTTTCAGATGCAGAGCTAGCAGACAGTATTGTTGAGTTAGTGGTCGCATCCATTCCCATGGAAGAGTTCCAGAGAGATCTGCGACATAGGCCAAAAACATATAGCTAGCATCGAAGGGCTACTCAAGGATGGACATAAGCACAAAATAATCCTCGAAGGTCGACAAAGCCTACAGGTTCTAAGTACCACCCTATTGTTGACATACCACCCTATTGCTGATGCCCTCACTGGAACACCCAAACCTATCAGGACATGTGGAAGGCGTGGCCTTCTGCATGCACCAAAGAAATGTCCAGCTTTCCAGCAATTCTGAAAGGCATGTGGCAGAAACAGCTATTGACAGTAGCAGTGCACTAGAGCAAAGGCTGATGCAGCTACAAAGAGCTGTGCACTGATTCAAACAGACCGTACACCATGGGTACCTCCAAGCCATAAAAATGACCATCCACTATCTCATCAGAAACATATACATGAGGTGAATGACAAACCAGAAAATGACGATGATGTGCACAATGAGATGAAGAGCAGTGAACACGGGTTTCGCACCGTCAATCTCATGGAAAACGTAGATACCATCACCATCTGAAGTGTTTGCCAAGATTCAAATAATCTGCCCTAAGAAGGTTGGCAACTACTTATTATTGGCCAAGTTTGAAACAGGGGCGAGTGCCAACAAACTATCCCTGGAAATCCTAAAAGACATGTATCTACAGTAATGGGAGGCCATTGCGAAACCTATTACTGTGCAACAGTTTACTAATTCCATGTGCAGGATCCATAGTCCTGGAGTGCAAGTACAATCAATCCTCCTGGGTGTCATAGATATTCTACATCGTGCAATCTGAAGGCCCAGCGATTGTAAGTCTACTGGCATGCCATGACTTTGCACTAGTAACAATCCAATTAATCCGTCAGACCTGACACAGTGGATCAACCTCAGCAACTATTCCTATCACCTCAATTCATGACTTAACATCAAAATATCCAGAATGTTTTGACATAATTGGCAATTACACCTGCAGGAGAATGCAAGTTTATCAATTGGTCTGGTACATTTTGTGCAACGCAAATGTCAGCAGCTAGAAGAAGAGATGGCAAAAGATTTTACACTACAGAAACTGTGGAAAACCATCATTGATGGATGGCCTGATTCAATTCAGCATGTCCACAAACACGTGAGACCATTTTGGACTTATCGGGACAAGTTAAGCATCTCCCGGGGAGTCATTTTTAAAGGCAGACAGGTCATCGTACCAGAATCTTTTACGACTTGATATTCTTCAACAACTTTATCACTCACACATGAGCATGAATTGGACGAGAAAGCTCGCAAGAGAGATAGTTTTTTGGCTGGGTATGAACAATGATATTGAAGATGTTGTCAATAAGTGTGAGGCATGTCAAGAGCATATGCCAAGTTAACACAAAGCACCACTGATTCCACATGAAGTTCCTACCCATTCTTGATCCAAAATTGCATTCAACCTCTTTCATGTCCACGGCACTGACTTCATCGTCATGGTTGACTACTTTACCAACTGCCCCATTATTCAACAATTTTACAATATGTCAAGCACAACCGTCACACACACTCTAATTGTTTTTCAGTTTATTTGTTGTGCCTAGTGAGATCGTTATGGATAATGGCCCCTTATTTATTGGTAAGTCATTTCAGGATATGTGAGAGAAGTGAAATATTGATCACAGTACTTCCTTTCCTCATTATCTAGATCTAACAGCCTAGCTGAATGAGTGATTCACATGGTGAAATCCCTAATTCTCAAATGTAGACAGACCAAGCAAGATTTACAGATTGCAGTGTTACATCTGACAGCAACAGCTTTAACTGCAACTATTCAATCACTGGCAGAGCTCATGTTTGGCAGTGCGTACCAATTTACCTACTCTTACCCATTTTACTCTCCCAGAAACTAGAAAGCAACTTTTAAAACTGCAAGAGAAGATGACCAACAACAAAAATGCAGGTTCAGGATTGCAAAGTTTAGAGTTGGGACAACAAGTTCACATCCAGGATTCCACAGAAGGTATGTGGCAGCCAGCCGAGATGACAAGGATTGGTTCAGAACCAAGGTCTATTAAAGTCATTACACACAAAGGTGCAATGGTGAGGCATAACCAGAGGCAAATCAAATCCATTTCAGCCCCTCAACCATCATGCAAGTCCTATTACACCTAGGACAAGATCCAAAATGCAACCAGGAACGACATCCAAGAATGACAATCCTACAGGTCGCTGTGAGCCATTAAAGATACCTCCAGACAAGGTTATAAGATCTGCCATATCAGCAGATTACTTTTGTGCTTTAAAGACTCATCGACTCATCAGTTCTATGCACTTATGTAATGGTAACTAAACATGAACATGTATTGTGAATAGTTTTACCTCTTTGGAAAGGGCGAAAATATCTTTAAAAAGAAAGGGAGATGTGTAATATGCCTTGAAAGGATAGTAGCATGCCATCTGTAGAACAGAAGTGTGTTGTGTAATCCAGTCTCAGTTTCACTTTGGTCTGTGAGCAGAACACAGCACACACAGCTCTGCTGCTGATGTCTTCAAGATTTATATCTTTGTATAAATGGACCTGCGTGTCTAGTCTTAATAAATGAACCCACACCGTGTTTACACCATCCCTTATGAGCAATTGGTGCCTTTATATCATTATAAAAACATGACAGAAAGTTGCCTGTCAGGTGAATTCCTTGATGCATTCCCACCTCCAAGCACTTGTGCTGGAGGCAGACTCAAAGTAGCAACGGCTAACTGTCCAGCAATGGCGGGTGGTCAATTAGGCTCATTGAAATAGCAATTAGCCAGTTTGTTCGGCTGCACAGCGGGAAACCAATGTCTACTGTAATTGACATTCAGACAGCTGAATAAAGAAGGGAAACAGCAGGGGTGACCCCTTTCATTGACAGAGACATGCCATTAAGGAATGGCTGGTCTGATCAGGCTGATATAAGTGTTGGAGTTGTTAATTTAGGGTGTTTAGCACCAGCATAATCCAGCAGTTCAACTGGCTGAGCAAACCACTGCATTGAAGGGAGCTTCCAGTCTAATTTAGTGCTTGGCTGGGACGTGGAAGAGCAGCAGCAGGGCAAGCACCACATCCAACCAGCAGAGGGGTTGGTCAAGGGACAGGAGGCAGAACTCTCACCAGAGAGTTTATAGGCAAAGGGTTAGTTTTCTTGATCTATTGGAGCAGCAGTGCCACAGAAGGCACACCTCCCGCTGCTGGTATTTGTAGATATATGCATACTTTTGGATGAGGACCACACACTCCCCCCACGGAGTGGGTACACATCAAGAGCCTGTAACTATTACCCTGAATTTCTATGCTTCCAGCTCCTTCCAGACATATGCTGCAGAAATATGTTGAAAATCACAATTGGGTGCCTATAACTGCATTATGTAGGTGATAGATGCTCTGTATTCAAGGGAATCTTACTACATTGAGTTTCCACAGATGTACCCAGTCAGACCCAGGGAGCTGAGGGTTTTTTGCCAATGGCAGGATTCTCTCAGGTACCGGAGGTGCTATCATGTGGTCATTAAGACACCATTGGAGCAGACAGCGGCATTCATGAATAGAAAGGAGTTCCACTTCCTCAATGTGCAGTTTATTTTTGTGCACCTTAAAAGATTCATGCAAGAGTGTGCAAGGTTCCCTGACAGTTCCACGACTCATTCATCCTGAGCCAGTATCAGATGCCTCAATTGTTCATCTCATCACATAAAACACATGGGTGGATACTGGGTGGCAAGGAATATCCACTGAAGGCATATAGTTCATGACACCAGTGCAGAACCCAACAACTGATGCTACAACACTGCCATTGATCCACTAGGAAACAACTGAGCAAGCCATTGATCTCCTGAAGATTCATTTCCAATGTCTTGCTCAGTCTGGGGGAGCTCTTCAATATGATCCTTCAAAAGTGTTGTGCATTGTGGTGGTGTGCTGCGAGTTGCACAAAATGGCATTGCAGCGAGGAGAGGAACTGGAGCCAGATGAACACTGGGTATTCCCAGAGGAGGAGGAGCAGGAAAAGGATGATCAACTGGAGCAGCCTGCCCATGCTGAGATGCCGCTGAGGTATCAGCAGATAGACCTGCATGACACAGGCGGCCCTCATCCATGCCAGGTTACATTAGAAGGGCCCTGCTGTTTGCAGGGTTTCCTACCTTCCCCATTTGAGACCAGAAAACCAGAAATGTTTGCTGCCATTAATCCTTCAGCACAAGCATTTCTCCTGACCATAACTTCCACATAGCCATCATCCTTCCCACAGTCAGACTTTGTCCCATGATTATAGTTTCCAATGTAATCCACCACATTCCTAATCACGCATTTGTAAAATGAACCACATGACACTTATCAGGTCGCCAACATACGATCCTTCATTCAAATGAAGCTTATGATATCTATACATCCAACTATAAATTCCCCCAAGTAAGCCTCATAGTGACCCTGCCACAATTTCTGTGTTCTCTCCCTCAAGCTTCTACATGATGCTTCCCCCATGGCTGAACCCAACACAGAGACAGTCTGCTCATTTCCCTGCTTTGGCAAAGAATATGTCCATAATTGCATCCATTGTGTTGCAGTGGCCATAAGGGCTCAGCTACTGACTGCCCCATCTGAATCTGTGCAGGGCAGCCTTGGTCATGAGGACAGGATGCAGAGTGCGTGTCTCTGTCAGGGGGCAGCGGGCAGCCAAGGACTACAGGCTGCTTTGAGGATGTCCTTTACTGTCACTGAACTCTGCAGCAGCAGCCATTAAGATATGTGAGCTTCCTTAACTTTTAACTTCTCTAAACCACAGGGCTGGTGTTAAAGGAATAGCAGGAGGCATTGTGGATTCAGCGGAGGCCTCAGAGGGTGAGTCAAGCACATTTTATTTAATTGTTCACAGGATGTGGGCATCACTGGCTCGGCCAGCATTTATTGCCCATCCGTAATTGTTCTTCAGAAGGTGGTGGTGAGCCAACCAATTAACAGCCTCCTCCAGATTTGCCGTTCATTTGAGGGGATCAAGCAAAATGATGCGTCAAAAACAGCAATGAAGGATCTCTACTTAAAGGGACCCTGGCAGCACTCACACTGGCAGTAGTGTGTGGTGTCATTCACTCACTGTGAGGCAGAAGAGAGGAGGAATATGCATGGAAGATATGGAAAGACTGCTCTGTGGTTCACAGATGTGTTCCTGGAGGTAGTGATTGAAGCAGTGGAAAGAAATCTCCTTACCAGAGTATGTAAGTTGTTGTCACAAGTTGAGGAACTTGTCATTTATGAGAAGGTGACTGAGACCGTCCCCATTAGAGAGCAGAGGACATGCTCAGTTCACCGGAGATGCCTCTGGAAGGTTTAAAGCCACACTGTCCATGGAAGGATTTCCTCAGCGACAGGAAGTAGTCGGTTCAGGAGAATGCATGCCAGGATTTTCTCTGCTATGGGCAAGAGGGAAATATCACGACAGTTTCCGCAGCATGATCTATCTCCTTTTTGAAGGTAATTACAATTGTCACATTCCTGAAGTCGGGCAGGATGGGGGAAGAGTTGAAGGGGTGTGGGGAGGGGGGGGGAGTGGGTGGGTGGGGCAGGGGGGATGTGGGGGCAGGGGGCAGTGCCGGGAGTTCTTTTCCCTTCCAAGTCTTTGGGTTGATTACATGGAGTCTTGATGTGAGCAAAAGCCCACCAGCTTTGAAGACCTCAGCTGGAATCCCACTGCGGCCGCAGGCTGTTGTTTTTCATCCGCCTGGTTGCTTGTTGCAGCTCTCCCATTAATGGTGGCTCACCTATAAATTCTACCAGAGGGTACTGCAGGATAGCCCGGGGAGTATCAATTGCCACTGTCAATTCACGGTTGAGGAGTTGTTGAAAATGGTCTTTCCAGCATTGACAGATGGCATTGTCATCCTTAAGAAGAGAAACACCATCCTGTGAGTGAATGGGATTTTGTCCATTTGACATTTGTTCTATAGATGGCCTTGCTGTCTTCAAAAAAGCTTTCTGTGTCATGACGGTCAGCATATAGTTGGATCTCTCGAGCTTTCTCTTCCCACCACATGTCCATGTCTTCCAAACTTGTCCATGGATGCCAGCCTTGAGCAGTTGGAATGTTGCTTTCTTGACTTGTATCCATAGGTTATCTTGCCAGGCAATGAAGGAGATCACATATTTCAACATCAATTTCATTAAATCATTCCTGGTGACCATGATGTTCAAACCCTATGGCCTAGGCACAGGAGTTTAGTAAAGCTAATGAAGATTTTTCAGATTGGTTGTGAACTGCACTAGGAATTCCTAACTTCGGTCAGGCTGCTTTAGGACAGAGGCACTGATCTTCTTTCTTCCTCTTGGACTTTTAGGCTGTACATTGTCTTGGTGCAAAGCAGATGTTCATCACCAATTGAACAAGCAAGCATCAGTATGCAGATATCACTTAGGTCGTTGACTTGAACAATGACTTAATCTAGGAGGTTGGCCATTCTGTCAATGGAGGAGCTCACGCAGTCAAAGCCCTGAGCCAGGCTGGTGCACATGAGATGAATGGACTCCTCCATTCTCTGTCCATGACCCTACACTGCCTCAGGGAACTCTGACAGGAGAAAGTACTCCTACTGCTGTTCAAGATAGAGTCTCCTTTTCACTGACTCCTCAGGCCCTGCATCTGTACCCAGCTGAAAAGGGCTGTGTCTGTCCTCCCTCCTCTGAGATGAACAGACTGTGGCTGCCTCGTCCTCTGGCACTGCTTCCTGCATACTGACGCCATGCTCCTCATCCAGTATCACCTAGCTAAAAGTGCACGAGGATCCACCGAGGTGGTATCTGCACTGGTGGATCTACAAGAGAGTCAAAGGTTATGGGGGCAGGCAGGAGAGTGTAGTTGAAGCCGTAATCTGATCAACAATGATCTTATTGAATGGCAGGACAGGCTTAAAGAGTTAAATGGCCTATACCTGATCCTCTTGCTTATGACGTTATGATCCTGGCCATTTCCATGGTTTGATCCTCCATGGGTTTAATCATTTGGAAGTACGTAACTTCTCTGTCTGTTTGGCCCTTTCCCAGGTGGTATGCACCCATTTCTCCTGCAAGCGCAAAAGAGAGCATGATACACTGCTGTACTCTGAAGACAATTGCATCTTCCCATATTAAGTAGCAGCTGTAGGTTTCAGTGGTTACAAGTCCTCAGCAGCACAATGAGCCATTTTGAGGGGTCAGTAAGTGCCCTAGGCTCATGCTCCTCCCATGTCCAGGAACAGCATGAATCCTGAGGTTCCTGAGCTGGTGTGTCTGCTGGAGGATGAATACCCAAAGGCCCATCCTGAGGCTTGGGGTTTGCACTAACCTTGCCGGAGTGAATAAGGTAATTGAACCTCTGCCTGCACTGGATCCGCAGTTGATTATAGGGGAGGTGGTGGCACATTGGTATTGTCACTGGACTGGTAATCCTGAGATCCAGGTAATGCTCTGGGACCGGGGTTGAACCACGCCACAGCAGATGGTGCATTTGGATTCAATAAAAACCTGGAATTAAAAGTCTAATGATGACTATGAAACCATTGTTGATTGTCGTAAAATCTCATTTGGTTCACTAATGCCCTTTAGGGAAGGAAATCTGCTGCCCTCACCGGATCTGGCCTACATGTAACTCCAGATCCGCTGTAATCTAGTTGACTCTTAAATGACATGTTGTATCAAACCGCTACAAACTGGACAGACCACCCGGCATCAACCTAGGCACCAGAGACGACAATGGCAAACTCAGCCTTGTGTCAAAATTGGGAGAGCTGTCTCACAGACTAGTCAAGCAACAGCCTGACATAGTCATCCTCACGGAATTACACCTTACAGATAATGTCCCAGACCCAGCAGAGCTGGGGGCATAGTGGTATACAGTTGGGAGGGAGTTGCCCTGGGAGTCCTCAACATCAACTCCGGACCCCATGAAGTCTCATGGCATCAGGTCAAACATGGGCAAGGAAACCTCCTGCTGATTACCACATACCACCCTCCCTCAACTGATGAATCAGTGCTCCTCCATATTGAGCACCACTTGGAGGAAGTAATGAGGGTGGCAAGGGCGCCGAATGTTCTCTGGGTAGGGGACTTCAATGTCCATCACCAAGAATAGCACCACTACTGAATGAGCTGGGCCAAGTCCTAAATGACATAGCTGCTGGACTGGGCCTGTGGCAGGTGGTGAGGGAACCAAGCAGGAAAAACATACTTGACTTCATCCTCACTAACCTGCCTGCCGCAGATGCATCTGTCCATAACAGTATCAGTAGGAATGACCACTGCACAGTCGTTGTAGATATCGAACAGATCTAGAAACTCAAGACTAGGCACCCATAAGGCACTCTAGGCCATCAGCAGCAGCATCAGAATTGTACTCAAACACAATCTATAACCTCATGGCCCGGCATATCCCCCACTCTACCATTATCACCAAGCCAGGGGATCAACCCTTGTTCAATGAAGAGTGCAGGAGGGCATGTCAGGAGCAGCACCAGGCATACCTAAAAATGAGGTGTCATTTGCGGTGAAGCAACAACACAGGACTTCTTGCATGCCAGACAGCATAAGCAGCAAGTGATAGACAGCTAATAATTCCACAATCAACCGATTAGATCTAAGCCCTGCAGTCCTGCCACATCCAGCCGTGAATGGTGGTGGATAATTAAATAACTCACTGGAGGAGGAGGCTCCACAAATATCCCCATCCTCAATGATGGAGGATCCCAGCACATCAGTGCAAAAGATAAGGCTGAAGCATTTGCTACAATCTTCAGCCAGAAGTGCCAAGTGGATGATCCATCTCGACTTCCTCCAGAGGACCCCAGCATCACAGATGCCAGTCTTCAGTCAATTCGATTCACTCCACATGATATCAAGAAATGTTTGAAGGCATTGGATACTGTAAAGGCAATATTCTGACAATATTCTGGCAATAGTACTGAAGACTTCTGCTCCAGAACTTGCTGCGCCCCTAGCCAAGCTGTTCCAGTACAGATACAACACTGGCATCTACCCAGCTATGTGGAAAATTGCCCAGGTATGTCCCATTCACAAAAAGCAGGACAAATTCAACTGGCCAATTACCACCCCATCAGTCTACTCTTGATCATCAGTAAAGTGATGGAATTGGTCATCAACAGTATCAAGCAGCACTTGCTTAGCAATAACCTGCTCACTGATGCTCAGTTTGGGTTCCCCCAGGGTCACTCAGTTTCTGACCTCATTACAACCTTGGTTCAAAGATGGACAAAAGAGCTGAACTCCCGAGGTGAGGTGAGAGTGACTGCCCTTGACGTCAAGGCAGCATTTGACCGAGTGTGGCATCAAGGAGCCCTAGCAAAACTGAAGTCAATGGAATCAGGGGGAAAACTCTCCACTGGTTAGAGTCATACCTAGCACAAAGAAAGATGGCTATGGTTGTTGGAGGTCAGTCATCTCAGCTCCATGACATCACTGCAGGAGTTCCTCAGGGTAGTGTCCTAGGCCCAACCATCTTCAGCTGCTTCATCAATGGCCTTCCTCCAAGCAAAAGGTCAGAAGCTGATGATTGCACAATGTTCAGCAACATTCGCAACTCCTCAGATACTGAAGCAGTCCATGTCCAAATGCAGCAAGACCTGGACAATATCCAGACTTGGACTGACAAGTGGCAACTAACATTCATGCCATACAAGTGCCAGGCAATGACCATCTCCAACAACAGAGCATCTAACGATCGCCCCATGGCATTCAATGGCACTACCATCGCTGAATCCCTCACTATCAACATCCTGGGGGTTACCATTGACCAGAAATTGAACTGGCCCAGCCATATAAATACTGTGGCTACAAGAGCAGGTTTGGGGCTAGGAATCCTGCGGTGAGTAACTCACCTCCTGATTCCCCGAAGCCTGTCCACCATCTACAAGATACAAATCAGGAGTGTGATAGAATACTCTCCACTTGCATGGATGAGTTCAACTCCAACAACACTCAAGAAGCATGGCACCATCCAGGACAAAGAAGCCCACTTGATTGGCATTCCTTCCACAAACATTCACTCCCTCCACCACCGATGAACAGTGGCACTGGTGTGCACCATCTACAAGATGCACTGTAGAAACTCACCAAGGCCCCTCAGGTAATACCTTCCAAACCCATGACCGCTACTATCTAGAAGCACAAGGGCACAAGATACATGGGAACACCACCACCTGGAAATCCCCCTCCAAGCCACCCACCATCCTTACTTGGAAATATATCGCCGTTCCTTCACTGTCGCTGGATCAAAATCCTGGAACTTCCTCCCTAACAGCAATGCGGGGTGTACCTACACCACATGGACTGCAGCGGTTCAAGAAGACAGCTTCCCACCACCTTCTCAAGGGCAATTAGGGATGGGCATTAAATGCCGGCCTAGCCAGTGACACCCACATCTCATAACTGAATTTTTTTAAAAAGCAACACTTCTGCCACTGACAGTATCTACTACCTCAAACTAGACCTGATTTGTCTGTATGGTTGGCCTCCTCCTGCCACCCTCTAGGAAAAAGATTTTGTTCTCTCCCTCACAGCCTCCAGCATCACTTCAAGGTTGTTGTCAGAAAATGAAGGGCTGCACTGCCTCAGGTTTCAGATCCCCACCTCTCCTGAACATTGTAACGTGGCAGATGATGTGTGCCAGGCAGATCAAATCCACGAGGGAAACTTGATCACGTGGTAACAACTGTTCTGCAGTTTGTATTTTATTTCGAGATGCGTGCCTTGAATTAAGAAGTAATAATACTACCACGACTTCAGAGGTTTTTAGAAAACTAAATTAAACATTTATTTACAAAGAAAAGATTTCAAGCACATCCATAGATCTACCAATTACTAATATAATAACTCCTAAAACCCCTAATTAATCTGACTCCTCCGTTAAGGCAATGGTAAAAACAAATAGATTTAAACAGACCCAGGCAAAGCAACACAATACTCTGGACAGTGAGTTTCAAAGTGAGTTTTCTCAGCTTTGGTTCCTTTGGCTCCCGCAGCTTGATGCACAGAGGCTGGCGGCTTTTCACACTTGTGTTAGTTCTAAGAATTCCTTCTCCTTTATACATAGCCCCATCTCCTTTATACATGTTTCTCCCTTTTAATGCAAATTCCATTATTCCAATATGTCTTTGGAACTTTACCTTTCTCAATATAAATCTTTCATAGTACTAATTTTGTCAGTAACCTTTGGGAAAAATATACACACTGTTTGGCTTAGCATCTTCTGGCTTGCTGTAACATCTTACCATCTCTTTAAAATTCAAATTAATCTAATTTATCTAAAAATGCAAATGTTCCTTACACTTAACCTTCTAAAACTTCAGTCATGTTCGCGTACTTAGCATTTCAAACCTAGCTTCTTGTTGATGCCTCAAAACCTCCAGGCCAGCTGCATCCAATTCAATTAAGACCCACCCACACACACACATACACACAGAGAAACTAATCCAACCCCCACTATTAACCCACTTTTACAATGAATCACAATAATACTATGAAAATTATTATATTTTCATGACATGAGATATTATGAAGTACTGTGATGCAGTGAGAAACTCAATGGCAGTCTTTCCTCTCTCACCTGCAGCAGGTAAACTGCAAGCACAGAAACGGCTGCTGTGGTGACCTTTAGTGGAGCCCAGATTGACCCACCTCAGTTCCCACCCACAGCCGATAATTGGCTGCCAAACACATCTCCCTGTCAAGTAAGGGGTCATCACCATTAAAATCGTGACTCAATTCTTCCTCCGCTCTCCACACCCCCGGTGCAAGTTCAGAACCAGGCCTGACATCCATTTCCCAACCCTAATATGAAAATCCAGCCCCAGGCATACTATACCAGTATCCAGAAACTCAGGAACTTAAGGTGCTCACAATTCAAGCAAGGCTCGTTTGACAGCTCTCTGGGCCAAAAAGCCTGTCACTTCCTCCCTAACAGCACTATGGGTGCACGTGTGGATCCTACACCACATGGGCTGCAGCGATTCAAGGAAGCGGCTCACCATCACCTTCTCAAGGGGAATTAGGGATCAGCAACAAATGCTGGCTTTGCCAGCGATGCTCAAATCCCATGGAATTTTTTTTTTAAAAAGTAGCAGATTGACAACTTAAAATCCTAGCTGATTGTAAATCAGGATGCCCGCAAGGAGTTTTAGGGATACCTTTTTTCTTATTCATGGTGCTGCCCTGAAGGTCCACTGCAAAGAAAGGTTTGTTTCTTTGGAGCTGAGGGCTGCCCACCAAGCAGGACCCCTGCTTGAAATATTAATAAAATTGCGACAGTCCACCATATCCATTGATCGCAGGAGCAGGTGAAAAATATATTTTTTGGACTCATGAAAGCTGATAAAGTGAGAGTTCTCAAACGTTTCTTATATTTTGTTTGCAATCTTAAAATAACTGCCAAGAATATTTTATTCTCACCTTGGCATTGTTTCACAGAGGCAAAATGAAGAACTTTCAGCCAAGCACTCAGCCCTTTTTGATAAGTGCATTCTCCAGGCCACAATTTGTTGTTGGCATAAAAATAATCTCTAACATCATGCACAAGTCTTACAAGTTTGGGGAACACAAAGCAAGCTATCAATACAAGCTATGTGCAGTATGTAGACTCACACTAGGAATCATTAGACAGGCCCTTATTTGATGCTATTTCTCCTCTTCCAAATTCCAATATCAGTGAACTTCCACCTGCCCACAGGAAAAGGACACACATCACAGGTGAGAACAAATCAGGATGGACTCTTCATAACTATCACCGATTGTCCTTGTTCTGCAAATTCAGCTAGCAGGAGACAAACAATATTAGCCTTCACAAAGGACAGGGCAAGGGTTCAACATAATAAGCACACATGCATCTCACCTTAGGAAGAATAAAATGGACAAATTTTGTTTCAACTGTATCCTGAGAGCTCACCAACAACAGGGCAAAAACGATTATTGAGGAGAATTGGATTGGAATCCATGATTGTTCAGGTAAGGCAGAGAGCAATTGTGGTTAATGTTTCGGTCCACATGTGTCTGTGACAGAGTAGGACAAGTATTTTAGTGAAGATCTCATTGACCAGGGTTTAACTTGCAACTTCCAGGAAGGCACTTTCAGCTTTAGAGAGGGCTTAACGTGAAAGGCAGCCAATTAGCTGGCCGCTTTACAGTTGTACACCCTGCTGATTTTCTCCAGGGGTTCAGACTAAATGCTGGGTCTGGATCTCCAGGTGGGCCCCTCTTCTTTTGGACCATAAGCCATTAGTCTGCCCTCACTTGGTGTATCAGCCAACCACTTTACACTAGATCAGGGACAAGTAATCCCCAATATGTGAATTCCCTCCCCATGTGTACCCCATGATGCTGTTTTTCTTACTTACAAGTGAAGGTTCTGGGTTCTGGGTTCTGGGTCTGATCTGGTCCTTCAGCTAGTCTAACAATGACAGCAGTCCAGAAAGACTGTAGACGCTCGGTCCCAAGGTGTCTGTCACCTGCTTTATTTGTCAGTGTGTTGGTGTTCTGCAAAATCTGCCATAGCTCCCCAGCTTTTGCTTGAAAGGAACCAGATTGTAGTCACTTTGACAGAGCCATCTTTGCCCTGGAATTTGGCTGAAGGCCTAAGCTTGAGGAGGTGGCACATTTCTTTCCCTCTGCACTGCAGTATAGGCAATGGAAACAGATTTCTTCAGACATGTCTAGGTGGTTACGTCTTGGTCTGTAAATACAGATGGTTGTGTAGGCTTGTCTCAAGGAACCGCATCTTCCTCTCACGTCTCCTCAAGTTCTATTCATTCTTCTCCAAAACAAGCAAACAGAGAGGTATATCCAACAGCAAGCCTATCTGCAGAATTATAGTTGTAGCAATTTAAATTACAGTCGCTAATAAGCCACAGGTGATAACTAGGGATCTTGCAACAAATCCAGAAACCCACAAACTAGATTGCAGGTGAAAGCAGTAATAAAATGCAATGAAAACCAATCTAAATGGATGGATTGGGGAAAAATACTGCAGAGAAGCTAAATTTCTACTGCTAACAATGGCATTCCCCTTTAAGACTGTAATGGTTGAAATGGCCTACAGAACAATCTAAAACACATTCAGCAACTTCAGAACTGAGCAGACAAAGTAGAGAAACTAAACAATTAGCATATTTTTCAAAGACTTAAATAGGGTGCAATATGAAAAATCTGATCACTTTCTGTTCTTAAAAGGTTGCCTGTATAAAAAATAGCACCTAAGGCCTGCTTGCCTAATTCAGCACTCCCCAGCCGCCTGAACAGCACAGGCAGTGCATCCAAACACACAATCATACTGCTCATCTCGAGTCAGGTTTTACAATGCAGCATTGCAGATGTAGCAGTATAGTTTACCCTTGATTTACACATTCAGATCAGAGGTCATCAAAACACTAGGCAGCTCACCAGTTGGCTTATCCACCAATCCCCAGTGTTACTCTTTCCAGACAGGGGAATATTTAGATATGAGGAAGCAATACACTGACATTCATGAATCACAAGGGGCATTTTAAATTACTATAGTAAACCACAATGAGAACTCACACCACATGCAATGGAACACCATGATCACTTGTTCACTAAATAAAATTACATTTCTTGGAATATACATCGTGGTCTGGTATTCCTTCAATGTTCTACAAAAAGAAGCTTATTTCATTCCAACGTACACAACCTGATCCTAAACAGTTGTTAGCCGCAACTAAACACACAAATCAACCAACAGTTCTGTAATGGTAAATATATTCAATAGCCTTTTATGGTACCCAAATCAGGAGGCCTGTATAGCGAGAAGCTCCCTTATAGTGATTCATGGATACACTGCTGGTGACAAAAATTCTGTAAAGTCTGCTATCTTGCACATTCTTATTTCTAACTCAGAGGTCTGAATGTGAACCATAGCTAAACTTCTTTATTGAACTTGATTTGAACAATTCTGAAAGACTCTATGCAAATGGTACCTCTTGATGAGGTTTTTAAAAGGTTTAACAGAAATTAAGCAATAAGGACCTGTTAACACATTTCAGCATTGAAACAACACGCTGAGCTGTGGTAAAGGTTTGTTAACATTTTCTAATGGGTTGCTCATGTCTATTCTGTTAAAGTGAATCCTGTGCTGTAGCCTGGACCAGTAAACCAGGGACCCAGGGTAATGCTCTGGGGACCCGGGTTTGAGTCCTGCCAAAGCAGATGGTGGAATTTGAATTCAATAAAAATCTGGAATTAAAAGTCTCAAGATGACCATGAAACCATTGTCGATTGTTGTAAAAACCCATCTGGTTCACTAATGTCTTCAGGGAAGGAAATCTGCCGTCCTTACCTGGTCTGGCCTACATATGACTTCAGACCCACAGCAATGTGGTTGATTCTTAAATGCCCTCTGAAATGGCCCAGCAAGCCAATCAGTGTAACAAACCGCTGCAAAGTCACGAAAAAGGAATGAAACCGGACAGACGCCTGGCATCAACCTAGGCACCAGAAACGACAACGGCAATCTCAGCCCTGTCAATCCTACGAAGTCCTCCTTACTAAGATCTGGGGGCTAGTGCCAAAATTGGGAGAGCTGTCCCACAGACTAGTCAAGCAACAACCTGACATGCTCATCCTCACAGAATCATATCTTACAGATAATGTCCCAGACTCCACCATCATCATCCCTGGGTATGTCCTGTCTCACCGGCAGGACAGGCCCAGCAGAGATGGCGGCACAGTGGTTTACAGTCAGGAGGGAGTTGCCCTGGGAGTCCTCAACATCGACTCCAGACCCCTTTATGTCTCATGGCATCAGGTCAAACATGGGCAAGGAAACATCCTGCTGATTACCATGTGCCGTCCCCCTGCACCACCCCCACCCACCCTCACCCCCCTCAGCTGATGAATCAGTGCTCCTCCATGTTGAACACCACTTGGAAGAAGCACTGAGGGTGGCAAGGGAGCAGAATGCACTCTGGGTGGGGGCTTCAATGTCCATCACCAAGAGTGGCTCAGTTGCATCGCTACTGGCCAAGTCCTAAATGACATAGCTGCGAGACTGAGTCTGCGGCATTTGATGAGGGAACCAATCAAAAATATACTTGACCTCATCCTCACCAACCTGCCTGCCGCAGATGCATCTGTCCATGATGGTATCACCACCACAAAGTTGCTGTGGAGACAAAGTCCCGCCTTCACATTGAATATTCTCTCCATCGTGTTGTGTGGCACTACCACCGTGCTAAATGGGATAGATTTTGAACAGATCTAGCAATTCAAGACTGGGCATCCATGAGGCGTTGTGGGCCATCAACAACAGCAGAATTGTACTCGATACAATCTGTAACCTTATGGCCCAGCATATCCCCCACTCTACCAGTAATATCAAACCAGGGGATCAACCTTGGTTCAATGAAAAGTGCATGAGGGCATGCCAAGAGCAGCACCAGGCATACCTAAAAATGAGATGTCAACCTGGTGAAGCTAGAACACAGGACTACTTGCATGCCAAACAGCATAAGCAGCAAGTGATAGACAGAGCTAAATGATCTCACAATCAACAGATCACATCTAAGATCTGTAGTCCTGACACATCCAGTCCTAAATGGTGGTGGACAATTAAACAACACACTGGAGGGGGAGGCTCCAAAAATAATCCCATCCTCAATGATGGGGGAGCCCAGCAGAGCAGTGCAAAAGATAAGGCTGAAGTGGGGGACATGCCATAACGATGTCCTGGGGGTTAGGGTTAGGGTTAGGATTAGGATTGACCAGAAACTGAACTGGACTAGCCATATAAATACTGTGGCTACAAGAGCAGGTCAGAAGCTAGGAATCCTGTGACGAGTAACTCACCTCCTGACTCCCCAAAGCCTGTCCACCATCTACTCAAGAAGCTTGACACCATCCAGGACAAAGCAGCCTGCTTGATTGGCACCACATCCCCACAAATGTTCACTCCCTCCACCACCGATGCATAGTGGCAGCAGTGTGTACCATCTACAAGATGCACTGCAGGAACTCACCAAGGCTCCTTAGACAGCACCTTCCAAACCCATGAACACTACCATCTAGAAGGACAAGGGCGGCAGATAGATGGGAACACCACCACCTGGAAGTTTCCCTCCAAGCCATTCACCATCCTGATTTGGAAATATATCGTAGTTTCTTCACTGTCACAGGGTCAAAATCCTGGAACTTCCTTGCTAACAGCACTGTGGGTGTACCTACACCACATGGGCTGCAGCGGTTCAAGAAGGCAGCTCACCACCACCTTCTCAGGGGCAACCGGTGATGGCAATAGATGCTGGCCCAGCCAGCAAAGCCCACATCCCATGAATGAATACAAAAAAACCTCTCCAACTACTATCCTATCTGTAGCTTCCATTTGCTCCTTAAGTTCCTTGAATGCATAGCAGCATCCAACTCTGTACTCAGACATTTATACATTCCAGTTTTCTCCATGGGTACAATGCTCAGACTGTGCTGCATTACTTGTCCTCAATCTCTTCATGGTATACAACTTCACCAACCATCCTTGTCACCACTTCTCCCCTGGTCAAGTTCCATGGAACTGAATTTACATGGTTCACTTTTTACAACTCCCAGGGTGACCACTTCCAGGAAGGCAAGTAGAATGCAGGGAGATGCCTTTGAGGCACTGTTTAGAAGGTTGAGATTGGCTAACATGTAATTAATGCTGATTACCTGTGTTACTGATGAGGACAATCATACAAAAGAAGGTAATCGCAAGCAAAATGAAGACATCAAGGGAAAAGTGATAATGTTGTTAAGAAAAGGCACATGATGTTTAAATGTGATTCTGATGCTGTGGTTCATACTAAAATCAATGGCACAGGAAAGATAAAAGCATGGAGATCTTGCAAAAGGAGTTTCAAGAGTTAGTTGCCAGATTAAGACAAGACATTAAAAAGGAACTTCTGTTTATATAGCACCTTTCATAACCTCAGAATATCCCACAATCAATGAAGTAGCAGCAGCCAATTTGAACATATTTGTCTGACCAGTTAATCTGTCCTTGGTGATGTGGTCGAAGGATAACAATAGGCCAAGACAGTTGACAGGAGTACTCCCTGCTCTTCTTCAAGTGGCATTATGGGGTCTTTCATACCCATAGAGGAACTCGGGGCCTCGGTTTAATGTTTCATCCCTTCTGTACTACACTGAAGTGTCAGCCCAGATTATGTGTTCAAAGCTCTGGAACAAGACCAAAACTCATGACCTTCTGACTCGGAGTACAAGCGCCACTACTGAGCCAAGAACGACATTCAAAGTTAATGATCTCAGGGTTACTCCCAGTGTCACGTATGAGGCAAGTTAGGGAGAGGCAGACAAGACACATCAACAGCTGGCTTGAGAGCTGTTGGGGAAAGGATGGTTTAAGATTTCTATAGCTGGTTTTCTTTTGTTAAATTAAATATATAACTAAATGCACACCCAAATAAATTCATATATTCACAAAAAAACCTTTTGTAACATTTTAGTCACAAATAATAATCATCTCCAAGCAAAGAATACCTTGAGTTCTTATAAAATTGTCCCATCAGTGATCTGTGCTGAATTAACCTTATTTCAGATAGGTTGGGGCTAGACGATTTCTCCACAGCATCCTTGGGAAAATCAGTAACACTACACGCGATGCCAGCAGTGTGAATACCAGTTTAGATTAAATCAGGTTTGGCTTGATGTCCTCTGAAATTGGATTATGTGCTGAGACTGATATTTGCATAATGCCAACTTGACAAAGAGCTGGAAGACAACTACTCTCAAATAAAACCATACGGCAGGAAGGAAGTCAATGCCTTCAGGAGATGAGGGAAGGAAGGGGAAAAAGTTAATGTCAAAAATTTACAAAGCAGAATTCAGCATTTCTCTGATCATTTGACCAAATATCTAATATATTGTCCACAGATTTTTTGGGGCAATAAAAGAAATTGTTTTAAAAAGTAAAAGGAACACATTTTAGGACTTTTTTTTAACTGCCTGGTTGGGAATCTAGTGGAAGAAATTGCCTGCCCATTGTAGAAACCACCTAATTTTCATTCCTTCGTGGAATGAAAATCAGATTCTACAAAAGGTGGACAATCCATTCCATTAGATTATCACCCAGGCACTGAAGGTGAAAATTTACCCTGTAGCATAAATAAAATTTATTCATTACCAGTAATTCAGCTATTGACATTCAAATGACTACATGGTTAATCTGCTAAACCATAATTAGTATGTTCTTTGGCATGGGAAAGTAGAATAAACAACCTGTTCGCATGGAAATAGGCAGAAATCCAGGATCACAATGATACAAGTTGGGACAGATGCCAGACTAAAACTGAATTTAAACTTTCAAATATATCTACTTCCTTCATTTTTGTGATAACTGAATCTATAACTCTCTGATTTGACTTATTCAATTAATAGAACTTGATCTGGGAAAATAGATTTCCATTAAAAATAATAGAATGCAGAGTTTGCAAACAGTAATTTACACCAGATTTCTTTAAACATTAAGTAAAATAAATACATAGACATAAATAAACATATCATGGTACATATGGAAATGTACTTATTTTGCACTAAATTTGCTTAGAACATTTGTTTAACTTAAATTTCTCATTAAGTACTACTAGGTATTAAAAACTGTTGAGGGTGAACTTCTGTGTTTTCTTCTGAACAGATAACAGTGAGAAGCTTTGTCATCAGGGTTCAGACAGCTTCCCTCCAAGGGTTCTCTCACAAAGTACAGGATGTAAATGAAATGACCCCTTTCAACAAGCAGTCTTGTGTGAAATGCATTCTCTTTAATGGTACATATGTTAAGGAAATCTGTGGCTGGTAATAGCTTGGGCAATGTACAAATCTTCATTATTACTTATTTTAACAAAACTCAGTGAGCTTCACAGAGAAGTGGATGCATCTGACACAACTGAACAGCTGCCTTTGGCTGGAAAATTATGTGGAAGCATTTCATACAAACTCTGGTGACATTGAAAGCTGTTGAGGTGATAGATAACTAATAAGAAACACATGATTTAGCAAAGTTCAGCCACTTTCTGCAGAATACTCTGAGAGAACTACTGAAAAAATATTCAGAGACGGATTTTCCACCCCGCCCACTGCCGGGATCGTCAATGGACTTCTGGCTGGGCCGCCGAATCCACAATGCGGCCAGAAAATCCCAGCCTCAGAGTCTGTGGTTACCAGGTGGATGAAGAATACAAAACTATAACATTTCCCTTACTATAATGTCGTCAGTCGTCCCTCGATTTGAGGATGACATCCACTCATGTTTGCGAGTTTCTGTCATGAGCATTCATGTGACTGGGGTGTTGACAGCAATGGCTCAGTTAGTAGCACTTGTGCCTCTGAGTCAGAAGGTTGAGGGTTCATGTCCCACTCCAGAGACATGAACACATAAATCCAATCTGACGCATCAGTGATAGCAGGGTTCAGTTGGTGAAGCTCCTATTTCTAACTTCCAGTGACCACATGAACCCGATTACCTTGTCTCTCAGAAATGAAGGGGTTCTTCTGCCCCTCGTGGACTTTCAAACTCAGGTATGCTGTCCAGGTGGTCAGCCTAGGTCTTCAGTATGTTCACCTGTAACGCTGCCATTTCCTGGCTCTCCAGCCATCGCCTGAGGCCTCAATCTGCCCTATTTATGGCCTTGGCTCCTCAACACTGACTCACCAGTCTTGAACTTCTGCTCCAGCTCCTTGCTGCTGCCCTGCTCTATCTCTCTCTCTCTCTCCACATGAGGCTTCTGGTTCCCCTTCTTCTTCAGCCTGTGCTCTGGGGTCAGACTCCACCCCAGCTTGCCAAGGAGTTCACCTCTTGCCCCAAAAGAAGCCCCCAGGGCCGAATAAATCCCTTCCCAGCATCCTCCCAGGCCGACAACCCCCACTGGCAGGGGCCTAGTCCCCCACAAGGAATGCCCCACAGTGGGTGGGGCCCAGCATCCTGACCCACTCCGAAGTCGGAAGATGCAAGTTGGGAAGCTGAGGTCCCACTCATCTACAGGTTACACACTTTCCTGCTTCAGATTTGTTGTCCCGGCAACTACACATATCATATGGCAACTGCTTACTCAGCATTCACGTGATCAGCAGGTGCAATTGAGCTACAATGTCGAGCACATTCGAATTCACGTTGGTGGCAGCAATTTTTTTGTGCATCACCAACCTGTACAAATGGTAAGGGTTGGGATGATATCCAGCATTTACTCCGAGCCCCTCATTCATACCGGCCCTTTCAATGGGATTTGGGCTTTGTTATGGATCATCCATGTCGGGGTCCAGATCGGTCATGTCTCCTGGAATTGTATGGTCGGCAGCACTTATCGCTTCAGTTGCAGGTCATCTCTGCATCCTCTTCCAGTGCCGACATAGGTCTCCTCACATTGGATAAACCTCCTTGGTTCATAACACACAGGTCACTCCAGAATTGCTTGTTCACTATCCGACTCTGCTTTGCTTGAGCCACTGCCTGCCAACACTTCAGGTTCAGAGCTGTCATTGAGTGAACTGCTTGCCCCACATCATCCGTCAGATTTCTGGCCTCAAACATCTCCCCACTGCGAAATGATTTCTGAGGCTGTCCTTAGGCTACATGTTCAACAACATAGGTATGGTCGCCAGTGTCAAGCCATTTGATGACTTTGTGGAGTTCAGAATCCCAGACATCCTGTATCTTACTCTGACCGCTGATATTCTTGTACTGGAGGAACACTCTTGCACTGATCAGAAGTTCACCTTGTCAGTTTTGTGATCGTGAAACATTTTTCTTCACAATGCTTCTTTCTCGGTCCTCTTGGATGCCATCTTGAACGCATGATTTAGCCTCACGTGATGGTCAGCTATTCACTCGTCAATTTGGCCATCTCTGTCTGAATGTGTGGTGACCCCGAGGAGATCTTCCGTGGGAAGGACTGAATCTCTTCCAAAGAAGAGATAGCATGGAGCGTAACCTGCGGAGGAATGTGAGGTACCCTTGCAAACCAGCTTCGGAAGATACTCAGGCCACTTATGTTTACCCTCAAGTGGCAAGGTGAGCAATCGGTCATAAAGAGTATGTTGAATCGTCCGCAGTCTGGATGCAAGTGTGGATGCAAGAGGTAATGTGGCTCTTGAAAATGTCATACACCTTGCACAGCTCCTGGAGTATCTTACTCTCAGATTTGCACCGTTGGTCACTGTGGATCCAACATGGATACCAAAAACAGTCGAACTAATTGTATATGAACACTCTGGCTATGGTTGAGGCCTTTTGGTCACAGGTGCGAATAGCCTGCGTGAACTTGATGAACACATGAGTATGGTAATATGCTCGGTCCTGTTACCACAGGGGTTGAAATGAAGACATTAAAATCCATTGCGAGGACCTCCAAAGGCCTAGTGGCATCCAGGGATCTCATGCAGGCATGAGGCCGCTTCCCTGCTTTGGCCAAAATAAACCACTTGCAGTTCCGTTGGAAGTCCTCAATATTAGCAGTCATCCCGGGCCAGTAACATCACTCCCTGGTCGGCGCAGTTGGCTTTTCTGAGGCTCGGTGCTCCGCCTGATCGTGAACCACTGTCAACACTTAATGCCTGAGACTGTTGGGAAGGATGAGTTACTGTACCTCTGTCCCATTGTCATGGACCAGCCAATAGAAAACTCCATTCTCTTCCTGACCTGCACTGAGAGCTGGTGAGTGAGAGAGTTTTAAGGGTTAATTTCTATCTAACGTCTAGCTTTTTCTTTAATTTAGCAATGAACTAAAAATTACTCAAGTTAAGAGAAATTAAGTTTTATTCCAGCCTTAAAACGGAGGTATACAAGCTCTCCGAGTACAGCTGAAGCTAGGTAATTAGGTAGCTAGCTTAAACTGGTTTTCAGAAGCTTTAAACAGTTGTTTATCAGGGAGCTTAAAAATAGGCCTTCCTTGATGTTGCCTCGTCTGCACTGAGAGTGCTGCTTTGGGTACACAGAGTGTAAAGTGGGAGTTTGGTGATTGAGGGAGTTCGATGAAGGTGGTGTTCCTTTCTTTTCCTACCTTTTTTCAGCCTCCAGTAGCTGGCTTTTACTCTGTTACAGGGGAGGAAGCTGATTGGTGGCTAACTGTTAAGTTATTCTACTTATTTTAATTGTAATAAATAGTTATTAAAGTTACAATATGGCAGGTCAGCTCGGCCGAGTGGAATGTACATCCTGTGGTGTGTGGGGAGATGGACGCATCATGTGCCCTAGATGAACACATCTGCAGGAAGTGTCACCAGCTGCAGAAGCTTGACCTTCAGGCTTTGAACTTGAGCAACAGCTGGAGACACTGACAGGCAGTATAAGAGAACCAGGCAGGTAGGGTAAAAGTCCCATGAGTGTGTCTGTTTGCCAACTAGTTTTCCATTTTGAATACTGGTGAGGGCAATGGTTTCTCAGGGGAGTGCAGCCACAGCCAATTCCAGGTTGCCTCCCTGGTCAAGGATGTCACGGAGCGGCTGCAGGACATCCTCCTGGAGATCATGGTCCACATTGGTACCAAAGACATAGGTAGGAAGAGGGATGAGGTCCTGAAAGCAGATTTTAGGGAATTAGGAAGGAAATTAATAAGCAGGACCTCAAGAGCATTCATTTCAGGATTACTCCCAGTGCCATGTGCTGGTGAGCATAGGAATAGGAGTGTTGAGTAAATGAACATGTGGCTTGAGAATTGATGTAGGAGGGAGGGAATCAGATTTCTGAGGTATTGGGACCAGTTCTGGGGCAGGTGGGTCCCGTACAAGATGGACAGGTTACATCTTAATGGGACTGGAACTAATATCCTCACAGGGAGATTTGCTAGTGCTGTTGAGGAGGGTTTAAACTAGCTTGTCAGGGGGGGTGGGAACCTGAGGGGTAGCTCAAATTGGAAGGAAGTAAAGCTGGTAACAGGAAGTAGAAAAGTAGCTAGTGAAATTAGAAGGCAGGTGAAACAAAAGAGAGCATCAACTAGGCTTAGAATACGGAATAATGTCAAAAAGACAAAGTTAAGGGCAGTCTACCTGAATGCACACAGCATTCACAACAAGATAGATGATTTAAAGACACAAATAGAGGTAATGGGTATGATCTAATTGTCATTATGGAAACATGGCTATAGGGTGACCAAGACTGGGAACTGAACATTCAAGGATATGTGACATTTAGGGAGGATGGGCAAAAGGAAAAGGAGGTGGTGTTGTGCTGATAATAAGGGATGGGCTCAGTACACCAGTAAGGGGCATCTCAGATTGGAAGAATAAAATGTGAAATCTAATTGGGTGGAGCTAAGAAACAGCAAGGGGCAGCAAACATTGGTAGGAGTTGTTTATAGACCACGAAACATTAGTGGTAGTGTGGGGCACAGTATTAATCAGGAGATTAGAGAAAAATGTAGCATGGATAATACAGTAATCATGGGTGACTTCAATCTGCATATAGACTGGGTAAACCTAATGAGTACTAATGCTGTGAAAGACGAGTTTCTGGAGTGTGTTATGGATGGCTTTCCACGGCTGTATGTTGGGGAGCTGACTAGAGAACAGGCTATTTATTATGTAATGACAAAGGGCTAATTAATAATCTTGTTGTAAAAGAACCTTTAGGGATGAGTGACCATAACATGATAGAATTTTACATTATGTTTGAAAGTGAAGTGGTTCAATCTGAAGCCAGGGTGTTAAATTTAAACAAAGGGAATTATGAAGGTATGAGGGGCAAATTGGCTGAGGTGGATTGGAAAAATACTTTAAAAGGTACAATGGTACATAGGCAATGGGTCTTTAAAGAATTATTACATAGTTTACAGCAACTATACATTCCTTCAAGGCACAAAAAGCCAAAAAGAAAAGTCAGTCAACCGTGGCAGACAAAGGAAGTTAAGGATCGTATAAGGTTACAAGAAAAGGCCTGTAAAGTTGTCAAAAAATAGTAGTAAACCTGAGGACTGTGAACATTTTGGAATACAGCAAAGTAGAACCAAGAAATTGATGAAGGAAGGGAGAAAAGAATATGAGTGTAAACTAGCAAAAAGCATAAAAACAGACTGAAAAAGCTTCTATAGGTATGGAAAAAGAAAATGTTTGGCTAAGACAAATGTGGGTCCATTACAGGCAGAGTCAGGAGAATTTATAATGGGGAATAGAGAAATGGCAGAGAAGCTAAATGATTACTTTGTGTCTGTCTTCACTGAGGAAGATACAAGAAATCTCCCAGAATTAGAGGTCCAAGGGACTAGGGAGAATGAGATTGAAGGAAATTAGTATTATTAAGAAGGTCATATTAGAGAAATTAATGGGACTAAAGGCTGGTAAGTCCCCGGGACCTGGTATGCTATTTCCCAGAGTGTTGAAAAAGGTGGTTATGGAGATAGTGGATGCATTGGTGATCATCTTCCAAAACTCAAAAGATTCTGGAATGGTTCCTGCAGATTGGGAGGTAGCAAATGTCACTCCACTATTTAAGAAGGGAGGGAGAGAGAAAAGAGGGAACTATAGACCTGTTAGCCTTACATCAGTAGTAGGGAAAGTGCTAGAAGCTATTATAAAGGATGTGATAAATGGACACTTGGATAATAATGATCTGATTGGGCATAGTAAGCCATAGATTTATGAATAGGAAATTATGTTTGACGAACATGTTGGAGTTTTTTGAGGATGTTTCTAACAGGACTGATAAAGGGGAGTCGGTGGATGTAGTATACTTGGATTTTCAGAAGGCCTTTGATAAAGTCCCCCACAGGAGGTTGGTTATCAAAATAAAAGCACATGGGATAGGAGGCAATATACTGGTATGGATTAAGAATTGGCTAACAGGCAGAAATCAGGGAGCAGGAATAAATGGGTCATTCTCGTGTTGGCAGGCTGGAATTAGTGAGGTACTTCAGGGATCAGTACTCGGGCCCCAGCTGTTCACAATTTATATCAATGATTTGGATGTGGGGACCAAATGTAATATTTCCAAGTCTGTGGATGACACAAAGCTGGGTAGGAATGTGTATTGTGAGGGAGATGCAAAGTGGCTTCAAGAGGATTTGGACAGACTTAGTGAGTGGGCAAGATCATGACAGATGGAATATAATGTGGAAAAATGTGAGGTTACCACTTTGGTAGGAGGAACAGGTGCACAGAGTATTTCTTAAATGGTAAGAAATTAGAAAATGTAGATGTACAAAAGGACCTGGATGTCCTCACCATTCGATCACTGAAAGCTAACATGCAGGTGCAGCATGCAATTAGGAAGGCTAATGGTATGTCAGCCTTTATTGCAAGAGGATTTGAGTACAGGAGTAGCGAAGTCTTGCTTCAATTATCATGGGTAATCGGGGTTTGAATGCTGCATTTGGCTTGAGGCCTGGGAATAGCATCAACCTTAACCAGGCAGGGGTGGGTTCATTCCCATGGTCCGTTTTCCAACTAAGGGCAACAGCATTTGCTTTACTTTTGCCTGACCTGTACCTGATCTGGAATCAGAACTGAGCGGTTTCTGTTGCTCCAAGCTTGGTGGACATTTGCAAGAGGCTGAACAAGTTGTCGTCTGTGAACACTTCAAACTCTGTACCAATAAGGATGTCTCTGAACTTCTGGGAAGTAGCTCACCTCAAAGCCAGCAGTCTGAGCTTCATACTGGATTAATGGTACATATACCTTTCACTCGGCTTGAGACTCTGAATGGTATAGGCAGATATAAGTGGTTATTGCTTAAGACCCTGTGCCCCACTCCTAGGCCATGGCAACAGGCATTGGTTTCCAATATGAAAAGAAAATGGAAATCCAGGTAGCCAAGGAAAGGTGATGGGACAAGGTTCTGCTTGATTGCAAAAGGAAACTTCACATGCTGGGGTCCAACTCCCTGTAAATGTTTCATGAAGTATTATGCCTCATGAATCCTTCCCCCTCCTCAAAAACCCCTCCACTCCCTCTGAATTCTCTGTAGCTTTGTAGTAGCGGTGGTAGGTGTCACAGTGCGATTCAAGGACAACAACAAATCGTTGGAGAAAGCTTGGGCCGAGAAAGAGCGAAAGTACCAACATCTGAAGGACGAAATACTAGAACTGACCGGGGGCACATCCATACATTTCTTTGGATTCGCCATGGGAGCAAGAGGGAAGTGGCTCAACTTAAACAATAGCCTCATGCGATTCCTGAAGATTCAAAAATACAAGTCCTTCGCCCAGCTTACCTTGAGACTGACGATCTCTCTGACCTTGGAACTTTTACAAATTTTTGGAGACCAGTAATCAGAGAATCGTTCAAATAAGCTCACCTGGTGAGATATCGCAAGTCCCAAGATGAAGGACGGGGAGGTTGTATATCTCCAGAGTGAGAAGTCCAACGCCTGATCCCCGGTGGGCGGGTAAGGTGAATAATTTGTATATATGGGTTAGATGATCATGTGTAGTCTAGCATAAGGGTTTTGGCAATTACCTTGTTTAGTTATTTGGGTGGTGGTTGCATGATGTTAATTATAATTACGATAACTGTAACGGCTTTTCCTTTGTTAATGTAAGTAATTAATAAAAGTAACGCACTTTCATATGATGTAATTCAGGGTAGGTCTTCGGACCACTAACTATGTGATTGGCTACCTAGTTTCATCAGTAGCTATGTGACGAACATTCACACTTGGTCAAACATCGAGGATCATGGTCAGTTATCCCTGAGCTCCACTTTCACCTGAGCCACTCCCCTTGGCTGTGGTTTCCTGGAGTTAAGTCACAACGCGGACGAGCCACGTAAATACTCTGACTGGACGCTGCATTAATTGTGCGTATCAATTCTCTGGTCTCCATAGTAAGTCCTGGAGCAAGTTAGGGGTTGTGGGGGGCAACTGTGCATAGCCTTGCACAAACCTCCTATAGAAGCCAGCCAGACCAAGAAATCTATGCAGTTCCCTCTCCATCTTAGGCCGGGGACACTGCCATACTGCTCTGACTTTCTCATCATCAGAGTGGTGCCTTCCCTTGTGTCAAAGTGCCCAAGTGGTTTTGTCCGGATAAGTTAGCACTTCCCTGGTTAAGCTTCAACAAGCAGGCTAAAATGGTGTCTAGTCTTTCAAGGGTCTCCTCGAATATCAAGCTGAGGGTGAGTATATCATCCAGATGCACAAGGAGGGACTGGAAATTAAGGTCACCACATCACACGTGTGAAGGTGATAGGGGCATTAGAATGCCCGAAAGGCATTCTTGTACATTTGTAAATCCTGTGGTTTCTGTTCGAAATGCTGTCTTTTTAATGTCTTCCTCAGTGATGAGTAACTGGTTATATCTGTGGGCCAATTCGAGACTGCAAAAGTACCTTGCGAAGCAGAGTTGCAGATGAGGGAAGAGAAGTTGGTCAGCGCACACCCTTCAGCAAGATGCTCTTGGGAGAACTGGTGAGTAATGGTTGACACCGCCACTCCGATGTCAATTAGGTACGACGCTTCCATCTTACCAAATCTCGCACCCACCATAGTACTCGTCCCTCTCACTTTACATAAGACCAAGCCACTTCCTGAAAGAACCTCACCCCCCTGCTGGCTCTCAGTGGGAGGCCCAACTAGTTTAATGTTAATTGACAATGGAAGGCCATTGCGTTGGATGGGGTCTCCGTGCCTGATGTCTGTGGTTCTGGAGCGCAGTCTCCTCTGAAGTTTCAGATGCTTCCATCCCTCACCACTTCAGCAAGGCGATTCTTTAGCTATGTGTCCTTGATCAATTTGAGGGAGGGGTCCAGGAGGATGATGCAGTCAAAAAGCTTCACTAGCTCCAGGGATATGGAAACCAGGTACTCTCCTCCGGCTTACTTGTATTCAAAAATCCTCTGTTGCAGCTGTGACAAGTTACTGCTGTCCCCAAAAACCTATGCCAGGGCCTCAAAGATCCACTATGGACTTCTTTAACATCTGTACCTCTTGCCAATAATTCCTGATGGGCTTTCCCACACAGATATTCCATCATGAACACCTCCTGCTTGCTCTTGTTGAGGCCCCTGCATGCCATGACCATCTGCACGCCCTTGATCCAGTCTTTGGCTGCTGGTTTGTTGGACATTTCTGGTCTTCCCCTGAATCTGTCCAGCTTCCTACCCTTTGGCAGGTAGAATATCTGACCAGGGTACCGTTTCCTTCCTCCACTGAGTCAAGGGAACTCATTTGACCTAAAGGTCCGATTTCCTCTTCTGGCACCTCAGCCCCCAACGATACTGGAGCAGCTTCTGCCTCCCTTCTGGGCATCAACAATTTCAACTTCCCCAAATCCTCCATTTTGGTCAACTGCCTTGCCATCCCATCCGCCAAGACTTGTTGTCTCTGCTGTAGAACACCGCTTCTGACACCAAAATGTAATGTGAGATTCAAGCACACAAACTGCAACAAGATCATGAAACAGGGGTTCTTTATTCCATAGGCATCAAATCTTCATAACCATTAGTGGAAAAGCTTAACTTAGAGAAATAGACTATTTACAGTGAATATTCACGGCTGATGCTCCAGATCCACCCGTTTACCGTCGGGAGCTTAACTCCTGATCTCTAATTAGCCTTGATAGCAGAGTTCAGTTGGTGGAGCTCCGATTGCTAACCTCCCATGAGCACGTGACCCTGATTCCCTTGTCTCCCACAAAGACATGAAGGGAGTCTTCCTCTCCTCGTGGCCTCTCAAACTCAAGGATGCTTTCCAGGCGGTGCACCTAGGTCTCCAGCTGCTATTCGGCTGCTCTGCTGTCACTTACTGGCTCTCCAGCCACCGTCAGAGGCCTCAATCTGCCCTATTCATGGCCTTGGCTCCTCAATACTGCGACTCACCAGTCTGCTCCAGCTCTGAAGTTGGAAGTCGGGAGACCAAGTCCCGCTCACCTCCCCTGCCACAAGCATGTTACGTTTGGCACAATTTTTGTCAGCTTTATTTTCCACATAAATGAAACAGGATTGAATTATCACATAACACAGAAGCAAAATATTGCAGATGCTGGAAATCAGAAATAAAAACAGAAAATATGTGGGAGAAAATGAGCAGGTCAAGCATTATCTGTGGAAGAGAAGCAGGCTGGATTTCCCCTCCAGGTGTGGAAAAACAGAAGTCAGGACAGTTCCTCAGTCCCAAGCCTATCCCCAGGGGGAAGCAGTTATTGCCCCCAATTTGATTGGCCTGGAGACAGGTTTGGCAGAAAATGAGTGGCTTTGGGGGCATGAATGGAGGTGGGACAGTTTGGGTCCGAATTAAATAGACCACAACAGACATCACTGTGGCCGTTGTATTCACTGCTTCACTTTCAGTGTTGAACATCATAGAATTGTCAAATCATAGAATGTCTCAGGAGAGCCAGAAGTCTGGAACCCGGGTCAGGGAAGCCCCTCAATTCACAGATCAGACCTGGTCGTCCTCCTCAAGGCCATAAGGGAGAGGAGGTAGGTCCTCTTCCCAGAGGGTGGAAGGAGGAGGCCACCCACCCAAACAAAGTAGGCCTGGATAGAGATAGGTGAAACAGTCAGCAGACGGAATGTAATACGCAGAAATAGGGTACAGTGTTGGAAGAAGTTTAATGACTTGATACAGTCTAACAAGGTGAGGGCAGTTCCCGGCCCTCAGGACAGACCTCTGGGTATTCACCCTCCAACAGACACACCAGCTGAGGGCCCTGAGGCCACATGTTGCTCCTGAACATGGGAGCTCTCAGAATGAATAAACAGTAAAAGCTGGGAAATAAGAAAACTGCTCTGAACTAGTCTGGTGCACCTTAAAATGGAACACCAGCAAAAACTGGGAGATAAGAGTACTGGTCCAAACTGTTTTCTCCTTCTGGAAGGAGTGTGTCCCCAGGGCACTTCCTGATCCTTCAGAATGGCTCTGAGCCAGGGTGCTGCTGAGGGCCTGCCAGCACTGAAACCCGCAACTTCTAGTGAATAGGAGCAGCTGGCAGTGACCATAGAGGCCAGCAGTGCCTGATGATGCTATCTTTGTCCTTGCAGGAGAAACGTGGTCATCATGCCCAGGAGAGGGCCTGGATTGAAGAAGGAATTCCCTACATCCACATTATCACAATCATGGAGGAGGAAGCCATGGACATTGCCAGGGTCATGGATCACGGCCACAGGTAAAGCAAAATGGGCATCAGTAGTGGAGATGGTGATTAGAGAGTACAATGCATTCATTAAGCAGCATGCTGAAAACTGCACTGCATTAGGAAGCCTCAGCACCGCGGAGGTTTCTGCTCTCGAAGGCTAATTCTCATTATCTCTTCTCATGTCTCCTAGAGGTGCAGATATTGAGGCAAATAGAGAGCTCCCTCACCATCATAGGCCAAACGCAGCAATAGCAGAGCTCCAAGGAGGCACCATCAAAGCTTACAAATGCACCCTCCACCAGCTCAGATACAGTCACCTGTTATGAACCTATTAATATATATAATATTTTGGAAAATATTTTTCTTTTATAATAGAGGTTTAGTCTGCGGGTAGGTCTTAATTGGATTAAAGCCAACTAGTCTGTGTGCTTTGATGGGTACTAGTTTTGATATGTAAGCGAGATAGCGTGCATTTACATTTTTTGAATAGAGCATTCAAGAAGTGGGGTGAAAGTTGGTCCCTTTCTAACAGCCACCAAGCATTATGTTCATATTACTAATAAAATTGGTACAGTGAATGGGGTTTCATTGTTAAAAGGTGAAGTTCAAAGAGACTGGTGAGACAATGAGAATTTGAATTCAATTAGCGGTGGTAGGTTTATCTTCAGTAGTTTTCGGGTATGCAGAGCAGAGGCAATGTAAGATCAAAAGGCAGCTGCAAACTCCAACTGGCTCCACAGTGAAAAGAACCTCATTTTGAATTCGGAAGGTGAAAATGCTTTGCCTGGTGTTTGGTTAAGTCTATAGGTTGCTGTGGCATTAATAGAAATTAGTTTGGGAATTTGTTAAAAGTTATGACAGTAGTAACTTGTAGCCAGGTATATATATTTTAACCTGTGTAAATTAATAAAATGTTTCAATTAGTTTAATGTAAAGCCTCGAGAACTGATGGTCTGATTCCTGAATTTGGAGTTGCATCTCAAACATAACACTTAAAATTATAGCTTATGACAGTTGTTTAAAGTTTCCCTCTGGGATTTTTAAATAACTCCGCTTTACCAACTGCATCGGTCATAACACACCTCAGTGGGTTTTTGCACGTGGTTAGATAAGGTGGCATTGTGTGATGAGCTCGGCACTGGTGTGCAGGAGCAGGTAAGAGAGGCAAAGGCAGCTGTGGGGCAGTCCTTCCCGAAGATGGAGGACAGACACAGCTCTGCTCAGCTGAACGCAGATGCAGGGCCACAGGAAAGGAAGCTCTACCTCGACCAGCAACAACAGACATGTTTTCACATGTCAGAGTTCCCTGAGGCAATGCGTGGTCATGGCCAGAGAATGGAGGAGTTCATTCAGCTTCTGTGCACCACCATAGCTCAGGGATTTAAGCACATAAGTTGCTCCAATGAGAGAGTGGCCAACCTCATAGAGAGACATATACAGCAGCAGACAAAGTTTATGCAGGAATTGCACACTGATGTACACAGGATGCACTCTGTAATCTAGACTAATCAGTTGTGCTGATGGCACAGGGATGTTTGGGAGGGATGCCAGTTGTGCCCGAGCTGATACTCTCCTCTAGCAAACCAGAGCGCCAACGAAGGGCTGAGGCAGTCACCAAGGAGGATGAGAGTACCACCCCTTATAGGGAAACATCATTATCATCGCTCTCCTTGGCCTGTCTAACTGAGAAATCATCTATGTAGGAGGGCCCAGTGATAAAGGTTGCTCCTGTAATGATTCCTGCCCCTTGTTCCTTTCCTCTGCACTCCTGTTGCCTGGGATTCTGCCCTTCCTGCGGAGGATGTTGCCCCTCACTGCTAATGGATCAAAAACCTAAATGTCATGCCCCTATTGCCAGCTGCTGCCTTCCTGGTGCCCACGTGGCCCTCCCAGTTGTCCTTGGCAGCCATGCCTTCTCCTTTTATGTCACCACAATGCGAGGAGTGTAACGCCTCCCACCCCTCCTCGGCACTGTCCTTTCGCTTACTGACCACTCTCCCCACAAAACTAGGAACCCTGCAGCAAGTAACTCACCTCCTGACTCCCCAAAGCCCATCCAGGTGCAAGTCAGGACTGTGATGGAATACTCTCCACTTGCCTGGTTGAGTGCAGCTCCAGCAACACTCAAGAAGCTTGACACCATCCAGAACAAAGCAGCTCGCTTGATTGGCACCCCTTCCACAAACATTCATTCCCTCCACCAGACGAGCAATGGAAACAGTGTGTACCATCTACAAGATGCACAGGAGAATCTCCCTATTTTCATGGGGGTTTTCTAATTCCATGGGCCAACCTGGCTCCTCACTATGTATCTGCTTCCATGCACCTGGTCAGCCCCAGACAGTGTGTTCAGCCCATACACCCTGGTCAAAATCACAACATGCCCATAACAAGCCCTCAATAAACTCTTCAACAATGTTAATTGACATTGCTAATGGATCACCCACAATCTTGAGGCCACCCTCCTCTGCCTTGGTGAAACACACTGGCACTGGGTAAGGCATTGGGAAACTGTCGTGTCGGTGGGCAATGCTGACTTATTTTTATACATTCTGAGGGTGCTATGTGCATCATTTAAAGATTGTGAAATAATGTACATTCTTTGCATGATACTTGAGGTGATTATAACTACTGGACCAAATCTTCCAGTCTCTGGGTCGTCAGAGACTGGACATACAACCAAAGATGTGCATTGGGACCCTATGGAAGTCCTGACGCATGGACCTATGTGGGAACTGTTCAGGAATTCCCAGCTTCTGATGGTCAATTCTTTTGCTCCCTATGACCTCCTCGAATGTCTCCGATTCTGAGCTAGAATTGGAGACATTAGACAGTTCCAATGTACTTACCTGGGTAGTTATCCAGGAAATGTTAGACAGATTAAAACCTAGTCTAAAACCTGGGTAACTACATAACTGACCCACCGATTACCCCCGACTGGACCCCACCATACCACATCCCCGCTCCGCCAACCTGGCCCAACTTGACTACATATGAATTCAGAGCAGGAGTAGGCCACTCAGTCTCTCAAGCCTGCTCTGCTATTCAATAAGATCATGGCTGATTTGAATGTAGCCTCAACCCCACATTCCCGCTTAACGCGGATAACCTTTCACCCCCTTGTTAATCAAGAATCTATCTAGCTCTGCCTTAAAACTATTCAAAGGCTCTACTTCCACCGCCTTCTGAGGAAGAGAGTTCCAAAGACTCACAACCCTCTTGAGAGAAAAAATTTCTCCTATCTCTGTCTTAAATGAGCGATCCGTTATTTTTAAACAGTGACTCATGGTTCTTGATTCTCCCACAAGAGAAAACATCTTCTCCACATCCACCCTGTCAAGGCCCCTCAGGATCTTAAAGGTTTCAATTAAGTCACCTCTTACTCTTATCAATTCCACTGGATACAAGCCTAACCTGTCCAGCCTTTCCTCAAAAGACAACCCGCCCATTCCTGGTATTAGTCTAATAAACCTTCTCTGAACTGCTTCTAATACATTTACATATTTCTTTAAATAAGGAGACCAGTACTGTACACAGCACTCCAGATGTGGTCTCACTAATGCCCTGTACAACTGAAGCATAAGCTCCCTACTTTTGTATTCAATTCCCCTCACTGTAAATGATAACACTCTATTAACATTCCTAATTACTTGCTGTACCTGCATACTAGCCTTTTGTGATTTATGCACTGGGATACACGGGGCAGAATTTTCTGGCTGACGTGCAGGTGGCGGGGCCCTTGGATTTGAAAAAGTTTAATAAAGTTTGTGTGTACTTCATTAACATGTCCCATCTCGTGTGATATTTTCATATGAGGGGGACATGTTAATGATGTTTTTATTGTTCTATTTTTAATCTTTCACAGCTTTTCAGCGATCTCCCTGAGGCACCATTTAGTCACAGGGAGATGCGCGTAAAAGTGCGCACTCTTGCAATTGGGGAATCCCCCCACCGCCGCACAGGAAGCGCATAGCGCTTCCCGTCGGGCATCATGCTGGGCGGGCCTTAATTGGCCCACCCACATAAAATGGCAGCGGGACCCATTTCAGCGGCGGCGATTGGCTGCCTGCCCGCCGCTGAGTCAGTCAGGCCCGCCCGTCCGTCAAGGGCAAAATTCTACCCCCAGATCCCCCTAAATCTCAGAACTCTGCAATCCCTCACCATTTAAATAAGCTTCTTTTTTATTTTTTCTGCCAAAATTAAAGATTTTGCATTTGCCCACATTATACTCCATTTGCCAGATCTTTGCCCACTCACTTAACCTATCTACATCACTTTGCAGCCTTCTTACATCCTCTGCACAATTTACTTTCCTACTTACCTTTGTGTCATCAGCAAATTTAGCCACCATTCCTTCGGTCCCTTCATCCAAGTCATTTATATAAATTGTAAAAAGTTGAGGTGTCAGCACTGATCCCTGTGGTACACCACTCGTCACATCCTGCCAACCAGAAAAAGACCCATTTATGCCAACTCTCTGCTCCTTGTTAGCTAGCCAATCTTCTATCCATGCCAAAATGCCCACTACACCATGAGCTTTTATTTTCTGCAATAACCTTTGATGTGGCACTTTATCAATTGCCTTCTGGAAATAAGTACAGTACATCCACCGGTTCCCCTTTATCCACAGCACATGTAACTCCTTCAAAGAGCTCCAATAAATTAGTTAAACATGATTTCCCTTTTACAAAACCATGTTGACTCTGCCTGATTGTCTTGAATTTTTCTAAGTGCCCTGCTGTAACATCTTTAATAATAGCTTCTAACAATTCCCTATGACGGATGTTAGGCTAACTGGCCTATAGTTTCCTGCTTTCTGTCTCCCTCCCTTTTTGAATAAAGGGTATATTTGCTATTTTCCAATCTAATGGAACCTTCCCCGAATCTAGGGAATTTTGGAAAATTAAAATCAACGCATCAGCTATCTCACTAGCCACTTCTTTCAAGACCTTAGGGCAAAGTCCATCTGGACCTGAGGATTTGTCAGCCCATGGCCCCAACAATTTGCTCAATACCACTTCCCGTACGATTGTAATTTTCTCAAATTCCTCCCTCCCTTCCATTTCTAAAAAATTATTAATTTCTTTCTTGAATATGCTCAGTGGCCCGGCCGCCACAGTCCTAAATGGCCTACCCCGTATCCTGAGACTGTGGCCCCTGGTTCTCGACTCCCCAACCAGGGGAAACATCCTCCCAGCATCTAGTCTGTCTAACCCGGAAACAGAGAGTGGGAATAAATGGGTCTTTTTCCAGATGGCAGGCAATGACTGGTGGTGTACCGCAGGGGTCAGTGCTTGGGCCCCAGCTATCACGATATATATAAATGACTTGGATGAGGAAGCCAAATGCAATATTTCTAAGTTTGCTGATGTGATTGCAGCTGCTGAGAAAAAGAAGTGTTATCAGTGCACCTGTTGAAAGATTGGAGAAGCACATATAAGAGCAAGTGTGATATTATCCATCAAAGAGCAGCTTGCTTTATCAGTACCCTGCCACTAAACTCAATATCCACTACGTCCTCGAAAAACACCGCACTGTGGCTGCAGTCTGTACTATCTAGCATATGCTCTGCAGCAAATCTTTTCTAACGTACCTCAATAGCATCTCACAGCCCCATAGCAGCTATCATTGAGAAGAACAAGAGTAGCAATGTCATGTGAATGCCATCACTTTCAAATTCCCCTCCAAGTCAAACTGCATGCTGGTATGGAAATGTATTACTGTTTCTTCATCATTGCTGAGTCAGTATGATGGGATTCCCTATTGAACATTAATTTATGAGAAAACATCAACACATATATTGCAGTGATTGAAGAAGACAGCCCACCAACATCTTCTCAAGGGAACTAGGGATGGCAATAAATGCATCTTTGCTAACTCCACCCACTTCCCAAGATTTTTAAAAATCTGCTAAGGCCCCTGCAGAACCCCTGCAACAATTAAGGTAGAAACTGTTTCCTGCTTAACAGTGGATCTAGCCACAAAGAAGCCTGTGAGGAAGTAGGCCAGCATGAAGATTGCAGCTCATCACTAAGTGCAGCTGGTTACAGAGTTTGAACTTGGGAATTTGGTGAGTAAAGGAAGTTTAAGGGTTAAATTCAAGGGTTAAATTCTTTCTAAAATTTAGTCTAGTTTGCATTCATAATCTAACTACTATTTACTGTTTAAGTTAAATTTATTTCAGTCTTAGTGATAAACAAGCTCCCTACAGGAGAGGCAGCTGCATTTAGTAAAATAGGTAGCTAGTTTGAACTAGTTTCTCTAGCCAGTAGTGCTGACTTGTCTCTGTAGAATTTCAGCCAGTATAAGTATAGGTGATCTTGATAACGAAGTAAGCCAGCATGAAGACAGTAGCTCATGACTGAGTGCAGCTAGAGTGTGAACTTGGCAATTTGGTGAGTGAGGGTGTTCAGTGCAATGAGGGAGAAGGAAGGTAGGTAAATGATTGGATAGTGAGTATTTTGTTCATTTATCTTTCAAACCTCAGGTAATTTATTAGTAATTGTAAGGTTTTATTAGTATTAGTAAGGCATACTAGCAGTAGTAAAGCTCATTGGGAGTAATAGGGTTTATTAATTATAAATTAATTAAGAAAATAAAAAGAAATTAATTGAAGCGCAAAAAAGATGGCAGGACAGGTGGTATGTTGTGACTGCAGAATGTGGGAGCTCCTCGGCACTGGTGTGATTCAGGGCAAACATGTCTGTAATAAGTGTCAGTGGCTTGAGGAGCTTTGGCTCAGAGTCATTGAGCTGGAGGCTGAACTACAGACACTGTGTTGCATCAGGGAGGGGGAAAGTTACCTGGATACTTTCTTCCAGGAGGCAGTCACACCCCCTATGTCAGGGTCTTCTGATTTGGTCAGTGGTCAGGGCAGGAGGGTGTGACTGTGAGTGAGACAGGTGAGGGAAGGTAGAAGTGGAGCAGCCTCAGCCCTTGCTGATTCCCTGCCATAACTTCAGGCAAACAGGAGAGGTCCAGTTACAATTAGTCACCATCTTTCCTTTTAGTTTACATACTGACTTGAAAAGGTATAATTTCTACCCATCCTTTAAGGCAAATGACAGTCTGCGAATGGGCCAGGGTTTGGATTTCCCTCACCTGAGAGTTCCCAGTCCTGGTTATGAAAGGGATCTAGCCTAACAGTAGTGGTTGGCACAGCTAGAGAGAAGATGCATATTGGCTTTCAGATGGGAACGTATGAGGCCCACAAATGGCCTAAACCATGGAAAAGGACAAATTATGAAAAGAAATTTCCAGATTTTGGACATTTGTTCAGGGGTTGATTGAAATGGTGGCTGGATCAGTGACAGGCCTGGTCAACCATACCCAACCAAAGGTAAGCAGCTGTTCAAGCCTTGAAATTTATGGGACTGATCAGTGCCAAAGAATGACCTAAAGGAGCATTTGTACCAGTTTGTTCCCTGCAAATGCGCTGTTCCCCACTGATCTCATAAACTCTGTTAGAAATCACCAGAAGGCCCCAGAGCAACCATTGAGGTTTCAACTCATGGAGTTAGAGAGCCAACATATCCAATTCCAAAGAAAACACTTTAAGTTTAGAACCATCTTTTTACAAATCTATTGGGGGTTGTGGGGGGTGGGGGGCAGAATTAGCTTTCATTTACCGTACTCAGTGCACTAAAGGGAAATTTACATTCCTTCCTCTTGGTTTCCCTGGTTTTCGAATAGGATCTAAAACTATGGTTTTACAGGCTTCTGGTCCTCTTCTTTCAAACTGCTCAATTCCTTATTTCAGCCTCAGTTCAAATGTGTCAGCCATGGCTCAGCGGATAGCACTCTTGTCTCTCAGCCAGTAAATTATATGATTCCACTCCAGAGACTTGTGCACAAAAACCTAGGCTGATGCTGCAGTGCAGTAGTGAGGGAATGCTGCACTACCAGAGATCACATCTTTCAGGTGAGATGTTAATCCATCTGCTTTCTCAGATTGATTTAAAAGATCCCAAGGTATTATTTTGAAAAGGGGCAGAGGAATTATCCCCCATGTCTTAACCAATATTTATCTCTCAATCTACATTACCAAAGAACAGATTCTCTGGTTATTCTCACATTGCTGTTTATGGGAATTTGCTGTGCATAAGTTGGCTGCTTTACATTACAACAGTGCCTGAAATGCAAAAGCACTTCATTGGCTTTAAAATGCTTCGGGACATCTTAAGGTCATGTAAGGCATTATACAAATGCAAGTCAACCTTTCTTTCAACAATGCCATTGTTTGAAGATGCCAAGTATATTTTTATAAACATGAACGTTATGTAGCAGAGTTTACAGATCCACCTTTCACAGAATTGCTCTTCATATGTTGGGAATTCAGGCAGGAAGTTTTGCAAAGTGCTATGCCAGAACTGCAAATTGCATAAAATCTCATTTTATGGAGACCGAAATTGAAATCTTGTGAACCAATGTGTTGTAACATTGACATAGAGATACCCTTTGATGTTTGTTATTGAATATTAAATATTCAGACTAGCTGGAGACTGGTACTGTACAGCATTAGAGTGATGGTGGGCAATCATGCTAAGTAACATATTTGTTTGTTTTGCACATGAAAATGGAGTTTTGCGCACAAAAACCACAATGCTACATACAGTATTTGTCTCAAATACTTCTTAAACTTTTAGTGCTAGTGAAGAACCAGTGCGGCAGTTAGTTTTTTGCTAATATCGGAAGCTGCTATAGAGAAACGAGGATCTTCACACAGCCCCATTATCATGTCGATATAAAATGCTAGTTCAGCCCCAGCTGGAGTATTGTGTCCAATCTGGGGACAACACTTCAGGAATGATGTGAAAGTTTTGAAGACAGTACAAAAGAGATTTACTAGAATGGTTCCAGAGATTAGGGATTATAGTTACACAGATAGATTTAAGAAGCTGTTGCTGTTATCGTTAGGGCAGAAAAGGCTAAGAGGAGACTTGATGGAGGCATTTAAAAAATCATGAAAGGTTTAGATGGAATAAACTGTTTCCAATGGCTGCATTGTCGATAATCAGATAGCACAGATTTACAGTGATTGGCAAAAGAACCAGAAGCAACATGAGGAAAGACTTGTTTTTACATAGTGGCTGATTAGGATTTGGAATGCGCTGCCTGAATATAGATTGGTGATATGGTGGGTATAGTAGAGTTGAAAAGGGAATAGGATAAATACATGAAGAGAAAAATTGCGTGGATATTTGGAAAGAGCAAGGAAGTGGAACTAAAACAATTGGTCCTTGAAAATGCTGGCGCAGACTCAATTGTCTCCTGTGCTGTACTATTCTATGAGTCCATGAAATCACACAACATAATTTCAAAATCATAGAAAATTCATGGGAGTTTAAATTTGTTGATTTATGTTTAAACTGCTAATCCGGATTTATATTTGTTAAATTTGTTAAGTGAAACGATTTTAATAAATATATTAATTGGACATATGTAACCAAGTTTATCTATTTAGTGGAAATTAAAGTCGGAAGAAAACTATTGATTTCTGCCTGAGTTTGCCAAAAAGCCTATGGCTCTGCCAATGATGGCCATGGTGGGCCCTGCTGGTGCTTGAACCTGAAAACATCTGTATGGAGACCGTTGGGCAACTCACTACATCTGTCAGGGAACCACTATAATCCGTATGGTTTTTAAGCGAACTTTAATGGTGTTTAGCAGTTTTTCTTTCATTCAAATGGCTGCTCACCAACCTGTAATTGCTAATGGAAAACTGTTCCCTTGGCAAATGCAATTACAGTATAAACAAGTTAGCGACCATTGCCAGTTTCAGATATTTCATCAAGTTCTGCCCAAGGCAATAAATTATGAACCCTGCAATAAGGCAAGTGATAGCAGCTCAGCCTTATACTTGGCACCTGACATTCTGTTGATGGATTGTACTGGAAAGGAGTGCACACAACAGGCTAGAAACTGAGCCACAAAATGACATCAGCCATATGTGACCTCATTTCTCTCAAAACCAGGCTAACAAATATCCTTCCCAAGTCTGCCTTCAAAGGAAATTGACTTTCTGTTGTTGGTGCATTATTTCTGATCACAAAATCAAAATATCATATTTAAGATAAAAGAAAATGTCATGCCACATCTGATATGACAAAGTGCCTTTTTTTAAAAAACTGATGCACTATAAATGCAATGTTGCAATAGTTAATTCAACCTGTACCTACACCACGTTTAAGAATATCAATAACATTAGATAAGAAAGCAGACCTAGATTTGTAGAATCGTTATCCACAATTACATTGGGCGCCAGTTCACCAACATCTCAGTATTATAACTTTCATTCTAATTTTCAAATCCCTCCTTGGCCTCACTTCCCTATCCCTGTGACCTCCTTTAGCGCTACAAACCTGCAAAAACTCAGAGTTCTCCTGATCCAATACAGCCCAGAATCTCATGCCGAATGGTAGTGTGCTGCATGTTGCACGACCTCATAATAAAAGAGGATTGCACAGGGAGAAGGAATAGGAAGAGTAATATTTGTCATCTGACAAGGCAGGCTTTGGCAAAATCAAAGAAGGACAAGAAGAGTGAGGCTGATTACCATGCAGTCAGAGATGCCAAGTGTGTCTTGATTTCCCAATACCTCAGTAGTCCTTGTTCCATGTGATGGGCAAAAGAGCTTCTGCCTCAATCCTTTACTCAGAAAGGAATGACAGCTGAGGTCACATGACTTTGGAAAGCCACAGTACACAACAGGCAACTGTGCGTAAAGACAATTCTCCAAACATCACCCATTACATAAAAAGAAACAAAACACATTGCATGCACTATCATATGCAGTTACAAGTTACACTCATATAGCCTATAAATAAAGTCTTCACGTGCGAACAGAAAACTGTTCATTCTAGCCTGTCTCATTTTCATCTCTCTCTACGCATGCATTGCACACAATCTTTAAAGTGTTCAGGTTTTCTAATGGTACATGTGTGGGCTATTACTGGTTGTTTGTCTGGTGTCTGCTGGTTCCTATGGTGAATTTGCCTTTCTGGCTAACGTTGTTGCCATGGTGAGTATTGCTGCTGATCCGTTACTTTTGTTGGCGAGCAGTCGACCTCTGGGACTGATGGTCATTCTGGTCATCTCCCATCCTGGTCCCCTTCCGCAAGCAAGACCTAGCCCTGCAGCCATTGAAAAGCCACCAACACATGGCTGGTCTGATAGGTAAAGACCTACCCTTGAGCTCTCCTAAAAGTGATGAGGTGCTGTCTGTGAAGCCTGGCACTGATGACTGCGAGTGCTGAATGAAGCAAGGTAGGCAAACAAATCTTGAAGTCCTCAGCAGAGTGCAGCCCGCTTATGTGCTGTTGTGAAACATATCGGCATCTTTTCCCACTGACGTAAGCAGACAATCCAGCCGGGGGGATGAGTCCGGCGGGTTGGCCTTATAATGATATACCATTGTATTACAATGAGGTTCCCGACGTCCGATAGCGGGCTGAGCGGACAATTGCAAACTGGTTTCACACTGTCGTAAAACTGATCACACCATATTGTCTGCTCACGCCATCGACCATCCCAACACCTGCGGGCATGGAAAATCCAGTGATGTACATCCATTTCCCCTCCTCGTACTTCACTTCCAAATGATATGTCTGCAAATTAAGTAACATCTTTTGCAGGTGCTTTGGAGCAGATAAAGTGGTTTGAGAAAGATATTTTAAAGTGGCTTGTGGTCAGACTCTACTATCACTTTCTCTCCCCCTAATGGGTACGGATTAAAATGCTCACAAGCAAAGACCATAGCCAGGCACTCTTTCTCAATCTGCACATAGTGTCATTCAGTTTGTGTTAACTCTGTGGATATAAATGCAACTGATTGTCTTTGCTGTATGAAGGTTGCTCCAAGTCCTGTTTTGCTGGCATCATACTGCAGAGTGACTTTGTCACTGGCATCCTAGTAACTCAGCACTTGCATTTTCGTCACTTATTGTTTGATGCGAGTGAAAGCTGCTTTTTGTTCTGTGCTCCAATACCACTGAACATCCTTTGCAGTGAGCTTGCGTAGGGGTTCCCGCTCTGATGATAAACTGGGCAAGAACTTTGCTTGTTCACAAATCCATCAACATTGCACCACATTCACCTATGTTGGTTGCTGCATCTCTGCTGCAGCTCTCATCTTATCAGAGTCAAGGCAAACTCTTTTCACTGTCAGTACATGACCTATGTACATGATTTCAGTCATCTTCAGTTGCAACTTTTCTTGTTCAGCTTCAGGTTCATCTAGCAAGCTCTCTTTAGCAGCCTCATTGGACTCTGGTCATGGTCTGCAGTGGCTTCTTTCATCATATCTCCACATCCATAAACAAGGAGATCATCCACAATCACTTCCACTTCCGGAAGATCATTGACCGTCCCATGTTGTCTACATAGATACTCTTCCAGAGCAGTAGAAATGCCAAACAGCATGCACAACATATGTACCTCTCAAATGACATCCAGAACATAGTCAGAAAACTGCTGCTTTCATTCGTCTTCGCTTGCCAGTATCCACCCTTCACATCTAGGGTCGTAAAGACCTTTGCCTTGGCAAGTTGTGGAAAAATGTCTTCAATGATTGGCATGGGGTAGGTAGTGGGATCCCTTCAAAACTTTATTGAGGTCCTTTGGATCTATGCTCACTCTCAGCTTTCCAGGTTGTTTCACTGGTACCATGCTGCTAATCCAGTCCGTAGGGTTTGTCAATTTCTTGATTACTCCCATTTTTTCAAGTTCTCTATCTTGTCTTTCAGGCTGGACTTGGAGGTCAGCTGGAACTCTCCTCTGAAGATGCGGAGTTGGTCTCACACTCTCAACTACTTCAAGATGATATTCACCACGAAGACATGCAAGACCCATGAAAACATTTTTGTAATTTGTCAGGATCTGCTCAGCAGTCAATGGCTTTGTGCTGTACAAAACACTACAAATTTCTTCAGGTACATGGAGGGCTATCAGTCCAAGCTTTTGACTTCTTTCAGCTGAGTTGAGTGGATTTTTTTACCTTGAGACTTGACAGTGCCAGCCTGTTCTAGGATGTAGAGTGATTCATCAGAATCATCGTCCAACACCTCTCCAGTAACCATCTTTAAAGGCTTGTTTTTCTTATTTCCAGCAAAACACTTAAGTTCAAAATGATTCAGCTTCTTGCAGTTAGAGCACTGCTTTCCCAATGCTGGACATGCTTCCTCTTTTTTCATGTGGTGTCCTCTGCAATATTCACATCCAGTACTCTGGCTTTGATCTTTCTACTAGCCCTTCTGTAAAAATGTTTTCCATTTCTCCATTGTCTTGTGCTTGGAAGGCCTGAAATCCTCTCCACATTGTGAAAATCCTTTTCAGTTCTCCCATCAATACTCTTCACCTGATGATTAATCACTTCAGAGCTTCTGTGCATGCCAATAGCTTTCTTGAGAGTAAGTTTCCCTTCTCTCAGCAGATGTGCTCTCATGGTCGGATCTCTTGTTCCTAAGATAATCCTATCTGTTCAAAACATGCTTCAGTTGCCCAAACTCAAGATTCAGCTCGACGTCTCAGTGGAGTCACATACAGACCAATATTTTCCCGCTCTTCCTGAGCTCTGGTGTTGAACAGGTAGCGTTCATAAATAACATTAGTTGATGGTTCAAAGTGTGTCTTTAAGACCTCCAAAATTTCACAGGACTGTTTTTTTTCTGCTCCTCAGTGAGATCTAAGGTGCAATACAGTTTGTACTCTTTCCCCAGAACTGAAAACAGAGTTGCTGTTCTTATTCGTTGAGGTTTCTTGTTTAACTCTTTGGCAATTTTATAGTTCTGCCATTGAAAGTGGAAGAATTTCCAATTCATTCTCAAATCTCCCTTCATCTCCATAGGAGCTGTTACTGGAATATTCAAAGCCATACTGACTCACCTAGCAGTGATGTCCTGTACAAAGTTGCAGACCGAAGTTTTAATTATTCTCTGCTCTTTCTTACGGCAGCTGGCCCTCTTACAGCTATCAAAATTCACTCAATTTCAGCTGAATACTCCTGACACCATGTTCCAAGTGGTGGGTAAAATATCTTCTGTCTCATCCTTTACTCACAAAGGAATGTCATCTGAAATCACGTAACTAGGGCAAGCCACAGTACACAACAGTGCACAAAGGCATTTCTCCAAACAACCTTGTTCATTCCCTGAAATGTTATGCACACCCACCTCCGACCTCCACGCCTCCCATCACTAGTTACTTCCTTCACCACTACCTCAATGCTACAATAAAGAACATTTCAAACATTCAATCAACTATCATATCTATGACCAGTGTTCCCGCTAAGGTTTGCAGGCAAGTTCAAGTCAGCCCCTTACTGAATGTGTGCTGTCACAGAAAAAAATTTGAAGGGCCCATACACATAAATGAATAGGCCACACACACCCTGACATTGAAATTACTAGGAATCCACAGTTCAAACAAAAGTGTCAAATGACACAAGGGTCATTATTTGTCATGAATAAATTTCTCACTCATATCACCCTTTTAACCCACATTTACAGAAAAGTCGAAAAGGATAAAAACAGACAGACCACCTGGCATTGACCTAGGAATTCTCTCCCTAATGGCACTGTGGTTGTATCTACATCAGATGCTCTGCACCATTCAAGAAGGCGGCTCACCATCACCTTCTCAAGGGCAATTAGGGATAGGCAACAAATGTTGGCCTTTCCAGCAATGCCCACATCCCATGAAAGAACTTGAAAATTGAACCATGCGCACTCATCCCCACCAACACCCACACCCTCCCCCACCCACCCTGCTCCAATCACCATCACTCCACCACTCCCATTGCTGAACATCTCCCTAGCCTCTGTTCCTGACCCCAATTGGTACACACAATCCCCAAACTCAAGCCAAGACCCTTTATCCAAATCCTGATCCTCAACCCCTGGACCCAGTCTGAGCCCTGGACCAAATCCCCTAGCCCCAACAACCAGCTTAATTATAATGAGTCCTGAAGTCAAATTTTGGGGGTGTCTTTGGTCTCACCACTCAGTCACAAGGTACAAATTCTGTGTCCCAATATCATGGCCCATATGTATGAATGTTGTGTGAGTAAAAGATAGGGCTCACCTGTGATGAACCCATATCCAAATAGCTGCAGACACTCATTGTCAATGCTCACATATAAACAATGGTAACTTGGGCAGGAAATTAGAAGGCAACTTCTGATTGTGGAATTATATTCAAAAGGATCAATCAGCTCAACACAATTGTGAGGAAAAGAAATTGGCGAAATATATTTTTAAATTGTGTAAAAGTTATGTAATCATTAATGACAGATGATATTATCAAGTATAATCAAGTCTCACAAAAGCAAATATAAGAACATAAGAGCATAAGAAATAGGAGCAGGAGTAGGCCATTTGGCCCCTCAAACCTGCCCCACCATTCAATAAGATCATGGCTGACCTGCCCCACACCTCAACTCCTCTTTTGTGCCAGCTCCTCATAACCCTCAAATCCCTGATATTTCAAAAATCTATCTACCTCCTCTTTAAATACTTTCAGTGATCTAGCCTCCACAACTCTCTGAGGTAGAGAATCTCAGACATTCACTACCTTCTGAGAGAAGAAATTCCTTCACATCTCAGTTTTAAATGAGTGTCCCCTTATTCTGTAAGAATGTCCCCTTGTTCGAGATTCCCCACTAGTGGAAACATCTTCTCAACATCTACCCTCCCAAGCCCCCTCAGAATCCTGTACAGTTCAACAAGATCACCCCTCATTCTTCTAAACTCTAATGAATAAAGGCCCAACCTGTTTAGCCGTTCTTGATAACTTAACCCCTTCATCCCAGGAATCAGCCTAGTGAATCTCTCTTGAACTGCCTCCAATGCCAGTATATCCTTTCTTAAGTACAGGGACCAAAACTGTACACAGTACTCCAGGTGCAGCCTCACCAACACCCTGTACAGTTGTAACAAAACTTCCCTATTTTTAAACTCCAAACCCCTAGCAATACAGGCCAAAATTCCATTTGCCTTCTTAATTACTTGCTGAACCTGCATGCTAACTTTTTGTGTTTCATGCACAAGAACACCCAGATCCCTCTGTGCTGCACTTTTTTGGATCTCTTTCCATTTAAATAATAGTCTGCCTTTTGATTTTTCCCACCAAAGTGCATGACCTCACACTTTCTTACATTAAACTCCATCTGCCAAGTTTTCTGTCCACTCACTAAACCTGTCTATATCCCCTTGCAGATCCCTTATGCCCTCATCACAATATGCCCTCCCACCTATTTTTGTATTAGCAGCAAATTTGGATACATTACACTCTGCCTCCTCCTCCAAGTCATTAATATAGATAGTAAATAATTGCGGCCCTAGAACTGATCCTTGTGGCATTCCACTAATAATGTCTTTCCAGCCATTATTCCTGACTCTCTGTCTTCTATATGTTAACCAATCCTCAATCCATGTTAATACATTACTCCAATACCGTGAGCTCCTATCTTGTACAATGACCTTTTATGTGGCACCTTATCGAATGCCTTCTGGAAATCCAAATACATTACATCTACCGGTTCCCCTTTATCAACTCTGTTTGTTATATCCTCAAAGAACTTTAGCAAATTTGACAAGCATGGTTTTCCTTTCACAAAACCATGTTGACTCTGTTTGATTACGTTAAGTTTTTCTGAATATCCTACTATTTCTTCCTTAATAATGGAATTATGAACCAACAACTGTTATTCTGAATATATAAATAGAACATTTATTCTAACCCCAACAAAAGTGGTGTATTCAAAGTTGAATCAAAGGCACGGAATTTTCTGGAGAGTTGCACAAAAAATCCCAGGAAATTATGAAGTGAGTTATGCCATTAATCATGGAGCACCAATATTATCTATGACCTTTGTGCCATTCCGCTGATACCCTGAAAAAATTGTGGAAAGTTCATAATCGCTGCTCCAACCCCATCCACCCACTTTCCACGCATTCAAGTCAACAGCAAGCCTGAATTTCTTGGCTTTGCACTAGTTTTCTCACCACAGCCACTTAGACTGAAAACTAATAGTGCAGGTGGATCCTTGGTTAACTGGGTGTAGAACTTGGATTGCTCTGCGTCTATGTTACAGGTATAAAACCTAAGGGTCGCCTAAGGGTCCAATGTGACATCAGTGCACACACTGTAATTCCATGCAGTAAGCGTGTCACCTGGCATATTGAATCAAGTACCCTCCTCAATGTCCAGGGCACATGCTGGAAACATTTAAAACACTCATTAAAATATTTAAATAAAGATTCTTAACTTCTTATAGGACCCTCTTGTGAAATAGGTCTGCCCCAGCACCTCAATCACCACGTGACAAAATTGCTTAGTAAGTCTTGGCACTAACAGGCAGCAAGAATTTTGCAGTTCTAATTAAAGGACACATTCACTCCATACCATATAGCTGCTCCATAACTTTGAGTTAACTTTTGCACTATATTCAGGCTATTTTCAGCATTCAACAACTGAATTCTGACTACAGTTAACTTTTTTTTCCTGGTGCTGGACTAGTTTTGTCTTCAAAAGATTTGTACAGCAGTAATGGGTGGCCCAATTGGCTACCCTTGAGGCTTAAAGACGAGGGAGAACAGTGAAGGAAAAAGGAGAGAGCATGAGCAGTTAGATAAAGACGGCAGATGATGACGCTATGCAGCAGTCTTCAGGGACTATTTCCCCAAATGAACTTCACTGAGCAGCAATGTTTGATATGTCCCAGTATCAACATGAAGCCTATCACCTTTGCACTGTCACCTGTCACACCTGTCACTCTCACTGAAGCCTCAGTCAAGAGCATTGTGGCTCTTAACATTTATAGGCACCTTCCTGGTTGCTGCAGGTGACATGAACAACATCTCCCAGTATACTGTGTGCTGCTGTATCAGGGAACTCACTGGGGCTCCAAGAGGACCACTTACATTACATTCCCAATGGACAAAGCAAAGCAGGGCAGGAGACCACTGGGCTTCATCCCCAGTGCAGGCTTCCCCAGGGTTGAAGGTGTCATAGAAGGCACCACATTGCCTTGTGTGCTCCCCATCTACAGCCTGAGATCAAAAGATAGGGATTTTGCTTCCAAAATGGCTGGCATTCTCCCTCCGGCGAAGAAAGGGCATGCAGCTGGGATCGGCTTCCTCTGGTGGTTGCCCCTTGACTCATGCTCTGCACAATCTTCTCCTGCAAGCAAGTGCAGAGTTTGATACTGATAGTCTTGTGTGGAGTTTTGAGCAATTACCTGGCACAGTTTGTATGTTGTGTGGAAGATGTGAGATGTGGGTAAGTGGGTGTTGCAATAGCGCTGAGAATAAAAGTCCAGAGTGAATGAGTAAGAGGAGTTAAGTGCGGTTATTAGAGAACAGTGAAGGGAAGCAGGGAGGGGAGTGTTGTGTGTTGTTTAGATGCAGGTTGTGTAGATATAAGAAGAGAATAATTGAGGTGAGAAGTAAGATTCTTACCTTGACCATTGTAATGAGGTTAGTGATCTTTTTGCAGAAATGCAGCCTTGTTGTAAGGAGCTAAGCTCCTTTCATAGATCTCCTCTGTAACCTCTTTGCATTTGCATTGGTGGCAGAGATGTTGCCTGGAGGGTTTTCTGACCCTAGAGGAACAGGATCTCCCTAATCCTGTCAGAGAACAGTCACTGAGAAAGGAAATATGGCTGTGAAAGCGGGTTTTAGTAAACACCCCCTAATCCTGTCCACTTCCTGGTCCTTCAACGCTGCATCAGAGAACCTGGTTGTCCTCTCTGTACCTCTGCAAATCATTTTTCCACATGTATCCAGAGTGCACATTGCCTTTAAGAAGTCCTGGCCGACTTCCATGTATGACTTATTATAATGAGTTCACTGCATGTGTTTCACCATGTCTTTGTGTCCAAGCATATGCAGCCTCCTGCTTGCCTGGTTTCAGGTGCAATCGAATTTTGCATCCTTGGCTCTCAGACGATTCTCGACTTGGGAAGGCAAAAAAACTATGGTGTTGCATCTCTGCAGTTTGGAGTCATGCAAATGGACTTTTGTGGATACATGAGAAAAATGTGTTTGAACACTTCACCATCAAAAATAAGTTATTGTTCTGAAATAAAGCACTTGAGCTAAGCACAAAATTATTAAAGTGATTTATTTGATCTGTGAATGCATTTAGATTGTTGTGTTTAAGATAATTGATCAAAATAAAGTTAAATCCCTATGCTTTCTTCAGATATTTAATTTTGAGCTAAAACACATCAAAAGACCTCTTTGTCGTCATTGTATGTTACGTTTACTCCACGGAAGTAATTTACAATGGACATTGCTGATGGTGCCATTCCAGGAAATTATATTTTGGCTGCAACTAATAATTATCGGATTTCAGTTTTTGTTGTCGTTATTAGACTATCATCTGTTAGCCAGTATAAATATTACATTGAAGGTTCTGATCTTTAGTACATGAATGGCATTAAATCATTTGTTATGTTCAATTTGATCTACCCATGTTTTAAGAATCACCAAGAAACAACGTTCAACTTTAGCTAACAAACAACTTAGAACAGTATTTTTTTCATAGTATATAGCAGAGTTAGTTCAAGTTTTTTTAATTCTTTCATGGGATGTGGGCATCTCTGGCAAGTTCAACATTTGTTGCCCAACCATAATTGCCCTTAAACTGAGTAGTTTGCTACCCCATTTCAGAGGGCAGTTAAGAGTCAACCAACCACATTGCTGTGGGTCTGGAGTCAGATGTAGTCCAGACTGGGTAAGGACAGATTTCTTTCCCTGAAGGACATTAGTGAACCAGATGGATTTTTACAACAATCAGTGATTGCTGTCATGGTCACCATTACTGAGATTAGCGGCTGGATTTTACGTGCCCTCCAGCAGGCATGTTTCTGGAGGCGGGGTCATGTAAAATAGGCCGGGAGCCCACCTCATCACCTTCAGCTCACCCCCATAATACAGGGAGTGGGCAAGTGCTGAAATCGGCAGCCCGTCCACCATATTTAAATAGGTAATCAAGGGTCAATAAGGCTTGTTAATAAGATAATTGGCTCTGATAATATGCTGCCTATGCCATTATACTTTTAGTAGGGGGAAGATGTGGGGGAGCAGGCAGTGTGGTTTTTTAAAGAGAACCTTCAAAGGGCAGGATGGAAGGGGGATGGTGGGGGTTCCATCATTGGGGGTTGCCTTTTTTGGATAGGTGAGCTAAGATTGAATCCTCCCCTTCTTCCTAACCCCTTCTGCCTTAACCCAAACCCCACTCTCTTACCATCTAAGAACCTCTCTGCCCAAGACCCCAGGCTTACTGGTTCCAGGGATCCTGAGGCCTTCTTGGTCTTCTTCATGCAGTCCTAGGAGCGACCACTAACGTGCTCTTGGCATTGTCAGGACTGATGGAGCTGCCAGCCAATCAGATTGGCTGGCAGCTCTAGAGGGCGGGACTTTCTCCCCATTAAGGGGCGGAAGTCTCACACTGGCCTTGTTAAGTCTGCCCACAGTGCGTTTTGGCTGTGGGGCAGGCCACCGTGGAGTGGGTATACTCCATGCCGACTTTACTTCCAGGAGTGTGAGCTGTCCACCCTCCACCACTCGCCCAAAGCCCCGCACCCCCACCCCCCCACCCCCCCAACCTCTCTATGATTCATCCCAACGCACTTTAGATTCTAAAGTTGGGTATGGATTCCATTTTACCTTACGCTTAAAATCATTCCCAAAGGGGCCTTGTTTTAGATGAAGACCAGCAAATCTACAAATGTGCTCCTTCATTTATCCTTATCTCATAAATACATCATATTGGTCACTAAAAAATCTATTAAATGTTACAGGTGAATGGTTAAACATCTATGGAAGCTCAACTTAGATTTCTCTGGCGGAAGTAAAATATTGCTGAGGCTGGAAATCCAAAGAAAATGCTGGAAATACTTAGCAACTGTGGACAGAGAGACGGGGTTAACATTGCCAGTCAATGACCTCTCATCAGAGCTCAGATCTGAAATGTTGGCCTGGATTTTCAGTGCGAGGTTGGGAACCCGATGCCCAGATGAATCCCGGGTCCTGACCCCACACCCAAATTTTGTCGCTCTTACAATGCTATTTTTAAATTCAGTTGACCTGGAGGCAAACTTGGCACCCAATTTGTGGCTGTGAGCTCTGACAGGAGGCAGGAGCTGCCTGCCTGGAGCCAGCCATGGTAGACCTGCTGCTGCTTTGCCAAAGAGAACAGGCAGATCTTTAGAGGGCCAGCAACATCTATGGTGATAAAAGGGGACATGCAGGCTAGATTACGGTCGAGTGCTGAAACAGGTGCAAGGAAATCCAGGAAAGGTCAATTTTAAATAAATGGAGGGAACGTTTATGATGACTCCTCAGGAAACCCAACAGCTTCGCACTAACCTGTATCAGACTGTTCTGGGTGGCCAGGTTAAAGGTTCAAAATTGCAATTGTGAACACACATAACCCTTAACAAGCTCATTAAGGAGCTTAATGGGATGTTAAGTGGAGATGAGTGGGTTCTTTGTTCCTTCCCTTCCCCCACCACTGACCCTTTGAAAATCGCAAACTGTCCCAGAGCTGTCAGGGTCCTGAGATGACCTCCAGGACTACGATTTTCAAATCCCACCTAAACCTGGTCCCAATCCCTCGGCCCTTTAAAAATTTGGTCTGTTAACTCTGTTTCTTTCTTCACAGATGCTGCCTGGCCTGCTGAGTACTTCCAGCTTTTTCTGTTTTAATTTTAGATTTCTCTTAATTGACTACAGATTGAAACCCTGCAGTCCGAGCTCCAGGCTTGTCATGGTTGAGAAATCACCTTCTCAGATTGATTTTAAAGAACTGAATGTTACATTCAACATGTTGGGCAATAAACTATGAGTAAATCAATATGCACAAACTAATCATTTAGGGACAGATGTTTACAGGCACAAAACATTCTCTTTTTAATTAATAAAATATAACATTTCTGGAATCAATCCCAAATTCTTCTTCAGGTTTCTTAAAGTGACTTGAGCACTCCAAGGTAAAGGAAAATGAAACAAAATCTATAGGTGGTTAAGTTGAGACACTTAGCACCCTTTTTTTTTAAAGATACTGCGCCGTCACCCATGGTTTCAAAATGAGGTCCAGAGTGAACGTGTGTACTTCTGATGGGAAATGCACAGGATGCCGTCTTGGTAAAGGGATTTGTATCAAAATTCTTAACAACTGTCAGCAGCCTGCAAAGGCAGATTATGAGGTAAATCACAATGTAGCTCTGATTTGAAGTTACCATTATCATTTTGGAACTCCACAGTCCAGCCAATATCATGTCTCAGCCTCGCACAACTGAACTCCCCACCAGGGCTGTTTAAAGGGAACATGAAGTACATAAAGGTACAGTGCTGGATTATTTCTTCTGACTGTTGGTGCAATTGTTTTTAGCTTTCCTATACTTAACTAATGTTTAAGTGCCTTTCAGAGAGTGGACTAACTGGTTTTGCCATCCTTTTTGTGTTATTTAAAATACTTTGCTGAAAGAAGTTGCTTCCATGCATGGGTGGTCTGGGAATTGAACATGATTGATAGAACAAAGAGAGGTCACAGAGAGCAGGACAAGCTGCTAAAACAGGGAGGGGAGATATGTTTTCAGGAGGCCGTACAAGCAGAGGGTCTTTAATTCTTTTGCCTCAGCTTCATCAAGGACAAATGCATGAGACATCTTTACTTCACGAAAGAGATTGCTACTCAAATTTGTCAACTATTGCAATCACAACTGCAGCTTCAAAGGAAGTCAAAGGCAATATTGCTTGCAGCTGTCAAGGTGACTATGGCTTTTATTTTCTATGTCTCTGGCTCCTTCCAGGCTGCTGCTGGAGATGTAAGCAACATCTCAGAATTTACAATCCACAATGTATATGAGATGTCAGTGAGGCTCGCTACACAATAAGAAACACATGCATCTCATTCCCTCTTGCCAGACACAAACATGAAGACCGAACAATAGGCTTTGTCTGGTCTTCAGGCTTGAATCACCATAGCAAGTAAAAGGCTGAGTACAAATCAACAAGGGTCATCTCCTCACGACATAACTCTTGTTTGCAATCACAAATTCACACAGACATGCAAATTAGACCTGCAATAAGAGCCATACTGCTAAAATGAATACCTTAGAGCACATCACTTCAAACAGTGGCTCTGCTGGCTTGGAGATTCACAAGGAGGAGGAGAAAGTGTGGAAAAGAAGTAGGAAGAGAGACTACAATCTTCAGTCCCTTTCTGCCACAGCTCGACATGATCAGATTATTCATGATTGATACTGACAACTTCAACTACACCGCCCCACTCCCCAACAGTCCCCATTTCTTACCATTCAACAATAACCCACCATCACATCATCCTCTTTCTGACAGCACATATTGGTTCCACTCTCAGTACACTGCAAAAACAAAAACCACCACCAAACGGTAATAAAATCAAAACTTATCAATTCACTCATTTCATAACACTTGGGTGTAGTGGTATTGTTGCTGGACTAATACTCCAGAGACCCAGGGTAACGCTCTGGGGACCTGGGTTCGAAGACCACCACAGCAGATGGCAAATCTGGAATTAAAAGTCTAATAATAACCATGAAACCATTGTTGATTGCTCCTTTAGGGAAAGGAAATCTGCCACTGGGCCTACATGTGACTCTGGACCCACAGCAATATGGTTGACTCTTAACATCCTCTGAAATGGCCCAGCAAGCCACTCAGTTGTGACAAACCACTACAAAGGAATGAAACTGGACGGACCACCCGGCATTGACCTAGGCACCGGAAACGACAACAGCAAACTCACCAACCTGTCTGCCGCAGATGCATCTGTCCATGACAGTATCGGTAGGAGTGATCACTGCACAGTCCTTGTGGAGACATATTGAGGATACGCTCCATTGTATTGTGTGGCACCATAGATACATTTCAAACAGATCTAGCAACTCATGATTAGGCATCCATGAGGCGCTGCAGGCCATCAGCATAGCAGAATTGTACTCAAACACAATCTGTAACCTCATGGTCTGGCATATCTTCCACTCCTACCACTACCACCAAGCCTGGCTCAATGAGCAGTGCAAGAGGGCTTGACAATAGCAGCACCAGGCATACCTAAAACTGAGGGCTGGGATTTTCTGGCCCTGTCGTGGGTGAGACCCACCCAGAGGTCTGTTGACTTGGGGCGAGACCGGAAGATCCTGGTGGTGGGCAGATGCGGAAAATCCCGAGGAGTCAACCTGGTGAAGCTTCAACACAGGACTACTTGCATGCCAAACAGCATAAGCAGCAAGTGATAGACAGAGCTAAGTGATTCCACAACCAATGGATTAGATCTAAGCTCTGCAGTCCTGCCACATCCAGACGTGAATGGTGGTGGACAATTAAACAACTCACTGGAGGAGGAAGCTCCACAAATATCCCCATCCACAATGATGAAGGAGCCCAGCATGTCAATACAAAAGATAAGGCTGAAGTACTTGCTACAATCTTCAGCCAGAAATGCCAAATGGGTGATCCATCTTGGCCTCCTCCAGAGGTCCCCAGCATCACAGATGCCAGTCTTCAGTCAACTCAATTCACTCCCCATGATATCAAGAAGTGGCTGAAAGCACTGAATACTGCAAAGGCTATGGATTCTGACAATAGTATTGAAGACTTGTGCTCCAGAACTTGCCGCACCCCTAACCAAGCTGTCCCAGTACAGCTACAACACTGGCATCAACCCAGCAATATGGAAAATTGCCCAGGTATGTCCTGTGCACAAAAGCAGGACAAATCAAACCCGGCCAATTACCATCCCATCAGTCTACTCTCGATCATCAGTAAAGTAATGGAAGGGGTCATTAACAGTGCTATCAAGTGGCACTTGCTTAGCAATAACCTGTTCACTAATGCCCAGTTTGGGTTCCGCCAGGGCCACTCAGCTCCTGTCCTCATTACAGCCTTGGTTCAAACATGGACAAAAGAGCTGAATTCCCAAGGTGAGATGAGAGTGACTGCCCTTGACATCAAGGCCATATTTGACCAAGTATGGCATCAAGGAACCCTAGCAAAACCGGAGTCAATGGGAATCAGGGGGAAAACTCTCTGCTGGTTGGAGTCATACCTAGCACAAAGGAAGATGGTTGTGGTTGTTTCAGGTTAGCCATCTCAGCTCCAGGACATCGTTGCAGGAGTTCCTCAGGGTAGTGTCCCCAGCCCAACCATCTTCAGCTGCTTCATTTATGACCTTTCTTCCATCATAAGGTCAGAAGTGGGGATGTTCGCTAATGATGGCACAATGTTCAGCACGATTTGCAATTCCTCAGATACTGAAGTAGTCCATGTCCAAATGCAGCAAGACCTGGACAACATCCAGGCTTGGGCTGACAAATGGCAAGTAACATTCGCGCCACACAAGTGCCAGGCAATAACCACCTCCAACCACAGAGAATCTAACCACCATCGCTTGACATTCAATGGCATTACCATCACTGAATTTCCCACTATCAACATCCTGGGGGTTACCATTGACCAGAAACTGAACTGGACTAGCCATATAAATACAGTGGCTACAAGAGCAGGTCAGAGGTTAAGTATCCTGCGGCAAGTAACTCATCTCCTGACTACCCAAAGCCAGTCCAGAATCTACAAGACACAAGGCAGGAGTGTGATGGGATACTCTCCACTTGCCTGGATGAGTGCAGCTCCAACAACACTCAAGAAGCTTGACACCATCCAGGACAAAGCAGCCCACTTGATTGGCACCACATCCACAAACATTCACTCCCTCCACCATCGACGTACAGTAGCAGCAGTATGTACCAACTATAAGATGCGCCGCAGGAATTTACCAAGCCTCCTTAGGCAGCACCTTCCCAACCCATCTAGACCCATCCAACATTACCATCTAGAAAGAGAAGGGCAGCAGATAGATGGGAACATCACCACCTGCAAGTTCCCCTCCAAGCCATTCGCCATCCTAACTTGGAAATATATCGCCGTTCCTTCACTGTGGCTGGGTCAAAATCCTGGAACTCCCTCCCTAACAGTACTGTGGGTGTACCTATACCACATAGACTGCAGCGGTTCAAGAAGGCAGCTCACCACCACTTTATAAAGGGCAATTAGGGATGGGCAAAAATGCTGGCCTAGCGAGCAAAGCCCATATCCCTTGAATGAATAAAAAAACATTGAAAGCTAGTCTCAGTAATGGTGACCATGAAGCTATCCTCAACTGTCATAAAAACCCATCTGGTTCACTAATATCCTTTAGGGAAAGAAATCTGTCACCCTTACCTGGTCTGGCCTACATGTGACTCCAGACCCACAGCAATGTGGCTGACCCTTAACTGCCCTCTGTAATGGCCTAGCAAGTCACTCAGTTCAAGAGCAATGAAGATGGTCAACAAATGCTGGCCTTACCAGCGACACCCACATCCCACGAAAGATTTAAGAATAACAAAACATGCACATGAAATTAATCACTTTTGTGCATTCCTTAGTGCCTGGAAGATGAAAAGTGGCTTTCCTTCAATTGAGGAGACTGAAGATGGCTTTGCAGGACAATGTTGAGCAGTTTTGAATCTTGATGGCATGTCTCCAGACTGCACCATCTCAGCCTGGGCTGCAGCACTCTGAGCTGGTTGGCTGATGGTCAACAACAAGGGCTCTGGTGGAGTGGCAGAGGTGGGAGAGGCGTGTTGTCATCCTAAAAGAGGAAAGAAGGTTCCTATTCCGTGCAGCCACTGCCACCCCCCTGAGGTGACGCCTCAGCAATTCTGGTGATCTTTTGCAGAACAGATTGTCAGATTACTGTGACATCCTGGAAGCCCCATTAAACAATGGTATCCTAGCCCACCAAGACAGCAATCTGAGCTTCTGCTGCAGCACTCAGACCTTAGATGGAAGCTACTTGTGCCTCAATGGAAGCTGTGATATCAGTCATTGGTGCTGCATCACCAGTGGGTTTCACAGGTGTGCCAATGGATGAGATGACGGTTTCCATATGGGAAGGATGGTCTCCAAGGTTTGCACAAAACCCTATGACAAGTTGATGCTGGTTTCCTCCATGCTTCTTAAAATTGAGAGCAGTCTTTCCAGTACTCAAAATATTTTCATGTACACCTATCCCATCAAAGCTTTTATCTGATTCCTCTGCAGCAGAACTAGTAAATTTATCCTCTGGTGAGCTGGCACCTCCACTATTCTGTACATTATGCCTTGGTGTCTTACCAGATGCAGGTCCCTCCTCAATCCTAGCCCTTAAAGCACATGCAGTATCAGTCTCTGAGTAGGTGGCTGTGAGATCACAATTGGATGACAGTGTTCCTTCATCTTTCTTGTCTTCCCATCTTCCTCCTCTAACAGGGAAGATTTAAGTTCTTAGGTATCTGAAACAAAAAAGGGACAAAGATTGGGTTGTGGTGAGATGAGGGAAGAAAGTAAGAAGTGTGTGCTTTCCTCAGATCTAGCTTGAGAGTCAGAAAAAATGTAGAATGAGAGTGAAGTGGGAACAAAGAAGCTGGATTAGGACTGCAGAGACCCTCATCATTAATCCTTCCAGTACCACTAGTGGCCACAGATTCAGCAATGCTCATTTCCATGTTGGCCAGCATTGTCTCCTCCGTGGGCATTAAAACATGCAGGTGTGCTTGCCCTCCTCTGGCTCTATCCTGCTGCCTGCTGTTTTCTGCCACCTTCTTCTACAAGAAGAAGAGAAGTGTGTTATTGAGGGTCCTGCAATATGTTTGAGTGACATGGCTGTTATGGTTGAATAGCTGCCAGCATGTGTGAGCTGTGAGTTCTGGGTGCAATGTTTGCAGAGTACTTAGTGTGAAGGTGATGTGAACCAGTTGAATTGAATGGTCAAGCAATGATTGGTAGAGATTGGTGATTGGTGGATAGTGGGTTGTGAAGAATTGAATAGTGGACAAGGCTAGTTGTGCAGTTGGACATGCTGTTTGAAGATTGAACTCACTCGCCTTGAAAGCTCATGTCAGATCATTAAATTTTGTCTTCACTGAAATAAAAGTCAGAATTTTTAAATGCTTTTTTTTACCAACTAAATTTTCTTCTCTCTTCTGAAGTTAATGGCTGATGTTGGGACTCATAAGTAGAAATAGGCCATTTGGCCCTTTGAACCTGCTCCGCCATTCAATATGATCACAGCTGATCTTCTCCTTCAACTCTGCTTTCTCACACTATCCCCATTTTCCTCAATTTCCATAGAATCCAAATAGTATTTATTACATTTCCTTTTCAATACATATATCACATGATGTTCTTCTGTTCCATCCATTCTTCTTTACTTGCATCGTAATTTTTCTGATATAAATATCACATGGCTTCATCATGTGCCTCACATGTCCTATTTGTTAGATCCTTGGCTATGTGTTTGTGTCAATGGTGCTTCCTCCATTAAAGGGTTTCTTTTATTTCTGTGGTGACCAGAAGGAAGATAAGTGTTCCATCCTGGCTTCCCAAAACTACTGCAGATCCTCCTGGCTGGGCCTCCCTCCCCGACACCTCCTCCAACCTGTTAGCCAGTTCACCTTGGACACTGTTGATTTTCCAACATCCCAGCACCAGTAAGCTGCACTGAGATAGCTATTTGGTAGCCAGAGTTTGCTGGTTACAATTCAAATGAGCCAAAAACCTGAAACTGCTTTAGGCCTCTCAACATTGACAATGGGAAGGGAGGCACTCAAACTACTTCACGCCTGTTTTGATATATCCCTGAATGTGTGAGGTTTTCAACCATTGAGGATATTATAGCTGAGTTTACTCCTGCCCGGACCTGCACACATACACAATCACACCAGTTCACCTCAGTACAACCTGAGGTGAACTAATATGACTAACATGTAACAGACTGTAGACTGGTCATAAATATTCAGTATTGACCAAAATATCACATCCAATGACTGTAATATAAATAAAAGGAAGGCTAAACTACACCACTATTTAGGGAGTTTTTCAAGTCAAAGGTTTGGAAACTTCAGTGTAGAGAGAAATATCTGGCCATAGCTGTACTATATAACAGTTGCAGCCATCTGGAAAAATAATCCCACGACCCAAACTTTTCATAAGTCATATTCTAAATATGTCTGCCAAATAAGTGTTCAATTATAAACAGTGAGGTGCTCTGGACTCATGCTCACCAGGAATTGGAATAAGCTGATATAAATTAATTTCACTTCAGATCCTTATAGTTGGCAGAGAAAGGTATTTTAATCCTATCAGCCCAGATATCAGCCTGTTATGTGATGTTGCATACATTGGTACTATAATACTTAAAAGAATTTGAGATTTTTAAAATTTATTTGTTCTTAGGATGTGGGCAATGCCTACTAAACCCAACTCTCATTGTGCTGAGAATCTGTTTATCAGCCTTTTCCTGGAACTGCTACAGTCCTTGTTGTGATCTTGCTCCTACAATGGTGTTAGATAGGGAATTCTAGGATATTTAGCCAGTGACAATAAATGAATGGTGATATATGGCCAAGTCAACATACGTTGTGACTTGTAAGGGAACATGTATTGATGGAGTGCTCATGATGCTGATCTTGTCCTTTTTGGTGATGGTTACAGGGGAGGCAGGTTCCACTGAATTAAGTTTGGCAAGGTGCTGCAGTGCATCCTGTAGACAATACATACTGCAATCACAGTGTGCTGGTGGTGGAAGGAATGGATATTGCGCCCAGATGCAGAAGCTTTAGTCAAGCATGCAGCTGTATTGAGCTTCTTGAGTGTTGTCATTGATTATTCCATTCTATTCCTGGCTTGAACACATATGGTGATGGAGAAGCTTTGATGGTCATGAGATGAACAACGCAATACAGATCAGCTTCTATCCTGCTCTTGTAGCCAAGGTCTTGATATAGCTGCTTAGCATTATGTCAACAGTGATCCCTTAGATATTGATGATGGGAGATCTTGGAGGTCAAGCGGAGATGACTGTTTTTTTTTCTTGAGTTGATTATTAACTGACATTTATGTGATGTGAATGTTAGCTGCCATTTGTCAGATCAATCCTAACTGTTATCCAGTCCTGCTATCGGTTGGCATGGGCTGCTCCATCAACAGAGGAGTTGTGGATGAAACTGAACATTGTGGAATCATTGGTGAACACCCTCTATCTGACCTTGTAAATGAAGGAAGACCATTGACAAAGCAGCTGAAGTCTAGAACACTTCACTGAGGAACTGCTGAAGTTGTGAAGACTAGCCTGCAACAACCATAAGCATCTTCCTTTGTCTCAGGTATGACTCCAGCCACTTGAGAGCTTCACTTTGACCCCTGTGGACTTCAGTTTTGCTAGGACTCCTAGGTACTAAACCCTATGCTTGATGCCACTTTTCCTTTGGCTTTCAGCTCCTGTCTGAATCAAGGTTATGATGAGATCTGGAGCAAAGTGGCTCTGCCGGAGTGTAACCTGAGTGTCATTGCTAAAGTTATTGGTGATTAGGGGGCAATACTGATGTATCCTTCCATTGCTTTACTGTTAGTTGGAAGGAGGCTAATAGGGCAATGATTGGCTGGGCTTATTTTCTGTGGATGGGATGTACTTCAGTAATCTTCCACATTGTCCATGGGGTACCTTGGTCATAGCAACATTGAAACAGCTTGGCTAAAGAAGCAGTTTGCTCTCATGCAGAGCAGAGTTGAATAATGGAGGCTAGAATATTCTAACATATTAAAAAAGGGAAGAAATCATTAAGCCATCAAAGCTGTGCCCATCAGCCAACAATTCAACACAGACAGCCACTCCTCCATCCCCTAGCCACGCAATCCCCTGAGACAACTGGAAACAGAGGAAAGAAGACTTATAGTCAATTCAGGAAAGATTCAGCAAATTCCCCCAGCTTGTGATTGGATGCTGTAAATTAAGATACTTATTTGCATGAATTGTTGTATTTATCTTTAGCTGTTAACTATGACCCTTCACGTACCAGTTACTTTAAATGATATTTATTTAATAACATTAATAGGTGCTATATAAATGTAATTTGCTATAATTTTCTGGCCCAAATCTTCTGGTCTCCAGATCGTTGGAGGCCGGACATACGACAGAAGATGTGCGTCAGGACCCCGTGGGATGCCTGGACCTATACGGGAATTGCCCGGAAAGTTTAAACTTCCAAAGGGCAATTCCCCTGCTCAAATATCTCAGGCTCTGAGCTGGAGTCAGAGATTTGGGAGCGATCTTCAGGACTTAAAACCTGGTCTAACACCTAACACCTGGGTAAGTCCACAGCCGACACCCCCCATCCCCCCCTCGCCTCCCCCAACTCAACTACACCTGCAACACATCCCAACCACCCCCGACCAGCCAACTGCCCCATGAACACTCAACTGCACTCCAGCCAGACCTGATTGCCCCCCGAATCCAACAACCCAACCCGACTAGACCCAACTACCCCCAACCACATAACTATCCCCCTGATCAAACCCAATTACCCCCTACCCCGACTCAACTACCCATCAACCACCGACTAAGACTAAAGCCCCCGACCTGACTACTTCACTCAACAGGACCTGACTCTGACCCTACAATCCTCTCAACCCAACTATCACCTGACTATGCCCCAATACACTCCAATCAGACGCAACCACCCCACAGACAACCCACCTACCCCTCGACCCAGGCCAACTATTCCCCAACCACCCAACAATCTCCCCGACCATCTGACTATTCCCTGTCCCGACTACCCACACACTCACCCACCTACTTAGTCACCTACTCATCTACCCACTGCACCATCTCACCCAATTACCCACCTCACCCACCTTCTCCTTCACCTGCTCATCCAACCACCCACTCACCCAGCTACTCACTTCACCCACTACCCACTTCACCTGCCTCGCTCATTCACTAACATTTACTAAAAGACTGGATCTATAAACATTTACCAGAATATGGAAGCTAGTGCTGTAAAAAGGGGGTGTGTCCTCTCTTTCACCAACTCTACACCGCTCCGATGGAGTTCCCCAGGGGACGCTGCACTATGCATTTCTTTGACAGCTGGAATTGGTAGATTCCGGAAGAAATTTGCATAAGCATCGGATCAGGAGAATCTTACGCCCAGCATTGCCACTGCTTGAAAGGTTCAGGCCTTTGTTGGTGATCAAAGATTGAATCAGGAATCTCCCTAGTTTGTAAGGTGTAGTACCACACTAGCAAGTGCATTTACCATGTAAGCCATAGGGTAACCCAAAGGGTTTTCACGCATGCAAATCTAATCATTGCCCCAGTGTGCTTTTTTGATTATTCAAGATTGCACAGCATATCTTTCTCTAAAATGCTGGAGATGATTTTTTAACTCAGAACGTGTTTAAACGTGGGTGGGGGAGGAAATGCACTTGTCGGCTTAAGTTCCAGGGTTGGGGTATTTTCACTCCCGGGCGCCACTTAAATGTTCATGGCCCACTATCCACCGAGAATGGACAAAAACATGATTCAGGCCAGTTGCTCATCTTGTGGAATGGAAGAGATGGAGTCCAGGGCTTAGGAGACCACAACTATCCTTGTGGAGCCCAGGTGAGTCCTCCCGCTCAATGTTTGACCCCACAAACAAAATGTCTTGACTTACGTGGAAGGCCTCTTCACATGTCCACCTGCTGTAGTCAGCCAGGAAAACTGATTAAAATGCCAGCAGGGTCTTATTGACTTTAAAGGATCTAGATTTGGATAAGTTTATGAGGCTCCCAGCCCTTATAAGCAGGTGCCTCAACTGTCTGCAGAATCTTGAGGTTGAAATTGGGAAAGGATGAGGTAAGTAAGCTACAAATTTTTAATTGCCTATATGCTTGATTTCTGCCAAAAGTGTAGGTTTGAAATTCACCCCACTAATTTTTCAAAAGACCAGTACACTTAGTGTAATACTTCATAATATACACAGAAAGTGTAAATCTACACATACATGCTGCACACAAGGGAATTATGTGCCTGTTTGGCTTTATTTCATACTCAAACAAAAAAGATGGAATATGCTTGTTAAAAACAGAAATGCATCCAAAATATTATAAATGGAAATGCAGCTGCAGTTAATAAATAATGCTAATCAATTTAAATATGCATCTTTAGCTCCAAAAAACTAAAAATGGTTCTGAAAACATTTTAAGCAGTACAATATGTTATATAAATGAGCCCAGGTTAAAAAAAAGACTTGCATTTATATACCGCCTTTCATGACCTCAGAGTGTCTCAAAGCACTTGACAGTCAATTAAATACTTTTGAAGCACAGTCACTGTTGCAATGTAGGTGATGTTCTTCAGTGCAAGATTTTAGCTGAATGATAGCCAGGGAATTTTTAACTTACCATGGGGGGAACTTAAAACTGGCGATGTAGATCAAGTGCAGAATTTTGCCCTCGTCAGGCGGGCTCAGCGGGGACGAGCGGGAGTGGTTGGGAAGCCAAACCCGACCATGACTTCAAGCTGGTGGGCCTGGTAAGGCCCACCTAGTGTGGAATGCGTGCTGCAGCACTCAGCACTGCCTGTGGTGGGGGGGGAGGAGGGCGAGTGCACAAGTTCGCGCATGCATGCGAGTGCACGCAGGAAGAGCTCCCTGAGGCACAGAGCTGCCTCAGGGAGATGAAGATTTTGAACAATGTAAAGAAATGATTTAAAAATGTTTATAACTTGTCCCCTGATCTGACTCTGTCACATGAGCAGGGACATGTTAGAAATTAGTCTGAATTTTTTTTTTTTCGCCACTGAACGAAACCTCATCCCTCCCTCTTCTCCCTGTAAACGTGACCATTCCCTCCTACCATGCCCACCCTGAGTTCTCTCCCTTGGAGTCAGTAGTTGACTCCACCAAAACCTCCGTGTGAGCCGCTTCAACTGGGCATTACACCCCTCTCTTCACACACCTGGACATTACCTCCCCACCCTTCACATACCTAGAAATTAGGCCCCCCCCCACCCTTCACACACCTGGACATTGCCCCCCATCCCTTCACACACATGGACATTAACCCCCCTCCCCCACCCAGCAAGCAACGTGAGTCTTACACAACCTCTCCATTCGTTCCCTGTACCGCCTAGCTATATCTCTGTAAAACCCTTTCCTGCTCCTCCAGCCGCCAACACCCCTCTCTAGGCCCCATCTGCTGTCTCCTAGCCTTCTTTAAGTGCACCCCTCCCCCCAAACACTCCATCACCGCCCAACAGCACCTCCTGCTGCCTTCCATCCTGCAGCTCGAGGATGTGAGCCCATGGCTAAGTCCCTGGAAGAATGTCCAAACCTTGTGTGAAGTCCCTGGAAGAAGGCCCAAAGATTGAGCAAGATTGCTGCATGGAGAACTCCCACCTTCTGGAAGCTGCTTTGCGGAGGAGCCATGTGGATGAATCTTCACCCATTCTGTGCTGCACATGGTCCAGTAGCTGGAGGCCTCCATCTTCTCGTTGGATGCCTGTGAGCTTACCCTTAAGGTAAGTCCCGACATTTGCACGCCACGTTGGTCCAGATGTGTTCTGGACCCGGCGAATTTTCTCACTGGTGTTGCGGGGAATCGGGCGTGGGGGAAAGATACCAGTTGGGCCTTTATTTGCATCCCATTAGTGGGATGCCAGTAAGTTTCACGCCAGTCTCCAGCAGGAATTGTGATCTGTCATGGCAGGCAGTGTCAAAAAATCCTGCTGTCATTTCATGCTGGCATGAAACCAATTTTTGGACCTCCAATCAAATTCTCCACCCCCCCGGGCCTGCCATTGATCCCCACCAAAGGGGGCATGGGAGAATTCCACCCCTAATATGTTAGACCGAATGTAACTGAGCACAGAAAATACAGGGTTAATGCAAAAAGAAGATTAACACAGAGTTAGTTTTAACAAGATATATTCCTGTAAACATAGCAGAAAACAAAGTACACTCATCATCTTTATGTCACTGCCACTGACACTGGAATAATCTCCATCATGCCTCATGTTGTTGAATGTTTGATCCGTTCAATGGGCAATGGAGATAAGGTAATTCATGAATTATTCTTGTGAGCATAAGGAAGGCAGAAGTGAATCTCTGGGGCCCACAAAAGTAATCTGGGCTCCTGCCAACTAGGACTTGCCCCCTGCCCCCCCACTACTTCTTTCTGATAGTCCCTTGAAGCGAGGAGGGCACTTTCCCATGGCAAGAACCTGCACGTGGAGTCTTTTAATGTGAGGAGGCTGTTGCACTGCAGCTAGCATATGGTTCTGGCTGACCAGGACACTCCCCGGTTCTTACCACTTTCATTGGAAGGATTTGCAGGCTGATAATCAACCTATTTGACCATATGATGAATGTATCTTCCATGGCCATCAAGTCCTCGAGTGGGACTCAAACCCATAGCTTCTGGCTCAGAGGTAGGGATGCTATCCACTGTGCCACAAGACCTCATCCCCACTACTTACCTTCCTGGTGGCAGCTCTGACCCATTTTGCTCAGCTGAATCTGGAGAACTGAGACAGGATATCCATTTGACACTCTACAGCTAACCTAGTGAATGTAAATGAGGCCACAGCCTCAAAATCGCAGGGGGCCTCCATGCTGGTGGACTAAGCGACCAATCAATCCCCTCCAGCAATCAATCGTCCCAAAATCAAAATGGGCCGCTGTGAGTTAACTCAGGCTCAAGTAGTTACCGACAACTATAGTCAATCCACTTGGCCTATAATGTCTTGGTTTGTTTTGAAACCACCCTTGCCAGTCTTCAGTCCTCTGACACTATTTTCCTGTCTATAGAATTTTGTTGGACATTCTTTGTAAAGGAAAACCTACAGAGCTTTAGAAGAAAGCTGCCTTTCATGAGCTGGCTGTGACTTCCTTCCTGGCTTCTCCTCCATGTCTCCACATTCTTGCTCTCAATTACTTTACTCAGTTGTTCTTCCTGCTTCTTGCACTTCCCTGTCAACCAACTCCAGTTCAATTAGACTGGATTACACGTTAAACAGACATCAGACACCTTAGTTTTGTGAAGAATTTCAAAGAATTTGATTGGGGTATTTCCTTCTTTTCACTTTAAAACTATGTTTGCATATTTTAATGACACTGCACCTATGATACTACAGTTCTGGCGCAGGTAAATTGCTATCTAACCAGTATAAATTGTGAATCTTTCATCCATTCAGTTGGGCAGTATGATAAGAAAGCAAAACATCAAGTTTTTATTCCTGACATCCTATTGATTCTTATTAACTGTTATAAAATACATTTACTTAATTGTGCCAAAATACCTCTTGCTATTATAGAAATGATTAATGTGTATATTCATTATAAATTTAAATTTACTGATGCAGAAATGAATACATTCCAAATTATCCATAATGCATTTATTTCTGAAAGCAATGTGGCACAAGATAGGGGAGAAAGGTCCACAATAGGTGGCGAGACCACTTAGGAGAACCCATTAACTGCGTAGAAGGACCCGACCAGCTTATTCAGTAATTTAGGAGGGTTTCAAAAGCATTGAACCTAAAGAGATTGGAGGGGTATTTGGATTTTCACAGAACAAGTGGCATGTATCATATTATATCATACTTTCTATGATGTCTATTGAAGGAGGGAGTTAAAAGGGCCAAAAGGATTTTCCATACATTCTATGTGCTCCACAATCTAGGACTTTAGTGAAATTACATAGGTGATTTCACAAGTGTTAACTGGCATGGATAAGTAAACTTCCACATCATAGAACAATAGGGTCATGCAGCACAGAAGGGATTCATTTGGCCCATTGTGGTTGGGCTGGCATGGCAGATAGAAGAAATATGACTCTCTAATTCAGAAAGTAGATTTCGGCTGTAAGAAATGAAAACGATGCTTGAGAAGGTGCGATAGAAAAACACATTAATAATAAGGGACATCCAGAAAAGGGTGAAATAATGAGAATGAGATCATCAATATGTCCAACCCTGCCAGTGTGGAAGCTGCCTGACAAATCAGAATTTACTATAAGTTGGCTTGACTGAATCTATTTTGTAGACCTGCTATTGATGAACGGAAGCTAACACTTTAAGTCCTGACAAAAGATTATGGTTTCACATAGAAACTCCAAAAAAAAAGACGATTTCAATTGCACCACAACTGAAATGCTATACAATTACAATCAGACTCTGAACTTTCAAGATTACTCTAAGCCCTTTACTTTGTAAGGAAAGCATCTGCCTGACAAGCTCCTATAACAACATTAGTCATAACCTATGAGGCAACCGGCTTTGTTATAGATATGGCTCTGCCAATTTGGCTGCTCACCAAACATGAAAATGTATGTTGATTTTGTAACTTGTCCAATTGTAATTGGATCCTTGCAAATTTAATAATTGCTTGTTCAAAGGAAATGAAGTCCGTCGGTTTGCAGAGAATTTGGTTTAAAATGGTAATTTGGCAAGTATGCTTTACAAACTGTAAACAATAAGTCAACGATCTTTGCCAAACTGAATTTTTATGCATGGTCAAATCAAACAAAGTGCAAAATACCTTAAGGGTTGTGCACAGTAAATATCAATATCTTAAGGTACAGTCTCCATGTTCCTCATCTGTCTGTTGCTGTTCCTTAGCCGTGCTTGCTATCTTTTGGCCCCTGCTGGCCACTATAATTCCTCTGGCCCAGGATTTTTGCTTCCAGCTGCTGCAATTCCCCTTTCCTTTCTGCCTACCTGACTATCTCTCTGTTTTTTTCTCTCACCCACTCACAAATGCATACACACACACACACACACGCGCCCAGAATTTTCCGGGCCATGGGTTGGGAGGTGGGAAGGCTGGTAAAATGGAACGGGAAGGCATTTGGGGAGGGGGTTGCCTGATATCTACCTGCCGTCATGCCATTCCTGCAGTAGGAAAGATGGCAGATGAACTACACACCAAGGGCCCAGTTGAGCCACTTAAGTGGCCAATTAAGGGCCACTTTGCACTACCCAGTAGGATCGAGGGCATTCTTTTTTGCACCCTCTTTGGTCCATGAAGGAGCCCTCCCAGTGGCAATGGCTGCACCTGTGGCAATGGTGCCTCTTGTTCTCAGCAATCCCACCATGCCCACCTTCACCTGCCTCACTGGCCCAAGGACCCCCAGGCCCCACTTATCTTTGAGGGCACAGGAACATACGAATTAGGGGCAGGAGTAGGCCACTAGGCCCCTCAAGCCTGCTCCACCATTTAAGAAGATCATGGCTGATCTGATTGTGACCTCAACTCCACATTCCCACCTACCCCCGATAACCTTTGAACTGCATACTTATCAAGAATCTATCTACCTCTGCCTTAAAAATATTCAAAACTCTGCTACAACCACCTTTTGAGGAAGAGAGCTCCAAAGACTTATGGCCCTCTGAGAGAAAAATTTTCTCCTCATCTCTATTTTAAATGGGTGATCCCTGATTTTTAAACAATGACCCCTAGTTCTAGATTCTCCCACAAGAAGAAACATCTTCTCCACATCCACCCTCTCAAGACCCCTCAGGATCTTATATGGTTCAATCTAGTCATCTCTTACTCTTCTAAACTTCAGCGGATGCAAGCTTAACCTGTCTAACCTTTCCTCAGAAGACAACCTGCCCGTTCCAGGTATTAGTCTGGGAAACCTTCTCTGAGCTGCTTCCAATGCATTTGCATTTTTCCTTAAATAAGGAGACCAGTACTGTACACAGTATTCCAGATATGGTCTCACTAATGCCCTGTATAATGGAAGCATGACCTCTCTACTTTTGTATTCAATTCCTCTTGCAATATATGATAACATTCTATTAGCTTTCCTAATTACTTGCTAAACTTGCATACTAACCTTTTGTATTTCATGCACTAGGACACCCAGATCCCTCTGCATCTCAGAGCTCTTCAATCTCTCACCATTTAGATAATGTGCTTCTTTTTTATTTTTCCTGCCAAAATGGACAATTTCACATTTCCCCACATTAAACTCAGTTTGCCAGATCTTTGCCAACACACTTAGCCTATCTATATCCCTTTGTAGCCTCCTTATGTTCTCTTCACATCTTACTTTCCTATCTATCTTTGTATCATCAGCAAATTTAGCAACCTTACCATCAGTCCCTTCAGCCAAGTCATTTATATAAATTGTAAAAAGTTGAGGCCCCAGCACTGTTCCCTGTGGCACTACAAGTAATTAGGAAGGCACATGCAATGTTGATCTTTATTGCAAGGGGGAAAGAATATAAAAATAGGGAAGTCTTGCTAGAACTATGCAGGGCATTGGTGAGATTGTACCTAAAGTATTGTGTACAGTTTTTGACTCCTTACTTCAGGATGGATATAGTTGTATTGGACACAGTTCAGAGAAGGTTCACTGGACTGATTTCTGGGATGAAGAGGTTATCTTTTGAGGAAAGGTTGAGGAGGTTAGCCCTATACAGATTGGAGTTTAGAAGAATGAGAGATGATCTTATTGAAACATGTAAAATTCTGAGGGAGCTTGACAGGCTAGATGCTGAGAGGGTATTTTCCTCATGGGGAAAATCTAGAACTAGGGGGCACAGTTTAAAAATTAGAGGTTTACCATTTAAGACAGGGATGAGGAGAAATTTCTTCTCTTAGAAGGTCAATAATCTTTGGGAATTTTCTACCTCAGAGAGCAGTGGAGGCTGGGTCATTGCATATATTAAAAGCTGAGTTAGACAAATTTTTGATCTACCAGAGAGCCAAGGGTTATGGGGGTGGGGGGAGAGTGGTGGGCAGCAGGAAAGTGGAGCTAAGGCCACAATCAGATCAGCCATTAAATAATAGAGCAGGCTTGAAGAACCAAATGCCCTACCCCTGCTCCTCTTTCTTATGATCTTATGATCTTAATGGGCAGCAAAGGAGCACTCCAGGACAGGTGTGGAGCACTGTGGAAGGTGGGTAGTGGCAAGCATCAGCTAAATTCCAGGAATAGAAAGTAGAGTGTACCTGCCAGCATACTGGCATGCAAAGGAGGAAAAGCAGGCAGCTGGAACACATACAATATGGGCGATGCAAATGTATCATTGCCTGTGGCACCTCTGTGAAATCTGTACTAACATTTAATATGCCATTGATGAGGAATTGTAGATGATGCCTAGAAATTGCCGTTAGTGTAAAGTATTTTTCTAGAGGTAATTATGCAATATTATAGATCAGCCTCTTAATTTGAATACAGGTTGATTTATCAATGATTGCATTCAGTGAATAGTTAGCGCAACCGTTATGGCACAAAACAAATGGAGCACATAAATGCTATAACTGGCAACTTTGAATTAGGTGTTAATATAAATGGTTAATAATTATCACTGGCCAATAATATCAACTGTCCATTTTAAATGTGGACATTTTAAGTGGTGGAGGACTGTAATTAAAGTAATTTTCATGATCCTGACAGTCAATTTGTTTGACAGAGGTGTAACCAAGACAAGACAGCATAAATCACATTTATTGGTTATTTTTGCAAAGTAGTACTATCTACTAACTGGTGAAGGAAAATATATCTCTCACAACTGGGTGGTTGTGGTTGACATATGAATAGTTAACAGTTTTGTCAACTGAACATAGAAATGCTAAAAATGTATACTTTGAGAGCAAGTTACAGACAGATCAGTTCCAACAGTCCACATGGGTTTCCTGGTTAAATGCAAGTTATCCCTGAGAAGATGCCAAAGCTGTTACAATATCATGGTTGAGCAGGAAGTAATGTCAGTACAGAAGCATAGAAATACAAGTCTGATATATAGCCTACTTTTAAATCAGTAAGGTGCTTAGTTCATAATTCGCATGTTACTAAGTCGCAGTTACCCAAAATTTTAACACTAGTCTTGCAATCAAAGCGTTATTGCAGATACCTATATTAACCATGTGCTAACAGCGACGCAAGTACTAACTGAGGAGAAATAATAATGGACTGGTCTAGGAATCTGTATTTACGTTTGTTTTAAAGCACTTATTTATTACACTCACATCAATTCCTAAATACAACCTCTTGAATTTGATGGCCGATTGGACTTGATTAGTATCACAGGGCATGACTATGGATATGCCAGACTAGTGAATTTATTCTTAGGACGGAATTTTCCGTGCCCATTGCTGTCAGGCGTCTTCGGCAGCGTGAGTGGACAATATGGTGAGAAGGCCAAAAATCGGTTTCACGACTGTCCACTCATCCTGTTGATGGCGGGCCACGTTTCCCACCATCGGATGTCGGAATCTCATTGTCATTATAAGGACAGGCCACCAGAATCATCTCCCCCACTCCACCCCACTGGATCGTCCGCCCAAGTAGGTGTGATTGCACACCCACGTGTTTCAAAACAGCATGTATAAGGCGTGCACTTGGTGGGCTGCAGTTTGAGGGGAACTCAGAGGTGAGTGCAGAGTAACGTTGCACAGGTCACCTGTTGGACTTCAAGGTTGAGGTGACTTGTGGGGGGTGCTGCAAGGGCTGCCCTGCGGTTGAGGTGACTTGGTGGGGGGGGGTGAAGGGCTGCCTGCAGTTGAGGGGGGTGGGCAAGGGCTGCCCTGCAGTTGAAGGTAGCACATAAGCATGTGCGGGGTGAGGGGAGGGAAGCGGCCACACATTAGGGAAACCTTGCACAAAGTGATCATTCCTCTGCAGCTGACAAAGTTCAGATGCAGCCACATTGACATGCATGCAGAACATTTGGATGACTGGGCACGTTGCACAATCTCCTTGCTAAAGCTGGCTATGGGGCAGTCACTGGTGGAGGTGCTCACAGCCCCTTGCAATATCATCATCCCAGTTTGGACCAGTCTCCGCCATGGTCAAGCTAACAACATAGCCTTGCAGTGCTGGTTAGGAGAATGCCTGCACCAGAGCTGGGAGCACAGCATGCAGTCCAGTGGGCAAAGCTGCCGCCAATCAATCAGGTGGAGGGGGGGCGGAGGACGGGGGGGTTTCGAGCAGTCATGCAGCGCACTAATCTCTGGCCATCCAAGTGGCGGTCACTCTCCGGGATGCGTTAAGAGGCCTTCAGACTTAACCAAGAGAAGTATTTGGATGTGCACTTGTGATGCCATGGCATACAAGGCTATAAGCCTAGTGCTGGAAAATGGGATTAGAATAGTTAGGTACTTGTTTGACCAGCGCTGACTTGTTGGGCCGAAGGGTCTTTTTCTGTGCTGTAGACCTCTATGACTCTATGACTATGTTCTTAGTATACCCAGGAGAACCCACATGTCTCTCTCTTTCAACCTGCAGGACGAGTACATCAGAAGCATGGAGCCTGGTGACCTAGCTGTATGCCTTGTGGCTTACAGAGAACAAAGAAGATGGAGAAGAGAGTGACTGAGGTGCCTGGCTACGCAGAGGGAGGAGCAGCACCCTCAGGGAGAAGGGGTGACTGGGGCTCCCATACACTCCATCAAAGAGCAACAGTGAGTCTTCGCTGGTCAGCACCCAGCTAGACTCCGGGTCTATAGATGCCGCCTTTCATTCCTGAAGGTAACCAAGAACCAGTCACGACGAAGACTGCATTTGTCTGGGGAACTGGTCGGTCACATCTGCCAGCTACTGCAGGATTTGGTGCCAGGAGGACACGCAGGGCATCCACTGCCAGTGGCTGTGAAAGTGACAGCGGCGCACAATTTCTATGCCAATGGGCCCTTTCAGGGCTCCACAGATGACCTCTGTGGGATACCGCAAGCCTCCACCCACAAAGCATCCATGAAGTCATGGATGCCATCTTTACGAGGGCACTCAAATTTTGCCCGGGACCAGGGAGACACAGTGGAAGAACAATTGGATTTGCCCAGATCTCAGGTTTCTCACAGGTGCAGGGTGCAGTCGACTGCACTCAAGTGGTGCTCAGATGTCCATCGCTGCACACGGTCATGTCTGCCAACCTCAAGGGCTTCCATTTGCTGAATGTGCAGCAGGTGGTGCGACTACCACAAAGGCAACCTGCAGGTCTGCGGTTTCCAGGGAACGTCCACGACTCCTGCATTCTCCATCAGTCACAGATCCCTGACATCTTCCAGGGTCCACAGAGGCTGCAGGGATGTCTCCTCAGGGTCAAGGGCTACCCGCAGAGGCCGTGGCTGATGACACTCATGTGGCAGCCTCAGATTGCAGCAGAGTAACAGTATAATGAGGCTCATGCAACTTGGTGGAGCAAAACATCGGGATGCTGAAGATGAGGTTCTGGTGCCTGAATCAGTCTAGTGAAGCCCTGCAATACAGTTCACAGAGGGTGTCATGCAGCATCGTCGCCTGCTGTGCCCTTTACAACCTGGCGCTACAACAGGGAGAGGAGCTGGCTGAGGAGGAGCTGGAGGTCTCCTCCAATGAGGAGGATGTCAATGGGATGAGGGTGAGGAGGTCCTCGAAGGTGACGATGATGGCAATGAGGCCCTCACACTGGCTAGACCAGGCAGGCATGCTCAGGAGGCCCTCATAGCTGCTAGATTTGTTGAAGATGTTGACGACATTCAGTGAGGTGACACCATAAAATCCCTACATTGCATCTATGAATGTTTGACTCCAGTCTGGCTTATGGCAGCACACGTACCCTTTGTGATAAAGCTCCTGTTATGGAGGTGCAGTGGAAGTCGCTCGATTGCAGGAGGATGATGACGACACGCAATGAGGACACTCCAAAGGTCTTCACATAGCCTCTGAGAATGCCTGACTCCTGTCTGGCCGAGGGCAGCTTGCTTGCACCTTGTGATCAGGGTCATATCATAGAGATGCAGCCATGAAACTTTAGAAGCATCTTATCCTTTGTCAGCCTTCAGCACCTGACCACTTCAAGAGCACAGGGTCACTGGTCACAGATGCTATGAGATGGGGGGGCAGCCCCACCTTAACGGTGCTGAGAGCACACAGAGAGAATGACGGAACTCTGTGACACCTGCCAACGACATTCTGGCAGCAATGATAAGCACCATCGAGGTGCAGGCTTCAGTAATGTGTCCAGTGAGTGTGAGGCCGGACCATCACTTTGGTCTGAAGGCTGCACAGGGCACAGGGAAGAGGCCCTGAACTGAGACACCTGCCTTTATCTTGTGCAGAAAGGTTTCACATCTGAGTGACACAAACACTGCTCATCAGAACAAGGAGCCACAGGCAGGGAGACATTCTTGGGAGTTTATTTACAAGAGTGAGCATTATGTACAAGAGGTAAACACCCTTGCCCAGACTGTGCAAACAGGTGGCGACCTTCCACCTTCAGGCCCTGCAGCGATACCTTTACGTTCAGCCCCCTCCGAGATGGTGTGCCCTGGCGACGTATTTCTTCCGCCAGGTGCACGGCCTGAATTATGATGTGCAGCTCCTGTTTATAGAGCAGAGGGGCCTCATTGGCTCCTTGCAGGCATTGCCCATCTTTTAACAGGACCTGATCAAAGTCTGGAACGTGATCGCCTCGCGACGTAGCTCTCCCCCATCAGGAGTAACGGCTATCGTCAGAGAACCGCTGCTCAGGAATCCGCCCCTCCATCCTTTTCAGTGGCTGGCGGAGAGGAGTGCTGTGGCTGCCAGGGTGACTAGGATCGGGGACGTGCTGCGTGGCGGAGGACTGGGCTGGATGCTTCCGCAGGAGTTGGCGCATCGCACGTCAGTGAGTGTCCAGATCGCAGCCGATGCCATCCAAGACCTAAGGACGGTCGTGCTCAGACCCGATGTAATTTTAGGTCTCAAGGTGGCCCAGGTGCACGGTGGTCTTCCGCCTGAACGTTCCCCTGTTCGGACGGAATTCCACATTGGCCCCAAGCCCCGAGCCCTCCCTCGGGTGCTGGTGCCTCGTAATATGAGCCACCTCGGGGGACATGCCCTCCATGCCATTTGGCACGACGCGGAGGAGTTTTCTGTACAGACTGCTGCTGCACACCTTCCATTTTCTCGCCCTCACCCGCCGCACAGACACACCCTGGCGTGCCTTGTTGCCGTCCGGCGGCAGAGGTCCCCGTTGGGAGGCCCTCTATGGAGATGTCCTCCCACTTTCCATCGGGGACCTGGGTTGGAGGGTGTTGTATGCAGCATTCCCCTACAATCGAAAGATGTTTAGGTTCACGGACTCCCAGGATACCTGCCCTTTTTGTGGTCTTGTGGAGTCCATGGACCATGTTTATATAGAGTGTGGTAGGCTGCACTCCCTTTTCAGTTACTTGAAAAACCTTTTATTACTGTTTTGTCTGCACTTCAGTCCCACGCCCCTGATCTACGGACACCCGGTGCGGAGAGGGATCGGGAAGGAGGAGGACCTCCTCGTGAACCTGCTCCTGGGCCTGGCCAAGTTGGCCATTAACAGGTCCAGGCAGCGGGCGATCGAGGGGGTCGTCCCGCCCGATTGTTTTTCCCTCTTCCGCGGCTACGTTCGCGGCCAGGTATCCCTGGAGAGGGAGCACGCGGTGTCTGCTGGCACTCTGGAGGCCTTCCGTGCCCAGTGGGCATCGCGGGGACTGGGGTGTTTTTTCGACCCCTTTAATCACATTTTGGTTTAATGTTTGTAAGTTTCCTTTAAACATTGTCCTTAGTTTTACAGCTGACCTGACTTAGGGGCACTGTTTGCTTTATCCATTATTTTGTTGATTTAGTTTAATTGGTTGACTCAAAAGAGTTATATCTTCTTAACTTACCTAACCGTGCCGCTACGTCTTGGTGCTCCCCCGCCATCCACAGTGGAGGCGGAGGCAATATACTGACTGCAACGCCCTGGCTGTGATGACTTTTATTGTCATCCTCTAGAAGGCCAAGACTTGGAGAGCCCCAGCCTACCTTCGGGGTCTTGCCGTGTGGCAGTGGCATCCTCCTCGGCCTGTAGAGCTGGAGCTGGTAGGGACACAGGAAGAGGAGATTTGGATAGGCTGGACACGCCTGGAGTCATCTGGTTGGATGGCCCCAGGGTGTGCACCTGCTGATCCTCCTCCCTTTGGGTGCCCAGGGGTCCCTGGCTGACCCCATGAGGGGAAGGGATAGCTGGAGTGAGATCAAGCTGCCCTGCACCCCTCTCACGTACACACCGTTGGAGGCCAACTATGGCATCAGTGATGGAGTTAAGTCCACGCAGCAATGCAGGAGCGATGTCCTGGACCAAGGTCTCCATGGCGGCCACCATCTTACCAGTGTTGAGATCAGTGCATTGCCATTTCAGAGCTCTCACCTCAGCCTGAATGTGGATGGAATCCTCCATCGTGCCTTGCAGTATGAGGAGTGCAGCGGACATCTCTTCCTGATGTTCCCGAACTTGCCTTTGCAGGTCCAGCAACTGTGACATGACTGAGTACAGAGGCTCGTCATCTGACTTGGACTCAGCAAATTTCTGGCCACCAGCCAGAGGTGGTGGGAGAGATGGTGGCGTAATGGTATTGTCACTGGACTGGTAATCCAGAGTCCCAGGGTAACATTCCGAGGACCCGGGTTTGAATCCCACCACGGCAGATGGTAGAATTTGAATCCAATAAAAATCTGGAATTAAAACCATTGTCAATTGTCATAAAAACCCATCTGGTTCACGAATGCCCTTTAGGACCTGTTGTCCTTACCTGGTCTGACCTACATGTGACTCCAGGCCCACAGCAATGTGGTTGACTTTCAAATGCCCTCTGCACAAGGGCAATTCAGGATGGGCAATAAATGTTGGCCCACATCCCTTGAACGAATAATAAAAAACAAAGGCAGTCCTCCAAATGCCAGACACCTGGGAAGTCCCTGCTGCCGTCTGCAGCAGATCAGACAGTGCGATGTGCTCACCAGATTGTGATCCCAAGGTGACTCTAAAGTTAGGTCTCACTGAGGTGCGTGTCTCTGCACTGGTGGAGGGTGTGGGTGAGCGCTGTGATGGGACTTGAATGAGGGTGCCTTCAGATTCCTCTTCAGAGGTTTCTTCGGGGATTAATTGGAGGTCCTGGATCATGGACTCCATCAGCTGTTTCCCAGATGTGCCTGCGAAAGCAAGGAGAGATTAGTACATGGCAGTGGCCTGTGAAATAGTGCACATCACTCACAGTACAATTGACATGCTTGTACAACATCCCAACTTTTTACATGAGTAACTATTTACAAGTCAAGTCTCTCAGGAGGCTTCCTCAGACATGTCGAGCATCGTAGCTCAATGGCCTCAGCTGGTCTTTCTGAGACCACCTTCTCAAGGTTCAAATGCCCACCAGGCTTTCTGGTGGAAGTGGGCAAGTTTGAGTCTTTCACCCCCTCAAGCCCAACAGGCCCCACCGGTACTTCCAAATCGTGTGACATTTCTTCCACGTGTGGTGCTGACTCAAACGCAAATGATAATGGCATTCCTTCTTGTGGGACTGTCTCTCTTCTCTGGAGATGATCCTCGTGTTGTCTAATCACTCGGCCGTTTACCGACACATTATAGGAGAGAGGTCCTGTCACGGCACTCACTTCGCCTAAGAGCCAATTGGGCCCATCTCCAAAATTCTTCGCGAGAACTGTGTCTCCCACCATGAAATGTATTTCATGATTATGGCCATCATATCCAGCCTTTTGGGCCTCTTGGCTTCTCACCACCCTCCCCCATAAATTCAGCTTGATAAGAGTTAGACGGGTGCAGAGACATCTCTTCATTAGTAATTCAGTGGGGGCAATACCGGTGGCCGTGTGTGGCATCGTCCGGTATGCAAACAGGAACCGTGACAATCTGGTGCTGATGGAATCCCCCTCCAGCTTTTTCATCCAGGAATTAAAAGTTTGGGCCGCCTATTCAGCCAAACCATTAGAGGTGGGGTGGTAAGGCGAGGTTTTGATATGAGTTATTCCATTGAGGGTTGTAAACCTGTGGAACTCCCCGCTAGTAAATTCAGTCCCGTTGTCTGATACAAGCACCTCTGGTAACCCGTGCACTGCAAAACTCTGTCCCAAACGTGGTGGCAGCAGACATGGGTGACCACATTTCATAGACATCCATCCACTTGGAGTGGGCGTCTATTAGTAAAAGGAACATCATGCCTAAGAAGGACCCCACATGCTCAATGTGGAGGTGTACCCATGGCTGCCCGGCCATTCCCAGGGGTGCAATGGAGCTAGGTATTTTACCTGATGGCATTGAAGACAACTTTTGACTAGGGTTTCGATGCCCGTGTCCATCCCTGGCCACCACAAGTAGCTGCATATAAGCATCTTCATCCTACTAATGCCAGGGTGAGCGCAATGTAATTCAGCCAGTAATGGCCTTCGCCCTCTCGGGGGCACGATTATCCTCACTCCCCCGAGCAATATGTCGTCCTGGCAGGTGAGCCCCTTTCTGCGATTAAAATAGGGCTTCATGTCATCAGACATTGGCTCGCCTGACCATCCATTCAAGACCTGCTCCTGGATGTGAGATAAAAGTAGAGCTTGGCTTGTCCACTCACGAATTTGTTTGGCCTGGACAGGGGTGGAATCCAAAAAATTTATTACTAAGACAAGTCCCTGGGGAATTGGAACCTTCATGTTGTTATCTGGCAGGGGGATGCGGCTCAGCGAATCAGCATGTGCGATCTGGCTTCCCGATCGGTGAATAAAAGTGTATTCAAAAGCAGCCAATATCAGTGCCCACCTCTGGATGCGAGCAGATGTGATGGAGGGCATCACCTTATCCTCTCCAAGTAATCCCAACAGAGGCTTGTGGTCGGATATAATGTGAAAATGGGGACCGTGGAGGTATTGATTGAATTTCTGAACAGCAAACACAGCAGATAAACCCTCCTTCTCAATTTGAGAATATTGTCACTCTGCAGCACTGAGCGTGCGAGATGTATAACCAAAGCCATCCACCATCCGATGTGTAAGTTCAGCTCCTACTCAATAAGGGGATTCATCACAAGTTAAAATCAATTCTTTCTTTAGATCAAAGTGGACCAGTAGGGCCGATGATCTGAACAACTGCTTTACCTTTGGAATCGCATCCTGGCGTGGAGCTATTCAAATCTGTTTTTAATTTTTCTTAAGCAATGCGTATAATGGAGCCAGTACAGTTGATAGATTTGAGAGAAATTTCCCCTAGTAATTCATCATACCTAAGAAGGCCTTTAGTTCTTTAGTGTTTCTCGATACAGATGCCTTGAGCTTTTCTTCCACAGGGTGCAGGCCCTGCGTGCGACCTTATGGCCCAAGTAAACCACCTCTTTGGCTTGGAAAAAATATTTTTCTCACTTCAGGCGTACCCCTGCTTGTGAGAAGCCTTTCAGCACCTCCTCCAAATTAGCTGTGTTCTTCATCACTTTGTCCAGTTACTAAGACATCATCCAGATAAACAGCAACATGGGGTAATCCATAAAGCAGATTTTCCATGGTACGCTGGAAAATAGCACACACCAATGAGATCCCAAAGAGTAGTCGAGTGTATTGATACAATCTTCGATGTATTGATGGTCACGAATTCCCTGGAGCCTTCTTCCAACTCTACCTGCTGGTAGGCCTGGCTCATGTTGAGTTTTGAATATGTGATGGCCCCTACTAATTTTAAATATAATTTGCCAATCTTCCATATCGGGTGTCTATCAAGTTTGGCCATTTTGTTTACAGTTAACTTGTTTAAGCGAACACTTTGGTCTGGCTTCAGTACATGTATTATGGGTGCAGCCAACTCAGAAAGTTGCACTTATTGTAAGATACCCAACTTTTCCAGCCCGTTTATCTCCATCTCGGCCTTGTCCCATAGAGCATAAGGGACTGGTCTGGCTCATAGACTCATAGACGTTTACAGCACAGAAGAAGGCCATTCGGCCCATCGTGTCCATGCTGGTCAACGAAGATCTCACAACACTAATCCCACTTTTCAGCGTTTGGCCTATAGCTCTGGAGGATTAGGCAATGCAAGTAAATATCTAAATACTTCTTAAATGTTACGAGAATTTCTGACTCAACCACCCTTTCAGGCAGTGAGTTCCAGACTCCTACCACCCACTGGGTGAAAAAAATTCTCCTCAACTCCCCTCTTAGCCTTCTACCTCTTACCTTAAATCTATGCCCCCTGGTTATTGACCCCTCTACTGATGGAAAAAGTGCCTTCCTATCCATCAAAATCTATCCCCTCATAATCTTATGCACACCTATCAGGTCCCCTCTCAACCTTCGCTGCTCCAAGGAAAACAACCCCAGCCTATCCAATCTTTCCTCATAGCTCAGAATATCCAGCCCAGGCAGCATTCTGGTAAATCTCCTCTACACCCTCTCCAGTACAATCGCATCCTTCCAGAACTGCATGCAGTAATCCAGTTATGGCCTAACCAGCATTTTATACAGTTCCATCATAACCTCCCTGCTCTTGTATTCTATGCCTCAGCTAATAAAGGCAAGTATCCCGTATGCCTTCTTAACCACCTTATCTACCTGCCCTGCTATCTGCAGGGATCTGTGGATATGCACATCAAGGTCCCTCTGATTTTCAGTACTTTCCAGGGTCCTACCCTTCATAGTGTAATTCCTTGCCTTGTTAGCCCTCCCCAAGTGCATTACCTCGCACTTTTCCAGGTTGAATTCCATTTGCCACTGCTCTGCCCACCTGACCAGTCCATTGATATCCTCCTGCAGTTTATGGCTATCCTCCTCATCTGTGAACTTTTTGTTCTTGCCCCTACATTTAAGTCCAAATCATTTATGTACACCACTAACAGCAAGGGCCCCAGCACCGAGCCCTGCTCGAGCCCCACTGGAAACACACTTCCGTTCACAGAAACACCCCTCTACCATCGCCCTCTGCTTCCTGCCTCTCAGCCAATTTTGGATCCAACATGCCACTTTGCCTTGGATCCCATGGGTTCTACTTTCTTAACCAGTCTGCCACGAGGGACCTTATCAAAAGCCTTGCTAAAGTCCATGTAGACCACATCAAATGCATTACCCTCATCAACACTCCTGGTTACCTCCTCAAAAATTTCGATCAAATTTGTCTAACACGACTTTCCCTTAACAAATCCATGCTGACTATCCCTGATTAATCCATGTCTCTCCAAGTGCAGATATATTCTGTCCCTCAGAATTCTTTCTAGTAACTTCCCCACCACTGAGGCTAGATTGACTGGCCTGTAATTTCCTGGTCTATCCCTTCCTCCCTTTTTTAATAATGGGACAACATTAGCAGTCTTCCAGTCCTCTGGCACCTCACCTGTGGCCAGAGAGGATTTGATAATTACTGCCAGGGCCCCTGATATCTCTTCCCTTGCCTCTCTCAACAGCCTGGGATACATCTCATCTGGGCCTGCGGATTTATCCACTTTTATGGTCGCTAAATCCACTAGTACCGCCTCTCTCTTTATGTTAATTTCCTCTAATATTTCCCAGTCCTCCATCCTGACATCTACACCTGTGTCGTCCTTTTCCATTGTGAAGATCGATGCAAAGTATTCATTGAGGACTGTACCCATGTCTTCCGAGTCCACACACAGATTACCTCTACAGTCCCTAATTGACCCTACTCTTATCCTAGTTATTCTCTTGCTCTTTATATATTTTAAAAATCCCTTTGGGTTTTCCTTTATTCTACCCACCAATGCTTTCTCATGCAGTCTCTTAGCTTTCCTAATTTCCTTCTTAAGCTCCCCCTCTAGGGACTCTGCTGTATTGAGCCCTCAGTACCTGCCATAAGCTTCTCTTTTTTCCTTAATCCTAACCTTTATGTCCCTTGACATTCAGGATTCTCCACACTTGGTCCCCCACTTTGTCTTTACGAGTAAATATTTGCGCTGTACTCTCGCTATTACCTCCTTGAATGTCTCCCACTGCTCTGACACAGTTTTATCTGCAAGTAGCTGCTCCCAGTCCATTTGAGGCAAATCATATATCATTTTAGTAGAATTAGCCTTTCCCCAGTTTAGAACTTTTATTCCTGGCCCAAACTTATCCTTTTCCATAACTATCCTAAATCTAACTGAGTTATGGTCACTATCTCCAAAATGCTCCCCTACTGATACGCCTTCCACCTGCCCAGGCTCATTTCCAAATATTCGGTCCAGAACTGCCCCCTCCCTTGTTGGGCTTTCTACATACTGGCTAAAAAAAGTTCTCCTGGTTGCAACTTAAGAATTTTGCTCCCTCCCTACCTTGCACACTAAAACTATCCCAGTTAATACTTGGGTAGTTAAAATCCCCTGCTATTAGTGCCCTATTATTCTTACACTTCTCTGAAATTTGATTACATGTTTGATCCTCAAACTCTCCCTGACTGTTTGGGGCCTATAGTACACACCCAACAGCATGTTTGACCCTTTTGTGCTTTTTACTTCCACCCAAATGGCCTCATTTGATGAACCTTCCAAGATTTCATCCCTCCTCACTGCTATAATTGATTCCTTGATCAGTATTGTGACCCTCATGTGCCTATCTGTACCCTCACTGCGTCTGTCTTATTCCTCAGGCTCCTTGCATTAAAAAAATATTCCTTTTAGCCTTGCTAAACTCACTTCTTTCTTATCTAGTCTATGTTTCCTCTGTCCTCCGGACTCACTTACTAGCATTTTAGCTTCTAATTCCATCTCAGCTTCTCTAACCTCTGAACTACCTTTCAGGATCACCCCCACCACCCCCCCCCCCACCCCGCCCACCCCGCTGACAATTTATTTTAAAACTACCCCAACAGCATTAGCAAATCTCCCTGTGAGGATGTTGGTTCTGTTCCTGTTCAGGTGCAACCCATCCAACTTGTACAGGTACCACCTCCCCCAGAAACGGTCCCAATGCCCCAGGAATCTAAAGCTCTCCCTCCTGTACCATCTCCCCAGCCATACATTCATCTGCTCCATCCTTCTGTTCCTACACTCACTATTACTTGACATCAGGAGTAATCCAGAGATTATACTACCTTTGAAGTCCTGCTTTTCAATTTCCTACCTAACTCCCTAAAGTCTGCTTGCAGAATCTCATTTCTCTTTCTTCCTATGTCATTGGTCCCAACATGGACCATGACCTCTGGCTGTTCATCCTCCCCTTTCAGAATGCCCTGCAACCGCTCCGTGACACCCTTGACCCTGGCACCTGGGAGGCAACATACCATCCTGGAGTCATGTCTGCAGCTGCAGAAGTGCCTGTATACTCCCCTCACTAATGAATCCCCTACCACTATTGCCCTTCCACACTTCTTCCTCCTGCCCTGAGCAGCTGGACCACCCACAGTGCCATGGCCTTGGCTTTGGTTGGCCTCCACAGAGGAACCATCACCCTCACTATTTTCCAAGGCTGAAAAACTGTTTGCAAGCGAGATGCACTCAGGGGTTCCCTTCTTCCCCTTCTTCTGTCTGGCGGTCACCCATTCCCTCTCTGCTTGTACTTCCTTAAGCTGCATGGTGACCACATCCTGAAATGTGCTATCTACAAACCTCTCAGCCTTGTGAATGCACCGTAGTGTCTCCAGCTGCCACTCAAGCTCCAAAACCTGGAGCTCGAGTTTCTCCAGTCGGAGGCACCTCCTGCACACATGGTCATCCAGACCGCCATGAGCATCTAGGATTTCCCACATACTGCAGGATGTGCAAATCACGGGACTGAGCTCCCCAGACATATCTGAACTAAATAGAATATGGACCCTTGCTTTTATTTTACCCTTACTCCTACTTGAGTCTCACTGTTTTAACCTCTGTCCCGAAATCTCGCTGTTTTAACCTCTCTCGCCCGAAGTTTAACTGAAGTCCCCACCAATCTCCACACCCACTTCAAATTGAAGACCCCGCTGCTCTCCACGTCCTTTTCAAAGTGAAGTCTCTCCTGTTCTCCACTTCTTTTTTAAACTGAAGTCTCTCCCGCTCTCCGCTCTCTTTTTAAACTGAAGTCCCCGCCACTCTCCACACCCTTTTCAAACTGAAGACTCTGCTGCTCTCCTCGTTCATTTCAAAGTGAAATCTCTCCCACTCTCTGCTTCCTTTTTAAACTGAAGTCCTGTCAGCCTCCACGTCCTTTTTAAAATGAAGTCACTCCCACTCTCCGTATCCTTTTTAAACTGAAGTCTCTCCCACTCTCCGTATCCTTTTTAAACTGAAGTCACTCCCACTCTCCATATCCTTTTTAAACTGAAGTCACTCCCACTCTCCACACCCTTTTTAAACTCTGAGTCTGGCTCTGACAAATCTGGGGGTTGCGTTAGGGTCTATGTGGATTTTGGCTTGTAGCCCACGAATCCTTCCTAGCTCATCACTGAAAATGGAAGCGTACTTTTGTAACAATTCCTGTGAGTTTCTCGTTCTGATTTGAAAAACCTCGGCCCATTACAATTTATTCTTTTTGAGCCAGTTGCGACCAATTAAACTGGGGCCCACCCCAGCTATTGCAGACTGATCCCCGTACAGGACCAGGGCTGGACATATCCCTTTCACTCTTATTTCTTCACCCTTATATGTTTTTAATTTAGTGTCCAATTGTTCTAAACTTAAAGGATGGACTCCTTTATTCAAGTATCTGAATGTATGTTCTCCTATGACAGACATTGATGCCCCAGTATCAACCTCCATCTTGATGGGGTGTTCATTGACTCCAATGACTACCTGGATTGGCTCAGTTCTACCCACTTTCAGGTTGTTTAATGAATAGATGTCAGATTCTGCTTCCTCTGGTTCTTCAATGAGACAGATTTTGTGATTTTTACCTTTGTTTTTAAAATGCTGTCTCAGCCTATCTTGACAGTGCCACATTATGTGACCATTGCAGTGGCAGAAAAAGCATCCGATATTTCTGAACTGTCGATCGCCTGCAGTCTGCCTGGATGCATTTCTCTCATTAGTGTCATAGGTTTTCACTGTAGTACTGTTGTTCTTCAATGGTCTGTACATAGTGGGCGTTTGCCGCCTTTCTGTGGAGTCCGACGTTATCACACTTTTTGTTACCAGCCCTTCCCGCTCTACAAGGTGGACAGCGCCATTTTGTGTATCTTTTTTTGCCTCCGAGTCTCTAACAGTACTCTCCATGGCTGTTGCCAATTCTAATGCCTTACTCAAGTCTAGATTAGTTTCAGATCACAATCGCTTTTGAATAGCATTGTCCCCAATTCCGCATATCAATCGGTCTCCCAAGATGTCATTAATTGAAGTTCCAAACTCTCAATATTCCATTAATTCCTTTAAAGCAGCTACATAGCCAGTGATTGGCTCTCCTGGAAGCCTATTCCTCGAATTGAATTTAAAACGCTGCATAGTGACTGAGGGCTTTGGCTTCAGGTGGTTTTTTTTTACAATGTTAACTAACTCATTGAAAGTTTTCATATCAGGGGTGTTAGGTGACATGAGGCTGCGGATCAGCCCATATGTTTTGCTCCCACATGAGGACAAAAAAAATCGTCCTCTTCCTGTCCTCCCCGTGATGTTGTTAGCGGTAAAGAAGAACACTAGGCGTTCATTCGATGTAATGAAACCAGTCACTGGAAACAGGGTCGAATGGTTTAAGATGCCTAAACCACAGCATACTCGATGACTAAGGAGACTGCACTTTCAAACAGCTTTCAAGGTAGTGGTGAAGTAACGTAGCTGGCTTACTGCGGCTTTCTTGATTGTTGTCAATTGATCCGGTTTATCCTCGTTGTCAGTTTTGTTTTTGGTCATCAGGTTTGCTGTGCCCTTAATATTAGCACATTAGTTGGCACTTGAAACAATAGGCAGCGAGAACAATTAACTGAACAAACACTGGTGGTTTATTGGAACTAAGAATAGAGCACTAACACCATGTGTGCTCCTTCAATCACCTCCAGCTCTAGACTTCCAGTTACCCAAGAAGCCCGCGCTGTGTAGCGATTGGTCAATACAGTCACATGGTCAACTAACTACATTCTCTTAAAGGTACATAGCACTCCACTTTACAACACTTACCCTGGCAAAATGAAGGAGATCGTTCTTCCTCTTGCAGCACTGGGTGGCTATTCTCTTTTGCAGGGCATTGGCACTGACCCACCACTGACCCCGCCTCCTAAGGCAGATTGTTAATGTTGCTACCCATCCTGCAGCCAGAATGGGGGTAGAGGACATCACCGAGGGCCTCCACTGCATCCAAAAGGCGCCCAAGGGATACGTCATTGAACTGGGGGCGGGGTGGTGCTGCAGTCTTTTTGCCTTTTGGGGCCATGTCTTCCATGCAGCAGTCGTGGGCTGGAAGCACTAAGAGGTGTGCACGCGTCTGCACTTTTAAATATGGTGCCCAGCATGATGAAGCGGCAAGGTGATGGCAGGATGGGCGAATTAAAGCCCGCCTGCTATTGAAACGGCATGGTTCCCGGGAATGCATAATTAAAGCAGTGGGTTTTGAACGATACAGTGTGAGAAGCTGCCATTGTGGCTGGTGGGTAAAACGTCATTTTACCCACCTGCTACTGCACAGTGCAAATTTGGGATGATTCCACCCTTAGTCTGCCATTCATTCTAATTCTACCTATCTAGTGGAAAGGTATTCGAAAAATAATGTCAAATGTAATTCTGGGTATTATGCTCTCTGGTAATAGTGAAATTCTTAGCCCACTGATTCCTCTCTTTGTTATCGTCACAGTATTTATCTGTTTACTTTAATTATAATTAACAATTCCATTAAAATAACTGTGAAAGGAATTTGATGTGAATGTGTTAAATGTTCATATTGGTGGATTTTACGAGGGGTTACCTGCACCTCCCCGAGCTGAAGTCAGTTGGCACCTTGTGGAATTGAATCTGGCTGTCCTGCAGCAATAACATGCTGGGAGTAACCTTAATTAATGCAGAGCAGAAGTCAAGAAGTCCTGCCCAATCAGACTGTAATCCCAGCAGCGCCAGAGGAAAGTGGTGACCACTGCTGGGGCTATAACCAGTCCCTACAAAGAAATGAAGATGTCTCCTGGACTTCAGCTAAGTCCGGGGATTTTGGAGAGGCATGGCTGGGAAAGCCCAGTGATGGGGTGGAGGGGTGTGGGGAGTCAGGTTAGAGAGGCCGGGGGGTGGGGGAAGGCTGTGGTCAAAGGTGGGGTGGTTACCTTCTTGAGGAGAGGTGCTCCTGATGGGCACAGGGACACTCCCCCCAAAAGGAGGTACCCTCCCTTCCTGCCTGACAGCAGCTTGCACTGTCATAGCTGCCAGGTTGCCTGCCTTGCTTCTGCCTTCCCCCGCAGACTGGAAAATTGCAGCGGTGGTGAAATGAGGCCCTTAACTGGCAGTTAATTGTCCACATAAGGGCTTTGATAGGCCTAAGGATGGGCAGGTTTCCTGACACCTTACCTGCCCCAAGTGATATGGGGGACGGGTTGGGGATAGGCAGGAAGGTGACAGGCTGGCCACCCGCTTTCTTTTATATGCCCCCGCCTTCAAATACGCCGTAAAATTCACCCTATGATAATATTGGGCAGTGGAATAAGCAAGCTGTGGATTGCCACATTTCCTATAATGTTTGAAACCATCAACATAATATTAGCATCCTTTTGGATCATGGGGAAACAATTTTTTTGATTGTAACTATTAATCATGCAGGCCTAAGTTACCATTTGTTAGCTCCAGTAGATTAAATCGTTACAGAATCTTTAGGTATGTAAAAGAATAGTATTATCTCTAATTATTTAAAGCACGTAACCTGGTAGAGTTCAGAATAGAGTCGATGCTGCTTGAAGCATTTGGATCTGGATTTCTGGTATTTGAATCCTGTGGTATTCTCCCTCTTGGCAGATATCCCCTTATCACCAACATTATCTTCAAGGTAAAACAAAAACAGAAATACGTGGAAAAACTCAGCAGGTCTGGCAGCATCGGCGGAGAAGAGCAAAGTTGACGTTTCGAGTCCTCATGACCCTTCAACTTCAAGGTGCTTCTCTTAGATGATCATGAGCTCTTGGAGTGTTCTGGAGAACTGATTGTGCTAAGATCATCTATTAAATAATAAGATTAAATAATACTTTAATAAGCTGATTCTAGGCTGTGCAGCAATTATTTAGCATAAGGCTGTTCCAGAAGACTAACAACATAGTTTATTTATGAATATAGGACCTTTTGGAACTAATTACTCTCAGTTGTTCTGTGAAAATCTCACTATAATGCTGTTACTCTACTGACTGGGTCAGTAAAGGAAAGGACTGGGATACACTAGGTCCCAACCTTACTTAGGAGATTATAGTCAACTTAATATGGGGCAGAGCTTACAAGGCGAGCTTTGGGAGGTGGGTTGGGTACTCTCTACACTAAAAGTTCCCATGGCTTTAACCCAAATGAATCATATATTGCACTGGAGTTTGGTACAACGAGTAAAATGAGGGCAAAAATAGGGCCTCACCAAGCATTGGAGTTTTCAACAGTATTGGGCAAGTGGGTGCCCAGTATACCACAATGGTATAGTACAAAGATGACCCTCCAATTGATCCTGAAACGTTTGCCAGGGACAGTATTGGAAAGCATCCACGGGTGTGATCTGGGATCCTGTCCTATGCATTTTCAGAGCTAGAGTTTGCTATGTTTCAAATATTGTCATTGAATCCATCGGAGAAAATTTCATAAATACTGCTGCACATACTCACTGTGTGCACAAAAAGAGAACAATGTATCACTTACCATAATTGAAAGACATCATGATTGTGCGGAATCTCTCAGCCAGTGCATGAACCATTTTAGCAATCCATTTTTTCTAGGACATAAGGATGTGTTTAGGAACTAGGTTGCCATATTCTTACACTGCTGAATATTTTTTACTGCATACTATGCTGTATTAAGGAACATACCTTAATCATTACACTTTTCCTTCAGTAACCCAAATGTTGAGAAACTTTATTGAAATCAAAAAAATGCTTGTCCAACCCTTTCAGTGATGCTGTGTAGGTGATGCTATTATGTCTTGGTTCACTTAAACAAAAAATAACTCTTATTGAAGAGTGATCTCCTTTGCACTTTCCCCTCCTCCATCAAAGTTTAAGGCAGGGAGCCCCAACTCCTCTAGTTGCATGGTTACTCCTCTCTGGATGATGAAACTGGGCAATTTACATCAGACCCATATAACTTAGGGATATAGAGCAGGAAGCAGGGTTGGTTTCTCAGCCCCCCTCCCACTCAACTTGATCTGCTCAACCAGCAGAAACTCTGTCTAAGCAAATCATGGGTTCCTTCCACAAAGATGTAATGCAGGAAAAAGCAAACTGAATGTATGAAGGTTTCAGTTCAATGACACTGCATTCCAGTGGCACCAAATGTTTTGAGTCAAAAATGTTGTTTTAAGGATGCACAAAACTTAGACATGTTGAGAGCTCACCCCCCAATCCAAAAGCTTCCAAGCTGGCCCATTTTCTCCCTTTCATGCCTGAAGCAATGGCTCTGCCCCCTCCAAACCCGTCAAAACCATTCTCCAATCCTGAAGTGGGGGCTGCGTCTGACCAGGCTAACAGCCACCGCGGCAACCACGGGGTCCTGCATCCAGGCCCATGTAGAGAGTGTCCTGCAGAAGTCGGAAATTGAGGAGTCTGCGTGACTTCCCATTACATACTTCCCTGCTTATGAGTTGCTATCGCAGCAACTATACATATCAAACATTTACGGTTTACTAAGCAACTGAATAATTTTTCAGTTTGATTGAGCTATGATAGCTAAAACATTCATGTCAACATTAGTGAAGCAATTCTTTCAGTAATCACAGATCTCGGTAAATGGTGAGGATTAGGATGATATCCAGCATTCGCTCAAGATGACCTTCTTAGTACAACATCTGTGCTGGTACTTTCAATAGACATGGGAGCATCTGAGGCATTAGAAGCACCATTAAGTTCTTATTTTTCAGTATGACCTAGGAAAGGTAGTGGGTCAGCTATTTTGGGGTCTATGCCATTCTTATCTTCTGGGGCTTCATTAGCAGGAACACTTGTTACTACAGCTGTGGTCACACTATATGATATTTCTGCATATTCTTCAGGTACTGGAGTAGGCCTCCTGCTCTACATGTACCCTCTGAATTTATGACACAGGTCAGGTCATTTCAAGATTCAATGTCACTATCCAACTCTTCACTCGAGCCACTGACAACAGGCACTTCAGGTTCAGCTACACCATTATTGTGCTGCTTGATACTATGTCATCTACAAGGCTTTTGGCATCAAACAGCTCCCTCTGTGAACCATATTTTGAGGTTGCTCTCCAGTTGCAGGTTCAACAACATAAGTGTGACCATCAGTGTCAAGATATTTGACAACTTTGTGGGGTTCAGGATCCCAGGCATCTTATATCTTACTTTGATCCTTTATATTCCTATTCCTGAGGAATACTCGTGCACCGACGGGGAGATCAACCTCATCAGCCTTGTGGTCATATAATGCTGCCCTTCTCACCACTTCTTTCTCTGTCTTCATGGATGCCATCTCAAATTCATGGTTTAGCCTTGTATGATGCTCAGCCATCCAACTGTCAATGTGGCCATCACCTTCAGTGTGAATGTAGAGCCCAAGCTGATGACTACTGGAAAAACTGGGTCTCTTCCAAAGAAGAGGTAATGTGGAGAATAGCCTGTTGACGAATGTGGGGTTCCTTTCTGCATAAACGAGTCCTGGAATGTAATCAGCAGATAGATGGGAATACCACCACCTGGAAGTTCCCCTCCAAGTCATTTGCCATCCTGACTTGGAAATATATCGCTGTTCCTTCACTGTCACTGGGTTAAAATCCTGGAACTCCCTAACAGCACTGTGGTTGTACCTACACCACATGGACTGCAGCTGTTCAAGAAGGCAGCTCACCACCACCTTCTCAGGGGCAACTAGGGATGGGCAATAAATGCTGGCCCAACCAGCGAAGCCCACATCCCGTGAACGAATAAAAAACAGATAACAACATTGAGATGTCAAGGACAGGTGGAGGCCCCCCAAACCTTCTAATCATGACGAGGTATGAAATGGATGCATTGGAGCAGGAGGGCTGCCACCCACCTCGGTAAGCTGGTCGTGGAGAGGCCGGGGTCTCTGGCAAAGGTAAGAGTGCAGTGCACAGAGATGACAGTGTCAGATTGTGCAAACCTTCTTGTGTAGTCTCATCATTAATGGGAGCCTCAAACCTGGAGTATCCATTGATCATTGAAAGATGATGCAGATCTCCATTGTCTCACCAGGGTGCCTGGCATGCACAGTGGCAGTGTGATGACTTTAACTAATGACATGTCGTTGTTCTCCCTTAGATTCACCAGCCCACACTTGAACGCAGGACCCCAAAGGGGCTTTAGATACACCTGCGTCACCCCGCTTCTCTGAACCAGGCACCAGTGCAGATACTAGAACCTAGATCGGCATTAGATCATTGGCTAGACTGTTGGTACACAGCGGTGAGGACACTTCACACTCGTTTGAGGAACAAGTGGAGGCAGAGAGTGCCCAGAGTGCCAGCAGTCGGAGGGCTGCTGTGGACCAGGGTGATTCTGATTCGAAGGCTGATGATGAGCTTCTAGAGTTGTCCATTAGGCAGCAGATGCTGGATGTCCAGCGGGATGTGCGGGAGGATCTGGCGGAGATCCATGAGGATCTGTGTGCCACGGTCTCGGTTGTGGAGGAGTCCATGCTGAACATGAGCACTGCGTTGATCTTCATAGTTGAGCACACTGCCTCCTCCATTGAAAGAGTGGCGACTCTCATGGAGAGACAGCTCCAGGAACAGAATCAGGGATTGATGGGGTTGCACTCGGACCTGCAAGCCCACACACAGGCACAGACCTCAGGTGGTCAGAGCCAGAGTGGGAGATGATGAGGCACTCAGTATCCCAGCTAGGTGCCCATCCATCAACGGTGAGCAGGGAGGCCCACAGAGACCTCATGTTGATGCACAAGCTGCTTGTTGTCTCTGCGGGCTCCTCTCAGGGTGCTCTGGATGACAGCAACAACTCCTGCACCCTTCTGCCAGTGACCGAGGCATCTGATGAGGCTACAATACCTGGGAAGATGCCAGCCATGGCACTGGCCACTCTCTCCCAAGCAGGGCCAGCGCAGGTTCCACTGGCCAGAGGACGACCAGTAAGGTCATCAAGGCTGACAGGACAGCACAATCAGCAGGCTGCCTCCAATGCTGCTGCCAGCGAGGTAGTGGTGGGGCGGGGTCTGGGGGGTGCAACAAGATGCAGCACTCGTAAGCGTAAGTTTAAGGCACCGTGAGCAGAAGAGGGACTGTTCATGGGTGATCCTCTGTTCTGCCATGTTTTGTTAATATGTTTACTGGTGTGGGCATTAACACCAGATATAGTTATGTTCATTTGATGTGAGTGTCAAAATGATGTAAATTTTGTTTTTGTTAATGGCCTGAGTAAGCTTCACTTGTTTTGTTGGTGCAGGGTGGGCCAGTATCTCATATTGGACGTGAGTGGCTCTAAATTTTATTGCACAGGCACTGAGTGGACTTTGGGTTCAAATGAAAGTGTCATTTCAGACATCCGGGATGGAGGCATCAGCCCTGGCATGAGGTGGAAGCAGATCTTTGGAAGCCTAGCTGAAGGAGCATTGGATCAAGGTGTCCCTGGTGTCCCTACCTCAATGAAGGATACAGAGGTCTGCCTCTATGCCCTCAGCATTCTCCTCACCATGCTCCTCTTCTGACTTACCACTGGATTAATCCTCTGTGGCCTGTGGAGCTGCTTCAAGATCCTCTTCCTCCAGTGGGATCCCCCTTGCCAGAGTCAGATTGTGAAGAGCGCAGCATGTAACCAGTATCAGTGACACCCACTCTGGGGGGTATTGTCGTGCTCCCCCTGAACGGTCCAGGCATCAGAAGTGCATCTTCAGAAGTCCTGTGGTTCTCCCTATCAGCACCCTTGTGGAGGCATGACTCCTATTATAACGCTGCTCTGCCTCTGTTCTTGAGTGGCGGAGAGGCGTCATAAGCCTCCTTTTCAATGGATAGCCCTTGTCACCCAGCAGCCATCCATCCAGTTGGGCTGGAGCACTGAAGAATCTTGGCACCTGGGAGTGTCTGAAGATATAAGCATCATGGGAACTGCCAGACTGCTGTGCACAGACTTGCAGAATCTGCATGTTGTGGTCACACACTAACTGTACGTTCATGGAGTGGAAGCCCTTCCTGTTGACAAAGGCACCCGGCTGACCTGCTGGTGCCTTGATGGCCACATGTGTGCAGTCGATGGCACCCTGGATATGGGAGAACCCAGCAATCGCTGAAAACCCTCTGTCTCGTTCAGCCTGGCTGGCCTCATCCGTACATAAATGAATAAATGTCATTACCCGCCTGAACAGAGCTTCTGTCACCAGCTTGACACAACTATTGACAGCTGGTTGGGAGACTCCACAAAAATCCCTCACTGATCCCTGGAAAGAGCCGGAGGCATAGAAGTTGAGGGTCACTGTGACCTTCAGAGCCACTGGCATGGGGTTTTCACCCACACAGTTGGAGGTGATCTCAGGCCCAATCACCTGACAAATGGAGGTCACAGTCTTCCTGGAGAGGTGGAGCCTCTTTTCGCATTGCAACTTAAACATATTGAGGCAGCTGCATCGCTGCCTGTAAACCTTGGCAGCAGGATAGTGGCCTCTCCTGTGGCCCCTTATGCCTTGGACTACCTGCTGGCCCTGAGCCCCTTGTCCCTGAGCCTCTCCTCCCACTGATCCCTCCCCTGGAAGCTGCACTGGGACGCTGCCTGGCCTCCTCTCCCTTCTGCCCCTCTCTTCCTCCTCAGAGGAGGTGCCACCAGCGGAGATCACAATCCCCATTACCAGGGTTACAGAAAGCTGTCTGATACCTGGAAGGGTCCACACGGTCTGAATCCTCCAGGGGCCTTGGAGACACCACTGAGTCCTGAAATGAAGCCTGGAAATGCTAAAACTGAAGCTCAGAACAGAGATGAAGCTGTCAAGTTCAAATAAGCAACCAGCAGCAAACTATCTCCTCAACTCCTCACTGTTCACAATGGCAATTTTGTTAAAAGTGGGCTGCCTGCCTGCCCATTTTGCCCATGCGACGAGGGTGAAATCATGCAGACAACGTAAAATTGAGTACAATTGGCTTTTAGTGACCTTTTAATTGTTGGCGGGACGGCTCTGACACCTGCGCACACCCGCCAACCTGAAGATTGCTCGCATGCAGGATGATCTCGGGACACTCGCCTGATGTCATCTCACGCTATTTCACGTATGTTTGAGTTAGGCCAGCGCCTGCCCGCGAGACGTACAATTCTGTCCTTTGTCTCAAAGTTGCACCCTTGGTCGCTGTGTATTCTGCGTGGAACGCCAAAATGAATGAACCAATCATGCACTGGAGCTCGAGCAAAAGCTGAGACCTCCCGATGGCGGATGTGAATTGTCTGTGTAAACTTGGTGAAGGCGTCTGTTACTATGAGAATGTTTTCGGTCCCATTGCTGCTTGGATCAAGGAACATGAAACCCATAGCGAGTACTTTGAATGGCTTAGCGGCAGTCAGGGATCCCATGCTGGGAAGAAGCCCCTTCCCTGCTTTAGCCAAAGTACACCTCTCACAGTTCTGGCAGTGGTTGGCAATATTGGCAGCGATCCCTGGCCTGTAACACTACTTTCTTGCCAGCGCACTTGTCTTTTTTGATGCTTGTGCCCTGCCAGACCGTGAACGGCTTTCAACCCTTGAAGCTTCAGACTGTTGGAAAGGATGAGTTGCTTCACCTCCCTCCCATTGTCTTGGACAAATCAATAGAGAATATCATCTTCCACCCTGAGCTTATATCTCCATCAGTGCTGACAGTCCCCTCTCTGATGGTGGCCTCCCTCTTGCACTTAACAATCCTGTCTTTTCCCACGATCACATGAGAATGTGATCACACGCATCAAAGACAGAAGCTGAAGCTTGATGTTGATAAGTCTCCTCAGCTCCATCTGGACATTTTGATCCCTCACTGTTTCACCAAGTGATCCTTCAACTGAGTTCCATTTGTTGGTTTGAAGGAGGGATCCACGATTTTGTCAAGCAGGTTTACGAGCTCCAGGGATACTGAAATTATTTCCCCTCCTTCAGACTGCCTATCTCTGTAGAATTTCTGTTGCAGCTGCGGCAGACTACTGCTTTCACCAAAACCCCCTTGTCAGGACTTCAAAGAGCAGTTGTGGGCTCTCTCCATCATAAATGCCTCTCCCTAATATTTCTTTACAGATCTTTCCAAACTGATGCTTCATCAGGAACATGGTCTGCTCACTCACAATGAGGCTGTTGGATGCCATGACCATCTGAGCATCCTCGATTCAGTCTTCATCCGAAGGATCGCTTGACATTTCCAGTCTCCCTCCAAAGCTTCCTCCCAGTTGGTAGATAGAACATGTGTGAAGGGATTCTCCTTCCTTCTTCTGCTGAGTTAAGGGAGGACGTATTGGGAGCCTCTTCCTTATCTTTGATTAGACCCTCAACTTCATTCTTCGAAGCCTGTACCTCTGCTAGACCTGAAGCTGCTTTAGCATCCTGCATTAAAATAGCCAGTTTCAGTTCCACAACCGTACACTCCATCTATTTAGAAATGATTAAAGACACCTAGAGCAACACAAGATGTTTTGCTATGACAACGTCACCTGCGACATCCACCGGTTAGAAGCGGCTGCCCTGAATCTAGTTGGCCACAAAAAAAAGTTGCTATGGTTTGCTACCTGCATTGTGGAATCCTGCCGAATATGCCAACATGTACTGCATGAAAAGACACACTGAACGCAAAGACTCTTTATGCCACTGGCACCAAACATTTTAAGTTTTAAAAAAAAGTTATCTTAAGAAAGCAAAAGGTTTAAACATATTGAGAGCTCATCCCCTGATCCAAGCAGCCCGCCTTCTGCTTTTTGCACCCAAAGAACTGGCTCCACCCCCACGAATCCACCGAAATCTCTCTCCAATCCCATGGCTACACTGACCCAGCCAACAGCCACCACGGCAACTGCAGGGTCAAACATCCAGGCCTGTGCATAAAATACCCCACAGGAAATGCCCCGCAGAGAATGCCCCACAGAAGTCAGAAGTTGGGGAAACAGCGCAACTCCCCACGATACAGAAATAGTGGAAGAATTAACAGAAAGACAAAAAGGGAGAAAGGAAAACTAGAAAGGTCTTGACAGGAAGAGGTAATCACAGGGACAGCCTGGCATATTAAAAACTTTGGTTGTATGCAATGTCACAGAACATAACTATTATATAAAGATTCATCAGATGATTGCTGTTGAATTAGAAATGTATGCACAATCTCAAATTGACTTTAGTCACCTTTAGCCCTGAATTGACATACAAGCATAAAATCAATATGGAATGTATGTGCATTTCACCCCTGATTGAAAATAATGCATAATGCAAACACATATGTGTTTTCATTCCTGCAAATTGGATGCCAATGGTGAGGGGCCTGCAAAGCTGGCTTATCTGCCTATAACAGAGACTAATGGTGTAAGACATTGAAAGCGCCAGGCTACTATAACAAATATTAACAGGGTTTAAATGACTACCACTGCCACATATGTAGGATTAGGAAAAAAACAAGAAGTTGTCATTCTCCCTAAGCAGAGTTTCAAAAGAATCCCTTTACTGGGTCACACTGCCTATGCTATACAGGGGATACACCTATCATTCAAGCCATTGCCTGCTAAATACAGGGAAACAGAGGCACAGGCCCCAAATATAACTGTTCAAGTGGATGGGTTTTGAATGAGTTAAAATTGGCCCTACATTTTCCAAATTCTGAAATTTCAGTTGCTTCTGTCAGAGAGAGGGTCTATATATTCTGATGTGTGGAGCTAAAGTTTACAGTGAGGTAATTTCTGAGAAATTCTTGTTTATATTCTGCACGAAATGAGCTGAGGAAGATCACTAAAGCTGAAATCGTACTGTGCTTTGCTCCTATTAAACTGAAAGCATTCATTTAGTTTATGTATGTATACCTCACACTGATGCTGCAATGTTTGGTTAAGTGAACAGCCCACACATAGCTCTGTGTAAACATCTGTATAAAATTCATTTGTCCCCAACCCACCTACACCCGGAATGAAAACAAAATTATAGATTGGAAAAAGCGTGTTACTTTAAACTATTTGGGAAATATTACACCAAGTGTGTAGTTTAGCTAGAGATGATTCATTTTGATATTTATACAATAGAATCCTGCCTTGTAATGTGATCGTTTACATGCTGTATGAGCACATTAGAAAATTGTGGATCACAGGCCACGCTTTTTCTGATAAGTGCTTGCAGCTTCAACATCACTTGCCAAAGGTGAATTCACCAAAAACTTACCTTAATAAGTAATGCAGATAATCTTAGAATTTGAAATTATTTAATTCATCAAACTTTGAATAACGACTCACTGCCTGTGTATATCCAAGTATGCCGAGAATTACAGTATCCAACATAATTGAAAGATCCCTCTGAAGTTTATCAGCCAATTGCGAGTTTTCAAATATTGAATTTACAGCAACAACCTAGACACAAGAATTAAAGGGTGGGTGAGAACAAAGTAAATAAGAAAAAGCCATCGATCAGGCAGTTACATTGGGCTGCGCCTGTTATACGTGTATAGAACATATGCCTAAGTATCCACCATGGTGAACAGAATGTGTATAGTCATTCCTTGCTGGATGTAAGGCACCCACCATATTGGTGAAAGATCCTGCATAGACAGCCACTCCATGTATATAAGCATTAGGCCCTTTAAAAAAGCAAACTGGGGACTACAGCCTTTTTCAGGCCCCCATCGCCAATTTTTATTTCTGACTCGCTACATCGGGACACTCAATTCACAGTTTAAGTATCCATCTCTTTATCAGAATAGAGAAAACAGTTGTGGCCCCAGAGGCAGCTCACCGGAATCACTATGATTGGTCTGCTCAGACATTGACAATAGGTGTAAGTAGAGTTGAGGCGGGGTGGAGGCAAACAGGACATGTGGGGAAGAGCAAGTGGCTGTTTGCAACCATCTGAAAATTTAATGTGGGACTGAGGGTGCATCTCGATAGCTACGTTTTCAATTTTTTGCTTACTTTATTATGTTCTTCTTGGTTCCATATGAACTATTGTTAAGAGAGTGAAGACAGAGCTTTGGAGACATTTCTGGAGAATTGGATTGCCTTGCCAAAGGGAATAGTTGAAGCAGAGGCCATTGCATCCCTACAGAAAAAAATAGGTAAATCCTGGCAGCAGAAGAAGATTCAGGACTCGCTCTAGTGAAGAGCTGACACAGGCACAATGGGATAAGTGGATCTATGGTTCGAAGATGAGCACCAATGTACCTACCGGCTGCTTGGGGTTGCGTTGCTCTGCAAAGGGCACGTACCTGGAGCTCACCGAAGAGGATTGTCAAATGAGGCACAAGTTCACCAAAAAATTGTCAACATGTAGTATCACTTGGGTGGAGGAAAATCTGCAACTGAGGTCAGCAAGAACACTGTGACTGATATTCACTATCACATTGTATATCATATTGGCTTTCACAGCCAAGGTAACCTTTTACACCACCACACTTTCCGACTGTGAACTCAGCAGTTGACGTGAACCAGCTGTTATATTGGAAACTGCTATATATTAATGATCTGGACTTGTTTATGACTGGAGGATTTCAATGGAAGAGTGGACGTGGACCATGAGGCATGGCCTTTCTGCTTTGAACATCATGGCCTGGGAAAGATAAATGAGAATAGGCAGAGATTACTTTAATTTTGGTGTTACCGCGAGCTTTGTGTAACTAACACCTTCTTTCAGGACAACCATGCCACAAGGTTTCCTGAAAATATCCAACATCAGATTAGTGATTAGTTGATTATGTTGTTACAGATACGCAGGTGATTTGCATTGTTTGATTAAGGACTGAGAACACAGTTAAAGAGAGGCAGCTTAATTTGTTGATTTTGTTTCTCAAACGAGTCGATAAAGTGAGTCAGAACCTGCTCCTGGTCATCATCAACAAGTCCAGGCAGCGGGCAGCTGAGGGGGTCGTCCAGCCCGACTGCCTGCCCCTCTTCCGCGGCTACGTTTGCGGCCGGGTGTTCCTGGAGGGGGAGCATGCGATGTCCACCGGTACTCTGGGGGCCTTCTGCGATCGGTGGGCACCACTGGGGCTGGGGTACATCATCACCCCCAGAAATGACATTTTGCTTTGGTTTTGTATGTTTCCTTTCATGTTTTTGTTTTAGTTACAGTGCCCCACCACGGGCTGTCACCCCTCATCGATGCATTTATTTTTAGTTTAATTTATTGATTTTGCTTTGCTTAAAATAGTCTATAAAGAGAGTGAGAACCTGCTCCTGGGCCTGGCCAAGGTGACCATAAACAGGTCCAGACAGTGGGCAGCTGAGGGGGGTCATCCAGCCCAACTTCTGCCCCTCTTCTGCAGCTATATTCATGGCTGGGTGTCCCTGGAGAGGGAGCATGCGGTATCCACTGGCACGCTTTAGACCTTCTAAGGCCAGTGAGCACTGTGGGGGTGGAGTGCTTCCTCAACCTCCAAAACAAAATTTTAATTTGACTTAATCAGGTTCCTTCAAATATTGTTTCTCCTCCTTTGTCACAATTCCTCTTTAAGGGGATATCACTTTAATTTGATTTAATCTGTTTATTTAATTTGATCTGTTCACCTGTTAGTTTACCAAATTAGTTACAGGTATATTCAGCAGAGTATAAAGGGTCAGGGCAAGGAGGGTGGAAGACCTCTTTGTAAGCCTGCTCCTGGGCCTGGCCAAGGTGCAAGGCAGTGCGTGGTCGAGGGGGTGATCTGGCCTGACTATGTGCCCCTCTTCCACTGCTACGTTTGCAGCTTGGTATCCCTGGAGAGGGATCACGCAGAGTCCGCAGGCACAATCGAGGCCTTCCGTGCCCGGTGGACACCGCAAGGACTGGGGTGTTTTATCAAACCCTTTAATCACAATTTGATTTGATATTTATAAGCTTCCTTTCAGATTTTGCTCTTCTTTTTGCAGTATCGCTTCAGGTGGTTGCCTTTTAATTTGTCCCTCATTTTGTTAATTTAGTTTATTTGGTTTAACAAAAAGAGTCAAAAGAATATAAAGAGAGTCAGGGCAAGGAGGGAAGAGGACCTGCTCCTAGGCCTGGCCAAGGTGGCTACCCAGGCAGTGGGCGGTCAAGGGGGTCGTCTGACCCGACTGTCTGTCCCTCTTCTGCAGGTATGTTTGTGACCGGGTGGCCCTGGCGGGGGGAGTATGCGGTGTCCCCAAGTTACGCTTGAGGCCTATCGCGACTAATGGGCTGGGATGCATCGTCACCCCCGGGAATGATATTTTGGTTTAGATAGTTAAGTTTCCTTTGGGTTGAGTCTTCCAGTCAGTGTGCGGAGGTGGGCCTGACATGTCAACGAGTAAAACGACGCGCGATGACGTCGAGCATGCGTCCCGACGTCATCGCGATATTTCGTTCAGCGGGCACGCCAGAGTAGGCTGCACACCTGCCGAAATGTCAATGGCCTATTAAGGTCATTAAGAAAGTAATTAAATTAGTTAAGAACGCTGCCCGTCCAACCTTAAGGTTGGCGGACAGCCAAAAAGCCCAAGCGGCCTTCGCGTTTTTCAGGAAACCTCATCCATGGGCAGGATGAGGTTTCCTGAAGCTTTTATAAAATCAATAAATTAATTTATCCCACCTTCACAAATATTTTCCAAATCATGTGACAGTGTCACTTGAGGGGACATGTTTAAATCAATTTTTACATCATTTATTAAAATGTTATATTCTCTATTCAATCTCCCCAAGGCAGCTGCGTGCTGCGCTCTTCCGCGCGCGTACACGAAAGAGCGCAGGCCCCAACTCTCCCTCCAACCCCCGCCCGCACAGGTAGCACTGAGCGCAACCGACCGCGCGTTACGCTGGGCGGGCCTTAATTGGTCCGCCCGCGTAAAATGGCGGCACGCAGCCAATTGCAGGCAGCAGTCGACTCCGCGCCTGCCCGCTCCCGCCCTATGGTGGACGGGCTGTCTACCATAGGAAAAATCCAGGCTTTTGACATTTTTGTTTTAGTTACAGTGCACAACCAGGGGCTATCCCCCTCTTTGATTATTTTATTTTATTGAGCATTTATTTTATTAAAAGAGAATATAAATTGGGGGCAGCTGGAAAAAAATATAAATAGAGTTAGGGGAACATTATTTTAATTTAATTTGATAAGTTACTGTTAAAGTTTTTGATTTTTGTTAAAGTGCCCCTTTGAAGGGCTTCTTAATTGATGTTATGACCATATGAGGATGGGTACAAACATCTCCCCTGCGATACCACCCCTGAGTCTGACCATAACAGGGTTTGTTGACGGATTTAGAAGGATGAAGTTATTTACTCAAATCTGTGTTTAACCATTTACATACTGACTGCAAAGAAATGAGTCTGGCAGACTTTCTTGAGGTTTAAGATAAAAGAGAATTAGTTCTTATTGGGCAAAATTTTTACCTCAGCGGGCAGGTGTGTGCCCGACCCACTCGAGCGTAAAATGACACGCTTTGACATCGGGCGAGCATCCAGGCGTCAACGCGCAGTCGCGCAATATTTCAGTTGGCGGGCGCGCACTGGAGTCAGCAGCACGCCTGCCAACAATTAAAAGGCCACTAAAGGATCAATTAACTTAAATTTTTCGCTGCCTGTCCAATCCAAGGGGCCTTTGCACTTTTTTGGAAAACTCATCCACGGGCGGGATGAGGTTTCCAGCATCAAATAAAAATTAAATAAAATTTTCAAATTTCACTTATAACATGTCCCTACTTATGTGAGAGTCATGGGGGGACATGTTTTATAACATTTTTCTAATCTTAATTTTTTTTAAAACTTTTCATCTCCCTGAGGCAGCTCAGTGCCTCGGGGAGATTCTCAAGCGCACACTCGCATGCATGCACAAAGTTCGCGCTTGCCCCGCTCGCCCTCCTCACCTACTCACCCCCCCCAGCACAGGCAGCGCTGAATGCTCCCACTCATGTTTCATGCTGGGTGGGCCTTAATTGGCCTGCCAGCATGAAATCGCCTTTCAGCTTCGATCGCGGGCAGCTATCATCTTCCCGATGGCCCCCGCCCACCTCCACCGAGCCTGCCTGACAAGGGCTAAATTCTGCCCATTGAGTTAAAAGCCCACCCAGGTAAAGATAGCAAAATATTTAAAAAGGTAAACCTGGGATTGTCAGACTTTCATGACCCACACCCACAAGCATGCAAAATTTATAAATAATACTTTGGTAGGAAGTTTCTTAGCCAAATTAAAATTCAATGCAGAAAGGTAAAGAAATTGAGATTTCGCTGTTTGAGTCTTTAGCTACGTCACTCTGGTTGCAGCAGAAGTTTTTCCAAGTTCCTTAGGATCTAGGATTGAACTGAAGCTCATGTAACTGCAATTGCCGGAGACAATTTATTTTTAATCTGTAATTCATCTCTTCCAGAAGTTGATGAGTTTTGCACTTGAGGTTCCTTTTGATGTTAAATTCACTATCTCTGTGCTGGATTTTTAAACTGTAAGAGAAAGGATCTTAACTTGAGAGAGGAGAGAAGGGAACTCCTATTGCTCCCATTGGAAGCTTTTCCAAACTGCTCACACTGTTTGCGGCTTGCATGCTATATTAAAGAAATGTCAAAATGGTTACTTCAAGCACAAGACCTCTCTCTCCCTATAATGATTCCAGAGGGGGTTTGTTTATCTGATGTCTGAACTGACAGTTGCTTTGTTTAATGGCTGGCGGTGAATAGATTCTGTAATATCCCAGCCCTTAAATCCCTAAATGAGTCATTATCCATCTTGCTGAGCGAGGAAGACATATCACCATATAACCAATGTTCTAGCAGACTTTCTGTCTCTGCTGGAGAGGTAGCATTGTGGAAATATAAATTCTATGGCCAGAACATTTCAGTGGATCTCTTTGAAGTGGTTCTTGACATCCTCAGGTGTGAAATTCCAGAGACGTATGCATGCCTGAATTGTATTCCACAGTGGAACTTTCTAGAAACTGGTCACTGGCAATAACAGGTGTCTGGTGATTTGTGGCAGCCATCTTTAGTCATTGTCTTTTCTTGCCTGTAATAAGTCCTTTTTAAACAGTCCACATACGTTTGGTCAGCCGGTGAAATTACCGATTAATGTTACTCATGCACAAGTCACATCATGACATTATTTAGTTCATTAATTTGTTCATTTGTTGTACTCAAAAGAATATTAACAGAATCAGTGATCCGTCCTGCCATCCAAAGCTGTCGGGAACCCCAGTGGGAGGCTCTCTATGTGAGAGTGCTCCCCTTTTCCATCAGGGATTTAATGTGGAGGGCGTTGCACACAGCAGTCCTGTGTGATAGAAGATTAAGGTGGTTCATAGACTCCCAGGTGCCTGTATTTTCTGCAGCATTGAGGAGTCCTTGTTCCATGTATATATGGGTTGCCCAAGGCTGGAGCCCCTATTTGATTATCTGAAGGAGAAGTTCCTCAAGTTTTGTTTGCACCTGAGCTCTGATATTTGGCCACCTGATGCGGAGGGGTTGGGCAGAATGCAGGACCTCCTTGTCAGCCTGTTCCTGGGCCTGGCCAAAGTGCCATTAACAGGTCCAGGCAGCAGGTGGTAGAGGTGCTTTTTCAGCCCAACTCTCTACCCCTCTTCTGCGACGACATTCATAATTGGGTGTTCCTGCAGAGGGAGCACACGGCGTCTGCCAGTACGCTTGAGGCCTTACGCAACTGGTGGGCATCTTAGTGGCTGGAATGCACATCGTCCCCAGGAACATTATCTTAATTTAGTTTGTCAAATATCCTTTTAAGTCCTTTTGTTACTGTGCCTCTTTATGGTTCATTTGTTAATTAGGTTAATTTTCTTAGTTTGCTCAAAAGAGTCTAAAGAGAGTCAGCTGGAACAAAAACAGAAAATGCTGGAAAAACTTAGCAGGTCTGACAGCATCTGTGAAGAGAGAAACAGAGTTGACATTTTGAGTCTGTATGACGCTTCTTCAGAGCGAAATATTGAGGTTCCTGACATCCGATTGTGGGAAACGCAGCCCACCCTTGACGGGCGGAGAGGATGATTGCAAACTGATTTTTGGCCTTCTTGCCATATTATCCGCTCATGCCACTGAACACGCCCAACTCCAGAGGGCACGGAAAATTCCGCCCTAAGAAGATTTTTTTTCAGACAGAGGAATGTAACCAGAGTTACTTTTGAGAAGATTGGCTGAAACCAAGTGTAAAGTGTCAGGGTATGATTTGCCACCCATGTTGTCTGAATCAGAACCTTATTACCAATGGAAAAAGGAAATAGATATATGAACACGGGTCCTTACAGAAGAGAAAAGAAGGTATAGCCTTGGCACCGTCGTTTCCTAATAAAAGCAGGATCAGGTGCAAAGTATTCTTGGGGCTAAAGGCTCATCAATTGGATATTGAGGGACATTTGGATAATCCATTAAGCTTAATGGATAAAATTTATAAGAAAGCTGACTAAATAAATGTATGCAAGGCATGGTCAGACTTTGATAAACTTAGAAAGATGGATCTATGTTATAGAAGAATATATCATGGAATTTAACAGACTATATACAAGACTGCAGAAATTCTATTTGGAAATTACTGGTTCAGTGCGTTCTTTCATATTGTTGGATTGTGCTAAATCTCGCATGTGGATAGGCTCCAGGTCTTAGCTGGAGTGAGATTCTCAGAAAGAGATGAGCTTTTGGATTAGCTGTCTGAGGCTATGTAAAAAAAAATTCCTGGGAAAGCAGGCCAGTGACCTTCACGGCACAAAAAGGACATTTGGCATTGTCACAAAAGATGGAGGATTTTTAGACCATTCAGATATGGGCACAGACATCAATACAACAGAGAAATCACTGACAAAAGAAATGAGGATGGTGGCCATTTTGGCAGATCTGGCAGATGACAGGAATGGAGTAATCATAACAAAGGAACAAACCTCTGGAATGCCCAGTGTAAAGAACATATCTTTTTATTTTCTGCTGGACTGTGGATTAGAATTACAATAGCTGCAGGTTGAAAGGCATGTCCACTGGAACAGGATGAGAGATATATACAATGTTGCAGTCCTGGAAAAGAGTGTGCCATGAAAGACAGGATGGTGCCGGAAAGTAGCCCTGACAACAGCATTTTAATTGGCTCCTTACCAGGTGACCAGGTTTTGTGTAAGAGCAGAACAGAATAGCACCTAGCCTGAAAGGAACAAGAACTAAAACCTCTTTCTCCTGTGTGGGGAAGATTCCAGTAATTCCATAATAACAACTATCCTTCTCATATCACTATAACCTGCTCTCTCTCTGAAAAACCCTGTCAAGAGGCAAAGGAGAAAATCACTGTTAGAGACATTGAAAGGCAAATGCTCAACCTGTGAACTAAATACTAAAAGTACTGGAAGACCACTTTGTATCATCAACAAGAACTGAAAGGAATTTGGAAGACATCGATCAAAATCAACCCATTGAATCCTGTACTCTGGAATTGGTGCTTTTGAACTGTTTTATTCCACCTTTAAAATCCATGTTTTTGTGTGTCTGTCTTGTGTGTGCGTGTATAGGGATTTAAGAAGGGGGTAGAGTTTAAATTATACTGTAAGAAATTAGCAGTTCATATTTCTATCTTTTGCCACTGGTTAATGACAGTTCATTCAATAAACAGTTATTTATTTATTAAGTTTACAAACCTGGTGCTCGTATCCTGTTAACCTAAACTAAACAGTTAGGTAGGACTGGGGCAATCCGGTAGTTTGATCAAACTTTTTCACATTTGTCACGGCTCGGGGAACAGTGGGGCTTGATATTATAGCGCACTATCCCCAGTGAGTCATGACACCAGGGAATTATTAACAGGTTTTTCAGATGTGATTTGAAATATCATTATGAAGTAAATTGTCCAAAACATAGCAACAGGGTTTTCGAGGCAACACATGACATGGAAGGTTCAGAAGGAGAAAATGATAATATTGATCAGTCTGAGGGAATTGTACTGGCCACTGTAGTATTAGGGGATCTGTCAAGGGCTAATGTGGGACTGGGTACAGTACCACCCACAGTATGATGGAAAGAGACACTTGACCTGAGACTAGGGGCAGGATTTTTCAGTTGGCGTGTGGGGGCAGGCCCGACATGCCAGTGGGTAAAATAATGTGCGATGACATCGGGCACGTGTCCCAACATTATCGCGCCATCCTGTGATATTTCGTTCGGCAGACGTGTGCCGGAGTCGGCTGCACGCCTGCCGATATGTAAACGGTCTATTAAGGCCATTAAGGAAGTAATTGAAGTAATCACTAATGCTGATCGTCCAGCCTTAAGGTTGATGGGCAGGTGAAAAGGCCAAGCGGCCTTCGTCTTTTTTAGGAAACCTCATCCACAAGCGGGATGAGGTTCCCTAAAACTTTTACTAAATAAATTTTTAAATTTCCTAAATATCCAAACATGTCACAGTCACATGAGGAGACATGTTTAAATAAATTTTTACACCATTTTAAAATTATTTTCATATTGATTCAATCTCCCTGAGGCAGCTCCGTGCCTCAGAGAGATTGTAGCGCTCTTTTGCACGCATGCACAAAAGAGTGTTGGCCCCAACTCTCCCTCCTCCCCCCGCCCACACAGGTAGCACTCAGTGCTACCACTTGCGTATTACGCTGGACGGGCCAAGTAAAATGGCAGCACGAAGCCAATTGCAGGCGGCGATCAGCTCCGCGACCGCCCCCACTCGCTCCGGCCGAGCCCATCCACCACCTGAAAAATTCAGGCCCAGAGAGAGTTGCGGACTGGACAGAGACCTGTATGAAGCAAGTATAGAGTAAGCTTGGACGATATCTACCATAGATGTACATGGTTATGTGATATCAGCCACTTAATTAATACAGATATAGTATCTAGTGAGAAATGCTTGCTGCTGAGCAAGCTATCAATGAAAAAGGCACACATGAAATTGGAACCCGATAAAGCAATTGTCTTTGGGGAAACTGAAAATCTTCTGACTTTCCAATCAAGACATTATCGCAAATCTTTAACAAAACCTAGCACCTCTAATCAGGATGTTAAAGAAGTGATAATGGCATCAGGCGATAGAAATTTGAGAGGAAAAAGGCAAATGGTCTTACAGTTACATTGACAATTTGTTTTTACACAGGTTGTTTTGTCACAGGTTAAAAATCCTACTACAGGATGCCGGGGTAGTTGATGATGAGTACACAGAGCTTATTGAAGAGATTAGTGAAAAATGTGATATATGCAGAAAGTATCAGAGGTTGCTGTCATGGCCTATTGTAAGTCTCCCATTAGTATGAGGCTTTAATTAAGTAGTATCTATGGATTTAAAGGTGTGGGATTAGGACAGGATCATTTTCATTTTACCTTTCATGGACATGGCAACAAGATTCAGTCTTTCTACAGTAATACATGGTAAAGACAAAAGAGTGATTTTGGATAAAATCATGGAAATATGGATAAGGTCTGGATTGGGGGCACTGGTTAAATTCCTAACTGACAATGAGGGGATTTGCCAATGACAAATTTAGAGACATGCAAAAAATATGAACATTTTAGTGATGAACACAGCAGCTGAAAGTTTCTTCAGTAATGAGCTTTGTGAAAGAAATCATAAAGTGATTGATGAGATGCTTCATAAGATCTTAGTTGACCAACCAAATTGTAAGCTAATTTCTACCCTGGCATGGGCAGTCCATGTGAAGAATTCACTTCAAACGATTAGGGGCTATAGTCCGTATCAGTTGGTCTGTTGGAGAAATCCAAAAACACTTTGTGTGATGTGTGATCATCCCCCAGCCTTGGAAGGGGCTACAATAAGTTCCACCTTTTTCCACACACTTGAAATCCCTATATGCAGGGAGAAGGGCATTTATCAAGTCAAGTCTCAGAGAAAATTTGATGAGCCTTATGGCATTGCATAATATCATCAGAGATACACTTTAATCCTAGGGATTTATTATACCGTAAAAGAGAGGGTCAGAAAGAGTAAAAAGGTCTGGGGAAAATGATAGTGTGATGAGAAGACAGTAATTCTTCAACATGGTAATCAAACTATTAGGGTACATTCATCTACGTTAATCGGGATTGATTATAAACTTGCAGAACTGAGCAATTAGTTGAAGATGACAAGATACCCTGCACCTCACATATATTTGACAAGATACGCTGCATCTCACATATTGGCAGTTATGGGAAGCAGAATACAGTTGATAACGTGGTGGATGATGTTAGGCAACGTGATACCGATGTACGGATAGGGCTATTTTACCCAGAGGACAACTGCTGAAAGTCGGTACTAGGGTAGCGTACATATCAGAAGGTCCAGTGAATGGAGGGATGCAACCATTGTAGGGAGATCAGGATAAGCCACCAGCAAATTCAAACATTGGCTAAATGTCCAAGATTATGCATAAGAATGGCAAAATGAGGTAAAACTGTGGAAAGCTAGAAAATGCAGCGAGAGTTTCAATAGCAAATTTGGAGGTGACCCTGGCCCTAGGAAATGATCACATTCTAGCAACAGAACTTCTGATCATGGAAGGAAAGGTCATGTAGCAGTAATTCAGAAAGAGATAAGGGGGAAACTAGACACCGCGGTTTGACTAGAACAAGAACAACAGAACAATCAAGGAAAGGCACAAAAAGTATAAGCCCTTATGATTGGGAAGTTTTGGTGGCTATAAACAAATCAGGAGATAAATCGATAAGAGGGGCAAAACAAAAAGCGTTGGGCAGTTGGAAAGAATTTGGTGCCTATTCTGAAGTATTAGATAGGGGACTGCCAGCCATATCACATAGGTGGATATATGAGGAAAAATTACTTCCGATGGGACATATAAGGCGAAAATACAGGATGAGTGGCTCGGAATTTTGAAGAGAGACTTGGTGATCAAGATGTTGGAGTGGATTCCCCCATGGCAGGAAAAGCGATCTTGAAGATTTTCTTAGTTATCTTAGCCACATATTTGTGGGAACGTAGGTCGATCACTATAAAAGCCACATTTTTGCAGAGTGAAAAATTTCAAAGAGAAGTGTTTTTGAAACCATCTAAAGAAGTGAGTGATGTAGAATGGAAGCTGTGGAAATAAATATATTTATGGATTAAATGATGCCCAGAGGGTATAGTGTTTCTCATTTAGGTCTGGCTTGCTGAAAGCAAGTTATATTTTAGCTGAAAGCAGATCCTGCAATATTCTACTGGCATCACAAAGAGAAGCTTGCAGGGATCTTTATGGTGCATGTCAATTTTCTGGGGCGGTTCTGTGGAATTTAAACAATTTGTTGTTGGTAAGATAAAAGGGAAATTTAAGATTGGAAGTCAGGCTTTGGGGGTCATTAAATATAAAGGATTAGACATTAAGCAGAATAGGTCAGGAGTAACCTGTCAATCAATTACAAAGTCTTAATTGTATCTTGCTAAACCAGGCCAGATCCTCATAGGGAGATGATCTTGCATCCAAAGAAAGAACAGAGCAGTTAAGATCTTTGATTGGAGAGTTAAACTGGCTATGTACTCAGACAAGATCAAATGCCAGTTATGAAGTATTCAAACTTAGTACTATGATGAAGCATGCTACAGTTGAGGAGGTTCTGAGGGCAATTGACACATTAAAGAAATTAAATTTGGAGACATGCACACTCAAGTTTCCAGCCAAGGGTGACCCAAATGATATGAAATTCGTCCTTTTTGGCGATGCTTCCCTTGCCAATCTTCTGTATGGGTATTTGAATACAGCTGGGGTTTTCATATTCTTTGTGAGTGCAAACAGAAAATGTTGACACTTGGCTTGGGAAGCGAAGAAAATACAAAGGTTGCTGAAAAGTACCATAGCTGCAGAAACACTGGTGCTAGTGGAAGCAATAGATATGGGATTGTACTTACCTAACATTCTGAAGAAAATCCTATACAAAGGGCATTCTGAGAAAGGTTTGTCCATTGAATGCTATATGGATAACTGTTCTTTTTGGGATAATGTTCATTTGACAAAGAGTGTCACTGAGAAAAGATTGAGGATTGACCTTGCAACTATGAAGGAAATGTTGGAGAGAAAAGGGACCTCTAACATAAAATGTCAAGAAATTGTTGGACGTCCTAGAAGGAGGACGTCTTGTGTTATGATGAGTTGTAAGAAATATGGAAAACCCAATTTTATCTCTTTGATTGCTTTGCAATTATTTAAATATGTTACAAAGTTTTTGTTTAACCAAAGAAAGGAGAATCTGTTCATTTTTGGTTGATGATGTTATTAAAGATACACAGGTGATGGGCATTGTTTGTTTAGGGACTGAGAGCACATAAAGAGAGTCAACTGGAACACTGGGTTGCTAGCAAGGAGGCAGAGATCTGTAATGCTGCAGAATCTGTGAATAAAACCTACTGACAAGGAAAAGATCTGTGTCCTGTTTCGTACTTTACCCCCTGGCTAGGATCCATTTAACAGTTGGGACCAGCTGGATCTGATCTTCACCAGACGTGACGCTCAGAACAGCATTCTCAATACATATAGCTACCACAGTACTGACTGTGATACAGATCACTCCCAGGTGTGCACCAGGATAAGGAGACAATCCTGGATGTTTTTCATTCAAAGCAAAAATGCTGTCTCTGTATCAATGTTTGCCATACTGCCTACCCAGATAAAAACCAACAGTTCCTTGACTCGATTGAACATGGTGCTCCCCGGCATTCCCACACAGAGTGCAGAAGTGAAATGGAACATGTTTCAGGACACCATCTGTAATACCACACTCTCAATATAAGGGAAGCAAGAGTGAAAAAATACTGACTGGTTCAATGTTAACATCACTGTGATGGAACCTGTCATTGAAGCCAAGCAGTCCACTCTCATTCATTCCTCTTTCCATGATAACATGATTGGTCAGGTCAACTATGGCAGTGGTATCGGAACATTAGCATTCCAATACAAGGAACACCTTCAGTGGCAAATAGACAGACACTCTCATGCCTGTAAAGAGTTTGGTCTGATGGTCAGCAACAGGAGAACAAATGTCATGGTCCAGGATGTTGCTGTACTGCCATAAATCAGCATTGACAATGTGATACTGGAGGTTGTTGACAGCTTCACATGTCTATACTCCATGATCACCAGCAATCTGTAACTTGATGCTGAAATCAACCCACACATTGCATTGCAAAAGCTACAGTTGTCATGTCCGAGCTGAGTAAAAGAGTGTGGACCAACAGTAACCTGATTGAGAAGGCCAAACTGTGAGTCTGCCAAGCCTGTATTCTCAGTGCAGTCCGCTACAATGTTGAGACCTGGACAACATATACTAGGCAGGAGAAAAGGCTGAACAATTTCCATCTCCACAGTCTCAGGTGTATCCTCAGCAGCTCTTAGCAGAAGAAGGTCTCCAACTCAGAGATAATGGAGTGTGCTAAATTCATCAGCACACATTCAATGCTAAGCCAATGACATCTGTCCTGGCACGACAATATTAATCAGATGAATGACAACCGTATACCCAAAGACCTTCTTGGCCGCTGGGTCATGACCTCCTGGGCATCCATACCTGCAAGCAAAGAAGAAAATGGCAGATATTGACGCTGACAACTAGGACACAGACATTGATAATCCTGACCTCTGGAGGCTGACAGTTTGGAAGGGCATTTGTAGAAGCGAGCAAAAACAAAAAGCTCAGCTGCCTGAGAAAAAAGCCCAGGGAAAACAGAGGCCTATGAAATGTATACCTTCTCATCCTACTGTCTTCCTCTGCAACAAATGTGGCAGGGACTACCACACTAGAGTGGGGCTCCTGAGCCACACCAGGCAATCTTAAAACGGAGTTGATCACCACAGTGCCAATGCAAACGATTGTCTACGAGACTGGAAGCTGCCACCACCATAGATTAATGATATGGACTTGGGTATACAGGGTATAATTTCAGTCTACAGATGACACAAAACTCAGAAATGATGTTGAGATAGCAACGGAAGTCAGGAAGGCATGACAGACTGGTGAGATGGACAGACACATGGAAGATGAAATTTAATGCAATGAAGTGTGAAGTGATACACTTTGATAGGAAGAATGAAGACAGAAAATATAGAATAAGGGCTTAATTCTAAAAAGATTACAGGAATAGAGAGAGCTGGGTGTGAAGTACACAAATCTATGGCAAGAAGAGGTTAAGCTAAAAAGGCATATGGGATCCTTTGCTTTATTGACAGAGGCATAGAGTACAAAAGCAATGAAATTATGCTAAACCTTTATAGAACACTGGTCAGGACTCAGTTAGAGTATTGTATGCAATTCTGGGCACCATGCTTTAGGAAGGGTGTCAAGACCTTAAAGAGGGTGCAAAAGAGATTTACTGGATGGGAGAAGAGATAAAAGTCTTCAGTTATATGGAAAGAATGGAGAAGCTGGAGTTGTTCTCCTTCGAGCAAAGGAGGTTAAGAGAAGATTTGATAGAGGTGCTCCAAAACATGGAATATATATGGATAAACAGTTTTCAGTGGCTGAGAGTCAGTAACAAGAAGGCATAGATTTAAGGTGATTGGCAAAAGAACCAGAGGCAACATGTGGAAACATTTTTTTTCACACAGTGAGCTGTTGTGATCTGGCATGCACTGCCTAAAGGAGTGTTGGAAGCAGACTCAACAATAACATTCAAAAGACAATTGGATAAATATTGGAAGGGGAAAATAATTACTGGGCTACAGAAAAAGAGCATTGGAGAACAAAAGAACATGAGAAATAGAAGCAGGAGTAGACCACATGGCCCCCTCAAGCCTCCTCCGCCATTCAATATGATCATGACGTATCTTTTGCTTCAACACCACTTTCCCATCCACCCCCATGTCACTTGATTCCATGGGAGGTCAAAAACCTATCTATATTCAACAAAGAGTTATCCACAACCCTCTGGGGTTGACAACTTCAAAGATTCACAACACTCCTAATGAAGAAATTTCTCGTCATCTCAGTCCTAAATTTCATTTTAGCATATCTTCACACATATTTATTTTTCCCTTTGGGGAATATTGAGGAAATGGTGGAAGGGTTCCCAGACTGATTATCAGCCTGTTGAACCACATCATGGGGTGAATTTTTCCAATGGTGAGCGCGCTGTTCGGGAGCGGGTGCAGGTGGGCGCGGAGCCTATCGCCACCCATGATCGGCTGTGTGCCATCATTTTACACGTGCGGGCCAATTAAGGCCTGCCCAGCATAACGGACTCTGCGCTACCAGTGTGGGAGGTGGGAGGAGGAAGATAATCAAATAGATAATAAAGCTTTTTCATAAATAAAATGAAAAATTATTTAAACATGTCCCCTCATGTGACAGTGTCACATGAGCTAGGACATGTTTCTGAATTTTGCAAAATTTATTTAATTATTTTATGAAACTTTCAGGAAACCTCATCCCGCCCGTGGATGAGGTTTCCTGAAAAACGTAAAGGTCGCTTGGGCTATTCGCCTGCCCACCAACCTTAGGGTTGGATGGGCAGCATTGTTAACAACTTTAATTACTTTTTTAATAACCTTAATAGGTCGTTGATAACTCCGGGAATGCACACCCGAGCTGGCCAGAATTGACTGGGAGATGAGCCTAGCAGGAAAGACAGTGGAACAGCAATGGCAGGAGTTTCTGGGAGTAATTTGGGAGACACAGCAAAAATTCATCCCTAGGAAGAAGAAGCATACTAAAAGGGAGGACGAGGCAACCATGGCTGACAAGGGAAGTCAGGGACAGCATAAAAGCTAAAGAGAAAGCATACAATGCAGCGAAGAGCAGTGGGAAACCAGGGGATTGGGAAGCCTACAAAGACCAACAGAGGACAACTAAAAAAGAAATAAGGAGGGAGAAGATTAAATATGAGGGTAAACTAGCCAGTAATATAAAAGAAGATTGCAAGAGCTTTTTTAGATATATAAAGGGTAAGAGAGAGGCAAAAGTAGACATTGGGCCGCTGGAAAATGATGCTGGAGAAGTAGTAGTGGGGAACAAAGAAATGGCGGAGGAACTGAATAGGTACTTTGCGTCAGTCTTCATGGTGGAAGACACGAGTAACATTCCCAAAGTTCAAGAGAGTCGGGGGGCAGAGGTGAGTATGGTGGCCATTACCAAGGAGAAGGTGCTAGGAAAACTGAGAGGTCTGAAGGTGGATAAATCACCTGGGCCAGATGGATTACACCCCAGAGTTCTGGAGGAGATAGCTGAAGAGATAGTGGAGGCGTTAGTGGTGATCTTTCAGGAATCACTGGAGTCAGGGAGGGTCCCGGAGGACTGGAAAATCGCTAATGTAACCCCCCTGTTTAAGAAGGGAGTTGAGGCAAAAGACAGGAAATTACAGGTCGATTAGCCTGACCTCGGTCGTTGGTAAGATTTTAGAGTCCATTATTAAGGATGAGATTTCAGAATACTTGGAAGTGCATGATAAAATAGGGCAAAGTCAGCATGGTTTCATCAAGGGGAGGTCATGCCTGACAAATCTGTTAGAATTCTTTGAGGAGGTAACAAGTAGGTTAGACAAAGAAGAGCCAATGGATGTTATCTACTTGGACTTCCAGAAGGCCTTTGACAAGGTGCCGCACAGGAGGCTGCTCAGTAAGCTAAGAGCCCATGGTGTTAGAGGCAAGGTACTAGCATGGATAGAAGATTGGCTGTCTGGAAGGAGGCAGAGAGTGGGGATAAGGGGGTCCTTCTCAGGATGGCGGCCGGTGACTAGTGGAGTTCCGCAGGGGTCAGTGTTGGGACCACAACTTTTCACTTTATACATTAATGATCTAGATGAAGGAACTGAGGGCATCCTGCTAAGTTTGCAGATGATACAAAGATAGGTGGAGGGACTGGTAGTATTGAGGAGGTGGGGAGGCTGCAGAAGGATTTGGACAGGGTAGGAGAATGGGCAAAGAAGTGGCAGATGGAATACAACGTGGGGAAGTGTGAGGTCATGCACTTTGGTAGGAAGAATAGAGGCATGGACTATTTTCTAAATGGGGAGAGAATTCAGAAGTCTGGAGTACAAAAGGACTTGGGAGTCCTAGTCCAGGATTCTCTTAAGGTTAACTTGCAGGTTGAGTCAGTAGTTAGGAAGGCAAATGCAATGTTGGCATTTATTTCGAGAGGACTAGAATATAAAAGCAGGGATGTGATGTGCTGCTGAAGCTTTTTAAGACTCTAGTCAGACCACAATTAGAATATTATGAGCAATTTTGGGCCCCGTATCTCAGGAAGGATGTGCTGGCCCTGGAGAGGGTCCAGAGGAGGTTCATGAGAACGATCCCAGGAATGAAAGGCTTAACATATGAGGCACGTTTGAGGACTCTGGGTCTATACTCGATGGAGTTTAGAAGGATGAGGGGGGAATCTGATTGAAACTTACAGAATACTGAAAGGCCTGGATAGAGTGGACGCGGGGAAGATGTTTCCATTAGTAGGAGAGACTAGGACCTGAGGGCACAGCCTCAGAGTAAAGGGAAGACCTTTTAGAACAGAGATGAGGAGAAACTTCTTTAGCCAGAGAGTGGTGAATCTATGGAATTCATTGCCACAGAAGGCTGTGGAGGCCAGGTCATTGAGTGTATTTAAGACCGAGATAGATAGGTTCTTGATTGGTAAGGGGATCAAAGGTTATGGGGAGAAGGTGGGAGAATGGGGTTGAAAAACTTATCAGCCATGATTGAATGGTGGAGCAGACTCGATGGGCCAAATGGCCTTATTTCTGCTCCTATGTTTTATGGTCTTATGGTCTTATGGCCACCCGCCAAACGGAATATCGAAATGACGTTGGGACACACGCTCGATGTTATCGCGTGTCATTTTACGCGTCGGCGTGTCGAGCTGTCCCCGCACACCAACGGCAATATTCTGCCCATGAATGCTCCTTCCATGGCCAACTAACCCTAGGGCAGGCTTGGGCCTGGAGCTTCTAGCCCAGAGGTAGAGATGCTACCACTGCATCACAATACCTCCTAGCCCTCAATAATTATCAACTTAACTGGAGGCTGTGCCTCTGTGTTCTAGATTCTAGATTCCCCAGGCAGAGAAAACAACCTGTCAGGGCCAGAGTTTCAAAGCAGGGCTGGGAACCGAGGCTGAGATAAATTCTGGCTTCCAAACGCGTGCCTCAGCTGTGTTGCACATTTTTAAATACAAATGCCCTAATTGAGCAGGATGTGACCTGGTCACCTAATTAGTGGTGCCGAACATCTCCAGGAGCTGAGGGATACCTGCAGAGCACCGGCAACAATGAAAGACAGCAGCCATGAGGGGCCTGCTGCTGTCTTGCTGCTGAGAGCAGGTCCCTCCTTAGAGGGCCAGCAGCTCTTGATTGGCAACATTATTTGAAGTCACTGCATTAGTTTTTACATGTATGCTGATGACACCGAACTTTGCCTCACCACCACTTCTCTCGACTCCTCTTCTGTTGCTAAATTATCAGACTGCTTATCTGACATCCAGTGCTAGATAAGCAGAAATTTCCTCAAATTAAATATTGGGAAGACTGAAGCCGTTGTTTTTGGATCCCCCCCAAACTCCATGCTCTAACTGCCAACTCTATCCCTCTCCCTGGCAACAGTCTGAGATTAAACTATTCTGTTCGCAACCTTGGTGTCACATTTGATCGCAACATGAGCTTCCAACTTTATGTTCCTGCCATCTCTAATTCCACCTCCGTAACATTGCTCAACTTCACCCCTGTCTCAGCTCACCTGCTGCTGAAACACTCATCCATGCCTTCCTTACCTCTAGACTCGACTATTCCAATGCACTCCTGGCTCGTCTCCCACATCCTGCTCTCTGTAAACTGGAGGTCATCCAAAACTCTGCTGCCCATGCCTTAACTCCCTTATCACCCGTTTTCTCACTGACCTTCATTGGCTCCCAGTCAAATAACATCTTGATTTTAAAATTCTCACCCTTGTTTTCAAATCCCTCCATGGCTAGCCCCTCCCTACATCTGTAACTGAAGGCCATGCTTTCAGTTGCCTTGGCCCCGAGATCTGGAATTTCCCCCCTACATGTCCCTACCTCTCTTCCTCGGTTGCCTCCTTTAAGGCACTTCTTCAAACCTACCTCTTTGACTGATGCTTTGGCCATCTGACCTAATATTTCCTTAGTGGCTTGGTGCTATACTTTGTTTTATAATGTGCCTGTGAAGCACCTTGGGATGTTTCATTATCTTAAAGGGGCTATATAAATATAAGTTGTTGTTGTTATTGCTGTTGAAGGAAAGTGGCCACACAGTTAAAATAAAGATAGCACAAGACACTCCATGCACAGACATTTTTCGTCCAATAAAAACAAACTTTCAGATCTCCCCACGTTCAACCTGACAGCTGTGCTCTAAAGTGCACAAGACTGCTTGGGCGCACCAGTGTCCCTTTTGAAAATTTGCAGCCCCAACCTCTCCTGCTGATTTAGAAGCTCCAAAAGGAGTTTAAAAGGCCATTAACTGGAGGTGAGCGTGTTACCCCTTTCCATCCCCACTGCCCTCACTTTAAAAATTGAAGTGCATTCTGGAAGCGTCATGTTCCTCAAGCACCCTCTGGGTCTATAATTTTTAAATCCCGCCCGCATCCGTCCTAACCCCACATTTCAAAGTCCAGTTTCAGTGTCTACCTTATCAATGCCCTTCAGAATGTTTCAATGAGGTCACCTTTCATTCTTTTAAATTCCTGGGAGTATAGGCCCAATTCACTCAGCCTCTCATCATAGGACAACCCTCTCATCCCAGAAGCAAATCTGGTGAACGGTCACTGTACCGCTGCCAACACAAGTATATCCTTCCTTAAATATGGAGACCAAAACTGAAGGCACGCCAGGTGTGGTCTCATCAAAGCTTTATACAATTATAGCAAGACTTCCTTGTTTTTGTGTTCCAGTCCTCTTGCAATAAAGGACAACATCATTTGCCTTCCTAATTGCTTGCTATACCTGCATGTTGACTTTCTGTGTGCTTTGTACAAGTGCAAGCAAGGCTCTCTGAACGTCAACATTTACAAGCTCCACGTCTTTTTTTTTATTCATTCATTGGATGTGGGCTTCACTGGTATTTATGCCCGTGAGAAGGTGGTGGTGAGCTGTCCTCTTGAACAGTTGCAGTCCTTGTGGTGTAGGTACACCCACAGTGCTGCTAGGGAGGGAGTTCCAGGATTTTGACCCAACAACAGTGAAGGAACAGCAATACATTTCCAAGTCAGGATAGTGAGTGGCTTGGAGGGGAACTTCAAGGTGGGGTTCCCATATGTCTGATGCCCTTGTCCTTCTAGATGGTAGTGGTCGTGGGTTTGGAAATTGCTGTATAAGGAGCATTGGTGAGTTACTGGAGTGCATCTTGTAAATGGTACACACTGCTGCTACTGTGCATCAGTGATGGAGGGAGTAAATGTTTGTGGAAGGGGTGCCCATCAAGCAGGCTTCTTTGACCTGGATGGTGTCGACCTTCTTGAGTGTTGTTGAAGCTGCACTTATCAAAGCAAATGGAGAGGATTCCATCACACTCCTAATTTGTCCCTTGTAGATTGTGGACAGGCTTTGAGGAGTCAGGAGGTGAGTTACTCAATTCCTAGCCTCTGACCTACTCTTTTAGCCATAGTATTAATATGGCTAGTCCAGTTCAGTTTCTAGTCAATGGTAACCCCCAGGATGTTGATAGTGGGAGATTCAGTGATGGTAATGTCATTGAATGTCAAGGGAAAATGGTTAGATTCTCTCTTGTTGGAGATGGTCATTGCCTGGCACTTGTGTGGCACGAAGGTTACTTGCCACTTGTCAGCCCAAGCCTGGATTTTTTCCAGGTCTTGCTACATTTGGACATGGACTACTTCAGTATCTGAGGAGTCATGAATGGTGCTGAACATTGTGCAATCACCGCAAACATCCCCATTATGATGGAGGGAAGGTCATTGATGAAGCAGCTGAAGGTGGTTGGGCCTAATATTCTATGTTTTTATTCTTACTACCAAAGTAAATAACCACACACTTCCCCACATTATACTCCATCTAGCAGTCTGGTCACTTAACCAATCTATATCTCTTTGCCGCCTCTTTGTGTCCTTTGAAAGTGGAGTTGAGGATTATCAGGTCAGTCATGATCTCATTGATTGGCGGAGCAGACTCGATGGGCTGAATGGCCTACTTCTGTTCCTATGTCTTATGGTCTTATGGCCTTCATTGCTTACATTCCCACCTAACTTTGTATCGTCTGCAAACATGGGTACGTTACTCTCGGTCTCTTTGCTTAATTCACTAATGTAAATTGTAAATAGTTGATGCACCAACATTGATTCTTTTGGCACCCCACTGGTTACAGCCTGCCAATTTGAAAATGGCCTGTTTATCCCTACTCTCTGCTTCCTGCTTTAACTAATCCCCACCTATGCTAACATATTGGCCCCAACTCCATGAATCCTTACCAAACGTATTAACTTTTTTGTGTAGCGCCTTATCAAATGCCTTTTGGATATCCAAAAATATCACATCTACTGGCTCCCCTTTATCTACATGACTAAATTACATCCCCAAAAAACTCAATTAAATTTCTCAAACATGATTTCCTTTTCATAAAACAAAGTTGATTCCATCTGATTATACTATGATTTTCTAAGTGCATTGTTAAGACTTGCTGAATAATAAACTCCAGCTTTATCCTGATGCATGATAGGCTAACTGGCCTGTAGTTCCCTGTTGTGTTCTTCTCTCCCTCCCTTCTTGAATAACGGTGTTACATTTGCTGACTGTAGGATCTAGAAAAATTTGGCAAAATCATAACCAGCACATCGGCTATCTCTGGAGTTACCTTGTTCAGAACCCTGGGATGTAGGACATCAGGTCCTTGGGATTTGCTAGCTTTTATTCTCTTAAGTTTCTTTAATTTTTCTTTGTTGATATTATTAGTTTACCATTCCTCACTCTAATTAGCCCCCTGGTTATCATTTATTTCTGGCATGTAACTTGTGTCTTCTACTGTGCAAACAGACACAAAATATTTGTTCAACATCTCTATTTCCCATCATAATTTCTCTTCTTTTTGTCTATAAAGGACTAACATTTATTTTAGCTACTCTCCGCCTTTTTATATACTCGTAAAAGGTCTTATGAACTGTTATATTCTTGAATAGTTTGGTCCCTATTTTTCCCCTTTTATTGGCTCTTAGTCGCCCTTTCCTTGTTTCTAAAAGTCACCCAATCCTCCGGCTACTATTCTTCACAACATTATAAATTTCTTCTTTTTATCTCATTCTATCATTAACTTCCACAGATCGAACTTTCTCACTGAGTTTTTGTTTTTTAATAGAGCGTGTTTTGTTGAACATCTTGAATCATTTCTTTAAATGTTTTCCACTGTTTGTTTATGACCATACCTTTTAGTCTATTTACCCAAACATTAGCCAGCTGTACCCTCAAACCTAAATAATTGTTTTTTTTTAAGTTTAAAATCCTTGCTTTGGATTTGTGTATGTTGCTCTCAAAGTTAATACATAATTCAATTGTATTATTGTCACTTTTTCCCAGAGGATCTTTTACTATGAGATTACTAATTAAACCTGCCTGATTGCATTATACTAGTTCCAAAATAGCCTTGTCCCTGGTTGGCTGTAAAATGCATTGTTCCAGAAAACTGTCACAAAAGCATTCTACAAGCTCATCTTCCAGACCACCTGGCCCAATTTAACTGGTTCAGTTTATATGAAGATTAAAGTCCTCCACAATTATTATATTGGCTTTGTTACAAGCTCCAATTATTTCTTGCTTAATGCTTTGTCCAATAGTATAATGACTGTTATGAGGCCTATGAATTACTCCCACCAGTGTTTTCTGGCCCTTGTTGCTCCTAAACTCCATCCATACTGATTCTACTTCCTGATGTTTGGAGCCAAGATCCTTTCTCATTACTATCTTTCTCATTACTGTCATCCTTTACTATCAGGGCTACTCCTCCTCCTTTTCCGCTTTGTCTAACTTTATGAAATGTTGTGTATCCTTGGATATTTACCTCCCAACCTTGATCACCTTGTAACCATTAGTACAAACTTATTTACCTCTATTTGTGTTGCTGGCTCATTTAACTTGTTAGGACTGCTTCATGCATTCAGATGACGAGTCTTTAATTGAATTTTTTACCTTTATTCTTTGCATGGCCTTTATTTACTGATGCATGGTTACGATTAAAGCCTTTGTCTTTTCCTGTCCCACTCTGCATGTCTTTACACAAATCACTACACTGTTCCATTGCCTCAACTTTTCTCATTAGATTTCTAAGACTGCCTTCACCTGAACAACCCCCCACCCCCAACCCCTCTCTTTTAGTTGAAAGTCCTATCCTCAGCCGTAGTATACGATTCATCAAAACACTGATCCTAGCTCAGTTTAAGTGGAGCCCAAACCAACAGAATAATTCCCTCTTTTCCTAGTGCTGGTGCCAATGCCCCATGAATCCAAACCTCTTTCTTCCCACACCACTCTTTGAGCCATGTGTTTAGTTCTCTAATTTGCTGAACCACATTCCAATTGACACGTGACTCAGGTAACAATCCAAAGATTATTACATTTGAAGCAGGGCTAAAACATTTGTTCTACCAAGGAGCCAGCACAGGCAGGACAAGCCAAATGGCCTCCTTCTGTTCTGTATCATTCTATGATACTGTGCTAATATGAATGAAGTGTTCCACTGAAAGTTGGAGCAGTATATTGAGCTTAGCATGAATCACATGCAATAGGATGAGCACAAAGAAAAATCTCAGGAAGAATCAGGTAAGCATTTATCATAACTGAAATTTTCCACTGGAAGGCAGAATGGCACATTGAGTTTAGTTTGGGTAACAAGTAACTGGAAGTAGGAATAACTAAAATAAAAATTCCACAAGTATTGGATCAAGATTAAACATGGTGAATACGTAATGTTGTTTGGATCAGGGAGCCATCCTTCCAAAACAATTCACTTCAAAGCTGTTAGTCACTAGTTAATGTCAGAGTAATTCCGTATTCCAAGGGTTTACCATTAACTCTTACATCACTTGGAAGACCTCAAGGGTACAAACTAAATCTCAGTGTTCTCCTAACAATTACTTTTTCCTACAACTATCTATAATATTATTGTTAAACAAACAAAGAACCAAAGAAATGAGAACTAGAGTGAGACATAAGGCCCCTCAAGCCTGCTTCACCATTCAATAAGATTGTGGCTGCTCTCATCTCGGGCTCAACACCGCTTTCCTACCTGTTCCCAGTGACTCCCCTATAGTTCAAAAGTCTGTCTATCTCAGTCTTGAATATATTCAATGACACAACCTCCACTGCTGTCTGGGGAAGAGAATTCCAAAAAATTTGTGACACTCTGAGAGAAGAAATTTTTCTTCATCTTCATCTGAAATAGCTGACCCTTTATTCAGAAACTAAGCCCCCTCATTCTAGATTCCTTAAGGGCAAACAATTTCTCAGCATCTACCCTGTCGAAACCCTCAATCTTATATGTTTCAATAAGATAACCTCGCCAAACTCCAATGAGTATAGGTCCAACATGTTCAACTTTTCCTCATAAAACAACTCCTTGACCCCAGGAATCAACCAAGGAAACCATCTCTGAGTTGCCTTCAGTGTAGGCATATCCCTCCTTAAATAAGAAGGCCAAAACTGTACACCATACTCTAGATGTGGACTCACCAACATCCTGTACTTTTGTAGCAAAAGCTTCCCTACTTTTATACTCCATCCCCCTTGCAATAAAGGCCAACATTCCATTTTCCTCCCTAATTAGTGTACTTGCTGCACTGGCATGCTACCCTGTGTACCGCATCATGCTGTAGTCTCTCTGCATTTAAATAACACTTGCAATATGAAAACGGATTTCGCATCCGATTAGAGCATGTGGCGGTGGGAACGGAAACAGGTCAGATGAAGCATGGGCTGATTTAGACTACGCACAACAGCTATCACAGAGGCTGCTGGTTGTCCTAAGGGAGAAATCTGCTGTTTTGTGTCAAAGAATTCCACAGCACCAGAGGGAAGCGAAATGTCACAGGAGAGCCAGAGGCCTGGCACCCAGGGCAGGGGTGCCCTCCGTTTCATCCATGCTGACCTGGATTTAATGTTTGAGGCTGTGAAGGACTGGATGGAGGTCTTCTTCCCAGTGGGTGGCAGGAGGATGCCACTACATTGCAGGGAGCAATAAGTGAGTCACTGCAGTATCTTCTTACTTTCCTTTATTTGGACTGTATATATGATGACACTTTAAGCCAGATGTCAAGGACTCTTTTTACTGCTGCCATGACAGGAAAAGTTGTATGAGTGGTATGGTGAAAGAGATAGCGAGGTCCTCCACTGTAAAGCCTCTGGGAAGATGTGCTTCCTTCATTGTCACTAAGTGATTAGATGTTTCAGGCTGTGTCTTCCATGCATGCATTAGTGCAGGTAGCTGAGACTTGCTTCCACGCTCTGCCCTTTAGCCTAGAACACAGGGCCTCAGTTGAAATGTTCTTGAATCAGAAGATCCCTGACATTCATAACATCTTCTCAAGCCCTTTTCACCCCCAGCCATGCCTGGTCATCTCATTGTGCAGCAGATGTAATGTCTGTTCAGCTTCATCTCTCTCTGCCTTCAACTCTTCCTCCTCTCTCACCTCCAGCTCCTGTTCTTCCCTCAATGAGCAGTCTCCTTCTAGGGACTCACCATCCTTAAGGTCCACACTTCACTGGAAGGCCATGTTATGGAGAATGCAGTAGACTGCCACAATGAGGGCATTGGAGGGAACCACCTGTCCAGTCCAGGCTCTGGAAACACATCCTCAGAAGCCTGATGGCCTATTCAGTTGTTGTCCTACTGAGAAGGTGACATTGGTTGTATAGCCTCTATGCCTCTGGCTAGGGCTCCAGTGAAGGAGTAAGTAACCATCTCTTCACAGGATCTCCCTTGTCCCCTAGAATCCATCCATGGACTTCAGGGGTTGGAGTGAAAATCTGCAGCAGCCTCAACTGGCAGAGGATGAAGGTGTCTTGGCAGCTGCCAGGAAAATGAGCACACACATGCAGGAAGATGTTATTGTGTTTACGCAATTTGCTGAATGTTAAAGGAATGGAACCTATTCCTGTTGATTGATCCCACATGCCAATCACTGGTGCCTTGATAGTCACATGGGTGCAGTTAATGATACCCTGCATCTGGGGGGACCCAGTGATGATGGTGAAACCCAATGTACTCTGTCCTTGTGAAGCCACACATGTTGTAAAATGAATGTGCTGTCCCACTCTGGTAGAGAGATGCACTGATGTGGAGCCATTTGTGAGATGCCACCAAGCACCTCAGCTGTTCCTTGGAAGGAGTCAGAAGCAAAGAAGCTCAAGGCGCCAGAGACTTTGGCCACTGGCAGGTCATGCGAGCAGTGTTGTAAGTCTTTGGTGATGAGGGCACAGATGTCTGTGACCATCTGTCTGGAGAGTCACAGTCTCCAGCAGCATGATTTCTCAGTCATCTCCAGGTAGCTTCATCTTTGGCACTAGATCCTGTGCTGAAGGTTTGACTCCATTGCCTTCCTACCCCTCTTTGCTCTCCTGTCCCCCTCTCACTGCTGGGGGTTCAGCCCATCCTGCAGAGGGTGTTACCCCTCATTGCCATTTGGTCCAAATCTGACAGTTGTGTCCCCATAGCCAGCTGGTGCTTTCATTCAAGTGGCTGCCCAATTATACTTGGCAGTCTTGCCCTGCACTCTTCTGCCCCATGATACCAAGAGGGGTGACTACACGTTCGATGCCCTAGTGTTGTGTCCACTCTCCCCATCACCTGCACAACACCAATAGCACTTCCTTTACAAATGCCAAATACCCTTTTTGCCCTGCTGACCCTCTTATAGGGCCAAGTTGATGCTCTGGGGCAGGCAAGACTAGCTGCCCATTCTTTACCCACCTCCTTTCAGCTGATTAGAAATGCATAGTTCCTGAACCCAGTGTGCCCCTTCAAATTCTACCCTCCACCTCAAACAAATCCTTAACAAACTTTTTAACTACTTTAAATGGTCTTTATGGGAAGCAAGTGGGATCCATGTCCAACAACACCATCATCCCACCCCACTCCCACACCTGCCCTGGTAAACATTGCCGGCGCCGGCAACTTAGAATAGAAACGCCAGCTGGCGCCAGTATTTTCATCAACCCCCCGCCTCTGAACATGACCTCGGTGGAGGTGGGGTGGCGGGGGGCTCAATACATCAATAGAAAGTTGAGTATTAGCAATCACAATAAATAGCTGTTCATGTGACTTGTCCTGAACTTCTGCTGTAACTTCAGATTAATGGATTCACTGGAAAGTGGAAATGGTTGAAGGCGATTATTTACGACCATTTCTCTGGAGGTCCATCATTCGCCAGCTGATATTACAGTGAAGGATTGGCATTACTCCTACAAAAGTTCATTGGTATTGTCAACAGAATCCAAATCATACAATATCATAGTGTTCCTTGGCTTTAACCCACCATTGATATTAAAATTCAGTTTTTCAAGGTCACAGCATGTATTTGGCAAGCTTCAATGTGGAAAGTAGCATTTTATGCGTGATCCCATCATAGCCTACCTGCTGAGAGTAAGATCCTTGGCCATAAACAGCCCATAAGATAAGCTATAAATTTATTTGTCAGTTTTCCTTGTGGGCCAGAATTGTCACGGATGCTCCTCTGAGCCTCACACCCTCTTTCACCAGGATATATCGCTCCTCTCTAATGGCTGCAAGACATCACCACCCCCTATCCCAACCAGATCAGTGTAGAAATATCTACCCTCCCCCCAGACAATAGCAAGACCCCTCCAGGCTTCCGACCACCCCCGGATCAGGGCAACACACAGCTGATTTAGGGGCCTAGACTGAGCTGGGCCTAGACTCCCAAAGGTGACCTAAGGTTCCTTGTATGTTAATTGTATATTAATTATGGGCAGAATCATCCCAGATTTGCACTAAGTGCAGCAGTGAGTGGGAAATTAAGACATTTTACCCGCCGGCCGCAATGGCAGGTTTTCACGCCGTCTTGTCTCAATCCCACCTCGTTCATTATACATTCCCAGGAAACACACAGGGTCGCTGGTGGGGCGGCCTCTGATCCGCCTGCCCCTCTATCACCTCAGGCCTTCAGCAAACTGAGCGCCATATTTAAAGGCCGCCCCTGCACAGAGCAAGCACTCTTCAAAGGATAGGGAGCAGCTGGGAACTGATGGCTGCCAAAGGGAGGAAACATGCTGCACCAGATTTAGCCTTGCCACCCTTGAGCACCTACTGGACGCAGTGGAGGCCTGCCACGAAGTCCTGTAGGCAAAGATCAGCAAGCAAGGTCCCCAATCCAGCGTGGGAGACGGTAGCAGCAGTGGTCAGCGCCAATGTCCTTCAAAAAAGGACAGCCACCCAGTGCCACAAGAAGATGAAAGATCTTTTCCGTTCTGCCATGGTAAGTCAGTCTTCTCATTACTCTCAACTCACACACTCTCAAACCCATCACACATCCACAGGGCCCTCATCCACTGTCAGTTCAGGAGACATCAGCATTCACTCTCTCACACACACCTTCACCTGCCCTGCGGATCGTGTCCTCATCCCAACTATGGCACCACTCACCACCCATACATGTCAGGCATACTTATCATCTGGCCTGGCAAGCATCTTGCTTACGCTCTCTCTATCTGTATTCATGCAGGACAAGCTGGCACACAGCAAAAGGGAGAGTCGCAGACCGGCGGAGGAATGTCTAAAGTCAAGGTCCTCACAAACTTTGAAAATAGAGTCATCCAGCTGGCTGGGGACGATCTGGACAGTTCCTGTGCTGATGGTAAGGTCAGTGGTGCTCAACCAAAGGAGGATCCAGCAGTGTAACATCTATCAGACAACCATGCTGTAAATCAGTTCCCCTGTTCCACAGTTCCCTGCCATGCGCTAATTATCTCTCCTTGCTTTCACAGGCACATCTGGGGAGCAGCCGAGGGGGTCCATGACCCAGGTCCTCGGCTTGAGCCCCGAAGAAACCTCAGAAGAAGAATCTGATGACACCCTCATTGATGACCCATCACAGCGCTCACCCACACCCTCCACCAGCACAGGGACACTTACTTCGGTGGGACCTAGCTCTAGAGTAGCCTCAAGATCACAATATGATGAGCGCATCGCACAGTCTGATCCACAGCAGGCGGTGGCAGGGGTTTCCCCGGTATCTGGCATTTGGAGGACTGCTGGAGGCCAGAAATCTGCTGAGTTTGAGTCAGATGACCAACCTCTGGACTCAGTCGCACCTCACTTGCTGGAGCTGCAAAGGCAAGCTCGGGAACATCAGGAAGGGATGTCCGCTGCACACCTCAGATTGCAAGGCACGATGGAGGAGTCCATTTGCCTTCGGTCTGAGGTGATAGCGCCTGTATGCCAATGCACCAAGGTCAACACTGTAGGATGGCGGCTGCCCTGGAGACCTTGGTACAGGACATCGGTCCTGCACTGCTGCACAGGCTGAACTCCATCACTGACACCACAGTTGGCCCCCAACAGTGTGTATGCAAGTGGAGTGTTGGGCAGTACGGTCTCACTCCAGCTTCCCTTCTCCTCAAGGAGTCAGCCAGGGGACCTCGGGCACCCATAAGGAAAAGGATCAGCAGATGCATCCACCCTGGTGGCTCCGGAAGTGCCTGGCCGATCTGAATACCCTCTTCCTGGACCCCAGCAGCTCTAGCTCCACAGGCCGAGGAGGGTGCCACTGCCACACAGCAGCTCCCTGAAAGCAGGCCAGGGACCTCCAGGTCTCGGTCCTCTAGAGGATGCCCATCAAGGTCATCACAGACAGGGTGTCACAGTCAGCAGGCTGTTTCCACCTCCACTGTGGATGCCGGGGGAGCACCAAGATGTAGCAGCAGGTTAGGAAGGTTAAGAAGATGTAACTCTTTCGAGTTATCAACAGTCACAGATTGTAACTCTTTCGAGTACATTCACAGTTCTTGGTTTCCGGGAGTGGGACATGAACCCACAACCTTCTGATTCAAAGACGAGGGTGCTATGAACTGAGCCACATAGTTGCACAGCCTGGGCACGGGTGTTAATCACTTGTACATAATGTTCACTATTGTAAATAAACTCCGAAGAATGTCTCCCTGCCTCTGGGTCCTTGCTATGATGAGCAGTGTTTGTTTAATTCAGATGTGAAAGCTTGGTCCCTACACAAGATAAAGGCAGGTGTCTCAGTCCAGGGCCTCCTCCCTATGCTTTGTGCCACCTTCCCAGCACACTGATGGTGTCCCTTCACACTCACTGGACACATCAGCCAGAATGTCCAGAGCCAGCGGCACATTTGAGATGTGGCTGTCCCCCCATCTCATCAGCATCTGTGTCCGGTGACAGCGTGGCCCTGGAGGGTTCAGCTCATGAAGAATGCCATCGGATCAGGAGAAGTCAAAGTTTCCCCACTGCATCTCCATAATATCATCCTGTTCACAGAACGCAAGTGATCTGCCATCAGCCAGGCAGGAGTCAGATATTCACATAAGCTATGTGAGGATGTATGGAGTTTCTCCACTGCATGTCATCATCATCCTCCTGGAATGTAGGGTCTATAGGCATCCATGACAGGAGCTTTATCACAGAGGGTATGTGCACTGCCATCAGCCAAACAGGGGTCAAACATTCACAGATGCAATGTGAGGATCTTTGGTGTCTCCTCACTGCATGTCGTCATCGTCCTCCATGAATCTAACAGTTATGAGGGCCTCGCGAGAACACCTGCCTCACCTGGCCAGTGTGATGGCCTCATCGCCGTCATCCTCTTCTTTGAGGACCTCCTCGCCCTAATCCCAATCAACATCCTCCTTATTGGAGGCGATGTGCATCTCCTCCTCAGCCAGCTCTTCTCCCCGAAGCAGCACCAGGTTGTAAAGGGTGCAGCAGGCAGCGATGATGCGTGATACCCTCTGTGAACTATATTGCAGGGCTCCACCAGACTGGTCCAGGCACTGGAACCTCATTTTCAACATTGCGATGGTTTGCTCCACCAAAGTGCAAATCGCAGCATGAGCCTCATTGTACCTTCGCTCTGCTGCAGTCTGAGGCCACTGCACGGGCATCATCAGCCACGTCCTCTGTGGGTAGCCCTTGTCCCTGAGGAACCAACGCTGCAGACTCTGTGGACCCTGGAAGATGTCAGGGATATGAGACCTACTGAGGATGTAGGAGTCATGGACACTCCCTGGGAACTGTGCGTAGACCCGTAGGATGCGAGTGGTTATACACCAGCTGAACATTCAGTGAGTGAAAGCCCTTGCGGTTGACATAGTTGACCCCTTGTTGTCATGGAGATCTGAGCGCCACATGAGTGCAATCCTGCAACTGTGGAAAACCTGAGATTTGGACAAATCCCAGCCCTCTTGCTTCCTGGCTTTTCTGATCCGAAGCGAAATGCACAAAGTTTTGTGCCTTTGCGAATATGGCGTCCATGACCTCCTGGATGCATTTTATGTGGAGGCTTGCAAGATCGCTCAGAGGTCGTCTGTGGAGCCCTGAAAGGAGCCACTGGCATAAACATTGAGTGCTGCGGTCACTTTTACAGCCACTGGCAGTGGATGCCCTCCATGTCCCCATGGCACCAAATCCTGCAGCAGGCAGCAGATGTGAGCGACCAGTTCCCTAGGCATGTGCAGTCTTCAGCAACACTGGTTCTCGATTACCTGCAGGAATGATTGGTGCTGTCTATAGACTCTGGGTCTAGCTAGGCGCCGACCAGCGACGGCTTGCTGTGGATCTTCAGCGGCGTGCGCAGGAACCCCAGGCGCCTCTTCTTCTTGAGGGTGCTGCTCCTCCCTCTGCCCAGCCAGGCACCTCTGTCACTCTCTTCTCCTTTGTCTCTGGTCCCTCTAAGCCATGAGACGTAGAGCTATGTTACCAGGTTCCATGCTCCTGATGTACTCCTCCTGCAGGATGAAAGAGAGAGATGTGTGGGTTAGATTGGGTGCATGAAGAACATCTCTTAGTTAAGTCTGGAGGCCCCATAATGTATGCCAGAAAGTGCTGGCCACCTCTTGGATGGCCAGAATTTAGTGCACTGTATGGCTGCCCGAAACCCCACCCACCTCCCCGCTACTCCACCCGACTGATCGGTGGCAGCTTTGCCCACTGGACTGCATGCTGTGCTCTCAGCTCAAGTGCAGGCATTCTCCTAACCCACACTGCAAGGCTGCACTGTTATCTTGAACTATGGGAAGACTGGTCTAAATCTGAATTAACACATTGCAAGGGGCTGTGAGCGCCTCCACCAGTGACCACCCCATGGTTAGCTTTTGCAAGGATATTGTACAACTTACCCAGTCATCTAATTGTTCGGCAGTCCATTAAAATGCTCATTAGTTTGCAGTCTGTGCCCGAGGGGTGAAAAGTTCAGGAGCATTTGGTGGCACTTTCATGCCTCTGCATTACTTGTGTGGGCAGATAAGCTAGAGTCCCAGCTGTCCCAGCTGTGGAGGAATGGTCACTTTGAACAAGGTTTCCCTAATGCGTGGCTGCTTCCCTCCGCCACCCCCTGCATGTGCTTCTGCATTACCATCAGACCAGGCTGCCTTGTCCCCCACCTTGCCCTAACCGCAGTGCAGCCCTTATCCCGGCACCACACCGCCAGACAGCCGGGAAAAAATGACTTGCCTGTGCCCTCACCTGAATGCATCGTGCCTCAAACGTGAAGTCGAACGGGTGGCCCTTGCGAGCGCTGCTCAACGTTAGTAAGCACTCACCTCCGAGTTCCCCTCAAAGTTCAGCTCGCCAGATGCATGCTTGGATGATCTGGCAGGGATTTTAATTATATGCAGGTATATTAAAATTACATTCCCAGCGTCCAGCAGCCTGCCATTAATGGGTGGAGCGGATGACTGCAAACTGGTTTCACAATGTCATGAAACTGATTTTTGGCCTTCCTGCCATATTGTCTGCTCACACCCAACATGACGCCCGACGCTAACCAGGACGGAAAATTCCGGCCTATGTTCATTAGTATGCAGGTGGGTGGCAATTACCTGGGCATTCACTTGTGCTTCTGTAAATAAGAATGGATGAAACTGTGAGGACTAGGTTAGGAGGTGTATGTTTGTAATTTGTATCAATGTAAATAAAAGCTTATTAAAGTACGTAAAGATTGGTCCAACTCTATCCTTCACCAGCTGGCTTTCTGCATTAGAACACTGCAGGTATGATTTTGACATAAGATTAGCTAGAGTGTAGAATCCATTGTTTTATCTCTGCCTTTTAGCCTATTTCGATCCCTTCCCCCCACCCCACCCCCACTAGGGCTATCTGTATCTTTATTATCACATTCCTTAGATAATATCATCAGCTTCAACACCTCTTTGTCCTTTTGTCTATGACATATTTTGGTTATCGCCACCTATCACTGGCCCTCTATCCAGCTCTACCTGTCCCACCCCCCCTTAAACCAGCTAAAATTTCACCTCTTTTCTATTTTTTCTTAGTTCTGTTGAAGAGTCATACGGACTCGAAACATTAACTGTGTTCCTCTCCGCAGATGCTGTCAGACCTGCTGAGTTTTTCCAGGTATTTTTGTTTTTGTTTTGGATTTCCAACATCCGCAGTTTTTTGTTTTTATCTTAGTGTTTAATTGACTGCCGCTTCTCTTCAAAGAATGGCTACCTTGAAGAAGTATTGCTCTTCTCTCTGACAGGATTTCTGTCTCTCTCTTTTGCCTTGTTCACCTTCATTGCTTTCCATTTCCCTCCTGGTGTTTGACAAGGTGTTTACTAAAACCCGCTTTCACAGCCATATTTCCTTCCTCAGTGACTGTCTCCGACTCCGACTTACCCCACGTGGATTTCAACTGAAGTTCCATCCCTCATGTTTCAAACCCACCCAGGATTACAGGTATCTCCGGGACATACAATGCTCCTCGGACTGCTGTTCTCGTTGCATCCTGAGATCCACACTCAGTGCCATGCGCTGCAATATGAACACACGCGACCTCTCTCTCCAGCAGCACCACCGCACCCTATTTCTAAGCTGCCTGTGCCCCCAGTTTCATTTTATTCTTCGTCTCATCCGACGCCTCAACAAGAAACTTTGTCTCTTTCTTTCAGGTGCAAAGGAACGCAAGCTCCAACAACTCATCGACACCAACACCCATCTGGGACCCTCCACCCCTGCCTTTCCCTCTGCCCCCATCCTGTCTTCCAATTCCAGCCCCGGCCGTGTATTCACCATACCCCCTGACCTTCCCTTCTCCGACGCTGTACGTTCAGTGCTCAGCAAAGGATTTAGTTTCATACCCTTGCACCCTCATCTCAATGAATTTCGGGCTTGGCACGATGCTGAACTCTTCTTCCGCCGTCTTCGTCTTCATGCTTACTTCTTTGGGCAGGAGTCCTCTCCCCGTTCAACGGATCCTTTTACCCGCCTCCAATATTCTCCCTCCACCTGGACCCCTCCCTCTGGATTCTTACCTTCTCTTGATCTTTTCATTGAGAACTGTCGGCGTGACATCAGTTGTCTCAATTTCTCTGCTCCTCCCACCTACTCTAACCTGTCTCTCTCTGAACTTGCTGCACTCCGTTCTCTCAGGTCCAACCCTGACATTGTCATCAAACCTGCTGACAAGGGTGGTGCTGTTGTTGTCTGGCGCACTGACCTCTACCTCGTAGAGGCTGAGCGACAACTCACAGACACTTCCTCCTACCTCCCCCTGGACCATCACCCCACCACTGAACATCAAGCCATTGTTTCCAGGACTGTTACTGACCTCATCTCCTCTGGAGATCTTCCCTCCACAGCTTCCAACCCGATAGTCTCCCAACCTCAGACGGCCCACTTCTACCTCCCACCCAAAATTCACAAACAGGACTGTCCCGGCAGACCGATCATGTCAGCCAGTTCCTGCCCCACGGAACTCATTTCTTGCTATCTTGACTCCCCTTGTCCAGTCCCTTCCCACCTACATCCATGATTCCTCTGACACCCTACATCATATCAACAATTTCCAGTTCTCTGGCCCCAACCACCTCCTCTTCACCATGGACGTCCAAACCCTCTACACCTCCATCCCCCATCGGGATGGTCTGATCGCTCTCCATTTCTTCCTCGAACAGAGGCCCGAACAATCCCCATCCACCACTACTCTCCTCTGTCTGGCTGAACTTGTTCTCACACTGAACAATTTCTCCTTAAACTCCTCTCACTTCCTCCAAATAAAAGGTGTGGCTATGGGTACCCGCTTGGGCCCCAGTTATGCCTGTCTCTTTATGGGGTATGTGGAACATTCCTTGTTCCAGTCCTACTCCGGCCCCCTCCCACAACTCTTTCTCCGGTACATCGATGATTGCTTCGGTGCTGCTTCATGCTCTCGTCTGGACCTGGAAAAATTTATTCATTTTGCTTCCAATTTCCCTTCCCTTCCTTGACCTCTCTGTCTCAATTTCTGGTGATAGACTGTCCACCAATATTCATTACAAGCCTACCGACTCCCAGAGCTACCTCGACTACAGCTCCTCACACCCCACTTCCTGTAAGGACTCCATCCCACTCTCTCAGTTTCTTCGCCTCCGTCGCATCTGTTCTGATGATGCTACCTTCAAAAACAGTTCCTCTGACATGTCTTCCTTCTTCCTTGACTGAGGTTTTCCACTCACGGTGATTGACAGGGCCCTCAACCATGTCCGGCCCATCTCCCGTGCATCCACCCTCACACATTCCTCTCCCTCCCAGAACCATGATAGGGTCCCCCTTGTCCTCACTTATCACCCCACCAGCCTCCACATTCAAAGGATCATCCTCTGCCATTTCCGCCAACTCCAGCATGATGCCACCACCAAACACATCTTCCCTTCACACCCCCGGCAACATTCCGCAGGGATCGTTCCCTCCTGGACACCCTGGTCCACTCCTCCATCACCCCCTACACCTCAAACCCCTCCCACGGCACCTTCCCATGCAACCACAGAAGGTGCAACACCTGCCCCTTTACTTCCCCTCTCCTCACCATCCAAGGGCTCAAACACTCCTTTCAAGTGAAGCAGCATTTCACTTGCACTTCCCTCAATTTAGTCTACTGCATTCGCTGCTCTCAATGCGGTTTCCTCTACATTGGAGAGACCAAACGCAGACAGGGTGACCGCTTTGCAGAAACCTTCGGTCTGTCCGCAAGCATGACCCAGACCTCCCTGTTGCTTGCCATTTCAACACTCCACCCTGCTCTCATGCCCACATGTCCATCCTTGGCCTGCTGCATTGTTCCAGTGAAGCTCAACGCAAACTGGAGAAACAGCACCTCATCTTCCACTAGGCACTTTACAGCCTTCCGGACTGAATATTGAGTTCAACAATTTTAGATCATGGACTCTCTCCTCCATCCCCACCCCCTTTCCGATCCCCCTTTTTTTCCAATAATTTATATAGATTTTTCTTTTCCCACCTATTTCCATTATTTTTAAATGTATTTCCATCCATTGTTTTATCTCTGCCTTTTAGCCTATTTCGATCCCTTCCCCCCAACCCACCCCCACTAGGGCTATCTGTACCTTTATTATTGCATTTCTTAGATAATATCATCAGCTTCAACACCTCTTTGTCCTTTTGTCTATGACATCTTTTGGTTATCTCCACCTATCACTGGCCCTCTACCCAGCTCTACCTGTCCCACCACCCCTCCCTTAAACCAGCTTATATTTCACCTCTTTTCTATTTTTCCTTAGTTCTGTTGAAGAGTCATACGGACTCGAAACATTAACTGTGTTCCTCTCCGCAGATGCTGTAAGACCTGCTGAGTTTTTCCAGGTATTTTTGTTTGTGTTTTGGATTTCCACCATCCGCAGTTTTTTGCTTTTATATTATTGTAGAACAGTTTAGTTGATCTTGATGATATGCAGATTTGGGTTTCATTAACATGGTGGGGATCGTCTGTGCCCGCTGGCTTCGGGCATGTTCGGTGGCATGAGTGGACAATGTGGCAAGAAGGCCATGTTTCCCACCATCGGACGTCGGGAACCTCATTGTAATACATCAGCATATCATTATAAAGCCAGCCCACCGGATTCATTCTCTCCCCCAACCACCGCTCAATCGTTTGCCCACGTCGGCAGGAAAATACACCAGTACAGAACATGTCTTGACAACTGTGACTTGCAGAAGTTGGGACTTACCGCCAGGGCCTTGCTCATATTGCAGACATTCGAGAAGCAGAAGATGCTGGAGCCCTGCAACAACGGCACACTGGAGGAACGTCCATGGCATGCTGGGTGGGTTCTCATGAACATGGCTCTGCTGCGAAGCAGCGCACGGAAGGTGGAAAGTCACATTGACGATCACAACAGACCATGGTTGAGGGGATGGGAGAGGAAGGTCTAGGATTGACTGCCAGAGGAAGGGGTGTCAGTGTGGATGAGGTTGGGAGGGGGGAATGAAGGTGCCCAGGGCAGGTTGATGAGAGGGAATACGGTGGAGGAGGGAGTAACGGGGGAGAAGATGGCAACTGGGGGGGTAGGTGTAAGGTGGGTGGAAGGTGTAAAGGAAAGGGCTCGGAGGGTGAAAGCAGTGCGGAGAGGGGAGGGAGTCCAGGAGGAGGAAGGAGTGTGGAGAGGGGAGGGAGTAAGGGTGGAGGAAGAAGTAAAAGTGGAGGAAGGAGTAGTAAAGGGAAGCGGAGTAAAGCTGGAGAAAAAAGTAAGGGTGTCTGAGGGAGTCAGGAAGGGCAAAGGAGTAAGACTGGAGGAAGAAGCGAGGCTGAAGGAAGAGGTAAGGCTGGAGGAAGGAGTTGGGAGCGGGGGAAGGACTAAGAGTGGCGGAAATAGTAAGGTTGACTGAGGGAGTCAGGAAGGGGGAGGGACTAAATGGAGGGGAGTCCGGGGGGGTGGGAGGACTAAGGCGGTGGGGGAGGGGTTCCGGCAGGGGAAGGAGTCCAGAGGGGGGAAGGTGTTCCGGGAGGAGATTGGGGTCCAGAATGGGGGATGTCTAGGTGAACATGCAACAGAGGGGTCTGATGGGTCCATGACTGCCTCCTGGGGAGTATTTGAGGGTGGGTGTGGTATGAGGGAATGGTGAGAATGACTGAGAGCAGAGTGAGGCAGTAGAGTGGGAGGGTGAGCGTTCAACAGTAGTGGTAGAAGGGACAGCGAGGGTGGTTGGTGGGGACTCGGATGCAGACTCTGGGGGTGGGAAAGAGGAGGTCGGGGATGTAAATGTGGATGGGGGTGGGATTTTTGGAAAGGAAAGGAATGTGCACATTTGCCTGGACGTCCCCGAAGGAAAAAGGTTATGGTTGGTAGGTCACGGAGGAGAGACGGTAAGTGATGCCAGGGGAGTCAACAGTGATGGGCGAAAGGAAATGGTGAATCCGGACCATGCTGTCCAAATCGAAAATGAAATGAGAGTCATGGTGGGCGAGATCAGGTGTTGGTGGGAGTGTGATCAGTGGGTGGGCGGAGATGCAGATCAGCTCAGATGGACAACTGAAAGCGAACCCCAGCAGGCAGCATTGAAAATGCTCAGGACATTGAGGCGAGTGTGAAATGGGAAGGATCTGTGTGCGTGGGAGAGTGCTTGCACGAGGCTCCAAAAGACCCTGCCACACACACACTTCTCCCTCCAGAATCACTCATTGCTCAGCTGCTCCCTCTGTGGTGACAGAGGGCAAAGCTAAAAGTCTCACAGGCAAAGGGGACTCAGAGGGAGCGGACAGCCTCTGAGATTCCTGTGTGGATGACCCAGGGCTATCCAGCTGCCACTTCCCCTCCCTTCGGGTGCCTGGGGGCCCCAGCCTGACTCCTTGAGAGAAAGGACCACCTGCAGGGATGTAGAGGTGCCCCATTTCCCTCTCGTGTTTCCACTGCAGGGACTCACCCGTGGCTCCCGCGATGGAGTGCAGGTCTGCATACATCTCCGCATTCTGCTCAACTGGGATCTCCATGGCGTCCACCATCCTTCCCATGGAGACCTCCATACATGCACACCACTTCATCAGAGAGCAGGCAGACACACTTCTCTGACTCCCGTATCACACTGTTGAGGGTTTCCAACCACTCTGCGGGATGTTCCCCAGCCTTCTGCTGACTCTCCACAATGATCTGGAAGGCCAAATTCAGAGACTCATCATCTGATTCGGTCCTCCCAGGTGCCTGATTCCCAGCAGTGCTGAGGGACTTGCATGAACCGGCATCCTCCTGCTGCGGACATGTGTATGTGCGGTGACCACCAGATTGTGAACCCGAACCTGCTCTAGATCTAAGTCCCACCGAGGTGTGTGTCTCTGCGCTGGTGGAGGGTGTGGGTAAACACTGTGATGGGTCTTCTAGGCTGCTTATTTCCAGCTCTTCAATGGAGGAGGTGTCCTCTTGGCTGGAGGTGAGGACATGGATGGAGCTGAGGGACTGGCTGGCTGAGGGTGTCAGTCGCTTGGCAGAGCTCCCTGTGAACAAAAGGAGAGATAAGTAGTACATGGCAGCAGAGTCAAAAGCAGGAGAGAGAGCACTCATAATTGTGTTGAGAGAGGGATGGTGTGATTCAGGACCCCCACGAGGGTGTTCGCCACTGATCTCACCGTCACAGCAGGCATGGTCCATGTCCTCAATAGTCATCGCGATGGCACACTCCTCAAAGTGAGTGAGGGGCCTAATGTGGACCACTCCACCCCCAGTCTGGGACCTTGGCCTGCTGATGTGAGCCAGCTTTTCCTGCATGGAAACAGATGGAGAGAGTGTGAGCAGGACACATGGCCCTACATGGAATGTTTGTGTGGTGAGCAGAGTCATGGACAGGATGAGGATGTGAGGTCCAGAGGATATGAGCCTGATGGAGATGTGAGGGTGTGTGAGAGTTAGTGGTGTTGTCCCTTGAGGTGTGAAATCACTGTGGATGTGTGATGGGTTTGTGAGTGTGTGAGTTGAGAGTGATGAGAAGAGTGAATTACCCCGGTGGAACAGATGAGACCATTCATCCTCTTGTGGCACTGGGTGGCTGTCCTCTTTTGCAGGGCATTGATGCTAACTACCGCTACCACTGCCTCCCATTCCAGATTGATGATGTCACTGCCCCTCCTGCAGCCAGAGCGGGTGGTAGGGGACATCACGACAGGCATCAAAATGGCACTCAAGGGACACATCACTAAACCTGGGGGCTGCAGTCTTTTTGCCTTTCGGAGTCATCCTGTCTTCCACACAGCAGTCATGGGCTGGAAGCACTGAGAGGTGTGTGTGCGGCTTAGGCTTTAAATATGGCACCCAGCATGATGAAGCAGAGAGGCGATGGCGTGGTGGGCAAATGAGAGCCCGCCCGCCATGGAAGTGGCGTGTTTCCCGGGAATGCATAATTAATGCAGCGGGTTTGGAACGATACAGTGTGAAAAGCCGCCATTGCGGCTAGTGGGTAAAATGACATTTTACCCTCTTGCTACTGCACTTAGAGCAAATCTGGGACGATTCTGCCCCTTGTCTTTCATTGTCTTTCTATTAGTATTCTCCATTTCTTCTGCATTTTTTCCTCAAAATCATCTTCACCCCACAATTTTCACAAAAGCGTTTCCAAAAATTTTCCACAAGCTTTCTGCAGTCCTGTCACCAGTCATGAATGGTGGGGGACAATTAAACAACTAACCAGAAAAGGAGGAGGCTCCACAAATAACCCTATCATCAATGATGGGGGAGCACAGCACATTAGTGCAAAAGACAAGGCTGAATCATTTGGAGCCATCTTCAGCCAGAAGTGCCAAGTGGATGATCAAACTTGGTCTCTTCCTAAGGTCCCCAGCATCACAAATCCAGTCTTCAGAAAATCCAATTCACTCCACATGATATCAAGAAACGGCTCAAGGCACTGGATACTGTAAAGGCTAAAGGGCTCTGACAACATTCCGGCAAGAGTACTGAAGACTTGTGCTCCAGAACTTGCCATGCCCCTAGTCAAGCTGTTCCAGTACAGCTACAACACTGGCATCTAGCCAGCTATGTGGAAAATTGCCCAGGTATGTTCTGTCCACAAAAAGCAGGAGAAATCCAACCCGGTCAGTTACCACCACATCAGTCTGCTGTCAATGAAGTGCTTTTGACGTGTAGTCATAGTTGTTATTTAGGGAAGGCAATCAATGGGAAATTAGCTAGGGGTCCAGGAGAACTGTATTTTTCTTCAAAATAGTGTCATGTGATTTCGTATAGCCGCCTGAGATAGCTGACAGGGTCTCAGTTTAACATATCATTCAAAAGGCAGCACTTCATTTAGTGTAGCCCTCCGTCACTATTACACTGCAATGTCAGGTTAGATTATGTGCTCAAGCAACTGGAGTGAATCCTGAATCTGTGAACTGACTTAGAGATATCAGTGCTTTAACTGAGTTGACATGAACTCAACAGTGGTGGTCGCTGCAGTTGCAAATAATGCTGATGCATCACCAATGCCAGACAACCAATCACCCATCCTTTCTATTACCTTAGGATGGAGTCAAGGTTCTTTTCCAAACTATCCATGTGTTTAATCAACAATTTTGGAATGCAGCCAGCACAAAAGCGCATTGCTCAAAGAAAATACCTGCTACACATGGCACAAACCCCACCTCTTCCATATTTCCTTCTGCTGAAAAGAGACATGTCAAAGCTTTTCATCATGCACTCATCAGGACACTTCGCAACAATACCAATATAAGGGGAAAACAACAATTTATACAGTTGTGAGAAGAGATTGCTGATTGGTTGGCAAATGGAACCTGATTAGTAGAGGCATTGCTGTGGAGAATGCACCAGTAATGGTGACTTACAGTTAACTGCCAAGCATTGTTTGAAATTTAAACTAGGCAGCTTGTCCCTGATTGGTCAAGGCATTGCCCTGAGGAATGAGTCAGTGAATGGCTGTCATTTATTTTGTTTAGCTGAAACAGGCGCAATGTTTGTACTTGTTCTTTCTGTCTGCAAAGAACAGGGCCCTGTGTATTAATATATGTAGCTTCTAGTACACACATACGCCACACTGTGAGCCTGACTGACAATCTTAAATTGGTTGTCAGTGTAATTCTTAGCACACTGAGGATTATTTAGTGAATGTTGTCCAATTGCGGAATCACATCTAATATTGGGCATTGAGTTTTGCAAGCACAGGCTGGTTGGTTACAGTTTGTACCTTGCCCATTGCGAACAGCAGCTGGGACATGCTGTTTGATACAATCCGCCAGTCTTTAGGGCATACAGCCTACATACCTAGCATCACACTGGCACTGAAATTCATATACCACATTATTCATTTATGTGATAGGCAGAATGTCTTTTTGGCTTGATGGCAGCATCCTGTAAGTGGTGAATACCACTCGTGTTGCTACTGCATGGGAGCAGTGTCAAACAGCAGCTTCACCTGTTGCTCAAATTTTTGAGAGGTACCTTGCCCTTCCAGGGTATTCTGAGGTAGACTGAGCACTTTTCAGGACCAAAACGGATGGCTTTAGGTCCATTCATGAGTTTGCGTGATATACAGTGCGAAATGATCTGATCAGGGTAGCTTTTACCCCACAGGATGCATTTGAAGCCCCCATTTCAGCACCAAGCATGCAAATTATAATCATGGTTATGATCTCAGTAGATGCAGTTACATTTTAAAGAGAAAATTGAACTTCCAATCAATAGCTGAAAGAATGACATATCAAGATTTCACGTTTTAAAACTTTTACTATAACAAATTACTAAAAAGGCACTTTGACAAAATACCATTTTATTTTTTATTTTATACTTTAAACAACGGAAAAGAGATTCCCCATTTAACTTTTAGCATGACCAAAAATCTCCCGCTACAATTTTACCTTACACTGTCCCTTAAGTGGACACTTTGAATTCCAGGAACAAGGGTAAAATTATCCTCAGCTCCCAATGGCTTTCTTCCTTTTTATTTTCCAAGTCAGGTAACTTCTGATCCCAAAACTTACTTTCACTGTAAGGATTACGCTGGAGATTCCTTCCCTCCAGCCAAAGCTCAGCAAATCTTCCAGTCTCCTTTTAAGAGCACAGTCTCTTTAAGCTGAGCATAAGCTCCCACCTGCTTTCTGTGTGGTAAACAATAGAGTCAGCATTGTCTCTGTTTCAGGTGCAGGACTGACTGCCTCGATTTCCTGCTCTCTGGCTCTCCAATGGCTGCAGACCGCCCCAAGCATACTGCTGTCTGTCTATGATATGCATTGATTTGTAGGGAAGTCTGTAACTTGATATCAAAAATAGCTTCCTCTACCCTCTTTTCTATGACAACATGAAACATATTAACCTAGTATCTAGGTAAAAATTATAATTAGCTATCTTTGATCCCAAATCCCTTTTATCTTAGAAGTAAGTGAACAGTTTACAGCACAACTATTTACAGCTCGTTAACAACGACACCTTTCTAGGACTTTGGAAGACTCTACTCATGGTAAACTCAGGGACTGCTGCCATTGGATGGAATTTTCCATGCCCGCTGGCAGCAGACGTGATAGGTGGCGGGCATAGACAATATGGCATGATCTGGTTCACAACAGCAGGAAGGCAGGTTGCGATCGTCCGCCCAGCCCACCGACGGCAGGCCACGTTTCCCGCCAACGGTCATCGGGGAGCTCATTGTAATACATCAGCATCTCATTAAAAGGCCATCCCGCCAGGTTCTAGACCACCGCCGGATCGTCTGCTCACGTTGGCGGGAAAGCACGTCGACATGCTTCATAACATAATGCAGGCGGCACTTTGGTGGAACTGAGCTGGGTGAACAGCACCATTTTCCACAGCTTGCCAGGGTCGCCTGTCGCTTTGTAGGTTTCAGGGGCACCAGCGGGCCCAGGTGAAGTGCTGCTCTCCCTCAGAGGTGACTGTTTTCGGGGGTGGTGGTGTCCGAGGGCAACTGCTGCCCAGCCTCAGAGGTGACTGTTGCTGTTGTTGGGGGTGGGGTGGGGGAGGGCAGCATCTGCTGCCCTGGCATTGGATCCCACGCACAGGAAATTGATGCGGGAGGCAGAGTAAACGATGGAAGTAGCCACGCAGTAGGGAAACCTGTGTAAACTTACCATTGAATTGTAACTGAGACAGTTCAGGCACAGCCACATTGATATGATTGGGGTTGGGCTCCTAGCCTATCCGCCCACGCAAGCAATGTGGAGGCACCAATGTGCCACCAAGCCCTCCAGACCTTACCCGCCACCACCCCTGCATAGACTGCGAGTCTGCGACCACTTTACTGGACCGCACAGCAGCTGGGCTGTACCGGTTATACAATCTCCTCGCCAACGCTGGCCATATTGCAGCACTGCAGTCGCTGGAGGTGCTCACAGCCCCTTGCAATCTCAGCATCCCAGTTTGGGCCGGTGTCCCCCATGTCACAGGCTGACAGGGCAGCCATGCAGCACACTCATCTCTGGCCATCCGAGGGGTGACCAGCCCTCTCCAGGAAGCATTAAGGGGCAGTCACACAGGGCCAGGAAAGGTGCTAAGTACAGTCATGATAACCACGTCTCTCTCTTTCATGCTGCAGGAGAACCACATCAGAATCATAGAGTCTGGTGACCTAGCTGTATGCCTGCTGGCCTACTGAAAGCGACGAAGACGGAGGAGAGAGTGACTGAGGCACTTGGCTGTGCAAAGGCAGGAGCAGGAGCCTCATGAAGAAGGGGCAGCAGGGGCTCCCACACATGCTGCCCAGGAGCGACAGTGAGCTGTGGCTGGTCGGTGCCTAGCGACACCCAGGGTCTATAGACACCGCCTACCATTCCTGCAGATGACTGAGAACCAGTGCCGCTGACGACTGCGCATGTCCAGGGACCTGGTGGCTCACATCTTTTACTTACTGCAGGAATTGGCGCCAAGGGGACATGGAGGGCATCACTACCAGTGGCTGTGAAAGTGACCATGGCGCTCAATTTCTATGCCAGTGGCTCCTTTCAGGGCTCCACAGGTGCCCTCTGTGGGATTTCACAATCTGCCAACCACAAACGCATCCATGAGGTCACGGACCCCATCTTCTCCATGGCACACAACTTTATGCATTTTGCCCGGGACTGGGACAGCCAAGATGCAAGGGCCATTGGATTCTCCCTGATCTCGGAATTCCCACAGGCGCAGGGTGGGATTGACTGCACTCATGTGGCGCTCAGGTCTCCGTCGCTACACATGGTGGACTACATCAACCGCAAGGGCTTCCACTCACTGAACGTACACCTGGTATGCGACCATCAGAAACACATCCTGCAGGTGTGCGCACGGTTTCCAGGGAGTGTGCACGACACCTACATCCTCAATCGGTCACAGATCCCTGCAGTCTTCCAGGGTCCACAGAAGCTGCAGGAATGGCTCTTCGGGGACAAGGGGCCGTGGCTGATGACACCCATGCGGCGGCCTCAGACTGCAGCAGAGCGACGCTATAATGAGGCTCATGCTGCAGCTCGCAACTTGGTGGAGCAGACCATCGGGATGCTGAAGATAAAGTTCCGGTGCCTGGATCAGCCTGGTGGAGCCCTGCAATACAGTCCAGAGGGCGTCACACATCGTCCTTGTTTCCTGCGCCCTTTACAACCTGGCGCTCCAACGGGGAGAGGAGCTGGCTGAGGAGGAGATGGAAGAGCTGGAAGTCTCCTCGGAGGAGGAGGACAGCCGCAGGGATGAGGGTGAGGAGATCCTCGGTGATGACGATGATGGGGATGAGGCTCTTGCATTGGCTAGATGAGGCAGGCGCACTCAGGAGGCCCTCATAGCTGCCAGCTTTGTGGAGGATGATGATGATATGCAGTGAGGTGTCCCCATAGATCCTCACATCGCAGTTGTGAATGTTTGACTCCAGTCTGGCTTATGGCAGCGCCAAAAGCCTCTGTGAGAATGCTCCTGTCACGGAGATGCGGTGGAGGCTCTAATAGTCGCTCGATCGCAGGAGGATGATGACAACATGCAGTGAGGACACTCCATGAATCTTCACATAGCCTCTGAGAATGTCTGACTCCCGTCTGGCTGAGGGCAGCTTGTTTCCGTTCCATGGTCAGGGCCATCCCAGAAACGCAGCCATGAAACTTCAGACGTATCCGATGTTGTATCCACATTGTACTCCATTCTGGCAGCAATGACCAGCACCGCCGAGGTGCAGGCATCAGTAATGTTTCCAGGGAGTGTGAGGCTGGGCCATCACTGTGGTCTGAAGGCTGCACAGAGCACAGGGAAGAGGCCCTGGACTGAGACACCAGCCTTTTATTCTGTGCAGAAAGGTTTCACATCTGAGTGACAAGAACACTGCTCATCAGAACAACGAGCCACAGGCAGGGAGACATTCTTAGGAGTTTATTGACAACAGTGAACAGTATGTACAAGTGACCAACATTCCTGCCCAGGCTGTGCAACTACTTTTCTTTAACTGCCCTGACCCTGCCGCTATGTCTTGGTGTTCCCCGGACATCCAGCAGAGATGGAGTCAGTCTGCTGACTGTAACACCCTGTCTGTGAGGACATCCTCTGGAGGGCCGAGATTTGGAGGGCCCCGGCCTGCATTTGGGCCCCTGCTGTGTGGCAGTGGCACCCTCCGTGGTCTGTGAAGCTGGAGCTGCGGAGGTCACAGGAAGAGGGGATTCGAATGGATCGGACACTCCCAGAGTCACCTGGGTGGATGGCCCCGGAGCGTGCGCCTGCTGATCCTCCTCCCTATGGCTGCTCAATGGCCCCTGGCTGACTCCATGAGGGGAAGGGGTAGCTGGAGCGAGATTAGCTGCCCAGCACCCCTCTCCCGTACACACTGTTGGAGGTCAACTATGGCATCAGTGATGGAGTTAAGCCCATGCAGCAGTGCAGGAGCAACGTCCTGGACCATGGTCTCCATGGCGGCCGCCATCCTGCCAGTGTTGACCTTGGTGCATTGCAATGCTGGTGCTATCAGCTCAGCCTGAAGGCAGACAGACTCCTCCATCGTGCCTTCAGTCTGAGCTGATAGGTACAATCTGAAGAGTGCAGCAGACATCCCTTCCGGATGTTCCCAAGCTTGCATTTGCAGCTCCAGCAACTGTGACATGACCGAGTACAGAGACTTGTCACCTGACTCGGACTCAACAGGCTCCTGGCCCCCTGCAGCTGTCCGAATGCCAGCGACCTGGGAAGTCCCTGCCTCCGCCTGCTGTGGATCAGACTGTGCACTGTGCTCACCAGTATATGATCCCATGCCTATTCTAGAGCGAGGTTCCACTGAGCTGTGTGTCTCTGCGCTGGTAGAGGGCGTGGGTGAGTGCTGTGACGGAATTTGTAGGGGGGTGCATTCCGGTTCCCCTTCAGAAGTCTCTTCCAAACTGGCTTGGAGGCCCTGGGTCATGGACTCATTGGCTCTTGGAGTGATTTGCCTGCGGAAGCAAGGGGAAATAATTGGTGCATGACAGTGGCCTGTGGCACGGAACATATTACTCACAGCATGGTTAATGGATGTTGCACTGCTGGATTCTCACTTGGTAAAGCAGCGCTGACCTCACTGCCAGCACAGGACTGGTCCTGATCATCGCCGGCCAGGCTCTGTTCTCAAATCCGGTAAGGACCTTGAACTCCAGCATTGCTCCACCAGTCTGCAACCTTTTCCTTCTGTTGTGAGCCAGTTTGTCCTGCATGGATAGAGATGGGGAGAGTGTATCAAGACGCCTGCCGGGCCAGATGATACATGTGCCTGGCCTGTGCGGGTGGTGAGTGGTCCCATGGATGGGATGAGGACAATGAAGGTGTGTGTGAGGAGTGAATGGTAATGTCCCTTGAACTGGCAGTGAGTGAGGGCCCTGTGGATGTGTGATGGGTTTGTGAGTTGAGAGTGATGAAAAGAGTGACTTACCCTGGCGGAACGGATTCATCCTCTTGTGGCACTGGGTGGCTGTCCTCTTCTGAAGGGTGCTTGCGCTGACCACCCCTGCCACCACCTCCCAAGCTGTGTTGGTGATGTTGCTGCCCATCCTGTGGCCAGATTGGGGTACAGGACATCCTGGTGGGGCCTCCATGGCATCCAGCAGTCGCTCCAGCAACCCATCGTTGAAGCAGGGGGCTGCAGTCATTTTCCCTTTGCTGGCCATGTCTCCTGGGAAGCGATGGTGAGCTGGTGGCGATGAGCACTGTGCTGGCAGCTGCCTTTCAAATATGGCAGCCGGCGTGATGCAACGGTGGGGTGCTGGCAGGAGGAAAAATGAGAGTCCACCCGCCATGGAAAGGGCGTGTTTCCCAGGAATGCATAAATAATGAGGCGGGTTTGGGACAATATGGCGGGTAGGATGCCATTTTGCCTGCCCGCTACCACACTCTGTGCGTATCTGGGAAAATTCCACCCATTGTCCCTAAATGTAAATATCCTGAATCTTCTCCTCAATAAAACCATCTTAACTGTCCTTTGATTCCAGCAATCAAGCCACCCAGGCTTAATGTCAGGCAGACGGCAGAACAGGTTATACGACTCCCTTCATTTACGCTAAACTTAAAGCTACAGTCCCAAAACATACTAATCTTAGAAAGCTCATAATCGTAACACCAAACAACTAAACACTGTTTATATGGCAATTTGAAACTCGTGAGCAATATTTTACAAACAATGCATATTTGTAAAGCATAGCAAACAGCAAACAGTATTGTAATAATGTAATTGACCAAAAAACAGTAAGACCATAGAAGAATACGCAAAATAGATCATGCATTCAAGTTACATATGAAAGACTACTTGTGGTATTCTTAGGGAACTTTTGGCCATTTCCCCCATTGTAAAGTAGCTACTCACACTGAAAAACAAAAATCATTAAATTATAAAGGGCATGAATCCAAGTCCTGCCTGTTTTTTAAATATAGAATAGAGGTTATGTGTATAAATGTTATAGACAAAAGTGACCCTGTGGACTTTGCATTGGAAAATCCAATGATGCATAGTTTGAAAGAAAAATTGAACAGGCTTTTTGTAAGCATGTAACAGAAATTATGACATTTTCTCACTCCACTGAGTTTTGCCACTTTAGGTTCTGATGAGAAAACAGTGTGTCTGTGTTTGGTTTCTTATTTCGCCTCTACATTTTCCGGCAAAATCCATCTGACAGATGTGTAATAAAACACTCAGGTATTCTTGAAACATTCATCGTAAATTCAAATGCACTCCAAATGATCCTTTGACAATAAAAAATAAACTTGGTGAATCTTAAGTCATAATTTTAAGGGTCCATCACTCCTAGGCCTGGAAAAGAAATATAAATAATGTCAAATTTTAGAATAGCATGGCATCTAGCACTGTATTAAACAATGGCAGTAACTGAACCTCCTGATCATAAAGACATTGCATTAAAGCACTGCGATTATAATGAGTTTATCACAAAAGACTGAAAAGAACACAGTTTGCAGACGACTCTTTTCATTGATTTATTTTTTCTAGTCAAAAGGGATCTGGGTCTGAAACCATTCATCTAGCACAGTTTCCTAAGTTGTATGGATTCTATCCTAATTCAGGGTATTTGTCTAAAGGATATACCTGGGCAGTCCTGGCAGTTTAATTACAGTTCAAATAATCTTTTCAGTGGCTTAACAACATGAGTGATGTCCTGTTATCATAGTTTAAATGAAGAAAATATTTTTCTGACAAGCAATAAAGAAACAAAAGACATAATTATTCACCAAATATTATGAAATCAAGCACATTGCATATGGATATGGAACGGTTACAAGATTCAGGCAGGAGCAAATGGCTGCCAGTACATCTGGTTTTAAATTTTAACCTTTGTGCATTGTATTAAGTTTGAGATGCTGCCTTGGCCAAATACTTTGCTTCTATTGCACATATAACTAAAAGAATTTTACTAGTCATTTACATCCATACTTAGTCAATGATAATATTTTGTTACAATGCTCGCTTCAGTTGCAGTATTATGAGAAACATCTCGCACAAGAGGTGAAAAACTGAACATTACTTTATCAATGTCATAAACCAAGGGGCCGGAGAAAGGATGGAAATTGGCATTCGGAAAAGAGATCTACATCCTCACCGGTAGCAACCATCATGAGCAGAGGTTGAAGCAGGTTACAGGGAGATGTGGGGGGGTGGTGGGGGTTGATCAAAACTCCTGTGCAGTCAGAGGAGCAATCCTATACATGCTAATTCCACAGGTTGGGTTTCGTTAAGATATTTTTGAACCTATTTTGCTTTGGTGGCCACACGGATCCGCTAATGAATTCTGAGCATGATGGGCATCGACAATTAACTTCCGGATGTAGCCCTTCAACAGGCATTAAACCCTTAACTTACATAATACCTGGTTTAGGTGTCTGCTGGGGAATTTTAAAAAAGACTCCACGGGTGTGGCAGTGGAACCCATGGCTATGGGTGTAGGTAATCTTGCTGCTAAATTAGTGAGCTGTAGCTTCCGAGCTCCAGGGTGTTGTATTGTGGAGGGTACCCCAAAAATGTGCTAAAAACTCCCCCCATCCCCACATACATATACCTCCATGGATGTTCACAGGTAAGGTATGCATGGCAATTGCCTGGAAGTGCAAACTTCCCCTGAGCAATTGCCCTGCACTGGGAACCATATGAAAATTCAATTTAAATCACAAACTTTGGATGTTTCTGACTGGGTTACATCAATAGTTACCCAGAAAAAGTTAGAATTAAAACCACTTCTAGCCTCTGGGTAACTATTGTACAGGCCCACACCGACTGGGCCATGGGATTACCCCCACACCCCAAACCCCCAGAGGTCTCCCCCCAACCCCTCCAACTACCCCCTCCATGGGAACTCCCCAACCCTTGGGATTCCCCCCACCCCCATGGGGACTCTTCCCATCCTTCCCAAAGCCAACCCAACACCCCGCTAGGCCTGACCCAACACCTCACCAAGACCTGATCTGACCCCACCACCACACTGAGGTCCATCCCAACCCGGCCCTGCCCTCCGACCACCACCCCACCCCCCACCTCCCCGCCCACCCCTGAGGCCCGACCCGACTCCCTCTGCCTGTGGCCTGGCCTGATCTGACCCCCACTTCCTCCCACCACCAAGGCCCGACCCCAGCCCCCTCCCCCCGATGCCTCCCTCAAACCACCCCCCCACCCACCCAAGGCCCGACCCAACCCAATCCCTCTTCCCCTGAGGCCCGACCCAATCCAACCCCCCCTACCCCCAAGGCCCGATCTGACCCCGACCCCTCCCTCTCATCGAGGCCTGACCCGACCCAATCCCCTTCCCCCTGAGGCCCAACCCAACCTGACCCGCCTACCAAGGCCCGACCCCACCTGAGGCCCAACCCCCCTGAGGCCCAACACCTCCCACAACCCCCTCCTCCCGAGGCCCGACCCCTCCTTACCACCTCCCGTACCTGAAGCCTGACCCCTGAGTTGGAAGGTCAGGTGAGATAGGATCAAAAGAAATTTTGCTTTGAAAACTAGGAGTGGAATGGCAATCCAACTCTGATTGTTCAGGCCCAATATATTTTGCATCCATCTCTCAGCCACAAAACTGGTGCAACATGTGTAATTTCTACCCCAGCATTTTTTAAAATTAATGCTAAAATGTTAAATTTAAATTGTTAGGGTTTTTAAATGTTGATGTTCAAAGAAAGGGAAATCTTATTTGACAGATTTATTAAAGTTTTTTGAGGATGTAACTAGTAGGGTAAATAAAAGGAAACCAGTAGGTGTAATATAGCTGGATTTTCCAAAATGCATTCAATAAAGTGTCACACAAAAGGTTAATAGGCAAGATAAGTGCTCATGGAGTTGGGTGTAATATATTAGCATGAATAGAGGATTGATTAATGGACAGGAGGCAAGGAGTGGACATAAAATGGGTATTTTCAAGTTGGCAGGCTGTAACTAGTGGAATGCTGCAGTGATCAGTGTTGGGGCTTCAGCTCTTTACAACCTATACCAATGACTCAGATGAAGAGACATGTATCTAATGATCTAGGTTTGCTGATTATACAAAGTTATGTGGAAAGGTCAGCTATGGAGAGGACACAGAGAGGCTGAAAAGAGATATAGACAGGTTAATTGAGTGGGCAACAAGATGGCAAATGCAGTATAATGTGGAAACGTGTGAAGTTATTCACTTTGGTCATAAAAATAGAAAAGAAGAATATCTTTAAAACTTGCAAATGTTGATGTTCAAAGAGGCTCGTACAAGGAATGCAGAAAGTTAGCATGCAAGTACAACAAGCAATTAAGAAGGCAAATGACATGTTGGCCTTTATTGCAAGGGGATTGGAGTACAGGAATAAAGAAGTCTTGCTACAATTGTACAGGGTTTTGGTGAGACCACATATGGAATACTGTGTGCAGTTTTAATCTTCATATTTAAGGCAGGGTATACTTTCATTGGAGTCAGTACAACAAGGATTCACTAAACTGGTGCATGGGATGAGGGTTGTCCTATGAAGAGAGGCTGAGTAAATTGTGTCTCTATTCTCTGGAATTTAGAAGAATGAGAGGCAACCTTATTGAAAAATACAAGACTCTGAGGGAGCTTGATGGGGTAGACGCTGAGAGATGGTTTACACTGGTCAGGGAATCTAAAACATGGGGCCACATTCTCTGAATAAGGGCTGACCATTTAGGGCTGAGATAAAGAGAAATTACTTTACTCAACGGGTTGTGAATCTTTTGAATTCTCTGCACTAGAGGCCTGTGGAATTCCTGTGAGGCTGAGATAGTCACATTTTTAGTCTCTCAGGGAATCAAGGCATATAGGAGCAGGCAGGAGTTGAAGCCCAATATCAGCCATGATCTCATTGAATAGAAGAGCAGTTTCGACAGGCCACATGGTCTAATCCTGTTCCTATTTCTTGTATTCTTGTAACTTGGGTGTATTCATACAAGGAACACAGGAAGTTGGTATTCAGGTACAGCAAGCAATTAAGAAGCTAAATGGTACCCTGGCCTTTATTGCTAGGGGATTGGAGTACAAAAACAAGAAAGCCTTGCTACAAGTGCATAGACCTTTGGTGATACCATACCCAGAGTAAGGTGTGCAGTTTTGCTCACCGTATCTAAGAAAGGATATACTTGTCTTTGAGGTAGTACAGTAAAGGTTTACTAGATTGGTTCCTGGGTGTTGTATGGATTGTCCTCTGATGAAAGTTTAAATAAATTGGGCTTGTACTCCCTGAAGTTTAGAAGAATGAGAGGTGAACTCGTTGAAACATAAAGATTCTGAAGGAGTTTGACAGGGTAGGTACTGAGAGGTTGTTCCCCTGGCTGGGGAATCTAGAACACAAGGCAACAGCCTCAGGATAAGGTTGATTATTTAGGACTCAATTGAGGAGAAATTTCTTCACTCAGTGGGTTGTGAGCCTTTGGAATTGCCTACCCCAGGGGGAATAAAAAGCAGTACCTCTGTACTGAATTCCCACTTGCACCAAATTCTCTACTTTAGTACTCAGTTTACAAAGCACTTGCTGTATTAAAAAGGTTTTTTTCTCATGTCACCTTCAGTACTTTTGCCAATTTGTGTCTCCTGGTTCTTGACGCTTGTGTCATTGGAACATTGTCACTCTGTCTAGATCCTTATGATTTATAATACTTCTATTAATATAGTTCAGGATCCCGTATGCCTTTTTAACCACTTTCTCAATCTGCTATGCCATCTTCAACAATTTGTGCACATATACTCCCAATCCATCTGCTTCTTCGCCTGCTTTAGAATTGTGTCCTTTAGTTTCGATAGCCAATATTATCAATGGATGTCTTTATTCAAGGATAATTTTGGTCTCCTTTTCCAAATAGCCATCACCACACATCTTCAGAAAATGCTTACCTCTAATTCATCTGACCTCTTCAAATATCACCATAACTCTGACCTACCTGTCATTTCTAAGATCCTTGAAAATGCAAGATGCTTCCCAACTTTATGACCATCTCTCTCAAAGCATCCTATTTAATCACGGTACAGTCATATTCATAGTATGAGAACCATGCTGGCCAATCAGGGGTTTTTAAAAAAATATTCATTCCTGAGATTTGTGCATCATTGATAAATGTTGTATTTATTGTCTGTCCCTAGTTCCCCTTAAGAAGATACTGGTGGGTCTTCTTGAAGTAGTCAGTATCGTGAAGATGCTCCCCTGGTACTGATAAGCAGGGATTTTGAGGCTTTTGACCCACTGACAATGAAGGATCCGTGATGCACATCCAAACCAAGATAATGAATGACTTGGTGGGGAGCTTCAAGATGATGGTGCTCCCAGGAATCGGTTGCCGTTCTCCTTCTAGGTGGTGGAGGTTGCAGGTGTCCGAGGTGCTATCAAAGAAGGCTTGGTGAATTGTTACGCTGCACACTGAAGTGACGATGAGATGGTGGTGAAAGGAGTTGATATTTCCTGGGGTGGGATGGGATATCAATACAGCAGACTGCTTTGTTCCACGTGGTGTTGAACTTCTTGAGTGGTGTTGCAGCTGCACCAATTCAAGCAAGTGGAAAGGATTCCATCACCCTCCTGTAGGAACTTCAGGACACTTTATGTAGCTCAGGGGACCACATGTGTAAGAAGTGTCTGCAGCTGCTTGAACTTGAGCTCAGGATTTCTGAGGCTTCAGAGGAGCAGAATTCAACAGGGAGGATGAGAATTTCCTGAATCATGCATTCCAGGCATGGTCACCCCACAGGCAGGAAAAATTCAGGATAGTGGAAGGGTGGTCATCAGGAAGAGTAAGAAGAGGCAGGAAGTGCAGGCATCTTCAGGGTATGTGTCACTCTCAAATAGATACTCAGCACTGGAGACTGCTGAGAGTGGCAAGACAGCGAAGTCATGCGATCCAGACCATGACATCAATGGGCGAGGGACTGCACAGGAGGCAACAGGAAAGAACAGAAATGCAACAGGAATGCACCCAGGGGTGTGGGAGATGAGCATGATCCGTGGTGCTGGGATGGAAGCGAGTATTGTCAAGGGTGTGAGAGGGTTGAGAATTCTCAGGGGTGCGAGGGTGTTATTTATTGTAGGGCGTGAGGGTATTGAGTATTGGTGGGTGTGCGATGGGGTTGAGTATTGGTGGGGTTGCGAGGGGGTTGAGCGTTGTTGGTGGTGTGAAGGTGTTGAGTATTTTTAGGGGTGCAAGGGGGCTGAGCATTATCGGGGATGCGAGGTATTTAAGTAATGTCGGGAGTGCGAGAGGGTTGAGTATTCTCGGCAGTGCGAGAGGGTTGAGTATTGTCGAGAGAGGGTTGAGTACTGTCGGGAGTGCGAGAGGGTTGAGTATTGTCGGGGGTGCAAGGGGGGCGAGCATTGTGAGGAGTGCAAAGGGGCTGAGTATTGTCGGGAGTGCGAGAGGGTTGAGTATTGTCGGGAGTGCGAGAGGGTTGAGTATTGTCCAGAGCACAAGAGGGTTGAGCATTTCCAGCAGTGCGAGGGGTTTGAGTATTGTCAAGGGGATGAATGGTTGAGTATTGTCTGGGGTGTGAGGGGGCTGAGTACTGTTGGGGGTGTGTGGGGATTGAGTGTTGTCAGGGGTGTGAGGGCATTGAATATTGTCGAGGATGTGTGGGTGTTGAGTATTGTCGGGGCTGTGAGGGGGTTGAGTATTGTCGAGGGTGTGAAGGAGTTGTGTATTGTTGGGGGTGTGAGGGGGTTGAGTATTGTTAGGGGTGTGAAGGTGTTGTGTATTGTCAGGGGTGTGAGGGGGCTGAGTATTGTCGAGGGTATGAGGAGGTTGTATATTGTTGAGGGTGTGAAGGGATTGCGTATTGTCGGGAGGTGTGTGGGGGTTGAGTGTTGTCAAGGGCGTGATGGAAGTGAGCAGTGTCAATGGGATGAACAGCGTTTGTAGAGGGTGAGCATTGTCAGGGGTGTGAAGGGAGTGAGCAGTATTGGCAAAGGGGTTGAACAATGTCTGGAGGGGGTGAACATTTTTCTCTGTGCAGAGAGGGGTGAACATTGATTTGGGTAGGGGGAGAGCATTGAAAGGCACATAGGATGTGTGAGCATTGTCAGTGGTGTGGGTTTGGGCATCGTCAGAGACGCGAGGAGGAGGATGATCATTGTTGAGGTTGCGGAGGGGAGTAAACATTCTTTTGGATGCAGGGGAAGCATTTTCAGGGTGCAGGAGGGTGAGTATTCTTGGGTGGTGTCGGGGGTGAGCATTGTCAGGGGTGCAAGGGGGTTAAGCATTGTCGGGGGGAGTGAGGGGGTGCGCATTGTCGGAGTATAAGGAGGCTGAGCATTGTTGGAGTGCGAGAAAGTTGAGCATTGTTGGAGTGCGAGAAGGTTCAGCATTGTTGGAGGGAGGGCGTTGAGCATTGTCGGAGTGTGAGGGGGTTGAATATTGTTGGAGTGTAAGGGGGTTGAATACTGTCAGAGTATGAGGGGGGTGACCACTGTCATAGTGTGCGAGGGGTTGAACAATGTTGGAGGAAGAGGGGGTTAGCATTGTCAGAGTATGAGGAGATTGATCATTGTTGGAGTGTAGTAATTATGGTTTTGTTAAATGTTGGAAACCTTTACAAATAATCTTGTGCTGTAAGATCACATGATCTGTGTAAACCAATGTGTTAGCAGCGCGGGCTACCTCCACAGTCGGTATAGAGATAGAGATGGAGTTGAAAGCACAGGTGTAGTTGCAGCTGGCTGTATTGTAAGTGAACCTAATGTTTCCACTAAGAAAGTTGTCTGCAGATCAACTCTGTTACAAATAGGTGACAAGGCTACACTACAACAAACTGGCGATGAGTATAAATCAGGATAAATCAAGATAAATCGGAATCAGTACTGTACCTTGCCCAGCGATTGTATTTAATCAATGTTCATTTAAAATAACAGAAGATATACTCACCCAAAGTGCCACAATTTGGTAGAATTGATCCCTTTGAGCTAGCCACAGACAATTGGTCTCAATATATGTTCGTCTCTCAAGCAAACAAAATCACGGGGGAAGAGAAGAGGTGAGCGAAGTGGGAAACAGCCCCCACTAACCGAAAAATAAGAAGAAATAATTTAGCAGCTAAATCAAAGAGCAACTTTAATCGATGTGGAAACAATCAGTCTTTTAGCGATTGGCAATTTTAAAAAGTAGAATGTTAATTTTCTCACAGAAGTGGACATATAATGAGACAATACAAAGAGAGATTTAAACAGGCTTGCAAACAACAGAAGAAGCCCAATGAAATCTACAGCATAGAAGAGCCTGAAACAACAAATTCTGACAAATTCTGACATTTATTCATTGTTTAACGTGAAAGTTGGGAGGACAGAGCCAATTTTTGTTATAGTACAAGTGAATGGTAAACCAGAAAAAATGGAAGTAGGCTTGTAATTAGACAACACACTTTCAGGTATTTAAATAATGGTGAACATCAATTAAATTCGGAACAAACATCTGACAAGTTGAAAACGTACACAGGCGAAGAAATCCAAGTAAAAGATATCAGCAGAGCAACAATCCATTAGAGAAACCAATTGGCACAGCTACCAGTGATGGTATTGAGAGGCAGAGGATCAAGCCTTCTAGGGTGAAACTGGTTAAGGGAAATCAACTTTGATTGGCCAGTGAGAGATTGGCCAAAAGGAAACTGGAAAAGTTCATGTCTTGAAAAAGAAACAAGGCAAAGTGTGGCAGAAAGAACCTGGAGAGTCCAAGGACTGCAACAGGATGAAAAAGGAATGTGTAAGGACTTAACAACCTGAAGAAATGAAATCAACTGAAACAAAAATATGGAAGAACAGCAGAAGAAACTCAAGGAGGCCCTGCTGAATGTCAGAATTCAAGACGAAGTGAGTAACTTTCACAAGGAAAAGGAAAACCACACACTACAAGATTCCCTCAGGTCAAAGTTTGTGCCTCTAGAACAGTATGAAGAGAAACAGAAAGAATTCAGCATCTCTCTAAACAAACTGAAGAACCAGTTTGCAGAAAAGACACATCAATGTTAAAGTTTCCAGGAGGCAGCCAACAAATACAAAAAGAGCTGAAGAATCAGCTAAATGAAGTCGAAGAGCCTTTGAAAACAAAAACTGGAGAGCTTTCCAAGAGGCAAGCAGATAATAAAGTTTTGGGAGACTCAGCTACTGAACTAAGACAAGTTGAGGTTTCATCTGAGAGAAGTCTGGCTGACAGTGAAGTCAGAATGAAGGACAAGACTAAACTCTGTGGTAGAACGAAGAAGACAAAAAGGAAGAAGTTTCCGAAAAGACAATAATTATGGTGTCTGGTAGCACCTATAAATCCTTGAAGGAGACAATGAACAAATTATCGAACTGTGCCTACTTTGATATTATTCCAGTCCCTCACAATGGTTTGCTGGATGATGATGCTGAAGATAAAATCAAAGAGGTACAAGCTACTTCCAAGGCCTTATCTGGGAAGAATTGTAGACAAATATGAAGAAGTTAATAGGTGATCTGTTGGAGACCAAGCCTGCACGCTTTCTTTTTCACTACAGGACGATCCCCCACACAACGATAGGAGCAACACCTGCAGAATTGTTAATGAGTTGCTGTCTTAGGACAAGACTGAGCCTAATATTTCCAAATTTGGAGGGGAAGGTGGAAAAGAGTCAAGGAAACTGAAAAGCTACGCATGACTTGCATAATCATGAGAGACAGTTTATTGTTGTAGAAGCAGTATTTGTGAAGAACTTCGGTGGAGGACCAAAGTGGTTACCGGGTAAAGTAAGTTCAGTGACCAGACCATTATCATACCACATGGAAGTGGAAGGCCAGAACACCCATAAGCATGTGGATCATTTAAGAAAAAGAGAGAGATGTAACCATTACTGAACCAGTGTTTCCTGCTGAAGCTTCTCAACCAAGGATTGGCATGCCTGGTGTCCCTACCAGAATGGAAGACACTGATCTGCAAGTGCCCACCCACCAAGGTACCTGATATTCATGCAGTTCCAGAGAATGTGGTTCCTGAAAAAGAATCTGAAGTTGTGGAGCTGCAACTTTCCACACGAATCAGGAAACCACCTGAAAAACGGAACTTGTAAATTTCATGACCTGTGTAAGTGTTATAATGCCGTGAGATAAATATACTTGTAAATACAATATGTACAGCAAAGTTAAAGGGGGAGGAATTTAGTAATTATGGTTTTGTTAAATGTTGGACTTTATATTTAAGAATAGTCCTGTGATGTAAGGTCACATGATCTGTGTAAACCAATGTGTTAGCAGTGCAGGCTACCTCCACAGTCAGTGTAGAGATAGAGATGGAGTTGAAAGCACAGTTGCTGCTGGTTTAATTGTAAATAAACCTAATGTTTCCACTAAAAAAGTTGGCTGCAGATCAACTCTTTTACAAATAGGTGACAAGGCCATGCTATAACACTGAGTATGAGGAGGTTGAGCATTGTTTAAATACCAGGAGGTTGATCATTGTCAGAGTGCGAGGAGGTTGAGCATTATCGGAGTGTGAGGGGGTTGAGAATTATCAGGGGTGTGAGGTAGGTGAGCATTATCAAGGGGTGCAGGGGATAATCAGTGTCAGGAGGGTGGGTGCGGGGTGATGGCCATCGTCAGGAGGGTGGGGTAATGAGGGTGAGCAATGTCAGGTGTATGGGGGCATGAGCACTGTCAGATGGTTGGGGTGGGGTGGGATGGGGTGAGGGATTGAGCAGCGTCAGAAGGGTGGGGTAAGGGGGGTGAGCAATGTCAGGTGTATGGGGGCATGAGCACTGTCAGGTGGGTGGGTGGGGTGGGGTGAGGGAGTGAGCAGCGTCAGAAGGGTGGGGTAAATAGAGTTGAGAGGGTGGGGTAAGGGGGTTGAGCAATGTTCGGGGTGCCGGGGGTGTGAGATGTATCAGGGTTGCCCTGGGCACTGGAGTTCTTTGACAATCCACCTGATTTACTTAGAGCTGCACTCCTGAGCAGGTTTTAGGACAGCTCTAAGTAAACCAGTGTGAAAAACAGCGTGAGTATAGGAAAAACAAACCAAGTTTACATGGTGACAGGTCACTCCAGCACCCTCAATGAGGCCATGCACAGAGCCATTTCTGGTGTACAGGAAGTTCTGGGTTCAGGCCTAACTTGGCTCCCCACAACTTTGAATGTCTCCACATTCACAGCTATTGGGATCTGAAGAACTGGGCCAATGTCTGCAGAAGTGATAGGGAATGACAAAAGGGGGATAGGCTGGCAGTACTAATTAAGAAGACATTGTAGTGCTTGAAAGAGGGGATGTCCTTGAGGAGGCAAGGACAGAACACATTCAGTTAGAGTTGAGAAGCAAGAAATGTAAGATCACACTGCTGGGTTATTCTATAGGCCTCCAATTAATGTTAGACAGCGATAGAGGAGCAACCTTGCAGGGAAATACCAGAGATGTGCAAGAACTGACGAGTGGTAATATTGGGGGGCTTTAATTACGCAAATAATGATTGGGATGGTGTTAAAGGGAAAGGAGCGGGAGGAGTTTCTGAAATGTGTTCAGGAGAATTTCCTTGACCAGTGTGTCCTTGGACCAACTAGAAAGGAGGCATTGCTGGATTTGGTGCTGGGGAACAAGATGGATCCTCCACCTCACCTGCTGTTGTGGGGTTAACAGCTATTATGCTAATAGCTAGAGTGTGTCATCAGTGATGTCAGATGATGCTAGATGACGTGTAACCGGAGCCTGAAGGAAGAAAATTTCAATGGAAGCTTATAAATAGTGTAAATATCAATAAATGTTCACTGGTTTGCAATAGCATGGCTTCTATCCCTTTTCTATCGATGACACCCAGAACTTAGTCGTGATATGAATACTCGGTGGAGCCAAATGGAACCACAAATTGTTACTGGAGTCTTGTCACAGCCAAAAGTAGGGGGGCAGAGATGTGGAAAAAACCTTACCCCTTCCCAAACCCCTGAGCCATGCAGAGGGCTTTGACCAGGCCACACACTGTATCAATTGACACCACCACTTCCACCACTACCACCCGCCTCTGGATTTGTGGAGAACCAAATAAAGGTCAGGTCACTGTGCTATTACACGCAATCAGTAGCAAAACTGTTATGTTTTTGACTGTGGGTCCACTTTACTTGCGAACCAGCTGCACACTTATCTGTCAGCGGGCGAGTCGATTGCAATATACAGCAGATGCAGAGACCAATATGAAATGAAGCAGATACTATTTATTTACACATACAACATAGCTTAACACGATATGTGCTTCCCCAGCCAGACCCTACTCTGGACTAATATTTACATGATAGCCTGCGCTACACAGCTATTGGGTCTTTCGGTCACGTGATCAATCTGTTCACACTCTCTTAAAGGTGTAATACACCTCAGATTACCACAAGAACCAAAGACATTTCAATAAGGCAGTGGGTCAATGAGGAAACCGCTTGACACACAGAAGTCTTTAAGGCCAATGAGTTCTATTTTAGTTTGATATTGGTACAGACCGGGAAAAGTTCGACAGAGTCACCCAAAACTCTGCAGCAAGTATTAATTCCTTTGAAAAGGATTGTTATAAGCTACCAATTTAGGGGAGATGACAGGCCACCCCAGAACGCCCGCCAGTGAGCAGAGTGGAAAAGACAGGGTGTAGTCATGCTATTGTTAGCTGTTTCTGTTGTAATGGGAAACAATCACATCGCCACCACACCTGTCCAGCCATTAATGCAGAGTCTGCATCAACCGAAAGCTTTCAGCTTCAGGTCAAAAATTTAAAGGTGCACTACTTCAACAACAGCACTAGATGAATATCAACCACTTTTTTTTAGCTGAGGTCACAGAATCCAAAGAGCATTTTTGGACTGCCAAAATAATGGTTAATGGCCACAAGGTGACTTTTAAATTGGATACAGGAGCATGAGTGTCCAATCTCTCTGATAACACACCTGGCTGAAACCTGGGTTCCTCCAGCTGTCCACCATCCAAATCCATGGCCCAGGATCACTCTAGTGAAGGTACAAGGCCAGATGACTGCCGCTCTTCATTATAAAGGAAGAGAAATTACTGAAGCCCTTTAAGTCACCCACAATCAGGAGTCCTCCCCACTGAGCCACAGAGCTTGCACTGACCTGTTGCTTATTTGCAAGATAGATGAGCTGGTCAATCAAGATAAAGCTGACAAGTTCAGGAGAGAATTCCCTAAATTGTTCACTGAACTTGGGAAGCGACAAATAACATAGCAGGTCACCTTGGAACCAACTGCTAAGCCGGTGTGCTTATTTACCCCACAGATGGCTCTGCAACCTCTCTTACAAAAGGTCAGGAAGGAGACAGATATCATGCTACACCAGGGGGTGATGTAACCTGCCACCCAGTCCACTTCTTGGTGCTCCTGCATGGTGCCCATACCTAAACCTAACAGTTCGTTGCATATTTGTGCCGACCTTACACAATTCAATAAGGCAGCAGAAAAAGAAATTCACCCCATAAAATCCATTGACGAGAGTTTGGCAAAGCTCACAGGGAGCTCAGTCTTCACAAAATTAGATGCTAACATTGGCTTTTGACAGCTTCCACTGGACAAAGAATCCAAACTCTTAACCATGTTCATCAGTCCTTTTGGAAGATATTCTTTTAATCACCTTCCATTTGAAATTGCCTCAGCATCCGAAATCTTCCAACGCACCATGACAGGCATCTTGGAGGGCTTTGAAGGTCTCATTTATCATATGACTCCACCACACCGGAACACGATGCCAGAGTACAGACAGTACTGCGACATCTGTGGGCTGTGGGTCTCACAATAGACCACAAGTGTGAGCTTTCCAATCTGCCATCAACTTCCTGGGCCACATTGTCAACACTTCAGAAGTCAAGGCAGATCCCCAAAAGACAGGCACCATTGAGAATTTCCTGCTACCCCTTAATGTGACTGAACTCCAATGCTTTATGGGAATGGTTAACCAGTTGGGCAAGTTTCTGCCCAACCTGGTGCACAATAACAAACCTCTGAGACAGCTTTTAAAACAGGACCAGGTTTGGTATTGGGACGCACCAATAAAGGGCCTCTGATGCGATAAAGCACATGCTCACATCTACCCAAACCCTGGCCCACTATGACCTAGAATCCTAGAATCTCCCACTTACATTGCAGCCACAGCCATTGGCTTAGGAGTGATTCTATTTTAAATCCAGAGCAATGGCTCCTGACGGCCAGCCTACTATGCCTCCAGGGCGTTAATGGATATTGACCAGCAGTATGCTGTCATTGAGAAAGAGGCCCTGGCAGTCACATGGGCCTGTGAGATGTTCCCTGATTATGTCCTCAGACTCAGACTCACCATACAGATGGATCACAAGATGTTAGTAATCCTCCTTAATACCAAGGAGATGGCAGAAATGCCAGAGGTTCTGATCACGCCTGATGTGCTTTGACACTACCACAGAATACATTCAGGACAAATTCCAGACCTCGGCTGATGCTTTATCCAACATCCCTGTGGGGAGGCCAGCAAGGAATGATGTCTCCTTTGGGCGCAATTTTCCGAGCCTGCTGGCGGTGGGCATGATAGGTGGCATGCGTGGAAAATATGGCGCAACCTGCTTTACGACAGTGTGAAGGCAGGTCGCGATCGTCTGCTCAGCCTGCCAAAGGTGGGCAGCGTTTTCGGTCGGCGAGGAGCTAATTGTAATACATCAGCATATAACTAAAACGTCATCCTGCCAGGCTCTTGGAACCCACCGTATCGTCCGTCCACATCGTGGGGAAAGCATGTCAACATGTTTCACAATGGTACACAGGTGACGTGCACTTGGCGACCTTCAATCTGGGGGAACTGAGGTGTGTTCTCTGCAGCTCGCCCGTTGTTTACAGGACTCAGGGGTGCTCAGGGCAAGTGCTGGCCAACCTCGGAGGTGACTGTTGAGTGGTGTCCGGGGGCAACTGCTGGCCAGCTGCGGAAGCGACTGCTGAGGAGTAGGAGTGTCCAGAAACAAGTGCTGCTCAGCCTCAGAGGCGACTGTTGTCAATGGGGGGAGGGAGGGTCAAGTGCTGCCCTGGTGCTGCATCCCGCAGACAGGTAATCGAGGTGGGGGTCAGGGTAAGTGAGGGAAATGGCCACGCATTAGGGACACCTGTATAAACTAACCATGCCTCTGCAACTGAGACAGATCAGTTGCAGCCACAGTGATATGATTGGGGTCAGGCTCCTAGCCTTCCTACCCATGCAAGCATCATGGAGGCACCAAAGGGACACCAAACGCTCCAACCCCACTCCCACTCCCCAGCCCCCCGGCACAGACTTCGAGTCCGCCACCACTTTATTGGACCGTGGAGCAGTTGGACTGCACACGTTGTACAATCTCCTCGCCAACGCTGGCCATGTAGCAGTCACTGCTGGGGGCGCTCACAGCCCCTTACAGTCTCAGCATCCCGGTTTGGACCAGTGTCCCCCATGTCGCAGGTTGACAGGGCAGCCATGCAGCGCACTCATCTCTGGCCGCCCGAGAGGTGACCAGCACTCTTCAGGAAGCGTTAAGGGGCGGTCATACAGGGCCAGGAAAGGTGCTAAGTACAACCATGATAACCACGTCTCTCTCTCTTTCATGCTGCAGGAGGACCACATTAGCATCATGGATCCGCGTGACCTAGCTGTATGCCTGATGGCCTACAGAGACTGTAGAAGACGGAGGAGAGGGTGATGGAGGCACCTGACCGCGCAAAGGCAGGAACAGCAACCTCAGGAAGAAGGGACAGCAGGGGGTCCCACACAAGCTGCCCAGGAGCGACAGCAAGCTGTGGCTGGTCAGTGCCCAGCGACACCCAGAGTCTATAGACACCGCCTGCCATTCCTGCGGATGACTGAGAACCAGTGTCGCTGATGACTGCGCATGTCTTGGGACCTGGTGGCTCACATCTGCCACTTACTGCAGGACTTGGCACCAAGGGGACATGGAGGGCATCCACTGCCAATGGCTGTGAAAGTGACTGCGGTGCTCAATTTCTATGCCAGTGGCTCCTTACATGGCTCCACAGGTGCCCTCTGTGGGATTTCACAATCCACCACCCGCAAATTTATCCATGAGGTCACAGATGCCATCTTCTCCATGGCACACAACTTTGTGCATTTCGCCCAGGACCGGGACAGCCAGGATGCAAGGGCCATTGGATTCACCCTGATCTTGGGATTCCCACAGGCGCAGGGTGCGATTGACTGCACTCATGTGGCGCTCAGGTCTCCGTCGCTGCACTCGGTGAACTTCATCAACCACAAGGGATTCCACTCACTGAATGTGCAGCTGGTGCGACCACCAGAAATGCATCCTGCAGGTGTGCAACCGGTTTCCAGGGAGTGTACACGACACCTACATCCTGAGTTGTTCGCAGATCCTTGCAGTCTTCCAGTGTCTACAGAGGCTGCAGGGATGGCTCTTCAGGGACAAAGGCCGTGGCTGATGACACCCGTGCGGCAGCCTCAGACTGCAGCAGAGCGACTCTATAATGATGCTCATGCAGCAGCTCGCAGCTTGGTGAAGCAGACCATCGGGATGCTGAAGATGTGGTTCCAGTGCCTGGACTGGTCTGGTGAAACCCTGCAATACAGTTCACAGAGGGTGACACGCATCGTCATTGTCTGCTGCGCCCTTTACAACCTGGCACTCCAATGGGGAGAGGAGCTGGCTGAGGAGGAGATTGAGGAGCTGGACATCTCCTTGGATGAGGAGGACACCGATAGGAATGAGGATGAGGAGGTCCTCGGTGGTGACGATGATGGGGATGAGGCTCTCACACTGGCTAGATGAGGCAGGCGCACTTGGGAGGCTGTCATAGATTTGTGGAGGATGATGATGATATGCAGTGAGGTGCCCCCATAGATCCTCACATCGTAGTTGTGAATGTTTGACTCCAGTCTGGCTTATGGCAGTGCCAATACCCACATTGAGAATGTTCCTGTCATGCAGATGCAGTGGAGGCCCTAATAGTCGCTCGATTGCAGTGAGGACACTCCATAGATCTTCACATGGCCTATGAGAATGTCTGACTCCTGTCTGGCCGAGGGCAGCTCGCTTGCACTCTATGATCAGGGCCATCTCAGAGACGCAACCGTGAAACTTTAGATGCATTTGATTTTGTGACTGCCTTCAGCCCTTCAGGAGCTGGTGCACAGTATCACTGGTCTCAGATGCTGGTGTGATAGGGGCCAGCTGAGAGCTGAGGTGCTGAGAGCACACAGAGGGAATGAGGGAACTTTGTGTGCCTGCCCACTACATTCTGGCAGCAATGACCAGCACTAATGAGTTGCAGGCTTCAGTAATGTTTCCAGGGAGTGTGAGGCTGGACCATCAGTTTGGTCTGAAGGCTGCACAGAGCACAGGGAAGAGGCTCTGGACTGAGACACCTGCCTTTTATCTTGTACAGAAAGGGTTCACATCTGAGTGACATGGACACTGCTCATCAGAACAAGGAGCCACAGGCAGGGAGACATTCTTAGGGGTTTATTGACCATAGTTAACAGTATGTACAAGTGATCAACGCCAGTAACCAGGCTGTGCAACTACTTTTATTTAACTTTCCTAACCCTGCCGCTACGTCTTGGTGTTCCCCGGACATCCATGACAGAGGTGGGATAAACCAGGGAACTACAGGCCAGTCAGTCTATCCTCAGTGGTGGGGAAACTATTGGGAGCAATTCTGAGGGACAGAATTAATCTACACTTGGAGAGCCAGGGATTAATCAAGGACAGTCAGCATGGTTTTATTAAGGGGAAGTCATGTCTGACCAATTTGATTGAATGTTTCAAAGAGGTGACCAGGTATGTAGATGAGGGCAATGCATTTGATGTAGTCTACTTGGACTTCAGCAAGGCTTTTGATAAGGTCCCGCATGGGAGACTGATAACATGGGATCCAAGGCAATTTGGCAAACTAGATCCAGAATTGGCTGAGTGGCAGGAAGCAGAGGGTGATGGTCGAGGGGTGTTTTTGTGACTGGGATGTCTGTGTCCAATGGGGTTCCACAGGGATCGGTGTTGGGTCCCTTGCTGTTTGTGGTATATAGACTTGAATGTAGGAGGGTTGATCAGTAAGTTCGCGGATGACATGAAAATTGGTGGGGTGGTAAATAGTGAGGAGAATAGCCTTAGATTACAGAAGGATATAGATGGGCTGGTCAGATGAGCTGATCAGTGGCAAATGGAATGTAATCCGGATAAATGTGAGGTGATGCACTTGGGCAGGACAAACAAGGCACTGGAATACACAATGAATGGTAGGACCCTGGGAAGTACCAAGGATCAGAGGGACGTTGGTGTGCATGTCCACTGGTCCCTTAAGGTAGCGGGACAGGTAGATAAGGTGGTTAAGAAGGCATATGAGATACTCGCCTTTATTAGCTGAGGCATAGAATATTAGAGCAGGGAGGTTATGCTGGAACTGTATAAAACATTGGTTAGGCCACGGCTAGATTATTGCATGCAGTTCTGGAATCCGCATTATAGGAAGGATGTGATTGCACTAGAGAGAGTGCAGAGGAGATTTACCAGGATGTTGCCTGGGCTGGAGAGTTTTAGTAATGAGGAGAGATTGGATAGACTGAGGTTATTTTCCCTGGAGCAGAGGAGATTGAGGGGGGATATGATTGAGGTGTATAAAATTATGAGGGGCATAGATAGGGTAGACAGGAAGGAACTTTTCCCCTTGGTGGAGGGATCAATAACGAGGGGCATAGATTTAAGGTAAGGGTCAGGAGGCTTAGAGGGGATGTGAGGAAGAATTTTTTCACCCAGAGGGTGGTGGGAATCTGGAACTCGCTGCCTGAAAGGGTGGCAGAGGCAGAAACCCTCATAACATTTAAGAAGTATTTGGATGTGCACTTGCAATGCCATGGCATACAAGGCTATGGGCCCAGTCCTGGAAAATGTGATTAGAATAGTTAGGTACTTGTTTGACTGGCACAGACTAGATAGGCCGAAAGGCCTTTTTCTGTGCTGTAGACCTCTATGACTCTATGACTATGAGGTGAAGGCAGTCTGCTGACTGTGACGCCCTGTCTGTGATGATTTTGGCGGGCGTCCTCTGGAGGGCCAAGACCTGGAGGGCCCCGGCCTGCTTTCGGGGTCCTGCTGTGTGGTAGTGGCACCCTCCTTGGCCTGTGAAGCTGGCGCTGCGGAGGTCACAGGAAGAGGGGATTCAGATGGGCCGGACACTTCTAGTGTCACCTGGATGGATGGTCCTGGAGTGTGCACCAGCTGATCCTTCCCCCTGTGGGTGCCCAAGGGCCCCTGGCTGACTCTGTGAGCGGAAGGGGTAGTGGAGTGAGTTCGAGCTGCCCAGCACCCCTCTCACATACACACTGTTGGAGGCCAAATATGGCATCAGCGATGGAGTTAAACCCGCGCAGCAGTGCAGGAGTGATATTCTGGACCAAGGTTTCCATGGTGGCCGCCATCCTGCCAGTGTTGACCTCGGTGCATTGCACTGCCGGCATATCACCTCCTCAGCTGAAGATAGACCCACTCCTCCATTGTGCCTTGCAATCTGAGGAGTGCAGCAGACATCCCTTCCTGTTGTTCCCTAGCTTGCCTTTTGTAGGGGGTGGCGGTGTGTGTCAGCTCCACCTCTGACTTCTGAGCGGTTTGAATCGCTCCCACTCCCTGGTTTCTAGACCTTGGACTTATTTGGGGGTTGTGACAAAGTGCAGCAGACAACTGGTTTTGGTGCAAGAAAAAAACTGAGTTTATTGAAGTCACAAATGAACTTATAACATTAGGATTACACTGAGATTATACAGACTTACAAAGTACACTTAGTTAAGAATGGGGAACACACGGCATAATGAGGGAAAATCATGCTACTAATCCCCTTACCCTTGTCCCACCCCCAAAACCTAACTAAATCGAACTAGGAGAGGTCAGGTATCATGCTCACCAACCCAGGGTTCCTTGACAGTTCGGAATCCAGCCAGGTAAGCCGGTTGCAGTTTTGGGGTACGCTCTTTGTGTCTTCTGGGGCCTGCCGTCCCCACATGGTCCTGGTCTGTGGAATCTGCGAAGGTCCTTCAGTTGAGTGGAGGACGCGGTTGTGGGTGGTTGATCTTCGTGGAGGGCTGCGGTTGCAGCCTTGTTGTCTTTTGTTGAGCCTGCCACCCCGTGCCCCTCGCCGTGATGTTGCCTGCGGGCCTGCAAACCTCCAGATCTTCTTGCTTAAACTCTGTTTCAACCGTTTCAAAACTGCCCACCCTCCTGCTAGCTGGTTTCTCTCTCCCTCCTTCATAACTGACTGGGCCAGTTATACTGTCTTTCAAATTTTTTATCGGAATCAAAATCAAGGTTAGTTCTTTGTTTGACTTTGGTGAGCTTCCCCCGGTGATTGTTGTCTCGCACGATGTTTATCATTGTCTTCCTGCCCCTGTAACTGGTTTTGAACTGAAAGCCATTGTATATGTGGAGTATTGATGGGTTCGCATAATTGCATTGATTGTGCCTTCCTGCCTTAGTAGTTAGTAGCGATTATTTATGCAAGATTTTGATGGGCTTCAGTTTCGTGTAAGATGAAGTCTTTCTCTGGTTTGATTGTTTTAAAGGGAAGAATGCATAATCTGTCTCCTCTCGTTGTCTGGTTTCAGGCAAAAAAAACCCACACTGCACTCAACAAGCCCGGGCATGTCCAGTTTCAGGCCTTCATGGGCCTAGCCTCCTGTCTGCAGGGTTTTACGCTTAACTCAGCAGTTTAAAAGTCCAAAAGTTATATCCTTGTTGATGATATGAAAAATGTGGGAATTTTGAGAACCCTTCACTTTGCAGCTCCAGCAACTGTGACATGACCGAGTCTAGAGGCTCGTGTCATCTGACTTGGATTCAGCAACATTCTAGCCTCCAGCAATCCTCCGAGTGCCGGGGATCTGGGAAGTCCTTGCCTCTGTCTGCTCTGTATCAAAAAGTGTGATGTGCTCACCAGATTGTGATCCCGGGGCTACTCTAAAGCTAGGCCCCACCGAGGTGTGTGTCTCTGTGCTGGTGGAGGGCGTGGGTGAGCGCTGTGACAGGACTTCAGGGAGGATCCCTCCAGAATCCTCTTCAGAGTTTCTTCGAAGCTTGATTGGAGGCCCTGAGTCATGGACTCTGTTGGCTGTTTGGCAGATGTGCCTGCGAAAGCAAGGGGAGATAATTAGTGCAGGGCAGTGGCCTGTGAAAGAGGACACATCACTCACGGCATGGTTTTCTGATGGATGTTGCACTGCTGGATCCTCACTTGGTAGAGCAGCGCCAACCTCACCGTCAGCACAAGGCTGGTCTCGGTCATCGCCAGCCAGCTGGATGGCTCTGTTTTCTAATTCTGTCAGAACTTTGATCTCCAGCATCCCTCCACCTGTCTGCAACCTTTCCCTCCTGTTGTAAGCCAGTTTGTCTTGCATGGATAGAGATGGGGAGACTGTATCAGGACTCCTGCCAGGCCACATAATAAGTATGCCTGGCCTGTGTGGGTGGTGAGTGGCCCAACAGAAGGGGTACCACTATTGTGACCGGATGAAGACAGTGACGGTGTGTGTGTATGAAAGAGTAAATGGTGATGTCCCTTGCACTGGCAGTGAGTGAGAGCCCTGTGGATGTGTGATGGGTTTGTGAGTGTGTAAGTTGGGATTGATGAAAAGAGTGACTTATCCTGGCTGAACAGAGGAGATTATTCATCCTTTTGCGACATTGGGTGGCTCACCTCCTCTGCAGGGCATTTGCGCTGACCACCACTGCCACCACCATCCAAGCCGGGTTGCTGACTTTGTTGCCCATCCTGCGGCCAGAGCAGGGGTACAGGACATCCTGGCGGACCTCCACAGCTTCCAGCAGTCGCTCGAGGGACCCGTCGTTGGAGCGGGGGGCTGCAGTCTTTTTTCCTTTGCTTGCCATGTCTCCCGGGCAGCGATGGTGAGCTGGTGGCGATGAGCGCTTTTCTGGCGGCTGTCTTTTAAAGATGGTAGCTGGCAAGATGCAAGAGCAGGGTGATGGTGAGCGGGTGAATGAGAGCCCATCCGCCATGGAAACGGCGAGTTTTGTGGAAGTGAATTTATAATGAGATGGGCTCGGGACGATACGGCGTGAAAACCTGCCATTTCCATCGGAGGATAGGACTCCATTTTGCCCGCAATTCTGCGAAAATTCCACCCTTTGTTGCGGACGTAGAGTCCCATGCTTCTTTGTCAACTAAATTTCTCCCAGCGGCCACTCAAAAATGGGAAGAAATTCATACAGCTCAGAAAGCTGTCGCTGAATGAGGACACATTCAGCATACGTTCCCACTAATTGCATTTTAATGCAATACTTCAAACAACACCATCATCTTAGTCTTATGGATGACCAGCTAGTCGACAACAACTGCATTGTTATTCCCAGGTCCCTCAGGCTGTACATTCCCCAACACTTACACCAGGGTCACCTGGGCATTACCAAGTGCTGGGCATGCGCCCACAAATCCGGCTGGTTGTCTGGTACATCGAAAGCCATTGATGACATGGTTTCTAATTATCCAATATGTGCGATCCATAGACAAGACCACAAGGAACCCTTGATGGCCTCATCTTTCCCACCTCACACATGGGAGAGTGCCTTGGGATGGATCTGTTTATCTTTAAGGGTAAAACTTTTCGTATTGTCGTTGACTACTACTCCTAATGGATTAAGGTCAAGCGCCACACGGCCCTACATTTACGACAGTTATCACTATACTTAAAGAGATTTTTGCCACACATGGCATCATGGATATGGTCATTTCAGATAATGGCCTGTATTTCACTAATGACTGCTACAATACTTCACTGAATTGTACGGTTTCATACACGTCACCAGCTCACCTAGATACCCATAGGCCAATGGCGAGGTCGGTCAAGATCCTGATAAAGAAAAACAACAACATGGACCTGGCCTTGCTTAACTACAAGTCCACACCTTTATTCAACAGTCTGACTCCTTCAGAGCTCCTAATGGGTCAGGGGTTACGTGTTCAGCTCCAGAGTTCCCCGCACACTTTTCGACCAGGTATCACAGAGACCGACTTGGATAGGGTCCAACAGAAGGTGCAATCCAGGCTGTCACCTTCAACCGCCACCATCAGGTGCAGGACAGCCAGCACTCTGTCCTGGGGAGTCTTGTCTGGATCCAGGACCAGAACCAACCTGGCCGAGTTTTGAATCCCTTGGTTCATCCTCGTTCTAATTTAGTCAACACTGACAACCATGTCCTCAGACATAACAGATGGGTATTGGTCTCTACCAGCAAGCAGCCTTTGGATTGACCACCCGGATGAAAGAGAAGATGCCCCGACCACTTCAGTTAACTGTTCACATCCTTCTTCGCAGGATGCCTGTGTTTCTACCTCTCCTCTGAAAGACGTGGTCAGGCAGATTAGTTAAGGCACCGCAGAATCTTTCCCTATCTTTCCTTGACAATGGCCAGGATTTTCCCCTCAGCGATTTGGGAGCGGGGCCCGGTCGCCGAGGGGAAAATGACACGGGATGATGTCGGGAGGCCAATTGAGGCCATTGACAGGCGAGTTAAAGTACTTAAAGACCTGCATGGCCATCCTTAAGGCTGGCGGGCAGGCCAGGAGCCCCAGCGGCCTTCTGATTATTCATGAAACTTCATCCACTGGCGGGATGAAGTTTCATGTCCATTTTGAACAAAAATAATAAAGTTTATGTGTTCTTTTTTAACATGTCCCATCTCATGTGACATTGTCACATGAGGGGGACATGTTAATTTTTTATTGTTTCTATTTTTAAAGTTTTTTCCAATGTCACTATTCTCCCTGAGACAGCACTTAGTCTCAGGGAGCAGTGCGCTCTTTCACACGCTTGTGTGAAAGAGTGCACTTTGACAGTTGGGGAATCCCTCCCCCCACTGCACAGGAAGCACATAACGCTTCCCATCGGGGATGCCGCTGGGCGGGCCTTAATTGGCCCACCCACTCAAAATGGCGGCAGGCCCTGTTTCGGTGGGGCCCGCACGCCCACCAAGGGCAAAATTCTGCCCAGTGACTTTGGGGTGTGGGGATTAAAAGTAGGATAAAAATGTAAATAGTTTATGGGTAGAATGAAAGATTTGGGGACAGATGTAGTATAAAGGGTTAATAGCTATTATGCTAATAGCTAGAATGTATCATTAGTGATGTCAGATGATGCCAGATCACATCTAACTGGAACCTGAGGGAAGAAGGTTCTAATGGAAAAGTCTGTCTCCGTAAATAGTGTAAATAGTCAATAAATTTTCACTAATTTGCAATAACATGCAACCGTCTATCAAACACACCAAAAGCCTAGTCGTGATATTAATACAACTATAAATGGCTCTCTAAAATGACTTCAGCCTCACCTGCTATGATTTGAACAATGGTTAGACTCGGGAAGCTCCAAAATTAATCAGATGCTTGCAGAATCGGCATCCTGGAGGGTGCACCCTCTATTTTTCACCCAAACAAGCCCTGAGACAAGGAAAACAATTTCACTGTACCTGCGTACAGTAGCAATTACCTTGACTAGCTTCAATGACATCTGTGCTTTCCCCAGAGTAGACACCCCTGGGGCTCCAAAATTGAAATTAGCTTGCAGAGTCAGGAATGGGCCATTATCACAGAGACGTGCAGGCAGCCTTCAACATTTTGCTTGCAAACTAATCCTCTTGCATTAGATGTTCTTTCTTCAGAGCTTACCCTGTGCGTTTTATTATAAAACTCAAGATTACCTCAAGTGCAAGCACATTTCTCCACAATAACGCCAATCGGCTCATGGGACCCGACATTAGGTGAACATTAAATGAGCCGACGTGCGATGATACACAGCGCGCGCAATGATGACACCAATGGTGATGTGCACAATGAGGACGACAACAGCGATGATGCGCAACGCACGAGATGATGAGGCCATGACGCGCAACAACACAAAATTAGAAATCACAATGTAATTCAGACAAATCGGCCATGTAAAGGACTTTAAAATGAAATTACATTAGGTAGGGCGATTTAAAGTGAGAAAGTACTGTAATTAGTATCAGTGTTTACGAAGAAAGATGAATCTGACAAGGGATAGGTAGAAGGTAAAGGATGGAGTAAAAACTGATCGGTAAGGTGTACTGGAAAGGCTGGCTATGCTTAGAGTGGATAAGTCACCTGGCCTGGATGGCTTACATCCTAGGTGGTTAAAGAAAGCTGGGATGGAGATAGAGGAAGAGCTTGCCATAATCTTCCAATCTTCCCTAAATACAGGGAAGGTGCCAGAGGATTGGAGTGTGCAAATGTGATGCCTTTAATGAGGAAAGGATGTAAGGACATTCCTAGTAATTACCAGCCGGTCAGTTTAACATCAGTGGAGGTAAGGTTTTAGAAACAATTAGCAGGGCAAATAGTCAACAAGAACTTGAAGAGGTCTGAGTTTTAAGGAAAGCCAGCATGGATTTGTAAAAGGCAGATCATGCTTGAGTAATTGAATTTTTTTGATGAACTACCAGAGATGATTGATGAAGAGCATGCAATGGATGTGGTCTCTATAAATTTTCAGAAAAAAATTAATGAAGTGCCACATATAATTGAAACTCATAGAATAGGAGGATTAAGGACAGAAAAGATCCAGTAATGGTAAATGATTGTTTTTCAGACTGGAGAACGACAGACAATGGTGTCTGTGGTGATGTATATAAATGATTTTGATATTGGAACACAGAGTAAAATTTCAAAATTTGCCTATGATGGCAAACGTGGATGTATGGCAAACAGTGAGGAGATACCAATCAACAACCACAGGACGTAGGCTAGCAGAATGGGTAGACAAGTGGCAGATAGCCTTTAATACAAACAAATGTGAGGTAATGCATTTTGGCAGAAGGAAAAGGGAATGGCAATGCAGATTCAATGGCACAGTTCTAAAGACTGTGTAGGGACAGAGAGACCTGGGACTCATGTGCATAGATCTTTGAATAGATCACTTCATATTCTAACTATCTTACTCAGGAAATATGTTTGTAACTCCCTTTGTTGCTAAATGCTGTAACTCTCCAATGCAATAATATCATAGCCTTGGCACGTCTGACATTGAAAATTTTAGAAGCATAGAATTGAGAAGTTTGATGAGCACATAGAGTCGACACATAGACACCTAAGCTGTGCCTGTCAGTAAGCATAGGTCATAGAAATAGATTGAATCGTAAGGTTAATGTGTGTGCTCATCTTTCCAAATTTTAATCCAACAGTTCCAGGTTGAAGTGCGTGATAAAAAGTGCCTGCTGCAATATTGGCTTGTATTATAGTGAAAGTTGGAAAGAGCTACTTTCTGAGGGTTTAATAGGGTGAGAGGAAATTCTTTTCAGTATGTACAATTTGCTTATCTTGTTGGCATGGTGAAACTCTGGCTAGCCTTTTCTTTGCAATTGTTCTGCTGTCAGCCTATTTTTATAACATGTACCCATGGCTTTTTTCACTCTTTGGCAAATATCCGCCAATTCCTACCAAGCAGACTGTATATTTCTCATGTTGAGAGAGTGCCCTCAAGTCCCAAACTGTGCAAACCATTTTTTTGGTACTTTTTTGCCCAAGAATCTTCAAAGCAGCAAATTTTGCAAATGTAGGAGCTTTGTATTACTAGCCAGTGATTGCTGTCCTTTGTGTTCAGCAACAATAGAGTAACCCCTTTAGAATAAATGCATCGCCATGCAGTCTTTGCCACAGTCCTGATTTTTTTTAATTTTAAAGTTTCTACAGAAAATACTTTTTAAAATGCTATTTTTAGATATTGGGCCATAATTTGCATTGAAGTGACAAGATGGACGGAATTTTCTGTGCCTGCCTGCGTCAGGCATGTTCGGCAGCATGAGTGGACAATATGGTGTGATCGGTTTCTCAACAGCGTGAAACCAGTTCACAGTCGTCCGCTCAGCCCGCCGACGGCAGGCCACTTTTCCCGCCATCGGATGTTGGGAGCCTCATTGTAATACATCAGCATATCATTATCAGGCCAGCCCACCGGAATCGTCCCCCCCGCTGCTGGATCGTCGGTCCACATCAGCAGAAAACACGCCGACATGTTTCACAACAGAGCATAAAAGGCATGCACTTGGCGGCCTGCACTTTGAGGGGAACTCAGACGTGAGTACGCAGTAACATTGTGCAGTGCTCGCCAAGTCGCACGTTGGACTTCAAGCCTGAGGGGCGCTGGGGGTCGTGGTTAAGGGCAACCCTGCCATGGAGGCCATTTGTGGTGGGAGTGGGGCAAGGGCAGCCCTACATTGAGGTGATTTGTTGGCAGGGGTGGGGGGGCAGCAAGGCCAGCCCTGCCGTTGGTGACTTATGGTTGGGTGTGCGGGACAAGGGCAGCCCTGCCATGGAGGCAACTTATTGGAGTGGGGGAGAGGGCAAGGACAACCCTGCTGTTGAATATAGTGCACAAGCATTCGGGGTGGGGAGTAGGGTGGGCGAGGGAATTGGCCACATATTTGGGAAACCTGTAGAAAGTACCGATTCCTCTGCAACTGAGACAGCTCAGGCGCAGCCACAGTGATATGATTGGGGCCAGTCTCCTAGCTTATCTGCCCCTCAAGCAATGCAGTGGCATCAAAGGGCACCAAGTGCTCCAAAGTTTTTCACACCGCCCGTGCCCCCCCACCCCCAGCCCCCTCCGGCACGGACTGCAAAGTAAAGAACGTTTTAGTGGACTGCAGAACAGCTGGACAACTGTGCACTTTGCACAATCTCCTTTTGAATACTGGCCATGGCACAGTCACTGGTGGAGGTGCTCACAGCCCTTTGCAATGTCATCATCCCGGTTTGGACCAGTCTCCCCCATCGTTCAAGCTAACAGTGCAACCTTGCAGTGCGGGTTAGGAGAATGCCTGCTCCTGAGCTGGGAGCACAGCATGCAGTCCAGTGGGCAAAGCTGCCGCCAATTGGTTGGGTGGAATGGGGCGGAGGTGGGTGGGGTTTCAGGCAGTCACGCAGCGCACTAAACTCTGGCCATCCAAGTGGTGGCCAGCACTTTCCAGGAATCATTCAGGGACCTTCACACCAGGACAGGTTCTTAGTACATCCATGCTAATCACATGTCTCTCTCTTCCATCCTGCAGAAGGACTACATCAGGATCATGGAGTCTGGTGAACTAGCTGTATGCCTGATGGCCTACAGAGAGTGAAGACAATGGAGAAGAGAGTGACTGAGGCTCCTGGCTAAGCAGAGGCAGGAGCAGCAACCTTAGGAAGAAGGAGCGGCTGGGACTCCCATACACACCGCCAAAGAGCCACAGAGAGCCATTGCTAGTCAGCGCATAGCGACACCCAAGATCTGTAGACACCACCTTTCATTCCTGCAGATGACCGAGAACCAGTGTCGCTGAAGACTGCACATGCCTAGGGAACTGGTCACTCACATCTGCCACCTGCTGCAGGATTTGGCGCCACGGGGCCATGGAGGGCATCCACTGCCAGTGGTTGTGAAAGTGACCATGGCGCTTAATTTCTATACCAGTGGCTGCTTTCTGGGCTCCACAGGTGACTTCTGTGGGATCTCACAACCCTCCACCCACAAATACATCCATGAGGTCATGAATGCCTTCCTCTCCATGGCGCACAACTTTGTGCTTTTCACCCAGGACCAGGACAGCCAAGTTGCAAAAGTGATTGGATTTGCCCAGACCTTGGGTTTTCCACAGGTTCAGGGTGCGATTGACTGCAGTCATGTGGCCCTCAGGTCTCCATCTCAACAAGGGGTCAACTATGCTAACCGTAAGGGGTTCCATTCACTGAATGTGCAGCTGGTGTGCGACCACCACAAACACATCCTGCAGGTGTGTGCATGGTTTCCAGGGAGTGTGAATGACACCTACATCCTCAGTCAGTCACAGATCCCTGAAGTCTTCCAGGGTCCACAGAAGCTGCAGGGATGGCTCCTTGGGGACAAGGGCTACCTGCATTGGACGTGGCTGATGACACCCATGTGGCAGCCTCAGGCTGCAGCAGAGTGACGGTATAACGAGGCTCATGCAGCAGCTTGCAACTTGGTGGAGCAGACCATCGGGATGTTGAAGATGCGGTTCCGGTTCCCGGACCGGTCTGGTGGAGCCTTGCAATACAGTCCACAGAGGGTGTCACGCATCGTCATCATCTGCTGCGTCCTTTACATCCTGGTGCTGCTTCGGGGAGAGGAGCTGGCTGAGGAGGAGATGGAGGTCTCCTCTGATGAGGACGTTGACAGGAATGAGGGTGAGGAGGTCCTCGGAGGCGATGATGATGAGGATGAGGCCCTCACACTGGCTTGGTGAGGCAGGTGTGCTCGGGAGGCCCTCATAGCTGCTAGATTTTTGGAGGATGATGACAACATGCAGTGAGGTGACCCCATAGATCCTCACATTGCATCAGAACAGATGCAACGGAGGCGAAGGAACTGAGAGAATGGGATGGAGCCCTTACAGGAAGCGGGGTGTGAGGAGCTGTAGTCGAGATAGCTGTGGGAGTCGGTAGGCTTTTAATGGATAATGGTGGACGGTCTATCATCAGAAATTGAGACAGAGAGGTCAAAGAAGGGAAGGGAAGTGTCAGAGATACTTATTCATTATTCATTCCTGTCTGGCGCAAAAATAAAACAGGAAAGGTGGCTCAGCCATGGCTTACATAAGAAATTAAGGATAAATATGTGAAGAGAAAAAGAATAGCGAAGACAAACATAGGTCCCTTACAGTCAGAAACGTGGGAAATTATAATGGAGAACAAAGAAATGGCAGAAGAATTGAACACATATTTTAGTTCTGTCTTCACAAAAGAGGACACAAATAATTTCCCAGAAATGTTAGGGAACCAAAGGCCTAGTGAGAGGGAGGAATTGAAGAAAATCAGTATTAGTAAAAAAAAATTGGTGCTAGAGAAATTAATGGGGTTACAGGCTGAAAAATCCTCAAGGCCTTATAATCTACACCCCAGAGTACTAAAGGAAGTGGCTCTGGAAATATTGGATGCATTGGTGGTCATCTTCCAAAATTCTATAGACTTTGGGGCAGTTCCTACAGATTGGAGGGTGGCAAATGTAACCCCACTATTTAAAAAAAGGAGGGAGAGAAAAAACAGAGAATTACAGACCAGTTAGCCTAACATCAATAGTGGGGAAAATGCTACAGTCAGTTATAAAAGATGTGGTAACAGAACGCTTGGAAAGTATTAACTGGATTAGACAAAGTCAGCATGGGTTTATGAAAGGGAAATCATGCTTAACTAATCTACAGGAGCTTTTGAGGATGTAACTAGTAGAATAGATAAGGGAGAACCAATGGATGTGGTGTATTTGGATTTCAAGAAGGCTTTTGATAAGGTCCCACTTAAGAAGCTAGTGGGCAAAATTAAAGCACATGGGATTGGGGGTAAAATACTGGCCTAGATTGAGAATTGGTTGACAGACCGGAAACAGAGAGTGGGAATAAGTGGATCTTTTTCCGGATGGCAGGCGGTGACTACTGGTGTACTGCAGGAATCAGTGCTCAGGCCCCAGCTATTTACGATATATATAAATGACTTGGATGAGGGAACCAAATGCAATATTTCCAAGTTTGCTGACGACACAAAACTGGGCAGGGTTGCAAGTTGTGAGGAGGATGCAAGAAGGCTTCAGGGCGATCTAGACAAGTTGCGTGTGTGGGCAAACACATGGCAGATGCAGTGTAATGTGGATAAATGTGAAGTTATATGCTTCAGTGTGAAAAACAGAAAGGCAGAATGTTATTTAAATGGTGATCTATTGGGAAATGTGGAAGTCCAAAGGGACCTGGGTGTCCTTGTACACCAGTCAATGAAAGTAAATAGGCAGGTGCAGCAAGCAATTAGGAAGGAAAATGGTATGTTGGCCTTCATTGTGAGAGGATTTGAGTTCTGAAGTAGGGATGTCTTACTGCAGTTATACAGGGCCTTGGTGAGTATTGTATGCAGTTTTAGTCTCCCTACCTAAGAAAGGATATACTTGCCATAGAGGGAGTTCAGTGAAGGTTCACTAGGCTGATACCGGGAATGGCAGGACTGTCGTATGAGGAGAGATTGGTTCGACTGGGCCTGTATTCACTAGAGTTTATAAGAATGAGAGGGTATCTGATTGAAACATATAAAATTATATAAAATAGGGCTAGGCAGGGAGGATGTTTCCCCTGTTTGGGGAGTCTAGAACCAGGGGCCACAGTCTCAGGATACAGGGCAGGCCATTTAGGACTGAGAATTCTCTACCACCAGAAGGCTGTGGAGGTTGGGTCACTGAGTATGTTCAAGAAAGAAATTGATTTTGGATATTAGGGATATCAAGGGGTATGGAGAGAAAGCGGGAATATGGCGTTGAGATAGAGGAGCAGCCATGATCATATTGAAAGGCGGAGCAGGCTCGGAAGGCTGAATGGCCTACTCCTGCTCCTAGTTTCTATGTTTCTAGGTGCATGGCCTGAATTATGGTGTGCAGCTCCTGTTTGTAGACCTGAGGGGCCTTTGTGGCTCCTTGCAGGCATTACCTGTTTTTTACCAGGACCTGATCAAAGTCTGGAACATGATCACCTCGTGCCGCAGCTCTCCGCCATCAGGAGTAGCGGTTATCGTCAGAGAGCTGCTGCTCAGGAATCCACACCTCTACCATTTTCAGTGGCTGGCAGAGAGGAGGGCTATGGCTGCCGGGGTGACCAGGATCAGGGACGTGTTGGGTGGTGGAGGAATGGACTGGATGCTTCTACAAGAGTTGGCGCGCTATGCATCAGTGGACATCTGGCTTGTGGCCAATGCCATCCATGATCTCAGGACAGTCGTACTCGGCCCCGATGTCATACATGGTGTCAAGGACGGTCTGGTGCGCGGTGGTCTTCCGTCCGAGTGTACCCCTGTTTGGAAAGAATTCCACATTGGCCCCAAGCCCCGAGCCAACCCTTGGAAGCCGGAGCCCCACAAACTGAGTCGCCTCGTGGAAATGCCCTCCGTGTCCTTTAGCACGGCTCGGAGGGGTTTCCTGTATGGGTTGCTGCTCCACACCCTTCACTTCCTCACCCTCGCCCAGTGCCCAGGCATGCCCTGGCGTGCCTTGTTGCTGTCCGGCGGTGGAGGTCCTCAATGGAGGGCATCCCCAGTGTCCTCCCCTTTCCATCGGGGACCTGAGGTGGAGGGTGTTGCACACAGCACACAGCAGTCCCATAAAACCGTAGTAATTGTCGGTTCACAGACTCACAAGAAACCTGCGTTTTTTGCAGCCTTGTGGAGTCCGTGGACCACACTTATATAGGTTGTAGTCTGCACCCTCTTTTTAGTTACTTGAAAAACCTTTTGCTTTTGCTTTGTATGTATTTCAGTCCCACGCTCTTGATCTACGGGCACCCGGTGTGGAGGGGGGCAGGGAAGGAGGACCTCCTTTTGAACCTGCTCCTGGGCCTGGCCAAGTTGGCTATTAACAGGTCCAAGCAGCAGGCGATTGAGGGGGTCGTCCAGCCCAACTGTCTGCTCCTCTTCTGGGCTACGTTCACAGTCGGGTGTCCTTGGAGAAGGAGCACACGGTGTCCGCTGGCACAATCGAGGCCTTCCGTGCTCGGTGGGCACCAGAGGGACCGGGGTGTTTTATCAACCCCTTTAATCACTTTTTGGTTTAATGTTTGTAAGCTTCCTTTAAATTTTGTCTTTTGTTTGGGCAATTTCCCTTTAAAGGGCTGCCTTTTAATTTGTCCCCTGATTTGTTAATTTAATTTATTTGATTTGGACTCAAAAGAGTTACCAGTGTTGACCTTGGTGGATTTGCATGCCGGCGCTATCACCTCAGCCTGAAGGCAGATGGACTCCTCCATCATTACTTGCAACTTGAGGAGTACAGCTGACACCCCTTCCTGATTTTCCTGAGCTTGCCTTTGCAACTCCAGCAACTGTGACATGACCAAGTCCAGAAGCTCATCATCTGACTCAGACTTAGCAAATTTCTGCCTCCAGCAGTCCTTCAAGTGTCAGACGCCAGGGAAGTCCCTGCCTCACCTGCTGTGGATCAGACAGTGCGATGTGCTCACCAGATTGTGATCCTGAGGCTACTATAAAGTTAGGTCCCACCGAGGTGTGTGTCTCTGCGCTGGTGGAGGGTGTGGGTCAGCGCTGTGATGGGACTTCAAGGAGGGTGCCTCCAGATTCTTCTTCTGAAGTGTCCTCAGGGCTTGATTGGAGGCCCTAGGTGTGCCTGCAGACACAAGGGGAGATAATTAGTGCATGGCAGTGGCCTGTGAAACAGGTCACATCACTCACAGCATGGTTGTCTGATGGATGTTGTCCTGCTGGATCCTCACTTGGTAGACCACCACCGACCTCACCATCAGCACAGGACTGCTCCAGATTATGGCAGGCCAGCTGGATGGCTCTGTTTTCAAAGTCAGTGAGGACCTTGATCTCGGGCATTCCACCATCAATCTGTGACCTCTCCCTCTTGTTGTGTGCCAGCATGTCCTGCATGAATAGAGATAGTGAGAGTGAAAGCAGGACACCTGCTAGGCCAGATGATAAGTATGCCTGGCGTGTGTGGGTGGTGAGTGGTCCCATGGACAGGATGAGAACAATGAAGGTGTGTATAAGAGAGTGAATGGTGATGTCCCTTGAACTGGCAGTGAATGAGGACCCTGTGGATGTGTAATGGGTTTGTGAGTGTGTGAGTTGTGACTTACCCTGGCAGAGCGGAGGAGATCATTCATCCTCCTGCAGCACTGGGTGGCTGTCCTCGTTTGCAGGGCGTTGGTGCTGACCACCGCTGCCACCGCCTCCCAAGCTGGATTAGTGTGCTTGCTGCCCATCCTGCAGCTACAGCGATGGTATAGGACTTCCCAGCAGGATTCCACTGTGACCAAAAGGCTTTTGAGAGACACGTCGCTGAAATGGGGGGGCTGAACTGAGAAGACTTATTGCCTTTTGGGGCCATCCTGTCTTCGGCGCAGCAGTGGTGGTCTGGAAGCACTGAGATATGTGCTTGCAGCAGTAATTTAAATATGGAGCCCAGTGCGATGAAGCAACGAGGTGATGTGGGCGGACAAATGAGAGCCCACCCACCGTCGAAACGATGTGTTTCCTGGCTACCACCCGCCATCATAGCCAGTGGGTAAAACATGTTTAAACCGCCCGCTGCTGCACTTAGTGCAAATCTGGGACGATTCCTCCCGATACCTAATAGCATCTGCCATTAGTTAGACTTCCTTGGACTATTATAGGCAGAATTTTCCAGTCCTCCTAATGGCAGAGATAATGGCAGGTGGAGGGAACAATGTGGTGGGAGCCAAAAAATCGGTTTCCTGCTGGCGTGAGATGATGGCAGAAAGATGCATACCCACCCATCATGGCAAGTCGCCATTCCCGCCAGAGGCTGTCGTGAAACTGTTTTGCATCCCGTTAAATGGATGCAGATGAAGACCGGATCGGAATTTACCCCCCCAGCCCAATCATCTGCACCACTAGTGGGAAATCACACCAGTCCAGAACAGAACATAATTGCTCTGGAGAGAGTGCAGAGGAGGCTTACAAGAATGTTGCCAGGGCTTGAACGTTGTAGCCATGAGGAGAGATTGGATAGGGTAGGGTTGTTTTCCTTAGAACAGAAAAGGCTAAGGGATGACCTAAGTGAGGTGTACAAAATTATGAGGGGCCTAGATAGGGTAGACAGTGAGGACTTGTTTCCCCTAGCTGAGGGGTCAATTACCAGGGGCATTGATTTAAGGTGATTGGTAGAAGGATGAGAGGGGATATGAGGAAAAACTTTTTCACCCAAAGGGTGGTGGATGTCTGGAATTCACTGCCTAAGTTGGTGGCTGAGGCTGAAATGCACAGCTCGTTTAAAAGATACCTGGATCTGCATCTGAAGTGCTGTAACCTGCAAGGCTAGGGACCAGGTGCTGGAAAGTGGAATTAAAATGAGCAGCTGGGTTTTTTTTTTCTCTTTTTAGCCAGTGCAGACGTGATGGACTGAATGGCCTCTTTCTGCACTGTAACCTATCTATGGTTCTATGGTTCTAACATATCTGGACCAATGTGATGTACACATCTCAGGATTTAGCTGAGGAAGGCCTGGGGCTGCCTGTGGGGATCGGAAGATGGAGGCCTCCAGTGACCATGGACCCTGGAACACCACGTGCAGTTGTGGATGGGTGGAGCATCAACCACATGGATCTTGTCCCTGCAGCAGCTTCCAGGAGGTGGATCTTCAAGCTGCAGGTGGATGTCTGCAGGAGGAACTGTTGGGCGGCGATGGTCTGTATTGGGTGGGGATTAGACGGAGAGGAGAGGAATGAAGAGGTGAGTGGGTGTGGAGCCCTAGAGGAGGAGTCGGGGGAGGTTGGGGGTAGTATGGAGCGGGAGGATGGAAAGGGCTGTGGTGGAGTGTGGGTGGGGGAGGTGGTAGTGTGCAGGTGTGAATGGGCATGGGGGGGTATGCAGGCGTGAACAGGCTTGGGGGCAATGTGCAGATGTGAATGGGCATGGGGGGTATGCAGGCATGAACAGGCATGGGGGTGTTGTGTAGGTGTGAACAGGCATTGGGGGTGTGCTGGTGTGAACAGGCATGGGGGTGTTGTGTAGGTGTGAACAGGCATGGGGGGTGTGCAGGTGTGAACAGGCATGGGGGGTGTGCAGGTGTGAACAGGCATGGGGGGTGTGCAGGTGTGAACAGGCATGGGGGGGCTGTGCAGATGTGAACAGGCATGGGAGGGCTGTGCAGGTGTTAATGGACATTGAGGGAAGAGGGGAAAGGACTCAGAGGGAGTGGTCTGTGGTGTTAACCGGTGAGCCCTGGGGGGGCATATTGAAGGAATTAGTGATAGGAAGGGATGGTGAGAGTTAGAGGGGGCAGTGGGAGCCAGTAGAATTCTCACCTGCATGTCCGCCATTTCCCCTTCACACCCCACATTACCCTTCATACCTGCACACCACTATGCCCGTTTACAGCTGTTCACACCTGCACACCCACCACATGCCCTTGAGTGTTCAACAATGATGGGTAAAGAGGCACTGACGGTTGTTGGAGGGGATATGGAAAGAGAAGCGGATTCTGGGGATCAGCATAATGAAGGGCGGCAGGTCTACTGTCACAGGCATGAGCTTCTCATAAAGGTAGGAGACATGGAAATTCACCTACATGGAATGGAAGGTGATGGGGCGTTGAAGGGAAGGTCAAATGTTACACCTGGGGGTATTATGGCATAGCGGATGGTAAATGCTAAGCTGCTCAAATCCCAGAGGGAAACTTGACACAACTGTTTTGCATTTTGTATTTTTGTTTCAAGATACATACCTTGAATTCAATAGTAAAACGTCCAATGAGCCTTAGAGGGTTTTTATAAAACGAAGTTAAAAATGTATTAATAAAATAATTTCAAGCACATACATAGGTCTACAAATTACTACAATGATAACTCCTAGTTCCCCTAATTAACCTGACTCCCAGTTACACCCCTGTTAAGAGTAAAAACAAAATAGATTCCAACAAACCCAGGCAAAGCACACGATACCCTGGACAGGGATATCCACAGTGAATTCTCTTAGCTTTGGTTCCTATAAGCAGCAGCTTGATGCATAAAGGCTGGAGGCTTTTCACATTTGTTAGATCTTAGAATGCCTTCCACTTACACATAGGCTTCTCTCCTTTATACGTATTTTCCCCTTTGAATGCAAATTTTATTGTTGAAATATGTCTTTGGACTTTACCTTTCTAATAATAACAACCATTCATAGTACCAATTTTATCAGTAAGCTTTGGGAAAAATAAACACACTGTTTGGCTTCTTCTGGAAGGTGTGACATTTCACCCTCTCTTCTGAAACTCAAACTACTCTGGCTTATCTAAAAATGCAAATTTTCCTTTACACTCACATTCTAAAACTTCAGCCATGTTTACTTATTTAGCATTTCAAACCTAGCTTCTCTTCTGATGCATCAAAGCCTTCAGGCCAGTTGTTTTTAATTCAATCAAGCCCCACACAGACACACAAACAGACTACCCATACCCCACTATTCCTACTTTACAATAAATCCCAATAACATTATGAAAATTATTATATTTTCATGACAGGGGATCAATGGTCATGGGAAGGGGTAAAGGTATTTGACTAATCATTGAAGGTAGCAACAATAATCTATGCAGAGCCTCATGGTGGAGATCTCGAGATTCTGGGTGGGAGTTGGGTCATTGGTGGTGGTGGAGATGCAGGCCATCTCAGCATTGGGACAGATGAGTGTGTGAAGGACAAAGGCTCAATGTGTGTGAGAGACTTCTTGCGCATGGATTGCAAGGGCCCTGGCTAATACCTTTGCACATGCATGATCCCAGGTGGCATAGACCCAGGCTGGGGCGTACCCTGAAGATGATTAGGGCGGCGGTGGGGGGGGCAAGGGGGGGGTGTGCACAGGCTTAAGGACCATATCAGAGCTCGTTAAAGTACAAGTGTACTCTATTTACAAAAGCGTCATAACATTAACAGTCATAATGTACCCGTACACCACATGTGAAATCAAAACTTATTAATTTTGTGTTGCCTACCACTTCTTCTTGGTGCTTCCCCCATCATCTGCAGCAGGGGTAGATGCAGCCTGCTGACCAGTTTGGCCTGGTGTCTTGGGTGACCTTGGCGGCCATCCTCTGGAGACTTGAGGCCTGGAGGGCCCCGGCTTACTTTGGCTGTCCTGCTGTGAGGAAGCTGCTCTCTCTACGGTCACAGAGAACGAAGCTGAAGGGGTCACAAGCAAGGAGATTCTGAAGAGCCATACATCCCCAGAGAGTCCTGAATGGAGGTCCCAGAGGTGTCCAACAGCTCCTCCCCCACCCTTTGGGTGCCCCAGAGTCCCTGCCTGACTCATTGAGGGGGAGGGGCATCTGGACGGAGGTCAAGGTGCCCTGTAGCCACTGCAAAAGCTCACCCATGGCTACAGTGATGCAGTGCAGGTCTGTGTGCATCTCCAGTAGAAACTGAGAGTTCTGCTGGACCAGGTTCTCCATGACGTGTGCCATTTCTCCATGGAGACCTCGATGCGCACACATGTTGGCATCACTTCATCAGGCTGACGGACTTGTCCACCTCGCATGCCACTCTGCTGAGGGCTTCCAGCACCTCTGCCTGCTGTTCCCTCGCCTCTTGCAGCTCCCCCAGTATCTCATGCAGGGGCCATCTCAGCTTGGATCAGGCTTGGATGTCACAGATGCCTCTTCCCAGGCAGTGCCCCAAGTGCCAGTGAGCTTGGCTGACGCTGCTTCCTCCAGCTGTGGGCACGTGTCCATGTGGTGACCACCAGAATGTGAGGCCCTGTCTGAACTACATCTATTACCCACTGAGGTGTGTGTCTCTGCATTGGTGAAGGGTCCAGGTGACTGCTGTGATGCTGCTACAGGTGCACTTTCTTCCTCTTCCTCAATGTCCTCAGTCCTCTGTTGGCTGGAGGAATGGCTGAACAGGGCCTCCTCTTCTACCCTTGCCCTCTTCCTCCTGGAGAGAGAGTGACTGCATGAGCTGCCTCCAACCATGGAAGAACACATAAGCCTTAAGCTTCTATGTGATGTACATGGATCCTTACTGGATGGAGGCTGCCCGCCAACCTCTCCATCACCGCAGACTCAGTCTGGTTCCTCCCCAGCCAGCTAGGCTGCCCACTCCTCAAAGTCAGTGAGGTTCTTCAGGTCAGGCCGGCCCCCTTCCATCTTCTCTCTCACTTTCCTGTTGTGCCTCAACTTTTCCTGCACTAAGAAAGAGGATGGAGTTGAGAGCAATTGAGTTTAATGCATCTTTCTCATGCTCCAACTCTTCCAATAACTGGATTGTGTGCCACCTGATTGACGCATCGCAGGTTGTCCAGAGGGCTTCTGGGGCAGCACCCTCCAGAGCAGTGAGCCCATGCAGATAGAAGGATAAGGCTCACAGAGGCATGTCATTAGCAGTGCTTGCTGGTGCCCTCAATGCCTCATCACCTTCCCCCCACCCCCTCCCAGCCAGCATCTTAAGCTCTCTAGTGGAAGGGTCAGGGACTTGAGGCTGCCTCTCCACCTGCACAGTAGATGGATTGCAATGGGGCTATGAAGCGTCATCTTATCATGCTGAGTAGCTCTTTTCTGCATGGGCCACATGATGGGGCCTTTGTCACTGAGGCCCATGTCCCCTCTACCATTCAGTGAGGTGAGCGTGCGCAGTTGTGGGTTCACTTACCCTGGCAGAGCAGATGATAACCTTCAGTCGTTTCCCATATTTCAGGGCAGTCATCTGGTGGAGGCCCTGGGCACTGACCTCCCTGGAGACTTCCTTCCACGTCGGGTTGGCCTGACAGCTCGGCCTCCTCCTTCCATCCACTGGGTAGATGATGCCCCTCCTGGCCTCCACTGTATTGAGCAGTGCTCTGAGGGATGGGTCGCTGAATCTGGGGGCCGGAGCTCCCTGGGATCGGCAGGCCATCTCCTCCCTCAATGGTGGATAAGTTGATATCTTGGGTGCCTTTTAAATATGGTGCCTGGATATGGTAGCAGGGTGTGCGCCATCCAACCCACCCCGCTGCACGAAACTTCGGGAAACCCCGACTGCATAATTAATTAGGCCAGCATGGCGTGATACAGCAAGAATTCCCACAGTAACTGGGGAGGTAGGTGCACCCATGCAACCAACTGTGAGCAGAATTTCTTAATTTTTCTAGGCCTAACACTTCTAGGCGCTGCCCTGATATCTGCAGCAGGATTGGAGACAGCCTATACAATTGTTGGCCCTGTTGCCTCTGATGACTTCGGTGTGGGTCCTCTGAAAAGCTGAGGCCTTGGTGACCCAGACTTGCTTTGGCTGTCAGCCTGTGGGCCAGCTACTCCCTCTGCACTGACAGAGGGTGAGGTTGAGGGGTCACAGGCCAAGGGGACTTGGAGGGAGAGGACAGCCTCTGAGATTCCTGAATGGATGTCCCAGCGGTGTCCAGCTGCCACTCCCCCTCCCTTTGTATGCTCGAGGGCCCCAGCCTAATGCCTTGAGGGGAAGGAGCACCTGGAGAGAAGTTGATGTGCCCCTCTCCCCCCTCATGTTGGCACTGCAGGATGTCATCCATGGCTACCGCAATGTCTGTGTGCATCTCCGCCTTCTGCTGGATCAGGGTCTCCATGGCGTCCACCATCCATCCCATGGAGACCTCCATAAGCACACATAAGTGTACCACTTCATCAGACAGCAGGCGGATGCACTCCTCCAACTCTCGTGACACTCTGTTGAGGACTTCCAACTGTTCTGCGTGATGTTCCCATGTCTTCTGCTAACTCTCCAGGATGAGCTGAAAGGCCAAATCCAGAGGTTCGTCATCTGACTTGGGCCTCATAGATGCCTCTTCCCCAACAGTCCTACGGGTGCCAGGGAGCTCGGCTGAACTTGCCTTCTCCTGCTGTGGACACGTGTCCATGCGGTGACTGCCATATTCTGAACTGGAGCCTGCTCCAGATCTAAGTCCCACCGAGGTGTGTGTCTCTGCGCTGGTGGAGGGTGTGGGTAAACACTGTGATGGGTCTTCCAGGTTGCTTATTTCCAGCTCTTCAATGGAGGCGATGTCCTCTTAGCTGGTGGTGAGGACGTGGATGAAGCTGAGGGTCTGGCCGGCTGAGGATGTCGGTTGCTTGACAGAGCTCCCTGTGAACCGAAGTAGAGATAATTAGTGCATGGCAATCAAAAGCAGGAGAGAGAGCACTCAATTGCATTGAGAGATCCTCATGTGTGTGTTCCCTGCCAACATCACAGTCGCCGCAAGCACGGTCCACATCCTCACCAGTCAACGCGATGGCACACTCCGAAAATGAGTGAGGGGCCTAACATCTTGGACCTCTTCCTGTTGCTTTGATCCAGCTTCTCCTACATGAAAACAGATGGAGAGAGTGTGAACAGGACACATGGCACTGCGTGGAATGTTTGTGTGGTGAGCGGAGCCATGGACAGGATGAGGATGCGAGGTCCAGAGGATATGAGCCTGATGGAGATGTGAGGGTGTGTGTGAGAGTTAGTGGTGTTGTCCATTGAGGTGTGAAATCACTGTGGATTTGTGATGGGTTTGTGCGTGTGTGAGTTGAGAGTGATGAGAAGAGTGAGTTACCCTGGTGGAATGGATGAGACCATTCACCCTCTTGCTGCACTGGGTGGTTCTCCTCTTTTGCAGGGCATTGGCACTGACCACCGCTGCCACTGCCTCCCATGCTGGATTGTAACCTTGCTTGCTGACCTTCACCTCAAGCGGGTATAGTAGTGGGTCTCCATGGCGTCCAAAAGGCGATCATGGTCGTGTCGCTAAATCGGGGGACTGCACTCTTCTTGCCTTTCAGGGCCATTTCTTCTGTGTAGCAGTCCTGGGCTAGAAGAACTGAGAGATGTGCACACGGCTGCACTTTAAATATGGCACCCGGCATGAGGAAGTGTCCAGGTGATGGCATGGCAGGCAAATGAGAGTCCACCCACCATCGAAACAGCATGTTTCCCAGGAATGCATGATTAGTGAGGCAGGTTTGGGATGATACGGTGTGAAAATCCATCTATTGTGGCCAGCAAGTAATATGTTCTTTTCCCCGCCCACTACTGTACTTAATGTAAATCTGGGACGATTCCACCCCAAGGGTTATCCACTGACAGCATGGTTCAGTGCTCTATTGCAGATACTCTGCACACATGAATAGCAAACGTATAATGAAAGCCATGTTGCCACAGGTGAGGGGACTTGGACCTCACATTGTATATATTTTATAAAATATACCTAGATATCCTCATGGCTATTCGGAAAATTTTTAAAACTGGAAAATGGCAGAATCTATATCTGTCTGTGGCCCCTATACAAAAGTACCTATCTCGCAGTTTCGAAGAAACTTACACCTCGTTATTTCTGAAGAAACACTAACGACACACAGTGAGCTGCAGAGACCAAATTCAAAAAGAACTATACAAAGGCCATCTGCATTTCATAAGCCAGGTGGCCAACCAGAGTCTATTCGTCTACTAGGACAAAGGACCCCATAACCTGCCTTTCATGTCTTAATGGTGAAGATAATCAACCATCTCAGGGACTTAGACTGGGGGAGATACCCATCCCTTGTCAAAGACAATGTGGTGAGGTGAGAATCATGTGACATGAACCTCTAGCTGGTGGGATCAGTCATATTGCCTTGCTCTACTTACACAAGGCTGATTCGTTTATATTTTAATGAAATTTGTCATGTTTTGATTTATTTTGGAATGTTTATTTTGTGTTGGCTTTCAGTTTGCATTGTGGTCAAGTAGAAGCTGTGATGGTCAGTGACAGAGGGAAAGTAAAGTGTGGGAAAGTTTGTGAATGGGGAACTTGGGTTGCATTTACTGGTATTGCAATCAGATGAGTTGTTTCTGGATTATTTGGCTACAAAGGCTGCTTAAGTTGCCTCCTCCACCCTTTCCATCTTTCTCCCATTCCTTCCTTTCCTTGACAAAAACAAAAATACCTGGAAAAACTCAGCAGGTCTGGCAGCATCTGTGGAAGGGAGCACAGTTAACGTTTCGAGTCCGCATGACTCTTCAACAGAACTTGTTCTCCTCTTCTGTCTCATGCTCTTTTTCCTCAGCTAGTTGCCATATACCTGGGGGCAAAGGCTTAGCCCTCATAATGGTGAAGTTGTGCCATTTTACCAACAAGCATTAACACAGAAAAGGGGTTCTGCCCAGATTGAATCTCTGGCCCATCCATACTGTTTCTACTGGAACTACTGTACCATCGCCTACAAGACTGATTCATCTCTGTGTGCCTATCTGATCGTGTGAAGTCACCTAGAAAAGTGAATTATACAGCCTCGGGTTTCAACCTGCCAACCTCTGTGAAGGAATACCTCATTGGACTTTGAATCTGGACTCTGGACCCAGGTGAAATAATATTTCTTTTCCCTGTGGTCTCTATTCTGTAAATCTTTTTTCTATCCCTCTTTCATTATGTACATGAAAAGGAGGCAATGTGGCAACCCTCCTCCCATGTTTGAGTGTGTGCAAATAAACTAACCCTTTGAGTTCATCCTATCTCAAGTTTGCTTTGTGGCAAATAATAGAAAATTAGATCGCAACAAAACTGATGCGTTGAGAAATAAGTCACCACTGACAAAGGGGGAAGCAAATCAAAAACACCTTTCTGTTTACGGACAGATAGTGAGAGGAGAAATCAGCGTGGTTTAAATTAACCTCCCTCCTGTCCGTAACACATAATTAATGTAATAGAATACACCATTAGTATGCTGAAACAATGCTTCTGCTACCAGGACCTAAAGGAGCCCCGTTGAATTCGGCAGAGCGGGCATCAATATTTTTCCTGACCTGCTGCATGCTGCACAACTTCACTATTATGAGAGCTAAGCCCTTGCCCCCAGGTATATGGCAACTAGCTGAGGAAAAAGAGCATGAGAAGGAAGAGGAGAACAAGGAAGAGAAGGAATGGGAGAAAGATGGAAAGGGTGGAGGAGGCAACTTAAACAGCCTTTGTAGCAAGACAGTCCAAAAACAACTCATCTGATTGCAATACCAGTAAATGCAACCCAAGTTCCCCATTCACAAACCTTCCCACACTTTACTTTCCCTTTGTCACTGACCATCACAGCTTCCACTTGACCACAATGCAAACTGAAAGCCAACACAAAATAAACATTCCAAACCAAAATTATAAATCAAAGCATGACAAATTTCATGCAAATATAAATGAATCAGCCTTGTACTTTCCCTTTGTGCTCATCTCCCATGTGCCTTTTCCTGTTTTAGTGCTCCTGCACACTGCTACCCCAGTGATTGCAGTATAGCTTGTGAAAGGCTGTTGACTTTCAATGGGGAAGACTGCAGGTGGCCTTGCAGGGTGATCATGAGCAGCTCGCTGGCACCAGAAGGCCTAGCTTTAGACTACAGCACCTCTGCATGGACAGCAGCAATCTGTGCTGGCTCATTGACAGGCACCAGCAAGGGCACTGGTGGAGTGGGAGTGGTGAGAGGATGAATGTTGTCACCCCGAGAGAGGACAGCAAGTTCATGCTCTATGGAACCACTGCCACTCACCCATGGCAGAGCCACAGCAATCCTTGTAATCTGTTGAGGGACAGATTGCTGGACTGCTGTGACACCATACAAGCCCCTGGTATCCGCAGCCATGTTGGCAGTGTCTGAACTTCCACTACAGCACTCAGGTGCTTGGTGGCTGCTGTTTATGCTGCAATTGAGACATTGGCCATTAGAAACTGCATCGTAGTTGGGCCCACAAGTGTGCAAACTGAGTGGGCCATCACTTCCATCCTAGAAAGGGCCGGCCCCAAGCTCTAGACAAAGCCTTGTGTCAAGTTGGTGCCAGACTCCTCCATGCTCCTTGGCACTGTACACAGGCTTTCTGGCAGGTTTTTAAATGCACCAAGCATTTTATTGTGCATAGGCATAAGCCATCTTCTGTAGGCTGCCCCATCAGAGTGTTTATCTGAAACGTCTGCAGTGGAACTCGTGTACAACATCCACCCCTGGTGAGCTGGCACCTATGCAACTTTTGTCCCCTCCTCTGGCTGCAGGCAACTTGTGCCCAGTGTCTTCACCCCGTGAAGATCCTGCTATCCTCTAAATTACGCAGAGTGTCAGTCATGATTGTGAAATCAAGTGAGGGTGTTTCATCATCATCAGTAACAAATTGCTCTTCCACCACTGCCTGGCCAGTTGGTAGCTCTTAGATATCTGAAAGGAGAAAGGCACAGGATTAAATTGTGATGAGGGGAGGCGGGGAAACAAAGCTGTAAATTAGAAGATATTGTGAAACAAAAGAGAAATGGAACGTGTGAAGAAGGATTAAGTATGAGGATACCAACACTTTGATGGTTTCAGTCCTGCCCACACACAGCCTCAGCCATGGCCACTGCAATGATGGTGGGAAAATCTTCCCCATGCAGGCTTATCTGTCCCCTCTGGTTAGCTCCTGCTGCCTCTGATATTGCAGCACTTTGTCTTGCAAGAGAGGAAATAGTCTGTCAGTGAGTGTTGTGCAATCCATATGGGTATTGTGTCTGTCATGGTTGAATAGCTGGCAGTGTGTGAAGAATGTGAGATGTGGGTGTTAGGCTAACAGCAGTGCTAAACATATGAGAGTGAGGATGTTAGGTTTTAGTCGTCACTGATAGAGGTTGTTGATAGGTGAGTGATGGGATGTGGTGAATTGTTGAGGCTAATGGTGCAGATGGTATGATGTGGTATTTAAAGGTGCCCTTGGCTGCTTGTGTGAAGTCAATAATTCTTTATCAGCACTGCATTCAGGTTCTTGGGGTTTGATTCCTGATATTGATGCCACGGCTATCTGGTCCCACTTCCTTTTGAAGGTTAATATGGAGGGCCTCCTGTCTCCCTGTGGATACAGCACTTCTCTGCTCCTTTCCACTTTTTCCACCAATACCTCCAGTGCAGGGCTCAAGATCCTTGAAGCCCACTCTCTCCTATTATTTAGTCTTTTTTCGCATCAGAGTGACTTGTACAAGAACTTCCACCACCTGCTCCTGCAACAATGCACTTCCCCTTCAAGAGGTGCATGCTGGCATTAAATAGTGCACACTAATGTTAACTCAAGCTAGCCTTTCATAAGTCACAGTTAGTGCTGGCTGCATGCTACAATTATGGTAATGAGCAGGCAACACAAAGTTGGCATGCTGCCTACTTACATGGAACAAACGTGGGATAATTGATAATTGATCAAGTCTCACGTCCATTTTCAATTCCAACTTGGCCTTCAATGAATTCAATGTAAATCAGTTACAGGAGGAGAAAAAAGAGGGTAGAAATTAAGAGAGAGAAAAAGAGATAGAAAGTAAAGTTTAAAAAATTTTTAATTTTGCATTTTTTAAAAATCTTGAACTATAATGAAAACCTGACGGAATGAAACCCCGCACTTGTCACTGATTGTCACCGTGGGATACAGGACTTGCCTGTGCACCTGCACTCCTCTGATCAAGGCCTGGAAGGCCTGGTGGGTGGAGTGGGGTGTTGCCTTCTTCCTGAGGCTCTTGGCCTTCTTCTTCTGGCTGAAAGACATCTCTGCATGTGTCCGCAAGACAGGTGTATTTCGAGGTTTAGCCTTCCTCTCACTCAGTGATAGTGCCCCACTGTGAGATTCACATTCCTGTGATGTCAACCTCAGTTGAACTAGTCTCCACACCCTTGTGTGATGTCAGGGAGATGTGTTTAAATCTTTATTGGAAATGTGTGATGTAAGCGTTTCTCGCCCATCTTCCTCAAGGAACACCATTGAGTGAGGGCAGCTCATCAGCATTGATAATCTAGTGGCATTTGTGTCTCCTCAGTGGTAGTGGCGAAGAAAAGACATGCACGGGAGGAGGAGATCACTAGGCATATCCACATCTCAGTAGCAGCAGTGTTTGCATCATTAAATGGCGGCGAAGGCTTCAAGTCTTCTCTCGCATTGCCCATGTCCCTAAGTGGATTCTCAGTCCCCAGAGTGAGCTCACTGACAGGGCCCCATGGGCCAAAGCAAAGATCATGGCCTGGCGATTCATGAGACCAGAATGCGCAAGTGCGAACGTGGGACTCGTTCTCGCTGCAAGTGGGTGGATATCCCCTGAGATGAAAGTAAATGGCATTGAGGGCTAGGAGAGATGTGGCCTTATTCCCTCACTTGACTTTACTCTTCCTGGAACTGTCAGTGATTAACATATCACAGGCAAGTCTCCCGTGTCTTCCTTCCTCCATGGCTAATCATGCTCATACTGATCCTCTGCAGCTTCCTGATGTTCCTGGGCCTCTGGATCTTCATCCTTCAGTGAACCCTGATCCTCCTCCAGTTCATTCTCTGGCAGGGGTTCACCTCTTTGCATAGACAGATTGTGAAGGGCGCAACACACTGCGACGATGCGGGAAACCCCATCGGGAGTGTATTGTAGTGAGCCACCTGAGCGGTCCAAGCACCTAAAATGCATCTTCAGAAGCTCTGTGGTCTGCTCTATTTGGGAGCGTATGGAGCTGTGAGCAGCGTTGAACTCTCCTCAAAAGGACTCTGGGGGCGATGCATCAGTGTCATCAGCCAGCACTTCAGTGGGTACCCCTTATCCCCAAACAGCCATCCCTGCAGACATAATGGCCCCTCGAAAATCTCAGGTACCTGGGAGTGACTCAGGATGTAGGAGTCATGGCAACTCCCAGGGTTCTGTGCACAAACGTGGAGTATGTGCTTCCAGTGATCACACACCAGTTGTACATTGATGGAATGATAGCCCTTGAGGTTTATAAACATTAGGGCCTGCTGCCATGGAGCCCGTATAGCCACATGGGTGCAGTCTATTGCACCCTGCACTCTTGGAAAGCCTGAGATGGTGGTGAAGCTGGTGAATCTCGCAGCCTGGCTATCTTCGTCCAGAGCAAATCTGACATAATGATGGGCATCCCTGTAAAGGGCATCTGTGACCTCCTTTATGCATCGATATGTTGTGGACTGAGAGGTGCCACACAGGTCCCCTGTTGATCCTTGGAACCAGAGGCAAAGAAATTTAGCACTGCAGTCACCTTCAAAGCCATTGGCAGGGGAGACCCTCCAATGCCAGGTGACATCAGGTCTTCACGAAGAATGTGGCATATGTGATGTACCAGAGCTCGGGACAAGCACAAACGTGCATGGCATTGCCTCTCACTCATTTGTAAATCGGAAACTCTTCTACGATAAGTCTCAGGTCTGGCAAGTCACCCCCATTGCCTGGATCTCTCCTCCTGACCCTCCTGTTCATGCTCTGGCTCCTCTTGACCATGTCTCTCCCGTTGGAGCTGCACACGAAGAAGCCTCTCCATCCTTCACCTCTTCCATTGCATTAGGACCCTGACAAAGGCAGCATTGAGCCCTGAATCCATATGTGCTTTTGCCTTCTCTCTGAAAGGAAACATTGATGACATTAATGATTCAAGGGGCAAGAAAGTGAAGCCCAGAAGATGAAACGTATGGAAACTGTAAGGGTCCACAGCTTTTCCTGCCCTACTTGCATGGTGGCTGATGCCGCCTTGTCCCTGAGAAACTAGCGCACACATCAAGGTGACCAAGACAGCATCGCAGATATGTAACATCTTGAGCCCTGCGTGGGATGCTAAAGTTTCAGTGAGATGAGTGACCCAACCTAGCTCTGTACTCCAATCTCTGATGAGGCATATTTTTCTTGTTCATTTACAGGAGATGGCCATTGCTGGCTGGGCCAGCATTATTGCCCATCTCTAATTGCCCTTGAGAAGGTGGTGTTGAGCTGCCTTCTTGAAACCCTGCAGTTCCTGTGGTGTAGGTACATCCATAGTGCTGTTAGGAAGGGAGTTCCAGGATCTTGACCCAATGACAATGAAGGAATGGCGATATATTTCCAAGTCAGAATGATGAGTGGCTTGGAGGGGAGCTTCAGGTGGTGTTGTTCCCATGTGTCTGCTGTAAGTGGATGCCCTTTGGCCCATTAGGGGTGTCAATTCTGGTGAACAGGTGACAGGTTTTCATTGATGGAATGCAATATAGGATACAGCTGTATCTCCTTCACTATTGCCGCACTCCCAAATTCTACATTCCGATGTGTTATTCTTGAGATTCTTGAGATGCAGCGACTGTGATGTGAAGCCACTGAGTTCTGAGTAGCCCTTTAACAGTGCCAATGAAACCATTGGCTTTCAGTGGCTTTCACCACAAGGAGGTCTTCCTCCTTTCTTTCTAAGCAGACTCCTGTTCACTCTAGCAACAAGAAATTAGAGAGTGACCCCAGGAAGGCCCCCTCGTGTTCACCTTCCCCCTCACTGCCATTCCACAACCTTCCTCCCCCATTTACCACCTCGTGTTCGCCCTTCCCCCTCACTGCCATTGCACAGCCTTCCCCCGCCATTGCCCCCAGGTTTGCCCTTCCCCCTCACTGCCATTCCATAGCCTTCCCTCCCTGTTGCCCTCCATGTGTTTGCCCTTCCTCCTCACTGCCATTCAACAACCTTCCTTCCCCATTGCCCACCTTGTGTTCATCAACCCCACCCTCGCCTCACAGCCCACCCCAGTTGAAGTGCTAGCTTCTGAAAGTGGAGGCCTGCATGAGTGCCACAGCATAGTGATGTACCTCAGGACAATGTATACAAAGAGCAGAAGCAGACATACCCTACCGCCCCAGCAGAGTGAAGGTCAATGCAACAAGACCGGCACAGCACTATGGCAGGTAGGCTATGCATGTTGCACTCACCTCGAAGTTACCAGCGAACTGAGGCCTGACTAGTGCACACCATGCCTTTTCAAACAGGTTTGAGACTGATGTAATTTCCCACTGGCTTGACACAAGGTTGGAAGGCGTGGCAAGATTCCAGCGAGCTGCTGTTTTAATGAGCATTCATGACATGCTAATGAATGCAAATGGAATTCACGCACTAGTCGGCGGGATAACCAACCCACCATAAACCCACCATTGGGAGAATTACAAGCTGGCAGATTTCCGACTTTTCGCCTGCCGCTGGATTCTCCGCTCCCGCCCGCCATGGAGCCTGCTGTGGGCGGGATGGGGATATTCCGCTCCTTGACTCTTTCTTCACAAACTCCCTTCTTTTGACTTTATACATGTATTCTTAGAGGGAGAATTTTATGTGGAGGCAGTGGCCCCACCCCACAGCTGAGCTAGCCTCTCCTTAGTCAGGTTGCCCTGAGCCAATTGTACAGCTGCAACCTGTTAAGTGGCTAAGAGTGAGACCTCCACCCCCATCAGGGAGGATGGCCCACCTCCTAGAGCTGCCAATGAATCAAATGGCCAGCAGCTCTCTAATCCCAGCAGCATCACCAGAGCAGTGGTCATTGCTAGACTGCAGGCAGTCACCAGTGAAGAGAAGCCATGGATGCAGACACCCAGGTAAATCTGGGTTTTTGTCAGGGCCAGGCAGGCAGGTAAAGGTGGTGGACAAGGGTGGGGACATGTTGAGGGTAGTACTTTGGTGTTTGGGCAACCACTGGGCACAGGGTGCCCAAATAGGAGGCACTCCCTTCTAGCCAGTAACAAGGATGCCATTTTTCACCTGGCAGCTTTACCATGTGAACTGGGAACCCTCCAACACTGCTAGAATATCAGCAATGGCTGGAGGAGGCCCTCAAGTGGCCATTAATTGCCCACCTAAGGTCCTCAGTTGTCCCACAGGTAAGCAGGCTAACTGAGGCCTCCCCCACGCTAGTATTCTACCAGCGGTGGTGGGGAGGCAGAATGCATAGTGCCACCATCACGATCCCCGGCTTTATGACCACCCCCCAACCATCCCCCGCCCCCACAGCTTATCCCAGGGGATGACATAAAATTCCATTCTGTGTTTTAATCTGCTCCTAAAAACACAGTTGCATCCTCACCCAGAAAAATTGACCAATTCTGTCCCAATCCTCTCACATTATAATAGAGTTAGCATGAAGACAAGTTCTTCTGATTGAATCAATTAAGTCTGAGCTTCCCCCATCACGATCGGTCAGCCCCCTGGCACCCTGAGACTGCCCCGCATTACCCTTGACCTGCCATCTGTCATCCTTGATCCTCCCTCTATCTTCCTTGCCATGTCCTCTATTACCCTCAAACTCACCATTGACCTTCCCCCTATAACCCTTGATCTTTTCACAACCATGTTTGATCTACCACCTGTAGACATTAACCATCCCTGTGTTGTACAGCCTCCTCCCTCTATCCCCCACAAGACTTTGTAGTTCTATCATCTCCCTCCCTCCCTCAGTCAGCTATGTCCCAATCCCCTTACACGGCTGCCACCCAATCTCAATGTATCAATGCCTCCTCTCCCGTGGTGCAACAAAACTCCCCATGAAAGAAAAGCAGCTCCTGCTCAGTCCAAATCCACCAGGAAGACTACCGCGCCCACTGCACCACCTTTAACCAGTCATGAATCTGAAGGCACGTGTTTCTCATTTGCTGTAAATTTAATTCCAAAGGTACAATTTAATCTGGCGAAGTTATGTTTTAATGGATATGCATGAAATGCTAATGTATTAAAAGGGGGCTCCTGCCACTTGCCATTGGGAAGCGCGATCCGCCCTCATTCCGCTGCCAACTTAACCAACTTTCATCCCACCATCGGGAAGCTGACATTTTGCCTCCCGCTCGATTAAATTCTCCTGCCCGCCTCATTTTCCACTCATGGGGGCTTCACAAGGTTCTGCCCACTGACTGCAGTTACCATTGGTCTCGGGTTCCGTCAACAGGCCCAGTAAATCGCCACTACAGATCCTTCTAATTGCTAAAATGATTTCAGCCACATCCTAAATTTGTAAAACGTTTAGGAATGATCCCGACTTTTGTTTATAAGTAAAATTTCTCTGGTTGAAATGTATTACTCAAGTTTCTTTTCTTTTTCTTTTTAACATAGGTATTGTACTTAGCAGCCTGAATTAAGTTAAACCAGAGAAGATAGGAAATTATTATTTATTGAGTGTGCAACAACCAAAACAACAACTTGCATTTATATGGTATGTTTAAGGTTGAACAAATGTCCCAAGGTGCTTCACAGGAGTTTAATGAAACAATGTTGACACCAAGGGGAGGATTTTCCCCTTGTCGGGTGGGCATAGCGGGCAAGCCCGGGAGCAGCTGCGAAACAGTCCGCCACCCGCGATCAGGCCCCGGCTGCAATTTCATGCTGGCTGGCCAATTAACAGCCAGCCAGCGTGAAACGCGCACTGGGAGCCTCAGCACTGCTGGGGTCGGGACAGGAGGAGCACGAGCGCTGAAGTCTGCCATGCGTGGGCAAATTTCCTGAAGGCCCAGAGCTGCCTCAGGGAGCTGAATATTTTTAAAATGATAAATAAAGATTCGAAAAATAAGGAGGACATGTCCCCACATGTGACTCTGCCACATGAACAGGGAGATGTGAAAAATGAATTTAAAAATTTTTTATTGTTTTTTTCAGTCATTGTTGGATACCTCATCCTACCCATGGATGAGGTTTCACAAAAAGTGCAAAGGCCGCCTAGCGTATTCGCCCACCCGCCAGTCATAAGGTTGGATGGGCAGCAAAAAAATTAATTTAATTAATTGATTAATTGATAGACTTAATAGGCTTATAGACCTCTTAATTGTCAGCAAGCGCGCTGTTGACTCTCGTGCGACATCATGACGTGCTATTTCACGCTCATGCATATCGGGCGCGTGCCCACATGCCGAGCTGAAAATCCTGCCCCAAACCAAAGATAGCGACATTAGGGTGGGTGACTAAAAGCTTAACCAATAAGAGTAATTTTGAAGAAAGGCATTAAAGGAGGACACATAAGTGGAGTGGCTGACAGGTTTATGGAAGGAACTCTAGGTTTCAGGGCCTTGAGGCACATTTGCTAATGTTGGGGTGAAAGGGGTAGGGGCGTACGAGAGCCCAGAGTTGGAGGAACTGCTGAACTCTTGAAGGGTAATATGGTTGGAGGAGCTTACAGAGATACTGAGGAGTGAAACCATGGAAGGATTTGAACATGGTGATGGGAATTATAAAATGAGGAATTGATAGGTTGGGAGTCAATATGAATCAGCAAGCACAAGGTGTGATGAATGAGTGGGACTGTGTGCAGGTTGGAATAGGGCAGGTTGGATGAAGCTTATCAAGCTTATGGAGGATGGGTGTCTGGTCAGGAGAGCTTCGAAATACTCAGTCTAGTGGAACTGGGGAGGTACCCCAAAGATGTGCTGGGGAACAAACAGCCCCCTCCACCCACATGAAGTTCCCAGGTAAGGATTGCATGGCAACACTCCGGGAAGTGCAAACTTTCGATGGACAATTGTCCTGCACTGGGAACCATATGAAAATATGACTTAAATCACAAACTTCAGATGGTTCCAACTCTCTTACAACAATGGTTACCCAAAAAAAGTTGGAGGAATTAAAACCACTTCTAGCTTCTGGGTAACTATTGCACAGATCCACGCCGACCCCCACAGAACTCCCCCCACATCTCTGAACCCCCGGAGGACACCCACACCTCACCGACTGCCCCCCCATAGGAATTCCCACACACCCTGTCTATTTCACCCCCCTCAAGGGGACTCCACCCCACACAGGACTCTCCCGACCCCCAGGGGTCTCCCACTAACCCCCAAAATCCCAGAAGACATTTGCAATCCCCGACTATCCACCCCATGGGACTCCCCCATTACCCCCAGACTACCTTCCCAAGGGGAATGCCCTCCCACAGGATTCCCACCAACACACAGACACCCAGGGGACACCCCCAATCACCAACAACTCTTATGACACCGCCCCTGCCCCCCCCAAGGCCCAAACCAACCCGACCCAACCTCCCCCACCACTCCACTGGCTGTGTGACACTCTCCCTCCCACCCCACCCGCCACCGACTGCCTGCGCCCCCCACACCCACCCACCCCCAAGTGCCCGAGCTGACCCCCTCTCCCGCACCGGTGTGGATGACTGCCCCCACCGAGTGCCTGACGCCGCCCTACAACCAAGTGTTTGACCCTCCCCCCCCACCCCTCCCACCCAGAGAACCCGACCCACCCGACCCTCCAAGTTCTAACCACTTACTTTATAAACCTATCTTCTCCCTGGCTTGAAAGTGGCTGGACCTTTTAACTCACCTGATTTATGCCAGCCGGCGCTGTATAAAAACAGGCCGGGGCCTTCTTGAGCCCAAATCTGAAGCCTTCGACAGAAGGCCCTGGGAAGGCGCTGCCCTGCACAGTGCTGCTTGGCCCGAGTCAGAAGATCGGACGAGAAAGGATCGAAAGAATTTTAAGGTATAAATCCGACTCTGATTGTCACTCCGCCGAAGTTCAGGCCAATGATTTCCTCTGACTTGCGAGGTTAGCAGTAGTGTGACCAACTGTCCCATATTTTAAGAGATTGTCCCTTATTTTGACTGTTTGTCCTGGATTCCTCAAGAGATGCCTTTTATCTCTTATTGCTAGGACAACCTGCACTGAGCCTCTTTATTTTCTTCGTGAGCTTGCGCAGCCTGGCCATCGAGGGAGTTATGTTCACCGGAAAACCCCCCTTACCATCTCCTCCCCTGCTCTTTTGGCCTCCCAACAGCACCACCCCCAACACCCCCACCCTTCCAGCCTCATGCCCCGCTCTTATGGTCACCCACCAGCACCCACAATGCACCCCCCCCGAGGACTTTGTAAACAGTTCTGAACAAATAGTTTTAAGAAAAACTATATACCAACTATCTCAAGTCTATCATAAAATAAGCAAAGCCTCATCAAGTTATGTTAAGACAACTAAACATGATAACAGATCAAAGCATGGTGGCAGTGAAATGTCTTCGGACACCCCTCCCCACCCCCTGGCGAAAATTGCTGGTGTCAGGTTCACCCACATGTCACCAGCAACACCCCCACCACCCACCTCCAACTACCCCTGCTCCCATGGTCAAAGTTTCCCTCATTTTATTTCATCCTGTCACTTATACACTGGCATAGAGATTCTCCAATCACCTCATTAAATGTTCATTCACAAAGAATTGCTGTCAAAGCACTGAATAGTCTCACCTTTGTGTAAATATCAGGAAACTTTGTAATATTAGGTATCTGCTGTCCCTTGTTTATTTGCTTGACCTGTCCTATTCCAATCACTGCAGTCACAAAAAATGTAACAATATCCTTCGGGTCACAGCAAGCGGCACTTCAAGCCGCGTCTTGCAATTTTCACTTTTCATTTAATGTTGATACCGTGCTTTGTAGGAGCAAGTTATAGCCCTGAAGTGCCTTGGGATGTTTTGTTATGTCAAAGGTGCTATTTAAATATAAGTTATTGTTATTGTAGCATCTAACCACTGTCGAGAATATTTGACAGGGTAGGAGGATCGGTCCTCTGCTGCAACCTGGGAGGAATTCTTCACTTGCTGGCATTTCCCTAACACGTTTAATGTTATTGCAGAAACAATAATGGCTGATGCCTGATGGCAATGGTACAGATGACCTAAATCATGCACTGTACAGTGGAAACATAACACAGTCTAGCAATGTGTAATGGAATAACAACTGAAAAAAAAGTGCCCTGGTCAACTTCAGAAAGAGAAAATTAGATTGTTTCAGCTGTCTGCACAGAGTTTGTTAATCAGAATGGAGAAGAATCTTCCATCAAACTGGGAAAAGCAAATCTAGACACACATATCCCATTCCTTTTACCTTGCCCCCGCTAATTCTGATCAAAGGAACCAGAAGCTGATGAACTTTGGAAGAGAGGAAAATACATGACTGAAAGAGACTGTAGACTGGTGCTAATTGCAGTCCATCATCCATTCTTTCAACCACTTATCCAATTCTTCCTGAAACCTTTGCACTCCATTTTCATCCATTGTCCCACTGGGTTGTCATTTTATATCTTCAACATCCTCTTCATCAAATAGTTCTATTTAAATTGTCTGTGCACCTTCACTTTTCTAAGCTTAAGCCTATGGCCCAAATTTTCGTAGAGTCGGAAGGGTTCCACGCTTTAGCCAAAATGGTGCCTGAGCCCGGAATCCAGAAGTCCTGCCCCTGAACCTGGCACCAACCATTTTCACCAGGGGGTGGGGAGGGATGTTTGAAGACATTTCACTGCCACCATGCTTTGATCTGTTACCATGTTTCGTTGTCTTTACATAACTTGATGACGCTTTGCTTATTCTATGATAGACTTGAAATAGTCGGTATATAGTTTTTCTTGAAACTATTCATTCAGAACCATTTACAAAGACCGCAGGGTAAGGAGATGGTTTCTAGGACACAGACTGTTCTGTATCTTGCTCTCTTGAAGCCTCTTAGTCATCTGACCCTTGATGTGATGTTTACATCATCATTACTATCATGGTCTCATTAACATAACTATCAATCTATTACTCTACAGGGGGAAATGTATTTTGCCCATCCGCAGTTCATGGGAGCAGCTGTGCATTTAAAAGTATAGCTGCCTTCAAACAAAAGCAATATTGTTCACCCATGTTTCTGAAACACAACTTGTGGGCTTTAGACATTTAAGGGAAAGGTCCAGAGTTATTTGAAGATGTAAAGTACCCTTTTGGAGAGGTTAGGCACCTCTTTGGGAGAGATGAGGCGCCCCTTTGGAGTAGACATGAATGTGCATAAAAAGTGGATAAGGCCTTTGGAACCATCAAGCTGTCAAGTCATTTACATACCCTGTCGTTTAAACCTTTGGAAAGAAAAGCCAGCCTGCAGTTGAAAAAAATGATTCTCGTAATTCCAATAGTTGTTTATTGACATAAGCATGAGGGTTATCATTATAGGATTAGTGCTGCTCTATTGTTTCATTATCAAAGTAGTGGGAGGGTTGCTGTAAATTCACAGTTTGACAGCTCAGAGAAGCTATAAAGGGATTCTCTGTCTTTGATGTGGGGCTACGAATACAAATGTTTTCTTTTGTAAGGCATTAAATACTTGAAGGAAATGTTTTTCTTACAGGGGATTAAATACTTGAAGGGATTTAAATGTATTGAATAGGCTTTTATCAATTAGAATTTTTTTTAATATAGTGAAGTCTAATAGATGCTTAGAACTTTATTTTATTGCATTTCACCATGGCTCCTGATATCTGTTCTTGGTGGATACTGGTTGAGTTGGCATGGAGGGTATAAGGGCAAAGGGTAATGGGTGGGGGTGTCATGGGTTGGCATGAGTTAGCAAATTGGCATTGAGGGCAAAGAGTCATGGGGGTGGTTGAGGGCATAAGACAGCATGAGTTGGCATGGATGGGGTATGGGGAGTGTGTACAGGGGTTGGTGGTGAGGGTTTCTGTGGGGTGAGAGCTCAAGAGTTTATTTTTGGTTTTACTGTTTTTTACAACTGGGATGAAGTCCCAAAGCATCGAGGCAGGCCCCTGTGGCTGCCTCCAAAGCCTTTCGGGGTCAGTAGACCTGACTCCAGTTAGCACCCGCACACACCACCACCAATCCCCCCATCTGGAAAGAAAATCTGACCATTCTCCTGAATCAGATTTGCAAAGTCGGGAATTTTCTTGACCCTCCGCTTCCGACTCAGGGTTAAAAATTCAGCCCAAAATCTCCAAGTTTTAGACCTTAAGCAATAAGCAAGTTGCCCTTTTCTGCTTTGTCTTTAATGCTTGGATACCTTGCTGTAGCATAGTGACCAGAGCAGTACAAAAATGCATTCAAGGGAAGCTAGATAAGCACATGAGGTGAAAGGAACATGTTGATGGAGATAGATGAAATAGGGTGGGAGTAGGCTTGTGTGGAGAATGAACGTCATATAAACTAGTTGGTTAAAATGGCCTGTTTCTGTGATGTAAATTCTATGTAGTCATTTGTGGCTGTATCAGTGCCTTGTGTATATTCATTAACACCTTTTGGGATTTCTGCTCTAACCCTTGTGCTATACATCCCACTATTCTTCCTTACTCCTGCCACAACACACTGTTGATTTCAATGAGCTATATATCAATATCCCTGTTCTCTCTCCTACATCGTGACTTGTAGCCTAGAACCATTAGAATTGCTTATGCAGTTTCTCTAGATTTTCCATGGGTTTTTCAGCCAAGTTACAGCTGATGGTTGGGAGAATCACCACAGGAATTCAATCTCATTGTGTTAAAATTGGGCTGTTTATTTCTCTTTCCAAGTCTTAAAGCCTATTTTCCCAAGGTAAATGTTAATTTCTGTTCATCAATCTGGCTTCCCAAGTGAGCCAAGCCCCTTTGATATTTGGTTTTCCTCTTAATTTTTTTGAATTGCCAACTTCAATTCAGTGTCATTCATAAATTTATATAGATTTGTTTCCTGTCCTTAAGTCTAAAACATTTAAATACGCCATATACAGAATTGCTCGAAGAGTAACCCCCTTGGAGCCATACTAGAAACCTTTTGTTATGCCAATACAGTTCCATCTATAATAACCATTTACTGTTTTGCCATAGCCTCTCTTCTATGCACTTCAGAAGCTTGCTTCCTATCCAATGTTTTCCTCCCTTGGGGATCTAGCTTTTGTGTTACCACCATAACATATGGTAGACGTATTCCTTTTCACAACAAGTCAATGCCCTCTGGAAGAGATTGCTGAAGCTTACAGTGTACATGGATTCCATACAGTCTGGGCAAGTTCCTGAGAGAGGAGAAAATTTGCAGTTGCAAAGGATAAGTTGTAGCTTAGCTGGATTAAGAAAATTACATGGATAGCATGGAGTTTTGCTGATTGCCTTAGGAAGTCCTTATAATATCCTCAGCTTATCATTGGCCATCTTATCTGAAATGTCTATTTCTTACTGCATATTTCCAGAATTTGTCTGTTTATTGTTTGATTTCCAGTAGATTTTATGATTGTTTAGGAAGTTGTAAAAGATTATCCCAGAGCTTTTCCAAAATTGGCCTTCATTTTGTTTTTTTTTCAACTCCTGGGAGTGAGCTTTATGCAAATGTGTAAGCTAGTCCCAGCAGGAATGGATCAGCATTGGTGAGTCAGAGCAGAGTTTTGTTGTAAGCGATCTATGGTGAGATAATCACACAAGAACCAGAAGCCTTGCTGAACTTCAAGTGTATATCACATCCACAGAATTTCCATCGTCAAGAAGGTCTATCAATTCTTTGGAGAGCTCCACTTAGGCAAAACTTCTCTCCCACAAATCTATACTGACTCCCTCCTATCATTCCACACCTATCAAGATACTCCATTATCCTGTTTTTGATAGATTTTCTAATACGTTTGTCATGACAGCCTATAGTTCCCTAGAGCATACCTATGCCCCTTTTTAAACGCAGATGGTCTATTAGCTATTGTTCAATCCTCAATCACTACTCTTACTTCTTAATTACTACTCTTACTTCGTATGATACCCTAATGCTTTCATTTCTAATGATGCCCTAATGTTTGTGACAAGGATGCGAGAAATTTTGTTAACCAATACTTTAAGTAATCTTGTATGAGGTTCAAATGAATCTGGTATCCTGTCTCCTTATAATGTCCTCAGCTTATCATAGACCATATTATCTGAAATTTCTATTTCTTACTGCATTTTTCCAGAATTTGTCTGTTTATTGTTTGATTTCCAGTAGATTTTGTGATTGTTTCGTTTCACTCCAATATTTAGTGTAGATCACATATAATTTTGATTTACCCCTTTAAGGTCATTGTGTTCTTTTGTGGGATTTGTGTAAAACTGCAAAGGAAAGTAACGCTGCTTTAAAAACAATTATCTTAATGGGATTTTGAAGGAAACTTACATGTAAATGGATGCACAGTTACATCAGCAATCAAGTTTATGGTTATTATATTATGCCAATATTGAAAGCCCTTTAAATGTCTCACTATAGACGCTTACAACAAAACTCTATTCTGGCTCAATATTGCTGATCCAATCCTGTTGATACTGGCTTAGTTTTCTGGCTGAGATTCACATTTGTCCTCACCTCTCTTATTTCCCAGCTTTGTTTTCTTTCACATAACTTATTCCCATAAAAAGATATATAGAAAGAAAGAGGAAAGAGAAACTTCTACACATACAGTCCCCGCACACTGAAACCCAGACACAGGTTGTTAGCATGTGTGGATTATTGGAGGTGGAGGGACAAGCAGAGCAAACAATTGCATTGCAAATAAACAATCTAAGTAAACATCACAATTAAAATCACAAACTCTGCAGCAAATCATTTTAGTAAGATGAATATTGATTATTTTAATTGTTCTTTGTTTAGCCAAAAGTAGATAAAAATGTAAGTATAATCAAAGGCAACAAAGTGACTAATATAAGACATTGATAAGGCTCACAGCACCCCCTGTTAACCAGTCACTTCATCTCCAAACACCAGGAGCAGTGGCCTTTATGATAACAAACAGCAATGGTCACCTGAGTGACTCGCCAGGTTTCTCTTCAAGAACTCACAGGCGTCTGTCAAATCTGCGTGTCAAGATGTTAGAGACACATGACATACCTACAAAATATACATATAAAAAGGATGGGGAAAGGCCATGCAGTCCATCAACCCTTTTCTATCCAGACATTGTGCAGCCATATATACCATTTACCTACCTTTTAATAACAGATTCTCCAAAGGAGATGAAAAGAAAACTGAAAAAAAATGAAGGTAAATTTTGGGAAAACTCTGGCAAAATCTCCAACTGCCCAAGACAATTAGCCTCCATGGAGGCTGCTGTAATCCATACATTATTCTTAACCCAGCTAAACCACAACTAATCCGTTACAACTGGAAAAGTTCTGCTCTCTCAGGAACTTGTCCAGCTCCCCTATGAAAGACTGGAGCGAATCCACATACACCATATTCTTCAGTAATCTCTTTCAGAGGGTAATGGCTTGGTGTAAAAAGAAATACTTCCTAAGATCTAACTTAACTCTTTGCTGAATTATTTTATATGCTTGCTCCCTAGTTCTACCATCCTTATCCATCTCAAAAAGCGTATTCAGCTAGACAGAATATAAATTCTTCCCCGAAGATGGGTGAGAATTTAACTCACTCAAAACCCAATCACTTGCACAGAGTTAAAATTAGACCCATCTCCTCTAAGCCTGCATTTCTCTAAAGAAAATAGGTTGAGCTCCTGGGTTGTATCCTCATAATTAAGAGCCTAAATAGTAAGACTGGAGGCTCCTATTTTGTTGTCCCCCAAGATGTTAGAAATACGACCATGGCCAGAAACTTACCTGTGTCAGGCGGGCTGGACGGGAGCGGGCGCGGAGCCTTTCGCCACCCGCGATCGGCTGTGCGCCACCATTTAATGTGGGTGCGCCAGTTAAGGCCTGCCGGACGTGACACATGGCCAGTAGCACTCAGTGCGACCTGTGCGGGCGGGGGGGAGGAGGGAGAATCAGGGCCTGTGCTTTTTCGCACATGCACGCAAAAGAGTGCAGGAATCTCCCTGAGGCACAGAGCCAGCTCAGGGAGAATAAGTTGCTTAAAAAATTTAGTTATAAATAAAGTACAAAATTATTTAAACATATCCCCTCATGTGACAGTGTCACATGAGCTGGGATATGTTTTTATATTGAGGAAAATTTTATCATTTAATTAATAAAAGCTTTAGGAAACATCTTCCCACTCGTGAATAAGGCTTCCTAAAAAACGCAAAAGCCACTTGGGTTCTTCGCCTGCCTACCAACCTTAAGGTTGGACAGGCAGCGTTGCAAACAACTTTAAATGGTTTTTTAATGGCCTTAATAGGCCATTGACAGTTCGGCGGGCGCGCAGACGCCTCTGGCATGCGCCCACCAAACGAAGGATCTAAATGACGCGCGATGACGTCAGGATGCATGCCCAACGTCATCTCGCATCATTTTGCACATCGATGTGTCGGGCTTGCCCCCCGCTCGCCAATAGAAATATTCAGGCCCATGTGTGTGAACAAAAACTGATTAAGGACTCCAAGTGCAGCTGTGCCAAATCCTTGAAAAGATTCTTAGTTTCATATCTTATGCCCCTAGCAATTGAAGGGTTCTCAAAATTCCCACATTTTTCATATCATCAACAAGGATATGACTTTTGGACTTTTAAACTGCTGAGTTAAGTGTAAAACCCTGCAGACAGGAGGCTAGGCACATGAAGGCCTGGAACTGGACATGCCCGGGCTTGTTGAGTGCAGTGTGGGTTTTTTTTGCCTGAAACCAGACAACGAGATGAGACAGAATATGCATTCTTCCCTTTGAAACAATCAAACCAGAGAAAGACTTCATCTTACACGAAACTAAAGCCCATCAAAATCTTGCATAAATAATCGCTACTAACTACTAAGGCAAGAAGGCACAATCAATGCAATTATGCGAACCCATCAATACTCCACACATGCAATGGCTTTCAGTTCAAACCTAGTTACAGGGGCAGGAAGACAATGATAAACATCGTGCGAGTCCATTAAAAACAACGAGACAACAATCACCGGGGGAAGCTCACCAAAGTCAAACAAAGAACTAACCTTGATTTGAATTCCGATAAGAAATTCGAAAGACAGTATAACTGGCCCAGTCAATTATGAAGGAGGGAGAGAGAAACCAGCTAGCAGGAGGGTGGGCAGTTTTGAAATGGTTGAAACAGAGTTTAAGCAAGAAGATCTGGAGGTTTGCAGGTCCGCAGACAACATCATGGCGAGGGGCACGGGGTGGCAGGCTCAACGAAAGACAACAAGGCTGCAACCGCAGCCCTCCACGAGGATCAACCACCCACAACCGCGCCCTCCAGTCAACTGAAGGACCTTCGCAGATTCCACAGACCAGGACCATGTGGGGACGGCAGGCCCCAGAGGACACAAAGAGCGTACCCCAAAACTGCAACCGGCTTACTTGGCTGGATTTCAAACTGTCAATGAACCCTGGTTGATGAGCATGATCCCTGACCTCTCCTAGTTCAATTTAGTTAGGATTTGGGGGTGGGACAATGGTAAGGGGATTAGTAGCGTGATTTTCCCTCATTATGCCGTGTGTTCCCCATTCTTAACTAAGTGTACTTTGTAAGTCTGTATAATCTCAGTGTAATCCTAATGTTATAAATTCATATGTGACTTCAATAAATTCAGTTTTTTTTTGCACCAAACCAGTTGTCTACTGCACTTTGTCACAACCCCCAAATTAAGTCCAAGGTCTAGAACCCAGGGAGTGGGAGCAATTCAAACCACTCAGAAGTCAGAGGTGAAGCTGACTCACACCACCACCCCCTACATAATGGCGACTGCGGCAGGACCTTGGCAAAAGGGATGCGATGCAGTGGACACTGATTTGGAAGAGAGAACTGTAATGGAAGAGAGGATTTCAAATTATGTGTTCAGTAAGGTGAATATGGGAAAAAAATGGGTCACTAATCTGTTAAAGGCTGGGCGCCCGGTAGATGCTGCAGCTAAATGGACAGAAGGGAAGGATCATAAAAAATCCATAGAAAAGGCAGTCTGGCTGATGTGCTTCAAGAAACAGATCCAGCTTTTGGACAGGCTCGTTGAAGCACAGGCAGCTGAGATTCGGAAGTCAGCCCTGGAAGTCCAAACAAAGGCCCTAGCAGGGGAAAAGCTACTGTTAGCATTGCAGGCTCTGAACCAGGAAAGGGTGCAGTTAGTGGGGGAGCATAAGACCCAGCAGGAATATTTACAGTGTCAGGTCACCGAGGCCAAGAACAATGAGCTGGGGTTGCGGGAAAAGAATGCTCGCCTAGCAAGACAAGTAAGAGAGCAGGAGGAGAAAGTAAAAGGCTGACAGGCAGCCTATAAGATAGTGAGCGCACAAGGGTTTGAGGATGCAGACCATGGCCCCTGCCAGAAGCAGATAGAGAGTCTGAACCTTGCTCTAAGGACGGCAAAAGGCATGGCGCGCCTCATAAGCCCTAGCGCAGCCCAGGGCGATTTCACAGGGAACCTGGGCAGGATGGTTCAGACACCGCAGGTTGTGCCAAGGGACTACCCGGTTAAGGAGCAGGAGGGCCCATGACCACCACCCATAGCGCCAAGCTTTACCGAAATCTGGCAGGAGGGGGGGTGGAATTAGGGGCAGAAGCTGAGGAGGAAAACCCCCAGCAAGAGAGGCTGGGACCGGGGCCGATGTGCCCGGCCCGGCAGCAAAGGTTCAGCCCGCCCGCTGACAGTGGGGATGAGGGACCCCTCCCAAACCAGTTCGTAGTTCCCCATGGCACCCAACAGCTTAGGGCCATGGTAAGCCATTTAACTAAACTTGTGGCAAATGGGGATCCCTCGGTACACTTCAGGGAAGTGGAACAAGCAGCAAGCATCAACAAGTACAATGATGCTGAACAGGCCAAAATGCTGCTATTCTCCCTGGAGAGTAAGCTCTTCCAGTCCCTCTCTGACCAATGGAAGAAGGGACAGTGTGATTATGGGGAGCTCAAGGAGGAAGTTCTTGAGGCCATGGGGATGAATGAGGGAAGAACTTTGTCCCGAGTGGAAAAAACAGTGCAGCTCGTAGGAGAACCCCCGCAGGCTTTTGCAGACAGGTTGTGGCCGGTGTATAGGAGCGCATGCAGTGGGATGCCTAACCGGGATAACCTGGGCCAGGATCAGCGGGCCCACTGGCTCCGTTGCCTGGTGGCAAACAGCTTGCCACAGGTCAGGGCCACAGCAGGAATGTGGTTTGACCCAAAGAATCCCCTGACTACCGAACTCACGGCGATCAGACAATTGACCATAGCTTACTGTAATGGTAAAGGAACCAATGCACACCCACCTAAAGGGAAAGTGCATGAAATGAAACCCGGCCAGGGTAGGAAGGAGTGGCATCAGGAAGGGAATAACCCTTCCAGCACAAAGCTCAACTGTTATGGGTGTGGGAAGAATGGACACTGGAGGAAGGAGTGTAAGGATCCTTGGACAGATAACAAGGGAAAGAATTCCTCAACCCCAGCCCAAAAGGCAGAGACAGGAATCACTCCCGTCACGGTCGATTCAATTTTGGACGCCATGAGAACCCTATTGACTGGCCCAGGGAAGGTAGCAGCCACCACCGGTGCGCTGACCCCATCAGCCCCATCTAACCCACAACCCTGACTAGAGCCAGCAGCAGTGGGGGAGGAAGGGGAGGTTTTCAGCCATATGGTGAAAGCCCATTCCTCCGCAGAACCCCGGAGTGAGGGCAACCGGCAGGCCGACATGCTAGCTAAGGAGAGTGCCCGCACAGGCATTTTCTGGGACCCATATGGGTCCCGTCCTATAGCAGCAGTCACGGGTAGGAATGGGAACCAATGTAAGTTGTTTAAATCCAAGAGAAGGGAACAGCCAGTTGGGGCAAGGTTTGAGGATAAAAATCCTCAGCCTGCAGCAGGAGCAAACTCACAGACTGCACAAGCAGGTGTAGTGGTTTGTTTTAAGGGAAGGGCCATCCCACCCACCATTTGGGACACTCCCCCGCTCATCTGGGACTCAGATGAGGTGGGACCTGAGGGCAGAGAGTTACCTGCCCCTGACACAGGTTTAGAAGAGGTACAGCCTGAGGATAGAAATCCCCAGCCAGCGGCAGTGGAGATTCCACAGACCACACAAGAGGGGACAGTAGCTCGGGTTGAAGACCCACCAGCCAGAAAACCCCCACCAGCCAGAGTCCCTAAAAGGTCCCCACGAACGCCACGGCCAAAGAAACCGTGGTCACCGGCTCCCCAGTTTAAAAGGGCAGCCCCTCAAGTCAGGGATCGATCTGAGGACAGAGGTGCCCAGCCAGCAGCCGCAGGCTGCGAGGGACCAAAGGTACAGGACAGGGCAGCCACACCGAAGGGAGTAGTGTGCTGGAGCCCGAACAGGGATTAACCTGGCTGCCTGGGGACGGGCGGCGGATGTACATAGCTTCTGTTATTTAATTTTGAGATTGTTAAGTTTGGGTGTTTTAGTTAAATTTTAAATAAGGTGGTTGGTAGTTTAAGTATTATTGTTTAAGAGTGTTTGTAATGGGTCGAGGTCGCAAGACTCGACTATGCTTTACCCAAGCCAGCGAATCTGTTCGGGACCTGGCTATATGCTCTTATGTCTCCCTACAGAAAGGATTTCGATTGGATAGGGGGCATACTCCTACTCAGCCTGATAGGAATGGCCGCTGGGAAGCGAGGTGACGTGGAGGACTCCCACATTTTTGGGTGCTCAGGGGAGTGAGCACCGGTTGTGACTGTGGGGGGCAGCGAAGGTAACGTGGAGGAGATCACTACCTATTCCCATGTGGGAAGATGGCCAGGGTGGCTGGGATCTAACTCCACCCGATACTCCAGTCAGACCGGGTTCACCTACAGGGAGGCCTCCCTCCCCTGCCCCAGCATACAGGTTGTGGCCACACGGGTCGGGGTCACTGAGGGGAAACGCGTGTGCCTGACCTGCAGTGGACAGATTCCCCTGGGAAGGTGGTGGTGGCTCAGGAAGATAAGCAGAGACATGGGGGATGGTACAGCTGACTGGGAGCGACTGGGGAACGACACCCATCGGACCATTACCGGGAACCATGAGGGGTGAGTGTGTGCTGGGACAAGTGGTGGAAATCGGAACAGGGAATCTATTTCTGCATGTAGGGATCGCGGAAGACCTACCCCACGGGCGTATCCATTATCTTTTCTGCAGCATGGCTGGACAAGGGGAAGGGGGTGGAATGGGATTCCCACCGACACACTCGCATAACCCCATCCTCTCCAGCCTTAGTTAAGGCCACTGAACTCATGACACGTGCCCAAAAGCCCCTGCCCACGGCCCCGACAGTAAGGACACATATGGAGAAGAGCCCTGACACCACCACGGGACCAGGGAATGGGCTGGTACTAGTGCCGACTGAAAAGGTGCTATACCAGGGGGTACACTATGCGGTAGCTTCCGTGATTATAAACCTCACAGAGGCACACTTACCTGAGTGGTGCCCCAAGGAGACAGAACAGCTATACCAGGCCCTGTTAAGAGAAATGTTCAGGAAATTCTACGAGTTCGATTTTGCCAATATAGACAAAACAGAACTGTACACTACCCACACTGAGTACTTTAGCAATGCGGGGAGACAAAGAAGGGGAACCTGGAATGATGTTTTCACAGCAAATAATACAGGATCCTCTGTGATAAACAGTCTGGATGACATAGAATTGCAGACACAAATAAACAGTTTAAAAACACAATTACGAAAAATCTTAACAGAGGAGAACCCAGTGATAGGCTCAGAGCTACACGAGGACCAGGCCATGACGGTCCATTTAAAGGAGATTATTGCTGAGTTGGAAAGGCACGCCAAAACAGTGAATGCACTCATTCGAGAGGATAGAAATGCATCAGACCAGGCTGCACAGAATGAGGTGTGTGTGCTGCACAGGGCATGGTTGCTGGGCGAGGGCCGCAGCAACCTAGAGGATTTAAAGCAAGGTTTAGTCCCCTCCTGGATCAGCAACAAGCACTTCGCAGCCCTCCACCCATTTGAGAATTCACTAAGCCCGTGTCAGTTCCGCCTAGCCTCTGAAGCCTACCCTGTCCCAGTATATTGTGGGTTCTCCAACCACACCATCATGGGTATAGTAGTGAGGATGCTGGTCATGGGTGGGACAGCCCGACCTGCACCGGTATATAGGGTGGAGAACATTGGAGCCATTCAAGGGGGTGCACACATCAGTTTCACAGCGGTCCCACCTTACGTCATAAAGTGGGAGCACATGATGACAGGTACAGACCTCTCTGGGTGCCGGAGCCGGGGTGCACACGTAGTACTGTGTCCCCAGCACTTGAACGCCTATTCCAGACCAGAGTGCGGGTTTAAAACTGCTGGTGCATGGCCTATAAACTGTACCATGGAGGTAATGGCACAAGGCCATGTTCCCCCACAGGTAGCATTTATAGGGGGTGGGACATATTCTGTCACCACGAGTGTGCCCTACTACCAGCTTGGACAGCACATCCGGTGTCCGGTAAGTGACAGCAGTTTTTGTTTTAAACCCGAGGCAGAAGTTCAAGTGGCCCAGGAACGGATTGTCCCCATTCCTGAAGCCTCCACTGTTCATCTTACTGTTAGGGAAAACATTACCAACCTGCTGAGCTCTGTCACACATTTCGGTTACGAAATTGCCCCTCTACCAGAACATCTTACTAAACTACTAAAAGCTGTAGAGTTATCACAAAAGTATTTCTATACTTTGGAACGGAAAACACACGAGATAGAGGGAGAGATTCAAGGTACCACAGTCCCACTCTGGTGGGACATTTTCAAAAACATAGAGGTCCTTAATGGGTCAGAATGGCTTCCCACGTCCTCGTGGTTTGCCAGCTGGGAATAGTGTTGTACCTGTTGTGCTCTCAGTGCAAGGGAAACGGCAAAATCCTAGAGTTGCAAAATGAAAGTACCTGGAAGAAGCATTATGCTAAGGTGGAGAGAGATACACCTGTTTGAACCTTTCATATATTTTTTTTCTGTGTCCCTGAATAAAGATTGTTGTTTTTTTGTGTTCGGTTATTTTTTAAGAAAGACTTTTAAGTGTTGTTTTCTTTTAATAAAGTTGTACATGCACCAAGTGGGGTGTTGGACCCCCTAAGAGTTTGGATGTATGTAAATAACTGTATTTTGCCTATGCATGTTTACGTACATCACATTTTAATGAACAGGGAATGTATGTGTCATGAGATTTTAGATAGGTAATTACAGGTGAAGATTGACTATGGAGGGTCGGGAATTTTGTTTTTTTTCCAGTATGATACTTGAAGCAAGGTTTGGATTTCACAGGGGGGACTGAAGCATTCTCAAAATTCCCACATTTTTCATATCATCAACAAGGATATGACTTTTGGACTTTTAAACTGCTGAGTTAAGTGTAAAACCCTGCAGACAGGAGGCTAGGCCCATGAAGGCCTGGAACTGGACATGCCTGGCCTTGTTGAGTGCAGTGTGGGTTTTTTTTGCCTGAAACCAGACAACGAGAGGAGACAGAATATTTCTTCCCTTTGAAACAATCAAACCAGAGAAAGACTTCATCTTATACAAAATAAAGCCCATCAAAATCTTGCATAAATAATCGCTACTAACTACTAAGGCAGGAAGACACAATCAATGCAATTATGCGTACCCATCAATACTCCACACATGCAATGGCTTTCAGTTCAAACCTAGTTATGGGGCAGGAAGACAATGATAAACATCATGTGAGCCCATTAAAAACGATGAGACAACAATCACCAGGAAAAGCCCACCAAAATCAAACAAAGAACTAACCTTGATTTGGATTCCGATAAGAAATTCGAAAGACAGTATAACTGGCCAGTCAGTTAGAAGGAGAGAGAGAGAAACCAGCCAGCAGATCTGGGTGAAAGCAGTTTGTTTTTGGGCAGTGAGCAGTTTAAGCAGGGAGCTGAGCCAAGCGGAGGAAGGAGATCTGGAGGTTTGCAGGCCCGCAGGCAACGGCTAGGGGCACGGGGTGGCAGGCTCAACCGAAGACAACAAGGCCGCAACCATAGCCCTCCATGAAGATCGACCACAACCGCGCCCTCCACCCACAGACCAGGACCACGTGGGGATGGCAGGCCCCAGAAGACACAAAGAGTGTACCCCAAAACTGCAACTGGCTTACTTGGCTGGATTTCAAACTGTCAATGAACCCTGGTTGGTGAGCATGATCCCTGACCTCTCCTAGTTCAATTTAGTTAGGTATTGGGGATGGGATAAGGGTAAGGGGATTAGTAGCATGATTTTCCCTCGTTATGCCGTGTGTTCCCCATTCTTAACTAAGTGTACTTTGTAAGTCTGTATAATCTCAGTGTAATCCTAATGTTATAAATTCATTTGTGACTTCAATAAACTCAGATTTTTCTTGCACCAAAACAAGTTGTCTGCTGCACTTTGTCACAGCCCCCAAATAAGTCCAAAGTCTAGAACCCAGGGAGTGGGAGCAATTCAAACCACTCAGAAGTCAGAGGTGAAGCTGACTCACACCACCACCCCCTACACAATACAACCTTAAATCCCAAAACCGTCAACACATTGCTTGTGGATCTTTGATGATTTATCAGCTGTAACACCAACTTACCTTCCACCGCCCACCACCTGCCCACCACCCCACAACACCAACCACTGCTTCACAATCCCTCAATCTGTAACCTTTAGCAGGTAGGCCTGCTCCAAATGCATAACACTACGTTTATTTATTTTGAAGATAACCTCCAATGTTGGACCCTAATTAGAATACAACCTATTGATTTGGTCTAAATTCTCAACCGCTGTGAAAGCTTTTGTAAAAGGTGAAAACTTGTATGGTCCCTCACTTAATTAATTATTAAAGATCATCAATAGCATTGGCCTCACTTGACCTGATACATAGAAGCGGGTGTATCAAATCAGCATATCTCCGAGGCATTAAACACAAGAACTGGCTATGAGGATAATGGAGAAAAGTTTAAACTTACTGATTTCAGCACCTTTCCTTTCTTCACAAGGAGATCCACCCATGCCATGTCTTCAATGGATTTCAGGGTTCAAGATCTACTTGCTCACTACGGGGATGAACAGTCTGGACATTGCAGTGACACACAAGAAAGTGATACTTGTACACTGTCTTGGGAAAAAGGGCCAGCGAGTATTCAAACAGCTCTAGCAAAACTGAAGTCAATGAGAATCAGGGGAAAACTCTCCACTGATTGGAGTCATACCTAGCACAAAGGAAGATGGTTATGGTTGTTGGAGGTCAATCATCTCAGTCTCATAACATCACTGCAGGAGTTCCTCAGGGTAGTGTCCTAGGCCCAAACCAGCTGCTCCATCAATGACTTTCCCACCAATGTAAGGTCAGAAGTGGGGATGTCGACTGATGATTGCACAACTTTCAGCACCATTCTTGACTCCTCAGATACTGAAGCAGTTTGTGCCCATATGCAGCAAGACCTGGACAACATTCAGGCTTGGGCTGAGTAGTGGAAAGTAACATTCACAGTCTCAAACAATGATCATCTTCAAAAAGAGAGAATCCAACCATCTCCCCTTGACTTTCAATGGCATTACCATCGCTCAATAATCCCCCACTATCAATATCCTGTGGTTTACCATTAACTAGAAACTGAACTAGACCAGCCAAATAAATACTGTGGCTACGAAAGAAGGTCAGAGGCTAGGAATTCTGTGGTGAGTAACTGTGAACATGGATGTTATTTTAATATTTTGGGGAATATGGTGGTATTCTATAAAGAAGGGTGTGTGTGTGTGTGTCCATTATTAATTAAACTGGGGGAAAGTTCATAGAGACAGCTTGTATATGGGAACTGAGAGATGAAAGGTAAAGGTGCTTGTTGCATGCATTTGTAATGTGAGGCTATGGCGAATTTGGAATTACAAGGAAATACATTGGGATTTAAAATTTGCATTAGGTGCTAGGTAAGGACTTGTCTTATCAACTGTTAAATTTCAAAGGGAGTTTAAGGGGCTTTTACAACTTACAATGGTTTCATAAGTAAACAATGGGAGGTTCTTAAATTTTATTTGAAACATTTTTATGAAAGATTTTTATATATTGGAAAAACTGAGTTCAAAGAGGTGCTTAGGACAATGGACTCTAGGTTAAAAGGGAAAAAAAGATATTTAAGAAAAGCTGTTTAGTTAATTTGTGATGGCTGTGTGGGGAAGATGTCCTGAGGCCAGATCTGTGCTGAGAAAACTTGTAAATTTGAAGCAGCAATCCAGTTTCAAGCCAGAAGAGTCTTTGCTTTCAGAAAGCATTCTGCTTCTGAACTTCCTTCAGGTTTCGACAACAGAGTGGAAGAGAGTGAGAAGTCATGTGGTATACTTTATTAAAGTAGCGGCAGTTTTTTGCCTTGGGTGATACTACTGGATTTTTATGGTTAAAAATCTATATGGGAGCTGTTGCCAAGTAGATTACTTGTTCTGACAAGTGGTTATTTTGGGGAAGACTGTTTCAACTGTGTAATTTTAATCTTGTGTGTTTAAGTTTTTTTTCTTCGTGTTAATAAATCTTTTAATGTTAAAATCCTAAAAGTGTTACTGGGATTCTATGCTTTTGGGATTAGTAGTTTTCCCCTCATTTTCAAAATACAAAAAAAGTTTTGATCATTAAGACAAGTTTTCCTCTGGGCTTTGGCCTGCTCAGCGAATAACATTGCTGCGGTTGTAACATTAACTCACCTCCTGATTCCTCAAAGCCTGTCCACAATCGACAAGGCACAAATTAGGAGTATGATAGAATACCTTCCACTTGCCTGGATGAATGCAGCTCCAACAACAATCAAGAAGCCTGACACTATCCAGGATAAACCACCCCTCTTGATTGGCACCACATCCACCGTAAACATTCACTCCCTCCACCACTGATGCACAGTGGCAGCAGTGTGCACGATATACAAGATGCATTGCAGCAACTCAGCAAGCCTCCTCCGGCAGCACCATCCAAACCAGTGACCTCTGCCACTGAGAAGGACAAGGGTTAGCAGATGCATGAAACACCACCACCCGCAAGATCCCCTCCAAGCCATACACCATCCTGATTTGGAACTATATCGTCATTCCATCACTGTCGCTGGATCAAAATCTTGGAGTTCCCTCCCTAACATCTCTTTGGGTGTACCAACACCACATGACTGCAGCTCACCACCACCTTATTAAGAGCAATTAGGGATGGATAACAAATGCTGGCCTTGCCAGCGACACCCACTTCTCATGAAATAATTTTTAAAAAGCTCACAGAAGGCACATCTATGTTTGATATAGTGGTAAGTGCTTTTAAAAAGTACTTTGGGCCAAAGAAAAGTATGATGATCAAGCTATATATATTCCACCAGAGATGCCAGGAAAATGTCAAGCCCATAAAATAATTTGTGGCAGCGTTGTGACAATTGGTTTCTACATGTAAATTTAGCACACTAACTAACAAACTAATTTGTGACCAATTAATTGAAAAGACTTCAATTCCACAAGTTAGGAAACTTGGACGATGATTTTAACTCCGGATAAAGCCACGACCTTGGCAGTCCAAATTGAATGCACTTTTGGTTGATTCAAAGTTGTTGCACAAAAATGCACTCTCAGAGTTGCAGACAGCTTGCCCAACCAGCTCAAGTGCTAGAGTTGCTGACAAATAGACCTCAGCAGTTTCATCATAGGGGGAGGGGGTGGCATAGTGGTATTGTCACTCGACTAATATTCCAGAGATGCAGGGTAATGCTCTGGGGACCTGGGTTAGAATCCCACCACAGCAGATGGCGAAATTCAATTTTAAAAAGTCTGATGATGAGCATGAAACCATTGCCAATTGCTGTAAAAACCCATCTGGTGCACTAATGCCCCTTTAGGGAAGGACATCTGCTGTCCTTACCTGGCCTGGCGTGGCCTGGCCTGCATATGACTCCAGACCCACAGCAATGTGGTTGACACTTAAATGCCTCTGAATGAGGGCAGTTAGGGATGGGCAATAAATGCTGGCCTAGCTTGCAACGCTCACATCCCATGTGTGAATTTAAAAAAACTTGCCCCATCACAAGTCAGAGACCCTCAAACATGTGCCCAAATTGTGGAGGTGCCCACTTTTATGACCAGGATGGGAGGAGTGCTCAGCTTGACTAGCCCCACAACTCCACAGGTCACACCATTAGTTTAAAAGTTTGATTCACTCACCAAAATGGCCAATTGTTTACCTTCACTACTGTTACCCAGAATAACAGGGACTTTAACCAGGCTTCTTTCAATAAACAACAAACTTATTGGTTTATTATAAAACCAACCTTGTTAAATGGAAAGGCAAAACTTATTAACATACAATATGCAATATGAAAGTTTACCAATTACTCTTTTGAGATATGCTAAGTCTCTCTCACACACACACACACACATGCAGTGACCAAAAATAAATAAATAAAAATAGAGGAAGCCTGCCAAAAGTCAATGGTTCAAGTGAAAAGGAAAGATGATGGAGCCCTTGAAATGGTGTCCAGGTAATACAGTTGATCTCTCAGCGCTGACCTGCGAAACAATCAATGACTCTTGCACTGCTTTTCAGGCAGACCCAAGGAGCCTCTGCAGGTACTCAATTCCAGCATGTAGAGCAAGTTAGAAGCAGCTTATATTCACTTCCGGATGTGGACTGCTCTGGTCTGCAAAAAGGCAGCTATCTTCCTTTGTAAGCAGTTGGTCCTTCTTCTTTTCAAAGCAAAACCAAAACCAACTTTTAAACACAGTTCCAGGCATGCTTTTTTCAGAGCCATAAACTACCATGTGACCCCTTTTGTGCACAGTCCACTGGGGTCAGGTGTTTTCCAGCTTCTTTATGACTGTTTAATTGCCTTTTCTTGTAAATGGATATCTCTTCCAAGAAAAGCAATCAGCCTGCTGGTATTAATCCTTTAAGACACATTTTCTTTTAAAACACGACTTCTTCCTGAATGTTCTTAGTCCTTGAAGATTAACCAGTTTTAGTGAATAAAGAGTTCATCACACCATCAATTCACAATACCATGTCCAAATCAAGAGAAAAAGTCTGTTATAATCCTTGACCAGACCCCTAAGTTTTTGGTAAAATTCAGTTAGGGACCAATAACATTTTATTTAAAGTAGACAAAGTTTGAGGTTCAAGACACTCCTCAGTGAATAAAGCCAAAAGATCCATGGGTTTTGAATAAACAAAAATAAACTTTACCATATAAGGTCAGAAAAATAAAACAATTTACAATATCTATCTTATACTGTAACATTCAGGGTTAATATGAGGTACATGTGAATTAATAGGAAAACTTGTTGAACACACCACACTGCATAATAAATGACAAGTGTAACCAAGACAGAGTTCATGGATTTCTCAACAATCCACCCAAACGTCAGTAAACACTGTGAGTCAACCAGTCTCATTGAAACCCTGTCTCATCAGGAATTCCAGCCTACACCTTCGAAGACCTAACCTGGGCATCCTCTCCACAAGTCACTCCAACTCGGATGACATTAATGACAACCCACATCACAGGGTCTCAACCTTGTCCCCTGAGATTTTGTACCCCTGGATTTCCAAGAATGCACTCAAGCACCAACTCACAACCACAACTTCAGCTCTTCGGCCTTGCTGAGCAGAACACTACTGTTCCAAAGGGGCACTTTGCCCCACTAGCCTGCAGCACAGAATCACAAACCTTCGGCTGCCTTCTGGGATCTTCTGGACTTCTTCTGAGCTCTCTTCTGTTACCATGGCTTCCCCTGTGCTCTGTCCTATTACCAGGGCTTCTCCTGAGCCATCTTCACTTAAAGTCTGCTAAACTGCAGCCGTTTTCCTACTTTTTAACCTAACTGGAACCCGTCTCTGTTCCCTGTCTCCCTACCTGGGACTTCCTTTTTGTACCTCTCCCTGTCCCTTTTCACCGTTGGGGCATCTCCCTGTCCCCTCTCCCTGTCCCCAGCCTGGACACTTACCAGCAATGGTTCTCTGCTCTCGGTCACATGACATATGTCTCCCCACCATCGTCCTTCTCTGCGCAGACCAGCTGGGACATTCGCGGCCCAAAGAGCTTACACTGCTGAATTACTCCTGCAGCCTGCTCCCAGTCTGTACATGTGCGAAAACTCAGAGATTTATCGGGATTTGGAGTTCCCGGCCTTCGCTCTCTACGTGAAGTTAAGTTTGGTTTTCATAACAAGCGTAACTCATGTTTAAAGTGGAATCATTTTGCAAAGGTTTGAAGGAGAAGACTTTCTCAGTTCAACATGCGGAAGGACCTACTCCGGAGAGTGAGGTACGGCATGTGCACACCATCAGGAATGGTAAAGCATCAAGTCATTTTAAGGAATTCTCAGCTGAGATTGCAGGCATCTCAGTCACTTCTCATTGATGTTGTTGGGAAAGCATCCATACAGAGCTCTACCATCGGTATTTTTCGCTGTGACAGACTCTCTTCAAGCTTACAATGACTCTATTATTCCAGGGAATAATCACAGTTCCACTACACTACAAAAACACTACCCGAGACAGGTTCACATTCTGCGTAGCCAAAGGCAGAAGCCTTATTGGGCTATACCTTTTGAATAGGTGGTGCTGACTCAACTCGCACAACACAATTTGACATTAGCCACATCAGGATCTGGTCATCAAGCTCTACATATCGACAGATCGTCAGATGGTCTCCATCAGGACAACTTCCAGGTCAAGTATCTCTCAGGCTCATGCAATTGAGTTGATCATGCAGAACCACAACTTCAAATTCTTAGACCTCGGCACCATCAACAGAGACCTTCATATTTCAAAGACTATTTTTGTACTTAGGGCAAACAGTAAAGCTGTACTCTGAAATTGCTCGATGTACATAGGTTTGTTGTTTAGGATGGTTTAATTTTAAATAAGTTCTTTTAGTTTTGGACGGGGGGGGGAAAGTATTCAACTGTTCAAATGGTCAGTGTTTGATTATAGCCTGAATTTTGCTCTCATTGGGCGTGCACGATCGGCGGGCCCGGGGGGCGGTCGGGAAACGGGCCCCCAACCACAATTGCCGCAGTTTCACGCTGGCTGGCCAATTAACAGCAGGCAGCGTGAAACACGTGCTGAAAAGCTCAGCGCTGCCGGGGTGGGGGGTGGGGGGCGGGAAGGCGGTGGGCACCAACGTCACCGCAGGCGCAGGTGAGCACTCCCCTGAATGTTAACAGCTGCCTCAGGGAGCTGCAGACCTCCAAATAATAAAAGAAAGCACAAAAATGCTGCAAAAAATATCCAAACAGCACAATCAAGCACCTGAAAGCATACCCCATAAAAATGCTGTCCCCAGATATTTCTTCTTATTTTACATCCTAATGGAGATTTCATCCCACCCTTGGATGAGGTTTCATCAAAAATGTAAAGGCCGCTTGGCCAATTGGCCCGTCTGCCAACCATAAGGTTGGACGGGCCATGGGGAGTTGCTTACAATTGCGCCGGTAATGGGCTTAATTGACCACTTAATTGTCGGCGGGCATGCGCGGCAGTCAGAAGAGCCCAAAACTGGAAGAGCGGCAGTCACACAAGTGCTTGATGACATCGGGACGCTTGCCGGACATCATCTCGTGCAATTTTACATCTGTTTGAGTCGGGCGCGTGCCAGCCCATGGAATGTAAAATTCTGCCCTATATGTGCCTGTTGGCTGCTGACTGCTCATTGTTAAGCCTGGGTGTGATCACTCAGAAAAAAAAAATAAACTAGAGTTGCTATAAGCATGAGCGAGCAGACATTTTAAAGCATTGAATAAAACTCCTGTTACACATGTAGAAGCTGGTGTATCATCCCTCCACATCTCTGAGGCATAAAACACAACAATATTAGGCTCCAAAATCCTGGAAAGTGTTAAGAATGTCAGGTTTTGTAAATGGCTATACTTTAACTGTCTATTTAATTGCAAGATAGAATAAAGTTTGGAGCCTAAAGGAGAGCTGTTCAGTATTTCTGTCCATGTACACCACATCAACAGCACTACCCTTGTTGTTTGATGGTGTATGTGCTTGCATTGCTCAGCAGAGCAATGGTTAACATGTGACTGGAGAATAGCACTGCTTACTATATGATATATAGAGTCACATGGTTTTAGACTCAGACAGAACATTCCAGAAGCAGCTGGTGACAGTTGGTGACATTTGGTAGCAGCACCATGCATACTATTAACTGAGATCTGTATTTAGTTAAAGATTAACAATAAATGGTTCATGTTTAAACATACAAGTCTCAAGATCTCATCACTGACACATCAAATGAACTCATAATACAACAACCTTCATTAATCCTCTCTGTTACTTCATCACTAAGCACAAGCAAGTTAGTTAAATACAATTTAACTAATATATGCTCTTTTTCCTTAATTAAGCCACATTTGCCCAAGTGACTATTGATTTTGTTTTGAAAAAATTCTCCACCTCTGAGATTAAACTGATTGGCCTGTAGTTGCTGGGCTTCTCTTTACATCCTATTTTGAACAAGGGTTTGACATTTGCAATTCTCTAGCCCTCTGGCACCACCTCTGTATCTAAGGACGATTGAAAAATTATGGACAGTGCCTCTACAATTCCCACCCTCACTTCCCTCAGTATTCTTGGATACATTTCATCTGGTCCTGGTGACTTGGCAAATTTAAGTGCAGTCACCCTATCCAATACCTCCTCCTGGTCAGTTTTAAATCAATCAAGTTTCTGAACTACCTCCTTTTCCACCATGACATGGGCAGCATCTTCTTGCTTCCTAAAGCTAGATGTAAAGTATTCATTTAGTTCCTCAGCCATGCCTTCTGCCTCCGTGCATACATTTTTGGCCCTGAATTGTCCCCAACCTCCTTTTTACCACCCTTATACTATTTATATGCCTATTTAAGGCTTTTAGATTCTCCTTTACGTTAGCTGCCAGTCCCTTCTCACACTCTCGCTTTTGCTTCTCCTATTTGTCTTTCTATATTCATCCTGGTTCTCAATTGTATTATTCACCTGACATCTGCCATAAGCATCCTTTTTCTGCTTCATCTTACTCTCTATCTCTTTTGTCATCCAGAGAGATCTGGACTTGTTTTTCCTACCTTTCCCCCTTTTGGGAATATACTTTGACAGGACCCAAACTATCTCTTCTTGAAATGCAGCCCTTTGCTCAGTTACAGTTTTGCCTGCCAATCTTTGCTTCAGATTTATCTGGGCCAGATTCATCCTCACTATGTTTTGGTCTTGAGGGTTCAGATGAGAACCATAACATCTCACCATGGACAGGAACACCCTGTCCCAGCTGGCTATGTGGCACCAAGAAGGGCAGCGGAGGAGTGGGTGAAAGAGGAGGAGTGTGCTGATCTTACATTCTCATCTTGCATATGGAGCTAAGGCTGTTCTCCTGGGACTGGTCCTCAGCATTCTTCATGCTCTGCATGAAAACATAGTGTTGGAGTGATGTGACAATCTAGAAGCACTTTTCAACACTGGCCCCAAAGCTAAGGTGGCAGCCGCCTAAGCACCACATGCAGTAGTATGATCAGGATCTCTATCCTCTTGGTCTCTGCTGGACCAGGGCTTCTATCCTGAATCTGGTAATCTAGAAGCCTCTCACTTTAGAGCTCCCTACTAATGTGCACTGCTCCTTGAAGAGGTGTTTCATGCTTTTAAGTGTCATCAGTGAAGTCCAATTTCCATGTCCATATGTCATTTGTACCTACTGCTGGCTGTTTGCCCTTCCCCTTAGGGTGCTCCGCAGCCATTCAGTGACATTCTTGACCCTGGGAGGCAACATGCCATCCTGGATTCATGCCTACAGCCACAGAAATGCCTGTCTATTCCCCAATTATTGAATCACCTATCACTATTGCTCTTCTAGTCTTATTTGTACTTCCCTGTACAGCTGAGTCACCCATGGTGTCATGAATTTGGCTCTGGCTGCACTCTCCAGCTGAACCAACACTCTCATCAGTATTCAATACTGGTTAAAGAATGGGATGCACTCGGGGGACTCCTGCCTGTTTCTACTCGACTATCTGGTGGTCAGCCATTCCCTCTGTCCCTGCATACTATTAAATAACAAGGTGACGACCCACAAACATGCTATCCACAAAGCTCTCAACCTCATGGATGCATCACAGTGACACCAGCTGTTGCTCAAGTTCCAAAACCCAGAGCACAAGACGCTGCAACTGATGACACTTCCTGCATAAATGGTTATCCAGGGCACAGAAGCGTGCTGGAGTTCCCACATAGCACAGGATGTGCACTCTAGAGGTTGGAGCAGTGCTGCAATTCCTCTAATGTTAGTTAATAACCTTGCTATTGATAATAACCCTTACTAATACTAATAAACCTTACTAATACTGATAACCCCTCAGAATACTTAATACACCTTACCAACAGCAGCAAATCTTACTTTGAAAAAAAAAATGAAAGGTAAGACTCATCAGTTTATTTCCTAGTTTAGGTAAGATAAATACGAAATACTCATCAGCCAATCACCTGCCGGCTTCCCTGTAATGTCATACCTCGATTTTTCTTTCTGAATACAGGCTCTGAACCCAGAGACTGGCTCTTGGTTGCGGCAGATAGCCTGCTTGGACCTCGCTGTTTCCTACCATTCACCAAGTCTATCTTTGAAGAAAGGAAAAGCAGCAGCAATGCTTACCAGCCAATCAACTCATGACTTTCTAGTGATGTCACAGTTTATTTCTTTATCTCTCTCACTTCAGTGGTGCTGACTTGCTTCACACTGCTCCCGGTCTCTTCAAGGTCATGCTGACCTGCTTCATACACCTCCCAATCACTTCACACTGGTGCTGACCTGCTTCACACTCCTCCCGGACACTTCATAGTGATGCTAACCTGCTTCGCACTCCTCCCAGTAATGTTAAGAACATTCATATTTTGCCTCCCAGAGGGCTCCAATGCTTCTTCCTCATAAGGGGCCACATGTCAGAAGGATCATCACCTATAGCCTAAGATTCTCAGGTATTATGGGCCATTTTCCACTGCGAAAGATAAAAGAGGAGGCATGAGTACAGTATTGAAGACTGGATAAAGTATTTTGTGAGATGTACAAGACGCTGAAGGGAACAACAGGAAGTACAGGTACAAAAGGATAGGCCTGATGAATTATGCAGGGTCTGTCTGTGGGCGGTCGTGGGTAGGTGAACCCGCACTTTCCCTCTTCTACTCTAACTCTACGATTCAGCCTGAACCCATCTGCGTGGGGAAAATGGTCAAGGTCCACAACTGTTCTTTTTGATAGCTTATTGTCACATCAATAAATTTACAACTATCAGTACCACGCTCCACTTAGGTTAAATCAGCATTTACAAATGCTGTTTGCCATCGATAACTTACAAACATCGGTATCCTGTGCCCTTAAGTTAAATCAGTACTTTACTTACAATCATTGTTCCTGTAACTTCTGAGCTGCATTCCCAAGGTTACTCCTTGAAGAGTTGCTGCTCTTTTTATATTGCTTTAGCTTTGTCATCCCATTTTAACTTATCCAATCCCCTTATTAAACTTATTTTCTGAGAAGCTCCAGGTTGTGCAGTGCTGCTACTGCTAAAACATACGCTTTTTTAAAAACGACAAAAATCACACCTGTGACAGTGATTGCCACTGTCCCACTTTTGTTTGTACCTTCTTACATATTGCAGCAATATCACATCCTAGGCTCATGAATAGTCCATTAATACATGAAGGTGTTTCGATGTAGAATATAGTGGCTTAGCACACCAACAAGTTTCGCTCTAATGAAGCAGTTCTTTGGGATTAACATTTCCAAGGAGTGCGGGGGAATACCCAGACATCCTGAAACTCACTTCTTGTTAGCTTGTAAGTATTATTTACAGTTCTACAGTTTAGCCACAGGAGTTCAATTATCATTACAAATCATTTAACTGGATAGATGTATACCTATTGTATGATCTAATAATGCCTCTGGGAAGTTGAAGGGCGGGCGCATACAGACGTGCTTCCGATTGGCGACCCCGATCGGCGGCGCACCACCATTTTACGTCGGCGGGCCAATTAAGGCTCGCCCAGCGTGACATCTGCACAGAAGCCCTATGCGCTCCCTGTGCGGGCAGGGGGGAAATCCCAAAATCAAGAGTGCACTTTTTCGTGCACGCGCATGAAAGTGTGCATTCATCTCCCTGAGGCTAAGTGCAGCCTCAGAGAGATCGGCTGTAAATGTAAAAAAGATAAAAATAGAAAAATAAGATTTCCCTAACAGGTCCCCTCATGTGACAATGTCACATGAGTTGGGACACGTCCATAATTTTTACAAAACCTTTATTAAAATTTTTTAAAGCCTACATGAAACCTCGTCCCGCCCATGGATGAGGTTTCATGTTTTTTCTACTTCCCACTGGGGCTCCTGGCCTGCCTGACAACCTTAAGGTTGGACGGGCAGGTCCTTTAATTACTTAATTGACCCTGTCAATGGCCTCAATTGGCCATTGACAGGTTGGCGGGTGCGCAGCTGATTTTGCTGCGCTCCCGCCTTCCTGAAAATTTAAATGGGGCACGGTGACATCGGGAGTTCCCCCCGATGTCACCGCGTGTCATTTTAAGCGTCGGCGAGTGGGCACCGTCCCCGCTCGCCGACGTGTAAAATCCTGCCCATTGTGTTTATGTCAGGTTTTCAAGGTTCTGCGGAATGCTGGGAGGGAAGTTTGGCCAATTTCTGAAAATTTTCCATTACAAACAGCCTTTTTGCATTACTTTCTTTTGGTTATTTAAATGTTGGCTTCGTCTAAGTTGAATGCATTGTGACTCATGTTCTGACCCCTCAAAGTATCAGTCACTTTTAGACCAACTTCTCCTGTTCTTGCTGAGCCAAAACTTCACACATTAACTTTTGCTGTCAGCTTTTAAATGTTAGCTTCCTTTAAGTTGAATGTGTTCTTGCTGAAGGATTGGCAACAAAGTGCACTTGAAGTTTGCATATGGAAGACAGTTAGGGCCAGGGAAAAGTACAGCCCTCTAGAACAGCTTTGGCCACAGTGAGGGAAAGCATCAAGGATGGCAAAACACATTTTTTATAGGAATAGGTCAGGCGGCCTTTGCATATTTTGCAAGGCCTCATCCACGAGCAGGATGAGGTTTCCAACAATGACTGAAAAAACAGTACAAAATCTTGAAACTCATTGTTCACATGTCCCTGTTCATGTGGCAGAACCGTGTGTGGGGACATGTTTTCCTTATTTTTCGAATCTTTATTTTTCATTTAAAAAACCTTCAGCTCCCCCGTGCATGCACAGACTTCAACCTGTGCAATTCTCCTGCTCCCACCCCAGCAGCGCTGAGGCTCCCAGCGCACGTTTCAAGCTGGCTGGACGTTAATTGGCCAACCAGCATGAAACTGCAGTTGGGGCCTGGTCACAGACGGCGGACCATTTCGCAGCCGCTCCAGGGCCCACCCACCATGCCCGCCCAACGAGGGGAAAATCCTCCCCCAAGTCTGCAACTTTGCACCATATGAAATGCCCTCCTCTCCCATCCTTCTTCAACTTAGGGTGTTTTATAGACCAGCACACAACCCCCCAGAATTACATAACTGGAAATATCCCCTTTAAAGTTCAGCAGCCAATCCAGTAAGTTTGTTTCAAAGGACAGTGCCTCCACATGAAAGTACTTCCTGAGGTCTAATCTAATGTTTTATCTACAGGTCTTAAATGCAGAGCATTGGATGTATCATACCAATCCATCTCAAATAACATATCCAACAGGACTGAATACAATTCCTCACCATTTAAAAAAAGATAACCCCACACTAAACTTGCATTGTTCTAAAGCCAGAAACATTACACTAGTTTGACAAATTTATCCCTCATGCTAAGTATCACTTCTCTTGCTCCATTAGGAACACACCTGGCACATTTCACCTGGTTTATAGAGGCTATTGGGCAGGCAGCAGTGGAAAATGAGGCTGAGTCCTATCTAATTCTGAGCCATCCCAACTTTTTATTTATTAATTTTACAGGATGTGGGCATCCCTAATTGTCCTTGAAAAATTGGTGGTGAGCTGCCTTCTTAAACTGCTGCAGTCATGTGCTATAGGTACACCCACAGTTCTGTTAGGGTGGGAGTTCCAGGATCTTGACCCAGTGACTGTGAAGTAACCACAAAATATTTCCAAGTCAGGTCGGTGAATGGCTTGAGCGTGTACTTCCAGGTGGTGGTGTTCCCATGTATCTGCTGCCCTTGTCTTTCTAGGTGGTAGTGGTCATAGGTTTGGAAGATGCTGCCTAAGGAGCCTTGGTGGGTTTCTGCAGTGCATCTTGTAGATGATACACTCTGCTGACATTGTACATCGGTGCTGGAGGGAGTGAATGTTAGTGGGAGGAGTGCCAATCAAGCGGACTGCTTTGTCCTGGATGGTGTCAAGCTTTTTGAGTGTTGTTGGAGCTGCAATCTTCCAGGCAAGTGGGGAGTATTCCATCACACTCCTGAGCTGTGCCTTGTAGATGGTGGACAGGCTTTGGGAGTCAGGAGGTGAGTTACTCGCCACAGGATTCCTAGCTTCTGGCCTGCTCTTGTAGCCACAGTGTTTATGTGGCTAGCCCATTCAGTTTCTGGTCAATGGAAACCCCCAGGATGACTGTGAATGAGGTAGTAATCCCTTGGTCAAATATATGCGTGAATACTTTGAGAGGTGGGAGCCAGGAGGCTCATCTGGAACATAAATACCCGGTACGGGCCAGTTGGACCAAGTGATCTGTTTCTGTGTTACACATTCTAACTTGCTTGAGAACTGGCATCATGAGGTGGATTTTGCAGTCAGAAGCAAATAAATGGTGATCACAGCTGATTGATCTCAAAAAAGCTGTCCACAAAAATCAAACAATCTCTGTGGCATGAATTTACTCTTTGAATATGATAGTTTAAATCTGGCATCAAGTCAAGGGAATCACCAGGTATCCAGCAATAATGATATCAGTAAGCAGGGTAAGCAACCAATCACATTGAAATATTCTCACAGACAGTAAATCAGGGAGTAAAAATACTGATTATCTTTCACATTCGATTTAAAATTTCAGATAGCAACATAAATGATTATGATTGGATTAAGATAGAAGCTAAAATATCATAAACAAACTTTTTAAAAATACAATATTAAAAGTTTATGGTTTTTGTACCATAATGGAAAAAACTTACATTCCAAAAATATAAAATTAGCTTTTTGGTTCCACTGAGGGTGTTTAGCAGTATTTATGAATTTAGTGTGGCCAAAAACCCAGTTACACCTCATTCAACGAAGTGTAACTTCATCAAGGGTTTTTACAACAAGAGTAACAGCGTAAAAGTGGAAGTTTTCATTAATTCACTAATGCTTAGGGATTGCACTCTGCAGGGGACCTTAACAGTTCATCCTCCCAAAGTTGCTGTTAGTGTCACTGGATTAATGATACCGAAAGCTGACAGTTTTGCTGTCATTCCTACCTCAAAATCATGAATACAATTCAACTATATGGTGGAACCCTGTATTGCCTCTGAGAGTATACAATACACTCAGACAATTGGGCTACAGTACATGCCTTAGAATTTCCTCAAAATGAGTTACTCCTTTAAAAAGAAAATTGCACCTGCCAGTGATCTCTAGAGAGGTTTACATATGGGTTTCCCAGCTAGGCCTGTTCATTTGTATTCCCATTGGTGCAGATACCAATGTTAAAATGGCATAAGCAGCTGAACTACCTGGAAGCTTCCACGCAGCTTTTAAAGACACAGGGGACACTCTCTCCTTTATTTTCTTGTCCACCTTGAGCACCAAGCACACTCTTCACCCTCTTAAGGCAACACCTCTACAAATAACCCTTTACACCACACTCTGACTAAGGCTGGTTAGCAAGAGGTGCATTAAAAGCCAGTGCAAAATAGCTGACTGCAGCCCAGCCCAGCCCTTATCGTTTGGATATTGGAATTAACAGCCGTGTCCATTTTGCCACTGTAGAACTCGATGACCACAGTCTGAGCATCCACAGAGGAAACTTAGGCTGCTCTGAAGGGATCCTCTGCTGACATTTCTTGGGAGCTGTCACATAGCCCAGCTGGACAGAGTTGATACTAAAATGTCCATCAAGGCACCACACATGCAGATAGTGGACTCTTGTATTAGGGTGTTCAGGACAGTAAGGGTTAATGTGGGACTGGGGAAACAGTACCACCCACATTATGATGTAGAGAGTCACTTGGGAGTAGTGGGTGTGGTAGTGAATCTGGTAGAAGTCGGCAAGAAAATAGCACCTAGTCATGACTGTGTATATATATATATATATATATTATCTTTATATGTACATATTTATATATATATATAGTTATGTGTTATTAATAAACAGTTATTGTTCAACCATATCAGCCTCTAGGCTTCTTCATTAGACAACATACAACCTTACAACATGGTGGCAGCAGGTGAAGCACCCCAAAATCCCTAAAAATGAAGAAATAAAGAAACCACAGTCTGACCTGAGAGAAGTGCGCCGAACTTGAAGACCTCAATTACACAGCTGGAGATCACCTAAGAAGCTCCATTACAGGCATTGGGGCTGAAGGGCAGAAGAAAGGTCCACTGTGCAAGACTCCACCAGAGCAAATGGAAGTATGTTGTGAGACCTGATCAAAAGTTGAGTCAAAGGACCTAGCCAGATTGCAAAAGGGTGGGAAAACTCCAAAAAAAGGCTGCAATAATCTTTTAAATTCAGTGCAATAAGAAAGCAGGACTGACAGACCAATTGTTTTAACGAGCACGGCTTGAAGAATGCAGCAGCCTGGATCCAGAGTCAGCACCTTAACACATGGCAACCACACACGACAGAAAGAAATAATTTTAAAGAGAAGTCAGAGCAAAAAATCGGCTTCAATTAGATTCTCCAAGCTTAGGAAAGCAACTAGCTGGCCAAAACAATCCATTCGAAAGATTATCTGCAGAATTTCTGAAGTTTAAAAAGGGTCCATAACTGTGACAAGAGCCCTCCAAATCCCAACATGCATGGGAAGAGAAAAAAAAATGATTACTACAGCGCCATTTTTAAAAATAGCTGTATTCCCCTGTTCTGAAAACAGCTATGGATGGTAAATCAACACTGACAGACCAATTAAGGCAGACGGAAGGGTCAGATCAGGTGCAAAATTGGGCACTATGGAGAAGAAGATTTTTAAGATATATGATAGCATCAGGCTTGAATAAGAAAACAGAGACTGAACAAGTGAATAGATAAGCCACTCCAAGAAGTCCAACAATGCTTCTTTTGAGAAATTAAGAATCCCAGATTCACATTTTGGAATGCTGACATATTTGTAAATGGTCTCCTCACGAGCTTCAAGTTAGACACAGGAGCCAGTGTGACGGTCCTATCGGATCAGGAACCATGTCTAAAAGACCTCTGGCTATGGACACAGACACGCCATTGTACATTCCCGGGGGAATCTGGCTACCGGTCATAGGCAAGTTTCAAGAGCTGCTCCAGTATGACAGCAAGAAAATGATCAAAATTCTGTATGTCATCCGCAATCAACCCTTTTCTCTCCTGAGCAGAGATGCTTGTGTTGCCCTCAACCTCCTCAAAACAGCAGAGAACATCAAAACAACCACTGTTGTCAATGACACTGAATTGGAGACTCTTGAAAAGTCCACCAATGCTGATGATCTCAAACTGGGACTTCAGTTCAGAATTGTCCTCAGTCTTTGCAGAGGCAATTAATCCAGCTTCACTGCAGATGGCAGAAAATACTCTTCTTCGGTCAGACCAGCTAAAACTCCAGGTGAGCACCAGCATATTTAAAACAGAAGATAGAGAAGAGAAGGAGCATCAGACGAAAGTTGAGCCCGAACTTCAGAGTCAAATAGATGCTGTCCCAGAACCAGGAAAATCTACAGAAACGAAGTTGGATCTTCAAGCTCACATGCACAATATGAAATTGACCGTGGAGCAGGAGAGAAGTGACCACCAACCCATCAAGACAAAACTCAGGGAAGCACAAGTGCACACAAAGAAACAGAGTGCAGCATTAGAAGCCAAACCATAGGTTGAGCTCAAGATAAGAAAAATACAAACATAAGGGAGGTAAACCTTCACAATTTCCAGGAAGAACATGGCAGACCCCACCAAGAAAGAAAACCAGAGTACATGCTATGAATGAACGAAGTGGACATTCCCTCTGGAAGGAGAGGGATAAGCCCATGGTATCTGACCAAGGAAGACAGATTGTCGACAAAGAAAAATATAACTCTAAGGAGTGCAAGGAGTGAACCCGAGTTCACATCAAGCGCTACAATTTCAACTCCACATCAATAAAGTCAGCCCAAAGCAGTTGAGTCTACCACTCCTCCAAACTTGAAAAGGTTGAGATCTGGAAGAGCTATGAAACCTCCAGACCATCTGTATCTGTGAAGTCCGAGATTTGGGGAGTAGGGGGGTGGAGGGGCTGGTGTTGGCGGTGTAGCGAAGGGGTAGCATGTAAATATTATTGTTGATACATTTGGGTAAAGACTTGAGGGGACGTAGTATTAAGGGGCAGAATTTTTGACTCATCAGGCGGGCGTGCATCTGACCTGAATGAGCGTAAAGTGACGCACGATGACGTTGGGTAAGCGTCCTGACGTCATCGCGCACTCACGCAATATTTCGGTCAACGGGCGCGCGCGGGTGTTGGCAGCACACCAGCCGACAATTAAGCAGTTTATTAAGGCCCTTAATGAACTAATTGATTGAAATCTTTCACTGTCCGTCCAACCGTTCGGTTGGTTGGCGGGCGAAAAGGCCAAGTGGCCTTTGCATTTTTGGCGAAACCTCATCCACGGGTGGGATGAGGTTTTGACCAGAGTTTTTAAAAAAAATTAAAAGCTTTTCAAACTCATCTCTAACATGCCCTTGCTTATGTGACAGGGTCACATAAGGGGACATGTTTTTATCATTTTATTTATTTTTTATTTTAAAAATCTTCAGCTCTCTGAGGCAGCTCTGTGCGCGAACTTCCACGCTCGTGTTCCTCATGCCCCCACCCCGGCAGTGCTGAGCTCCTCAGTGAGCGTTTCACATTGGCTGGCCGTTAATTGGCCAGCCAGCGTGAAATCGCGGGGCCCGATCGCAGGCGGCAGTCCATTTCACACCACTCCCGCTCGCCCCCGCCGAACCCGCCCCTCGACCGGAAACTCCTGGCCAGGTTATTCAGGACTATAAAGGTTAATGTGGGACTGGGGAAACACTACCGCCCACACTATGATGTAGAGAGTAGGAGAGTGTAGTAGCCAGTCTGGTAGAAGTCGGCAATATAACACCTGGTCAGGACTGTACCCTGTATATTATATATTATATTTATATTATAATGGAAATACTAGAGCAAATTACTGCAGCTGCTGGAAATCTGATATGCCATTGACCTGAAACGCTAACTTTGTTTCTCTTTCTACAGATATTGCTTGACTTGTAGAATATCGCCAAAATTTTCTGTTTTTATTTCAGGTCATGCAATGGGTCTGTTATCTTCGCTGTCCATTATTCCAAAACATTCTTTCATCCGGTCCTGCTCAGGAGCACAATAGTTACCAACCCAAAAGGTAAACTCCCAATCAGTCACATTCCTGATACCTGAGGTGCAACACAAATGTTTAAATTAAGCTGACCCCATAAATTAGATCAATCAGTCCACTTCAATCAAGGTGGGTCCAAATCAGACTCCACCCTACTTCTGCTCAGAATTCCTCCCCAGAGGAAAATCTAGGCTGACAAACACAAGCTCATGATTGACAAGAAGTGCAATAAGCTTGATTTGCAGTATGGGGCTACGGTAGCATAGTGGTATTGCCATATAGGCTAGTAATCCAGAGACCGGAGTTAATGCTTTGGGGACAGAGGTTCAAATCTCACCCTAACAGCTGGTGGAATTTACAATTTGATAAAAAAATCTGGAATTAAAAGCTTGACCATGACAGCTGTTATTGATTGTCTATAAAAACCCACCTGGTTCACGAATGTCCTTACCTGGTCCGGCCAACATGTGACTCCAGACCCACAGCAATGTGATTGACTCTGAACTACCCTTGGGAATGGCCTAGCAAGCTACTCCAAGTCTAGTTCAAGGGCAATTAGGGATAGGCAACAAATGCTGGGCCCTTGCCAGCAGTGCCCACATCCCATGTAAGAATAAATAAAGAAAGATAAGTGAGAGAATGATTTGTGCACAAAATTGTTTATGACATTTTCCATCCCCTGCCTCAGACTTGGTCTTTTATTCTTGGAAGTATCCCACCCTGGAATGCACTGCCTCAAAGGGAGGTTGAAGCAGATTCCATAGTAATTTTCAAAAGGGAATTTGAAACATGTCTGAGATAAAAAAATTTGCAAGGCTATGGGAAAAGAGTAGGGGTTATGGCACTAATTGGATAGCTCTTTCAAAGAGCCGGCACAGGCACAATGGGTTAAATAGCCTCCTGTGCTGTATAATTCTATCATATGTTAGCGAGCATCAAAGCCAACTTCAGAACGTGTTCTTGTTTTTCTATCTTCCCATTTTTCTCCCTTTGGTCTCGCAGCGTCTGCCTCCCTGATTTTTGGATTTCTGCCAGCGTTTAAGAAACCTGCTTAACAAGCTAAGTTTTTTCTGGCATCATTTCTAACCCAAGATAATAGATTCGCTTTATGAAAAACACCTTTTTCAGGAAAAACATTAACAAAGTAAACGTCTCTTTTCCGAGAAAAGTGTTTCAGCAGCAACCAAGTGCCAAGCTTGTGATATTTAATGACTGAAACAAAAGACATGAGTGTTCCTTACTCACAAATGTTACTTTGTTCTGGCCATTTTTACACAAATCATAAAAGTACAGAGTACAAGTTCAGAAGCCTCTGATTGTCTGTGTTTGACACAGACAGTTTGCATGTCATGGGCATAATCTGTGCATCTGTGTTTTGGAATGTAAATCAGCGCCACAGCGGGATTCCTAATTCCTTTTACTACTCTGACTTTTGAGCCTCACTGCTGTACAGTATCAGAAGCCCTCAGGAGATTAGGAGATCTTGCCACGCAGTGCAGAGACATTCAAAACTGGAGCAGCAACAACAGCTGTGGGTGCCCAAAGTGGTGCTTAAGAGAGAATCAAAAGTTGAGGCTTGGGGATGAGAATAAGTGAAAGGTTGGGAGAGGCATTGGTGGGAGGAAGGGAAGAAGGGAGTTCCCAAGAGCTGGCTGGGTGGGATGGAGGGAGGATAGCCTGAGAACAATTCTGAAGTGAGTGTCTGGAGTTTGGAGAAGGTCCCCAAACCCTGATGGGAGAGAGATCTAAAAGCAACTCCAGGAACCCTAGAATACCACAGAGAAAATGGATGATGAGATGAGTGACAGCCTGAACCAGGCCTGAATGGAATCAGCTAAGAGAATGGCTGCATTAATCAAATCAGGGGAGGGCAATAAGTGCTAACATGAACTGCAAGGGCAAGAGGAAATAGAGTATCTCTTTGCAATTTAAGTGTATTAGCACTGTAATGATGGAGCGGGGTGGGGAGGGGACTTTATGGCGTCTGCAAGATGAGGAAACATGGCATGCGGGGTGACTGAATTAGGCGGGAGCCAAAATGTTGATTTCCCGAAGCCGAGTTGAGATACAGAGATTAAGTCAGTGGTGTGTTTGTGTGGTGTCGGTCCTCACGCTGTCCTTTGGCTGGTTCTCACCGGTAATACATTGGCACACCATGAATACTCATTAGTGTAAAACCTCTTTTAATTACGTCTTACCTTCAAGATAAAATCAGCAGCTCACAAGAATCTTGTGGCACCCAGTTCACATTAATTTCAAGGTGGCATGCAACACTCGGCTTTGTGCAGTCGTGTCTGAGGTTAGTGGCTTTCTTTGTTGAACTCTGTGGCACAAGGGAAGGGGAGGAGAATGACATCTTGCATAGGCTCTTGGGACTGGCAAAGTTGAATCAGTGATGAGGGGGGTGTGGAGTGAGGTCAGAAGCATGGCGGAATGGGAATTGGAAGTGTTCTGGGTGTGATGGCAGGATGGTGGGGACAGACAGTCAAAGTCGGAAAATGAGAGGCCCAAAGGGCGGTGTCAGTACTGTTCAAATGTGGATTCGTCTCAAGGTGGTGGCTGGCGGAGTCCTTGCAGGCTTTGAGTTCACCTATAATATTTCAGTTATCCCCACTGAGAGTGATCTCAGACAATGTTCTTTACAGTGCGTAGAAGGGAGGGCCAGCTGAGCCTGCAAGCTCAGTCATGTCCCACAGAGTGACAAATACAACACTGGACACTAACATTCAATAAAAAGTGAACATAAAAACACGTTAGCCTGAATTTCACGCTAATTAACAGCCACCCAGCGTGAAATGTGTCTACTTAATGGTAGGCAAGGCCAGGCGGGGGTGAGAGCCTGTCGGGCGCTGGGTCCAACGGCGACCTGGTGAGGGATTTAAAAGCAGCAGAGGCAGCTCCCTGAAGGCTACCAGGGGACACTTTGTAGTCTTGGAGTTGTTTGACTAAACTTTTTTTTTCAGTTGCAATGGCATCTGCATCTGCTGGGCACGCTAGGTGGGAGGGCAAGTCCTGTGGGCAATCGGCTCCCCCAGTTCCCTGATGAGTGCCTTGGAATCCTTGTGGAGGAGGTCAGTGTCAGGCGGGACATCCTCATCCCCAGGGATGGCAAGAGGAGGCCACCCTACCTAACCAAGAAAACATGGGCAGAGATGGCAGCCCAGGCCAGCGGCCATCATGTTGTGTGGCGCACATGGGCGCAGTGCTGCAAAATGTTCAATGATTTGCTGCACTCAGGAAGGGTGAGTACCAAACTGGCATGGATCTATGTGGAGATGTGTTAATGACTGGCTGTCCCCACCCCCCGTGGTGTAAGAGTCTGAGTGCCAACTGTCACTGACATCGGCGCCAGCCAAGGCGGTGAGCTCTGGCTGCTTGGCCTGATTGCTTTGCGGGTTTGAGGGCCACGACTCGGATGTGCCCTGCACACTGTTCCTCAGGTGGGGTTTGCCAGGCTGCAATGGCGCTGCAGGTAGAGAGTGGACTAATCAATGCTCCTCTGTCCTTTCAGGAGAAGAGAAGCCATAACAACATTGAGAGGTCAACACCAGGCAGAAGCACCCCAAACCTGCTCATATTGATGAAGTACGAGATGGATGCCTTAGAGATGGCATGCCTGCGCCTAGCTTGTTCCAGCGGCCATGGAGAGGCAGGGTTTCTGACAAAGGTAAGAGAGCAGTGCACAGATGTGAGTGTGTCAGGTTGTGTAAACATTGTTGTGCTGACTCATCTGTAATGGAAACCTCAAACCTGGAGTCCTCATTTTTCATTGAAAGATAATGGCACCATGATGCAGATCTCCATTGTCTCACCAGCCTGCCTAGCATGCACAGTGATAGCATGATGACTAATACTAATGACATGTTGTTTTTCTCCCCTAGAATCGCCATCCAGCAAATGATTGCTGGACCCCGATGAGCCACCTTTAACGCCAGAGGACCAATGCCAGTCAGATGTGCCTGCGTCACACCCCATTTCTGCACTCCTGCACTCGAACGCCGACCTCAATATTGCTCATGTGCGTGATGACATCGGGACGCACGCCTGACGTCATTTCGTGCAATTTCACGTGCATTCTGGTCGGGTGCGCACCTGCCTGATCAACGTAAAATTCTGGCCATTGTTTTTTCCACAATAAAAAAAACTGTAGCTCCCCTGCAACCATCAATGCCTGCCAACCATGAGGTGTGTCACTACATTTAGCTCTCTAAGTCAGTCTCAACAAATAACACAGATGCACACATGAATAAAGTGAAACCAATATAATGTGAAATATTTACAAATGAAATTTAAATTTGAAAATGACCAGTGTCACGATTGTGCTGTCAATAAGTCTTATATTAATGGCAATGGGGTTGAGCAGGAAAGTTGTAGCTGTGATAAAGAGCCTCCTTGTGTGACCAGGAGGCTCTTTTATAGCCCACCCGTGCCTGCAGCATTGTCAGCTGATGAAGGGATTCACCACTGAAAAGCTTCACCTGCTGCGTGATCGCACATGTCTCCCATGCACGAGATTGGAACTTCTCATTTTCATTGTAATCATGTGGGAACCGGCAAAAAGCAAAGGAGTGGGAATAGCATCCACATCCTGTTTCACCATTAGGAATGGCATGTGAAAGGCAAAATTCCACCTGATGTGTTTGGTGTGAGAATTTGCACATTAGATCATAAAGTACATTCTGTCCAGCCTGGGAAACCAATCTAGCAGTAGGTAAACGTAAAATGTCCTGGCTAACATTCATCTCTCAACCTGAATTACTGAAAAAAGATCATCTAGTCATTTATCCTATTTCTGTTGTGAAATCCAGCTATATGTAAATTGACTGTGGTGTTTCCCTACATTACAGAAGTGAAAATATTTCAAAAGTAAGTAATTAGCTATGAAGCTTTTTGGGATGCCTTGAGGTTGTGTAGTATTCCGAGGTGCAATGCACCTTTAAAAGAATGTGAGCAGATTGACCACATGACTGTATTACCCAATTGCTGTGTAGCGCGGGCTACAATGTTAATCAATAGTTTAGAATAGGGTCTGGTTTGGGAATCACACATTGTGTTAGTGCTCTGTAACTTGTGTAAACAAACAGCATGTGCTTCATCTTACATTGGTCTCTGCGTCTGCAGTATCTTGTTTACCAACTCACTCCCAAGTAGATAGGCGTACAACTGTGTTCGCTGAGCAAAGCGACCTGACAGAAGGAACATAACAGATGCCTTGAGGTTGTGATAATTATTTACTAAATTAAATAGTCATAATTGGATATTGAAGATATAGCGAGTAGTCACATGCTGAATGGCAGAGGAGCGGGCTGGATGATGCTACAACAACTTGCGCATCTGTTGGTGTCTAGCTCTCGGCCAAAGCCATCCACAGGCTTAAAACCACGGTGCTCAGCCCCAGCTGCACTCAAGGTGTTGAAACGGCTCAAGTGTGCGGTGGACTCCCGTCTGAACTGACCCCCGTTCAAACCGCATTTCACATTGGCCCCAGGTCCCAAAATATCCCTTGGGAACCTCGGTCCCACAGTTTGAGCTATCTCGCAGATATTCCCTCCATACCTTTCCATTCTGCACCGAGGGGATTCCTGTGCAGGCAGCTGCTGCATACCCTTCATTTCCTCACACTCAACAACCGCCCGGGCATGCCGTGGCATTAGGTCCTACCGCCTGGAGGTGGCGAGGGCCCCTGTGGAAGGCTTTCTGCATGGGAGTCTTCCCCTTTACCATCGGGGATTTGGTGTGGAGGGTGTTGCATGCAGCAGTCCCGTGCAATAGTCGGTTAAGTTGGTTCACAGGCTTCCAGGCCTCCTGTCTCTTCTGCGGCCTTGAGGAGTCCACATTCCATGTATATACAGATTGTGCTAGGTTGCAGCCTTTTTTTGGTTATTGGAGGGACAACACCTCAAATTTTGGTTGCACTTCAGCCCCTTGCTCCTGATCTTTAGCCACCCAGTACTGGTGAGGGAGAGGGGAGGGCCTGGGGCGGGGCTGGGGATGCAGGACCGGACAGGGCGGAGAGCCTCCTTGTAAGCCTGCTCCTGGGCCTGCCCAAGGTGGCCATTAACAGGTCCAGGCAGCGGGCGGTTGAGGGGGTCATTCAGCCTGACTGTCTGCCTGTCTTCCAAGCTATGTCTGCGCCTGAGTGTCCCTGGAGAGGGAGCACGCAGTGTCCACGCTTGAGGCTGGTGGGTGCCGCAGGGGCTAACGTGCATCATCAGACCCAGGGATAACATTTTACTTTCATTTACTAAGTTTCCTTTGAAAGTTTTGTTTCTCGTTATAGCGCCCCTTTAATTAATCAATTGGCTAATATTTTATTTATTGGTTTCAAAAGAGCATATAAAGGAGTATTTTTGTGAAAGAATGAATCAGGCACTCAATGGGTGCTATGATAATAAGACATGCCTGTTTGGAAGTCTGAGTTTAGCGGGTAATTTTGGTCCTAACTGTTGACTTCCATAATTTCCTGGAGGACCTACAACAAATACCGGCAGGTTAGCACTCAAGCACAGATTAAGTGTAATTTTCGTGGAATTGTATAAATGGGTCCCATGCTCCACTTGGACTGAAGGTGTGAGTGAGCTGGCTGTTGGGTTTGAAGGTGGGAGTAGTATGTAAAATCCAGTGGGCGGCCTTCCTGCCATCTAGATGTCCCCTGGCCTGTCTGAAATTTTACGGGACATGGAGAAGGAGTTGGGCAGCCTGAAGGCCTTTGAGCCTACTGAGGCTTTTAAGTGACCCTCCTTATCCCACTCCTGTTGGTATTTCACCCATGGCCGGGGGAGGGCCACAGCATGTGGGAAACCTGGCAGTTTTAGCTTCATGAGCTGCTGTCAGCCAAGGGGGAGAACCTCCATTTGGGGAACCCTGGGCTAATGAGGCACAACCCCAACTAGGTCATCCTCCGCCCTTTAACCACTGCTCCCCCCCACCTCCTCTCTACCTCTTGAAACTAGCCCCTTACACCCTTCACAGAAACCACCAAACACAGACTTACATGGGCTCCTCGGCACAGTGGGACTGCATGTAGTCCCAGCAGTGGCCATCAGTCTTGCCTGGCCCTGCTGGGACTACAGAGCTTCCAGCCATCTGATTGGCCAACAGCTCTGTAAGGCGTGACCTTCTCTCAAGATATGGGCACAGGTCTTGCCTTAAAGCAATTAACACTGCTCCCAGCGTTAAATTGCTGCAGGGCAGTTGTCAGGGTTATAGGCAGGCTCCCCCCCTCCAACTCTTTAGCCAGGGCTGCGGACCCCATAAAATTCAACCCAGAGTGGCAGGTTTCAGGAATTGATTGAGAGGGCGCTCAGGTTCTTGGGCCTGGCACTAGAGGTCCTATGGAGTAGACCCAGAGGAGGTTGGATGCTCTGTTCCTGTAAGTGGAGGAAATCTAGTCTGTCCTCCTGCATCTTCTGTCCCTCTCTCCTGCAGCAACAGTGTAGCTCTGCCTGCTATCAAATACTTCTCCCATTCTTCACAAAGACTAAATGGCACCCCTAGCAAGATGCCCATGACCAAGCACTGCCTTTCTCCTGGTGACTTCCATAAGGTCTTCAATAGGTTAGAGTAGTACAGCATTTACCCATTTTAGATGAAGTTCTCAGAGCATTCTCAGAATAAATGTAGATGGCATGTTGATGAGGTCTTGATAAAGTGTCCCAGAAAGTCTCCTGATGTGTTTCAAAAGTCTGTTTCAAACCTCCAGTAGCGAATGAACTGTAAAAGCTGATATACTTTTAAGTAGCACTTGAAATCCTCTGCATTGATGTGTATACTCCCAATTAGTTGGTTGCTGTTAGAAGAGTGTGTTAGATATTAAAAAATATCTGCCAAACTGCTGTGCAGCCTTGTTCATGGGACTTACCAGGCAATTTAGGTGGTAATCACCCCCCTAATGATCCCCCGGTTGGCCATTCCCAGTGCAAACTTCAGCTCCTTTACCAAGGTGGCACCTTACCGGAAACCTAGGCTAAAGAGATGTTTCAGCTTAAATCCCCATCCTGATAATTTTAGCATCTGAAGTATCCAGAGAAAATCACTTCCAAAGTTTTCCTTATGCCTTAAACGATGACAGATATCCTGTTCATCACAGCTGTCTCATCTTTCCCTTCTCCTGCCATGTCCCAGCGGCTGGACACTCCTGTAGTATGCTTTGTGATCTTAATATACGTAGACTGTAGGATATCACTGAGCGGTGTGAAGTCAATCATTATATCTCTCACTAGATAATCTCTAGGTCTGTATAATCTGACAGGGACAGACCCATGGAACTTAAGAATCAAGGGGATTGATTTTCTCTTTATTTCTGCTCCTGCACCTGACAGGACTGGATCCCCCCTGAATTTCTGGGTTCAGGTTATTAGCCAAGGTCAAATGCTTTTTGGGCACAAACAGTCTCCTGTATTAAGATTGTCAATGTCTCTTCTTGTAAAGAGCTATTCTTCTCACATGGCCCTTAATTCTAATGTAGCTTTGAAAAAAAATGAATTTTCGAATTGTGGAGCAAGCCCCTGTCCCAGCACAAATTTACCTGCTATCTGGGGCCAGATGAACATAAGAGGGAAATGGCACCCTGTCCCATCCTATCCCACCTCACCCTATACCGCCCCACCACATGCCTGTTTTCAAGTGAGATTGAATTTCTAGGATGTTCTTTTTTATTCTCTTTTTTAAGTCTTTGTATTGTAAGTAACTTTTGGTGTGTTCCTGCTTCTGTGAGACTTGTAAATAATCCAACAGTTTTAATCTGAAACTAACAATTTGACAGCATCTTTCAAAGCAGACGGAAAACCAGACTTGGAAGCCGATATGGTCCAGGATGCATTATGCTATATTAAAAAAGGGTAATTGTTAGTCCTGGGGCACACACAGTGTTGCAAGTCTGGGGTTTTCGGACAATCACTTTGCTTATTAAAAGGAGTGTCACATCAGAAAATCAGTCTGTTTATTAAAGTAAGCATTTTCAGCTGTGAATACAAGCTATAAGTTCTGGAAGAAAGTCACAATTGGAACAATGCTAATCACTGAAAAACTAGTGTGGATAGCATAACCTTCACATCATGGCTTGGATTCAAATCTAAAGTTTGATGTTCACATGCCTGGTGTTGATCAAGAAGAGCCTCTATTATACTGCCAGCCACCTAGATGCTTGTTACCAGTAAACATTCAGTCACATCCAAGCTGCTGCTGCTGCTAACATTTGCACACAGGCTTGGCCAAATTGCAAGCAGGCCGTCATTGTCAGACAGGGTTATTAGGCCGTCAACAGCGAGAGAAAGGGAAGCCAACAGGTCCCATCCTCAGATTGTACTTCACCTCATCCATTCCCACATCCTTCAAGCTGTGGGAATGATCAAAGTTTCATAGTAGTACTAATATTATACATGCCTGTATATCGGTCTGTCAGCAACTTATCGGGTTGAGCTAATCACACTGGTTGTTCATGGGTAGCATGTAGTGGGACCACAGCTGGAGTTTATGGATGCAAATTTTATTTCCGTAGCACTGCTGGAAGTAGATCCCACTCAAGCAGTGTCACTACAACCGCTTCTGGCATGGCACATGCAGCATGCCATCTCAAGAAGGGCACCCAAACAGGCACCCAAAGGGCACCCAAAGAGGCCAGCCAATATACCCAGCATACCCATCAATGTTCTCTTGTATTCTGCCCAGGCTAGGTCCTCATCTGAGTCCTCTGCAGCAGGACTGGTCTGTGATTTTGCCCTCCCAGAAGGAAAAACCAGCTCAGAATTATCAAAAAAACCAGTACCATTGGCACCAGTACTACTGGAGTTCCAAGTTCACTTTGGCCAGTACCAGTCATTTCCAAGTTTTACAGTTTTCAAAAACTATCCTTTATCACTGGCCTGGCTGCAGCCCAATCTTACCTAGTGATCATGTGCTGATCTCAACTCTATAACTAGCCTCCAAGGTCTCTGCAGAACCAATATCTGACCTGGTGGATGCAAGCCCCAGATCAAATGACAGGCTTCTTCATCAATACTGGGCTGTTGCTCTCTTTCCTCCCTCCTAGGGTTCCTGCGATTGAGCAGGCAGCAGTTCTTGGGTTTTGGAGAGCAGAAAATCAGAAGCAGAAGGTTGGGATGGGGAGTGGGGTGGGAGGCAGGAGATTCATGATCACACCATCAGCAGCTTTCTCAGTCACAGCCAGTCCCATGATGTGGAGAGCTATTGCCTCCATTGGCCTCAGGAGACACCAGCATCCTTGACCCCTGCCAGATCCACATGCTCATTTCTACTTTGTGCCACCTTGTCTTGCAAGAGAGAGGGAAGAATATCCATAGGTAGAGGCCATGAATCAGTTTAAACATGTGAATGGGAATTTTAAACAAAAACAGGAAATGCTGGAAAATGTCTAGCAGGTCAGACAGCATCTCTAGAGAGAGAAACCAAGTTAATGTAGGAGAGCGTGTTGTGACTTCTGCCCTACACCTTCCCATTGGCGGTCAAATCGCCAATGGGTAGCCGGGTAGCAGGAATGGGAACTCATTGGTCGGCAGCAGGCATTCAATTGAGGCTGTTAAGTTGGGGGGGGGCGGGGGGGGGTGGTCATTAAGCAATAAGCAAAGCAGAGTTTCCGAACAGGAAAGCTCATAGCGGCCATTGGAAGGGAGTACAATTTAATTGCTGTTTGGAAAGGATTACTGCGGAGGTCAGCAACTGGAAGCTTTTTTTCCGCAATCTCTGCAGTGAGGCCAAGCAAGACCAGGGGACTGACACACATTGAGGGTAAGGCTGCAGGAGGAAATGACTGCCCCACACTCAGAGATCACCTCCTCCAGTCAGGAGGAGAGCAAGGGAGGAATTTCAGCAGCCACTTGGGAATGGACTACAGCGGGCAGAGGAATACCAGTGATATGATACTGTGCTGGCACTGCACATGGAGGGCACAAAGGGGCAGTAAGGCAGGGGAATTATTGAAAAAGGAGCTACCCAGCACAAAGGGCTGACAGACAATGGCTCAGTTTCACGGACCGTTCACAACATCAACGTCTCAGAAGATTCCACTTATCGAAATAGGTAGCTGCTAACCTGTGCAGTATGCTGCAGGAGGAGTCCAGGCCACTGGGATCTGGTTGGGACCCATTGCCTGTTACCATGAATGTGACTCTGGCTTGGGGCTTATTTGCTGCAGGGTCGTTTCAGGGATTGGTTGCTGACAGTTGTGGATCTCGCCGTCTGCTGTCCGTCATTGCTTAAGGCAGGTGGCTGATGGTTGTTCACAGGGTAGGGGAGCGCGAAATGTTCCGGACCAATAATGCAAGGGGAGGCCGAGAGGGCAATCAGCTTCAGCACATGGCAAGATTTCTTCAGATCCAGATCAGTTATAGACTGCACGCATCTGGCCATCAAGGCTCCTTCAGAGCAGCCAGGTGCTTTTGTCAACAGGAAAGGGCTTCACTCCCTCAATGTGCAGATTGTGTATGAACACCTCAAAAGGGTCTTGCATGTATGCTTTAGGTTCCCAGGAAGCTGCCATGACTTCTTTGTTCTGAGGCAGGCCCCATTGCCACAATTGTTCACTGCACTGGAAAATCTTCATGATTGGATACTGGGTCGCAGAGGGCTTGGCTGCTCATACCAGTGCAGAATCCTAAAACAAAGGTAGAGAGCTCATACAACCATAGCCATGTCACTACAAGGGAAATCATTGAGCAGGCAATTGGCATATTGAAAATACCCTTCAGATGTTTAAACCACTCTGGGGAGTTCTCCAACATGGCCCCTTAAGAATCTCCCATATGTTATGATATGGAAGGTGGTATTTGCCAGGCTGTCCAAATCTCAAAGGTCAGCACTCGGCATTGAGGAATCTTTTTTGGGCCTGCAGGCTTCAGGAAGCCTTCCCTTAGCCTGGGAATGGGAGCTGAACTCTCCACTGGAGGCACCTCCTCTGAAGAGGAAGGAAGGGCTAGAAGGGGGAGGAGGCCAGGAGTCCACATTCAGCCTCCAGGGGAGCCACCTTTGGGAGGACAGGCACAGGGGGCGCAGGGCCAAGAGGTAGTCCAAGGCGGAAGAGTCCGCAGAATCACCGCTATCCTGCTGCCAGGGTACACAGGTGGTGAAGCAGCTACCTCAATATGTCTGAGCTGCAGTGCCAAAGGAGCCTCCATCTCTCAAGGGAGACAGTCAACTATGTCTATCAAATGATTGGGCCTGAGATCTCCACGAACTGTGTGGGTGGACACCCCATACCAGTAAAGGGTAAGACCAAAGGGTAAAGACCAATAAAGGTCACAGCTGCCCTCAACTTCTATGCCTTGGGCTCCCTCCAAGGGTCGGTGGGTGATCTTTGTGGTGTCTCCCAATCAGCTGCCCACACTTGTGTCAAGCAGGTTACAGACACTCTGTTTAGGCGTGCATTGACCTTCATCCACTTCCGTGGGGACCAGACAAACCAGACACAGCGAGCCAGAGGCTTTGTGGCCATTGCTGGCTTCCCCCACGTCCAGGGTGCAATAGACTGTACACATGTGGCCATCAAGGCACCAGCAGATGAGCCCGGTGCCTTCGTCAACAGGAAGGGCTTCCACTCCATGAACGTGCAGATAGTGTGTGATCACAGGATGCAGATTCTACAAGTCTGTGCAAGGTACCCGGCCAGCTCCCTCGACACCTACATCCTCAGATACTCCCAGGTGCCGGGGCTCGTCAGTACTCCAGCCCGGCTGGATGGATGGCTGCTGGGTGACAAGGGCTGTCCCCTCAGAAGGTGGCTCATGACGACTCTCCGCTATCCAAGAACAGAAGCTGAGCAGCGGTACAATAGGAGCCACACCTCCACAAGGGCTGTGGTGGAGAGAGCTATCGGTCTTCTCAAAATGCACCACCAATGCATGGCTCCAGTGCCTCCTCAACCCACTATTGCTAAACACACACACAAAGATGCTAGGCCTGTCCCCCCAACCCCACCCCCTTGGCCAAATGCTGCCTACATCACATTAGGCACCACACAGTCTAACCTTCCATAGCAAGGAGGCACAAGCACGTGGAGCACAGAGGGCAGCAGATCAATCATTGCCATGCCACCTTGAAGCTCCCCTCCCAGCATGTCATCACTCTGACTTGGACATGTCCTGCAGTTCAATCATTGCGCCTAGGTGCAGCTCCTCCAGGTTGCCCCCGAAACAGCCATGTGGGTTTCAGTGTATCACATGCTGCGGGGGCAGAAGCCATCTCTTCACCACCATCTCAGGGTGACCTCAGCATGGGCAATATCTGCTGGCCCACCCAGCGAAGGACACATACCGTTCTTGATTCAATGTAATCAATACACTCAGACTTGGGCAGGGTGGGGGGGCAGGGGTGTGGCGGTGTCAGGGGGGAAATCCTACCTGCTGGGTTAAGTGACCAATGCCAACATGGTAATCACCCTTCCCGAGTGCAACAGATTGTTGAAGCGCTTGCGACACTGGATCCAGGTGCGCCGCACCACGTCGCACCACATCGCGGGAGCTCACGAACTCTGCCACCTCCTCCCAGGCGCATTTGGTCATGTGGGGGTGCCTCCTCCTCCCATCCTGGGGTACAAGCACCTCCTGTCGTGCTGCCACCTCCTTGAGGAGGGCAGCAAGCTAATCATCAGAAATACGAGGGGCACAGTGCCCCTCTGCCTTACCCTCCTGCCTGGCCTGCTCACCAGCAGCGCTCTGGGGAGCCCTTCCACTGGCCATGATTCACAGCATTTGAAAGGCTGCAGGAGCTTTTTAAAACAGGCCCCCAGGTCGCCATTGGACCCGGCAGTTATTGCAGTCCCGCCGCTGCCCACCCACTCCCACTGTCCTCGGGAGCCATGATTCATGCTGGGTGGGCCTTAATTGGCCCGCCCACGTAAAATGGCGGCACGGACCCGATTGCAGGTAGCGATCAGGTCCACGCCCGCCCGCGCCCACTCCCTCAACACCCACCCGATGGGCACAAATTCTGCCCATTGTTTCAACCTTTCATTGGAAATTACTTTTCCCAAAATTAAAAATCTTTCACACTGTCATTATGCCCAACACTTTCAGGAAAAATAAACTTAGTAACTTTGCCTTATTTATCTAGCCAGTTGTAAACATCTTATCATGTCCCTTTGAAAATCAAACAACCTCTCAACTTATCTAAAAATGCCCAATTCCATTCACACCATATCTGCTGAGACTTCATCCTAGCTTATCCATCTCCACTTCAAATGCCTGTTTTACATCTAACCCCTTTTGATGATTCAAACTTTACAGTCTTACTGTCTACAATTTAATTAAACTAGACACACACAAACATACATAGATAGCCCCCATAGGCCTGCTTTAAAGTATCCCACAATAATATTAGGGAAAAAAATGATCTTTCCTTTATACATTATATGGTGGCCTGTTGAACTCTGCTTCTAGTGCAGCAGAGTGGAATTGGACAGGTGACAGCTGATTCCTTTGAGCACACCTCCCCCAATGAGGAAAATGAAAGAGAAGCAGAGATGTAACCCATTGTCAGCAAGAGATAATAATGAATATAATGTTATTAGAAATCATTTTTTTTTTAAATAGAGGTTTAGTCTGTGTGTGTGTTAATTGGATTAAAGCCAGCTAGTTTGGGTGCTTTGATGTATAGTAGTTTTGAGTAGGTAGAGGTACATTTGCATTTTGTTGAATAGAGCATTCAAGGGTGGGAGTGAAATCTTGCACCTAGCTAGCAGACACCAAGCAATGCTTATATTACTAATAAAATTGGTACTATGAAAGGGGTTCAAAGGGTCTGGTGATACAATGAAAATTTACATTCAAAGGAGAAGGCTGGGTTTAACAGAAGGGAGTTTTGTGTGTACAGGTCAGAGGCATGTAAGATCAAAGCCTATAAGCCTACCACTGTGTCTGCAAAGGAATCAAATTGAAAGGAACCTCATTTTCAACTTGTAAGGTGAAAATGCTTTGCCTGGTGTCTGGTTAAGTCTATTGGTTATTGTTGCCTTCGTGGAGATTAATTTGGGAATTTGTTATTAGTTATGTTGTAAATTAATAAATGTCTCATTTAGTTTGATATAACAACCTCTCGAGAACTGGTGGTCTTATTCCTGAATTCCTGCAACTCAAAACATACCAATTGAAAATATAGGTTATGACAGTTGTTTAAAGTTTTCCTCTGGGATTTTAAATAACTCAGCCTTTACCAACTGCAGTGTCATAACATCCATGTACTGATGGTGGTGGCCATTGACATGCATGCAAGAGAAACCCATATTTGCCTCATCCATATTGCAGTCATCTGCTGCAATCTATACCTACCAAGGGACCAGAGCCATTCGCCAACTTGTGGATGCCCAGGTGGCACACAGCGTCACACCATCACAATGTCATGGGCCCCGTGAGAATCCCCAACCCACATTTATCATCAATCCTTGCCCTTCAGTCATCATGGGCTCCATCTTCATGCTCTGAAATCTGGTGATTGCCGCTAAGGGGAGTAAGAATCACATGACAGGTTGAAGCAAGGCATCAAATATATATTTAGGTTTACAAATGAAACACGCAGTATCATGGACTGCAGCAGTTCAAGAAGGTGGGTCACCACCATCCTGTCAAAGGCAAGATGGTCTTGTGTCATCATCACACCAACACAGCACTCAAAAACACTCAAGGTCGACACGATACATTGGAGGCCAGTGCCCAGCTTGTGCACCCACAAGGGTAGCAGACACATGGGAGCATTACCACCTGCAAGTCCTTCTCCAAGCTACTCACCACCCTGACTTGGAAATATATCACCGTTCTTTCACTGTCGCTGGGCCAGAGTTCTGGAACTCCGTCCTAACAGCACTGTGGGTGTACCTACACCACATGGGCTGCAGCGGTTCAAGGAGGCAGCTCACCACCATCTTCTCAAGGGCAGCTAGGGATGGGCAATAAATGCTAGCCTAGTCACTGATGCCCACACCCATGAATGAATTTTTAAAAATTATCAATGGGCAATAAATGCTGGGCTAGCCAGTGATGCTCACATCCTGTGAAAGGATAAAAATATGAAATAAAGACAAAGTCCACTGTGCAACTATGTGCATCTATGCACTCACTTCTGTGTACCTCTGCATTCTGCTCCCCTACACTGGAGCTGTTGTGAAGGCAGGTTGCTGACTTTGCACCACTGCAGGGTTGTGGGGCCCTTAAGGGGCCTGGCAAAGGCTGTGCCACCCGCATCTGTGCAGTGAAAGCCTCTGTCATTGTGGGAAACAGCATTTGTGCCCCAAGGGGCCAAGGGAGCACCATCAAAGCAGGGGGCACCTTGAACAAAGCCCCCATCACCTTCAATAAGCGGTTCCTCAACCTTTTATTTCCCAGTTGCACTCTCCTGCTTACAAGGAGATCTCTGATGCATGGCAATAGTCCAAGCATCATCATCACACCAACATAGCACTCAATTCTCAAGGTCGACACGATACATTGGAGGCCAGTGCCCACCTTGTGCACTCACTCAGTGACCTGCTATGTTTGGCTTTGGGTCACCACATTCTTAATGGAGGATGCCATGTGTTCATAAGCCAGAGGCATGGAACCAATATGTTCTTCCATCATCTGTGCTGGAACCAACAGCCTCTGGGAACTTTGACACATGTCTACACATCTCCTGCTGCTGCTCTTTAAGTGCCCACTTCATGGATGATCCTCCGAGGCTCAGCATCTGCATGGAGCTGACCATTGCTGGGCCTGTCCTCAATCCTCTGATGAGGACTGGCTGCAGGTGTCACTGCCTCTGTCGCCTGCTCCTGCACATGTGTGCCATGCTTACCAGCTGGTACCACCTGCTCTAACCGCGCTTCATGCCTCACCGGTGTGACAGAATCTGCCCTGGTAAAGCATACATGGACTGATATGACAGTGCATCCTCAGATGGTGCCTGCTTCTCTGGGGTCTCAGCTGGATTTGATCTCCTCTGCTGTGCCAACTCCACCACTGGCTCTGCAGAAGAGACAAGAGCGCTGTTAATAACGTCCCTATGTAACCCCTTCCCCCTGGCTGTAGGTGCTCATGAGCTTCACTTGGTCATCATAAAGCACAGAGGCAACACAGAAAAGACAAATGAGAAGGATTCATGTCTATTGCCATTGCATCTCTCACTCTCTCTGGGCCCATGCCCATCTGCCCCCCTGCGACATGCCAGACCACTGCCAACCAGCCATTGTCCATCGTCTCCTCTTCCATCCATGTTACCATAGCAAGAAAGGCTCCTCAACATCCATCCATCTCCACTCCCTTGCATTATGAACTTTCTTCTCCTACAATCTCCTCTGCTCCTGAGCTGCTTATAGGCTGTGCCATTTTCAAGGCAATCATTACGGCACTGGGATGCCTACTGTATGTGTTCATCCAAGCTCAAACACTAATAATTCACCATGGTGCTGTGGTACGATGCTGCCATCTGTTTTAATGCACACGTGGGTCCTTGTTGAGTCCACTTGCTTGGTCTGTCTACATCATTGCACATATCATGGCTGCCATGTTATACATGTGGGCCTGCCAGCTTGCGTGCCACTCATCTTGCCAGCCCTCATTAGGTGATTAAAGTGCTTCCAACATTGTACCCAGGTCCGCGCCAGATTCCCACAGCTGCTCACTTCCTCAGCCATCTGCAGCCACTTTGTGAGGGCAGCTGGCCTCCTCCCATCCTCTGGGAACAATACCTTTCTCCTTTCCCACATGAGCACCTCTAGATAAGCGTCACTGAAGCATGGAGCCACCCTTCCCCACACTTCAGCCATCACCCGACATCCTGCCTTCCACTTCTGCAACCTTCTCTGTTTGCAGCCTGTATGAAGGCGGCAGACTTCCCTTTAAAACTGGCACCTTCAATCTCTCTGCCCATTATATGTTGGCACCCCGCAGCCCAGAAGTTAATTGGCTTTATTTCAGAATATTGCTGCAGAAGTCCAACCATCCACATGTGTGGCTGCACAACCTGGAAATGACCCCAGCGTCGGGATCTTGAGCAAAAATGTCAATGGCCTTTCATCTGAATGAGCAGAGTTTTAAGTTGGAGCCATGGACAGTGGTGTTCGTTGAGCAGAACCTGATGCAGTAAAAGATTTAGACAGCAGGGTTTTGGATGAACTAAAGTTTATGAAGCATGGAGGGTGGGAGGCTGGTCAGGAAAGTATTGAATGCAATTGAGCCTGGCGGTGGCAAAGGCAGGGATGAGAGCTTCAGCAGCTGATGAACTGAGACAAAGGTGGTGATGTTGCAGTGGCAGAACTAGGAGATCTTTGTGATGGAGAACAGGTGGAGTCAGAAGATCATTCGGGGTTAAATATTTCCTTCAATAGTTTAGTGAGTGTGTCTCATATTCAGAACTAACATCCCCTCTAATTTCTTTTTGTTATTTATGCCATATTCATTTATGTGCATGTGACCTTTAAATTATTTTGCACTGCTGCGCACACAGGTTAACTAAAGGGACAATTTGTACTCAGCCTATATGAGAACTTTTGGGATGCTGAATGGCCATGTAGTTTAAACAGAACATTGATCAGGACTCATTTCAGAAAATGGGTATGCTGAATTGATGAGCATATTTTTTTTGTTTCATTCAAAACTGTTAGCTTTTGAATGTTTTTGTTTAAACAGGCAATGGTAATGCTATCATTAGGAACAATGGCTTGGAGCATTTGGTAACTCTGCCTAATAACAAATATACAGAAAAAAAGAGAAGCATATTACCTAAATGGTGAGAGATTGCAGAGAGCTCTGAGGTGCAGAGGGATCTGGGTGTCCTAGTGCAGGAATCACAAAAGGCTAGTATGCAAGTACAGCAAGTAATTAGAAAAGCTAATAGAATGTCATCATTTATACCGAGAGGAAGTGAATACAAAAGTGGGGAGGTTAAGCTTCAGTCGTACAGGGCACTAGTGACACCACGTTTGGAGTACTGTATACAGTATTAGTCACCTTATTTAAGAAAGAATGTAAATGTGTTGGAAGCAGTTCAGAGAAGGTTTACAAGACTAATACCTGAAATGGGTGGGTTGTCTTATGAGGAAAAGTTGGACAGACTAGGCTTGTATCCGCTGGAGTTTAGATGAGTAAGAGGTGACTTGATTAAAACATAAAAGATCCTGCGGGTTCTTGACAGGGTGGATGTGGAAAGGATGTTTCCTCTTGTGGGAGAATCTAGAACTAGGGGTCACTGTTTAAAAATAAGGGGTCACCCATTTAAAACAAAGATGAGGTAAAATTTTTTCACTCAGATGATCATGAGTCTTTGGAACTCTCTTCCTGAAATGGTGGTGGAAGCAGAGTCTTTCAATATTTTTAAGGCAGAGGTGGATAGATTCTTGGTAAGCAAGGGGGTGTTAGCTTATCGGGGGTAGGCGGGATGCAGATTTCAGGTAACCATCAGATCAGTCATGCTTTTAATAAATGGCAGAGCAAGCTCGAGGGGCTGAATGGCCTACTCCTGCTCCTTGGTCGCATGTTCATATGTTCACTTGTCCAATCAGCTAAACTTCAGGATAAGAAGTGTGTGAGGCTAAAAAAGGGGAGAAGTGGAAATAGAAAAGTTTAAATCATTCTGTTGCATTCTTTCGTCATGACTTTACATTTGGGGATTCAGACTTTCCAGACATAATTACTTGATGAAAATATGGCTTCTAAAGAATAAATAGTTAAAAGCCATCATCTTAATGTCCCATTTCTAACAGCACTGTAATGTTGATTTTCAGGAAATTATCCTCTTAATGTTCAAGTAATGGTGCATTCTTATGACTCCATGAACTATGAAAATAGAAATGTTATTGGGGTCAGGCAAAACACATCTGTATATTATTTCATGCTAAACAATTCTCAATAGAGGCAAAAAAATATTTATTGAAAGCATTTTTTGAAATAACTGTCTTGTTATTTCCATTACAAGCTGCTGAATATTGTTAGAGAAGGAATTTAAGGAGAGGCAAAGCACAGGTATGGCAACATAGGTCATATGTTGCAATAAACCCTTGCAGCAGAATTTTACTCTCACCAGTCGGGCGTGCACCTGACCTGAACGAGTGTAAAATGACAATCGATGACGTCGGGAGAGCGCCCCGACATCATTGCGCACTCATGCAATATTTCGGTTGGCGGGCACGCACGGGAGTCAGCAACGCACCCGCCGACAATTAAACGGTCTATTAAGGCCCTTAAAGAACTAATTAACTCGATTTTTTCTCTGCCAGTCCAGCTGTTCGGCTGGCGGGCGGGCGAAAAGGCCAAGTGGCGTTTGTATTTTTGGCAAATCCTCATCCAGCAGTGGGATGAGGTTTCGAACAGTGATTTAAAAAAATTAAAAACTTTTAACACATATTTAACATGTCACATGAGGGGATTTTTAATATCTTAATTTTAATTGTTAAAAATCTTCAGCTACTTGAGGCAGCTCTGTGCCTTAGGGAGATTTACTGCGTGCACCCCCACGCAATCGCAAACTTCCACGCTTGCGCTCCTCCTGCCCCCATTCTGGCAGCGCTGAGCACACATTTCACACTGGCTGGCCATTAATTGGCTATTAATTGGCTAGCCAGCATGAAATCAATGTCGGGGCCCGATCGCGGGTGGCTTCACATCCACTCCCATGCCCAACTGCAGCACCCACCCGACGAGGGCAAAATCCTGCCTTTGGTTGTTAAACAATGTTAGAGTCATTGCATTTACCTGCCACTTAAATTCATACTTAATTAATTTAACAAATCACTGATTCAGAACATGAATAGCCTGAATAATATTATGCAAAATGTGCAGAATTAATCAAGATAAACTTTGACTCAGTGGTAGCATTCTCACCTCTGAGTCAGAAGGTTGCGGATTCAAGTCCCAGTCAAGACTGGACTACACACGGAGACCTGAACACAAGATCAGGGCTAACACTCTAGTGCAGTAGTGGGGGAGTGCTGTACTGTCAGAGTTGACACCTTTTGGATGAGACATTACACTGAGATAAGACACCTGCCCTCTCAGGTGGACCTAAAAGATCCCATGGCACCATTCAAAGAAGAACAGGGGAATTTCTCCCAGTTTCCTGCCCAACATTTATCCTTCAAACAACACCTAAATTAAATGGTCTGGTCATTTATTTCATTGCTGTTTGTGGTGTCTTGCTATGTGGAAATTGGCTTCCACATTTCCTATATTGTAAGAGAGACTGCTGTTCAAAAGTACTTAATTGGCAGTAAAGTTTTTTTAGATGCCCTGAGGTTGTGAATTCTAAATGTTAGCATTTTACAATTATCATTTTTCTTTTTACTTATTCTCAGGATGTTGGCATCACTGTCAAGACAAACATTTATTACCTATCCTCTAGTTGCCTTATGGGACAGCTATTGCCGTCACTTCTGAGGGAAGTTAAGAGTCAACCATGTTGGTGTGAGGACTGGAGTCACATATAAACCAGACCAAGTAAGGACAACACGTTTCCTTCCCTAAATAACATCAGTTTACCAGTCAGGATTTTACAATAATCCAACAGCTTTAAAGTTACTTTTACCAATAATGCTTTTTACACTGAATTCAAATTCTCAAACTGCCATGGTGGGATTTGAACTCACATTCACTGGATTATTAGTTTAGTCTAATGGATTACTACTCCAGTGCTACCACTGAACCTTTATTCAAGTACAGTCTTAAAGAGTCCACAGTGACATATTGAACAGCAGAAAAATATCCCTTGCTGCCTCTGCTGATTGCTCAACTGGTCACAACAGTATGTGAATGTGTTCCTCAATTTAAGCTCACTTAACTAGTCTCAGCCAGAGCAGCAGCAGAAGAGCTACAATCAGACTAAATGCTCCAGGTTAGGGAGGGAAAATTCAATTGTACTCATGTTCTTCGCTAGAAAGTGTGCATGTGTGGAGTGAGTTTGTTTATGAACCTTCAGCAGCTGAATAGCCCGCCAACATTTAAGGGTAAATTTGGTAAGGCACCGTGCCACTTCCAGGGCCTTGCATGCAGCTTGTGCATATTAGACGATCAGGCAGAATTGCACCTATGATTATTCAAGATTAACTCGTTGCATGCGAGTGTCATGGCAAAAATTACCCTCTACAGTATTGGCTAACACATGAATAGATTCTGGGGTGAAATATCACTCAACCCATGGTGCTACACCCCATCAAGAGCAGAGAAAATTAGTAGGACAGGGTTTAAAGTAAAGAAAAACAGACACAAAAGATGAGACGATTTGCTGACAAACACGATGAATCCATTAACTAATGCATTGCTTCTTGCTCTTAGTTCATTTTCCGACATTATCAGCTCAAGCAGGTTATTAGTCATTCGATCAAAGGCCAGATCCAGTCACATATATCAGCCCAAATTCTCACTTTAGTGCCCTGCCAACAATAATTGGCAGCAGGCATTGATTTTCTTGGCCAGTATTATTTATTCTGTATTTGTGTTCAACGAAACTCAGATCTTACTGTATCTAATCACCTGAGGAAAACAACACCCATTGACAGCTGAGACGGTTTCAAAGAAAAAAAAAGCCATTGTTACATCTCTCTTTCCCATAATAAACCCCAACTCTAGTTACTAGAACCCGAAACAAAAATGTTCAACAAGTTTCAGGATCAATGTGAAATTACAATTAGACAAAAGTAAATACCAATGAGATAATACATTGTAAAAACAGTTGCTGAGCCAACTGTATTTTGAATTGCCAAAGGTGGGTGCATTTAAAATATCATTATTCACATATTGAGAACTGCAGAGTGCAACTTAGCTGATTTAAAAGCAAATGTGTTTTCCTGCTGTTGTCAAGTCCCTATCTAACAAAATCTATATTACGTAAACAATGCATTACATTAAGCAAGGGATATGTGGAGCACCCAGGAGAGTGGAGTTAGGGTCAATTATCAGCCATGATCGTACTGAACAGCAGAGCAGGTTCAAGGGTCTGTAGGTCTACTTCAGCTTCTATTTCATGGTCAGGAGTTTCCGGTCATGGGGCAGGCTCGGCCGGGCCGAGCAGGAGTGGCCGCGAAACAGGCCGTCACCCGCGATCAGGCTCTGACCGCGATTTGATGCTGGCTGGCCAATTGATGGTCAGCCAGCGTGAATCGCATGCTGCAGTGCTCAGCGCTGCCTGTGTGGGGGGGAGGAGGGCGAGCGCAGAAGTTCGCGCATGCTCAGGGGTGCGCGCAGTAAAAGCTCCCTGAGGCACAGAGCTGCCTCAGAGAGCTGAAGGTTTTCCAAATAAACAATAAAGAATTTTAAAATGTTAAAAAATATGACCCCTCATGTGACTCTGTCACATGAGCAGGGACATTTTAGAGATGAGTGCAAGAAGTTTTTATTTTTTTTAATCACTGGTCGAAACCTTATCCCGCCCTTGGACGAGGTTTCACCAAAAATGCAAATGGCCTTTCCGCCCACCCGCCAACCGAACGGACAGGCAGCGAAAAATTCCGATCAATTAGGTGATTAAGGGCCTTAATAGGCCACTTAATTGTCGCAGGTGTGCTAACAACTCCCGCACGCGCCCACCGACCAAAATATTGCGCAAGTGCGCAATGACATCGGGACACTGTCCCAACGTCATCACGCATCATTTCACGTTCATTCAGGTCAGGTGCACGCCCACCCGACGAGCACAATATTCTGCCCCTCATATTCTTATAACTCATGGATCCTGACCTTTCTTCTACTACATAATAGCCAATGCTATTTCATATTGCTTTTTGGAAGTATTAAAACAACTCTTGGGCATCAAGGAAAATAGTCTATTTTTCTCCTGCCCTAATTTCCCTGCAATTCCACACTGTCTTCCTAGTTTGTGCGGTCCCATCCCACATTACATTGTACATTTACCTACAAAGGGGAACAGGGGAGTCACCCTCTTCTCCCCAGAAATACTAGCTATGAAAAGTAGTTTGATAGCAGAATTCTGCTTATCAGTGTAGAGTTCCAGTGGGATGGGACTTTGTATCACCACAGGGAAAGGAATTAGTGCTCTTCTGTGTGCACCCACAGGGTCCCAGCAGGGTTCCTGTCATTAAACAGGTGTCCGCCTTCCCTTAATAAATCCATACCACTTGTCCTTATTTAATCCTGTACTTAAAAATTAATTTAACCAAATACAAGACTGAGTTACAGAGGTAGTCCATAAATGAGCTAAAGCAAAGAAAGAACTTGCACTTTTATAATGCACTGCATAACCTCAAAACATCTCACAGTGCTTCAGCTAATTAATTAATTTTGAAGTGTAGTAACTATTGTTATAGAGGTAAACAAAACAGCTAACTTGTGTACAGCTAGGTCCCATAAACAGCAATGAGTTAATCTTTTTTGGTGATGTGGTTGGGGGAATAAATGTTGGCCAGGACACTGGGAGAATTGTTCTGCTCTTCTTTGAATAGTGCCATGGATTTATCATTCTAGGACAAACTGGCAGAAAATGATAAGAAAAATTGCCCAAAGAAAAAGAAAGCCTGAAAGATGTTTATTCAGTCAGATCTCCACAAATTAACATTTTATGGGACTCACAAAGTCAGGCCATGCTTCATCAACCCCGTTGATACATTTTTAGACAGTACTATAGATTAAACAACAATCATGGTGACTTTTTATTGATAGCAGGTTGCAAACCCAAATGTCCTTTAATATAGAGCTGTTGGCAAACAGTAGAATTTCCATCTTGTAAAAGCTTAGCTTGAGTCAATAACATAACTATGAGGCACAACTGGTAAAACCACAAATTATATAAATTAGAACAGTTGTCCAAAAAAGGACCTGAAAGTATTTAAGTTCTTGGGATTGATACCAAGTTCTGATGTTCAAGGTCAGAATGAGATTGGTGAGTGGGTGAGTGAAATATGGATTTACAATGTATCAGGAGTTATATGTGCTTGTTTGAGGAACAACAACATTGCTGGCTTAGAATAACACCAAAGTAGTCCAAATAATGAAAATGGTTTCTGGAGGAAAACCTAAGCTTTTTTTTTAATTCATTCATAGGATGTGGGCGTCATTGGCAAAGCCAGCATTTGTTGCCTATCTTTACTTGCCCTTTAGAAGATGGTGAGAAACTGTCTTCTTGAACTGCTGTAGCGTATGTGTTTTTGAAAGATGCCATTAGAAAAATTGAACAGAAAGCATACATCAGCAGTTTTTAAAACTTTTCCAATGGACATGTGAAAATAGTAGATCAGCAAAAAATTCAAATGAAGTTGGTAAATGTTACAAGTCTAATATTAATGTATTCAGTTCCAGAACAATAACAGTTTAAAAATTGCAACTAAAAGAAAGGAAATAAATGCATTTATATAGGCCCTTCCACATTCTGAAGGCACTGCAAAGAGATAATGGGGTATTTCTGAAGCACTATCACTGTTGTTATGATAGAAGCTAAATCATTAATCATCTTAACAAAAGACACCAATTTACCACATGGACTGCTGCGGTTCAAGAAGGCAGCTCACCGCCACCTTCTCAAGGGCAACTAGGGATGGGCAATAAATGCCCAGCCAGTGAAGCCAACATCCCGTGAATGAATTTTTTAAAAATTAGCAAACAGGTCTCTGTTTTCATAAAATGAAAATGTAAAGACTAAAGTGGGTTGGGTACAAATTAAATGCCAGCGCCAGACAAGCAAAGTCTTGCTAACTTTATCTTGATAACTTCACCTGCCAAATCCCACCCCACCACCCCTCACACTCAGTTTTGAACACCCACCTCCCTCCCGATCATTTTCTCCCCTCACCCAGTTGCCTGCCAACCTCTGATGGTTAGCTGTCTGGGGGGTGGGGGTGAAGGGGTGTAGTAATTATAGTTTTGGGAAATGTAGGACTGTAGCTTTAAAAACACTCCTGTGTTGTAAGATCACATGATCTGTATAAACTAATGTCTTAGCAGTGCAGGGAGCCTCTGCAGGGAAGAGTTCTTATTTAGTCATGGAGATTGATGCACGTGTGTAATTGCTGCTGTTGTCATGTAAATAAAGTTAAATATTTCCACAAAGAAAAGTTATCTGAAGATCAACTCAATAACAAACTGGTGACAAGGAACGATCAGATTTGGTGCTATACCTCGCCCAGCGATTGTGAGTATCTAAGTTCATTAAAAATAAAGAAGATACACTCATCTGAAATGTTACCGTTTGGCAGAATCAATCCCTTTGAGCCAGCCACGGATGACTGGTCTCAATATATAGAACATCTTGCATTCTTCTTTCAAGCAAACAAAATCACGGGGGAGGGTTCTCTTTAGTATTTGTGGGAGCAAGACCTATAATTTAATTCAAAGCTTGATGGCCCCCAGTGTCTCAGATATGCAGATTTTCAGTCAATTAGTAGGTCTCATTAAGAGACATTTTCAACCCAAGCCCTCAGTCACAATGCAGAGCTTCAGGTTCAATTCACGGAATAGAACCCTGGGGGAGACAATTGCTGCCTATGTGGTGAAATTTAAACAACTAATGGAATACTGTGATTTCAGTGAAACCCTGAATGACATGCTCAGGGATTGTTTAGTATGTGGCGTGCAGAAAGACACGATTCAGTGAAGATTGCTGGCTGAAGTGAAACTTGATTTTTAAGAAAGCGTTAGAAATAGCACTGGCGATGGAAAGTGCTGTAAGGGATTCACAAGCAATTCAAGGGGCACAAAATGGCGACGTTCTCCAAAACGGGCGGAACTGTCAGCCAAAAGTGGCGTGAAAAGCTGGGGCTCCGCTGTGAAGCGAGAAACAGTCCCCACTAACTGAAAAATGAGAGGAAACAGCTTAGCAACTAAATTGAAAACTAACTTTCATTGACATGGAAACAATCAATCTTCTAGTGATTGGCAATTTTAAAAAGTAGAAAGTTATTTTTGTAACAGAAGTGGACACATAATGAGACAGTGCAAAGCAAGATTTAAACACGCCTCCGAACAACAAACAAAGTCCAATGAAGTCTATAGTGTAGAAGAGCCAGAACCAACCAGTTCTGACATTGATGCGTTATTCAACACAAAAGTTGGGAAGACAAAGCCAATTATTGTTACAGTGCAAGTGAATGGTAAATCCTTAAAAATAGAAGTAGACACAGGTGCTTCTACCACTGTAATAAGAGAACATACTTTCAGGTATTAAAATAAAGGTGACCAACAATTAAATTTGGAACAAACATCTGCCAAGTTGAAAATGCACACAGGCAAAGAAGCCCAAGTAAAAGGTATCACCAGAGCAACTGTTCATTATAGACACCAATTGGCACATCTACCAGTGATGGTATTAGAAGGCAGAAGATCAAGCCTACTAGATTGAAATTGGTTGAGGAAAATTAACTTTGATTGGCCAGTGAGATTTCAAAAGGAAGCAGGAAGATTTCCTGTCTTGAGAAAGGAACAAGGTAAGGTACTTCAGAAAGAGTCTGGAGAGTCCAAGGACCACAACTGGATGAAAAAGGAATCTGTAAACATTCAGCAACATGAAGAAATGAAGACTGTCTTAAACAATAACATGGAAGAACAGCAGAAGAAACCCAAAGGGACTCTGCTGAATGACAGAGTTCAAGATGAAGTGAGCGAACTTTGCAAAGAAAAGGAAAACCTGTTGAAAGATCTGCATGCACTACAAGGATCCCTCTGGTCAAAGTTTGTGCCTTTGAAAAATTACAGAAGGAAACAGGAAGAATTTAACATCTCACTGAACATAGTGAAGAACCAGTTGGCAGAGAAGATGCAGCAATGTTCAAGTTTCCAGGAGGAAGCCAATCGATATAGGAAGGAAACAGAAGAGCTGAAGGATCAGCAAAATGAAATTAAAGAGGCTTTAAAAGCAAAAGTCATAGAACTTTCCGAGATGTGAGTAGATAATGAAGTCATGGGTAGCTCAACTACTGAACTAAGGCGAGTTGAGATTGCATCTGAGAGAAGTCTGGCTGACGGTGATGTCAAAAAGAAGGCCGAGACTAAACTCTGTGGTAAAAAGAAGACACGTAGAAAGAAGATGCAGAATTACTGATGAGGCGCTGTCTTTGGACAAGACTAAGCCTGATACTTCCCAATTTGGAGGGGAAGGTGGAGAAAAGTCAAGGGAACCAAAAAGAGACTCATGATTTGCATAGTCGTGAGCGACAATTTACTGTTGGAGAAGGAGTATATGTAAAGAATTTCAGCGGAGGACCAAAGTGGTTACCTGGTAAAGTGAGTTCTGTGACCGAACCATTGTCGTACCACATGGAAATGGAGGGCACGATCACCTGTAAGCATGTGGATCATTTAAGAAAAAGAGAGATACCCCAACAAAATGATGTTCCACCTGTAAAAATTACTGAACCAATGGTTCCTGTTGAAGTTGTTCAACCAAGGACAGACATGCCCGATGTTTTTGTCAGAGTCGAAGACTGTGACCTGTTTGTGCCTAATGAGATACCCGATGTTAATGCAGTTCCAAAGAATGTGGTTCCTGCAAAATAATCTAAAGTTGTGGAGCTACGGCGTTCCACATGGATCAGGAAACCACCTGAAAGACTGAACCTGTAATTTCATGACCTGTGTAAATATTATAAAGTCTTGAGATAAACATCCTTGTAAATACAAAATGTACAGTAATTACAATAGTAATTATAGTTTTGGGAAATGTAGGGCTGTAGCCTTAAGAATAATCCTGTGTTGTAAGATCACATGATCTGTGTAAACCAATGTATTAGCAGTACAGGGAACCTCTTCGGGGAGAGTTTTTCTTTAGTTCTGGAGTTTGATGCACATGTGTAGTTGCTGCTGCTGTCATGTAAAGACAGTTAAATGTTTCCACTCAGAAAAGTTGTCTGAACATAAACTCTACGGGCAGAATTTTGCCCTTGGCGTGTGGGCTCGGCGGGGGCAGGCAGGGGCAGTCAGGGAGCCAACTGCCGCCCGCGATCAGGCCCAGAGGCAATTTCACACCAGCGGGCCAATTAAGGTCCACCCAGCATGAAACACAAGTGGCAGCGCTGAGCACTGTCTGTGCAGATGGGGGGAGGAGGGCGAGCGTGACCTTCATGCATGTGCGCAAGTGTGCACTACATAGTCTCCTTGAGGCAGAGAGCTACCTCAGGGAGATGAACTGATTTCAAAAGAAAATTGAAGATTTCATTAATGTTATGAAATGTCCTCTCATGTGACTCCGTCACATGAGCAGGGACATGTTATTAATGAAAAAATAAAGTTTTAATTTGATTTTTATTTGCTATTGGAAACCTCATCCTGCCCATGGATGAGGTTTCCAAAAAAGTGCAAAGGCCACTTCGCCTTTTTGCCTGCCCGCCAACCGTAAGGTTGGGTGGGCAGTGAAACATTTCTTTTAATTAACTTTTTAGTGGCCTTAATAGGCCTTTTAATTGTTGGCGGGTGCGCTGCTGACTGAGATATTGTGTGAGTGGGCGATGATGTTGGGACGCACACCTGACAGCATTGTGCATCATTTTATGTTCAGTCGGGTCAGGCATGCGCCCACCCACCGAGCTAAAAATTTTACCCTATAACAAGGGGTCAGCAAGTGTCAGAAGTTCACCGGGACAATGCAAATGAGGCCCATTTTTCAACATCAGTTGTGTCTCAGGCAATATCCATTCCAGCAATATCTAGACCAAAGTGTATTTCAATCTGCCACTTTGAGTGCCACCAGCTTAAGCCATTGAGTCGTAAAGAAATAAGAGCTCCCATTAGAAAGTATGCCAAATATTAAAAGAATAAGAGAATTGCTGGAATTAAGGGTAAATGAGGCTCTTCAGTAGGCTCAGCAGCTCATCTAGAGAATGACAACTCCAAAACCAAACCTGCATCCTTTCAGTTGCTACACTTTTAACACATGTTGCACCGAGGTAGTATGAGCTGCCCTGGATGAGGGAGCGGGAGAGGCTCTGCACAAAGCTCACCCACTTAAATATACTCAACGAGCAGGTTGTTCATGCAGCAAGTCACCAACCAGAACATTAGACATACCAAGCCCTGTCATGATGGGGAAGTGACAAAGGGGGCAGGGAGAGGATGCTACTGGCGGTCTTCAGTCATAATGCTGCATGCAGGTGGCCTCAGGGTGACAGTCATTTTCCACAGATCAGGGCAGATGTGGTGTCTGTATCCTCCTGGGATGACAAAGCAGATCTTTTCAGATACAGCACTACTCTCCTCAATCCTGGGAAGGAAAGAAAAGGAACCCTATATACAGCCTGCTCTCCCTGCACCTGCCAGGTTACCGCTCCTGACTGATCATCCATTCACCTCAATCAAAATGTAAAGAAGAATACAAGTCATCGTATGAAGCTCGGTTCATGGAACAGCGGAACACTTCTCAACAATAATATGAGACCAGAGTGCAGAACAACCCTCATAGCCAGAATGCTGGGCAAGTATGACATCAACATAGCTACCGAAGCAAAACAAGGCTTGTTGAGGAGTCTCAACTGGAAGAGGTTCATGTAGGCTATACATTCTACTGGATTGGCAAGTCCAAGAACCAACCTCGACAGTCAGGCGTGGGCTTTGCTATTCAATCAGAACTGGTATGCAAGCTTGACTCACTTCCTACAGGGATCAGCAATCCAGTCATGGTTCTTCATTTATGTCTTGCCAGTAACCAGCATGAAACACTCAGTGCCTATGCTCCAATAAAGACACATGCAGATGAAGTCAAAAAAGCATTCCATGATGAACTCAGCAAGATAATTAGAGGAGTACCCCACCAGGACAAACTCATTATTCTTGCTGATTTCAATGCCCGAGTGGGCACAGATTGTAATGCATGGAGAGAAGTACTAGGACACTATGGTATTGGCAAAGCAAACTCTAATGGTCAGCTCCTTCACTCTAAGTGCAGCAAGTTTGACCTAACTATCACACAGTCTTCCAGCAAGCTGATAAACTGAAAACAACATAGATGCACCCAGATCCAGACATAGGGGCATGTTGGACAAAGTTATTTTACGATGGAGAAATCTCAAGGACATGCACTCTACTTACTCCTTTAGAGATGCAGAATGCTGGTCAGATCATTGGCTTTTCAGGAGTATTGAGTCTTTGAAGATAAAATCTAAGGTGCTTTGGCACAGAGTCAAACCACAAAGGAAGCTTGATGTAATTGTTCTTAAAGACATGACCAAGAGACAAGAACGCAAACTAGCCACAGAATTGCTGATCACCCGAAGGACGACCTTGTCATTGAAGATTCTTGGAAAAAGTTAAAGGATGTTACTTACAGCATCTGAGGTCCTAGGATTTGTTAACCGGAAACACCAAGACTGGTTCAACAACAATGATAAAGACGTAGGCAAGCTTCTAGAGAAAGTGCATGACACTCTCAGATTTTACATATCTGACAAGAAATCACCAGCAAGGACTGCCAAATACCATCGTGCAAAACACATGCTGTAGGCCAAACTAAAAGAGATGACGAATCAATGGTGGAAAAACAAGGCTGATGATCTTCAAGCAGCTGCTGATAAAACCAACCTGAAGGCTCCACAAGGAGGTCTGTGATCAGTCTAAGGCCCCAAAACCAACTGTGACACCCTCCTCTCAGCAGATGGCAATCAGCTTCTAATAGGCATAAGATTCTCTATTGTTGGGCAGAGCACTTCAGCAATCTCCTAAACCAATTGTCCATAATTTGCAATGATACCATTGAGTCACTTCCACAGCACCACAGCCCAGAAGAGCTTGCTCCCGGTCTTTCTTAAGCAGAAGTCACAAAGACCATAAAGCAGCTTTCTATGGATAAGTTACCAGGGCATGATGGCATAATTCAAGTAGTTAGGAGACTCACTAGCCTCTTCTGGAACCAGGGCACTATGCCCCAAGACTACAAGGATGCCTACATAACTCATCTCTATAAACGGAAAGGGAGCAAGCCCATCTGTGACAATCAGCATGGAATATCACTTCTTTCAACAGTAGGAAAATTCTTGCAAGGATTATTCTTAATTGGATTGTCACTCACCTCATTGACTCTGTGTACCCATTATTACAGTGTGGCTACCCTGCACGATGGAGAACAGCAGACACAAGCATTGCAGCCCGTCAAATTCAAGAAAAGCCCTGCAAACAGAATAAGGACCTCTTTATAGTGTTCATTGACCTGACCAAGGCTTTTGGCACAGTAAATTGGGAAGGCCTGTGGGAGGTTCTGTACAAATATGGCTGCCCTGAAAAGATGGTCAATGTCATTTGTTCATTTCACAATGCCGTGATGACTCCAGCTCCGTTTGCCATATACTTCTCAGTGATGCTTCAGTACGCACTGAAAGATCTTGACACAGGAGTACACATTCGATTCAGGACAGACAGCAGGCAACCTCTTCAACTTGCAAAGGCTCAGGGCTTGACACAAAGATTACTGATCATCTACTGAGTGAACTCTGATTCGCGGACAACTGTGCTCTCATAGCACATACTCCGGAGGACATTTAGCTGCTTGTTAATCACATTGTCCTAGCCTCAGAGCATTTTGGCCTGACAATAAGTCTGAAGAAGTCAGAGATCTTGTATTAACCCACCCCTGACCATAAACTCCAAGACCATACAGTGACTATCAATAACAAACCCTTCCATTCAGTACAGAAGTTATGCTACCTTGGGAGTGTCCACTCCAATAACACTATGATGGATGACAAAATCAATCATTACCTGGCAAAAGCAAGATCAGTGTTTGGCAGGCTCACTCACAGACTTTGGAAAGAACATAGAGTTTGTCCCAGAAAAACCACAGTCTACCACACATTGGTTCTTATGTCACTTCTTCCTGGGTGCAAGTCTTGGGGAACCTACTGGCATCATATAAAGCCAACTAGAAGCATTCCATCTTCGCTGTTTGCGATCTATTTACAACATCAGGTGGCAGGACAAAATCCCCAACACCGAGGTTGTTCTGGCAAAGTGCTACATATCTGGCATCTGGAACATACTCATCAGAGCTCAGCTTTGCTGGTTCAATCATGTGGTTCACATGGAGGATTCCCGCATACCAAAGGCAGTACTCTACAGACAGCTGAGCACGGGAACCCACACCACAGGAAGTTCCAATCTTAGGTATGAAGGTCTGAAAGCCAATCTCAGAGTTTGTAAGCTGGATCCCAATACATGGCAAAAAGCAGCCTTGGACAGATCCAAATGCAGAAGTCTCTGTCATCAAGCGTTTTTAACATTTAAGGAGAACAGAGCTAAGTGCCTTCAGGACACAGCAAGTGCCTCCGTCCAGCACTGGCTTCATAAACAGTATTTGCAATCAGTTGTGCAAATTGAGACTTGATCTAATGTCACAAATGAGACAAAATCAAAGTAGACAGTAAATCATTTTTTTTTTTTTTGCAAACACTCATCCATCAAAGCAAGGGTAGAACCCATTCGAGAGCATTGCCATGTTACGAAGATGAGTGAGGGTATGATATTATAGCTAATACGACTCATGGCTGAGAGAAGGGCAGGAATGGCAGCTCAACATTCCTTGTAACAGGGTTTTCAGATGAGCTAGAGAGAGGGAATAAAAAGGAGGGGGGCCACAATATTGTTTAAAGATGAAATTATAGCTGTGAGGAGAAATGATATGGCAGGAGGATCATCAAATGAGAACATAGTGAACTGAAGAACAAAAAATGAGCAATCAAAGTACTGTAAACCCTAATCAATGGGAGAAAGAAGAGCAAGTATGCAGGCAAATCTCTGAGAAGTGCAAAAACAATGGGACAGTAATAATTGAGGATTTCTACTATATTAATATTAACTAGGATAGATGTAATGTGAAAGGCACAAAGAGAGCAAAATTTTGCATTCCGGAGAAATTTTTTTAGCCAGTATGTAGCAAGCCCAAGAAGAAAGGAGGCAATTCTGGTTTTAGTTTAAGGAAATGAAGCAGGGCAGGTGGAAGGAGTAATAGTTGGGGAGCGCTTAGGTGGAACTGGTCATAATTCAGTTAGATTTGGGGTAGTTATTGAAAAGAACCAAGATAGACCAGGAATATAAGTTCTCAATTGGGGAAAAGATCATTTTACTAAGCTGAGAGGTGGTGTAGCTAAACTGGACTGGAAACGGCTACTGACAGGTAAATCAATGCCAGATCATTGAGAGGGTTCAAGGAAGAGATAGTGAGGGTGCATAGCAAGTATGTTCCCTTAAAGAAAAAGAGTGGGACTAACAAATCCAAAGCTCCCTAGGTGTCAAGGAGCTTAAAGGAGAGGAAAATAAAAAAAGGGAAGCTTTTGACAGATACAGAGGGCTGAAAACTGCAGAAAACCTGGAGAAGTATAAAAAGTGCAGGAATGAAATTAGAAAGGAAATTAGTAAAGCAAAGAGAGGGCATGGAAGGAAATTGGCAAGTAAAATCAAAGAAAATCCAATGTATTTTCATACAGGAAAAGCAAGAGCATAACTAAAGGAAAAGCTGGGCCTATTAGAAACTATAAGGGTAACCTGTGTATGGAGGTGATGGAAGTTGGTATAGATCTTAATGAATTGAATCTGTTTGTATCTGTTTTCACAAAACAGAAGAACAATACAGACATTGCAACCAGGGAGGAGGAGTGTGAAATATCAGATGAAATTAACATAGTAAGAGAGGAAGTAAAAAGGAGTTTAACATCTTTGGAAAAGGATAAATCCCCAGGCCCAAATGAAATGTATCCTAGTTGCTAAGGGAAGCAAGAAAAGAAGTAACAGATGCTCTGATCATCTTTTCCCAATCCTCTCTGATACATGTGTGCTGCCAGAGGGCTGGAGAATAGCTAACATTGTTTCAAACGGGAGAAAAAGATGGACCAAGTAATTATAGGCCAGGCAGCCTAGCCTTGGCGGTGCGAAAATTATTGGAAAAATTATGAAGAACAGGATAAATCATTATTTAGAAAGACATGGATTAATCAAGGACAGTCAGCATGGATTTGTTAAAGGAAGGCGTGTCTGACTAACTTGATAGAATTTTTTTTGAGGGGATAGCAAGGAGGGTCGATGAAGGTAGTACATTTGATGTAGCCTCTATGGATTTTAGAAAGGCTTTTAATAAGGTTCCACATTGCAGACTGATCACAAAAGTAAAACCCAATGGGATCCAAGGCGAACAGGCAAATGGGCTCAGAGGCAGGAAGCAAAGGATAATGGTCATTGGGTGTTTTTGTGACTGAAAGGCTGTTTCCATTGGTGTTCCACAGAACTCAGTACTAGGTCCCTAGCTTTTTATGGTATTTACCAATGATATGGACTTGAATGTACGGGGTAAAATTAAGGGGCAGAATTTTCTCCCTGCCGGGCGGGCGGGCCCAACCCAATCTCCGGCGGGTGGGGAGCTGATCCCTGCCAGAGAAGCGGGCCCCGCCGCCAATTTACGTGGGCGGGCCAATTAAGGCCCGCCCAGCATGACATACGCCGGGAAGCGCTATGCACTTCCTGTGCGGGTGGGATTCCCCAAAAGCGAGAGTGTGCTCTTTCACGCATGCGCACGAAAAATCGCACATCTCCCTGAGGCTAGGTGCTGCCTCAGGGAGATCACTGACACTTTTAAAAACGTTAAAAATAGGAAAAAAAATCCTTAACATGTCCCCCTCATGTGACAATGTCACATGAGATGGGACATGTTCATTAATTACACTAAAACTTTATTAAACTTTTCAAATCCCTACATGAAACCTCATCCCGCCGTCGAATGAAGTTTCATGTTTTTTCTATTGCCTCCTGGCCTGCCCGCCAGCCTTAAGGTTGAATGGGCAGGTCCTTTAATTGTTTCAATGATCCTGTCAATGGCCTCAATTGGTCATTGACAGGTCGGCGGGCGCACAGCTGATTTGGCTGTGCCCCCGCCTTCCTGAAAATTTAAATGGGGCGCTGTGATGTTGGGGGTTCCACCCGACGTCATCCCGCATCATTTTACGTGTCGGCAAGTGGGCCCCACCCCCTGCTCGCCAACAGCAAAATTCAGCCCAAGAAGTTTGCAGGTGATACAAAAATTGGCTGTGTGGTTGATAATGAAGAAAGAAACTTTAGAATACAGGAAGTTATCAACAGACCTGTCAGGTGGGCAGAACAGTGGCAAATGAAGTTCAATCCAGAGAAGAATGAGGTAATGTATTTGGTAAAGACAAATTGTACAAGGGAATACACAATAAATTATAGGATACTAAGAAGTGTAGAGGAACAAGGGAACATTGGAGTGCATGCTTACACATCCCTGAAGGTGGCTGTACAGATATATAAGGTGTTCAAGAAGGCATACAGGTTTCTTATCTTTATTGGCCAAGACATGGGGTAGAATCATCCCAGATTTGCACAAAGTGTGGTAGTGGGTGGAAAAATGGACGTTTGACCTGACAGCCGCAATGCTGAGTTTTTGCGTCATATCGTCTCATTCCTGGCACGTCCCGCCCCATTAATAATGCATTTCCCGAAAACACACTGGATCGCTGGTGGGGTGGCATCTGACTCTCCCACCCCGCTGTCACTTCAGGCCTTCAGTAATCCGGGCGCCATATTTAACAGGTGCCCTTGCACAGAGCTAGCTCTCTCTAAGGGATTGGAAGCTGCTGGAAAGTCACAGCTGCCAAAGGGAGGAAACATGCTGCCCCCAAATTTAGCGACACCTCCCTCGGGCACCTACTGGATGCATGGAGGCCAGCCATGAAGTCCTCTACCCCTGCTTTGGGCAAAGATCTGCAAGCGATGTGATAAATCCAGCATGGAAGGCGGTGGCAGTGGTGGTCAGCGCCAATGCCTTGCAAAAGAGGACAGCTGCCCAGTGCCGAAAGAGGACGAATGATCTCCTCTGTTCCGCTAGGGTAAGTCACTCTTCTCATCACTCACAATCCACACACTCACAAACACATCACACATCCACAGGGATCTCACTCACTGCCAGTTCAAGGGACATCACCATTCACTCCCTCACACACACCTCCATCTGCCCTGCGGATCATGTCCTCAACCCACCCATGGCACCATTCACCACCCACACATGCCAGGCATCCTTACATTCTGGCTTGACAGGTGTCCTACTTACACTCTCTCCATCTATCTCCATGCAGGACAAGCTGGCACACAACAAAAGGGAGAGGTCTCAGACCGGTGGAGGAATGCCAGACATCAAGGTCCTCACAGACTTTGAAAATAGATTCATCCAGCTGGCCGGCAACAATCTGGACCGTTCCCGCACTGACGGTGAGGTTGGCGGTGTTCAACTATGTGAGGATCCAGCAGTGCAACATCCATCAGACAACCACGCTGTGAGTCAGTTCCCCTGTTCCGCAGTCCCTGCCATGCACTAATTATCTCTCCTTACTTTCACAGGCACATCTAGAAAGCAGCCAAGGAGGTCCATGATCCAGGTCCTTGACTCCAGCCCTGAAGACACCTCTGAAGAAGAATTGGATGACATCCTATTTGAAAATCCATCACAGCGCTCACCAACACCCTACACAGCACAGAAACACACACTTCAGTGGGACCGAGTTCTAGAGTAGCCTCAGGGTCACAATCTGGTGAGCACATCGCACTGTCCGATCCACAGCAGACTGCAATAGGGACTTCCCAGGTTTATGGCACTCGGAGGACTGCTGGAGGCCAGAAACCTGCTGAGTCCAAGTCAGATGACGAGCCTCTGAACTTGGTCATAGCTCAGCTCCTGGAGCTGAAAAGACAAGCTCGGGAACATCAGGAGGAGATATCTGCTGCACTCCTCAGATTGCAGGCACGTTGGAGGAGTCCATCTGCCATCAGTCTGAAGTGATAGCGCTAGCATGCCAATGCACCGAGGTCAGTACTGGTAGGATAGTGGTCGCCAAGGGGAACTTGGACCAGGACATTGCTCCTGCACTGCTGCGTGGGCTGAACTCTATCACTGATACCAGAATTGGCCTCTAGCAGTGTCAACACAAGAGGAGTACCGGGCCAGCTTGATCTCATTCCAGCTTCCCCTTCTCCTCAAGGAGTCGGCTGGGGCCCTCGTGCACCCATAGGGAGGGAGGATCAGCAGGTGCATACCCTGGGGCCATCCGTCCAGGTGACTCCAGAAGTGTCCGGCCCATCCGAATCTCCTCTTCCTGAGATCTCAGCAGCTCCAGCTCCACAGGCCTAGGAAGGTGCCACTGCCACACAGCAGGACCCTGAAAGCAGGCTGGGACCATCCAGGTCTCAGCCCTCCAGAGGACACCCACCAAGGTCATCACAGTAGCAGTCAGAAGGCTGCCTCCGTCAGCTGTACATGTCAGGGGAGCACCAAGATGCAGCGGCAGGGTTAGGAAAGTTAAGAAGTGTAGTCACACAGCCTGGGCCAGGTTGTTAATCACTTGTACTTAATGTTCACCATTGTAAATAAACTCCCAAGAATATCCCCTTGCCTATGGCTCCTTGTTCTGATGAGCAGTGTTCATGTCACTCAGATGTGAAACCTTGGTTCCCACACAAGATAAAGGCAGGTGTCTCAGTCCAGGGCCTCTTCCCTGTGCAGTGTGCAACTTTCAGACCAAAGTGCTGGTCCAGCCTCTCACTCCCTGGAGACACCACTGATGCCTGCATCTCGATGGTGCTTATCGTTGCTGCCAGAATGTCGTAGGCAGGTGTCACAGAGTTCCGTCATTCTCTCTGTGTGCTCTCAGCACCTTAGAGGTGGGGCTGGACCCCCTTCTCTTCAGCATCTGTGTCCGGTGAAGCTGTGTGCCTGAAGGGCTCAGGTGCTGAAAGCCAACAAAGGATCAGGTACATTTAAAGATTCACAGCTGCGTCTCCATGATGTGACTCTTGTCACAGAGTGCAAGCAAGCTGTTCTCAGCCAGACAGGAGTCAGACATTCACAGAGGCAATGTGAAGATCTATGGAGAGTCCTCACTGCATATCGTCATCATCCTCCACAAATCTTGGGGCTATGAGGGCCTCCCAAGTGCGTCTGCCTCGTTTGGCCAGTGCGATACCCTCATCGCTAGCCAGACGAGCCTTCGAGGACCTCATCATCATCAACCCCTTCGACATTGTCCTCATCAGAGGATATGTACAGCTCCTCCATCTCCTCCTCAGCCAGATCCTCCCTTCATTGCAGCGCCAGGTTATGGAGTGCGCAGCACGCAACAGTGAATCATGACAGTCTCTGGGGACTGTATTGCAGTACTCCACCGGACCTGTCGAGGCACTGGAACCTCATTTTCAAAATGGCTTTGTTTGCTCCACCAAAGTCCGGGTCACGGCATGAGCCTCATTATACCGTCACTCTGCTGCAGTCTGAGGCTGCTGCATGGGTGTCATCAGCTACAACCTCTGTGGGTAGTCCTTGTCCCCGAGGAGACAACACTGCAGCCTCTCTGGACCCTGGAAGATGTCAGGGATCTGAGGCCTGCCAATGATGTAGGAGCCATGGACGCTCTCTGGGAATCGTGCACACACCTTTAGGATGCATTTGTGATGGTCGCACACCAGCTGAACATTCAGCGAGTGGAAGCCCTTGCAGTTGACATAGTTGACTGCTTGTTGCCATGGAGATCTAAGCACCATGTGAGTGCAGTCGATTGCACCCTGTACCTGTGGAAAACCTGAAATCTGTGCAAACCCTAACATTCTTGTTTCCTGGTTTTCCAAGTCCCAGGCGAAATGTTCTGTGCCTATGGTGTCCGTGACCCCCTGGATACACTTGTGTGTGGAGGTTTGCAAGATCCTGAACAGGTCACCTGTGCAACCCTGGAAGGAGCCACTGGAGTAAAAATTGAGCACCACGGTCACTTTCACGGCCACTGACAGTGGATGCCCTCCATGTTCTAGTAGCACCAAATCCTGCAGCAGGTGGCATATGTGACTGACCAGTTCCCTAGACATGCACAGTCTTCAGCCACACTGGTTCTTCATCATCTGCAGAAATGACAAGCGTCGTCTATAGACCCTGGGTCTAGTGAGGCGCCTATGAGCGACAGCTCGTTGTGGATATTCAGCTGCATGTGCAGCAGGCACTGCCAACCCTTCATCTTGAGGGTGGTGCTCCTCCTCCCTTTGCAGAGCCAGGCACCTCCGCCGCCTCCTTCTTCTCTGCTCCTTCTAAGCCATGAGGCATGCCACTAAATCACCAGGTTACATGATCCTATTGTTCTCCTCCTGCAGGATCAAAGAGTGAGAAGCGTGGGTTAGCATAGGTGCACTAAGACCCTTTCTTGGTTAAGTCTGATGGCATGCATGCCAGAAAGTGCTGGCCACCACTTGGATGGCCAGTGTGTAGTGCGCTCATTGGCTGTCCAAAACCCCACCCACCTCCGCCCCACTCTGCTTCATCGATTGGCGGCAGCTTCAGCCACTGGACTGCATGCTGTGCTCTCAGCTCAAGCTCAGGCATTCTCCTAACCTGCACTGCAAGTCTGCACTATTAGCTTGAACCATAATGGGTACTGCTCCAAACCTGAATAAAGACTGTGAGCACTTCCACCAGTGACTGTATCCCCAGCAAGGGGATTGTACAACTTGCCCAATCGGCCAATTGCTCTGCTACCCCCTAAAATGCACATTAATTTGCAGTCTATGCCCGAGAGGTGAAAAGTTCTGGAGCATTTGGTGGCACTTTCATGCTTTTGTGTTGCTTGACTGAGCAGAAAAGGCTCAACTCCAAGCATGTTAATGGAGCTGCAGCTGAATGGCCTCAGCTGCAAAAGAATGATCACTTTTGACAAGCTTTTGTGGGTGGCTGCTTCCCTCACCCACCTCCCCCCATCCCCAGTGCTTCCTTCAGTCTGTCTGTGCTGCCCTGCCCCCCACCATCCCCCACCGCCACCACGCTGCCCCCGGCCCCTGGTCTGATCCACATAGGAGCCCTTGACCTGGCATTGCACTGAAAGCCAACCAGGAAAAAGTGACTTGCTTGTGCCCCAAGCAAATGCAAAATGCCTCTTCCTTGATGTCCTGCAGGTGATGCTCGTGAGCGCTGCGCAAGGTTGTGTGCACTCACCTCTGAGCTCCCCTCAAAGCTCAGCTTGCCAGGTGCATGCCTTTTAAAGTCACGCCATTCTGAAGTCACGCCAACGTGGTCGGTAAATTTGAAGTGGGGGGATGATTCCAGTGATAATTAGATGCAAAAGCATTAAAATGATGTTCCCGACATGTGGCAGTGGGAAATGCAGCCTGCCATTGACGGGTGGAGCAGACAATCGCAAGCAGGTTTCACGACGGCGTAAAACCAATCTTTGGACTTCCCACCATGTTGTCCCTCCCCCATCCGCCATGACGCCCGATGCCAACGAGGCCAGAAATTCTAGCCATAGAATATAAGAACTTGGAAATTATGCTGGAACTGTACAAAACACTGGTAATGCCACACCTGGAGTGTTGTGTGCACTTCTGGTCACTGTGCTATAGGAAAGATGTGATTACATCAAGAGGGTACACAGGAGATTGACCAGGATGTTGCCTGGGCTGGAGAATTTTAATTATGAGGAAATATTGGATAGGCTAGAGTTGTTTTCTTTGGAACAGAGGAGGCTGAGGGGAGGGGAGGTATATAAAATTATGGGCAGTGTAGATTGAGTGAATAGGAAGGACCTATTCCTCTTGGTTAAGGGACCCACAACCAGCAAGCATAGATTTAGGGTAAAAGGTAGGAAGTGTAGGGGGGATTCAAGGGAAAATATTTTCACCCAGAGGGTGGTTGGGATCTGGAATTCATTGCCTGAAAGGGTAGTAAAGGCAGAAACCTTCACAACGTTTAAACCTATATGCACTTGAAGTGCTGTAATCTACAAAGGAACAGACCAAGAGCCCGAAAGTAGCACTAGTTGATTGGCTCCTTGTCGCTGGTGGACAAAATGGGCTAAATGGCCTCCTTTCCCTGCTGTAAATTTCTATGGCCAGAATTTTATGTGGCCCGGTTTGACGCGCGACTGACCCGAACTTGCACATGAAAGCGTTGCCCATGTGTCCCGATGTCATTGCGCTGTCATGCTATATTATGTTCAGCAGGCATGCGCCAGAGTTGGATGCGCACCCACAGGCAATTAAAAGGCCAATTAAGGTCATTAAAAAGCTAATTGCTTTGAATTTTAGGCAGCCCATGTGATTTTGCGGTCAGTGCACAGGCCACACGGGGAGGTGGCCATCCCATTTTTCATTCAAGCTCAATCCAGGGTGGGAGAAATGGCGACCAGAGTCGTGGCTCTGTGAGAAGGTAGGGGTTTAGGTAAGAGTTGGTTTTAGGTGCTTTTATGACTGTTATTTGTGTTTTCTGTGCTTTCTAGAGGACTCTTTCGCTTACAAGCTTTCTTAGAGGCTTTCTGCCAAGTACACCCTTCAGGTGTGTCTATATGTGTGACACTATGCTGTGTCATCTGTATTCCAGCAAATGGGGATTGTCTACTCAGCTGAAGAAGAGAGGGCCAAAGGGAGAGGAGAGCTGGTGTCCCCAGGCAGCGTCCCAGAGAACGACCTATGGAAAGAGAGACACAGCCACATGTGGTGCAGGGCCAGCAGGATGTCCAAGGCAGAAGGGTCCACAGAAGATGCCACTATCCTGCAGGGAGAGTCTACAGACAGCGCTTCAGCTACCTGAACATGCCTGAGGACCAGTGCCAAAGGAGGCTCTGCCTCTCCAGGGAGACTGTGACCTCCATATGCCATATGATTGACCCCAAGATCACCTCATTCTGTGTCAGTGGCCACCCGATGCCAAAGGCTCTGAAAGCGACAATAGCCCTGAACTTTTTCGCCTCCGGATCCTCCCAAAAGTCAGCGGGAGATCAATGTGATGTCCCCCAATCCGCTGCCCACAGCTGCATCAAGCTGGTCACTGACGCTCTGTTCAGACGGGTGATGGACAAAATTTCTAGAATGATGAAGCCAGCCAGGCTGTGCGAGCCAAGAGGCTTCGCTGCGATTGCTAGCTTCCCCCACATCCAGGGTGCTATAGATTGCACTCATGTGGCCATAAAGGCACCAGCAGGTGAGCCAGTTGCCTTCGTCAGCAGAAAGGGTTTTCACTCCGTTAATGACCAGATTGTGTGCGACCGAAGGACACAGATTTTACAGGTCTGCGCCAGGTACCCGGGCAGCTCCTATGATGCATACATCCTGCGGAACTTCCAGGTGCCAAGGCTCTTCATCGCTCCATCTCGATTGGATGGCTGGCTCCTAGAGGACAAAGTCTATCCCCTGAAAACGTGGCTCGTGACACCAATTATTGCCGTTGTGTGCTGCGCTCTGCACAATCCAGTTCTCTCAAGGGGGGACCTATGGAGGATGAAGACAGCGAGGCAACTCCCCCGGCCAAAGAGTACAACTAATGGGTCTGCAGTGGAGCTGGAGGAGGCCCAGGGTGGGGGTAAGGCTGCAGAAGTGATGAGCCTTGTGGGAGGCAGGGAGACCAGGGAGGCCTTGATTCTCCGTTCATTCAGCTGGGCATCCAAGGCTTGGCATGAAAGTGAGGGCAAGGGTGACGCCTCCTAACTGAACATTCCTGATGAGGCCATCCTGTGACACCTATGTTAACTAGCTACCTCTGGAATAAAGTTTGCAGCCCTTCCTGGCTGTCACAAGCCATTCCGATGACCAACACCTATGAAAAACATAAAGCACATTCAGTCCATGAAACATAATAACATCTTTGACAAAAGCAAAAAACTGCGGATGCTGGAAATCGAAAACAAAAACAAAAATAAGCTGGAAAAACTCAGCAGGTCCGGCAGCATCTGCGGAGAGGAACACAGCCAATGTTTCGAGTCCGCATGACTCTTCAACAGAACTAAGGAAAAATAGAAAAGGGGTGAAATATAAGCTGGTTTAAGGTGGGGGGGGGGAGGGGGTGGTTGGGACAAGAAGAGCTGGATAGAGGGCCAGTGATAGATGGAGATAACCAAAAGATGTCACAGGCAAAAGGTCAAAGAGGTGTTGACGGTGGTGATATTATCTAAAGGAATGTGCTAATTAAAGGTAGAAAGCAGGACAAGCAAGGTACAGATAGCCCTAGTGGGGGTGGGGTGGGGTGAAGGAATCAGAAAAGGCTAAAAGATAGAGATAAAACAATGGATGGAAATACATTTAAAAATAATGGAAATAGGTGGGAAAAGAAAAATCTATATAAATTATTGGAAAAAACAAAAAGGAGGGGGAAAGTCAGAAAGGGGGTGGGGATGGAGGAGAGAGTTCATGTTCTAAAATTGTTGAACTCAATATTCAGTCCGGAAGGCTATAAAGTGCCTAGTCGGAAGATGAGGTGCTGTTCCTCCAGTTTGCGTTGAGCTTCACTGGAACAATGCAGTAAGCCAAGGACGGACATGTGGGCATGAGAGCAGGGTGGAGTGTTGAAATGGCAAGCGACAGGGAGGTTTGGGTAATGCTTGCGGACAGAACAAAGGTATTCTGCAAAGCGGTCACCCAATAATTTATATAGATTTTTCTTTTCCCACCTATTTCCATTGTTGTTAAATGTATTTCCATCCATTGTTTTATCTCTACCTTTTAGCCTTTATCAATTCCTTCACCCCACCCCCACTAGAGCTATCTGTACCTTGCTCATCCTGCTTTCTACCCTTAATTAGCACATTCCTTTAGGTAATATCACCACCTTCAACACCTCTTTGTCCTTTTGTCTGTGACATCTTTTGGCTATCTCCACCTGTCACTGGCCCTCTATCCAGCTCTACTTGTCCCAACCCCCCCCCGCCACCCACCCCCCCACCTTAAACCAGCTTATATTTCACCCCTTTTCTATTTTTCCTTAGTTCTGTTGAAGAGTAATACGGACTCGAAACGTTGGCTGTGCTCCTCTCCGCAGATGCTGCTGGACCTGCTGAGTTTTTCCAGGTATTTTTGTTTTTATAATAACATCTTTAACTGGTGGTCATGTTTGCACAGTGTGAACAAAGAACACGTTTCAACTGAAGTTATACCACCCATGAAAACCCTTCTTGTGTTTATAGTGCCTTAAACATCCATTGCAGTGCTACATCTGGGTGCCACCAACCCCCACCCCCTCGCAGGCAGCGGCACTAGAGGCAGCCCGCTGAATGTTACATCCTGTCATCCCTGATGACCTTGGCAGATGTCCTGTGGCCGGCGGAGGCTGAGCAGGCCGCACCTGGGAAGCAGCGTCCAAAGCCAGGGCTGGGCACTCCTCAGTCATCACAGCCTCATTAGATGCCATAGGCACTGGCAGAGGGGCAAAGGAGCTCTTGCCTTCATCTGGAGCACCCTCAGTGAGGCCCACAAATGCGACATGCAGCTCATCTGCTAGCGTGAGGTTGGTTTGGGTCTCCCTGCTCACCATTGATGAACAGGCACCTAGCAAAGTGACTAGGTGCCTCATCCATCTCTCACACCGGCAGTGACCTGCTGAGGTCACTGCCAGTGTGTGAGCTTGCGGGTACCAGCGCAACCCCAAAAAAACCCTTGATTCTGTTCCTGGAGCTGCCTCTCCATGAGAGTAGCCACTCTTACAGCTCCGGGTCAATGCAGTGCTCACACTCTGCATGGACTCCTCCAAGATAGAGGCCATGGCACACAGACACCCCACCACCACCGGAGAGAGACATTTCCAAAATTGTTTATGTCAAAGAATCATAGGCATCAAAATAATAACAAAATAAGAAACAAAATACGACAAACTTGGGTCCAAAGTAACATACAGAAGTTGAGGGACGTTGAAAACCGATTCAAATGGCCTGAGTGCGTGATCACAGAGCAGTTCTGTATACTCTACTAGAACAGAGTCATATTCCTGAATCACAGGTAAGAATGAGAAACAGTTATTTTTTAAAATCTCATCCAATCTAAGTAATTCTAAAGCACCATTAATAATGGTAACTTCAATCTTCTTGCTGACTGGAAAGTCATTAAACCGTATAAATTTCTGTGATCATGTTTCTCAGCTGCATTTGAACTGCATTAATAATTTAGTGCGCCTCTGGAGTCTTGAGTATCTTGGAACACTCGTAGCCCAATTTAACTATAGAACGTTGTCCTGCATATCTTCACAGAGGAGTCAGTTCTGCCAAAACCAGTTCAGCAGTGAACAATGAGGAGAACACGGGAGGATGCCAAATCTGCAGGCAGTAAAAAACCGATGTCCAAACACAGTCATTCCTGCCATGCAGAAAATACTGCACTGCTGAGCGGCAGGAATGACTGAATCCTCCGCAAAGCCTTCTCTGGGCTCTCCAAGATCTTGATAAGTAATTTGTTAATCTGTCAGCAAAGTAAAGCAATAGAATTTAAATACACACAAATCTCATACGTTGATACAACAATATTATTTACTTCACCCCAGTACATTGGCATGGTATTTAAAGGCAAGGTTTATGAGTATGCGTTCCTGGCATGGAGTCTCACCCAATTGGATTGCAGGTCATGGCATTGCAGGTGTACTCTCAGTGATTTTCTGTTCATTCCCGGAAGGCAAGTTGGGAGTGTACACTTGTAAATCGGGAAATAGTGCAAAGAACATTTTGCACAGCATAAAGTTGCCAGCACTTTCACACACAATTAATTTTGATTCATCTATGGCAAAACACACAGCCAGTAACAAAAACATGTAATAAAAACAGAAAATTCTGGAAATAGCAGGTCAGACAGCATCTGTGGAGGAACAGAGGGGGGATTTTGTGGAGCCCACAGGAGCAGGAAATGTGGCATGCAGGATGACTTTAATTAGGTGGGATGCAAGATTTTGATTTCCCAACGGCACCCGAACACCTACCCGAAAACTTTGACATAATTTGCATTTAACAACATTCATTTGCACTCATTTGACCTCCATTGTGCTCAAAAGCAATCATTTAGCCATCATTTGACACCAATTGGACTAAAAAACAATCAATTAACTATCATATAACATTGCAAGTAGCATAACTGACATCATTGTCATCAATTGCCCCAAACCACAGCACTCAAATGTTTGTGCTTAGCAACATCACTTAGCTTAAACATTCTGACATCAAAAACAATCATAGAGTTTGTTCTCCATATTTCTGAATTTCTATAATTTCAAATATCCTGAAACTTTAAAAAAGCAGACTCTGTTTTAACATATGTTTTGATCAGCTAGTTTCATGTCTCTCTTCATAACCTATAACTAGTGCAGCACACCCCTGACCCTGCGCCCACCCAGACCCACCCCTCCACCACCACCACCACCCCCCACCCCCCTAACATGGAATGCAGCAGTTTTATCCCCCACCAGATTAATTTTCTTCCACCTCCCCAAATCCACTCTATTCATCCCAAGATTGTAGCAGTTTTCTTCCCCCATCTGTCCTCTTCCCCCTCTCTCTCCTCCAACCTTCTCCTTCCCCTCCACTCCACTCTCTCTTCCCCACCCCAACTCTCTTTTCCCCGACCCCACTCTCTCTTCCTCTCCCCCACTTTCTCTTCCCCTCCCCCAATCTCTCTTCCCCTCCCTCAATCTCTTCCCCTCATCCCACTCTCTCTTCCCCTCCCCAGCTCTCTTCTTCTCTCCCCTCTCTCTTCCCCTTTCCCCATTCACTTTCTCCTTCCCCGCACTATCTTCCCATCACCCCACTCTCTTCCCATCTCCCCACTCTCTTCCCATCTCGCCACTTTCTTTTCCCCTGCCCCCACACCTCTTCCCCTACCCCCTCACTCTCTCTTCCCCAATCCGCCCTCACGGTCTCCTCCCACACCCCACTCCCCCCAGAGAGCTCAGGTTGTGGGGATGGGGGGGTGGGTGCAGGGGTGAGGGGATGGAGAGAGTCATTGGGGGATAGATGGAGGGAGTCGTTGGTGATGGGGTAGATGGAGAGAGTTGTTGGGGGGTGCCCAGGAGTTCGGTGGTGAGGGGCTGAAGGCTCAGAAGTTTGGCAGTGAGGAGCTCAAGGCCCTGGACTTCAATGGCGAGGGGATTGAGGCCCAAGAGTTCGACAGTGAGGGGCCCGAGACCCAGAAGTTCGACGATGAGGGGCTCGAGTCCCAGAAGTTTGATGGTGAGGGGCTCGAGTCCCAGAAGTTTGATGGTGAGGGGCTTGAGGCCCAGAAGTTTGACGGTGAGGGGCTTGAGGCCCAGAAGTTTGACGGTGAGGGGCTCGAGTCCCAGAAGTTTGACAGTGAACAGCTCGAGTCCTGTAAATTTGATGGCGAGGTGCCTTCAGCTCAGGAGTTTAATGGCAAGCGGATGGGTCACTGGGGGAGATCAGGTGGGTGGAAGAGAACCACCAGGGACCCTGAAGGGTGGTCAGGGGGGATGGAAGCACGAGGGATGCTGAGGCTCACACTGATCATCCCACATCATGCATGTATTTTTTCCTAGGACAGTAATTAATGAATGAATAAAATTAATTAAGAATTGTTGGAGATCTGGTGGTGCTCCCAAGCATGTATAGTGGAAAGAATTTTTGGACTAAGAGAAAAAACTGAATAAATTAAGATATTATTTAAGTGATTAATTTCCTTGCATTTTTCAATACAGGTTGCCTTTGAGCGCATTTACCGCCTTTGAGCATATTTGCCGCCTTTGAGTGCATTTGATAGCTTCGAGTGCACCCAATGCCTTCAAGTAACTTTTGTAATTGATCACATTTGATATCAAAGATGGCAAAACTCTGCTGACTGCATGAAAAACTCATTCCAAATGAGAACATTTGATGTCAAATGATCACTGATGGTATTTGAGCACATTTGAACACAAAAATGATGTCACAATTTTCAGGTAAGGATTGTGGCAGGAATGACTGCAACTGCACGTTGGGATTTTCCGCTTGCGTTCTCCTCACTGTTCTCTGCTGAACTGCATTTGGCAGAACTGAATGAAGGTGACTCCTCTGCTTACTCTTTCTCCATCTCTACTCATGCAGAACAAGCTGACACACAACAAGAGAGAGTGGCGGAATGCCAGAAATCAAGGTCCTCATGGACTTTGAAAACAGAGCCATCCAGCTGGCCGGTGAGGATCTGGACTGTTCCTGTGCTGACAGTGAGATCGGCGCTGCTCTGCCAAGTGAGGATCCAGCAAAGCAACATCCATCAGACAACCATGCTGTGGGTGATGCGTACTGTTTCACAGGCCACTGCCATGCACTCATTATCTCTCCATGCTTTCGCAGGCACATCTGCCAAACAGCTGACAGATGCCATGACCCAGAGCCTCCAATCAAGCCCTGAAGAAACCTCTGAAGAGGAATCTGGAGGCACCCTCTCTGAAGTCCCATCACAGCGCTCACCCATACCCTCCACCAGCGCAGAGACACACACCTCGGTGGGATCTAGCTTTAAAGTAGCCTCAGGATCACAATCTGGTGAGCACATTGCACCAAAGCAATTGGAGGCAGGGACTTCCCAGGTGTCCGGCATTCGGAGGGCTGCTGGAGGCCAGAACTTTGTTGAGTCCAAGTCTGATGAGGAGCCTCTGGAATTGGTCATGTCACAGTTGCTGGAGCTGCAAATGCAAGCTTGGGAACATCAGGAAGGGATGTTCGCTGCACTCCTCAAATTGCAAGGCACGATGGAGGAGTCCATTCACAATAGCAGCAGTATGCCAATGCACTGAGGTCAACACTGGTAGGATGGCGGCCATGGAGACTTTGGTCCAGGATGTCGCCCCTACACTGTTGCACGGGTCAACTCCATCGCCAATGCCATAGTTGACCACCAACAGTGTGTACGCGAGAGGGGTGCCAGGCAGCTTGATCTCACTCCAGCTTCCCCTGCTCCTGAAGGGGGCAGCTTGGGACCCCCAGGCACCCATAGGGAGGAGGATCAGCAGGTGCACACTCCAGGCCCATCCATCCAGGTGACTCCGAGACTGTCTGGCCCATCCAACTCTCCAGGCCGACAAGGGTGCCACACAGCAGGACACCAAGAGCAGGCCGGGGTCCTCCAAGTCTCGGCCCTCCAGAGGACGCTCGCTAAAGTCATCACAAACAGGTCATCACAGTCAGCAGGCTGACTCCACCTCTGCTGTGGATGTCCCAGGAGCACCAAGGTTAGGAAAGTTAGGGAGAATTAGTTGCACAGGTAATAATCACTTGTACATACTGTTCACTATTGTCAATAAACTCCCAAGAATGTTTCCCTGCCTGTAGCTCCTTGGTCTGATGAGCAGTGTTCTTGAAACTCACGTGTGAAACCTTTCTGCACAAGATAAAGGGCAGGTGTCTCAATCTAGGGCCTTTTCTCCATGCTCTGTGCAGCCTTCAGACAAAAGTGATGGTCCGGCCTCACACTCCTTGGAAACATTACTGATGCCTGCACCTTGATGGTGCCAGAATTTCGTGGGAAGGAATCACAGAGCTCTATCATTCTCTCTATGTGCTCTCAGCATCTTTTAGGTGGGGCTGGCCCCCATCACACCAGCATCTGTGACCACTGATGCTCTGCTCCAACTCCTGAAGAGCTCAGGAGCTGAAGGCGGACAAAGCATCAGATGCTTCTAAAGTTTCATGATTACAGAGCGCAAGCAATCTGCCCTTGGCCAGAGGGGAGTCAGACATTCACAGAGGCTATGTGAAGATTTATGGAGTGTCCTCACTGCATGTCATCATCATGCTCCTGCAATCGAGCAACTATTAGGGCCTCCACTGCGTCTCCATGACAGGAGCATTCTCACATTCACACTGTCATAAGCCAGACTGGAGGCAAACGTTCACAGATGCAATGTGAGGATCTATGGGGTCTCCTCACTGCATGTGGTCATCATCCTCCACAAATCTAGCAGCTACGAGGGCCTCCCGAGTGCGCCTGCCTTGTCTAGCCAATGCGAGGGCCTCATCGCCATCATCATCGCCTCCGAGGACTTCCTTACCCTCATCCCCATTGGTGTTCTCCTCATTGGAGGAGACCTCCAGCTCCTCTATCTCCTCCTCAGCCAACTCGTCCCCCCATTGAAACGCCAGGTTGTAAAGGCGATGCGTGACACCCTCTGTGGACTGTATTGCAGGGCTCCACCAGACCGCTCCAGGCACCGAAACCTCATCTTCAGCATCCCGATGGTCTGCTCCATCAAGTTGTGAGCTGCTGTATGAGCCTCATTATAGCGTCGCTCTGCCGCAGACTAAGGCCGCCGCACGGGTGTCATCAGCCATGGTCTCTGCGGGTAGCCCTTGTCCCTGAGGAGCCATCCCTGCAGCTTCTGTGGACCCTGGAAGACTTCAGGGATCTGTGACCGGCTGAGGATGTAGGAGTCATGTACACTCCCTGGGAAACATGCACATACCTGCAGGGTGCGTTTCTGGTGGTCGCACACCAGCTGCACATTTAACGAATGGAACCCCTTTCGGTTGAGGTAGTTCCACCGTGTGATACGACAGAGATCTGAGCATCACATGGGTGCAGTCGACCGCCCACTGCACCTGTGGGAAACCCAAGATCCAGATGAATCCAATTGCTCTTGCGTCCTGGCTGCAAAACTCACAAAGTTGTGTGTCTTCACAAAGGTGGCATCCATGACTTCATGGATGCATTTGTGATTGGAGAGTTGTGAGATCCCACAGAGGTCACCTGCGAAGCCCTGAAAGGAGCCACTGGCATAGAAATTGAGTGCCATGGTCACTTTCACACTGGCAGTGGATGCCCTCTGGCACTTTGATGCCTGTGCGTTGCTTGAGTTGGCAGATAAGCTAGGAGCCCAATTCCAATCATATCAATGTGGCTGCATCTGAACTGTCTCAGTTGCAGAGGAATGGTCACTTCATATAGGTTTCCCGAATGCCTGGCCACTTCCTTCGCCCACCCAGTGAGGGGAGGTGATGGAATGGTGGCATTATCGCTGGACTAGTGATCCAAAGATTCAGGGTAATGCTCTGGGGACCTGGGTTCGAATCCTGCCACGGCAGATGGTGAAATTTGAATTCAATAAATATCTGGAATTAAAAGTCTAATGATGACCATGAAACCATTGTTGATCGTTATAAAAAGCCATCTGGTTCGCTAATGCCCTTTAGGGAAGGAAATCTGCCATCCTTACCTGTTCTGGCCTACATGTGACTCAAGAACCACAGCAATGTGGCTGACTCTTATATGCCCTCTGAATGGCCTAGCCAGCCATTCAGTTGTATCAAACCACTACAAAGTCACAAAAAGGAATGAAACCGGATGCCACCTGGCATCAACATGGCACCGGAAACGACAACAGCAAACTCAGCCGTGTCGACCCTGCAAAGTCCTCCTTACTAACATCTGGGACTCATGCCAAAATTGGGAGAGCTGTCTCACAGACTAGTCAAGCAACAGCCTGACATAGTCATCCTCACAGAATCATAATTTACAGATAATGTCCCAGAGACCACCATCACCATCCCTGGGTATGTCCTGTCCCACCGGCAGGACAGACCCAGCAGAGGTGGCACACAGTGGTATACAGTCGGAAGGGAGTTGCCCTGGGAGTCCTCAACATCAACTCCGGACCCCTTGAAGTTTCAAGTCAAGTCAAACATGGGCAAGGAAACTTCCTGCTGATTACTACATACCACCCTTCCTAGCTGATGAATCAGTGCTCCTCTGCTTGGAGGAAGAACTGTGGGCGGCAAGGGCGCAGAATGTACTCTGGGTGGGGGACTTCAATGTCCATCACCAAGAGTGGCTCAGTAGCACCATGACTGACAAAGCTGGCTGAGTCCTAAAGGACATATCTACTAGACTGCGGCAGGTGGTGAGGGAACCAACAAGAGGGAAAAACATATTTGACCTCATCCTCACCAACCTGCCTGCTGCAGATGCATCTGTCCATAACAGAATCTGTAGGAATGATCATAACACAATCCTTGTGGAGACGAAGTCCCACCTTCACATTGAGAATACCCTCCATCGTGTTGTGTGGCACTACCACTCTGCTAAATGGGATAGATTTCGAACAGATCTAGCAACTCAAGACTGGATATCGATGAGACACTGTGGGCCATCAGCAGCAGCAGAGTTGTACTCAAACACAATCTGTAACCTCATGTCTTGGCACATCCCCCACTCTACCATTACCATCAAGCCAGGGGATCAACACTGGTTCAATGAAGAGTGCAGGAGGGCATGCCAGGAGCAGCACCAGGCATACCTAAAAATGAGGTGTCAACCTGGTGAAGCTATAACACAGGGCTACTTACATGCCAAACAGCATAAGCAGCAAGTGATAGACAGAGCTAAGCGATCCCACAGCCAACGATTCATATCTAAGCTCTGCAGTCCTGCCACATCCAGCTGTGAATGGTGGTGGGCAATTAAACAACTCCCTGGAGGAGGATCCTCCACAAATATACCCATCCTCAATGATGGGGGAGCCCAGCACATCAGTGCACAGTGCAATTACTGCCATAACCATGATCTCACTTACCCAATATTTCTGCAACCTCGGGAGTAGGAGAAGAGAATGAAGAGAAGGAGAGCTCTTGCTGTCCAACAACAGAGGCTGCAAAGCCAACAGCAGGCAGCACCAGAGGGGGAGGCTGGTTTGGATGCAACATTCCAAGGAAGGCAATGGCAAAAACAGGCATTAACACATCAATGCATCCAGAGGACAAGAACAAACTACCTCCAGACATCACAGACGTGATGCCAGAGGTGTCTGAGGATGTCCCACGAAAATGTCCCTGAGATATGTCAAGTTGTTCATCAAGATGTGCAGCCACGTGGATTTGGTGGGAACTCCATGCCAGTAACGCTCAAGGATAAAGTGGCACTCAATTTCTACACCAGCGGTGGCTTCCCAGGCGTGACTTCTCATAGGCTGCCAGACAGAGGTGCATAAAAGAGGCTGATTGATGCCCTATTTTGTCGTGTCAATGATTTTATCCACTTCACCACAAATGAAGACAGTCAGGCTACAAGGTCAGCCGAGTTTGGTGGCATCGCTGAGTTTCTTTGAGTGCAAGGTGTCATCGACTGTACTCAAGGGGCCATAAAAGCTGACTGGGGACAGCCAGCTGCATTTGTAAATCGGAAAGGTTTTCACTCCTTGAACGCACAACTTATGTGTGACCACAGGAGAAGAATAATGCAGGTCTGTGCTCATTTCCCAGGGAGCTGTCACGATGCATACATCTTGCACAACTCACAGCTCCCAGAGCTTTTTGAAGCCCCAGCCCATGTTGAAGGATAAATCCTCGGTGACAAGGGCTGTGTACATTGCTGATGATGCTACTGAGGCATCCCCAGACCAAGGCACAGAAGCATTACAGTCAAGCTCATGCCTCCACCAGGGCCATCATTGAGCACGCCATTTGGCTTCTTAAAATGCATTTCCGCTGCCTTGACCAGTCTTGGAGGGGCTCTGCAATATGCAACCCAGAGAGTGTCAGGAACAGTAGCGGTCTGCTGTGCATTGCACAACCTGGCACTGAAATGTGGACAGATGCTGCAAGGGGAAGTGCGAAGAAGATCACCCTCCTCAGATGATGAGGATTTATCAGAATCAGCAGGAGCCCATAAATCCAAATGAGCCTTTCCTAAATGCCCCATTCATGTGCAATGCATGCCAAGGACAACGTGATCTACAACGGTTTGCACAAAAATAACACATCTGCAAGACCATCACTCTATTGCCTGACTGCCACCGCCTTCCTGGGGTGTAAACCTAGCTCTGCCATCCTCCCTTGCCAAGTAAACTATAAACCTATGCCCTCTACCATCTAAAATAGAATGGGGAGTGGAGCTTTGTCATACATACTTGCTAGTGAGTGCTGGTACCAAGGACATCTTAGGCGTGTGTGGACATCCATGTAACAACCTACCTTGTTCAATTATTCTGATCCAGCATCATCTTTGAACTGCTTTGCATACAATTGCACCTGTCTCATTTATACCGACTGAGAGTACATTGATGAGGGTTTTTTTGTCGGGGAGGGGTGGGTTGATGTGCCTGAATTTTAAGCCATATTCCGCAGAATGATGATCATACAAGTAACAATGCACATGAACATTCAATAAAGACAAAGCACAGAAACACAACACATCTCATTCAGGAATAATGTCCGTGTTCCTATCTCATCTCCAGCCATCACATTGTGAAACATGGGGTGGGCCATGACTGTTACATCTGAAACTATGACATGCCCCAACAAGTCTCAATAATTACAAATGATTACAGAAAATAAATTATTTTGCGTGTATTTTTGCAAATGATAAATAGATGGATTAATCACCTGTACCTCCTTTGTGTTCATACCTTTTCAATTTTGTTTTCCTACCACTACGTCTAGATGCAACCCGAACATCAGCAGGGAGGGAGGCAGTCTGCTCAGTGTGATGCCCGTTGCCTTGGATAACCATGGCAGGCCTCCTCTGGAGGTATGGGGCCTTTAGGGCTCCAACTTACTGGAGTCCCCAGCAGTGGTGCAGGGACGTCTCCCTCGACCTCACCTGCTGGAGCTATATTGGGGTCAATGGTGGATGGGATGAGGAGATGATGCTAACCCTGAGGGTGTCCTGAGAGGAAGGCCTCGGGGCAGCTGCAACGCGCTCCTTCTCCATCTTGGTGCACAACTGCACCTCCCTGTCTCCTTGAGGGGAAGGAGCTCCTAGAGGGAGATCCAGGGGCGTTGCCCGCTCTTGCCTAGCCACTGCTGTACTGAGCTCATGGCTAGAGTGATGGAATGCAAGTGAGGGTATATATGAACCAGATGTTTGACCTGGCTCTCCATAATAGTCGCCATCATCTCCATGGATGAAGCCATGTGTTCAAACACCTGAGACATGGGAGAACTCACAGCATGCATGGAGTCCTCCATACTCTGTGCAAAGCTGCACATAATTCTTGGCATCATTGACATATTTTCCCCTAGCCTCTGTTGTATGTCCAACAGGCTTTTTGTGGCCATGACTAGAAGCCCATCATCAGCGTGCGGCTCAGCAGGGGCCTGATCCTCAGCAGACAGCCGAGTGTTGGGGACCTGGCTGTCGAATCCTCCCTCAGCTGTGGGATGTGTCTGTGCTGTGATCACCCGATTCTGCTCCCAAATCTGTATATGACCCCTCCACACACTGTGAGGGTGTAACTGTGTTGGCGGAGGTAGATGATGAGACAGATATTGGTGCATCCTCTAGGGCAGGGTTTGGCGTCTTCAGGCTCCTCCCGTAGCTGTGGCCTGGTCCTTGGACAGTGATGATCTGTAGTGGAGAACAAGAAGAGTCACACTAAGAATCATCACAATTTGAGCGCTTCACATTTCATCACATCCATCCTGCATGCCCATATGCCACCACCAGGATGGTTGCCTCACTCTCCTTATGTCTAGGCTGTTCAGCCTCATCATCGTGCTCCCTCCTCCCAAGCGATTTCTCCTCCTCAGCTGCCGTGAGGAGCCTGAGCTGAGAAACTCCTCCTCCTGTCTCTCCCCTCTCCCAGGATCTGTGGGTCTGCTTGCCCTGCATGAGTTAGCTGTCATGAAAATAGCTGATTGTGGTTGTGGACTCCAGTATTCGATAATATATGGTACTCTGTGCCATATATGGGGTCACCTGACCTGTAGATTGAACATCAGATAGAACATGTTGGAGCCTGAGTTAATAGAGTTCAGATACTGCAGATATGTGTTCATGTTAGGAAAATGTGTTATCAATAAAGTTAGCTCAACTACAATGTCGATGGCCTGTGTGCATCAATAAAAAAAAGAAACAAGACATTGTGTCAGAAGTAAACTAAACGCAACAGTGGAGGTTCTGAAACCACTGACAGAGATCAGTTTGGAGGTCAGTCTCCCCAAAAACTGGTGGAGGTTCCGGCAGCGATTCAAGCTGTATCTCACAGAGATGGGCAGCGATGAAAAAGACCCTCAGGCACAGTCTTCTACCTTTCTTCAAGTAGCAGGGGAAGAAGCCCTAGAAGTCTGTAACACATTCACATTTGATAGTGATGAGAAATGAAATGACTTGCAAGAAATAAATAAGAAATAATTTGAAGCCTACTGCAGTTAGAGCGTATGAAAGATACAGATTTTTTACATGCACGCAAGACATCGACAACATTAGTCAGTACGTAACTGAGCCGAGGAATCAAGCTAAATCGTATGAATTTGGAGCTTGAAGAATCATTTATCTGAGATAGAATAATTTACATAAGAACATAAGAAATAGGAACAGGAATAGACCATTTGGCCCCTCGAGCCTGCTCTGCCATTCAATAAGATCATGGCTGATCTTCTTGTATTCTGGTTTCCACATTCCTCCCTAACCCCAATAACCTTTGATTCCCTTGCCTAACAAGAATCTATCTACCTCTGCCTTAAAAATAATCAATGACCCGGCTTTCACCACCTTCTGAGGCAGAGTTCCAAAGTCGCACAATCCTCAGAGAAAGAATTTCTCTTCATCTCTGTCCTAAAAGAGTGACCCCTAACTTTAAAACAGTGCCCCCTAGTTCTGGACTCACCCACAAGAGGAAACATCCTTTCGACGTCCACCTTGTCAAGGCCGTTCAGGATCTTGTATACTTCATTCAAATCATCCCTCATTATTCTAAACTTCAATGGGAACAAGCCCAGTCTGTCCAACCTTCTCTCATAAGACAACCCACTCATTCCAGGTATCAATCTAGTAAACCTCCTTTGAACTGCCTCCAATGCACTTACATCCTTCCTTAAATAAGGAGACCAAAACTGCACACAGTATTCGAGGTGCAGCCTCACCAATGTTCCATATAACTAAAGCATAACATCCTTACTTTTATGTTCAATCCCTCTCATAATAATGGATAGCATTCCATTAGCTTTCTTAATTACTTGCTGTACCTGCACACTAACATTTTGTGACTCATGTACTAGAACACCTAGATCCCTCTACACCTCAAAATTATACAACCGTTCTCCATTTAAGTAATACTCTGCTTTTTTGTTCTTCCTGCCAAAATGAACAACTTCACATTTTCCCACATTAAACTCCATTTGCCAGATCTTTGCCCACTCGCTCAACCTATCTATATCCATCTGCAACCCCCTCATGTCCTCTTCACAACATACTTTCCTACCTATCTTTGTGTCATCTGCAAATTTAGCTACCATGTCTTCACTCCCCTCATCTAAGTCATTGATGTAAATCATAAAAAGTTGGGGCCCCAGTACAAGCCCCTGTGGGATTCCACTCGTCACATCCTGCCAATCAGAAAAAGACCCATTTATGCATGCTTTCTGCTTTTTGCCAGCCAGCCAATCTTCTATCCATGCTAATATGTTACCCACTACACCATGCGCTTTTATTTTACATAATAGTCTTTGATGTGGCACCTTGTCAAATGCCTTCTGGAAAACCAAGTACAGTACATCTACAGGCTCCCCTTTATCCACTGCGCATGTTACTCCTTCAAAAAAAACACTCCAATAAATTGGTTAAACATGATTTTTCTTTCCGAAAACCATGCTGACTTTTCCCTATTGCCTTGAGCTCTTCTAAGTGCCCAACTATAACCTCCTTAATGATTGATTCTAATCACTCATCTGAGATAGAATAATTTGCGGGATCGCAAATGATTCTCTGAAAGAACGGCTTTTTAGAGAAGCTGGTCTCACAATGGAGAAAGCAATAAATATCTGCGGCAGAGACAATGAAATGCCAGATTAAACAGATACAGAAGATGATAAGCCACACATGGTCAAGCAGTTAGCTGCAGTTAAACAGGAACAGCCCCAGGAAAGAACAAATAGACATCCTGAAGATAAACAGAACAAAACTGCTATTAAAACATCTAAATGCAGCTGATGCAGAACTGAGCATTTACCACGTAGTTGTCCAACCTACAGAAAGCAGTGTAAGAACTGTGATAAACTAAGTCACTTGCTAAGATGTGTAAATTGAAGAAAGTGCACACTTTTGCAGATGATGAGAAAGACACTGAAACTGAACTATGCATTAGTGCAGCAACAATAAATTCCAAAGAAGACGAATGGAGGGTTGATTTAAAAATTGCCAACATGATGGTGAATTTCAAGCTTGACACATGTATACAAGCAAATGTCAATCCCATTAACCTGTATCGTAAGATAAGCAAGGAAAAACAGCTAACTAAAACAAAAGCGAAGCTGTCCACTTACACAGGTGAAAAAATTACTGTAGAAGGTAAGTGCACACTTAAAGTGAACTACAAAAAACAGTCTCAAGTACTTCCATTCATAGTGGTAAAAACTGATGCAAAACCCATTCTTGGAATCAAAGCATGTGAAAATCTGAAGCTAATCAAGAGAATAATGACTGTCACCACTGATGACATCCTGAGTGAGTTTAAAGATGTCTTCCAGGGGATTGGCTGCCTAAAAGGGGAATACACCATCAAAATTGACGAAACTGTGACACCCAAAATACACCCGCCCAGGAAAATACCAGCAATGCTGAGAGACTGACTGAAAGCAAAGTTAGACAGAACAGAGAAACCCCATATTGTTAAGAAAATTGAAGAACCGACAAAATGGGTTAATCCAATTGTAATTGTAGAAAAATCAGATGGGAATCTGCGAGTCTGTCCGGATCCCAGAGACCTAAACCAGGCAGTACAAAGAGAGCGTTACCAGCTTCCTACAGTAGAAGAGATTACATGTAAGCTGATGCTAAATACTATTCAGTCTTGGAATGCGAGTTCAGGCTTCTAGCAGGTCAAGCTGGATGAATCTCTGTACTTTCTACACACAATACAGGCGATACAGATTCTTACACTTATCTTTGGTATTAATTCAGCTCTGTAGGTTTTCTACAGAACAGTGAAGCAGCTGTTTGAAGAGTTAGAGGGTGTGGAAACCTATATCGAAGATGTGCTGGTCTTGGCACCCTCAGGAGAAGAACACGACCACAGAATGAGGCAGGTGCTGGCCAGAGCTAGAGAAAGGAACCTCAAGTTCAAGGAGGAAGAGTGCAAAATAGGTCTTCATAAAATCGAGTGCTTGGGGTGGTACTCTCCTGCCAGATGGCAGATGGCTCCAAACAGCCCGTTAGTTATGTCTCAAGACAATCAATATGGCAGAACGAAGATACTCATGAATACAGAAAGAAGACTTATCCATTGTATTCGGCTTTAAGAAATTCCACCAATGCATCCATGGTCGCCACTTCACCATTCTATCCGATCTCAAGCCACTACTAGGCTTGTTCGGGTAAGATAAGGCAATACCCCCAATTGCCTCAGCACGCATCCAAAAGTAGGCACTGATTCTAGCTGCTTACAAATATACTTTTATCCACCAGCACCAGATTGCCAATGCCGACCCGCTGAGCCAATTACCGCTAAAGGGCAGCAATGTGAACATCCCCATCCCTCAAGAACTTGTCTTGTTATTAAACTTTCCAGATTCATCACCAGTGAATGCCAAACAAATCAGAGAATGGACAGACCGTGATCCAGTTTTGTCTCATGTCAGGGAACAAGTCTTGCAGGGATGGTCCAACGAGCCAAAGTCAGACGAAATGAAGCCCTATTTTAATAGGAGATATGAGCTCACCTGCCAGGATGGCTGTGGGGAGTGAGAGTCATTGTGCCTCCCAGAGGAAGACAACCATTACTGATCGAATTTCATAGTGTTCACATTGGCATCTCTAGAATGAAAATGTTGGCGCGCAGCTATTTATGGTGACCAGGGATGGACACAGGAATCGAAAACTTGGTCAAGAGCTGCATGCAATGCCAACAGGTACAGAAATTGCCCCCTTCTGCTCCACTATATCCCTCTGGCCAGAAAGGCCATGGGTCTGTCTCCACATTAACTATGTGAGGCCTTTTTTGGGCACAATGTTCCTCTTGATTATTGATGCTTACTTGAAGTGGATGGATGTATGTGAGGTGAGAGCACCCACATCTGCCGCCACCATAGACAGATTGTGTCAGAGTTTTGCGATGCACGGGTTACCAGAGACAATAGCGTCTGACAATGGAATGGCATTCACCAGCGGGGAATTCCAAAGACTTACAAGTCTCAACGGCATAACGCATGTCAAGACCTCGCCATACCACCCTGCATCCAATGGTTTGGCTGAGAGGGCAGTCCAGACCTTCAAGTCCGGAATGAAAAACTGGATGGAGATTCTGTTGCAACTAGGTTATCACGTTTCCTACTCAACTATAGGACTACACCACACACGACCACCGGTATTGCCCCCGCAGAGTTATTAATGAAGTCTCAGGGCACGTTTGAGGCTCATAAGGCCGAATTTAGTGGGGAGGGTAGAGAGAAGTCAGGAGGTCCAGAAAAATGAACATGATTACCACAGTCATGAAAGAAACTTCACTGTTGGAGACACAGTTTTTACAAAGAACTTTGGAGATGGGCCCAAATGGCTGCCTGGTGAAGTTAGTGCTGTGATACGATCCCTGTCCTATCACATATCGGTCAAAGGTCGGATAATTAGGAGACAGGTAGATCACCTCGGGAAAAGGGAAACAGATCTACAAGAAAGGATGCGCAAAGCATTCCCATTGGAGTCTATACCACATGTGGAAGGAACTCCACTTGGTTTGGAAGTGCCTGTAGGATCCGTTGAGTCTGAAAGAGTCGAAGAGACAAACTTACAGGTTCCTACCGGAGACCCTACTGGACAGATGACTTCTGAAAGGGAGGCCTCGGATAAACCATCTGAAGTCGTAGAACTATGATGTTTGAAGAAGCCTCCAGAGATACTGAACTTGTAAATAGTTATTTATGTAAATAGTTGATATATTGTAAAGATTGTAAATTGTACTTTCGAGTAAAGGGGGAGGGATGTGGTAATCTGAGGTGCAATACACCTTTAAGAGAATGTGAGCAGATTGACCACATGGCTATATTACCCAATTGCTGTGTAGCACGGCCTAAAATGTTAATCAGCAGTTTAGAATAGGGTCTGGTTGGAGAATCACACATTGTGTTAGTGCTCTGTTACTTGTGTAAATAAACAGAATGTCCTTCATCTTATATTGGTCTCTGCATCTGCAGTATATTGTTTACCAACTCACCCACGGTAGACAGGTGTGCAACCATGTTCGCGAGGAAAGCAACCCGACAGAAGGAACAGAACAGTGACCTATCTTGGGAAATTCATTCTGAACACATCTGACCTGACAGCACCTCTCAGAGAACTTCTACAAAATGATTGGAATGGCACTGGGAACAAAGTCACCAGGAAGCTTTGACCAGTCTGAAGAGAGCACTGACCCAGGCACCAGTGTTAAAGTATAACGATGTCTGTCAGCCAGTCAAGATCTCAATGGATGCTTCAAAGACTGGCCTGGGAGCTGTTCTCTTGCAAAATGAGGCACCAGTGGCACATGCTTCAAAGGCAATGGCTGAAACACAGCAGCGGTATGCCCAAATAGAGAAAGAAATGCTAGCAATTGTGTTTGGCCTAGAACATTTCCACCAGTTTGTCTATGGCAAAGGTGTGGAGGTAGAGTCTGATCATAAGCCTTTGGAAGCTATACTTAAAAAGCCCCTGAACTGTGCGCCACCAAGAATCCAAAGATTACTAATGCATCTGCAGAAATACCAGGCCAGAGTTAAATACAAACCGGGCAAGGAAACGTACATCACAGACACTTTGTCACGTGTATACCTACCCATCACAGAGGAAGAGGATAAAGAAACGGAAGCACAGGTTTGCATGCTGACAAAGAACTTACCTGTGGCTGTAACCAAACTGGATGAGATCAGGGAAGCGACCAGGAACAACGCCACCCTGAGAAAACTGCAGCAGATTGTGCAAACTGGCTGGCCCACACATCGGAGCGGAGCCCCTCTGCTGGACAAGAGTACTGGAACTTTCATGAGGATCTCCATATAGCAGAAGGAATACTTTTCAAAGAGAAATCAAAAGATCATAATTCCTGCAACACTGAGGAAAGAAATGTTGCAGCGCATACATGAAATCACCTCAGCATAGAAACATGCAGGAGAAAAGCTCAAGAAGTAACATATTGGCCTGGAATAGGAACACAAATCAGGGAAATGATGAATGCGTGTGCAGTGTGCCAAAAGTACAGTAAATCACAACAAAAAGAACCACTTCAACCACATAGTGTTCCAGAGAGGCCCTGCAAAAAAATTGGAATGGACTTGTTCACATTTGACAACAGTAATTACTTACTAGCGGTAGATTATTACTCAAAGTATTTTGAGTCTGTGCTGCTGAGAAATGATAGTAAGAGCATCACTGTAATAAATTATTTTAAATTAATTTTTATGCGCCACAGCAAACCTGAAGTGCTCAGCTCAGATAACAGTCCACAATTCTCAGGCACTAAGTTTTGCAAATTTGCACAGGACTGGGAGTTTTGCCACACAATGTCAAGTCCCAAATATCCACAATCCAATGAAATGGTGGAACGTACCGTGCAGACCTTAAAACACCCGTTGAAGAAAGCAAAGATGGATGGAAGAGACCCCTATCTGGCTCTGCTGGATTTCAGGAATATTCCATTAGAGAGCATTGGATCATCTCCAGTACAGCTCCTGATGGGAAGAAGACTAAGAACTGTAGGGGGTGGTGGTGTGTGTCAGCTTCACTTCTGACTTCTGAGCGATCCGAATCGCTCCCACTCCCTGGGTTCTAGACCTTGGACTTATTTGGGGGTTGTGACAAAGTGCAGCAGACAACTGGCTTTGGTGCAAGAAAAAAAAACTGTGTTTATTGAAGTCACAAATGAACTTATAACATTAGGATTACACTGAGATTATACAGACTTATAAAGTACACTTAGTTAAGAATGGGGAACACACGGCATAAGAAGGGAAAATCACGCTACTAATCCCCTTACCCTTGTCCCACCCCCAAAACCTAACTAAATTGAACTAGGAGAGGTCAGGGATCACGCTCACCAACCAGGGTTCCTTGACAGTTCGAAATCCAGCCAAGTAAGCCGGTTGCAGTTTTGGGGTACACTCTTTGTGTCCTCTGGGGCCTGCCCTCCCACCATGGTCCTGGTCTGTGGAATCTGCGAAGGCTCTTCAGTTGGGTGGAAGGCGCGGTTGTGGGTGTTCAATCTTCGTGGAGGGCTGCGGTTGCGGCCTTGTTGTCTTTGGTTGAACCTGCCACCCCGTGCCCCTCGCCGTGATGTTACCTGCAGGCCTGCAAATCTCCAGATCTCCTTCCTCTGCTTGGCTCAGCTACCTCTCCCTGTTTAAACACTGCTTCAACCACTCCAAAACTGCTCACCCTCTTCCCTTCGTAACTGGTGGCCCAGTTATCCTGTTTTTCGAATTTCTTATCTGAAACAAAATCAAGGTTAGTTCTTTGTCTGATTTTGCTGGGCTTCTTCAGGTGATTGTTGTCTCGTTGTTTTTAATGGGCTCATATGATGTTTATCGTTATCTTCCTGTCCCCTTAACTAGTCTTGAACTGAAAGCCATTGTATATGTGGAGTATTGATGGGTTCGCATAATTGCATTGATTGCAGCCTTCCTGCCTTAGTAGTTAGTAGCAATTATTTATGCAAGATTTTGATGGGCTTTAGTTTCACGTAAGATGAAGTCTTTCTCTGGGTTGATTGTTTTAAAGGGAAGAATGCGTATTCTGTCTCCTCTTGTTGTCTGGTTATAGGCAACAATCCACATTGCACTCAACAAGCCCGGGCATGTCCAGTCCCAGGCCTTCATGGGCTGCAGGGTTCTACACTTAACTCAGCAGTTGGGTCCTCTGCCATAAAAGTCCAAAAGTCATATCCTTGTTGATGATATGAAAAATGTGGGAATTTTGAGAACCCTTCAGAACTAAGCTTCTAACTGCGTGACAACTGTTATTTCCACAGCCAGTGAGTACAGGACCTGCTCAAACTGAGACAGCAGAAGCAGAAACAGCACTTTGATCGAGGTGCATGATCTCTGAATGAACTGAACTTGGGAGAGACAGTGAGAATTCAGCATGAAGGGATCTGAAATCCTGCTATTGTCACAGGGATCACAGGAGGACCACGGTCTTACATATTGCAGACTCCAAATGGACAACAATACAGGAGAAACCGGAAATTCTTACATAAAACAAATGAAACGCAACCATTCTATGAACCAGAGTGTGCAGCTGAAGACCAAAAAGACAGAATGCACCAGCGAAGCAACAGATAACCAGACAAAGCCTGAGAGTCCTGAAAACTATCCAAGGGCTGATAGTGACATAGAGCTGGAGCAGGCCCCTAGTCCTTCAAAATCACCTCTGTCACCATTCAGAATATCCAGTGGAAGTATTGTGAAAAAACCACAGAGATGAGTAAAACACAAAACAGACTGATTAAAACAGAGTGAGAAAGAATGGATAAGAGACTTTGTGTATTTGAGTTGTATTAAAGTTTTTTTTTAAAAAGGGAAATGTCATGATAATAGCTGAATGCGGTTGCGAACTCCAATATTAGATACAATACGGTACTCTGTACTATATAAGGGGTCACCTGACCTGGAGGTTGTAGGTCAGATAGCACAAGTTGGTAAGAAAGCACCTGTCCTGATAGAGTACAGATACTGCAGATATGTTTGGTCTCCCCATTGTAGAGGGGACCACATTGTGAGCAGCGAATACAGTATATTGTATCGAAAGAAGTACATGTAAATCACTGCTTCGCCTGGAAGGAGCATTTGGGGGCTTGGGCGGTGAGTAGAGAGGAGGTAAAAGGGCAGGTGTTACATCTCCTGTGTTTGCATGGAAAAAACATATTTTGTTTAGTTTCTTTCCCCATCACCATTCCATTTAACCCTAAGGCTAACTCTTCTGTCAATCAAACTCTCCTGTCTTCCACCCTATCACAGATTATCTTTTGTCCTTGTCCCGCCCACCCCCTGCTCAAATGCTATTACATCTCTAATTTTTCCCAGTTCTGTTGAAAGGTTATCAACCTGAAAGGTTAAATCTGTTTCTCACTCCTCAGGTGCTGCCTAACCTGCTAAGTATTTCCAACATTTCAGTTTTTATTTCAGATTTCCAACATCTGCAGTATTCTGCTTTTCATTTCACAAAAACATGTATTTTAGTGAAGCATTCCTTATTTCATACAGTACAGCAAAAATAGATGGAGCCCTTATTAACATACGTACAGAGGAATGAATTTCAGGTAAGTAGACAGTTTGTACAAAATAAAACGTAGAGGGGACTATTTTCCCCACTGTAACACTAGTAGTTAAGCACTAAAGAATCTCTTAGGTGGTCTTGAGCTACAGTGCCTTGTTAGCCCACCTTTAAAGTAAGATCCAATCTTGGTAAAGAAGTTTAATCACACATTAAAACAGCCGCCCTGAGGATGGGGTTAAGTCTCGGATTACCAATTAAATTGTCCTCAAACACTCTTTAAAGAGGTTGCGTACTAATTTGCTGACAAGACCTGCAATTACCAACCTCACCCAAAAACAACCAGCTAAACAAAAGTAAGGTTATTGGTGTGGATTGTGAGTGCTATTTAAATCCATGTTCAGCTTTCACTATCCACTTGATGCTGGAGATCAACTGACTACACTGCGTTAGAAGATACAAATTTACACATTAAGGATACACACTTTCTGGGGCACTATGTCAAGACTTGACCAACCAACACTCTATCAACATTTTTGCTGAAAATTTTCCAAGGACTTCGCTTAGAAAAGTTAGTACAGAGCTATTTTACCTTATTGAAGACCCATGGGAGTCATCAGAGAAATAAATTGATTAGTCATGAGAATCCTGCTAGGGGCCCCTTGGTCTGGAGGAGGAATGGGAGGAGAATATGAGGCTGAACAGAGCAGCATCAACTGCTGGAGGGAGGGAGGGACAGGAGGCTTTATTCACCCAGGAGAGCACTGTTCCTACATTCATTGATCCAACAACAGTACACGAGGAGGTTGTACTTTACCGAGGAGGTCATCACAGAGATCTGTGGCCTCTTGGAAGTAAGACTCTGAGTTCGCAGCACAACCAGGACTGCATTGCCTGTGGCAATGTCCCAGTTACACTTCAATTTTATGCTACTGGAACCTTCCTGGTTAAAACAGAATAACAATCATATATCACAATCCTCTGTGCAATTAGAATTATAGAATGATTACAGCACATGATGAGACCTTTCAGCCTGTCAAGCTCATGCCGGCTCTCTGAAAGGGCAATTTAATTAGTCCCACTCCTCCACTACTTCCTCATAGCCCTGTATTTTATTTTCCCTTCAAGTGATTATCCAATTCCCTTTTGAAAGCCAAGATTGAATCTGCTTCCACCACCCTTTCAGGCCATGCCTTACAGATCGTAACTACTCACTGCAAAAAAATGTTTTTACTCATGTCACCTTTGACTCTTTTGACCATCACACTAAATCTGTGTCCTCTATTTTGTGATCCTTCCAGCAATAGGAACAGTTTCTTTCTATCTTTTCTGTCTTGACCCTCATGATTTTGAACACCTCTATTAAATCTGCACCCAACCTTCTCTTCTCTAAGGAGAAAATTCTCCAATTTATCCATGTAGCAGAAATTCCTGATCCCTGGTAAATCTCGTAAATCTTCTCTTCACCCTCTCTAAAGCCTTCACATTCTTTGAAAAATGTAGTGCCCAGAATTGGCATAATGGTCCAGAATCGCACAGAGCTTCTGTATAAGGGAGGCCTCTGAGGCTCTATATGCTCTGTGGAATAATTATATATCATGCCATATTGCCAGAGAAGATCAGAGGCAGAGAGTTCTAGGATTTAACAGGATTGCAGGATTCCCTATGCTTCAGGGAACCATTGATTGCACACACTGGATTGTGTGAGCCCCTCATTTAAACTCAGAGATGTTTTGGAACAGGAAGGGATTCTATTCCCTCGATGTGTACTTTGTCTGCAACCACCAACAGTGCATCCTCCAGGTGCTGTCTGCTATCAGGGAGCTGATGTAATACTTTTATAATAAGACAGTCAACCATCTCACAGATCATTGAGCCCCAATGTAATGTGCATGACTGGCTACTAGGTGACAAGGGACACCCTCTGAAATCACTCCCCTGAGAAAGACCCTGACATCAGCTGAACATTCAAACAATGAGAACCAATCAAGAATATCACTGAGGAGAGCATCGGGGTCTTCAAGGAGAGGTAGAGATGCCTTAACCAGTCAGGAGGTGTCCTGCAGTACTTGGCTGAGAAGGTCTCCAGATTCATGCCAACTTATTGTTTGCACCACAATCCAGCAACCAAGAGAAACTAGCCGTTACGACCAGAAATTGTGCCAGACAGTCAAGTTCAGGAACCACAAGAAGAAGAAAAGGAAAAAGAGGAGGGAGATGGGGGAAGCACCAGAGGGTTCCAGGTAGGCAGGCTGCACCAGGGACCATCTAATTGAAGACCATGCTTGAGAGATGTCTGCCACCATTAGACCGTTGCCACATTCCTTACCTTCCAGGACTGAGGATCCATGAAGAAGTCCACGTAATCCTTTCCATTCCCTTGCCCTGAAGAACACAATAAAAACAACACAATTCCACCACTACCCAATTGCCATTATCATTCTTTAGCTACAGCAAAAGCAAACAATGAAAGCCTAACACAGGCAACAGCACTCACAAACCTTAAACTATTCACAATGATGCTCTGATGCTTCTATAAAGTGTGACTTGGATGGCAGCAGCACATGATGTGGATGACTGCTGAGAATTTAAAGAGAGCAATTCAGATGTCCTCCTCTATCTCCCTTGAGAGGCTGTGGGCTATGATAGCCCTACCCAGGACTGCACCATCTCAGCATGAGCTTCAGCAATCTAGGCTGCCTGGCTGACAGTAGATAGTAGACAGTAGAATAGCAGGGGAGGGAGCAGGAATGCTGCCATCTGGAGAGAGGCAGCTTCCTGTTCCATGATTTCTAGGTCACTATATGCTCCACCTGTTCTGCTGGAGGACAGGTCTCATGGGTGGCTGAGACATTCCACAAGCTCGTTTCAACTGAGAAGCCCAGAGTCACCATGGCAGTTGCCGGAGCTTCCCTTGCAGCACATCATCACTTCATTTTGCAGTTTGGTGTTCCATGGAAGCTATAATGACTGCAGTGGAATCTGTGATCTGAATCATCAGACGCTGGTTAATGTCAGGTTCCATAAGTCACTGAATGGAATTGATAAGCCTCTTCATACTAGGCTCTCCATCAAGCCACGGATGATGCTGGAGGTGGACTCCTCCATCCATCTAGCCATGACCCATAAGCTTTCAGGCAGATTTTCATTACACCAAGTATTTGATTGTCAAATCCATCAGCCTTCTTCTGAAGCTTGGCGCTAAAAGGGCCTCACCTCACTCCTCCCCACTAGAACTGGTATGTGGCCTTGCCCCCGACAAGGTGATACCTGCAATGATATCCCTTCCACACAGCATGGCTGCTGCCCACTAGTGCACAGTGCGTGCCTTTGTAAGGATCCCTGTTCCACCCTAAAAGCTAAGTTACACATGGTGCAGGTCTCTGAGCTGGTGCCTGTGACAGTGGTAATGATTAACATGATGCCTTGTTCCTCAATTTTCTCCTGCACTTCTTACAGTTCCTTTGTGGGGGTGGCGGGAGTGGGTGGGGTGAGGTGGATCTGGCTCCTGGATGCCTGAAATGATAAAGCTGGGAGGGTTGAGGTGAAGCATGTGTGACCATTATAGGAGGGTATATAGGAGCCAGTATGGATTTCTAAAGCAAAAACACATTTAACTAGCTTGCTGGAATTTTTTGAAGAGGTAACAGAGAATGTTGATTAGGCATCATTGTTGATGTGGTGCAGGTGGACATCCAAAAGGCATTTGATACAGTGCTGCACAACAGACTGGGGGTTACCATTGACCAGAAACTGAACTGGACTAGCCATATAAATACTGTGGCTACAAGAGCAGGTCAGAGGCTAGGAATTGTGCAACGAGTAACTCACCTCCTGACTCCTCAAAGCCTGTCCACCATCTAAAAGGCATAAGTCAGGGATGTGATGGAATACTCCCCACTTGCCCAGATGAGTGTAGCTCCTACAACACTGAAGAAGCTGGACACCATCCAGGACAAAGCAATCCGCTTGATTGGCTTCACATCCACAAACATTCACTCCCTCCATCGCCAACGCATAGTAGCAGCAGTGTGTACCATCTACAAGATGCACTGCAGGAATTCACCAAGGCTCCTTAGACAGCACCTTCCAAACCACAACCACTACCACCTAGAAGGACAAGGGCAGCAGACACATGGGAACACCACCATCTGGAAGTTCCCCTCCAAGCCACTCACCATCCTGACTTGGAAATATATCGTCGTTCCTTCACTGTCGCTGAGTCAAAATCCTGGAACTCCTTCCCCAACAGCACTGTGGGTGTACCTACACCACATGGACTGCAGCAGTTAAAGAAAGCAGCTCAACACCACCTTCTCAAGGGCATCTAGGGATGGGCAGTAAATGCTGGCCCAGCCAGCGAAGCCCACATCCAGTGAATGAATTTTTTTAAAAATACTGTTCTGGACACCGCATTTTAGGAAGGATGTGAAGGCATTGAAGAGTGTGCAGAAGAGGTTTATGAGAATGATTCAATGGATGAGGAACTTCAGTTATGAAGTAAGATTGGAGAAGTTGGGATTCTTTTCCTGGAAGAAAAGAAGGTTGAGAAGAGATTTGATAGAGGTATCCAAAATCATGAGGGGTCTAGACAGACTAGATGGGGGGAAATTGTTCCCACTCATGAAAGGATCGGGAGCAAGAGGACCACAGATTTAAAGTAATTGGCAAAAGCGATGTAAGAAAAACTTTTTACACAATGAGTGGTCAGGATCTGGAATGTACTGCCTGAGAGTTTGGTGGAGGCAGGTTCAATCGAGGCATTCAAGAAGGAATTAGATAATTATTTGAAAAGAAACAATCTTCAGGTTTATGGGAAGAAGGCAGGAGAATGGCTCTAGGTGAAATGCTCATTCAGAGAGCCAGTGCAGACATGGTGGGCTGAAGGCCACATACTGCCATGTAGCAATTCTGTGATTCCATGATTCTCAGGACAAAAACAAGGATGTCCTTCATAGTGGCCAAAATAGAGATTCCCAAAGCAATCCAGCATTTCTTCAAAGTGAAGGAATGGATTTGGGAACTATAATAACTTTCATTATCATGGAGGTATATTTGTGAATTCTGCATCCCATAATTCCAGTTATTTTGGATTGCTGCAGACATTCCTGAAGAGACATCAAACACTGGGAGAATGTATATTATCTTAAGTATAATTGCTGTCAATTCAACTCAAATATAGAAATATAAAAGACTGAATAACATTTGAAGCTTACATGGGGAAAGGCTAACATAATTAAAAGTAAATCAATTTTGAAATAAACTGCATAACTAACATTGTTGCATCCATGATTATATTCCTTATTTACAATTTGCCTTCCACCTTTGAGAAAGCATGGCAAACTTAATAATATAGATCACTAGCGTACTGACATTGATAATCAATTCTACCCTCTATTATGCCGCATGTTATTTTAATTATGGCAGCTACTCTATAAAGCTTAGTTTCAATGACCATATCCCCAGATTGCTGATGATTACAGATCACTTCAAAAGTTATCAACACAGTAGCCAGTTTAACTGCATTATCTTTAACATTCACCATAGGTTTCTTCCTTCTTTAGAACAGAGGAGTAGCAAGTCAATACTTTAAAAAGTAATTCACTGTTTTTTGAAAAGAAAGTTTGGCACTCAAATATTAATTTAAAACAAGATTTACTAAGCTGCTGTAGTAAATTATCTGTATGCATGCGCACTTAATTACAAAACATTAGAATTAATACAATTTTAATTTCACTAAAATTAAGTAATCAATTATTATTCCTAACAACAAAACACAGCCAATCTGCTGGTCTTTACCATGCTTCTCTGTTATTGCTAATTCTTTATCAATCGATTTACTGCTGCTTAGACCAGTGGCATAGCTTCTTACCTGTAAGGATGGAATTTACTTCATTTTCAAATCACTCAAGTATATTCCATTGTTGCCAATATCTAGCCAATCTTATGCTAACTCTATTGTCTTAATACTGTGTGAACAGCTCAGGATCGAAACTGATCACAACTCTTCAACCAAAGCTAATTGGAGTAAATCACATTAATTAAACTTTTAAAATATCAGTTAACATGTTTAAATCTTTTCTATTAGATTTTGTTTCTTAATTTTGGATTTTCACTTCAAAGTTGCTTACCGTTTGTTCTTTTGTTGTCATGTATTTGACAAATGTTATCATTTCATAAAAATAATCTGAATTTTCACTGTAGTGGCCACAGTCTTGATGGCAGCAGGTCCTCCCAGTGGCTGTCTATAAATGTCGGCTCAAAGCTTCCCCATTATGGAAAATAACTAAAGGGTACCCCTCCCACATATGCAGTTGGGCAACAGAACAGGGAGATACAGATTTTCTTCTGCTAGCTTGTGCTTGTCAGCATTGGCCGACTGCAGCTGTACACTTAATATTGTTTTCAAAAGGTTAGGTCATTTGAGTGAAACCTTATGATTTTTTAAACCTAAATATATTACTACAGAGTTATCAGAGCCTGTAACTCTGCAAGTCTGTCTAAATGCATATTAATCTCTTCTCACCCCTCCCTTGATCTACATGCCCACCAACACACAAAAAAGACTTATATAAATATGTAGCACATTTCACAACTACAGGATGTCCCAAAGCACTTCATTGTCAATTAAATACTTTTGAAGTCTAGTTCCTATTGTAATGTAGGAAACACGGCAGCCAATTGCAAATGCAAACTCCCAAGCAGCAAAATAGTTGCCAGATTAATACTTTGTGAGGTTGGTTGAGGAATAAATATTTGCCAGGACTCCAGGGATAAGTGCTTCTGGAAATGCTGACAGAAGCATAAACATTTCCAATTGCTGCTCTAAAATTCCTTTTTCATGGATGAGCCCCAAGGTTCAGCAACTGCTTCCAGCTGAGCAAAGCCTGGTGTATCCTGCACCCTCCAATGGGGTCTCTCCAATGCTGTCCTTGTCTCCAGCATCTGCTGCTGCTCCTCACTATGTGACAACCTCTACTGCAGTATCCAATTCAGCATGATTGACTGTTAAGTGCCAAATGACAGTGCATCACCTAATGCTGTCACCAGTTCTGTGGAAGACCCCCAATTTCTCCATCGCCGATACCTAGGGTGCATACCACCCTGCTGATTTTCATGACATGAGTCTCCAATGTGATCAGGAGGGTTATGGCTGCAGGTACAGCCCTGGTTCTCTGTCTTTCCCTGGAGTCTATTTTCCTGCAATTTTACAAAGCAGAGCGTTATGAGGGTGAGAAGTACAACTGTGGAGAGGAAAGAATGAGAACATTTGTGGTGTGGCTGTGGGGGATGTGTGCAAGAGGATGATAGGATGAGAGAGTGTGAGTGTTGACTGTTAGATAGAGATTTGAGAAGATGTCTGGCTGAAGCCTTGGCATGTGGTGGAGGTTCTTATTTGGTAGCCTAACTGAAGGACATTGGATCAATGCGTCCCAGTTACCCAGGTCTGCCTCCACGCCCTCAGTGTCCTCCTCACCGTGCTCTCCTTCTTACTCACTACTGGATTCATCCTCTGTGGCCTGTGGAGCTGCCTCAAGACCCTCTTCCTCCAGTGGGCACCCCCCTTGCCAGTACCAGATTGTGGAGAGTGCAGCATGTAACCACTATCAGTGACACCCGCTGTGGGGGTTATTGCCGTGAACCCCGTGAATGGTCCAGGCATCGGAAGTGCATCTTGAGAAGACTGATGATTCTCTCCACCACAGCCCTTGTGGAGGCGTGGCTCCTATTGTACCACTGCTCAGCCTCTGTCCTTGGATGGTGGAGAGGCGTCATGAGCCATCTTTTCAGGGGATAGCCCTTGTCACCCAGCAGCCATTCATCCAGCCGGTCTGGAGCACTGAAGAGCCCCGGCATCTGGGAGTGTCTGAGGATGTAGGCATCATGGGAGCTGCCTGGGTACCTTGCACAGACTTGCTGAATCTGCATCCTGTGGTCACACACTATCTGCACGTTCATGGAGTGGAAGCCTTCCTGTTGACGAAGGCACCGGGCTCGCCCGCTGGCGCCTTGATGGCCACATGTGTACAGTCGATGGCATCCTGGATGAGGGGGAAGCCAGCAATGGCTGCAAAGCCTCTGGCTCACCCAGCCTACCTGACCTCATCCATGCAGTAGTGAATGAAAGTCAATGCATGCCTGAACAGAGCTTCTGTCACCAGCTTGACCCAACTGTGGACAGCTGACTGGGAGACTCCGCACAGATTCCCCACTGACCCCTGGAAAGAGACAGAGGCATAGAAGTTAAGGGCCACTGTGACCTTCAGAGCCACTGGCATGGGGTGTCCACTCACACAGTCAGAGCTGATCTCAAGCCCGATCATCTGACAAATAGAGGTCACAGTCTCCCTGCAGAGGTGGAGCCTCCTTCGGCACTGCACCTCAGATATATTGAGGTAGCTGCATTGCCGCCTATAAGCCCTGGCAGCAGGATAGTGGCATCTTCTGAGACCCTTCCACCTTGGACTTCTTGCTGGCCCTGTACCCCCTGTGCCTGCATCTCTCCTCCCACAGGTCGCTCCACTGGAATCTGCACTGGGACACCTGGCCTCCTCTCCCTTCTGCCCCTCTGTTCCTCCTCAGAGGAGATGCCTCCAACAGAGACCACAATCGCCATTATCAGGGTTATGGAAGGCTGTCTGATGCCTGGAAGGGCCCACACAGTCTGAATCCTCTGGGGGCCTGGAAGACAACAATGAGTCCTGAAATGAAGCCAAAAAATGCTCAGAATGAAGCTCTGAAGCGAGATGATGCTTTCCAGTTCATATAAGCATCCAGCAGCACAGGATCTCCAAAACTCCTCATTACTCACATTGACAATAATGTTGACCCTTCTTATCCCGCCTGTGGATGAGGTTTAGCAAATTGTGGCCTGCCCGTTTTGCCCATGCAGCGGCCGAGAAATCGCACGGGCTACATTAAATCACCGACAATTTGGGTTTCAAGGGGCTTAACTGGCCTCTTAATTAATGGCGGGTGTGCCTCCATCTCCCGCGCGCACCCGCCGACCGAAATATCGTGAGAGTGCGCATTGACGTCGGGACGCTCAGCCAATGACAACTCGCGTTATTTCACACGCGAGAGGGTTGGGCACGCACCCGCCTGCCGAGCAAAAAATTCTGCCCCTGGATTTTGGATGTGATTTTTAGATCGGTCCAGTGATAGTGATTAACTGAGCATTACAGCCAAAAGAAATTCTGGGTATCAAGATGAGCGACTGGTGCTATGTTAGCGGTACCACTTCTAACTTGTTCTCTGTGTCATCCTCCTCTCCATCAACAACAAGAACAACTTGTATTTATGTAACACCTTTAACATAGTAAAACATCCCAAAGTACATTGCAGGACGATTACCAAACAAAATTGGACACCGAGCCACATTAGGCAATATTAGGGCAGATAAGCAAAACTGGGTTAAAGAGGTTGATTTTAAAAAGGACAGCGAGGTAATGAGGCAGAAAAGTTTAGGGAACAGGATTTCAGAGCCCAGGGCTAGGCAGCTAAAGGCACAGAAGCTAATGGTGGAGCAATCAAAATTGCATATACAATTTCTGGTTTCCGTTGTGCCACTCTCCTGGGCTTTATTGGTAGGGTTCCTCACGGGTGCCATCAGCCAAGTCGGAAGGAGGTATCCTTTGTCTCTTAGCAACTATGCCTTAAATCTGCTTGCAAGTCAAAGAGGCCAGGGAGCATGGACTGCTGCAGGATGAAAACATTATAGCAGCTCCTGAGAATCTGGTGAGAACCTGCAAAAACCTTTTCTTGTGGCTGCACACTCACTGAACATTGATTGTGTTCCCTTGAAGTTTACAAAAATACCTGATTTATGTGGGAGTGCACAGATTGCCATGCGTGTGCAGTCAATGATGCCCTGCACTTGTGGTTAGCCAGCCAGAGACACAAACCCAAGCACCTGTTCATTCGGATTTGCAAAAATGGCATCGCCAGCCTTGGCAAAGAATCCATCAGTGGCCTTGCTTAACCATTTATTTGCTGCTGACTGGGAGTTTCTGAATATATCTCTGGTAGTGCCTTGCATTTTGGAACTGTGAATCAGGCCATTTCTCGAACTCCCCAACTCAGTCCATCATCTTTTCCCATAGCCACCATATTTCTGTCTCTGAGAAATATGTGCGGGCAAGGTTCGAGTCTGCCATCTCCTTTTGCAGGCCTTAGGCAGCATCAGAGGAATGTGGGTGCCAAGGTGGACTGGTAGAAGGTGTGTCTCAGTTCTTAGGGACACTGGCACAGCTCTCCACATCGTTCTTATACCCCTCATCACCCTCACTCAACCCATGCCCTTCTTTGCCTCCTCATAATCCCCGTGCCCCCTCCAAGCCCCCTCAAACCCTCCATGTCCCTTATGTATTGCCATAGACACTCATCCAACACCCACTATGGACAGACACCAGGAGCCATATAATATCAATGAGGAGCCTTTGAAAAAAAGTTAACCCCTAACAATCTAATGGAGCTGTCACTCAAACACATAACTATTCATATAGGAAAACAAAAACTCCGTGAAAAAGCGCAAATTCCCTCAAGTGGTCATTCAGTTGTAAAAACAAACAAATATCTATTCAGTAACCACGTCAAAGACAGATAACCTGTTAATAACCATTTAAACTGCCAATCAAACATTGTACACAACTCCTGCTGAGCCAAATGGTGTCTCTTTTTTTTGAAACTCAGACAAGCATTCATAACAGTATCAACTGTCAAAATAAACCATGGAGCCTATTGGAACTGAAATAATAGATGGCTTTTTTTGTAAGTTACACCAGATGGCCTGTCAATCAAAACAGTCCAGGAGTGGGCCGCTGTTTGTTTTAATTCCCTAAGTTAAAGTTGCAGACCTTTTTTCTCAAATCTAAAGCAAAGTGGACATATAAGTCACTTCAAATCATGACACTAGAATTCCCAAGCACTCTTTTCTTCAGTTTTGAATGCATGATAGCACTTCCCCAATGGGAAAAGTACTCTAATGCATCTCAACAATTATACAGTGTGGTCAATGTAATGGTCAACTTACCTTTGCAGGACAGAGCCCTCTGATCAATCAGTGCAGTAAAAACACCTCTAACTGATAATACAATGATATTTCAAGTTGTCAAAATACTTACCACTTACCTGCTAGATTGTTCCCAACTCCTCAGCAGACTTCCCCTGAGGTTCAAGGTCCATAGTCAAAACAGGCGTGTTTTCAGAAAACTTCCAAAACCCGCCATATCTGATGAAAATTTCCCCTGGGGCTGTCAATGGCAACTCTAACATCACAGGACATGTGTGCGGGGTCGCAACCTGATCCCAGTCCGAACTTCTACCCCCCAAGGGAAGGTTGCATAGGAAACTCAAAGTTTCAGACCCATAGACCAGTTTTCTGACAATCCCAAACCCACTCCCAACCTTTTCAGCACATGAGGAGAGTGCGAGTGGAGGACCCTGGGACAGGTGGTCAGCAGCACCTACAGGAGAGTGCAAGAGGAGAACCCTGGGACAGGCAGTCAGCAGCACCTAGAGGAGAGTGTGAGAGGAGGACCCTGGGACAGGCAGTCAGCAGCACCTAGAGGAGAGTACAAGAGGAGGACACTGGGACAGGCAGTCAACAGCACCTTGAGGATCAAGTCTATCTAGAGGATCTAGCATCTAGTCTATACTCAAGTAGGAGTAAGGGTAAAATAAAAGCAAGTGTCCATATTCTATTTCATTAAGATATGTCTGGGGAGTCAGTCCCGTGATTTGCACATCCTGAGCTATGTGCGAAATCCTAGACGCTCCTGGCGGCCTGGATGACCATGTGTGCTGGAGGTGCCTCTAACTGGAGCAATTCAAGCTCTGGGTTTTGGAGCTTGAATGGCAGCTGGGAGCACTACGGTGCATTTATGAGGTTGAGAGGTTTGTGGATAGCACGTTTCAGGGCGTGGTCACCCCGCAGCTTAAGGAAATGCAAGCAGAGAGGGAATGGCCAGACAGAAGAAGGGGGCCAGGCAGGTAGTGAGGGGATCCCCCGAGTGCATCTCACTCGCAAACCGTTTTTCAGCCTTGAAAAACGGTGAGGGTGATGGTTCCTCTGTGGAGGCCAACCAGAGCAAAGGCCATGGCACTGTGGGTGGTCCAGCTGCCTCAGGGCAGGAGGAAGAAGTATGGAAGGGCAATAGTGGTAGGGGATTCATTAGTGAGGGGAGTATACAGGCGCTTCTGCAGCCGTAGATGTGACTCCAGGATGGTATGTTGCCTCCTGGGTAGCAGGGTCAAGGATGTTATGGAGGCTGCAGAACATTCTGCAGGGGGAGGGTGAACAGCCAGAGGTCGTGGTTCATGTTGGGACCAATGACATAGGAAGAAAGAGAAATGAGGTCCTGCAAGCAGACTTTAGGGAGTTAGATAGGAAAATGAAAAGCAGGGCTTCAAAGAGATTAATCTCCAGATTACTCCCAGTGCCATGCAGTAGTGAGTATAGGAACAGAAGGATAGAGCAGATGAATGCATGGCTGGAGAGATGGTGCAGGAGGAAGGGCTTTTAAATTCCTGGGGCATTGGGACCATTTCCGGGGAAGTGGGACCTGTACAAGTTGGATGAGTTACATCTGAACAGGAACGGGACAAACATCCTCATGGGGAGGTTTGCCAATGCTGTTGGGGTGGATTTAAACTAAATTGGCAGGGGGATGGGATCCTGAAAAGTAGTTCAGAGAGGAGAGAAGCTGAGATGGAATTAGAAGTTAAAGCTCTAGCAAATGAGCATGGAAGGCAGAGGAAACATAGGCTATATAAGAAAGAAATGAGTTTAGCAAGGCTAAATGGAATATATTTTAATGCCAGGAGCCTGAGGAATAAGACAGGCAAGATGAGGGCACAGATAGGCACATGGGAGTATGATATCATAGCTGTGACCGAGAATTGGCTAAAAGGGCAGGATTGGCAGCTCAACATTCCTGGTTATAGGGTATTCAGATGAGATAGAGGGAGGGGATAGAAGAGGAGGGGGGGTTGCAATATTGATCAAGGAATCAATTATAGCAGTGAGGAGGGATGATATCTTGGAAGGATCATCAAATGAAGCCATATGGGTAGAAGTAAAAAACACAAAAGGGGCAAACACGTTAGGCCCCCAAATAGTCAGGGAGAGAAAGAGGATCAAATATGCAATCAAATTTCAGAGAAGTGTAAGAATAATAGGGCAGTAATAGTAGGGGATTTTTAACTACCCAGATATTAACTGAGATAGTTTCAGTGTGCAAGATAGGGAAGGAGCAAAATTCTTACGTTGCATCCAGCAGAGCTGTTTTAGCCAGTATGTAGAAAGCCCAACAAGGGAGGGGGCAGTTCTGGACCTAATATTCAGAAATGAGCCCAGATAGCTGGAAGGTATATCAGTAGGGGAGCATTTTGGAGATAGTGACCATAACTCAGTTAGATTTAGGATAGTTATGGAAAAGGATAATTTTGGGCCGGGAATAAAAGTTCTAAATTGGGGAAAGGCTAATTTTATCAAGATGAGATATGATTTGGCCCAAGTGGACTAGGAGCAGCTATTCGCAGATAAAACTGTATCAGAGCAATGGGAGGAAATAGTGAAAGTACAGAGCAAATATGTTCCCGTGAAGACTAAGTGGGGGACCAAGGCCGGGGAACTCTGGATGTCAAGTGGCATAAAGGTTAGGATTACGAAAGAAAGAAAAGTTTATGGCATATACTGAGAGCTCAATATGACAGAGTCTTTAGAGGAGGATAAAAGATGCAGAGGGGAACTTAAACAGGAAATTAGGAAAGCTAAGATAGTGCATGAGAAAGCATTGGTGGGTAGAACAAAGGAAAACCCAAAGGGCTTTTTTAAATATATAAAGAGAAAGATAATAACTAGGGAAAGAGTAGGGCCAATTAGGGACCATAGAGGTAATGTGTGTGGACCCTGAAGACGTGGGTGTAGTCCTTAATGAATACTTTGCATTGGTCTTCACAATGGAAAAGGAAGACGCAGGTGTAGATGTCAGGGTGAAGGACTGTGAAATACTAGAAGAAATTAACATAGAGAAAGAGGAGGTACTAGTGGGTTTAGCAACCTTAAAAGTGGATAAATCCACAGGTCCAGATGAGATCTATCCCAGGCTGTTGAGGGACACAGGGGAAGAGATATCAAGGGCCCTGGCAGTAATTTTCAAATCCTCTCTGGACACAGGTGAGGTGCCATAGGCCTGGAGGACTGCTAACATTGTCCCATTATTAAAAAAGGGGAGGAAGGGATAGACCAGGAAATTACAGGCCGGTCAGCCTAACCTCAGTGGTGGGGAAGTTGCTAGAAAGAATTCTGAAGGACAGAATATATCTTGGAAAGACATGGATTAATCAGGGATAGTCAGCATGAATTTATTAAAGGACGGTCATGTTTGACAAATTTGATCGAATTTTTTGAGGAGGTAACCAGGAGTGTTGATGAGGACAATGCATTTGATGTGCTCCACATGGACTTTAGCAAGGCTTTTGATAAGGTCCCTCATGGCAGACTGGCCAAGAAAGTAAGAGCCCATGGGATCCAAGGCAAAGTGGCATGTTGGATCCAAAATTGGCTAAGAGGCAGGAAGCAGAGGGTGAAGGTAGAGGGATGTTTCTGTAACTGGAAGTCTGTTTCCAGTGGGATTCCGCAGGACTTGGTGCTGGGGCCTTTGCTGTTTGTGTTGTACATAAATGATTTGGACTTAAATGTAGCGGGTATGATCAAGAAGTTCATGGATGACACGAAAATTGGTAGGGTAGTAAATAGTGAGGAGGATAGCCATGAACTGCAGGAGGATATCAATGGACTAGTCAGGTGGGCAGAGCAGTGGCAAATGGAATTCAACACAGAAAAGTGTGAGGTAATGCACTTCAGGAGGGCTAACAAGGCAAAGGATTACACTATGAATGGTAGGACCCTGGAAAGTACTAAAGGTCAGGGGGACCTTGGTGTGCATATCCATAGATTCCTGAAGGTAGCAGGGCAGGTAGATAAGGTGGTTAAGAAGGCATACGGGATACTTGCCTTTATTAGCCGAGGCATAGAATGCAAGAGCAGGGAGGTTATGATGGAACTGTATAAAATGCTGGTTAGGCCACAACTGGAGTACTGTTTGCAGTTCTGGTCACCAAATTATAGGAAGGTTGTGATTGCACTGGAGAGGGTGCAAAGGAGATTTACCAGGATGCTGCCTGGGCTGGAGGGTCTGAGCTATGAGGAAAGATTGGATAGACTGGAGTTGTCTTCCTTAGGGCAACGAATGTTGAGAGGGGACCTGATAGGCGTGCATAAGATTATGAGGGGCATTGGTAGGGTAGATAGGAAGGCATTTTTTCCATTAGTAGAGAGATCAATAACCAGAGGGCATAGAATTAAGGTAAGAGGTAGAAGGCTAAGAGGGGAGTTGAGGAGAATTTTTTTCACCCAGAGGGTGGTGGGAGTCTGGAACTCACTGCCTGAAAGGGTGGTTGAGTCAGAAACTCTTGTAACATTTGAGAAGTATTTAGATATTCACTTGTGTTGACATAGCTTCGAGGGCTATGGGCCTAGCACTGAAAAATGGGATTATTGTAGTCAGATCTTTGTTGACTGGTGCGGACATGATGGGCCGAATGGTCTTCTTCTGTGCTGTAGACATCTATGACTCTATGAAGATCCAGGCCTAAGTGTCAATACTTTCAAGTGCACAAATAACTTATCAGCATATCTTTCTATTCCCTTTTCTCCCGTGTAGTCATCTAGTTTCCTTTTGAAAATGTCTAAGCTATTTGCCTCAATCACCTCCTATGGTAGCAAGAGCCACATTCTAACCACACTTTGAGTAAAGAAATTTATCCTTATTTTCCTATTGAATTTATTAGTGACTATCTTGTATTTATGACCCTCTTTTTGGTTCTCCCACAAGTGGAAATATTGGGCAAAATTTTAACTGCTAATGGGAGGTGGGTTTGGGCTGTCCAATATGATCCCAGCCACTTCTGGGTTTAACCCAGGAGAGTTTGCAGGCGAGTGTGGAGCCCCTATGTAGCTGTCAGGTATGTAAGTTGCAGCCATGCTTTTGAGAGAGACTGGTGCTCTCAGCACATCCATTAATGTGCTTTTACTGCTTGACGGGTGTTTTCCAATTGTTAGGAAGTTAGTTCGCCTGCCTTGACTCCACTCGCCATGATCTGCATTTCCCTGCTGTAGTGTTCCCTGTGGCATGGGAGCAGCTTTTGCAGCTGTACCTTTGTCCTCTGATGGGGATGTAGAGAAGCAGCATCAGCTACCTTCTCTGGAGCGACATGCTACTCCACAGGATAGAGGGGATGGACACAGAGATCCAACTCCACGGAGGCAAGACACCCAACACAGGATCTACAGGCTGAGAATCAACTCTCTCAACATATGTGAGTACCAGTGTCTCACGAGGCTGAGGCTTTCACAGGAAGTCAATGATGATACCTGTAATCTCCCAGAATAAGACCTCTTTCCCAATGGACCAGGCATTGCCAGTGCCATCAAAGTGGCTATCACTGGAGGGCCACTTCTCTTTCATTCTCTACCCCTATATGGAGTTCTGCACTCTCCTCTTCTACAGGGAGAGGAAACAGAGAGTTGTAAATGTGAAAAGTGGAGAGGATGAAAGGACAATATTTGTGGAGTGTGACTGTGAGGCATTGGTAAAAGATGACACAAAAATGAGTGTGACCTTTCAGATGGGAATGTGAGATGTCTGAAGGGAGAGAAACGAGTGGAGCTGAAAGGTGTGTTGTCCTGAGGAGTATTATGCAGGATAATGCTGGGAAAGTCATAGTGTGGAACTTGGGACCTGAGTGGCATAACACTTTCAAGTACTTTTAACAACGTTGTTTTGGTTTTTTTTTGCTTCCTGAACTAAATGGCCAACATTTTCCATTCTCCGCCATCAGAAATATGAAAACAGCTACACTAGAATATCCATCAGGAAGATTACTGTGCGAAGCATCATGGAAATGATTGGCTTCATATTTTTTGGATTACCTAAGGCTGGGAACTTAAGTACGCACTTCTCCATATTTAACTTTCTAAATGTTTTACTTGACCTTAAAATATTCAATACCTTAAGGTGTTTCACCGTCATGCTTGACTTTAACATATTAAAACCAGCATCTTGTCTAGTCTTGAGTGCACAGCCAGTTGAACTGACCAGGCAAGCTTCACAATTGGTCTGTCTCTTCTTTAGATATAACAACATTTTTGATGACCAAGTATAATTAACTGGGCGGAAGTAATATCCCCTAAATAGGATTGCCGATTTAATGTTATTATCTAAAGCAATGTACTTAGAAACACCATAAGCCTGAGATCTAATTTTAAATTCCACTCTTCTTCTTATCGTGTCCACGGACAGTCTATACATGGCCCAGCCAGAGCTGGACACATTTTTGCGCCATGTTGTTGAATTCAGCAAGATCTGCAACAGTGCAGGATTCCTCTAGCGATAGGCATTGCAGGAAATGTTGCATAGTCTGTGGCTCAGTTCCACATTCACAAGTTGTCGGGCAGGTTATATATCCCCATTTGCTTAGTGACACCTTTGAACGACCTACACCAGTCCTAAGTCTGTTAAGGCACTTCCAGGTTGCCCAGTTGCAATTAGCTCCTGGGGGAAGGCTTTCATCCGGTAGAATTTCCATCGCTTGGGGTTGTTCGAGACTGGCGAGCTGGTCTTTCCACAAGGCGATGCGGGCTTCAGATGGGGTTGATTGTAATGGAACAATATTGTTCATGAAGCTCTTCCTTGACTTTAGGCGGCTGGGTGTAGGTGTATGACCATGTAGAGGATGCCTCTCATCTGATGTCTGATGGAGTCGCTCTTTCTGGCTGGCTACTGTTCTTCTTATATCAGGGGGAGCGATACCCGCCAGGATATATAGGCTTTGGTGTTTGTTGGTTTTAAACAACCTGTGATAATTCGGCAGCTTGCATTCAGAACGGCATCCATCTTCTTAGCATGAGTAGATCTTTCCCATGCAGGGCAAGCGTATTCGGCAGTGGAATAGCAAAGAACAAGTGCACTGGTTCGCAATGTTTTCGAACTTGCTCCCCATTTTGTGTTAGTGAGCTTATTCAGGATGTTGTTTCGTGTGCTCACTTTTGCCTTTGTCTTTTCGATGTGGTTCTTGAAGGTGAGGCATCTGTCAAGGGTGACTCCTAAGTAGATAGGGTGCTCGCAATGCATCAGTGTTGCTCCACACCAGGTTACTTTAAGCTGGTGTTTGGCTTCATGGTTTCTGAGGTGGAGTGCACAAACTTGCATCTTTGATGGGTTTGCGCGAAGGTGGTTTTCTTCATAGTAGGATGTTAGTCCCTCCAAGGCCTCAGAAAGCGTTTTCTCCACAGTGTTAAAATCAGTGCTTTGGGCAGTGACATATAAGTCATCATAATTCTACTCTAATCTTATTATAACATATTTCTCATATGTCATAGTACCACCCCATAAGAAAACATTAACATGTATCATGAAGATGCCTGCGCATTTTCCTTTATAATACCAATAATACATTGTGGGATTGTTTTTCATTGTACACAACCTATTTTCAACAAAACAGATCTCACCAAAAGCTACCACACCCTGGAGACATCATTCAGGACATATTCACATTTGTTTAGTTTCCATTATTTTCCTTCTGCATCTGTTGCCTCTTTGGGTGGCTTCAGGAGCACTTCTCTCTGAAAAGTAGCCCCTGCAGAAATGTGGCTTTTATGTCAATTGACCTACACTCCCACGAATATGTAGCTAAAAGATTACTTTTCCAGCTGTGTGACAGCCCACTCTAATATCTGTATCATTGCCCCATAACTGGTACCTCAGAATAAACTCCAAATTCTCTCCAACTATTTAACTCCCTATGTTTTACCTCTCTTATTAGTTTATCCCCAGCTTTATTGGTAGTCACCAAAACTTCACTGTCATGACCACTTCTGCTTCTAGTTTTGTTGTTCTGTGGTTTTCAATTCATTGACTAATCTATTCAAGCTATGGCCTCTACTTCCACTTTTATGTCTGCCAGGACTACTACCGGAGGCTCTTTCTCCATACATGATTGTTTTCTGATACAAGAATCACTTCCAGACTCACTATCAATACTTGAACTGTGCTTTCTTACTTTCCACTCTTTCATCCCATTCTGCCAGACCATGGACCTTGCTTTTTAGCCATCACCCTGAACATTCAACAATTGAACATTTAAACTTGCCAGTAGCTTTTCCTGTATGTCCACAATTGTTGCATCCCTCCATTCACTAGATTCCTCTCGAATTTATGTCCCTCTGAGCAACTGACCTGTCATGTGTATCAAATTACCACTATACAGCCCTTAATCTACCATATTCTGTTCCTCAAGACACTCATCACAAAACACATGAGCATTTGAGGAGCAAGGTGTCTTGTTTACTTCCATCAGTAGCTTAGAGTCTTTCTATTCACTATGATCCTCTCTTTTCTAATCTCCTGAATTGAACTCTATCTCAGATGGTCACATTCAATGCAATAGGACTTCCACACTGTAACTTTAACCTTTGGGTCGGTCCAAGAGGTCTTTTTGGAATGCTTCAATTGGGGCAGATGCAATCACAAGCTCAATTACTCTGCCAGCTAGATCTGCTGCCGTAAAGGTGCAATCATGTCGCTTGTCTCTGCATCTCCTTATTAATTGATCAATAGCCTCTGTTGATTGTTGCCTAAAAGAAACAAATTCCAGATGGTGTTTTCTGAAGTTGAACTTCACTCATAATTGATCTTCAAACATTGACTGTATTGTATCTGAATGTTTAAGATGGTCGACAGGCAGACCTGACACGTCCAGTCTGTGGAGGCCTTCATTGCCTATAGCAATTTTAATTTTTATGGCTTGTTTGTCTCGTTGGAAATATTAAGATTCAGAAAGCACAGCTCTATGCATTGTCGGAACAAAGTAAACATGGATAGGAGGTCCACTCCCTTCCAATTGTATGTTGGAAATTCTGTGACTTTTTGCAGGACTTTTAATGCTTTCTGTAACTTTTGACAGCTATTCAGGCTTTATGGCTCCCCAAGTTGCAGTACCTTTAGTGGCCACCGCCTTACATATCAACAAGGAGCATGAGTGACAAGGAGCATGAGTGGGCCATTCGGCTCTTCAAGCCTGCTCCAGCATTCAATAAATCATGGCTGATCTGATAGTAACCTCTAACTGCATTCCGCCTACCCCCGATAAGCTAACATCCCATTGCTTACCAAAAATCCATCCACCTCTGCCTTAAAAATATTCAAAGACTCTGCTTCCACTGCCTTTTCAGGAAGAGAGTTCCAAAAACTCACCACCCTTGGAGAGAAAATTTTTTTGGCCTCATCTCCATTTTAAATGGGTAACCCCTTATTTTTAAAAGAGTGCCCCTAGTTCTAGATTCTCCCACGAGAGGAAACATCTTCTCCATATCCACCTTGTCAAGACTCCTCAGGATTTTATAGGGGAGAATTTTCGGCCTGGCGAGCGGCGGTGGGGCCCGCTCGCCAAGGCGTAAAATGCCACAGGGTGACGTCGGGCATGCGTCCTGACGTCACCGCACGTCATCTAGATTTTCAGTTCGATGGGCACGCAGCCGACTCAGCTGCACGCCCGCTGAACTGTCAAAGGCCTATTAAGGCCATTTAACTAACAAAATAATTAACAGAGCTACCCATCCAACCTTAAAGTTGGCGGGCAAGCGAAGAGCCCAGGTGGCCTTCGCATTTTTCAAGGAACCTCATCCATGGGCGGGATGAAGTTTCATGAATGATTTTAAATTTTCTCAAGAATTTTTATTGAAATTAATGCACATGTCCCAGCTCATGTGACAGTTTCACATGAGGGGGCATGTCATAAAAATGTTTTCAACACTTTATTGAACTGTTAAAACTTAAAGCTAATCTCCCTGAGGCACAGAGGTGCCTTAGGGAGATTTCTGCAGAAAGAGCGCACTCCCGACTCAGAGAACCCCCTCCCACCCGCATAGGGAGCGCACAGCACTTCCGGGTGCGCATCACGCTGGACGGTCCTTAATTGTCTCGCCCATGTAAAATGACAGTTCAGACCCGACTGGGGACGCCGATCAGGTCTGCACCTGCCCCTGCACAACCCCCCAACGGGGGTAAAAATTCTACCCATAGGTTTCAATCAAGTTGCCTCTTACTCTTCTAAACTCCAGCGGATACAAGCCTAGCCTGTTCAACCTTGTCTCCTAAGACAACGTGTTCATTCCAGGTATTAGTCTGGTAAACCTTCTCTGAACTGCTTCCAACGCATTTACATCCTTCCTTAAATAAGGTGACCACTACTGTACACAGTACTCCAGAAGTGGTCTCACTAGTGCTCTGTATAACTAAAGCATAATCTTCCTACTTTTGTAATCAATTTCCCTTGCAATAAATGATAACATTCTATCAGCTTTCCTAATTACTTGCTGTACCTGCATACTAGCCTTTTGCAATTCATGCATTAAGACATTCATATCCCTCTGCATTTCAGTACTCTGTGATCTCTCACCAATTAGATAATATGCTTCTCTTTTGTTCTTCCTGCCAAAATGGACAATTTCACATTTTCCCACATTATACTCCATTTGCCACATCTTCACCCACTCACTTAACCTATCCATTTCTTTTTGTAGCCTCCTTTTGTCCTCTTCACAATTTACTTTCTGACTTATCTTTGTATCATCAGCAAATTTAGCAACCATCCCATCCATCTCTTCATCCAAGTCATCTATATAGATTGTAATCAGTTAAGGTCCCAACGCTGATCCCCGTGGCACATCTCTCATTACATCTTGCCAACATGAAAAAGACCCATTTATACCTACTCTCTGCTTCCTGTTGGCCAGCCAATCTTTTATCCATGCCAATATGTTACCCCCTACATCAAGAGCTTTTATATTCCGCAATAACCTTTGATGTGGCACTTTATTAAATGCCTTCTGGAGGGTTCCCCTTTATCCACAGCACATGTAACTTCCTCAGAGAACTCCAATAAGTTAGATAAACATGATTCCCCTTTCACAAAACCATGTTGACTTTGCCTTATTATCTTGAACTTATCCAAGTGCCCTGCTATAGCTTCTTTAATAATGGTTTCTAACATTTTCCCTATGACAGATGTTAAGCTAACTGGCCTGTAGTTTCCTGCTTTCTGTGTCCCTCCCTTTTTTGAATAATGGAGCTATTGGCTTCTCATGGGTTGTCGCTTAACTACAATGGTGGCTCTATTGGGCTCTTTCTTCTTTCCCGGGTTTACTCTAAACTCTGCCCACAATACATTGATTTAGGCATGAAAATGCACTGAAAGCTTCAGAGATAGAATTAAACAGTGAAAAATACTTTTTACTGCCTTTTTTAGCTTTTAGCAGCTGAATGGACTCTTCTTTCCAGCCCAGTCTTCAATGCTTAACTTCCCCTTGACCTCCTGAAGGACAACAAGCAGCAGTAATGGATTCCTCTATTTTTGAGTTCTGCTTCAAGCTAGATCAACTGGAGTCTACTGTTTATTTTTTGTTCCTGCACAAACTTTGCAGCAGGTGGACTCATACTAATTAATCTCTCCCAAATTTGAACAATCTTACCAGGATCCCGTGCCTGCTACCTAGAGTGAAGTTCCAGAAAGAAGTGATGGTTTGTAGGATTCCTAGAGAGCTGCAGAATCACTTACACATGGTGAGTATTTGATAGTTGTTTCGCTTCCACACCATTTGTTCTTCTGCTGCATATGAAGGGTTGATGCTTGTATATTTCTTGGTCAAATCTTCTAAAACCATGCTGCCACCATGTAACATTTTATATTCAAAGCAAATGTACCAATCACATAACAAGTATTGGTGAAACAATAATGTGGTTTGAAGATAAGACTATATACAACTAATGTTAACCAGGAGGCTAAGTATACATGTCTGACTTCTACCATCTGCTTTTGTAGGCTGAGTACAAGTCATGGGACTACATCACATCCTGTCCAAGTGGTAGTGACTGACAGCAGTTTAAGATACATTCCCTTAAAGGTACATGTACATCAAATCACAAGTGGGGGAGGGGGTGCAGGGAACACAGCACCCTGTAAAATCTGGCCTTGTGTTTCTAAATATAACCTGCACCAAATATTAAGATAAGGGGCAGAATTAACAGATGTTTAAGGAAGTTTCATTTTTTAATTAACTGGAATAAGTGAAGGCGAAAGTGGTGCAGACACATTGGTAATGCCATCAGTGGTAGAGAAATTACTGCATTTTCTCAAATAAATGTGAACTATTGTTTAGCTATCCTATAATAATGATAGCACATTATGATGTAGCAAAATAAGAAATTCTGCTGCAAACCTCATGCCAAAAGTGCTTTAATGGGAATTTAAAACTTTATCCTTAAAAATGAAGAATATATGAAAGTTCTGATTAGAGGGTGAGACTGTTGCATCTCTTGATTAACTATGAGATGCTAAGGAATCATTTTTTGGAAGCTATTATAGATGATTTAAGAATGTAATTACTTAACCAAGAAATCAGAAATCTAAGTCAAGTGACTGGGCAAGCCAAGCATTATGCAGCTTCACAAGTGCCAGAAATATATGAAAGGGATGGGATGAATGTGTCTTTCACTGGCAATGATTCACTGAACCAGGTGACAGGTTGGTCTCTTCTGAGCCAATAACTGTACAGCATAGCTTGCCACAAAGGGATCATTTGAATGCACCATGGGGAGTACAAACCAAGCAAGTGCTAATCCAAAGGCAGTTCAGGCGCAGCCAGGTAGAATGACAGCTGCCGCAAGACATGAAATTGCTGGAAGCAATATGGCAACAGTAAGCTCACAGAAAATGGAGCAGAACAAACACTCGTTCACCCTAAATGCTTCCCATCCACCAGTCTATTGACTTCAATATTGTTGCTCTCATTTACAATTCCTTTCTTGATCTTGCGTCCCCCAATTTTTATAACTGCCTCCAGCACTACAACCCAGTTTATACCCATCACTCTTCTGGATATTAGTGACCATTGGTGGTTGAGTATTCAACCATTATCGGGTGCAATTTGAAATTTTCCTCCTAAAGCCCTACAACTTTGCTAGATTTCTCGCCACCTCTTTGACCAAACCCTTAATTACTTCACTTAACTCTACTATTTAGTCCTCCTCTGTGTCTGCTTCATTTTGTGAAGTGCTGTCACAACTTTGAGGACGTACATTAAATATTCTCTTGTATTCATTGTCATTGGTCATTCCCATCATAGGCCTTGTATCTCCTACTATATGGAGTGCACTGTTTACTGCACAGTGCGCAGTTAAATTATGGCATTGCTCATGGTTTGTAACATAGAACATTTGTATACCAACTATGTAATATCATTAAATATGTTCTCTTTTCACAGAAAGTGGACTAAAAAGCACTTAATACAAACATATGAAAATATTGGACAGAGAAAGACCAAATGCTTCATCAAACCTGCCCCAAACTCGTGATGCCTAGAACATCAAGACTAAACACTTCCTATGCACAACAGTGTAATATCCTAGGAAAGCAGACAGACAGAAAAAAAACAGGGCCAAAAAAGGAGAAAAAATCTAGATAATTCCTCACCAACCCTCAATCAAGGAGATAACATTGACCATACGTACATTAGCTATTAATCCATTTGTCCGTTGTATGAAGTGATTTCTGCCACAGCCAAGTCCAGCTCCCCCTTGGAGGCTTGCAAAGAACCAACACACTCTGCACAAACTGGTAATATAATCCAGAGGCTCACTACTCTCAAGAAAAAGAAAAGAAGCAGCTACCATCTAGCCTAATCTTACTTTTACATTGTTTAAATGAGTATCTCCTGATCCTCCCCAAATTGAAATAATCAATTAGCACAAAATCCAGCCTTTTCATTGTTTTGTGTATCTCTATCAGGTCTCCTCTAAATCTAAGCAGCTCTAAATTAAACAAACTTAGCTCTTTAAGCCTATCTGCGTAACAATGGTTGATAGAAGCAGACACAACTTTGATCCAACTAACAACTTTATTTTTAGTACATGGATGGTTGGAATATAGTTTTCATAGTGAAATCAGTTATTTTCCTATGCTTCTCATTTTATAAAAAATAACAAAGATGCAACCCAATGACTCCCTAGGCATAGGTCCACTTTCAAGTTGAGCTATTCAAAGCTAGCTGCCGCTGAGTTTCTGTTACTGACTGCTAGATCTCACTCATACTGTCTGTGACTGAGAGCGTGAGGGAATTTCTTGTCACTTGTCTTAACCCTGTTTGGTTGGATATTCAGCTGCTTTAGGCCAACAATCAGTTTTACCACCATAAGTTAAATACCTCCCCTTTAATATGGAGCCAAGAAACACAAAATTTATGGGCTGAAATACATGCCCAAAGCATCGCTGATTGGGTAAACTAGTAAGGTAGAATTAAGAGTCTTACAATCATTGCAATATGATGCAACTTTAGAGAATAATGTTGTCATTATTAGCCTAAATTTTGCTGTACTAATAATGGCATCATTGTCAATGCTCACTGTTATTACAGGGTGAAACTACCAACGACTTCTGGCGTCTGCACATGCATAGTTTCACGTAGAAATCTGGAAGCTGCTGTCAGTGATACCCTGCTCCTCCACAGGCTTTACTGTTGCAGTTTTCACTGATGGAATTTGTACAGGGGGTCACTAAAATGGCGTGAGCTTAGGTTAATTATCCAATATTCTCACTTTAAAAACAACTGGCAAAAGTTAGGGCCTATTCAATCAGGAGTAACTGAGTTCTTAACTCTGGCCCTGAAAAATTATTTTGACAAGTTCTTCCCTCAGAAGAAAATTATTGTTGCAGGTGCTTTAAAAAAAAATTACAATATTTTGTATAATTTTCCTGTTTTTCACTGTTATGATTTTCTCTTAATCCTATGTGTATGTCTCAATCCTTATTTCTCTTCCTTGTAGGGGTTCCCCTTTTTCCCTCAGAGACCCTCCCACATTCAAGTTTGTGACACCAGATTCACATGTGTATAGCTTGAACAGAATGACCAGCGAGACAACTTTCTTCTGATAATTCACAATTGCTTTATTGAATTACCCACAACCCCATAGTACAAAACCCCAAAATTTAAAATAACCTGTTCCCAGTACCTGACACAAAGTCACCAGAACTCAGGCTTAAACTTACAAAAATGCTAACTCCGCACAAAGTCCCAACGACTTGATTTAAACTTACAAAAACACAGGCAAAACACCACATCTTGTTCTGAAACCTTAGGAAAAAAACCCAGACCAATATCACCAAGAAATGGCTGAAACAAGTTACAAGGTACCAGCAAAAAACATCAAATTTTCACTCCAAATCTTCACAAAACACTCAGCCCAATATCACTACAACTTGACTGAAGTTTACAATCTCCAACACAGCTGGTCTGCTCGGTGTTGACTGTAGGCCTGAGTCAAGGTGACCAAACTCGACTCTTCTTCCAACTGCAGCCCAAAACCTTCAGGCCAATATCACCACAATATGGCTGAAAACACTTACAATCCCCAACATGGCTGGTCTGTCTGATGTAGAATGTAGGCCTGAGTCAAGGTGACCAGCCGTAACCCTCCTTCTAACTGCAGCCCAGATACTCAGATCTGCTCTCCTTTTATAATAATTTAACTCAGTCATGTCAAAACATATTTCCTGTTGTTCCAGTGTCCACTTAGTTGATTCCACGCAAAGTCCAGACAAATGTCTTCAGCACCTGCTGGTTGAATATGGGGTTTTCCATGGAAGCTGCATCCAGATGAATATTATCACTTCTCATTGTGTGAGCAATTCTCCTGCAGTTTGAGGTGGCACAGTAACAATACTTGGCTCCAGAGTTAATAAGGGGTTGAATGACCCTATTTCAGTACTATTGTCTGTGGTGCTGACCTTAGTTGCATAATTCCTTGAGGGTATTGTATTGGGTAATCAGACTTCTTGGTTGCATTAGTTGATGGCAGGTAATGGCATTTCCCTGGTACCATTGTTTCCTGATAGCAGTCAGTCAATATCCAAACCTTTTTGATGAGTCACTGTTTTTTCGTTAAATGTCTGAATTAACCCCTTGCTGCCCAGCCCTGTATTGCTGACTGCAGATTATCGTTTTGTAATTTATAGTTCCAATCATGAGGCCAAAACATGTCCATGGGTTTGAAATTATGTTCCATAAGTTTCCCAGTTGGAGGGGATTTAGGTCCTACATCCTGTACAATGATATAAATGTAATATAAATTTTTTGTTGTACCATTCCTACTTTGCTTTCTGCATGTCTCAGTCAAAATTCTTCAATCTGATTTGTTGAGAAGCCTCTCTGCTGCTTATCCTGCTCACAGAGGCCTCATATTCCTTGTACAGGGGCAAAATAATGTGGATGCTGGTAATCTGAAATAAGAACAAAAACTGCTGGCAAAACTTAGAAGGCCAGGCAGCATCTGTGAAGAGAAACAGAGTTAACATTTCAGGTTGTTGACCAGTTCTGATGAATGGTCATCAACCTGAAACATTAACTCCATTGTCCATTGTACAGGGCATCCAATTGAAATAGATGTTGAATTACAAAAAATCTGCATTGACAAACATGCAAGAAAAGCTGTGGGAAACTATATGCAAGGTGAATGACAAAAGACTTTCCTTTGCCATTCACAGCAAAATCCAAGTCATTGGGTGGAATCTTACTGCCTTCATTTTTAAATATGGGCCAGGACCATTTCCGGGTCATAACCCCGATAACTTATGAGGGCCATCATCTGCATGAACTTCCTGGAGGCAGCTAATTGACAGGCTGCCTTCGGTAGCTCCATCCGTTTAAGAATGGAGAATGGGCTGCGCAGGCAAGAGGGCCAATAAAAGATTCTGGGCGGCCAGCAATCCCACTGAGAGAGGTGGGTGCTGCCACTGTAGGAAAGAGACTGCCAGGTTAAATGATGGCCATAACTACCAGGCCATCAGTTCAAAGTGGGGGGACCCCTCCCCAGGATTCCCTATGGCTGCAACTCTAGCTTTCTAGCAACTGCAGCTCCTGGAGGGTGCATTTTAAAGGGCTTACTGACTCCCTGGCCTGCTGCTGAGAGGCTGCCTCCAGGCACCTGACAGTTATCACCAATTTGACCCTAAGCAGGCACCTAGAACCACAGAACCATAGAAAAGTTACAGCACAGAAGGAGGCCATTTGGCCCATCTTGTCCATGCCAGCCTGAGGACACCCAGGTGCCCTTTCTAATCCCACCTTCCCACACCCGGCCCATAGCCCTGCAGTTTACAGCACTTTCTACACTACTACGCTACACTATCCAGGTACTTTTTAAAAGAGTTTAGAGTTTCTGCCTCTACCACCAACTTGGGCAGCGAATTCCAGACGCCCACTAGCCTCTGCATAAAAAAGTTCTTCCTCATGTTCCCCCTACACCTTCTGCCACTTATCTTGAATCTATGTCCCCTGGTTCTAGAATTCTCCACCAAGGGAAACAATTTTATCCTGTCCACTCTATCTATTTCCCTCATAATTTTGTACACCTCAATCAAGTCACCTCTCAGCATTCTTTGTCCTAAGGAAAATAACCCCAACCTATCCAATCTCTCCTCGTAGCTACACTTTTCTAACCCTGGCAACATTCTTGTAAACCTCCCCTGCACTCTCTCCAAAGCTATTACGTCCTTCATGTAATGTGGTGACCAGAACTGCACACAATACTCCAGTTGTAGCCTCACCAGTGTTATATACAATTCCAATATTATATCCTTACTTTTATATTCTATACCTCTGCCAATGAAGGAGAGCATTCCATATGCCTTCTTTACAACCTTGTCTACTTGAACTGCTGCCTTCAGGGATCTGTGTACTTGAACGCCAAGATCTCTAACTTCATCTAACCCTCTTAGTATATTCCCATTTATTGTGTAATCCCTGTAACTGTTTGACCTCCCTAAATGTATGACCTCACACTTCTCTATGTAAAAATCTATCTGCCACTTTACCGCCCACTCCACCAACCCATCTATATCGTTTTGGAGATTATGGCTATCCTCTACACTATCCACTACTCGGCCAATCTTTTGTGTCATCTGCAAATTTCCCAATCGTGCCCCCCACGTTCACTTCTAAATCGTTAATATATAACACAAACAGCAAGAGTCCCAACACCGAGCCCTGTGGAACACCACTGGAAACAACTTTCGATTCACTAGGGCATCCATCAACCATTACCCTTTGTTTCCTGTTACAAAGCCAACCTTTTATCCAGTTTGCCACATTACCCTGAATCCCATAGGCTTTTACTTTCCTGACCAATCTGCCATGTGGGACCTTGTCAAATGCCTTGCTAAAATCCACATACACAACATCCACTGCACTACTTTATCAACCCTTCTTGTCACTTCGTCAAAGAATTCAATCAAATTTGTGAGGCAAGGCCTTCCTTTAACAAATCCATGCTGACCATCCCTGACTAGTCTATGCCTTTCCACATGACAGTTAATCCTATCACTCAGGATCGATTCTACTAATTTGCTCACCACTGATGTAAGACTAACTGGCCAATAATTATGTGGCATTTCCTTCGATCCCTTTTTAAACAATGGAACTACGTTTGCATTTCTCCAGTCCTCGGGTACCTCCCCTGTATCTAGTGAAGATTGGAAAATCATCCTCAGAGCATCTGCTATCTCCTCCCTGACTTCCTTCAGCAGCCTCGGAAACAATCCATCTGGCCCTGGTGACTTATCAACTTTCAAGGATTTCAACCCTTCGAGTACTTCCTCTCTCTTTATGACTATCCCGTCCAATATCTTGCAGTGTTCCTCCTGGACTACTAAATCTACATCCTCCTTTTCCTTTGTAAACACAGAGACAAAATATTCATTCAAAATCCTTCCCACAGCCTCTGCATCTACACACAAGTTTCCATCTTCATCTCTGATAGGTCCCAATTTTTTCTTAACTAACCTTTTAGCATTAATGTATGGTAAATACATTACTCTGGGAGTAATTTGGGAGACACAGCAAAAATTCATCCCTAGGAAGAAGAAGCATACTAAAGGGAGGACGAGGCAATCATGGCTGACAAGGTAGGTCAGGGACTGCATAAAAGCTAAAGAGAAAGCATACAATGCGGCGAAGAGCAGTGGGAAACCAGGGGATTGGGAAGCCTACAAAGACCAACAGAGGACAACTAAAAAAGAAATAAGGAGGGAGAAGATTAAATATGAGGGTAAACTAGCCAGTAATATAAAAGAAGATTGCAAGAGTTTTTTCAGATATATAAAAGGTAAGAGAGAGGCAAAAGTGAACATTGGGCCGCTGGAAAATGACGCTGGAGAAGTAGTAGTGGGGAACAAAGAAATGGCAGAGGAACTGAATAGGTACTTTGTGTCAGTCTTCACAGTGGAAGACACAAGTGACATCCCCAAAGTTCAAGAGAGTCAGGGTGCAGAGGTGAGTATGGTGGCCATTACCAAGGAGAAGGTGCTAGGAAAACTGAAAGGTCTGAAGGTGGATAAATCACCTGGACCAGATGGATTACATCCCAGAGTTCTGAAGGAGATAGCTGAAGAGATAGTGGAGGCGTTAGTGGTGATCTTTCAGGAATCACTGGAGTCAGGGAGAGTCCCAGCGGACTGGAAAATTGCTAATGTAACCCCCCTGTTTAAGAAGGGAGTGAGGCAAAAGACGGGAAATTATAGGCCGATTAGCCTGACCTCAGTCGTTGGTAAGATTTTAGAATCCATTATTAAGAATGAGATTTCAGAATACTTGGAAGTGCATGGTAAAATAGGGCAAAGTCAGCATGGTTTCATCAAGGGGAGGTCATGCCTGACAAATCTATTAGAATTCTTTGAGGAGGTAACGAGTAGGTTAGACAAAGGAGAGCCAATGGATGTTATCTACTTGGACTTCCAGAAGGCCTTTGACAAGGTGCCGCACAGGAGGCTGCTCAGTAAGATAAGAGCCCATGGTGTTAGAGGCAAGGTATTAGCATGGATAGAAGATTGGCTGTCTGGCAGGAGGCAGAGAGTGGGGATAAGGGGGTCCTTCTCAGGATGGAGGCCGGTGACTAGTGGAGTTCCGCAGGGGTCAGTGTTGGGACCACAACTTTTCACTTTATACATTAATGATCTAGATGAAGGAACTGAGGGCATCCTGGCTAAGTTTGCAGATGATACAAAGATAGGTGGAGGGACAGGTAGTATTGAGGAGGCGGGGAAGCTGCAGAAGGATTTGGACAGGTTAGGAGAATGGGCAAAGAAGTGGCAGATGGAATACAACGTGGGGAAGTGTGAGGTCATGCACTTTGGTAGGAAGAATAGAGGCATGGACTATTTTCTAAATGGGGAGAGAATTCAGAAATCTGGAGTGTAAAGGGACTTGGGAGTCCTAGTCCAGGATTCTCGTAAGGTTAACTTGCAGGTTGAGTCGGTAGTTAGGAAGGCAAATGCAATGTTGGCATTTATTTCGAGAGGACTAGAATATAAAAGCAGGGATGTGCTGCTGAGGCTTTATAAGGCTCTGGTCAGACCACATTTAGAATATTGTGAGCAATTTTGGGCCCCGTATCTCAGGAAGGATGTGCTGGCCCTGGAGAGGGTCAGAGGAGGTTCACGAGAATGATCCCAGGAATGAAAGGCTTAACATATGAGGAATGTTTGAGGACATTGGGTCTATACTCGATGGAGTTTAGAAGGATGAGGGGGGATCTGATTGAAACTTACAGAATACTGAAAGGCCTGGGTAGAGTGGACGCGGGGAAGATGTTTCCATTAGTAGGAGAGACTAGGACCCAAGGGCACAGCCTCAGAGTAAAGGGAAGACCTTTTAGAACAGAGATGAGGAGAAACTTCTTTAGCCAGAGAGTGGTGAATCTATGGAATTCATTGCCACAGAAGGCTGTGGAGGCCAGGTCATTGAGTGTATTTAAGACCAAGATAGATAGGTTCTTGATTGGTAAGGGGATCAAAGGTTACGGGGAGAAGGTGGGAGAATGGGGTTGAGAAACTTATCAGCCATGATTGAATGGCGGAGCAGACTCGATGGGCCAATTGGCCTAATTTCTGCTCCTAAGACTTATGGTCTTATGGTAAAACATCTTTGAGTTATCTTTAACTTTACTTGCTAATCTTTTTTCATGCCCTCTCTTTGATTTCCTTCTTTCCTTTTTTACTTCATCCCTGCACTTCCTATATTTGTCTATGCTATCTGCAGTGCTTATTTCTTTGTGCCTATCGTACGCTTTCTTTTTCTGTTTGATCTTCCCCTCTATTCCTCTAGACAACCAGGGGGGTCTAGATTTGGCAGTACCACTCTTCTTTTTGTAGGGGACATGTCTACTTTGTACAATTAGGATCTCGCTTTTTTGTGCTTCCCAATGGCTTTCCACTGTTTTATCCTCCAGTAGTGCTGTCCAGTCCACCTTAGCCAAGTCCCTCCTCATTTCTGCAAAATTTGCCTTCCCCCAGTTCAAGACTTTTACTCCTGTCTTATCAATGTCCTTTTCCATGGTAATGCTAAATCTAACTGAATTGTGATTACTGTCCCCGATATGGTCGTCAACTGTCACATCACCCACTTGCCCTTCTTCGTTCCCCAAGACTAGGTCTAGAATTGCATCTCGTCTCATTGGGTTTGTCACTAATTGGTTGAAAAAATTTTCCTGGACACACTGCATGAATTTTTTTCCCTCAGTGACCCTTATATTGTTTGAATCCCAGTTGATATTAGGATATTGAAGTCTCCTACTATTATTGCCCTCTTGTTCTTACAAGAAGAAATTTGCCTACATATTTGTTCTTCTATCTCCCTTTCACTATTTGGGGGTCTGTCGTATACTCCCAGTTGTGTGACTGCCCCTTTTTTATTTCTAAGCTCAATCCATAAAGCCTCATTTGTTGACCCATTTAGTATATCATCCATTCTCACAACTGGAATTGATTCTTTAACCATTAGTGCTACTCCCCCTCCTTTTTTTATCTCCTACTCTATCGTGTCTGAAGACTCTATAACCAGGAATATTAAGCTGCCAGTTTTGTCCCTCCTTTAGCCAGGTCTCCGTAATAGCAATGACATCCTGCTGCCATGTGTCTACCTGTGCCCATAACTCACCTACCTTGTTTGTAATACTCCTTGCATTGAAGTATAAACAGTTTAACCCTGTCAATTTCCCTTGCTGGACACTTTTTAAACTTTGCTTCTCCTGTAACTCCATGTCAATCACAACATCCCTAGCTAATGTTCTACCTCCATTTTCCTGATCTGAATCTGACCTACCTGATCCTACTCCTGGGATCCCATCCCCCTGCCACATTAGTTTAAACACTCCCCAACAGAACTAACAGAAGCCCCCACAAGGACACTGGTCCTAGCTCTGCCTGGGTGCAGCCCATCCAGTTTGTACAGGTCCCACCTTCCCCAGAACCAGTCCCAGTGCCTCAAGAATCTGAAACCCTCCCGGCTACACCATCTCTCCAGCCATGTGTTCATTTGGTCTATCCTCTTATTCCTGCTATCGCCAGCATATGGAACTGGGAGTAATCCTGAGATTACTACATTTGAGGTCCTGCATTTTAATTTATCTCCTAACTTCCTGTACTTAGCTTGCAGGTCCTCATCCTTTAGTTTACCTAGGTCGTTGGTACCAATGTGTACCACGACCACTGGCTGTCTACCTTCCCTCCCCAGAATGTCCTGCAGCCGTTCCGTGACATCCTGGACTCTGGCACCAGGGAGGCAACATACCATCCTTGATTCACGTTTGCGGCCACAGAAGCGACTGTCTGCGCCCCTAACTATTGAATCTCCTATCACTATAGCCCTGCCACTTGTTTTCCTCCCACTCCTCTGAGCAGCAGAGCCACCTATGGTGCCGTGAACTTGGCTGTTGCTGCTTTCCCCTGAGAGGCCATCCCCTCCAACAGTATCCAAAGCGGTATATCTGTTAGAGAGGGGGATGACCACAGGGGACTCCTGCACTACGTTCCTGAGTCTTATACTGTTCCTGATGGTCACCCATTCCCTTTCTTCCTGTGTAATTTTCACCTGTGGTGTGACCACCTCACTAAAAGTGCTATTCATGACTTGCTCAGCATTGCGGATGCTCCACAATGAGTCCACCCGCAGCTCCAGCTCCGAAATCCGGTTATCTAGAAGCTACATTTGGACACACCTTTCGCAGACATGGTCACTGGAAGCGTCCCTCATTTCCCACATCCTGCAAGAGGAGCATATCACGGTTCTGAGTTCTCCTGCCATGACGTCCCTCTCGATTAAGCTAGCTACTCCCTTAAAAAATACGCTAGCTTGGGGCCTTATATATGTTAGCTAGGAACCTTGTTTCTTGACTAATTATGCTTGTATAGTATGACTCTATACTTTATTATTTAGCTCCTACCTCAGTATTAAGCAATGAATTACTTCAATAGATTTTTAAAAAAACTCACCAGGATTTACTCACCAATCAGCTGCTTTTTTTTAAAATCCACTTTCAGAAGAGTGTCCCTCGCAGATCTGGTGCACTCCTGAAGGTACTGCCTCTCCCTCTCTCTCTTTTTTTTGGATTGAGGAGGAGGGAGGGATGGGAACACTACAGCAATGTAATGTTTGAGGGTATTCTGATCTTTGACAGTGGGTCCTCCTCAATCCCCTTCTGAGTTGCGGTGACTGTGCTGACTTCTCTCAGAATGCTTCTCAGTCACTTCTCAATACTGCCCTCTGTTGGATGCTCTTCCTCCTGTTGAGGGCAAGGGTCCTTCTCCTCGATCCCCTTCTGAGTTGCGGTGACTGCGCTGACTTCTCCCAAAATGCTTCTCAGTCGCTTCTCACTACCGCCCTCTGTTGGATGTTAATTGCTTATAATTAGCTACTCGCCATTGCTGAACTGGTAGCTGATACCAGTGGCATGTTTGCTCAGAAGAGAAAATGCGTTGGATAGAAGATCTAAACTGTACATTTAAAAAATTCCCCACCCTTCCACCTCCAAAGCTGTATTTGTGCAGCTAAGGTGCCACTCAATGTGTTAGTAGCCTGTCCAACAAAAAACTATTTGAATTTATATAGCTGGGTGAGGAGAGAAAAATAACTATTAGAGGTATAACAAATTACACACTGAGCCAAGATGAGAGTTAGGAGAGGTGATCAAAACCTTGGTCAAAAAGGTAAGTTTTGAGGAGGCTTTTAAAGGTGGAAAGATGAGCGGTGTTACATATTTGTATTTTTACATTGGAAGAGAATTTTCTCCCCGTCGGGGGGGTTGGGCAGGAGCGGACAAGGGCAGGCACGCCAATTAAGGCCCACCCAGTATGACGCACACCCGGAAGCGCTGAGCGCTCCGTGTACGGGCGGGGGAAGTAGGCTGAGTCAGGGCCTGCGCTCTTTCGCGCATGCATGCGAAAGAGCGCAGAAATCTCCCTGAGGCACAGAGCTGCCTCGGAGAGGTTAGTGTGATTTTTCAAAATTTTAATAAAGGAAAAAAAAATGTAATACATGTCCCCTCATGTGACAGTGTCATGGGACATGTCAATGAATTTTATTAAAACTTTTTATCAAACTTTAAAAACCCTCATGAAACCTCGCCCGTGGATGAGGTTTCATGAAAAATGCAAAGGCCACCTGGGCTTTTCGGCAGCCCGCCAACCTTAACGTTGGACGGGCAGCTCAGTTAATTATTTTAATTAGTTTTTAAATGGCCTTAATAAGCCTTTGACAGTTCGGCGAGCGCGCAGCTAACTCCACTGCGCGCCCGCCAAACTGAAGATCTGAATGACGTGTGGTGACGTCGGAACGCACACCCGACGTCACTACATGTCATTTTACGCATTGGTAAGCGGGGCGCCCCCGCTCACCGACCTAAAGATTCAGGCCTAGGTATTTCCTCAGGTTTAGCTGTACACATCAATTTCATTGTGTGCCTTTATTTCCCAATACTTGCCCAACAAGCTACGGTGTAAGTGTAGTCAGCTCAGGGATAAAACAGAAAACTGATGTGTCACCAAAATGACACATTTGCTACACTTTAGTTTGGTATTAGTTTCTTTAATTGAGTCACCATATAAGCAATAAAAGTTAGCTGTGCTAACAGCAGCCATATCTGAGTATTGCTGAAAAAAGAGACATGTCAAAGCTTTTTGTTTTGCACTTATCGGACACTTCACAACAATACCAATATAAGGGGAAAACAACAATTTATACTGTATGAGAAGACGGTGCTGATTGGTTGGCAAATGGACTCTGCTCAGTAGAGGCGTTGCCATGGAGAATGTACCAGTTGATGGTGACTGACAGTTAACTGCCAAATATTGTTTGAAATTTAAACCAGGATGCTTGGCCCTGATTCGCCAAGGATTTGTCCTGAGGGATGAGTCAGTGAATGGTTGTCACTTATTTTGTTTACCTGAAACTGGTGCAATGTGTGTACATGTTATTTCTGTCTGCAAAGAAGAGGGCCCTGTGTATTAATATATGTAGCTTCCAGTACATACAAATGAGCCATACTGCAAGCCTATCAATCTTAAATTGATTGTCAGTGTAATTCTTAGCGCACGGACGATTATTTAGCAAATGTTGTCCAATTGCAGAATCACATCTAATATTGGACACTGTGTTTTGAGTTTTGCAAGCATGGGCTGGTTGGGTACAGCCTGTGCCTTGCCCATTGTAAACAGTGGCTGGGACATGCTATTTGATACGATCTGCCATTCTTTGGGACATAGGGCCTGCATACCTAGCATCACACTGGCATTGACATTCATATAACACATTACTCATTTGTGTGATAAGCAGAACATCTTTTTGGCTTGATGGCAGCATCCTGTTAGTGGTGAATACCATTCATGTTGCTACTGCATAGTAGCAGCATCAAACAGCTAGCTTCACCTGTTGCACAAATTTTTGAGCAACAGGTGGTATATGAATTTCAGTGCCAGTGTGATGCTAGGTATGTAAGCCATATGCCCCAAAGAATAGCGGATCGTATCAAACAGCATGTCCCAGCCAATGGGCAAAGTACAGACCAAACGCAACCAGCCCATGCTTATAAAACTCAAAACACAGGACTGGATTTTCAGCTCGGTGTGCAGGCTTGCGCTCGACATGCATGAGCGTGAAATAGCGCACGATGACATCGGGCTAGCACCCCGACTTCATCGCGCACTTGTGCAATATTTCAGTCAGCAGGCGCGCGCAGGAGTCGGCAGTGTGCCTGCTGACATTTAAGAGAGCTGTCAAGCCCATTAACACATTATTATAGTGAATTTTCCCCTGCCCATCCAACCTTATGGTTGGCGGGCAGACGAAAAGGCCAAGTGGCCTTTGCATTTTTGAGGAAACCTCATCCACAGATGGGATGAGGTTTCCGAGGTTAATTAAAAACAAAATAAAAATTTTTAAATCTCATTTTTAACATGTCCCTGCTCATGTGACAGAGTCACATGAGGGGACATGTGTACCTTAATTTTAAAATTTTTATTTTTAATGTTAGAAATCTTCAGCTCCCTGAGACAGCTCTGTACCTCCAGGGAGCTTTCACTAAGCACACCCGCGCACATGCACTGATGTCCGTGCTTGCCCTCCTCCCATCCAGGCAGCACTGAGCGTTTCAGTGCACGATTCACGCTGGCTGGCCGCGTGGTTGGGGTCCAATTGCAGGCAGCGGACTGTTGCACGGCCACTCCCGGGCCTACCCGCTGTGCCCGCCCGACAAGGGGAAAATTCTCCCCACAGTGTTTAACGTTAGATGTGATTCTATGATTGGACAACATTTGCTAAATAATCCTCAGTGTGCTAGGAATTACGCTGACAACCAATTTAAAATTGTCAGTTGGGCTTGAAGTGTGGCACATTTGCATGTACTGGAAGCTACATATACTAATACACAGGGCCCTGTTCTTTGCTGACAGAAAGAACATGTACAAACATTGCACCTGTTTCAGCTAAACAAAATAAGTGACAACCATTCGCTGACTCCTTATTCAGGGCAATGCCTTGGCCAATCAGGGTCAAGCTGCCTGGTTTAAATTTCAAACAATGCTTGGTAGTTAATTGCCAGTCACCATCACTGGTGCATTCTCCATGGCAATGCCTCTACGAATCAGAGTCCACTTGCCAACCAATCAGCACTCTCTTCACATACTGTATAAATTATTGTTTTCCCCTTAAATTGGTATTCTTGCGAAGTGTCCTGATAAGTGCAAGCCGAAAAGTTTTGACATGTCTTTTTTTACAGCAATACTCAAGTTCTGTACTGCCAAATGAGTATTAGCAATCATATCTTGCCTAAATTGATACAATTTTGCAAGGTTATCACGGAAGTGCTTATTTGACAAAGGTGCCAAATGATGTGTATTTTGTTCAGAAATGCTTTTGATTGACAGTTTTTTTGTGTGTTAAGCCATGCAGGATTAAGAGACAGCATTAGCTTCAGTGTTGAGCTCCAAAATGGCAGCACCATTACACACTGATTAACCTCATTATCTGCCCACTCTTCTTACTTCTGCTGGACGCTCACAGCATGTGGGCTAATGTTTACATTGGATGAATGAATGCTTACATCAGAAACATGCACCTGTGTCTCAGATGCCATTTTGGACCTCTAATGGCACCCAGAATGCTCAAAAGACAGGTGCTACGAATCCGCATTTTGCACCCAAGCACTCTCAACAATTGAAAACAACTGCTCACCTATGGAAATAATTTGCAACACAAAGGCCAAAACAATATCAGGAGTAAAGTGAACTGACGTGGATAGAATTATATTTTGGGGTTTTTAGATTACCTATTTTCCTTGAATGTAACACCATCAACTTCTCATGTAGGGAAATCTTCACTTCTTAAAACCTAGAGCATCCCTGTAATTTCCTCCCAATCAACTACTGTAACTCCAGCAGAAGGATGTCAGCCTGGATGGGAATCCTTGAGCCTTTCTGATCATTAACTAGGCCTATTATCAATATGTTGCAGGAAGAGTCACGATAACTTCAATTTGATTTTATGTTGTGTCAATGCCCTTTTGTGATACTTCTAATTCATCCCCTCTAATTGCTCCCATCACCACCAGTAGGCCTATACTCACCATATTTCATCATAATATCTGCCTTGATTCTGTTGGTAGTATTATTTATATTGAACTGAAACTGGGTTCAAGCTCAACTTCAAAGACTTAAGCACATAATTCAGGTACTTGGGGAGTGCTACACTGGCAGCAATGCTGTATTTCAGATGAGGTGTTAAACCGTAGCCCTGTCAGCTCTATCAAAAGGGAATAAAAGATTCCATGGCACTACTTGAAGAAGAGCAGTGGAGCTATCCTATTCATCCCTCAACCAACATCAACAAAACAGATTAACTGGTAATTTTTCTCATTGTTGTCTGTGTAAACTAGCAACTGCATATTCTATCTTACAACAGTGAGTACACTTCAAAAGTAGCTCATTGGCTGTGAAGTGCTTTAAGATTTGATAGGTTCTATATAAATGCAAATTCTTGCTTTCTTCTTTATATCTCCTACAAGAGAGTATGTCTGGGCTGCTGAGTGCCTTGCTAGAATGATTGAGAGGATGGGTGCCAATGTTACCAGAGGTTAGGTGGGACCGCAATCTCTTGGTCATCATCATAATCTCTTCTACTTCCTGGCTTGCGGCCCAATTAATCACCCAATTAAGGGCCACTTCCCACTCCCACCAGCATTTTGCCTACTTTGGGAGGGCCAGCAGCCAGTGGAGAAATCAGCAAGTAAATTCAGGTGGCCTTGCAGTGATTTCCTGGGGGGCTGGGGTAGGGCAGGGGCCTGCAGGGAAAGCCTCCTTTACAGCCACTCCATGGTTCATAGATGGGCTGCTGTCAATGATGGCCACCCCTGAGGCTATGACACCACCATCAGAAGGTGCCCTCCCAATCGCTGTGTGGCCCCAGCATAATAAGAAAAATCCTTCCCTTCAAGGATGCCTCACTATGGAGGCACTCTCACCTTCATGTTTCAGCCTCAGCAATAGCCACCACTAGTGGTGGTGCTGCCAAGACTACTGAGCTGCTGGGAGACAGGCCACCATCCTCAATTGGATGGCAGTCCTTGCTAGCAAAATGCCGTCCCTGGATCCCATGACCCACCAGTGTGCAATTGGGTCCCGCTTTCAATCTCAATGGCAGGACTTCTCATCATCCAAGAAAACTGAGCCCATTATATAAGAAAACATATATGTGCTTACAAACCCACTGAAGGCATAAACAGGCCAGAGTCAATTCAAATGATTGCGAGTGCTTCCTCTTCATGTTGACATTATGGACTGAATTTTCACAACAATGTACCCAAAATGGCACAGGAGGACTGATTCCGGAAGTCCTACCCCCGGATCCAGCACCCGCCATTTTCACCAGGGAGGGGAGAATGAGGCCAGGTTGCAATTTGCACGTCTGTGGTTCACAGAGGCAGCTGCATGTGTTAAAGTGCAGCTACCTTCAGACAGATCCAATTTTCACAAGTAGGATGTCCAAAACACGATTGACAGCTCCAAGTGGTTAAAAACTCTTTGATGTGGTGCTATGAATTCAAATGCTTGTAGTTATAACGGATTAAGTGGTTGAATGAATTTAAATGTAGTGAATGGGTTTTCATCAATGAGACTTTTCTTTAAATAATGAATTAATCAATAGACACTTAGAACTTTATTTTATTTCCACTCAACATGGTTCCCCCTTGTCCTCACTTATCACCCCACCAGCCTCCGCATTCAAAGGATCATCCTCCGCCATTTCCGCCAACTCCAGCATGATGCCACCACCAAACACATCTTCCCTTCACCCCCCCCGGTGGCATTCCATAGGGATCATTCCCTCCGGGACACCCTGGTCCACTCCTCCATCACCCCCTACTCCTCAACCCCCACCTATGGCACCTCCCCATGCCCACGCAGAAGATGCAACACCTGCCCTTTCACTTCCTCTCTCCTCACCGTCCAAGGGCCCAAACACTCCTTTCAAGTGAAGCAGCATTTCACTTGCATTTCCCCTAACTTAGTCTACTGCATTCGTTGCTCCCAATGCGATCTCCTCTACATTGGAGAGACCAAACGCAAACTGGGTGACCGCTTTGCAGAACACCTGCGGTCTGTCCGCAAGAAAGACCCAAACCTCCCTGTCGTTGCCATTTTAACACTCCACCCTGCTCTCTTGCCCACATGTCTGTCCTTGGCTTGCTGCATTGTTCCAGTGAAGCCCAACGCAAACTGGAGGAACAGCACCTCATCTTCTGACTAGGCACTTTACAGCCTTCAGGGCTGAATATTGAATTCAACAACTTTAGAACTTAAACTCCCTCCCCGCATCCCTACCCCATTTCTTCCCCCTCCCTTTTTTTTTTCAATAATTTATATAGATTTTTCTTTTCCCACCTATTTCCATTATTTTAAAATCTACAACTAATACCTTGTCAGTCTTTCCACCCCACCCCCACTAGAGCTGTACCTTGAGTGTCCTGCCATCCATTCTTAATTAGCACATTTTCTTAGATAATATCACCACCTTCAACATCTCTTTGATCCTTTTGTCTGTGACATCTTTTGATTATCTGCTCCTATCACTGCTTGCTTGTCCCTACAACCACCGCACCCCCCCCCACCCCCCCCAACTTCTCTCTCCACCCCCCACCTTAAACTAGCTTATATTTCACCCCTCTCCTAACTATACTCAGTTCTGTTGAAGGGTCGTGAGGACTCAAAATGTCGACTCTTTTCTTCTCCACCGATGCTGCCAGACCTGCTGAGTTTTTCCAGGTAATTCTGTTTTTGTTATGGTTCCTAAAGTCTGCCCATGGTGAATACTGGGGGAGTTTGCATTGAGGGTGTAAGGACAAAGGATGGTGGGTGGGGGGGGTCATGGGTTGGCATGAGTTGGCACTAAGTTGGCATGGAGGCTTTAAAGGACCATTGGGGTGGGTGGAGGGACATAGATTTGCATGGAGGGTATGAAGGGCCATTGGGGGTGGGTGAAGGGTATGGTATAAGCTGGCATGGCTGTGGTATGGGGAGCGTGTGGACGGTAGGGGATCTGAGGGGGGTGAGGGCTAGAGGGCTATTTTTTGAGGGTTTTTTGAATCTGGGACAAAGTGCCAGTGGGTTCTGAGGTACAAAGTACTGTGGTTCTGAGGTACAGGCACAGAAAAACCAGTGCTTTGTGTACAGGTAAAACAGGAAGAATCAGTGCTAAGTTAAGAAGTGGGAATATGTTCACAATTTACCCAAGGGAGTTCTGAGGAGCAGGTTGCAGAAATGTTTAAAGATTCTGTATGTGAAGGGGAAGTTTTTCCATGTGTACAGGGTGGAGTAGGTAAAGATACTAAGGGCAGAATTTTCTGCCTGTCGGGGGGTTGTGAAGGCACGTTTGTGGGTGGGCGGGTTCCTGCGGCGACGGTGAGGTCACTGGCAAGCATCCACGTAAGTATCCTGCAGTAGGTCATCCATCCGTCAACACTACTCTGAATCCACTGTTCTGTGTGTAATGAGGCTGCCAAGCACTAATAATCTCCACTTTTTCTCCTAGGCACATCTTCCATGTGATCTTCAGGTAACCTTGACCCCAACTCCAGCGCCGAGAGCACCTTGGATGAGGACCCTGAGGGCAGCGCCGTTGAAGACTCGTTACGGGGCTCACCCATACCCTCCACCATCGCAGTGACACACACCTCAGTCGGACCTAGATGTAGAGCAGCCTCAGGATCACAATCTGGTGTACACAGCGCACAATCTGTTCCACAGCAGGTGGAGGCAGGAACATCTGAGGTCACCAGGACTAGGAGCACTGCTGGAGGCAAGGAATCTGCTGAGTCTGAGTCAGATGATGAGCCACTGGACTCGGTCATCAATCATTTGGTGGAACTGCAAAGACAATCACGGGAACATCAGGAAGGGATGTCCGGTGCACTCCTCAGATTGCAAGCGATGATGGAGGAGGCAGTTCGCCTTCAGTCTGAGGTGATAGTGCCAGCACATCAATGCACCGAGGCCAACACTGGTAGGATGGCAGTCATCATGGAGACCTTGGTCCAGGACATCGGTTCTGCACCATTGCGCGGGCTAAACTCCATTGCTAATGCCATAGTTGGACACCAACAGTGTCAACGCAAGAGGGGTAAGAGCCAGCTCGATCTCACTCCAGCTTCCCCTTCTCCTCAGGGATTCAGCCAAGGGCCATCGGGCACCCATAGGGAGGGGGACCAGCAGCTTGACATCCCAGAGCCATCCACCCAGGTAACTCCAGGAATGTCCAGCTGATTCAAATTCCCTCTTCCCATGGTGCCATCATCTCCAGCTGCACAGGCCAAGGAAGGTGCACCTGACCCACAGCAGGATATCCAAAGAAGGCCAAGGCCCTCAGGACTTGGCCCTCCAGAGGACACCAGCCAAGGTCATCACAGACAGGGTGTAGCAGTGAGAAGGCTGCCTCCACCTCCACTGTGGATGCCAGGGTTAGGAAGGTTAAGAAGATGTAGTTGCACCATGTTGGCACAGCTGTTAATCACTTATACTTGATGTTCACTATTGTAAATACACTCCCAAGAAGGTCTCCATGTCTATGGCTCCTTGTTATGACGAGCAGTGTTCGTATCATTCCTGCACAAGATAAAGGCAGGTGTCTCAGTCCAGGGCCTCTTCCCTGTGCTGTGTATAACCTTCAGAGCAAAGTGATAGTCCGGCTTCACACTCACTGGACACTTCAGTGATTCCTGCATCTCGGTGGTGCTTGTCATTGCTGCCGGAAGGTCGTGGGCAGGCGTCACAGAGTTCCATGATTCTCTCTGTGTGCTCTCAGCATCTTTGAGTTGGGGCTGGCCCCCATCTCATCAGCATCAGTGTCCAGTGACAGTGTGGTCCTGAAGAGTACAGATGCTGAAGGCTAAGAAAGGATCAGGTGCACTCAGAGCCCCATGCAATGTCTTTATTCAAGTTGGACCAGTATTCCTCATAGTTCAAGCAAACGTCGCAGCCTTGCAGTGTGGGTTAGGAGAATGCCTGTGTCTGAGCTGAGAGCACAGCATCCAGTCCACTGGCTGGAGCTGCTGCTAATCAGTCAAGTGGAGTGGGGCGGAGGTAGGTAGGGTTTCGGACAGCCATGAAGCACACTACACACTGGCCATCCAAGTGGTGGCCGGCACTCCCTGCCATGACCTCATATCAGTGACAATCCGTGGAATTAATCGAACTTCACAAGACAGATCAACCTCAGAAACTATGCCTATCACCTCAGTCCATGACCTAACATCGAAATATCCAGAATAATTTGACAAAATTGGCAGTTTCAAGGGAGCTGGTACATTACACTTCTGTCAATTGATCTAACATGTAAGTGCAGCATCCACCTACAAGACAAATTGAAGGTCAAGCTAGACAAAATAGAGGAAGACTTCATTATAAGAGTACAAGAGTACACAGACTGGCCCATTACGTGCGTCGTAAAGAAGGACAGATCACTCCGGATATGCCTCGATCCACAATGTTTAAATGTAGCTTTGAAATGTTGTCCTTACAAAGTAACCACATCAGAAGAGTTAAATCTAAGATTTGCAGGTGCAAAATTCTTCTCGAAGCTTGATGCCAAACATGGCTACTGGTCCGTACATCTCGTAGAGAAGTCTTAACAGTTTACTACATTTCCTACCCCATTCGGGTGATACTGTTTACAACAACTTCATTTCAGGCTATCTGTTAGCCAGGATCTCTTTCAAACTCACATGGACTGCATTACATGCACTGTACCAGGATGCATCTGTATCACCAATGACATTGATGGTTTGGAACGAACAAAGCAAGAACATGACCATAACCTGAACTTATTGCTGCAAGTGGCATGTATTGAAGGATTGGTATTCAAAGTCTGAAATTTGTCATCAATGTGCAGCAGATCAATTTCTTTGATTCTGTTTATTCCAGTGCTGGTATATGTCCTGATCCAAATAAGACAGGGGATATTAAAGCCATGCCAACTTCTCAAGCTAAGGATGATCTTCAAAGTTTCCTGTGTCCACACACTCAAAAATCATCCTCAGTAAGGTAACTGTTGAGAAAGGATGCACCTTTCCTGTGGCATGGAGACCACCAATACCTCTTCGAAACACTGAAACAGCCATTACCGGAAGCATTGACAATGCAATTTTGTGATCCTAGGGAGACAACTACCCTGGAGGTAGATGCCTCACAGAAAGGTCTGGGAGCAGGCATACTACAATAAGGCAAACTGAATACATTTGCTTCAAAATCTCTGCCTGTAACGTAATCCAACTACTCCAACATCAAACGGGAAACATAAGCTTTAGTGTTTGGAATCATGCACTTTCATACCTATATATTTGACAAAGAGACTGACCACAAGACACTGGAAATGTTGTGGTGACCACTGCATCACCAAGATTGTAACGTCCCTTGATAAAGATTCAAGATTACAACTATGATGGTCACATCAGATATACTTAGCAGCTTACCTAATCCAGTGAAAACAGAAGACATATCCTTAGATCTACAAGTTGACTTCATTGACATCAAACTGGAAGATCGTCTCCAATTCGATCTGGTACATTTTGCGCAACGCAAGTGCCAGCAACTACAAAAAGAAATGGCAAAAGATTCCACACTGCAGAAACTGGAAACCATCATTGAAGTACAGCCTGACTCAATTCAGCATGTCCACAAATACATGAGACCATTTTGGCCTTATCAGGACATCCTAGACATCTCCCAGGGAACCATTTTTAAAGGCCGGCAGGTCATCATACTGGATTCTTTGTGACCTGATATTCTTCAACAACTTTATCACACATGTGCATAGATCGGACAGGTAATACTCGCAAGACAGAGTCTATTGGCCGGGCATGATCAATGACATTGAAATTGTTGTCAAGAAGTGCAAGGCATGTCAAGAGCATATGCCAAGTCAGCACAAAGAACCATTGATTCCACATGAAGTTCTTACCCATCCTTGGTCCAAAATCACATCCGCCCTCTTTCATGTCCATGGCACTGACTTCATCGTCATCGTCGACCACCTTACCAAGTACTCCACTATTCGACAATTGCACAATACATTAACCACAACTGTCACACACGCTCTAAGTGCTGTTTTCAGTTTATTGGTGTGCCTAGAGAGATCATTACGGATAACGGTCCCCAATTTATTGGTAAGCCATTTCAGGATATGTGTGAGAAGTGAAATATCAATCACACTACGTCTACTCCTCTTTATCCTAGCCTAACTGAACAAATTATTCACAGGGTGAAATCCTTAATTCTCAAGTGTAGAAAGATCAAGCAAGATCTACACTTTGCAATGTTGCATCTGAGAGTGACACATTTAAGTGCAGCTAATCCATCACCGGCAGAACTCATGTTAGGCAGACCAGAGTGTACCAATCTACCTTCTCTTACCTATTCTACTCTCTCAGAAGCTAGAGAGAAACTTGTAAAGCTTTAAGAGAAGATGACCAACATGCACAATAAAAACGCGAGCATAGGGTTGCCAGGTACAGAGTTGGAAAAACAAGTTCACATCCAGGATCCCACAGAAGGTACATGGCAACTAACCAAGGTAACAAGGATTTGTTCAGAACCAAGGTCCTGTGAAGTAATTCACACAAAGGCACAACGGTGAGATGTAACCAAGGACAAATCAGAACCATTCAAGCTTCTCAACCACCAGGCAGTGGTATTGCATCTAGGACAAAATCCCAAGTGCAAGGAGCAATATCCAAGAATCACAATCCCACTGATCACTGTGAGCAATTAAAGAAACCTCCAGACAAGGTTACCATTACAAGATCTGGGTGTACGCTATAGAGACTCATAGATTCATCTGCTCTATACATTTATGTAATGGTAACTAAACATGAACACGTATTGTAAGTAGTTATATATCTTTAGAATGGGAGGAAATATCTTTAAAAAGAAAAGGCCTTTAAGGGATGACGTCAATAGAAAGAAAGTATGTCATGCGATCCAGTTTTAATTTAATTTTTGCCTGCAAAAGCACACACACACGCATACACACACATGCAGCTCTGCTGACATGTCTTCAAGATTTATACCTCTGTATAAATGTTCCTATGTGCCTAGTCTCAATTAATAAACCCACAATGTGTTTACATAACCCCTTATGAATGATTGATGCTTTATATTATTATAAAAACACAACACCCATTATCATGGAAGCACCCATGATAGGTTCATTATTCACCAGGCCATGGGGCCCCAATTATTTGAATGCTGTTAGCTGCTGTTGACTGCTGTTAGCAAACTAGGGCTTTATTCTACAGCAATAGATACTGAATCAACTGAGAAAACCCCAATTAGCAATGGAATAGAATTACTGAGGAGCACACCATTTGGATTGTTTGACTGTCCCTCCATACTCAGCTAATGTGTTCAAAATAATTGTTGTATTGCAAAACTATGTAGCATACAAGAGATTAACAGTAAGCATACAGCAGGATGAGGAAGAGGCAACGGTACAGTAGGAAAAGGAGGAGGCAATGGAAGGAGCAGAGATTAACCAAGAATATCAGTATTCATTAATAACAGCGGGATCCACCTTAGCAAAAGGGCAGCAACTGGGAGAAGAGCAGCAGCTATATCAAGCAATGAACCCACATGAAGCTGGGTGGCGTGGAGAGGTTGGTCAAGGTCCAGGATGTTTGAGCAGGAGTAGGCCATTCAGCCCCTTGAGCCAGGTCCGCCATTCAATAAGATCATGGTTGATCTGATTGTGGCCTCAACTCCCGCTTGACTTCTCTATACCCGATTCATCTTCTTGCAACAAAACCACACCCACCCCCAAACACTAGCATTGATGCCACTTTGAAGGGTTTCATGAAATTAGGGGTTGCTAACACCGGTTCATTAGTTAGAATCACATTCAACTTCTCAAAAGTTGTCTGGCACTCTCTTGACCATACCACCTTTGCCTTTTTTGGCAATAAATCCGTTAGTAGAGCTGCTATTGTACTGAAGTTTGGCATAAACTTACGATAGAAGCCACACATCCCTAAAATCTCATGATTTCCTGTTTAGTTTTAGGGACAGAGAATTCCATCAAAGCCTGTACTTTTGCTGTTCTTGGCAACATTTGCCCCAGCCCTAGATAAGTTATTCACGTTACTTGATAAATTATCTGTTTGTGGTATCACTTTGACCTCCGATGATGGACTTTGCTTTGCCGTTGATCGGGTCATCGCACGCGAAGAAAAAATTCCTGGAACCGTTTCCTACAACTGCTCCATCTCTTTTTTTCCTTACTTGAGCTTTCCATAATTATAGGAGAAGCTAGTACATTCGCTCCAGCTAAATAGTTCATGGAGTAAGTCAACTTCATCTACAGGTAACTTCTAGACAGCCCCTACCACCATTGTCCCAGACATTAGGTCACGCTCCAAGTGCCCCCAGTATAAAAGTATGGGTATGTACTCCCCACCAATACCATTTATTAAATTTTGGCTTTTAATGAGCTTTCTGGCAGAAAAGTTATGCCTTTCCCCAACAAAACTGCTTGAGTGGTTCCCATATCTCTTAATATAATTATAGGTTTAGCTGTCTCATTTGAGGGATAAGGGATTAATTTTCCTCACGACAAAAATTCTTTATAAATCTCATGTATCTTATTCACTTCGCCTGAACTTACTACAGCATTCATATTTGATTTCACAGCTGTAGTTAACGCTACCACTTGATATGTTGTATTTTCAGTCAGGGCTCCTTTTCCTGAATCGCCCTTATGTACCCCAATAAGTCCTATGGATTTCCCGTTCAACTTCTAGCAATCTGCGTGAACATGTCCCACCTTGTTACAATGAAAACACTTTGGCCTTCAAATATCACTTCCAACCTCAACACCTTTCTTTCTGGTCTGAGGAGGAATTCCCAGGGCATTCACAGCTGTCCCTCTCTTCCCTGGCTACTTGCCTTCCTTTCACCTTACACGTTCTATCTTTCTTGGGTTTGTGGAGGTGACGGAAAAAGGGTTTGGATTTATGGAGCAGCTCATAATCGTCAGCCACCTCTGCTGCCTGTCTAGCTGTTGCAACCCTCTGGTCTTCTACATGGGTTCTAACTACTGGAGAGAGTAAATTTTTTAATTCTTCCAGGAGAATTATTTCCCTAAGAGCTTTATACGTTGCAGCTACCTTTAATGCCCATATCCAATGGTCAAAATTACTTTTCTTTACCTTCTCAAATTCAATATAGGTCTGCTCAGGCTGTTTCATAAAGTTTCGAAATTTCTGCCGGTACGCCTCAGGGACCAACTCATATGCATTTTTACTGCATCATAACCTTCAGAAACCTCTTCTGAAAGTGATGCATAAACCTCATGAGCTCTACCCAGCAACCAACTCTGTAGCAGCAATGTCCATTTTTCTTTTAACCACTTCATTTGCTTAGCAACCTTCTCAAATTAAATTAAGAATGCCTCTACACCCCTTTCCTCAAACTTTGGAAGGGATTGTACAAATTTAAACATCTCCCCACTGGGCTTTGGGTTGGAGATAGGTTTTTTTCATCATCAGAATTTTCCCCAGTGTCTGAGGCCTCTTTTTTTAATTTCTAGCCTTTTAAGCTGGTATTCCCTTTCTTGTCCCTTCTTTCATTCCTCCTTTGCTAACTTCTCTCTCTGGAGGTCAAGTTCAAGCCTTTTCATTTCTCTTTCATTTTCTACTTCACATTTTTTCTTTTTCTCTTTCTTTTTCTTTTTCTGCCAATTCAAGTTTTTAATTTCCTTTTCATATTCAAGTTGCTTCATTTGCAACTGAATCTTAGCTAACTCAATTGACTCACCCCTTGGAGAACATGGACTCTCTTGTATTTCTTCCAATTTCAAATGATGCGCTACTACCTCAACTATGTCTATTTTCCCACCCCTACAGTTAATTCTATTGGCAACTTGTCCACCAATTTCATTTGTTTAGTCTTGGTTACTTTATGTAAATCTTCCATCTCCAGAAGTCTTAGCAACTTCCAAAGCCATTTTGGTTTACTAATATATAAGAAACCTGGTAAGTTTCATTTTATCCTTTACCAATTATTATTTCACATCCAATAATCCATTGTCCCATTCTCAAAATCCTGCAAGAGCCCCCAATCTATGTTATGATTCGGATGGGAGCAGTGCACAGTTTATCTAACCCCACTACTCCACAGGTCATATCATTAGTGTAAATGTTTGATTCATTTACCAACATGGCCAATTATTTACCTTCACTTGTGTTAGACCCAGAATAAAAGAGACTTTAACCAGACTTCTTTCAACAAACTCAGAATGATTGGTTTCTTATAAAACAAAAATTCATTTTTAAAACAAGTTGCAAGAACTGGTTAACACAACATTTTTCATCTGGAAGTATAACTATCAATCCCTTTTAAAATTGTCCAGCACACACACAGAAACAAATGACAAACAAACAAATAGGGTCTCTGCAGAGATGGGTGGTTGGCAAGAACTGGTGAACACAAAATTTTTAATCTGGAAGTATAACTATCTATCCTTTTTAAAATTGCCCAGCACATGCACATACACACAAACAAATGACAAACAAATAGGTCCTCTGCAGAGATGGGCGGTTGAAGAGAAAAACTTTATAACAAGGATGAAGTTTGCAGGGTTATGACACTGTCATTTTGGTGCTCCCTAATGTGAAGATGGGTCGCTAGTCCCAGTAGATGTCTGGAGGTTCTCACCAATGGAGCTTCAGCATGAAGGAAAATAGAGCCGGATCTTCTTGTCTCAGCCTTTCGGGTTTCCAGACACAAACAAGTTCCGCTGAGATGAGGGTTCCTAGCTGGATACTGATAGTCACACTGTATTTCAAGCAAGGCAAGGAGAGCATGAGCTGGGCAGCTTTTCCCCTACTCAGTTCTTTCCCAACTGAGTTCGAAACAACAAGTTCAAAACATAATGCTCCTCCATCAGGTGGCTTTCAGTAAATCACCAGACCTTTGCCTTTAAAATAGTTTTTTTTCCCCATCGATTAAAGTGATTGCAGTTCAAATACACAAATAGCTCTCCTCCACAATTGCCATGCTGGTCATTTAGCAAATGTCATGTGATTTCTTGGAAAAAGCATGCTTGCTCTAGCCCAAGATGAACTTATGACATTTATTTTTTAAATCCAGGTCAGCTCCCAAATGTCGAAATAATGCAAAGTCCTTCCAAATTTTAAAAGACAGTATCGTTCTTGCAAATATGGTTCTCAGAATTCTAGTCTGCCCCACAAGGCAGAACATCCTCTCAGCATCCTCCCTGTTAAGTCTTTTAAGAATATTATGGCCAGAATTTTCCCACTGGCATGCGGGTGCAAGGGCAGGCCCTGCACGTGCGTGCGTAAAATGACACGCGGTGACGTCGGGCGAGTGTCCTGATGTCACTGCGCAGCATCACGATTTTTCATTGGGCAGACGCACGATGATGTCCGAAGCATGCCCGCCATTAATTAATGGGCCACTTAAGGCCCTTGAGGCGCCAATCGACGCCAACTGGGGTCGCGAGTGTGCTCTCTCAAGTATTGATTTTTCAAAGTTACTGATACTTGCCTGTGTGATCTGTAATACTTCAAAATGCATACCAGCTGCTTGGTCTGGACTCACAACCTTCAGGTCAGCATTCAGCAGTGAGGAATCTTTTTTGGGCCTGCAGGTTTCAGGAAACCTTCCCTTAGCCTGGGAATGGGAGCTGAATTCTCCACTGGAGGCACCTCTTCTGAGGAGGAAGGGAGGGCTAGAAGAGGGAGGATGCCAGAAGTCCACATTCAGCCTCCAGGGGAGCCACCTTTGGGAGGACAGGCGCAGGCACAAGGGGCGCAAGGCCAAAAGGTAGTCCAAGGCGGAAGGGGCCGCAGAAGACACCACTATCCTGCTGCCAGGGTATACAGGCAGCGAAGCAGCTACCTCAATATGTCTGAGGTGCAAGGCCGAAGGAGGCTTCGTCTCTCAAGGGAAACAGTCAACTATATCTGTCAGATGATTGGACCTGAGATCTCCGCGAACTGTGTGGGTGGACATCCCATGCCAGTGGCTCTAAAGGTCACAGCTGCCCTCAACTTCTATGCCTCTGGCTCCCTCCAGGGGTCAGTGGGTGATCTTTGCGGTGTCTACCAATCAGCTCTCCACACTTCTGTCAAGCAGGTTACTGTTCAGGTGTGCATTGACTTTCATCCACTATCGTTGAGACCAGGTAAGCCAGACACAGCGAGCCAGAGGCTTTGCAGCAATTGCTGGCTTCCCCCACGTCCAGGGTGCAATAGACTGCACACATGTGGCCATCAAGGCGCCAGCGGGTGAGCCCGGTGCCTTCGTCAACAGGAAGGGCTTCCACTCCATGAACGTGCAGATAGTGTGTGATCACAGGATGCTGATTCTACAAGTCTGTGCAAGGTACCCAGGCAGCTCCCACGACATCTACATCCTCAGACACTCCCAGGTGCCGGAACTCTTCAGTGCTCCTGACCGGCTCGATAGATGGCTGCTGGGTGACAAGGGCTATCCCCTCAAAAGGTTGCTCATGATGCCTCTCCGCCATCCAATATCAGTATCTGAGCAGCTGTACAATAGGAGCCACGCCTCCACAAGGGCTGTGGTGGAGAGAACCATCGGTCTTCTCAAGAGGCGCTTCCGATGCCTGGACCACTCAGTGGGTGCACTGCAGTAACCCCCAGATTGTGTCTCGATGATAGAGGTTGCCAGCTGCGCTCTCCAAAATCTTGCGCTGGAAAGGCGGGGATGCAGTGGATGATGAAGACGACGCAGTGGCTGCGGCTGCACACGATGAGTCCAGCAGTGAGTCCAAAGATGAGCATGCACAGGGAAATGCTGAGTGGGTAGGCACTGACTCAGGCATTATCCAGGGAGGCAGGGACACCCAGAAGGCTTTAATCCAATGAATCGTCAGCTAGCACACCACAGATGGACCTCCAGGACAAGCCTGGGCTGTCGACTCCATACTCGATACCTAAGTGCCAAATCTGCCAGGTTAGGAACATTAACTAAGGGCCTTGTTAATAAAGCTGAATGTCCCACAAAGCACTCATAACATTTTTGGAAACCATCCACCTGCAGAAGAAAAGAGGCATCCTCAGCCATGGTCACATGTTTGAATTTAATATCACAAGTAAAAAAACTATAGGAGGAAAAATGGTAATGGTGTTCAAAATCAAAGCAAATCATGAAGACCTCATCTCGAGCCAACAGAAAAGCACCAGTGACAAACCTGTGGTGTGCCTATGGTGCCTTATGTTAATGTTTCTGGGTGCTACGTCTTGGTGCTGCCCCCTCGCTGTGAGTGGCATCTGAGACAGCCTGCTGACTCTGCTGCCCTGATGGCCTTGATGACCTTGGTCATCCTCTGGCCGGTGGAGCCTGTGCTGGCCCTGCCTGGGAGGGAGCTGCCAGTTCCACATCTGGCATCTCCTCTGTCGTCGCAGCCTCACTGGATGCAATGGTCACTGGCAGAGGGGCGAAGGAGCTGCCGCCCTCATCCAGAGTGCCCTGAGAGGAGCCCGCAGAGATGACAGGCAGCTGCTGCATTGACGTGAAGTCGCTATGGACCTCCCTGCACACCGTGGATGGATGGGCACCGGGCTGGGAAACTTGGTGCCCACACCATCTCCCACACTGGCACTGACCAGCTGAGGTCAATGCCAAAATGAGGGCTTGTTGGTCAGAGCGCATCCCCAGGAAGCCCTGATGGGTCTCCTGGAGGAGCCTCTCCATGAGAGTCACCACTCTCTCCATGAAGGACGCATGGCGCTCAGATATGAGGCTCATTGCTTCGGTGATAGTCCGCGTAGACTCCTCCACCACAGACACCAAGCCAAGCATAGCCTCATGTATCTCCCCCAGATGCTCCCACACAACCGGCTGCATTTCCTGCACCTGCTGCGTCGCAGACGACTCCAGAGGCACATCATCAGGCACCGACTGAGCATGTGCCTGGTGCCCTGCAGTCCTCCGACTGTTGGCGCCATGGGTACTCTCTGTCTCTGTCAGCTCCTCCAGCGACTGTGAAGTACCCTCACCGCTGTGCCCCGGGACACTAGACGATGTTCTAATTCCCACCGAGGTGCTAGTATCTGCGCTGGTGCCTGCTTGGCAGAGATGGTGAGATGCTGGTGAGACTTCAGGGCCCTCATGTGTGAGAGGGGGCCTCTGCTGCTCCTCCTTCCAGCCCTGCTCCACTGATGCTGAAAGGAAGAACAAGGACATTGGATCAGTTAACGTAGAGACAATGTCAATGTGCATCCCTGTCCCCTGGATCATTATGCACTCATCCTTCCATAAGCAATGGTCAAGCCATGTTGCAAATTTCAATCACTGAACATTCAGCACTGCTATGGCTGTTGGGAGAACAATGCTGACCTCACTGCTGGGCATATATAACTGGCCGTAGCACCCCAGCCTCACCGACACCGGTGGACCTGGGCGCATGGCGCTTCTCCAAATTCAGGGCCTCCTGCTCAAAGCGGCTGAGAATCGCTAACTGTGCCGGCCTGCCGGCAGTACTCACCCGCTCGGCAGCATTATGTGCATTCTTCTCCTGAAAAGGAGAGAAGAACATTGATTAGTGCTACTTGTACCTGGACTCTCTTCACGGACGGCCCACCCCAACCAGAGTGGGACATATCGGGGCTCCAGTGCCTCCTCACCCTGCTGCTGCTGAACACTCACACAAAGATGTTAGACCTGTTCCTCTCCCACCCCTTGGCCCAATGCTGCCTACATCACATTAGGCACCACATGGTATAACCTTCCAAAGCAAGGAGGCGCAAGCATGTGGAGCACAGAGGGCAGCAGATGGTTAGTTGCCACGCCACCTTGAAGCTCCCCTCCCAGCATGTCTTCATCCTGACTTTGACATGTCCTACAGTTCAAGCACAGCGCCTAGGTGCAGCTCCTCCAGGTTGCCCCAGAACAGTAATGTGGGTGTCACTGTACCACATATTGCATGGGCAGACCCCATCTCTTCACCACTCTCTCAGGCTGACCTCAGCATGGGCAATATCTGCCAGGTCACCCAGCGAAGGACACATGCCATCAATGACTCAATGTAGTCACTACACTCAGACTTGGCGGGGGGTGGCGCCATGGGGGAAAGCCTACCTGTTGGGTTAAGTGACCAGTGCCAACATGATACTCACCCTTCCTGAGCGCAACAAGTCGTTGAAGCACTCGCGACACTGGATTCAGGTGCGCTGCTCCACATCGTGGGAGCTCACCACCTCCACCACCTCCTCCCAGGCACGTTTGGTCATATGGAGGGGGCCTCCTCCTCCCATCCTGGGGTACCAGCACCTCCCACCATGCTGCCACCTCCTCGAGGAGGGCAACAAGGCAATCATCGGAAAAACTAGGGGCACAGTGCCCCCCTGCCTGGCATGCTCAGCAGCAGCGCTCTGGGGAGCCCTTCCACTGGCCATCATTCGCAGCTTTTGAAAGGCCACAGCTGCGTTTTAAAAGAGGCGGCCGTGTCGCCATTGGACCCAGTGGTCATTGCAGGCCCGCCACCGCCCGCCCACTCCTGCTGTCCTTGGGAGCTGTGATTCACACTGGGCGGGCCTTAATTGGCCCACCTGCATAAAATGGTGGTGCCCGCCCGCGCCCACTCCCGCTCCCACTCCGCTGCCCCACCCCCCCTCTAATGGACATAGACCCAACCTACTCAACCTTTCCTCATAAGCTAACCCTTCTCAAGAATCAGTCAAGTGAACCTTCTTTGAACAGCTTCTAATACAATTATATCCTTTCTTAAGTAAGGAGGCCAAAATGCTACACAGTAATCCAGATGCAGTCTCATTAATGCTCTGTACAGCTGTAGCAACATTTCCCTACTTTTATATTCAATTTTCCTTGCAATGAACGCCAACATTCCATTTGCCTTCCTATTCCTCGCCGTACCTACATACTAACTTTTTGTGACTCATGTATCAAGACATCCAGATCCCTCTGTACCGTAGAGTTCTGCAGTCTGTCTCCATTTAAATAATAGACTGCTACTTTATTCTTCCTGACAAAGCGGACAAGTTCACATTTTCCCACATTATACTCCAGCTGCCAAATTTTTGCCCACTCACTTAACCCATTTGAATCTCAGGGAAGTGATAGCATAGTGGTACTGTCACTAGACTAATAATCCAAGAAACCCAGGGTAATGCTCTGGTGACCTGGGTTCAAATCCTGCCACAGATGGTGGAATTTGAATTCATTAAAAATCTGGAATTACAAGTCTCATGATGACCATGAAACCATTGTCAATTGTTGTAAAAACCCATCTGGTTCACTAATGCCTTTTAGAGAAGGAAATCTGCTGTCCTTACCTGGTCTGGCCTACATGAGACTCCAGACCCACAGAAATGTGGTTGACTCTTAAAATGCCCCTCAGTTGTACCAAACCACTACCAAGTCACAAAAAGGAATGAAACCAGATGCCACCTGGCATTGACTTAGGCACCGGAAACAACTGCAAACTCAGCCCTGTTGACCTGGCAAAGTCCTCCCTACTAACATCTGGAGACTTGTGCCAAAATTGGGAGAGCTGTCTCACAGACTGGTCAAGCAGCAGCCTGACATAGTCATCCTTACGGAATCATACCTTACAGATAATGTACCAGACTCCACCATCACCATCCCTGGGTCTGTCCTGTCCCACCAAGCACAGCTGGCAACACAGTGATATACAGCAGGGAAGGAGTTGCCTGGGAGTCCTCAACATCAACTCTGGGTCTCATGGCATCAGGTCAAACATGGGCAAGGAAACCTCCCGCTGATTACCACGTACTGCCCTCCCTCAGCTGATGAATCAATGCTCCTCCATGTTGAACATCACTTGGAGGAAGCACTGAGGTTGGCAAGGGCACAGAATGTGCTCTGGGTGGGGGACTTCAATGACCATCACCAAGAGTGGCTCGGTAGCACCACTGCTGACCGAGTCCTAAAGGACATAGCTGCTAGACTGGGTCTGCAGCAGGTGGTGAGGGAAAAACATACTTGACCTCATCCTCACCAACCTGCTTGCCGCAGATGCATCTGTCCATGACAGTATCGGTAGGAGTAACCACCACACAGTCGTTGTGGAGATGAATTGCCGATCAACCATCACATTGAGGATACCCGCCAAGGTATTGTGTGGCACTACCACTGTGTTAAATGGGATAGGTTTTGAACAGATCTAGCAACTCAAGACTGGGCATCCATGACGGCTCTGTGGGCCATCAGAAGTAGCAGAATTGTACTCAACCACAATCTGTAACCTTATGGCCCAACATATCCCCCACTTTACCATCAATCCAGGGGATCAATGAAGTTCAATGAAGAGAGTAGGAGGGCATGTCAGGAGCAGCACCAGGCATACCAAAAAATGAGGTGTCAACCTGGTGAAGCAATAACACAGAACTACTTGCGTCCCAAACAGCACAAGCAGCAAGTGATAGTATAAAGAACAGGTTTTTTTTAATTTTTCCTGGATGGTGACTTTAAGATTGGACTGTGACTTTAAAAACCTACAGTGGCTGCAATTTAAAAAAACATGTTCCCTGAAGCAGGAAGAGAAAATCTACAATATTGCTACTTCTTTGAACAGTGTGTGCCAGGTTGGACAATGGTGCCAGAAAGGACATGGTTTAAGAGAGAACTGCCTAGTGATGGCGTTTGATTGGCTGCTGACCAGGTGACCAGGGTTTTGTGATAGCTGTAGCCAGCAGAAGGATCCCAACCTGCCAAGAGGAAAGACCTAAAAACCTCTCTGTCCTGTGTTTTTGGTAAAACTCCAATAATTTTGCTATAGTAATTAGCTGGCTATCCCTCACATCTCCGTATCCTGTTTTTTTGAGGATCACCTGTCATGAACAAAATCACGAGTAGAGATGTTAAAAGCAGGTTTTCAACTAGTAAACTACAGACTGGAAGTGCTGAAAGATCACCTCGTGTCAGCAGTACAAGTCTGCAAGGAATTTGGAAGACTTCAAGCAAAATCAACTCATCTAATCCTGTACTCCGGATTGGTGCTATCGCACTGTTTTCACCTCACCTTTAAAACCCTTGTTCTGTGTGTCTTATGTGTGTGTGTGTTTGTGTATAGGGGTTAAAAAAGCTACAGGGTTAAGAGATAGTATTTCATATTTCTTCTTTTGTAATTGGTTAATAACAGTTTGTTTAAAAAAGTCATTTACTTGTTAAGTTTACAAGCCTGGTGCTCGTACTTTGTCAATCTAAATTAAATTAAATTACACAGTTAGGTAAAATTGGAGCAATTTGATGGTCTGAGTAAACTTTCTCGCATTTGGTACAGCTTGGCAAGCAGTGGGGCTTGACATTACGGTGCACTATCCCCAGTGAGTCGTGACAACAGAGCTAAGCGACCCCACAATCAACGGATCAGATCTAAGCTCTGCAGTCCTGCCACGTCCAGTTATGGATGGTGGTGGACAATTAAACAACTCACTGGAGGAGGAGGCTCCACAAATATCCCCATCCTCAATGATGGAGGAGCCCAGCACATCAGAGCAAAAGATAAGACTGAAGCGCTTGCTACAATCTTCAGCCACAAGTGCCGAGTGAACGAAAGGGGTCATCATCAGTCCTATCAAGCGGCACTTGCTTTGCAATAACCTGCTCACTGACACCCAGTTTGGGTTCTGCCAGGGTCACTCAGCTCCTGACCTCATTACAGCATTGGTTCAAACATGGGCAAAAGAGCTGAAATCCAGAGGTGAGGTGAGAGTGACTGCCCTTGACATCAAGGCTGCATTTGACCAAGTGTGGCATCAAGGGGCCCTAACAAAGCTGGAATCAATGGGAATCAGGGGGAAAACTCTCTGCTGGTTGGAGTCATACCTAGCACAAAGGAAGATGGCTGTGGTTGTTGGAGGTCAGTTATCTCAGCTCCAGGACAACACTGGAGGAGTTTCGCAGGGTAGTGTCCTCGTCCCAACCATCTTCAGCTGCTTCATCAATGACCTTCCTTCCATCATAAGGTCAGAAGTGGGCACGTTCGCTGATGATTGCACAATGTTCAGCACCATTTGCGGCTCCTCGGATACTGCAGCAGCCCATGTCCAAATGCAGCAAGACCTGGACAATATCCAGGCTTGGGCTGACAAGTAGCAAATAACATTCTCACCACACAAGTGACAGGCAATGACCATCTCCAACAAGAGAGAATCTAACCATTGCTCTTTGAAGTTCAATGGCATTACCATCACTGAATCCCCCACTATCAACATCCTGGGGGTTTCCATTGACCAGAAACTGAACTGGACTAGCCATATAAATACTGTGGCTACAAGAGCAGGTCACAGGCTAGGAATCTTGTGGTGGGTAACTCGCTTCCTGGCTCCCGAAAGCTTGTCCACCATCTACAAGGCACAAGTCAGGAGTGTGATGGAATACTCCCCACTTGCCTGGATGAGTGCAGCTCTCACAAAGGTCAAGAAGCTTGACAGCGTCCAGGATGAAGCAGCCCACTTGATTGGCACCCTATCCACAAACATTCACTCCCTCCACCACCAACACACAGTAGCAGCAGTGTGTACTATCTACAAGATGCACTGCAGGAACTCACCAAGGCTCCTTAGGTAGCAACTTCCAAACCCACAACCACTACCATCGAAAAGGTCAAGGGCTGCAGATAGATGGGAACACCACCACCTGGAAGTTCTCCTCCAAGTCACACCATTCTGACTTAGAAATACATTGCCGTTCTTCACTGTCACTGGGACAAAATCCTGGAACTCCCTCTCTAATAGCACTGTGGGTTTACCTACGCCACATGGACTGCAGCAGTTCAGGAAAGCAGCTCACCACCACCTTCTCAAGGGCAAGTAGGGTTGGGCAATAAATGCTGGCCCAGCCAGCGAAGCCCAATCGCATGAATGAATAAGAAAAAATAAAAATAAATATCCCTTTGTCCTCTTGACATCTTGCTTTCTTACTTACCTTCACATCATCGGCAAACTTGGCTCCAATGCAGTCGGTCCCATCATCCAAGTGATTAATATAAATTGTAAATAGTTGAGGACCCAGCACTGATCCCTGTGGCCTTCTACTCATTACAGCCAACTGGAAAATGATCCATTTAACCCGACTCTCTGCTTCCTGTCAGCTAACCAATCCTCTAGCCATGCTAATATGTTACCATCTACACCATGAGCTCTTATTTTGTGAATTATCTTTTGATGTGGCACTTATTAAATCCTTTTGGAAATCCAAATACACTACATCTGCATTTCTCTTTTATTCATCTTGTTTGTTACTTCCTCAAAGAACTCTGATGAAAAAACATGGCTTCCCTTTCACAAAACCATGTTGACTCTGCCTGGTTGTATTATGATTTTCTAAATGTCCTGCTATTACCTCCTTAATAATGGATTCTACCATTTTCCCTATGACAGATGTTAGGCTGACTGGCCTTTGGTTCCTGCTTTCTGCCTCCCGCCTTTCTTGAATAGAGGTGTCACATTTGCAATTTTCCAAAACACTGGGACTTTTTCAGAATCTAGGGAATTTTGGAAGATCACAGCCAATCTATCTATCAATACTATCTCTGCAGCCACTTCTTTTAAGACCCTATGATGCAGGCCATCAGGTCCAGGGGACTTGTCAGCCTTCAGTTCTACCCTCACTTTTGCTTTTTGATTTTCAATTATTCTTGGGGTGTTATTTGTGTCTTCTACAGTGAAGGCAGACACAAAGTACCCGTTCAAAGGTTCCACCATTTCCTTGTTTCCCATTATTAATTCCCCAATCTCACCCTGTAAGGGACCAATGCTCACTTTAGATAGTTGTTTCCTTTTTTTAATACTTGTAGAAACTCCTGCTATCTGTGTTTTATATTTCTAGCTAGATTTCTCTCATGCTTTAATTTCTCCCTCCCTAATTTTTTAGTCATTCTTTTCTTTCTAAAATCTGTCGAACCTTCTGACATCACTAATCTTCGCAGTATTGTAAATTTTTTCTTTCAATTTAAAGCTATTTTTAACTTCCTTAAAGCCATTCTTCTCATAGTCTTTCTTTCAAAATGGAATATATATTTTCTGAGAGTTGTAAAATATCTCCTTGTATGTCTGGCACTGCTCCTCTACTGTCTTACCTTTTAACCTATTTTCCCAGTTTACTTTAGTCAACTCCATCTTCATATCCTTGAAGTTGCCTTTATTTAAGTTTAAGACACTAATCTTAGACCCACACTTCTCACCCTCAAACTGAATGTGAAAAGTGATCATGTTATGATCACTGTTGCCTAGAGGCTCCTTTACTATGAGGTCATTAATTAATCCTGTCTCATTAGACTTTACCAGGTCCAAAATAGCTTGCTCCCTGAGCACTAAAACATATTGCTCTAAGAAATAGTCCCAAATACACTCTATGAACTTATCTTTCAAGCTACCTTTGCCAATCTGATTCTTCCAATCTATACAAAGATTAAAATCATCCATGATTATTATAGTGCCTTTCTTACAAGCTTCCATTAGTTATCCAGTATATCCAGTCCTATTGTGTAGCTACTGTTATGGGACTTATAAACTAATCCCACAAATGATTTCTTATATTTGCTATTTCTTAGCTCTACCCAGACTGATTCAACATCTTGATCTTCCGAACTAAGGTCTTATCTCACTATTCTATTAATGTCATCCTTAACTAACAGAGCTACCCCACCACCTAGCTTCCTGTTTTTCTGAAATGTCAAATACCCTTGAATATCTAGGTCCAAGCCTTCATCATCTTGCAACAATGTCTCTGAAATGGCTTTCAGGTCATATATATTTATTTCTATTTGTGCTATCAATTCATCTGTTGTGTTATGAATGCTGTGAGCATTCAGATATACAGCCTTTATTTCTGACTTTTCACCATTCTTGCAAACTCAATCCTTATCTGCTAGTGCATTCCTAAGTTTGTATGCTCTGTCCCTTCCTGCCACACATTGGTTATAATTATCCATATCGCTACCCTACACATTTCCTTTCTCTTTAATTTACCACATCTCCCATCACATGATCCCTTGCCCCCACATTTAGTTTAAAGTCCTCTCTACCATCCTAGTTATGTAACTCACCAGAACACTGGTCCCTGCACAGTTCAGGTGAAGACCATCCCAATGGTACAGCCTTCCACGTTCCCCAGTCCTGGTGCCAGTTCCATATGAATCGAAACCCATTTAGAACCATAGAAATGTTACAGCACAGAAGGAGACCATTTGGCCCATCTTGTCCATGCCAACCCGAGGGCATCCAGGTGCCCTTTCTAACCCCACCTTCCTGCACCCAGCCCATAGCCCTGCAGCTTACAGCACTTAAGGTGCAGATCCAGGTACTTTTTAAAAGAATTTAGAGTTTCTGCCTCTACCACCAACTTGGGCAGCGAATTCTAGACACCCACTACCCTCTGCGTAAAAAAGTTCTTCCTCATGTCCCCCCTACACCTTCTGCCACTTATCTTGAATCTATGTCCCCTGGTTCTAGAATCCTCCACCAAGGCAAACAATTTTATCCTGTCCACTCCATCTATTCCCCTCATAATTTTGTACACTTCAATCAAATCACCTCTCAGCCTTCTTTGTTCTAAGGAAAATAACCCCAACCTATCCAATGTCTCCTCGTAGCTACACTTTTTTAACCCTGGCAACATTCTTGTAAACCTCCTTTGCACTCTCTGAACAACTTTCTTCCACATCAATCTCTGAACCATGCATTTAACCCCCTAATTTTATTTACCCTTCACCAATTCGCTGTTGGCTCAGGTAGCAATCCAGAGAGTATTACCTTTATGCTTCTGCTTTTTAATTTAGCCCCTAGATGCTCATAATCCTTAAGCTGAACCTCTTTCTTAGTCCTATTTATGTCATTGCTACCCACATGGACCACAAAAACTGGATCTGCCCCTCCCTCCCATTTCAATATCCTCTCCAGCCCCGAGAAGATGTCCCAAATCTTGGAACCAGGCAGGCAACACAATATTCTCAACTCATGCTCTCGGCTGCAGAGAACTATGTCGATCCCCCTGACTATACTGTTCCCTACTACCACTATATTTCACTTTATTCCCCACACTTGAATGTCCCCCTGCACCATGGTGCCACCGTCAGTTCACTCATTCACCCTGCAGCCCCAGCTCTCATTCATACAAGCTGCAAGTGCGTCAAACCTATTGGACAATTGTAAGGACTGAATCTCCTCCACTTCTACTTTCCCTATCCCCGCACCTACCTTACTCACAGTTACAGCCTTCTGTCCCTGATCACAGATCAAATCAGAAGACCCTAGCCTAAGGGGTGTGACGGCCTCCAGGAATAAAGTGTTCAGGTAACTTTCCCCCTGCTTGATGCATCATTGGCAGCAGTAGTGTCCGAAGCTCAGCCTCCATCTCTTTAACTTTGAGCCCGAGTTCCTTGAGCCACAGGCATTTACTGCAGATGTGGCTACCGTGGATCATACTGGTGTCCACCAGTTCACACATACTACAGCAGCAACACATCATCTCCCCTGCCATCCTTACTGTGTTTTAGTTAACTAATTGATTAATTATTTTCTTAATTAAATTTTAATTAATGCCTCTAGTCCTCCTTGTGTTTATATTCTTACTATTTCAATTAATGTTCTATTTACCCTGATTGAAATTCCGTAGTTTAGATGGGAGCAGAAGAGAAAATACTAACCAGCCAACTACTTTCCTGCTTGCCTGTGATGTCACATCTCAGTTTTTCTTTCTGACTGCAGGCTCTGCTGTTGGAGATGTTCCCACGCTGTTTATAACCTCTCCTCTCTCTCTCTCTCTCTCTCTCACGATGTGCTCTGCTGCTCTGGTGCTGCCAGAATTCCTGCACTGTTTTTAAACTCTTCTCTATCTCTCCCAATGTATTTTGCTACACTACTGTTGCCAGTGATTCTCATGCTCTTTTTAAACTCTGCTTTCCCGATGTACTTTGCTGCTCTGCCCTAAAGCACAGGGTGTACAGCTTCCTGGACCTTTCAGAGCAGCAGTGCTTCTAAGGGCTCATCTCTTGTGGCAGGTGGTCATTGAATTCTGCATCCTTATGGAGGAGGACCTGAGGCAGAAGTGGGTGGACATCATTACCTGTGGTGGTCAAGGTGACTGAAGCAACAAATTTCTTTGTGTCCATATCATTCTAGGGAGCAGCTGCTGACACCTGCAGGATCTCACAATCTGCTACACATAACTGCAAGATTACATCAGATCTCAAGCAGGAGCTAGTCAGGCCCAGATGGATGCCTGCTCCACCTCGATGATAGGATTCCCTCAGGTGCAGGTATGATAGACTGCACCAATGTGGTCATCAAGGTTCCATCAGACCAGCCAGATCATCCATAAATAGGAAGGGATTCCTATTTACTCCTTCAACATACAGCTGGCATGGGGCCACTGCAGAAGAATCCTTCAAGTGTGTGTGCAAGATTTCTGAACAACTGTCATGACACATTCATACGAGGCAGTCTTAGGTGCCTCAACTCTTCAGGCCACCTGATGGCTCCTGGGTGACAAGGGGTCCACAGGTGACATTGCTGATGGCAACAATGCGGAGCCCCACCACAGAGACACAGGAGAGATATAATCGTAGTCATTTAATGACCTGAGCAACCACTGAGCAGGCCATTGGATTACTGAAAATGAGGCTCTAGTTTTGACTGCACTGGCGCTCTCCAATATGTCCCTTCAATGGTCTTATGTATAGTAGTGGTGTATTGCACACTGCACAACTTGGCAGTACGGAGAAGCATGGAACTGGTGTTGGAAAAGAGCAATGACTGCTCAACTAAATAAATAAATAATAAATGAACCCACACTCAAATGTTTCAGTTAACCATCAAAAATCTTTACTACTCTCTTGCATACAAACACATCCAATAAACTGTTCATCAAGTGCTAAAACTCATAGAAATATGAAGTTACAAGGAGTTTATACCTACACACCACTCACGACTGGTCAGGTCTGTGCTGATTGTAGGCTTCAGTGATTGACTGGATCACTTCTTTCTCTCAACTGCAGTAATCAAATTCAAAAATCATCGTCTTTCATCTAGTTAAAATCAGCATGTGCTAGGTTGGGGATGGATCCCACTTTCCGTTGATCTTCAGCAGAAGTAAGTTCAGATCAACTAGAAGGGCAATTTCCAGAGTGCTTGGTTGTTAGCTAGTAGTTAGCTGTGCTTATCAAGTCCCCGCGACAATGAGAGACACACACACATCTGCATTTCCAGACTTACATGGCCTATTTCAAAGTCCTTTTAATACTCCTCTTATGTCTTACTCCTGATAAGACTGTCTAGCTTTGTATGGGAACAAGTTACTTCTCAAGAGTGTTTTCACAGTTTAGCAGTTTTGAGAAAAACAAGCTGTGTCCCATCGTTCCTACTGTTCTCAATGTCTCAAAGCTTCATGGACTAAGCTGGTCAAGCTTAAGCAATTTATATGCGTATAGGTATATACCATCATGACTGGATAGCCTACCCAAATCTTAACCTAAGCTCCAGTTCTTCTTTCTACAGACTCCAGACCCACAGCAATGTGGCTGACTCTTAAAAGCCCTCTAAAATGGCCCAGCAAGTCACTCAGTTGTATCAAATCACTACAAAGTCACAAAAAAGGATGAAACCAGACAGACCACCCAGCATCAACCTAGTAACAGGAAATGACAACGGCAATCTCAGCCCTGTTGTTGCTGCAAAGTCCTCCTTACTAACATCTGGGGGCTAGTGTCAAAATTGGGAGAGCTGTCTCACAGACCAGTCAAGCAACAGTTTGACAGAGTCATCCTCACGGAATCATATCTTACAGATAATGTCCCAGACCCTACCATCATCATCCCTGGGTATGTCCTTTCCCACCAGCAGGATAGACCCAGCAGAGGTGGCGGCACAGTGGTATACAGTCTGGAGGGAATTGCCCTGGGAGTCCTTAACTTCGACTCTGGACCTCATGAAGTCTCATGGCATCAGCTCAAACATGGGCAAGGAAACCTGCTGATTACCAAGTACCGCCCTCCCTCAGCTGATGAATCAGTGCTCCTCCATGTTGAACACCATTTGGAGGAAACACTGAGGGTGGCAAGGGCGCAGAAAGTACTCTGCGTGGGGGACTTCAATGTCCATCATCAAGATTGGCTAGGTAGCACCACGACTGACCGAGCTGGCCGAGTCCTAAATGACATAACTGCTAGACTGGGTCTGCGGCAGGTGGTGAAGGAACCAACAAGAGGGAAAAACACACTTGACCTCATCCTCACCAACCTGCCTGCCGCAGATGCATCTGTCCATAACAGTATCAGTAGAAGTGACCACCACACAGTCGTTGTGGAGACGAAGTCCCGCCTTCACTTTGAGGATACCCTCCCTCGTGTTGTGTGGCATTACCACTGTGCTAAATGGGATAGATTTCAAACAATCTAGCAACTTAAGACTGGGCATCTAAGAGGCACTGTGGGCCATCAGCAGCAACAGAATTGTACTTGCCAGGAGGTCAACCCTGGTTCAATGAAGAATGAGGATGGCATGCCAGGAGCAGCACCAGGCATTCCTAAAAATTAGGTGTCAACCTGGTGAAGCAACAACACAGGCCTACTTGCATGCCAAATAACATAAGCAGCAAGTGATAGGCAGAACTAAGCGATTCCACAACCAATGGATCAGATGTAAGCTCTGCAACCCTGGCATATCCAATCTTGAATGTTGGTGCACAAATAAACAACTCACTGGAGGAGGAGGCTCCACAAATATCCTCATCGTCAATGAAGGGGGAGCCCAGCATATCTGTGCAAAATGTAAGGTTGAAGAATTTGCAACAATCTTCAGCCAGAAGTGCCGAGTGGATGATACATCTTGGCCTCCTCCGGGGGGTCCCCAGCATCACATATGCCAGTCTTCAGCCAATTCGATTCACTCCACATCATATCAAGAAATAGCTGAAGGCACTGGATACTACAATGGCTGATACTACAATGGCTTTGGGCTCTGACAATATTCCGGCAACAGTACTGAAGACATGTGCTCCAGAACTTGCCGCGCCCCTAGCCAAGCTATTCCAGTACAACTACAACACCGGTATCTACCCAGCTATATGGACAATTGTCCAGGTATCTCCTGTACACAAAGAGCATGACAAATCCAACCCAGGCGATTACTGCCCCTTCCGTCTATTCTCAATCATCAGTAAAGTAATGGAAGGGGTCATCAACAATGCTATTAAGCGGCACTTGCTTAGCAATAACCTGCTCACTGACGCCTAGTTTGGGTTCCGCCAAGGCCACTCATTACAACATTGGTTCAAACATGGACAAAAGAGCTGAACTCCCGAGGTGAGCTGAGAGTGACTGCCCTGGACATCAAGACCGCATTTGACCGAGTGTGGCATCAAGGAGCCCTAGCAAAACTGGAGTCAATGGGAATCAGGGGAAAAACTCTCTGCTGGTTGGGGTCATACCTAGCACAAAGAAAGATGGTTGTGGTTGTTGGAGGTCAGTCATCTCAGCTCCGGGACATCACTGCAGGAGTTCCTCAGGTTAGTGTCCTCGGCCCAACCATCTTCAGCTGCTTCATCAATGACCTTCCTTCCATCATAAGGTCAGAAATGGAGATGTTCGCTGATGATTGCATAATGTTCAGCACCGTTCGCGACTCCTCAGATACTGAAGCAGTCCATGTCCAAATGCAGTAAGACTTAGACAATTTCCAGACTTGGGCTGACAAGTGGCAAGTAACATTCGCACCACACAAACGTCAGGCAATAACCATCTCTAACAAGAGAGAATCCAACTATTACTCCTTGATGTTCAATGGCATTACCATCACTGAATCCCCCACTATCAACATCCTGGGGGTTATCATTGACCTGAAACTGAACTGGACTAACCATATATATATTGTGGCTACAAGAGCAGGTCAGCAGCTGGGAATCATGCAATGAGTTACTCACCTCCTGACTCCCCAAAGCCTGTCCACCATCTACAAGTCACAAGTCAGGAGTGTGATGGAATACTCTCCATTTGCCTGGATGAGTGCAGTTCCGACAATACTCAAGAAGCTTGACACCATCCGGGACAAAGCAGGTGACTTGATTAGCACCACACCCACAAACATTCATTCCCTCCATCACCGACACACAGCAGCAGTAGTATGTACCATCTACAAGATGCACCAAAGCTCCTTCGACAGCACCTTCCAAATTCACGACCACTACCATCTTGATGGACAAGGGCAGTAGATAGATGGGAACACCACCACCTGGAAGTTCCCCTCCAAGTCACTCATCATCCTGACTTGAAGATATATTGCTGTTCCTTCGCTGTCGCTGGGTCAAAATCCTGGAACTCCCTTCCTAACAGCACTGTGGGTGTACCTGCACCACGTGGACTGCAGCGATTCAAGAAGGCAGCTCACCACCACCTTCTCAAGGGCAACTAGGGATGGGCAATAAATGCTGGCCCAGCCAGTGAAGCCCACATCCCATGAATGAATAAAAAAAAGAAAAAAATAGGTTCCATGTCCTACACTCCACCCTGATGTGGCCATGTACATGGGCACTTATATTGAGGTTTTGTGACATCCATCCTGTGTAACTTGACCAACTCTTGCTCCTTTTGTTGGCTTTTGACACGGCATGTTATTATTAACAGGTAAAGCACAATCATTAACTGAACAACAACCAAAGCATGAAAAATAATCTTTATCCATGGATGCAGGTGATTTTCATACCGATATTCCACCAGGATGATCTAACTCTGACTTTAGTTACATCTTTCTTTATTCTTTGGTTCTTCTAGGTCAAAGTGTAATAATATTTTGTGACTAATGAATACATTTACTTAACTCTACCAGGTCTTCCAATAAAGGTGGTAAATGGTACCCAAATTTGGTGACATATTTGCGTAACTGCACCTTTAACACATGCTCTGCAGTGATATCTATTTGTTCATATGAATTAGCAGCATTCTATCTGAAACTTTTTCTAATTAAGTGTCTAATAAGCAGCTAGCGTATGTACTTGAGAAGGAAATATCCTGACCAACCTAGTTATTGTTAACAGGTATATAGATCTGCATTGCCCACCTGTATATCATTACACTCAATATTAGTCCTTATCTTTTTGCAGGAGTGTTGCTAATTCTAAGTTAATAGCACATAAGTACATACAATTAAAGAAACGGATCATGCATGAACTTAAAGGATTCTCCAGTTCTCCCTTCACCTGTATCCATCTTGTGAATAATTCTTACTAAGTATTATTTCTTCATAGCTTTTAATTGTCTCAATTCCAATCCCTTATTTTAAGTTTACTACCTCTGACCATTACCAATGCATTTGGTTCTGTCTTGATTGTCTTAAAGTCAGTTTCTCTACGGAGCATGTGTCACTGCCTTGATGATTTAGAAAAACGTATGTTTTCTCACTCTGCTGGTTAAATTAACCATTTCACATTGTTCTGTTTGTCAAGTAACTGAACATGTCTGGGACCTGTTCTTCAGTGTATTTCCGCATGTTCGTTATTTCACACTTAATAAATGACATCTACGCACTCACACTGGTATCCCTATATCATGCCATATGTGCCATCCGTTACAAGCCATTCTTAAACTTTCAGGCGGTCTTATCAAAAGATCAAGGGGTTGTCTGTCTCGAGATCTTTGCTTATCTCCCCCTGCATGGTCCCAGTGTCTCAAATGGTGGCCAGACTATCATGGAGTTTTTTTTTAAATGTTCATTGGCAAAGATGCAAAATCTCCAAGGGTGGCTAGTTTCATCTACAATTTCATGACTATCACCAGACTGTGCATCAATACTATATTGATATATTCCATTGAATTATGCCCAGGGTGATTTTTCCAATTCCCATTTGTCTTTTTCCCTAACTCTATCTCCTAACCTCACTCGCCTGCTCATACAATTTTATACATTCTATTTACCTTCTGATTTCATTCATGAGCCCTGGATAAACTTTATTGTCCAATATAACATTTTCACAATATCTTTCTTCCCAAAATAAACTTTATTTTTTGATGCCTAGATTGTTCTTTATTGGATTTTTTTGAAAAATTCATTATCCATTTAAACTTCAAATTTCTCTTTGAATGCATGAAATAGTAACTCATACCAATTTAGTTTATCAATTCCAATTTCAGGAACAATTATGCCCAGGCTTGGAGAATTTAAATGGTGATTTTATATCAGAAACAGTCTCCAAGGCCTCTTCCTCCATTGGCATCAGAATTGCCAGTAAGGCACTACATCCCTGTTTCAACACCTCTTCCAGGAATTATGTACTCACTCCTCCTGCAAAGAGAACATGTGTCAGGAATATAAGGGGTGCAGCTTGAAAATCATAAGGCACAATGACATTTGATGGACACATAGGTCTGAGTGTGAGGGTTATCTGCATATATGGAGGGTCATGAAGGAAACTTGTAAGGCATTCTTCAGTGTTGCTGCAGTGAGTGTTCCTTTCTGCCTTCCTGCTAAGGAGGTGAGAAGGCCATGGCTTCCAGCTGATAATTGCAGGCACTCAATCAGCTTGCCAGCCCTCAAGAGGTCATTGAAGCACTTTCTGCCAAATCCTGCTCCTATTTTTTATGATCCTTTGATTAGTCATGCCTGCTTGGTCATTATGCTGTCTGATCTTCTCACATCCTCCCGAAACAGCACTTACCTCTGTGCCCTCACCACCTGCAAGATTACCTCCAGCAAGGGGCCACTGAAGCTAGTTGCAGCCCTTAGAAACATAGAAAATAGGAGCAGAAAGTAGGCCCTTCAAGCCTGCTCTGCCATTCAATATGATTGTGGTTGATCCTCTATCTCAATGCTACACTCCTGATCTCTCCCCATACCCTTTAATGCCTTTAGAGTCTAGAAATCTATTTCCTTCTTAAATATATTCAGTGACTTGGCCTCCACAGCCTTCTGTGGTGGAGGATTCCACAGGTTTACCACTCTCTGAATGAAGAAATTTCTCCTCATCTCATTCCTAAATGGCGTACCCTGTATCCTGAGACTGTGACCCCTTGTTCTAGGCCTCCAGCCAGAGGAAAGATCATCCCTACATCCAGTCTGTCCAGCCTTGTCAGAATTTTATACATTTCAATGAGGTCCCCTCTCATTCTTCTAAACTCCAGTGAATACAGGCCTAGTCGACCCAATCTCTCCTCATACAACAATCCTGCCATCCCAGGAATCAGTCTGGTGAACCTTCGCTGTATTCCCTCAATGGCAAGCATATTCTTTCTTAGGTGAGTAGACCAAATCTGCACACAATACTCCAGATGTGGTCTCACCAAGGCCCTGTATAGTTGCAGTAAGACATCCTTGCTCCTGTACTCAAATCCTCTTGCAATGAAGACCAACATACCAGTTGCCTTCCTAACTGCTTGTTGCACCTGCATGCTTGCTTTCAGTGACTGGTGTACAAAGACAGCCAGGTCCCTTTGTACATCAGCATTTCCCAATCAACTTGCATTTAAATAGTGCTCTGCCACTCTGTTTATCTTACCGAAGTGGATAACTTCACATTTATCCATGTTATACTGCACCTGCCACATATTTGCCCACTCCCTCAACCTGTCTAAATCACCTTGAAACCTCTTTACATCCTCCTCACCAATCATATTCCCACCTAGTTTGTGTCATCAGCAAACTTGGGAATATTACACTTTGTTCCCTCATCCAAATCATTGATTTATATCGTGAACTGCTGGGCCCAAGCACTGATCCCTGCAGTACGCCAATAGTCAACACCTGCCACTCCAAGAAAGACCCATTTATTCCTACTTTCTGTTTCCTGTCTGTTAACCAATTCTCAATCCATGCCAATATATTACCCCCAATCCCATGTGCTTTAATTTTACACACTAACTTCGTATGTGGGACTTTATCAAAAGCTTTCTGAAAACCCAAAACACCACATCCACTCGTTCTCATTTATCTATTCTATTAGCCATGTCCTCAAAAAACTCCAGTAGGTTTGTCAAGCATGATTTCCCTTTCATAAATCGTTGTTGACTTTGTCTAATCCTGTTGATATTTTCTAAGTGTCCTGTTCTCATGTCCTTTATAATAGACTCCAGCATAGCCTTGTCCAATGTACAGCCCGCAGGCCACATTTGGCCAGAGAAGCCCCTCTACACAACCCCTGGAGCTAGTTTTCAAAATGCTGGTCGAACGGGTAAGTTTGAATTGAAGATTCTGCATGGAACTGCTCCTCCAATCACAGGCGTTTCTCACCCACGTTTGCTGCTGATAGGCTCATTAGGGAGCCTATCATCAGCAAATATGGGAGAGAAACAATCTGTGATTGGAGGAGCAGCAAATACCAACAGTGATGAGTTTGGGGCCCGGGGGCAGCATGGCCCAGGGAGCGGAGGTTTCGAGGAGTGTGGACAAGGAAGCGGAGGTGCCAGGGAGCTGGATAAGGGAGTGGAGGTACCGGGAAGCAGGGATCAGGTGTCGACCGGAGCAGGGCATGTGACAGCCAGACATGGCTTCGGCGAGTCGGAGTGGCATCGAGAGCAGGGACCAGGCGGGCTAGGGCAGAGCTCAGGCAATGGAGGTGCCAGGGAGCAGCGCCCAGACAGCAGGGCCCAGGTGGCCCAGGACATGGCTTGTAGTGAGTCTCAGGCAAGTTCAGGTGAGGCCCAGGTGGGCTTAAGCAGAAGGCAAGGCATCAGGAGCAGTGCAAAATGACATCTGAGAAAGCGAGTAACAGGAGACTGTGAGAGAGAGTGAGGAGAGGGGGATATTGTGAGAGAGTGTGGGGGGTATTGTGAGAGATTGTGCGGGTTATTGAGAGAGAGTGTGGGGAGGGGGAGGGGGTTATTGTGAGAGAGTGTGGGGGATATTGTGAGACAGTGTGGGGGGTATTTTGAGAAAGTGTGGGGGGTATTGTGAGAGAGTGTGGGGGGTATTTTGAGAGAGTGTGGGGGGCATTGAGAGAGAGAGCATAGAGGTTATTAAGAGAGAGTGCCCGGGGGTTATTGAGAGAGAGCGCGCGAAGGTTATTGAGAGAGAGTGCACGGGGGTTATTGGGAGAGAAAGCGTGGGGGTTATTGAGAGAGAGCACACAGTAGGGGAGGGTTGAGGGAGAGCGCGGGGAAAAATGTAAGGCGAGTTGGGGGGGAGTGGGTGTACGGGTGTAGAGTGTGTCCATAAGTCTGTCTCACTCCCCATATCAGAGTTATTCACCCTCACTCACACACACCATCATGCGCTCTCATCCACTCTCACAGTGGGTGAGGGTAAGTGATTGAGCACCCTGAGACTGGGGGCAGAATTTTCTGGCTGATGGGCAGGTGGCAGAACCCACCCATCAGCGCTTAAAATGTCGCGCGTCGATGACAGCACGTGGCATCGTGATACTTAGGTCAGCGGGAGCGCTATGCAGCGGGACGCACGCCCGCCATTAATTAAAAGTCTTGTTAAGGCCATTAACTCACCAATCAACCAGGATTTTGAGGGGCCCGTGCGAACTTCGGTATGTGATTTTTTTTACAAACCGCATCCAGTGGCGAGATGAGGTTTGATATCGGAATTATAAAATTGTAATAAAGTTTTTGTGCATTTCACTAACATGTCCCATTTCGTGTGATATTTTCACATAAGGGGGACGTGTTAATGATTTTTTAATTTTTCTATTTTTCATGTTTCACTGCCTTGCAGCGATCTCCCTGAGGTAGCACTTTGCCTCAGGGAGATGTGTGCTCTTTCGCGTGCATGCACGAATGAGCACACTCTGGCAGTTGGGGAATCTCCCCCCCCACCCCGCCCACACAGGAAGCGCATAGCGCTTCCCATTGGGCAGCCCGCTAGGTGGGCCTTAATTGGCTCGCCCACCTAAACTGGTGGCGGGGCTCGTTTCGGCGGCAGCGATCGGCTGCCCACCCGCCGTCAAATCGGTCGGGCCCACCCACCCATCAAGGGCAAAATTCTGCCCTGGGAGTGAGCCACATACACACACACACACACACACCCTATTATTAATTATTGTTGTTTTGCTGAGCAAGTTGTTTCCTTTCATGCCTCAGTTTTATTTTGAAATTCATGTTTATTGTTGTGCCAAAGTTTAGTCTTCCAAAATTTGCTTATCGGCCCCTTGAGTGAGAAAAATTTTGAGATGTGTCCCCCTCACGCAAACAGGTTGGACAAGCCTGCTCTAGCATTTTCCCTGTTACTGATGTTAGGCTCACCAGTTTTTAATTGCCTGTTTTCTCTCTCATTTTTTAAATTGTAGGGTTACATCTGCCAGGACTGTCCTAGATTCTATAGAATTTTGGAAGATAACAACTTCCCTAGCTGATGGCTTCCTGCAAGTCTCTTAAATCTTACACGTTGAGGTGCACTGTTGACTCCATGCCCTGATTGCCATCCCTAATTGGATGGTGAGCCCCCAAATAGATTGTTAATTGGGAGCCTTCTGGAAGATTGGACCGGAATCCTGCCAATCACACATATGGGTTGCCAATCTGGAAATGATCCTGGTATCAAATAAAAACTAAGATTCCACCCAGGGAGTCAGATGGAACAATCCCCAATTTGTCTGATAAGGTACAGCTGTTATAATACTCAAGAAGCTCATCATCATCTGGGACACAGCAGTCTATCTTAATAGTGCTACTGCCACTGAATCTAATATGCACCCCTTCCTTCACTGGTACACTATACCTGCATTATTTATAAATTGCAGGATGTACTGCAGGAATGAAACAAGGTTAGTTGGTGCTGAACCACTGAAGAAAAGAAAAACTAAAACGTCAGCCAGGAGGATTTTTGCAAAGACCTTTCTGCAGATAAGGGCGGTCTGAAAAGAAAGAAAATGAAAGAAGAGGAGTTGAAACTCTTTTGGGCAAAGTAAAATACCATTGCTTCCAAATAAAAGTGCACTTTGACCTCTAGTAAATATAATAGTGGAATGGTTTTAATGCAATGCATTTGATGCCCTATTCACTGCTTTAAATTCCAAAAACTCCAGTAATTAAGGGGAATGTTATCCTCTCCTGAGATGGAGGGAGCAGGGCTCTTTTCTTCCATTCTTGACTGAGCTTGCTCTAGTTTGGTAGCTGAGAAGTTTAAGGAAAGCCCATGGTCCTAACCTCACCTGTAGAGTGAGAAGTCAGTGTCTTATTCACTCATTCCTTATGGTTTAGTTGGATGCCTAATTAAGAGTACAGTGAAAAGTTATTTTTACAAAATTCATGGAATCATATCATATAACAAATTGGGGATTGTTCCATCTGACTCTCTGGGTGGAATCTTAGTTTTTATTTGATACCAGGATCATTTCCAGATTGGCAACCCATACGTGTGATTGGCAGGATTCCAGTCCAATCTTCCAGAAGGCTCCCAATATAAATCATTGAACTTCACCATCTTGATCCATTCCTGCCAATAAAGATGAAGTCATTTTCTTCCTCTAGCACTGAAGACCCAATTATCCAAACTGGCGTGCATTCTCTTCAATTTCTATTCAGCTTTTAACTTGACAACGTTTGCTGGCTGATCTATTCCATATTTATTATTGGTGGAAGAAATGAATGTGTGAAAATAATTAAAATTCTGAGGAAGGGGCCAAACTTTCTTAACTTACAAAAGTATCAATTTGTATTGGATCCACATCTGACAGGCTAACATCTATTTTCACCTAATCTTTACAAATTTCTTCCATGTCATCTTTCCTAACATTCACTGGACGATATCTTGGGCAGGGACTGTAACTAAATGCACAGCTCTTTTAGAGGGCAGGCACAATCATAATGGGCTGAATGACCCCCTTCTGCACTGTACAATTCTATGATAAAATGTAATGTTGCTGCAGAACATCTTGAAATGTAGAAATTCAATGGTAACAGGTGTGAAGACATGAAGAAGCTTCTACTATCATATTCACTAGCTATATACTGAAGTATGGCAAAATTACTGAAAAGGCTGAAACTTAGAAATAACAATGTGTGATATCAATGCATAAGCACTTGGCATGTTTGTATATTACTTTGTCTACTTCTTTATTGGAGGCAGTAACCTGTTTATTCTAAACTATTAAAATAGTGAATAAAGCAATTTCCTATAAGCATGTTATGAAACTAATAGCATATAGGCCAGAGGGATTAACTATTAAAGATTTTGTAATTGACAGATTTGACTGTAAAAGCTAAGGCAAATTAAAACCGTGCATAGGATTGAAATAGTTCTTTCCTCACATACAGCAAATGACATAAATCAGACATGAAGACAATTTCAGAGAAAAACAAGGGAGGCTTCCTTCAGAAACATAAAAGAAAGCTGTGCAAGGCAATGCTTAGCAATTGTCAGTGCCGTTACTAGAAAAACAAAGGCAACTAAGGACACTTGCACAATCATATTTAAATATGAGCAACAATATTATACAGAATGGAAGAGACTGGCAGCCAATAGAAAAGGGAATCCAAAAGTTTTCTATAAACAGAGAAATAGTAAAAGATTGGTAAAAGGAGGAGTAGAGCTCTTTGGGGATTAAACAGGGGGTTAACGCATGGAGACAGTGGGCATGGCTGAGGCACCAAATTAGTATTTTGCATCAGTCTACACCAGGGAAGATGGTGTTCCCAAAGTGATAGTGAAAGAGGAATTCCTTGCCCTTCCAGGGTAATCTGAGGTTGACTGGGCATTTTTCAGGGCCTTAGGCCAGTTCATGAGTTTGTGTGATATATAGCGCGAAATGATTGATCAGGGTAGACATTAACCCGTAGGATACCTTTGACGCGCCCTATTTCGGCATCAAGGAGTAAATGGCTCAGGCTCTATTTACAAGGTTGCCAATAAGACCAATCTTATAGCACATGGAACTGTAAGAATCCCAATGACTATATTGACCAGTGAAGGTAGACTTACGGTAGACCCTGGTAAAGATACATCCTGGCAGATTACTTAACTAGTACGTCAAGGAAAGGGAGTTCATTTGACTGCCCCATTTTATAGGTGAATTTGAGTGCAGGATGGAGCCCAATAAGACATGTAAGGAAATTATTACATGCGGCTACAGATTTAATCACAGCAAACGTATCATCCACATATTGAAAATATGTAAGGGGTTGGAGGCTAGTTGTCATACCATCGAACACGCGTGTCTCATGGAACCCAATAAAGATCTTCACGAGAGATGGGCCTAGAAGGGATCCCATGGCAACACCATCTATTTCGGCACACGGTGTCAAAACGTGAACTCAACTGCATGAGCTGCCGAGCTCATAAGTTCAATGAATACTGATTTGCGCAATGGTGGAGGGTCTAGATCGCCATTATATAGTGTTGCAGCACATATATCAATGGCTCCCTTAAGTGGAACATTGGTGAATAGGCTAGCAATGTCAAATGAGCACATGGACACAGCATTGCTATTAATATGCAAGTCCTGTACAGTCTTCACAAATGTGAAGGAATTCTTCATGGCGTATGTGGAAATCATGCTCAAAACTGGTTGTAACAATTCACCCATGCATTTGGCCAATTCGTGTTATGTAGAATCAGTCATAGGTAAATTAGGACATACATCACTTTTGTGTGCCATGGGCATATACGTACGTGGACGCAGCGAGCTTTGAGGACAAACCCTGTCATATATATCATGTGGCAGCTCATCACTCTTACACAGTCCAGCAAGTGTTTTTTTTAGCTTACTTCTGAGCAAGGCAGTCTGGTGTTGTTGAGTGGCAAGTGCAATGGATACAAATTTGGACCCACCATTAAAGAATGGTGTGCATTTTTTTGATATAGTCACACTTGTTAGGGATGATTATTCCCATCCCTTTGTCAGGTTTACTGATGTCTATGTCCGTGTTGGTTTTAAGGCCTTGCAACGCTGTGAGATATTCATATTGCATGTGAAAATCACACAGGTCATTTGGAAAAACACAAAATGCGTGCGCTCGATCAGCTGGGTGTGCTTTCAAGGATTCAGTGTCTTCAGTAGATGGTAGTTTGTAGCGGGATAGTTGGGAGTAGAGGAGTTTGAACTCAGCAAATATCTCTTCCCGTTTGATTTGTCAACCAAAATTGAAACTATGGACCAGAACAAACTCCGCACTTTTGAACAACAGGTAAAGCTAGCTGTTTCACACTGCTACCATGCAGTAGCAGCACTAGCAGTATTCACCACTAACAGGTTGCTGCTGTCAAGCCAAAAAAATATTTTACCTATCACACAAATTAGTATTTGTGGTATATGAATTTCAGTGCCAGTGTGATGCTAGGTATGTAGGCCATATGTCCCAAAGATTGGGGATTATATCAAACAGCATGTGCCTTTCACAATGTTCGCATTGGGCAATATACACGCACCTAATCAGCCTGTGTTTGGAAAACTCAAAATAGTGTCCAACATTAGATGTGATTCTGTGATTGGACATAATTTGCTAAATAATCCTCAGTGTGCAAAGAATTACACACAGCCAATTTAAGATCGTCACTCGGGCTCGTAGTGAGGCGCATTTGCATGTACTACAAGCTACATATATTATTACACAGGGCCCCGTTCTTTGCAGCTATTCACTGGTTCATTCCTCAGGGCAATGTCTTGACCAATCAGAGTCAAGCTGCCTGATTTAAATTTCAAGCAATGTTTGGCAGTTAATTATTAGTTATCATCAACTGGTGGTTTCTCCATGGCAATGCCTCTACCAATCAGAGTCCACTTGCCAACCAATCAGCACTCTCTTCTCATACAGTATAAATTGTTGTTCCCTGTACATTTGATATTCTTGCGAATTGTCCTGATGAGTGCAAGATGAAAATCTTAGATAAAAATATCTTTTTTTCAGCAATACTCAAGTTCTGTACTACTAAATGACTATTTGCATACCAAAGAGGAAGTATTAAAAAGGCTGGCTGTACTTAAAATTAATAAGTCACCAGGATTGGATCAGATGCATTAGAGGATAAGGAAGTAAGGGTGGAAGCTGTGAATCCTCCTTAGATAGAGAGAACTGGAGAACTGTAAATATTATACCCTTGTTCAAAAAAGAGTATAAAGATAAGCCCAGCAACCACAAGCTAGTCAGTTTAACCTAGACTTGGATGTGCGTGCAGGTCAAAATTTTAAAATTTGTTAATGACACAAAACTTGGAAGTATTGTGAACTGTGAGAAGGCTAGTGATAGACTTCATGAGAACATAAATAGGCATGTGGAATGTGTGAACATGAAGCAGATGAAATCTAATGCAGAGAAGTGTGAAGTGATATATTTTGGTAAGAAGAATAAGGAGAGGCAATACATAAATAAAGGAAGGACATAATTGCTCTGGAGAGAGTACAGAGAAGATTTATTAGAATGCTGCCAGGGCTTGAAAATTGCAGCTATGAGGAAAGATTGGATAGGCTAGGGTTATTTTCCTTAGAACAGAGGAGGCTGAGGGGTGACCTAATTGAGGTGTACAAAATTATGAGGGGCCTAGATAGGGTAGACAGTAAATATTTGTTTCCCTTAGCTGAGGGGTCAATAAGCAGGGGGTACAGATGTAAGGTGATTGGTAGAAGGATTAGAGGAGACAAGAGGAAAAACCTTTTCACATAGAGGGTGGTGGAATTCTCCAGTCTGGAACTTACTGCCTAAAATGGTGGTTGAGACTAAAACACTCCAGTCATTTAAAAGGTACTTGGATCTGCATCTGATGCACTGTAACCTGCAAGGCTACGGACCTGGTGCTGGAAAGTGGGATTAAAATGAGCGGCTGGATCTTTTTTAATTTCATTCTGGCTGGCACAGATATGATAGTCTGAATGGCCTCTTTCTGTGCTGTAACTTTTCTATGGTTGTAGGAGCGGGGGATTTAAGAGGGTACAATTGTTGAAGGTGGCAAAACAGGTTGAGAAAGTGGTTTAAAAAAGCATATGGGATCCCAGGCTTATAAATAGAGGCATAGAGCAAAAAACAAGGAAGTTATGATGAATCTTTATAAAACACTGGTTTGACATCAACCGGAGTACTGCGTACAATTCTGAGCACCACATCTTAAGAAGGGTATAAAGGCATTTGAGGGGGTACAGGAAAAAATTATGAGAATGGTTGCTTGCAAGGCAGCATGCAAGGTCCTTTCTTAGTCAACAACTGATGAATGCAGTTTTAAACTGTAACTTGGTAGATGGCAGATACCAAGAATTTCTCCTGAGCAGCATGGTGATCAACACAGCATGGTACACACCATATCACATCAAATGATGGTTACACTAGTTGGATATTCAAAAATACTGCTTGCCTTGCTGCAACCCAATTAAACCTGGATATACAAGCCAATGCTCAGCTCATCCCCCAGTTAATACCTGCAAAACAGCACCTGTTTTAAACATCAGAGTTTCCATATAACTATTTGACTGATTTTTACTTTGAACCTGGTGCAAGGGCAGATCAGGATGATATAGGTGCCCCACGGAATAATAAATACTGTGCTTATTCATCATCAACTGCTTAATTCAGGTTCTCACAGAAGGGAAATAGCAAAGAAATATGCTGCCTCCCCCAGAGGTGGTGAACTACTCAGAACATGATGGATGTCAGGGAAGAATTTAGCTATGCAGCATAGTGGAATTTGAGACTGCAGAAGATTCATCTACATTGATGAGGAGAACAGTAGGGCCAAACAGGCTTCCCAAAAAAAGACGGCTGAAACAGAAACTAAAAATAAATTAGAATATGGGACAAGTTCACCAAAATTTAGCCACAAATCCAAGAAAATTTGAGAACACTGAATGCTTTCACAATTAAAATTATTATATTTTTAAAGAACACACATAAGGATGTAAAGTATTAAGTTCAATAATATTACAGCATATGTGGATTTCTTTAGTGAGAAAAAGATCAAGAGAAATGTCAATACATTAAATCCAGCTTCTAAGTGACTGGAATTCAATATAGTGTGATCCCTCACCAGGGTCAGAGTACTTTAAATTACAATTCGTGACACAACTAATAGTCACTTGGATAAATTAAGGAAAACCAGCATGCATTTGTTAAGGGAAAATCACATTTAACTAACTAACTTGGACTTTCAAAGGGGTAACAGAGAGGGGTGATGAGGGTAATGCTGTTGACATGGTGTACATGGACTTCCAAAAGGCATTTGAAACAGTGCCACACAACAGACTTCTAAGCAAAGTTATAGCTCATGAAATAAAATGGACAGTAGCAACACAGATATAAAATTGGTTGAGTGACAGGAAACAGAGTAGAGGTTAATGGATATTTTTCAGACTGGAAAAAGATTTGTAGTGCAGTTCTCCAGGGGTTACTGTTGGGACCCTTACTCTTCCTGGTATATATTAATGACCTAGACGTTGGTGTATAAGTCACAATTTCAAAATTTGCAAATGATACAAAACTTTGAAGCATTGTGAACTGTGGGGAGGATAGTGTACAACTTCAAAAGTGCATAGGCAAGCTGATGGAATGGGTGGCTAAGGGGCAGATGAAGTTCAATGCAGAGAAATGTGAAGCGATTCATTTTGGTAAAACAACATGGGAAGACAATATAAAATAAACGGTACAATTCTAAGGAGGTGCAGGAGCAGAGGGACCTTGATGTTTATCTGCATAACTCATTGAAGGTGACAGGACAGGTTGAGAGAGCGCGGTTAATAAAAACATACAGTATCCTAGGCTTTATAACCTCCATAGGTTACAAGACCAAGGAGGTTATGTTAAACTTGTTTAAAATGCTGGTTTGGCATCAACTGGAGTATTGTGTTCAGTTCTGAGTGCCACACTTTAGGAAAGATGTGAAGGCATTAGAGATAGTGTAGAAAAGATTCATAAGAATGGTTACAGGGATGAGGATCTTCAGTTGTGTAGATTGGAGAATTTGGGACTGTTTTCCTTGGAGAAGAGAAGGTTAGAAGAAATTTGTTAGAAGTATTCAAAATCGTAAGAGGTCTGGACAGAGTAGATAGGGAGAAACTGTTCCCATTGTTGGAAGGGTCGAGAATGAGAAGGCATAGATTTAAGGTAGTTGTTAAAAGAAGCAATGGAGACATGAGGAGAAACTTTTTCCACACAGCGAATGGTTATGATCTGGAATGCGCTGCCTGATAGTGTGATGGAGGCAGATTCCATTAAGGTATTCAAGAGGGAATTGGATTATTATTTGAAAAGGAAAATTGTGATGGGTTATGGCAAGAAGGCATGAGGTGAGTTGCTCATTCCAAGTGCTGGCACAGACACGACGGGCCAAATGGCCTCCTGTGCTGTAATAAATTATGTGATTCTCTGATACTGTACTGCGCACGCAGGCTGAAAAATAACTCTTAGGAAAACAGGCCTTTGAACAGACAATAGCATTTAAAAAACCAGGAGCATAGCTTCAAAAGGGGCAAAATATTAACAAATGAAAACACTACACTTATAGCACAGCAGAAGTAAAACAAAAATCACAGAGCTGTTTGCAAGATGGCAGAGAAACAACGTGTAAAAAGACTGGGATAATTCAGTTACTAGGGACAGGAGATAAAGGACCATGACAAATTGAGGAGAAACGGATTGACAAAAAAAAGTCAATTGCGTGATATTGTGAGTGTACGTTTTATACAGCAACCATCTACCTCTACTACAACCAAAATTTTACATCTGTGTGTACTTGCAGTCAAATGTTTCTATTGTAAATTCCCACGTCTACATTTATAATCAAAATTGCATGTCTAAGCTTGTCACACAGTAATTACATTGTACCACCACTAGCATGAAGGCAATCACAGCATGACAAGTTTTCAGTGGCCTGGATATTCCTGTCAGCATCGAAGCTGCAGCATCCACATCCGACTGCAAAAAAATCTGAACTTACCTTGTCCCGTAGGCTCCAGGGGAAACTTGCTCTCCTGGCTACAGCAAGGCTACAACAGCAAACTAATATCTGAGGCCCAGCAGCGAGGTGCATTGTTGGCAAAGCCACACTCCCATTAATGTCACTAGAAGTCACAACCTTTGAGGTCATGCAGTCAATTATTGTTCAGGATGATTTTAAGCAGTTTTTAACACTTCTAAAATCTTTTAGTCATTTTTAAATGTTTATGTGACCTTTCATTTAATAAACCAGTGAATTATTTTAAAATCAATGAAATAAATAAAATAAAATAAATGGGAAAGTACATTTGAAAGTCTAGAAGAAGTTGAGATTAGTGAAATCAGTAAAATAAAGTTATTTTGAAAGCACTCATTTGCTTGCTTACAGAAAATGTGGCAGAATGGAAGGAAGATGAGAAGAAGAGGTCTCACAATTTTAGTGATGAAGATCTCAACATACTTCTCAGTGATGGGGTAAGTGAGGCAAAACCACCTTATTGGTAACAATAATGCAAGGAACAGCACCAACTGCTGTACCTAGCCTTTTTCAAACTCACAAAAGCCTTTGACTATGTCAAATATGAAGGCTTATGGAGTATCCTCCACAAATTTGGCTGCCCTCAGAAATTTGTCACCATCCTCCACCTACGCCATGATGACATGTAAAATGTGATCCTCACAAAGGAAGCACCAGAGGCCCTATCTCAGTGAAGAATGGGGTCAAACAAAGCTGTGTCATCATACCAATACTCTTCTCCATCTTCCTTGCTGCAACACTGCAACTCATTTCCAGCAAATTACCCATAGACATGGAAGTAAAATCACTCCAGCTTCAGTCATTGTGCTCCAATGCAGATGACGCTTCTGTGTGCGCTCACTCAGAAACTGAACTCCAGGTCATCGTCGAATCATTATCAGAAACATATGAGAAAATGGGCCATTCAATAAACACTTGGAAAACTAAGGTCCCCTTCCAACTAGTTCTCACAGCACAACAACCCCATAAGTTAAGATCAATGGCGTGATCCTGGAAAATATGGATTTTCCATACATTTTTCATAAGTTGGGAGACTTCTCTCAATGAAGGCAGACATAAAAAACAAAATTCATCATCGCCTTCAATGTGCCAGCTCAGCCTTCGGCTGACAGAGGTAAAGAGTATTTGAGAACCAGTTTCCCAAACCCGAGACTTAGGTCATGATTTAAGGGAAGCAATGATCCCCATATTCCTATATGTTTCATAGACTTGGACAACCTACAGCAGGTGCCTCAAAGCACTGGATAAGAACCACAGAATTTTTACAATGCAGAAAGAGGCCATTCAGCCCATTGTTTCTGCAACACCTCTTTGAATGAGCAATTCACTAAGTGCCATTCTTCCACCTTCTCTCTGAAAACCCACACATTCTTTTCAGATAACAGTCTAATTCGCTTTTGAATGCATCAATTGAAGTTGTCTCCACGATGCTCAGGCAGTGCATTCCAGAACCTTGCCACTCACTGCCTGAAAATGTTTTTCCTTGTGTTGCTTTTTCTTCTTTTGCCAATTAATTTAAATCTGTCCCCTCTCATTCTCAATCGTTTGACAAGTGCGAACAGTTCACAGAATTGTTACAGTGCGGGAGGAAGCCATTTGGCCCATCGTGTCTGCACGAGCTCTCTGAACGAGCAATTCACTTAGTGCCATTTTGCCGCCTTCTCCCCATAATCCTGCATATTCTTCCTTTTCAGATCACAGTCTAATTCCCTTTTGAATGCTTTGATTGTACCTGCCTCCACCACACTCTCAGACAGTGCATTCCAGACCTTAACCACTTGCTGCGTCAAAACATTTTGCCTCATATCGCTTTTGCTTCTTTTGCCAATTGCTTTAAATCTGTGCCCTCTTGTTCTCGATCATGAGTTTAAACAATGTAAGGGCTGGAATAGACTTGGTGTTAGACAGTTCTTATTTTGCCAGAGAATAGTAAGCCTCTAGAATGCTTTGCTTACTGGTGCTGTCTCTCTGTATGCCTTCAAGAGGGAGCTGGTCTGTTCTTGACTAGGGTGGAGATCACACTATATTCATAGAGGTGCTATTAAAACATGATTATAGCAATCTACTTTCTTTTTCCTTCCCACCTTTTATCTCCTAAAGAATTTAACTCACTGTATAGATATATTATTCTATGGATGCTAGCTAACCTTCAGTACCTCTCCAAAATGTTCATTATTTATATGTGAATACCAGCAATTTATGATGACGTATACTATGAATCAAGTTTTATTTTTACTTCCCCTTGTCCCCAGAGTTCCCTTATCTTACAAAATCTTGAAGGTTCATTCACTTCCCCTGGGACCAACCCAAAGGTATGGCACAATCCTCCAGAAGTCATTTTGATTTCTCCTCAGTTTTCCAGTTATTTTCCAAGGTGTGAAATTTCATGGGGATCCTTCCATTAGCTTTTGGCTAAGTGATCCCCCAATTTTCTTTAAATGACTGTGCACTCTTCAGCTCAAACATGGGCTCATTGCCTTCTTGCTTAGGACTTAAACATCAGGAACACTCCGGTTCCTAACGGCTCTCTATGTCCCCTCAGTTTCTCTACAGCTGCTGGTCCCAAAGCTGATTTCTAGTTCCTGGAAGATGTTTTCTTTCTGCCTGTTCCAAGCTAATTGACTGCTGGCTGCTTGAGCAAACACACACACACAGATAAATTAAACAAACACATCTTCTAACTTCCACAGCCCATCACCATAACAATGTGGGATGCTCCAAACAGAAATGTAAGCTAATTATCTTTTTACCTTCAACACAACTCTTTGATTTCTTTCTCCCTATCTACTCTGTCCAGACCCCTCATGATTTTGAATACCTCAAATCAAATCTCCTCTCAGCCTTCTCCAAGGAAAACAGTCCTAAGTTCTTCAATCTAGCTTCATAACTGAAGTTCCTCCCTGGAACCATTCTCATGAATCTTTTCTGCACTCCCTCCAATGCCTTCATATTCTCCTAAAGTGTGGCGTCCAGAACAGGACACAATACTCCAGCTGAGGCCAAACTATCATCTTGTACCTTCTTGCTTTTGTATTCTATGTGACTATTGATAAAGCCTAGGATACTTTATGCTTAATAAGCTGCTCTATCAACCTGCCCTGCCATCTTCAATGATTTATGCACAAATATACCCAGGTTCCTCTGCTCCTACACCCACTATAGATTGTGCCCTTTATTTTATATTGTCTCTTCCAAAATTAATCACTTCATATTTCTCCACATTGAACTTCATCTGCTACTTTTCCACCAATTGCGCAAACTTGTCTATGGCTTTTTACTGTCCTTCTCAGAGTTCACGAGTTTTGTATCAGTGACAAATTTTTTGAAATTGTGCCCTGCACACCAAGATCTAGGTCATCAATATGTCAGGAAAAGGTCATCATAATGTCAGAAGTGGGGATGTTCATTGATGAATGCACAATGTTCAGCACCATTCGCAACTCCTCAGATACTGAAGCAGTCCATGTCGAAATGCAGCAAGACCTGGGCAATATCCAAACTTCAGCTGACAAATAGCAAGTAACATTTGTGCCAAACGACTGTCAAGCAATGACCATCTCCAACAAAAGAGAATCTAACCATCAACCCTTAACATTCAATGACATTACCATCGCTGAATCCCCCGCTATCAACATCCTGGCGCTACCATTGACCAGAAACTGAACTGGACCAGCCATATAAATACTGCAGCAACAAGAGCAGGTCAGAGGCTAGGAATCGTGCAACAAGTAACTCACCTCCTGACTCCCCAAAGGCTGTCTACCATCTACAAGGCACAAGTCAGAAATACTCTCCAATTGCCTGGATGAGTGCAGCTCCAACAACTCGAGGCTTGGCACCATCCAGGACAAAGCAGCCCGCTTGATTGGCACCCCATCCACAAACATTCACTCCCTCCGCCACCTACGAACAGTGCCAGCAGTGTGTACCATCTACAAGATGAGCTGCAGGAACTCACCAAGGCTCCTTAGATAGCACATTCCAAACCCATATCATCTACTGTTGTGGTCACTTTGACAAATGGACCACAGGAGTCTCAGGTACAGGTCATGATCATTTATTCGAGCAATTGCAAGGAGAGCACCATCTCAATATAGCTTGAGACAGTACTCTGCTAAACTACAAGTACTCACCATATTTATACATTATTAATCACATACAAGAACAGTTTCCAGATTCCGATCTCATCAACATATAGGTTTACATTGAACAGACATTTCTCTAGTAACAAAGGTACCAAAGTATAGGCATCATCTGTCCCTACTTTCACCCCCGGTGGAGGCCTTCCCTCCTATCTCAACTAGGACCATCTGTTCTTTCCCTATCTGCTATAAACAGACCCAATATTGGTTGTTTTTCAACCTAAGGCTCCGATCTGACTCTTAAGATACCTAATCTATCATATTTGCATTTCTCTCTGTTCGGCCTGGCCTTGCTGGTGGTCACAGGCTCTGAGGGTGTGCAAGGTTCAGATTCCTCTCTGTCCAGCCTGGCCTTTAACTATACTTGCAGGCACTGGCTGCTTGGATATTTTAAGTAGTCCATTCCCTTTCAATAAGCTCTTAATGTACCCCTTTATTCCCTCTAACATCTACCAACTAGAAGGATAAGGGCAGCAGACACATGGGAACACCACCACCTGGAAGTACCCCTCCAAGCCACTCACCATCCTGACTTGGGACTATGTCGCCGTTACTTCTTTGTTGCAGGGTCAAAATCCTGGAATTCCCTCCCTAACAGTGCTGTGGGTGTACCTACACCAAAGGGACTGCAGCAGTCCAAGAAGGCAGCCCACCATCACCTTCTCAAGGACAATTAGGGACAGGCAATAAATGCTGGCCTAGCCAGCGACGCTGTCATCCTGCAAATGAAAAAAAAGGCATTGTTCCCAACACTGAACCCTGGGGAACCCCAAAATAAGCCTACTTCCACCATGAAAACATCCATTAACCACTTCTCCATTTCCTGTCACTCAGCCAATTTTGTATCCACGTCGCTACTCTTCCTTTTATTCCATGAGCTATAACTTTGCTCTCTTGTGTGGCACTGTATCAAATGCCTTTTGGAAGTCCAAGTGCACCTCATCAATAGTATTGCCTTCATCAACCCTCTCTGTAGCGTCTTCAAAAGACTCCAGCCAGTTAGTTAAACACGATTTTCACTTAGGAAATCCATGTTGGCTTTCTTTAATTAACCATCATTTGTCCACATGACTATTAATTTTGTCGCAAATTATTGTTTCTAGAAGTTTCCCCATCATTGATGTTAAACTGAATGGCCTCTAGTTGATGGGCTCATCTTTGCATCCTTTTGTGAACAAGGGTGCAATTCTCCTGTCCTCTGGTACCATCACTGAATCTAAGGAAGACTGGAAAATTATGGCCAGTGCCTTCGCAATTTCTATTCTCACTTCCCTCAGTATCCTTGCATGTATCTCATTGGGTGTAATGGCTTGACAGAGTGGACAGATTTAAACAAGAAACAGATAAACTTTATTACAGAGAGCTTTTTAGGTGCTACATGCTCGATCAGGACACTCATCAGGAAGCCCCACCCCTGGATTACCTACACTTGGGGCTCGTTGGTCGGAGCCTCCAAGAACATCATGTGACCCCTGATAGACAGCAGGAAAGGCTATACCTTCAGTTACTACACTTTCTCCCCCTACAGTTTCTATTCACAGAGAACATTTGAATATCCAACAACACATACATATATTCAACTTCAGGTGATTAAAGATTAAGTCTCTGAGGTACTCTCCTTATTCGGTTAGAGCAGTGTAGCTCTACCACTTGAGGTCCCTTCATAGGATCGACATGATCAGAAACTGCAGCACCAGATGCATCATTAGGAAGTGGCAGTTCTCGGTTAGGCAACTCTACAGAGATATCAGGCACATCTATTCTAGGTCATTCTGTCACCTCAGGAACTGATGGTTCAATGTTAATCACAGGCGGAATAGGTGGTTGTTGGAATGTCTCTCTGTCATGAATATGGTCCACATGTTTTTGAATGATTCGGTCTTCGACTTCCACCTGGAAGGATAAGGGACCAGTCCCTGAAACAATGGTTCCAGGACCCAACAATGTCTGTTTCCAAAATTTTGCATGAATATGGTGCCTCCGACACTGTGCGAGCTTTGCTGTGAATATCGTGATTCAATTTTTAATTACTCTGATTCCTCTCCACCTTACCCTCTAAGTTTGGAAACACCAGACTTAACCATGTACATGGGCGGTGTTTCATCAATAATTCAGACAGTGTTGAACCCGTAGTCGAATGTGGCGTTGTATGATAACTGAGAAGAAAGCAGGAAAGTCAAGTTTCTAGAGTACCTCCTGATAACCTCTTCATTCCAGATTTGAAAGTTTGCACTGCTCTCTCAGCTAAACCATTTGATGATGGATGGTAAGGGGCTGTTTAATATGTCTGATTCCATTTAAATTCATGAATTTCTGAAACTCTGTACTGGTAAAGACTGTACTGTTATCAGAAACGATTTCCAGTAGGCCATGTATGCTAAAACAATGATGCAGCTTCTTAATAGTTGCACTGGATATTGCTGATTTCACTTCATATACATGCATCCATTTAGAATGTGCATCTACAATCAACAAAAACATGGTACCTGAGAATGGTCCTACATAATCAATATGTAGTCTAACACTCCCACGGATGCATTGGACCTGAAACAGGCAGCTTCTCATGTTGCTGACAATGGAGACAGTGCTTGACCATGCTTTCAATGTCACTGTCAATGCCTGGCCACAAAACATAGCTTTGTGCAAGCATTTTCATTTTTGATATGCCTGGATGCGCACTGTGAAGCACTGTCAAATGTGGTTCTCTTTCTTGCAAAGGGACAACAGCTCTTGATTCTCACAACAAAATTCCAGGGGGACCCGCTCCCCCCCACCCCCCCCAAAATTGCCCATGTTTAGGGCTCATTGGCTGGATCATGTGACCCCTGATAGACAGCCTAAGAGGCTATACCTTCAGTTACTACATCAGCCCTGATGCCTTATCAATTCTACGTGCAGACAGCCTATACAATACCTCTTTGTCAATTTTAAACCCTTTTAGTGTCTGAATTACCTCCTCTTTCACCATGGCCTGGGTAGCATTTTCTTCCTTGGTAAAGACAGATGTAAAGTATTAATTTAATACCTCAGCTATGCCCTTTTCCTCTTTTTGGTCCCTAATTGGCCCTTCTCCTTTTACCACCCTTTTACTATTTATATGTCTATAGAAAACTTTGGGATTCCCTTTATGTTAGCTGCCAGTCTCTTTTCATACTCCCTCTTTGCTTCACTTATTTGCCTTTTTGCCTCCCCTCTGAGCCTTCCACATCTGTCATAAGCACACTTTTCTTCTTCATCTTAGTCTCTATCTCTTTTGTCATCCATGGAGCTCTGGATTTATTTGCCATATCTTTCCCCCTCGTGGGAATATACCTTGACTGTGCCCGTACTATCTCCCTTTTGAAGGTAGCCCATTGCTCAGCTACTGTTTTTCCTGCCAACCTTTGACTCTAACCTATTCGGCCCAGATCCGTTCTTACTCCACTGAAGTTGTCTTTCATCCAGTTAATTATTTTTACTCTGGATTGTTTTTTGTCCTTTCCATAGCCAACCTAAAGCTTATGATACAATGATCACTGTCCCCTGAATGTTCTCCTACTGACACTTGAGCCACTTTGCACACTTCATTTTCAAGAACCAGATCTAGCAGTGCCTTCTTTCTCACTTTATTAGAAAGATACTGCTGTAGAAAATTTTCCTGAACACATTCTATCTAGGAACTCTTGCCGTTCTCTGCCCTTTACACTACCTCTATCCCAGTCTATATTCAGATAATTAAAGTCCCCCATTATAATTAATTGCACCTCTCTGTAATTTCCTTGCAAATTTGTTCCTCTATATCCTTCCCTTTAGCAATGTAATGTAATGTAATTATGCCTTTTTTGTTCCTTAGTTCCTGCCAAATAGATTCCATCCTTGATCCCTCTCGGACATCCTCTTTCTGCAGCACCGCAATGCTCTCCTTAATCGATGCCACCACCCCTCCCCCTTTTCCTCCTTTCCTATCTTTCCTGAACACCTTGTATCCTTATGTCCAGCTCTTCTTTGAGCCAGGTCTCTGTTATAGCCACAACACTGTATTTCCACATGGCAATCTATGCCTGTAACTCAGCAATCTCATTTGCTACACTCCACGCATTCACATCCATTCAAAATAACCCTGATTTAGACTTAATTACTTTCTCCAACCTCACCTATTAACTTACTATTCCTTATTCTAGTGCTATCTATCTCTCCCTGTATTCTGTGCACCTTGTTATTCCTCTCAGATTTTATCACCTGGTTTCCCCTCCCCTGTCAAATTAGTTTAAACCCTCCCCAACAGCACTAGCAAAATGCCCCACAAGGAACTCTGTCGCAGCTCTATTTTGGTGTAATCCGTCTGGTCTGTTCGGTCTCATCTCCCCCACAGCCGGTCACAATGTGCCAAGAACCTAAAGCCCTCCCTCATGCACCATTGTTCCAGCCATGCATTCATCTATTTTATCCATCTATTTCTATACTCACTTGCACTTGGTACTGGGAGTAATCCGGAGATCACTAGAGGTCCTGCTTTCCTACCTTGCTCCCTAAATTCTGACCGCAGGACCACCTCTGTCTTTCTGTTTATGTCATTCATACCAATGTGGACCATGACTGCTGGCTGATCAACTCCCCTCTCAGGGTGCTCTCCAGCCGCTCAGTGACATCTGGCACCAGGGAAGCGAAACACCATCCTAGATTCACATCTGCGGCCATGAAAATGCCCATCTATTCCCCTAACTATTGAATCACTTATCACTATTGTTCTTCCAGTCTTCATTGTACCTCCCTGTAGAGCTGAGCCCTTCCCAACCCTCAGCCCTCACCCACCCCACTGTGTTGCCATATAGACTTGGCTCTGGCTGCACTCCCCAGATGAACCTTTACTCTCATCAGTATTCAGAACTGACTGAATACTGTTTGGAGAGTGTTCTCTCTGCACTACCTCCTTGTTCCTTTTAGACTGCCCAATGGTCACCCATTCCCTCGCTCCCTGCATACTCTTCAGCTTTGGGGTGGCTGCCTCTATAAACATGCTATCCACAAAGCTCTCAACCTCACATTGCACCAAGGTATTGCCAGCTGCTGCTCAAGTTCCAAAAAGCGGAGCTCAAGCTGTTGCAACTGATGAAAATTCCTGCACAAATGATTATCCAGGACACAGAGAGCGTCCTGGAGTTCTGACATAGCTCAGGATGTGCACTCTAGAGGTAAGAACAGCCCTGCCATTTCTCTATTTATCAGTTCACCTTGCTACTGCTAATAAACCTTATCAATATTAAGAGGCTTCGCCAATACTAATAAACTTTACCAACACTGATAAATCCTAATACTTAACATTAGTTAAGTTGGGACATGCTTGGGGGGTGAGGAGGGGGGCAGGTTGGGCCCAGGGAGGGGTGGGGTGATCAAGTCGGGTCAGGTCTGGGACAGGGAGGTGGTCGGGTTGGGCCGGGCCTGGGGTAGGGGGGAGGAGTTGGATTGGCCTAGAAGGCAGGGGTGGGGCAGACCTGGGTGAGTGGGGCCAAGTCAGGCCTGGGTTAGGGGTGCTGGGTTGGGTTGGGCCTTGCTGGCAGGGGGTTTAGGGGTTGGATCGGTTCAGGCCTGGGGGGAGGTGGGGTCGGGTCGGATGAGGTCGGGGGGGCAGTCGGGTCAGGCCTGGGGGTGAGAGGGGGTTATTGGAGTGGGTGGGTGGGTAGTGGAGGGTCGAAGGGGTAGTGGAGGGTGGGGGTAGTTCCATGGGTGTCAGGAGAATCAATGTTATAGTTATCCAGAAGCTAGAAGTGGTTTTAATTCACCTAACTTTTTCTGGGTAGCTATTGCTGTATGACAGTTGGAACCATCCGAAGTTTGGATTTAAAATCACATTTTCAGGTGGTTCCCAATGCAGGATAGTTGCCCAAAGGAAGGTTCAAATTCCCGGGCATTTCACATGCAATCCTTACTTGTGAACTTCTGATGGGTGGGGACCCCAGCGCATCTTTGGGGTGCCCTCCCAATACACTGCCCTGGAGCTCGGATGTTATGGCCCAATATCTTAATCATATTTAATCTGCTGGTTGTTTACACTCAGTCCCTAAGCAACAAATACTCACTATTTGTCACGGAAAATGGAATGAACACTCAGACCCAGGAGGTTTGTCTTGGAAGTCTTTATTGAATCATGATATCGTGGAGAGTCCAGCAGCATATGATGGAGCTAGCCGGCACTCTGAGAAGCATCAGAGCACACACATAGTTATAGCAAAAGTGTACGTGACAGAGGTCATGCAACTTACAAAGTTGCTTGACCCTTAGTAATTAATAACATTGAAATTTTATCTTTGGCATGCATACAATTGTTCTGTCTTAGTTTATAATTACGCAAAAACCTTGAGTAGCCCATCTGGCAATTAGTCATCTGGAAAGACAACAGATAGCGTGACTAAGCCCTGTCTCATGTGCTGACAACAGACATACTAGCTTGGTTTCAAGGGCGCTTGGTAGTTTGTTCATTATACTTGTTTTCATTCCTCCACAATAGCTGACAGCGCAGGTTTGTCTATTACTTGACGTACTGGTGCAAGGACACTTCATTGTAGTATTCCACTATAGTTTAACCACTTAACCCGTTGTTATCCTGTATATGTATTTTGTTCTCCCACACTAATCAACTTACAACTTCCCTGTGATATCACACCTCAATTTTTGTTTTCAAGTGTGGCTCTGAATGCATAGACAGTGTAATAGAGATAGACCAACTCTCATTGAACTCTTGCTGCTTTTATGGCTCCAATGTTCTCCAAAATCTCTGCCCTTTTAAGGCCCCAGTGGTGCCTTCGCAAAATCCTCCAAACCAGTAGCAAGAAATGTAGTCCATCAACAGCATTGTCTCCCAAGCCAACATGCCCAGCATCAAGGCATTAATCACTCAAAACCAGCTCTGCTGGGCAGGATATGTCGTTCATATGTCTGACACCAGACTGCCAAAGAACTTCCCTACTCGGAACTCAGTCATGGCAGGAGGGTAATGGAAACGCTCTAGGGATGACCTCAAACATCCCCATCGACTTATGGGAGTCCTTGCCTTGTAACTGACCAAAATGGAGACGGTTCATTGGGAAAGGCACTGAACACTTTGATAGACTTCATCGGGAACACATAGAGGTGAAGTCAAAGTGTTAAAGAGAGCATACAAAGCTTCCAACAACTCATCTAACTGACCCTCCAAGCACCATTTGCCTTAAGTGTGTCAGAGTCTGCAGACTGCACATTGGACTTATCAGCCATCTCAGAACCCATCATGACATGGAAGCAAGTGAATCTCAGCCCTGAGTGACTGCCTCAGAAGAAGTCCAGGGTGCCTAGGAAAGTTAGCATCTTGACATGGAAGTGAATTGCAGAGACAGTGACTGCCAATAGCAACTCTCCATGAATCAGGGAGCAATGTCAGAAAAACTTAATGGCTTAACATGTTCTGCCATGGTTTGTACAGTTGTCAATGGATTTTTAAAATTCATTTTAACATAAGATTTAAAAGTTTACAAGGTCATAAAATGTGGTTGATTGTTCAATCAAGTGGTTGTAAAATTCAGTTGTCTCGGAGATAGTCCTCATTAAGTATTTATCTCTTTTTCCTTATCAGTTTGGAAATGAAGAGGTGCAAGTCTGCCTACCAAAATGAAAGTCTATAGTGCCACAACTCACTGGGGATAGTGCGCAGTAATACCAACCCCCACTGTTCTCCGAGCCATGACAAATGTGAAAGTTTGACTTTTGGGATCCCTTGTAAAATCATCAGCGACATCTCTTCCTCTTGCAGGAAAGCTTTAGCAGTTTCTAGTACCGTCTTAGTTTTGATAGTACAAAGCTGGTGTTTCCTTTTAGCTTTTATTACTTACTAAACCTACACCCAAATTGTTGCGGTTTTTTGTTCCAAAATATCCCAGACCCGAGCTCTGAAACTGTGTCACAACTCACTGGGGATAGTGCGCTGTAATATCAAGCCCCACTGTTCCCCGAGCCGAGACAAATGTGAAAAAGTTTGATCAAACCACCAGATTGCCCCAATCCTACCTAACTGTTTAATTTAGGTTAACAGAATACAAGCATCAAGTTTGTAAACTTAATAAGTAAATAACTGTTTATTGAACAAACTGTCATTAACCAGTGGCAAAAGAAAGAAATATGAACTGCTAATTTCTAACATTGTAACTTAAGCTTTACACCCTTTTAAATTCCTATACACACACATACCAGACACATAAGATGCACAAAAACATGGATTTTAAGGGTGGGGTGCAACAGTTCAATAGTACCAATTCCGGAGTACAGGATTCGATGGCTTGATTTTGATCAATGTCTTCCAAATTCCTTTCAGTTCTGATGAAGAGTCATACGGACTCGAAACGATAACTCTTCCTCTCCGCAGATGCTGTCAGACCTGCTGAGTTTTTCCAGCTATTTTTGTTTTTGTTTCAGATTTCCAGCATTTGCAGTATTTTGCTTTTATCCTTTCAGTTCTTGTTGATAACACAAGGTGGTCTTCCAGCACCTTCAGTATTTAGTTCACTGGTTCAGCATTTGCCTTTCAATATCTCGAACAGTGATTTTCCCCTTTGCCTCTTGACAAGGGTTTTCAGAGAGGGAGCAGGTTATAGAGATATGAGGAGAACAGAAAACAGCTAGCTATTATTGTGGAATTACTGGAATCTTCCACACACAGGAGAAAGAGGTTTTAGGTCTTGTTCCTTTCAGGCTAGGAGCTATTCTTCTGCACAGACACAAAACCCTGCTCAACCAGTCTGGAGCCAATTAAAATACTGTTGTCAGCCAGCTCCCTTGATCCAGGACTCCTTTCAGGCACCATCCTGTCTTTCATGGCACACTCTGTTCCAGGACTGAAACATTGTATATATCTCCCATCCTGTTCTAGTGGACATATCTTTCAACTGCAGCCATTGTAATTTTAATTCAGAGTCCAACAGAAAATAAAAAGATATGTTCTTTACAATAGAGCAATAAATAGTCATGCCCACTCTGCTCTACACATGTGAGACTTGGGCTGTTTTCCAGCAACATGCCAAGAAGTTCCAACACTTTCACTTGAGCTGCCTTTGGAAGCTTTTGAAGATCAGGTGACAAGACAAAATACCAGATGCTGAGGTGCTTAACCAAGCTGACATGCTAAGCATCCACACCATATCAATTGCTCAAATGATCCAAGCCGATTGGCGAAGCTGAAACCAAGACATGGGGCTTTTCTTTATTCAGAAATTTTATTGACATGTTCTGTCTTACAGCTCTCCTCCCACTCAACCTAGTGTCTTAGCTATCCTCTATTTAAATGCACTCAAAGACAATTAATACCCATCACCTGTTTTTCTTAACTCTAACAATGTAATTGACAAACCTTAACAATGAAATTAACAAGATATTAACATTGAGACAGTCACAACTGAGTTGCCAATTCTAAAGATTATATTAAAAAAAACAACTGAGTTGTGCTGGTTATGTAGCAAGAATACCTAACACCTGCTTACTAAAGCCAATCTCCTATGGAGACCTTGAGTCTGGGGTGCACTCTCTTGGCGGTCGAAGGAAGTGCTACAAGAACACTTTGAAGGCTTCACTTAGGAGTTTTGATATTGATTTTGAGTCCTGGGAGAAGCTCATTCAGGATCACTGCGCCTGGCGCAACCAAATAAAAAATGGTGCAGTCTCTTTTGAAAGCAAGCACATATCAGAGACAGAAAGAAAACACAAGGAGAGGAAATCCTGAGCTGGCAACTCCTTCAAAACTCAATTGTCTAAAGTATCCTGTCCTATTCGCAGCAGAACCTTCCAGGTGCAGATGGGATTTAGCAGTCAACTACGTACCCACCAAAACCCGACCAAACATCCGAGATGCTGAACATGGTCACCTTCGCCTCCAAGGGTAAACAAGAAGGACAGCTACACCCCTACAGAGTGGAGCTGTGACTTTGCTGGAATTTACATTCAGAAACAAGCACTGAAACTGATCCTAGGTAGCATGTACCAAAGCTATTCTATGTGTTCTCTTGCTAGAGGCAGAAAAACGTCTGTCTGGACTTTGCTAGAAAACTCTTGAATCCATCTCCCATTCCCACTATCTCTTGTCACACAAAAGTGTGACGGAATTAAAGAGAAAAGATACCATTCTACGAATAAGATATAGAATAAATGAACTACGAGTCAACTTAATTCCCGACTTCATATGATCTATTGACTTTAATGCAAAATGCAAAGTGCAGTAAACCTTTCATTCCTATTCTGTAAATTAAGGAGACCTGCATTTTGCAACATATTGTAATTGTAATTATTTGTACACTGAAATTATCATCATTGTGAAATTCTTCTATTATTTTTATTTTAACACCTGCCAATGCTACGTTATGAATGATGATTACTTGTTTTATTTGTGTCATCATCACAATTCAGTACTTGCCACCATGATGATTTTTAAATAAATCAGTTATCTATCTATCCATATGTAACCCTATCTCCAATGGTCGCAAAACGTCTATCGCAGGACAAGGTAGTAAAATATTTATTTTTTCATGGAAAAGTTAACCCATAATCCCTGGGAGCACTCTTTCACCAGAGATGGTGTTGCCTTTCTGAAGGATGTCACCAAACATGGAGAGATGGCCATGCAGCTGCTGGGATTAGTAACCCTTTAGTGATTTAATTCCTCTGGATATTGGAATAAGGAAAGGTGAGTTTGCTTCGCTGAATGTTTAAATCATGTATGAGCATACAAGCTTCTGTAATGTGAACATGCATTACAATTGCAAATATTTCCTTCTGACAGGTGCACAATTGTTTTTGGACACACTGGCTGGTGATGTTGGAGAGTCGGCAGCAGCAGCCAAAAATGTCGAAAGGGGGCCTGGTGAAGGTACCACACTGCAGCTCACAGAGGAAAGTGAGACGGTAACTGAGCCAGAGGAGCAAAGGGAGTGGCATTGAGATGAACAGAAGGGTGCAGACCCTGTTGGGAGGGCAGGCAAAGTGGTGCTGTTTTCCATACTTTCATGTTGCACCTTCAGGTTGCTGATGCAAGGGTTCCTGTGGCAATACTTAGATCAGAACCTGTCCATCTCCTGATCCCTCTTGTTCTGAGCAAGGCACAGATAAATGCCTTATGGGCAGCCCTGAAGCGATGCCATGGGGTCATTGGCAGGAGGTGTGTCACACCAGTCTGAATTATCAAGTGGTGGAGGATCTGCAACACTTCAAGTACTTGCTCTACAGTCTTCAGTGACATGTCAACAATATCAGGCAGATATTGAGCCTTCAGAAGAAGCGGTATTCTTTGCAGGAGAGAGGATGTACTGGTGGGTCAACATGACAGGCAGCTCGACTCTCCGGGCTTGATCAGACAGGAAGTGACAGAGTTGAAGGCAAGTCTTGTCAGGAGGTGGTCCCTTCTATTCAACACCTTACCGATGCATTGATTGCTACAATGCAGACCCATTTCAGCCAGAATGCTACAAGTTTACCTTAGACAGACACAAGTACAAAGACAAGTTGTTTGCAGCTGGTAGAACCCCAACACAACCGCTTCTGGTGGCTACAAGTCAGAAACCATGCAGGCCCATGAGCCTGGAGCTAGACCTCTAATTTCATTTAAGTAGGTATTTAGGTCGTTAATGACCCAATTGACTGCCATAATATGTTGCATATGCAATAATAAACCTACATAGTCAGATTCACACCATGTGTGGTGTAAAGGGGAAGCTTGTACGGCGGGTTTAAAAGCTTCAGCTGAGACCTGAGTCTCAGCTTAGTGGTTTGTAGATCTGTAGCTGCTATGAGTGCATATTTGAATGAGTAGAGTATCCATTTCAAAATCATATGAATTAGAGGCCTTTTCTCGGCTGCTGAGTGCTCTATTTTGTTCCAGGCTATCAACCAGGGCTATAAAGTACCTGAGAAATATGGGCATTATGGTCTTGGTGGAAGATACAACATCCAATGAGGAGATGAAGAGGAGGAGAGTGAGAGGAAGGAGGGCAGAGCAGGAGGTCCAGGGTGCACCGGTGGTGCATGAAGGGGCCAGGGCTGTGCCAGACCCTGAGGGTCATGAAGGCATCAGATATCCAGATATCCACAGTGGAGGCACAGATGGTCTTATGCAGCCCCTCAGGTTTACAGGCAGAGACTGAGTTATCTGTAAATGTCAAATTGTCAAAACCCAATTCAAGAGAAGGCTCAGTCTATCAAGAGCCACAGTCACATCACTCTGTGACATGCAGGGGAGATCTCCTCCAATTGGGTTGGGGGCACCCGATGCCTGTAGCTCTTAAGGTTACTGCAGCACTCAAATTCTTTGCAACAGGCTCCTTTCAAGCAGTCTGTGAAGACCTCAGTGGCATCACACAACCTGCTGCACACCACTGCATCAAGGTCTTCACTGATGCAATGTGCTGAAGGGCAATAAATTACATATCATTCATGCTAGATGACGGGTCAATTGGATAAAGCCCGCAGTTTTGCGGTGATTGAAGGTTTCCCCAGGGTGCAGGCAGCCATTGATTGTACTCACATCTTCATAAAGGTTCCTGCTGGACAGCCCTGCAACTTCATCAACAGGAAGGGCTTCCATTCATTGAATGTTCAGCTTGTCTGTGATCATGGGGAGGCAGTATCCCCAGAGACCCATGGCAATGCTCTGGGGACCTGGCTTCGAATCCTACCATGGCAGATAGTGAAATTTGAATTCAATAAATATCTGGACTTAAAAGTCTAATGATGACCATGAAACCATTGTCGATTGTTCATTAATGTCCTTTAGGAAAAGAAATCTGCCGTCCTTACCTGGCCTGGCTTACATATGACTACAAACCCACATCAATGTGGCTGCCTCTTAAATGTCCTCTGATATGGCCAAGCAAGCCACTCAATTGCATCAAACTGCTAAAAACAAGTCAATAAGGAATGAAACCAGACGGACCACCCAGCATCAACATAGGCACCAGATATAACAGGGGCAAACTCAGCCTTGTTGACCCTGCATGTCCTCCTTACTAACATCTGGGGGCTTGTGCCAAAATTGGGAGAGCTGTCTCACAGACTAGTCAAGCAACAGCCTGATAGAGACCTGAATTTTTCCCTTGGCGCGTGCAATCGGCAGGCCTAGGAGTGGTCGGGAAACAGGCCCCCAACCGCGATCGGCCCATGACCGCTGTTTCACACTGGCTGGCCAATTAAGGCCCACCCAGTGTGAAACGTGTCTACCCAATGGTTGGGAAGGGCCAGGCACCTGTCGGGCACCAAGTCCAATGGTGAACTGGCAGGCAGTTTAAAATTGGCAGAGGCAGCTCCCTGGGCCAGGGGAGAACCATTCTGCTGTCTGGAGACTGCAGCAATGACCTCAATAATGGCTAGAGACATCAGGCAGGAGGGAAGATCGGGTGGGCACGCGGTCCCCCCCATTTTTCGGACAAGTGCCTCGCGGTCCTCATGGAAGAGATGGGTGTCAGGCAGGACATCCTCGTTCCCAGGGGTGGCAGGAGAAGACCATCGCATCAGACCAAAAAAGCTTGGGAGGAGGTGAGAGCCGATGTCAGCAGCCACGACATCGTGAAGCGCACATGGGTGCAGTGCCACAAAAGGTTCAATGACCTGCTGCGTTTGGAAAGGGTGAGTACCACGTTGGCATGGATCAGTGTGGAGAAGTGTTAAGGGCTGGCCATCCCGTTGTGGAGCTCAGGGGTGTTAGCGTCTGAGTGCTAACTGGTAATGATGCTAGAGCTGGCTAAAGGACTGAACCCTGGCTACTTGACCTGAGTGTCTTGTGGGGCTCAGGGGCCATGAGGCAGGTATGGGGTTCCAGGGGGTGGCGTTCGAGAAGCCTCAGCCCCGGCAATTGTCCAACAAGGTTCTTGTAAGCTGTGTGGACGGGAGCGGGCACTGCAGGGAGGATGAGTGAACTGACCACAGCATTGTGGTACAGGGAGCCAGGCAAGTGCGGGTAGGAAATAGGAACGTAGTAGTAGTGGGGGACAGTATAATTAGTGGGACAGATACTGTTCTCTGCAGCTGTGAGTGTGAGTCCCAAAGGTTGTGTTTCCTGCCCAGTGCCAGGTTTAAGGACATTTCCTCAGGGCTGGAGAGAAACTTGCAGTGGGAGGGGAGGGATCCAGTTGGCATCATCCATGTTGGTACCAACGACATTGATAGGACTAGAAAGGAGGTTCTGCTCAAAGAATCTGCACAGTTAAGAGCTAAATTAAAAATCAGAACTTCCAAGGTAATAATCTCAGGGTTACTACCTGAGCCATGGGTAAACTGGCATAGGCTAAATAAAGTCAAGGTGTTAAATGCATGGCTCAAAGGTTGCTGTGAGAGGAATGGATTTCAGTTCGTGGGCACTGGCACAGTATTGGGGTACAAGGGAGCTGTTCCAGTGGGACGGGCTTCACTTGAACCGTACTGGGACCAGTGTCCTGGCGAATCGAATAACTAGGGCTGTAGAGAGGGCTTTAAACTACATAGTGAGGGATAGGGTTCTGGAGAGGGGATATGTAGGCTTACAAAGAAAAAGGATATGGCAGCTTTGCAGGGTAGCTATTTAGGTAATGATACCCAGAGTTTGACAGGAAAGGACAGAGTGTACAAACATAAAAAAACAGCAGCAAATAGGGTCAAATGGGGAAAAAAATGGTCAAAAAGCAAAAATTATGGCACTTTACTTAAATGCATGTAGTATTCGGAACAGAATAAATGAATTAACGGCACAAATAGAGGTTAATGGGTATGATCTTATAGCCATTATGGTTACAAGGAGATAAAAGCTGGGAACTAAATATTCAGGGGTATGTGACTTTTCTAAAGGACAGGCAAGAAGGAAAGGATGGTGGAGTAGCTTTGTTAGTGTGGGATGGAATAAGTATGATAGCAAGAAATGATTTTGGATCAGAAGATGTAAAATCCATATGGGTGGAGGTAAAAAATAACAAGGGGAAGAAGACACTGGTGGGAGTAGTCTATAGGGCCTCTTACAGTAGGAGATAATGAAGGCATATAAAAAAGGCAGTACATTAATCATGGGTCACTTTAATCTTCATGTAGATTGGGAAAATTAAATTGGCAGGGGTATCCATGAGCAAAAATTCATAGAGTGGGGTGTATTCGGGACAGTTTCTTAGAACAATATGTTGTGGATCCAACCAGGGATCAGGCTATTTTGGATCTGATAATGTGTAATAAGGCAGGTTTAATAAATGATCTCAGAATAAAAGATCGTTAGGAAACAGTGACCATAACATGGTAGAATTTAGCATTCAGTTTGAGAGTGAGGAGCTTGGATTGGAAACAACTGTGCTAAACTTAAATAAGGGTAATTACAAAGAAATGAGGGCAGAGTTGGCTGAAGCGGACTGGGAAATGAGTTTAGCAGGAAAGATAGTTGATGAACAATGGCAGGCGTTTAAGAAAATAGTTCATGACTCAGAACAAAGGTATATCCCAGTGAGAAAGAAGGATTCAAGGAAGGGGATGGTTAACCAAGAAAGTTAAGGATAGTATCAAATTGAAAGAAATAACATATAATTTAGCAAAGATTACTGGTAAGCCAGGGGGTTGGGAAAGTTTTAAAAACCAACAAAAGACCAAAAAAATAAAAGAGGGAGAACATAAACTTTGAGGGTAAACTAGTAAGTAATATAAAAATGGACAGTAAGACCTTCTTTAAATATATAAAAATGAAGAGAGAGGCCAAAGTAAACATAGGCCCCTTACAGAATGAGGCTGAGGAAATAATAATGGGGAACCAGGGAATGGCAGAGGAGTTGAATAAATACTTTGCATCAGTCTTCATGGTAGAAGACACTAATAGCATTCAAAAATACTAAATAATCAAGGGGCAAAAGGTGGGGGAGGTGAGGAAATAAATACAATAACTATCACTAGAGAAAAAGTAAGAGGGAAACTAATGGGGCTAAAGGCCAATAAGTCCCCTGGACCTGATGGGTTGCATCCTAGGATTTTAAAGGGAGTAGCTACAGAGATAGTGGATGCACTGGTAGCAATCTTCCAAGAATCCTTAGATTCTGGGAAAGTCTCAGAGAATTGGAAAACTGTCAATGTTACACCCTTATTCAAAAAGGGAGGTAGACAAAAAACTGGTAACTATAGGCTAGTTAGCTTAACATCTGTCATTGGGAAAATGTTGGAGTCTATCTTAAAGGATGTAATAGCAAAGCATTTAGAAATGCATAATCTAATCAAGCAGAGTCAGCATGGCTTCATGAAGGGGAAATCATGCCTTACAAATTTATTAAAATTCTTTGAGGAGGTAACAAGCAGGATAGATAAAATGTAACAAGTAGATGTAATATATTTGGATTTCCAAAAAATGTTCTATAAGGCTACTTAATAGGACAAGAGCCCATGGTGTTCGGAGTAGCATAATGCATAGATAGAGGATTGGATAAATAATAGAAGACAGAGAATGTGATAAGGGGGGCATTTTCAGGATGACAACCTGTAACTAGTGGAATGCCACAGGGATCAGTGCTGGGTCCACAATTATTTACAATATGTGTTAATGACTTGGATCAGGGAAGTGAATGTACCATCGCCAAGTTTGCAGATGACACAAAAATAGGTGGGAAGGCAAGTGATGAGGATGATACAAAGAATCTACAGAGGGATATAGACAGGTTAAGTGAGTGGGCAAAAAACTTGGCAGATGGAATATAATGTCGGAAAATGTGAGGTTATGCACTTTGGCAGGAAGAATAGAGGAACTGAATATTATTTAAATGGAGAAAGACTGTAGAAAGTTGCAGCACAGAGGGATTTGGAGGTCCTCAAGCATGAATCACAAAAATAAAGCATACAAGTTCAGCAAGTAATAGGGAAGCCAAATGGAATATTGGCCTCTATTTCAAAGGCAATGGAGTGTCAAAATAGGGAAGTCTTGCCAAAACTATACAAGGCATTAGTTAGACCACATCTAGAATGCTATGAACAGTCTTGGTTCCCAGATCTAAGGAGCGATACAGTGGCATTGGACAGGTCCAGAGAAGGTTCACTAGGTTGATCCCGGGCATGGAGGGATTTTCTTATGAGGAGAGGTTGAGTAGGTTGGGCCTGTACTCAATGGAATTCAAAAGAATGAGAGGCGACCTTATTGAAACATATAAGACTCTTAGGGGGCTTGACAGGGTGGATGCTGAGAGGTTGTTTCCCCTTGTAGGAGAGCCTAGGACCAAACGGCATAATCTCAGAGTGCAGGATCGCCCATTTAAGACAGAGATGAGGAGGAATTTTTTCTTTCAGAGGCTGGTGAATCTGTGGAATTCTTTGCCTCAGAGGGCGTGGAGGCTGCGTCGTTAAGTATATTCAAGGCTGAGATAGACAGATTTTTAGTCAGTAAGGGAATCAAGGTTTATGGGGAAAAGGCAGGAAAGTGGAGTTGAGGATTATCAGATCTGTTATGATCTCACTGAATGGCACAGCAGACTCAATGGGCCAAAATGCCTACTTCTGCTCCTACATCTTATGGTCTTATGGACTCGGATGTGCCTGCAAGGTGTTCCTCAGGTGGGGTTGGCCAGACTGCAATGGTGCTGCAGGTAGAGAGTGGACTAATCAATGCTCCTCTGTCCTTTCAGGAGACGAGAGGCCATAACAACATAGAGAGGCCAAGGACAGGTGGAGGCCCCCAAACCTCCTAATATTGGCAAGATTTGAACTGGACACTTTGGAGCTGGAGAGCCGCCACCCATCCCATTCAGCCCTGTGGAGAAGCAGGGGTCTCTGACAAAGGTAAGAGTGCAGTGCACAGAGGTGAGAGTTTCAGATTGTGCAAACATTCTTGTGTAGTCTCTTCATTGGTGGGAGCCTCAAAACTGGAGTCCCCATTGATCATTGCAAGATGAAGGCACCATGATGCAGATCTCTATTGTCTCACCAGTGTGCCTGGCATGCACAGTGACAGTGTGATAACGTAAACTAATGACATGTTACTGTTCTCCCTTAGATTCGCCAGCACCCCAATTTGCAGGACCCCAAAGAGCCACCCCGACGCCAGGGGACTGCCGAGCTTCAGATGCACCTGCGTCACACCCGCTCTCTGAACGAGGCACCAGCGCAGGTACCAACACCTCGGTGGGCATTAGGTCGGCAGCTAGAATGTCGGTGCACAGCGGTGACGGCACATCACACTCGCTTGAGGAACAGGAGGAGGCAGAGATTGCCCAGGGCACTGGCAGTCGGAGGACTGCTGGAGAACAGGACGATGCTGAGTCGAAGGCAGATAATGAGCCTCGGGAGTCATCCATTAAGCAGCAGATGCTGGATGTCCAGCGGGATGTGTGGGAGGAACTGGCGGAGATTAATGGGGGTATGCGCGCCATGGGCTCTGTTGTGGAGGAGTTCATGCAGAGCATAAGTACTGCGTTGACCCTCATGGCCGGGCACACTGCCTCCTCCATTGAGAGAGTGGCGACTCTCATGCAGAGGCAGGTCCAGGGACAGATTCAGGGGTTCCTGGGGTTGTGCTCGGACCTGCAAGCCCTCACACAGGCAATGACCTGAAACTTACAGAATACTGAAAGGCCTGGATAGAGTGGACGTGGGGAAGATGTTTCCATTAGTAGGAGAGACTAGGACCCGAGGGCACAGCCTCAGAGTAAAGGGAAGACCTTTTAGAACAAAGATGAGGAGAAACTTCTTTAGCCAGAGAGTGGTGAATCTATGGAATTCATTGCCACAGAAGGCTGTGGAGGCCAGGTCATTGAGTGTACTTAAGGCTGAGATATATAGGTTCTTGATTGGTAAGGGGATCAAAGGTTACGGGGAGAAGGCGGGAGAATGGGGTTGAGAAACTTATCAGCCATGATTGAATGGCAGAGCAGACTCGATGGGCCAAATGGCCTAACTTCTGCTCCTATGTCTTATGGTCCTATGGACCTCATGTGGTTAATGCCAGTGTGGGAGGTGAATGAGACACCCAATATCCCAGCTAGGTGACCGTCTATCAATGGTGAGCAGGGACGTCCAGAGCGACCTCACGTTGGCACACGACCTGCTTGTCGCCTCTGCGGGCTCTGGGTGACGACAGCAGCTCCTCTGCCCCTCTGCCAGTGACCGTGGCATCTGATGAGGCTGCAATGACTGGGGAGATGCACTGGCCGCTCCCTCCCGGATGGGGCCAGCATAAGCTCCACTGGCCAGAGGACGCCGGCCAAGGTCATCAAGGCCAACAAGACAGCAGAGCCATATGGACTCGAAATGTTAACTCTATCTTTCTCTGCACAGATGCTGTTAGACCTGCTGAGTTTTCCCAGCATTTTTTGTTTTTGTAGCAGAGTCAGCAGGCTGCCTCCAATGCCGCTGCCAGCGAGGGGCGGGGGAGACAGGGGGGAGGGGTCACCAAGATGCAGCACTCGTAAACATAAGTTTAAGGCACTGTGAGCACAAGAGGGACTGTTCATGGGTGATCCTCTGTTCTGCCATGCTTTGTTTATATGTTTACTGGTGTGGGCATTAACACCAGACATGCTAATATTCTTTTGTTTTGTATCAAAATTATATAAATTTTGCTTTTGTATTAATGGCCTGAGTATGTTTCGCCTTTATTTTTGGTGCAGGGTATGCCAATATGGAATGCTGGACGTGAGTAGCTCTGAATTTTATTGCACAGGCACTGAATGGGCTTTGGGTTCAAATGAAAGTGTCATTTCAGACATCCGGGATGGAGGCGGCAGCCCCGACAGGAGGTGGAAGCAGATCTTTGGCAGCCTAGCTGAAGAAGTGCTGGATCAAGGCATCCTTAGTGACCCTGCCTCCCTGAAGGATACAGAGGTCTGCCTCCATGCCCTCAGTGTTCTCCTCACCATGCTCCTCTTCTGACTCACTACGATTCATCCTCTGTGGCCTGTGGAGCTGCCTCAAGATCCTCTTCCTCCAGTGGATCCCCCCTTGCCAGTGCCAGATTGTGGAGAGCGCAGCATGCACCATTATCAGTGACACCCACTCTGGGGAGTTATTGTAGTGCTCCCCCTGAACTGTCCAGGCATTGGAAGCACTTCTTCAAAAGACCTATGGTCCTCTCTATCACCACCCTTGTGGAGGCATGACTCCTATTACAATACTGCTCTGCCTCTGTTCTTGGGTGGAAGAGAGATATTGCAAGCAATCTTCTCAACAGATAGCCCTTGTCTCTCAACAGATAGCCCTTGTCACCCAGCAGCCATCCATCCAGTTGAGCTGGAGACTGAATAGCTTTGGCACCTGGGAGTGTCCGAGGATATAAGTGTCATGGCAGCTGCCAGGGTACCTTGCACAGATTTGCAGAATCTGCGTCTTGTAGTCACCAACTACTTGGACATACACCAGGTGGAATCCCTTCCTGTTGACAAAGGCACCCGACTGACCCGCTGGTGCCTTGATGGCCACATGTGTGCAGTCGAATGCACCTGGATGCAGGGGAACCCAGCAATCACTGCAAAGCCTCTGGCTCGCTCAGCTTGACTCACCTCGTCCGTTCGGAAATGAATAAATGTCACTACCCTCCTGAACAGAGCTTCTGTCACCAGCTTGACGCAACTGTGGACAGCTGACTGGGAGACTCCACAAAGATCCCCCACCGAACCCTGGAAAGAGCCAGAGGCATAGAAGTTGAGGGCCACTGTGACCTTCAGAGCCACTGGCAAGGGGTGTCCGCTCACAGTTGGAGCTGATCTCAGGTCCAATCATCTGACAAATGGAAGCCACAATCTCCCTTGAGAGGTGGAGGCTCCTTCGGCATTGCGCCTCAAACATATTGAGGTAGCTGCATCGCTGCCTGTAAACCCTGGCAGCAGGATAGTGGAATATTTTGCAGCCCCTTCCGCCCTGGACTACCTGCTGGCCCTGGGCCCCTTGTGTCTCACCTCTCCTCCCACAGGTCGCTCCCCTGGAGGCTGCATTGGGACACCTGGCCTCCTCTCCATTCTGCCCCTCTATTCCTCCTCAGGGAATCATAATTTACAGACAATGTTCCAGACATCACCACTGCTATCCCTGGGTATGTCCTGTTCCGCTGGCAGGACAGACCCAGCTGAGGCTGCACAGTGGTATATAGATGGGAGGGAGTAGCCTGGGAGTCCTGAACATCAACTCCAAACCCCATGAAGTCTCATGGCAAGGAAACTTCCTGCTGATTACCAGGTACCACACCATGCGCCGCACCCCACCCCCCCCCCGCCCCCCGCCCACCCCTCAGCTGATGAATCAGTGCTCCTCCATGTTGGACATTACTTGGAGAAAGCACTGAGGGTGGCAAGGGCGCGGAATGTACTCTGGGTGGGGGACTTCAATGTCACCAAGAGCGGCTCAGTTGCACCACTACTGACCGAGTTGGCCGAGTCCTAAAGGACACAACAGCTAGACTGGGTCAGTGGCAGGTAGTGTGGGAACCAACAAGAGGGAAAAACCTATTTGACCTAATCCTCACCAACCTGCCTTCCGCAGATGCATCTGTCCATGACAGTGTCGGTAGGAGTGACCATCGCACAGTCATTGTGGAGACGAAGTCCCGTCTTCACATTGAGGACACCCTCCATTGTGTGGTGTGGCACTACCACCGTGCTAAATGGGATTGATTTCGAACAGATCTAGCAACTCAAGACAGGAAAACCATGAGGTGCTGTGGGCCATTAGCAGCAACAGAATTGTACTTAAACACAACCTGTAACCTCATGGTCCGACATATCGCCCAGTCTACCATTACCACCAAGCCAGCGGACCAACTCTGGTCCAATGAAGAGTGCAGGAGGGCATGCCAGGAGTAGCACCAGGCATATCTAAAAATGAGGTGTCAACCTGGTGAAGCTAAAATACAGGACTACTTGCGTGCCAAACAGCATAAGCAGCAAGCGCCAGACAGAGCTAAGCGATTCCACAACCAACAGATCAGATCCAAGCTCTGCAGTCCTACCAAATCCAGTAGTGAATGGTGGTGGACAAATAAACTCTCACTGGAGGTGGAGGCTCCACAAATATCCCCATCCTCAATGATGGGGGAGCCCAGCACATCAGTGCAAAACACTAAGTGGATGATACCTCTCAGCCTCCTCCAGAGGTTCCAAATATGGCCAGTCTTCAGCCAATTTGATTCACGCCATGTGGCATAATGAAACGGCTGAAGGCACTGGATACTGCAAAGGCTATGTGCCATGACAATATTCCAGCAATAGTACTGAAGACTTGTGCTCCAGAACTTGCTGTGCCCCTAGCCAGGTTGTTCCAGTACAGCTACATCACTGGCATCTGCCCAGCTATGTGGAAAATTGCCCAGGTATGTCCTGTACACAAAAAGCAGAAAAAATCCAACCTGGCCAATTACCTCCCCATCAGTCTACTCTCGTTCATCAGTAAAGTAATGGAAGGGGTCATCAACAGTTCTATCAAGTAGCGCTTGCTTAGCAATAAACTGCTCACTGATGCTCAGTTTGGGTTCTTCCAGGGCCACTCAGCTCCTGACCTCATTACTTCAGACTTCACTGAGCAGAGCAGGGTTGTAAAAAGTGAGACTTCACTGAGCAGAGTGGGTTTGTAAACAGCGGGGCTGTGAAGAGCGAGGCTTTAGTGAGCAGAGCGGGGCTGTGAAGAGCGAGGCTTTAGTGAGCAGAGTGTGGCTGTAAAGAGCGAGACTTCAGTGAGCAGAGTGTGGCTGTAAAGAGCGAGACTTCGCAGAGCTGAGTGTGGCTGTAAAGAGTGAGACTTCTCAGAGCAGAGCGGGGTTGTAAAGAGCAAGACTTCACTGAGCACAGCAGGGCTTAAATTTAAGGAAATAGTCTTTTAATTAAAAACAAACGAAAAGTATGGGAAGGGAATTCAGCCCCGTGTGTTGTACGGCCTGCAGCATGTGGGAATTCTTAGACAGTCCATGCAATTTGGATGACCACATGTGCAGGAAGTGCCACCGGCTTAAGCAACAGGTTTCGGAGCTTGAGCGTCAGCTGAAAACACAGCGGTGCACCCGCAAGGCTGAGGGTTACGTGGATAGCACATTTTTAGATGTGGTCACTCCGCAGCTTAAGGAAGTGCAGTCAGAGAGGCAATGGGTGACCACCTGTCAGAAGAAGGGAGGCAGACAGGTAGTCAGGAAAGCCCCAGAGTGCATCTCACTCAAGAACCATTTCTCTGTGTTGGAAAACGATGAGGGTGAAGGTTCCTCTGGGGAGTGCAGAGCAAAGTTCAAGGCACTGTGGGGGGCTCAGCTGCACAAGTTGGGAGGAGTAAGAGTGCAAGAACAACAGCGGTAGGAGACTCAATAGTGAGAGGTGCAGACAGGTACAGACAGGTGCTTCTGTGGCTGTAGATGTGACTCCAAGATTGCATGTTGCCTTTCTGATGCCAGGGTCAAGGATGTCACTGAACGGCTGCAGGGCATTCTGAAGGGGGAGGGCAAACAGTCAGAGGTTGTGGTTCACATTGGTACAAATGACATAGGTAGAACGAGGGATGAGGTACTGCAACCAGAATTTAGGGAGCTAGGTAGCAGATTAAAAAGCAGGACCTCAAAGGTTGTAATCTCTGGATTACTCCCTGTGCCACATGCTAGTGAGTATAGAAATAGAAGGATAGAGGATGAACGCGTGGCTGAGGAGATGGTGCAGGAGGAGGGCACTTTAGTTTCCTGGATCACTGGATGTGGCAGAGGTGGGGCCTGTACAAGTTGAACAGGTTGCTCCTGAACCGGAACGGGGCCAACATCCTTGCGGGGAGGTTCGCTAGTGCTGTTGGGGGGGGCGTTTAAACTAATTTGGTAGGGGGGTGGGATATAGAGTGGAGGTACAGTAGGGGGTGATGCGCAGCCAAATATAGAAGAGAAACTAAGTCAGTTTGGAAGGCAGAGGAAATATAGACCTGTTAAGGCTCAAGGAAATAATGCACGGCTGGATTGTATCTATTTTAACACAAGGAATCTTAAAAGTAAGGCAGATAGATTAAGGGCATTGATTAACACATGGGAATATGATATTGTTGCTAGCATAGAGACATGGTTGAGGGAAGGGCAGGACTGGCAGCTCAATATCCCAGGTTTTAGAATCTTCAGGCGTAATAGCAGGTGTGTAAAAGAGGTGGGATTGCAGTATTGATCAAGGAGTCAATTACTGCAGTAAGGAGGGAGGTATATTAGAAGGTTCCTCAGATGAGGCCATATGGGTAGAACTTAAAAACAAAAAGGGGGCAATCGCTTTGCTGGGAGTGTACTGTAGGCCTCCAAACAGTCAGGGGGAGGTAGAGAAGCAGGTGTGTAGGCAAATCTCAGAGAAGTGTAAAATAAATAGAGTAATAATAGTAGGGGATTTCAACTTCCCCAATATTAATTGGGATAATCCTAATGTGAAAGGCTTAGAGGAGGCAGAATTCTTACAGTGCATCCAGGAGAGCTTTTTGAGTCAGCACGTAGAAAGTCCTACATGAGAAGGGGCGGTACTGGACCTAATCTTAGGAAATGAAGATAGGCAAGCGGTAGAAGTGTCAGTGGGGGACCATTTCGGGGACAGTGACCATAACTCTGTAAGATTTAAGGTAGTCATGGATAAAGGCAAAGGTCGACTGGAAATAAAGGTCCTGAATTGGGGGAAGGCCGATTTCAATATGATAAGACAGGATCTGGCCAAAGTGGACTGGGAGCAGCTATTTATAGGAAAGTCTACATCAGACCAGTGGGAGTCATTCAAAAGTCACTGAGTCAGTGAGAGTTCAGGGCCAACATGTTCCCATAAAGGTGAAGGGTAGGACCTACAAGTCCAGGGAACCCTGGGTGTCAAGGGATGTAGAGGATTGGATAAGGGAAAAAACAGAGGCTTTGGCAGTTGCAGAGGGCTGAAAACAACGGAAGCCCTAGAGGAGTATAGAAAGTGTAGGGGGGTACTTGAAAAAGTAATTAGGAGAGGGAAGAGGGGGCATGAAAAAGCACTGGTGGGCAAGATAAAGGAAAATTCCAAGACATTTTATAAATAGATTAAGGGCAAGAGGATAACCAGGGAAAGAGTAGGGCCAATTCGGGACCAAAGTGGCAATCTGTGCATGGAGCCGGAGGATGTAGGTGAGGATCTGAATGATTACTTTTCACCTGTGTTCACTATGGAGAAGGATGATATAGGTGTAGAAATCAGGGAGGGGGACTGCGATAAACTTGAACAAACTGGCATTGAAAGGGAGGAGATATTAGGGGTTTTAGCGGACTTAAAAGTGGATAAAACCCCAGGCCCAGATGAGATGTATCCCAAGCTGCTGTGTGAACAAGGGAGGAGATTGCAGGGGCTCTGACACTAATTTCCAAATCCTCTCTGGCCACAGGAGAGGTGCCAGAGGACTGGAGGATAGCGAATGTGGTACTATTATTCAAGAAGGGTAGTAGGGATAAACCAGGTAATTACAGGCCAGTGAATCCAACATCAGTGGTAGGGAAACTATTCGAAAAAATTCTGAGGTGCAGGATTAATTGCCACTTGGAGAGGAAGGAACTAATCAAGGATAGCATGGCTTTGTCCAGGGGAGATCATGTCTAACAATTTTGATTGAATTTTTCAAGGAGGTGACTAGTTGTGTAGATGAGGGTAGTGCAATTGATGTAGTCTACATGGACTTCAGTAAGGCTTTTGACAAGGACCCGCATGGGGGAATGGTCAATAAGTTAAGAGCCTCTGGGATCCAGGGCAATTTGGTAAATTGGATCCAAAATTGGCTTAGTGGCAGGAAGCAGAGAGTGATGGTCAAAGGTTGTTTTTGGGATTAGAAGCCTGTGACGAGTGGTGTACTGCAGGGATTGGTGCTGGGACCCTTGCTGTTTGTAGTGTACATTAATGATTTAGACGTGAATATAGGAGGTATGATCAGTAAGTTCGCAGATAACATGAAAATTGGTTTTGGAGGAGGAAGAAAGCCTTAGATTACAGGAAGATATAGATGGGCTGGTAAGATGGGCAGAGCAGTGGCAAATGGAATTTAATCCTAAGAAATGTGAGGTGATGGGAGAACTAACACAGCAAGGGAATACACAATGAATGGTAAGACTTCAGGAAGTACAGAGGATCAGAGGGACATTGGTGTACATGTCCATAGGTCCCTGAAGGCAGCAGCACAGGTAGTTAAGAAGCCATACGGGATACTTGCCTTTATTAGCCGAGGCATAGAATATAAGAGCAGGGAGGTTATGTTGGAGCTATATAAAACTAGTTAGACCACAGCTGGAGTACTGAGTGCAGTTCTGGTCGCCACACTATAGGAAGGATGTGATTGCACTGGAAAGGGTGCAGAGGAGATTCACCAGGATGTTTCCTGGGCTGGAGCATTTCAGCTATGAAGAGAGACTGGATAGGCTGGGTTGTTTTCCTTAGAGCAGAGAAGGCTGAGGGGGGAACCTGATAGAGGTATACAAAATTATGAGGGGCATAGATAGGGTACTTAGGAAGAAACTTTTCCCCTTAGTGGAGGTGTCAATAACCAGGGGGCATAGATTTAAGGTAAGGGGCAGGAGGTTTAGAGGGGATTTGAGGATTTTCTTTTCACCCAGAGGGTGGTTGGAATCTGGAATACACTGCCTGAGGGGTGGAAGAGGCAGGAACACTCACAACATTTAAGAAGTATTTAGATGAGCACTTGAAACGCCATAGCATACAGGGCTATGGGCCAAGTGCTGGAAAATTGGATGAGAATAGATAGGTGCTTGATGGCCGGCATGGACACGATGACAGGCTTGGTGTAAACATGGACAAAAGAGCTGAACTCCAGAGGTGAGCTGAGACTGCCCTTGACATCAAGGCCACAGTTAACCGAGTGCAGCATCAGGGAGCACTAACAAAACTGGAGTCAATGGGAATCAGGGGAAAACTCTCCGCAAGCTGGAGTCATACCTAGCACAAAGGTTGTGGTTGTTGGAGGTCAATCATCTCAGGTCCAGAGCATCACTGTAGGAGTTTCTCAGGGTAGTGTCCTAGGCATTCTCCAGACATCTTCAGCTGCTTCATCAATGACTATCCTTCAGTAATTTAGAAGTTGGGATGTTCGCTGATGATTGCACAATGTTCAACACCATTCGTGACTCCTCATATGCTGAGGCAGTTCATGTCCAAATGCAGCAAGACCTGGACAATATCCAGGCTTGAGCTGACAAATGTCAACTAACATTCACGCCACACAAGTGTCAGGCAATGACCATCTCCAACAAGAGAGAATCTAACAATTGCCCCTTGACATCACCATCGCTGAAGCCCCTACTATCAACATCCTGGGGGTTACCACTGACCAGAAACTGAACTGGACTAGCCATATAAATACTATGGCTACAAGAGCAGGTCAGAGGCTAGGAATCCTGTGGCGATTAACTCACCTCCTGACTCCCCTTCTCCACTATCTACAAGGCACAAGTCAGGAGTGTGATGAAATGTTCTCCACCTGCCTGGATGTGTGCAGCTCCAACAACACTCAAGAAATTTGACGCCATCCAGGACAAAGCAGCATGCTTGCTTGGCACCCCATCCACAAACATTCACTCCCTCCACCACCAATGCACAGAGGCAGCAGTGTGTACCATCTGCAAGATGCACTGCAGAAACTCACTAAGTCTCCTTAAGACATCATCTTCCAAACCCACGACCACTACCACCTAGAAGGACAAGGGCAGCATACACATGGGAACACCACCACCTGCAAGATCCCATCCAAGTCAGTCACCATCCTGACTTGGAACTATATCGCCGTTCCTTTACTGTCACTGGGTCAAAATCCTGGAACTCTCTCCCTAACAGCACTGTGGATGTACCTGCAGCACATTGACTGCAGCGGTTCAAGAAGACAGCTCACCACCACTTCCCAAGGGCAATTAAGGATGGGCAATAAATGCTGGCATAGCCAGCGAAGCCCACATCCCATGAATAAATATATTTTTTAAATCATTGGCGGATCACGCAAGTTTGCGCCAGGTGCCCAGGCAGCAGCCGCGACTCATTCATCCTTCAAAACTCACAGGTGCCAGGCCTATTTAGCGACCCTGATTCCCTCAATGGATGGCTCTTGGGTGACAAGGGGCATCTGTTGAAGAGATGGCTAATGGCACCTGTGTGGGTGCCCAGAACAGAGGAGGACAGGAGGTACAATGAGAGTCACACAAGAACCAGTGCCATCGGCAAGCAGACCATACATCTCTTAAAGATGAGATTCAGGTGCCTGGACAGATTTGGAGGAGCATTGCAGTACACCCCCTAACGTGTGCCCCTGATGGTCGGGTGTGCTGCGTCCTCCATAACCTCGCAATCCAAAGAGGGGATGCACAGGAGGATGAGGGCACGGCAGATAGGGGCCAATCCTCAGATGATGAGGGCAAGGATAAAGTGAGGGAACACGGTGACGTTCAGGGTGAAGGCCCTGGCCATGATCGCATGGATGGCCGTGACACCGGCGATGCCTTAATAAGGCAGAGGTTTCAATAGTCTCCAAAGTCCCGGCATTACAGATGTGTGGTCGCAATGTGTACAAACCTTTGCCCATGTTCACTGAGCAAATCCTGTCGCTGTCATATCAACCCACTGAGCCTTTCCAAACATAAACTCACAAGTCCTCCTGTCCTGTTTCAATACAGTCAAGCTCTCCTCTACCTCCAGATAACACAGCCATGGCACAGTATTAATACATCAGCATGAGGGTGTGTGAGATATGGGCTTATTTACAAACATGAAAGGAACACTTACAAACATAACAATATGCTACTCACCCATGTGACCCTCACAACACATCCAAAACTACTCCAGCATGCTTCCAGACACTTTGCAATAGCAGAAGTTCTTAAAAATAACCTAACCTGCAAGTTGGGTGTCTGGCCCTTTAAATAACCCTAGTGCAAGGCCCACCTTGCAGCTCACAGTGTCTCTGAATTTCCACCCAGTGCCCAGTGCTGTGACACTCAGGTGAATTTCAGTTGTGCAATCTGAGTATGTGCAATGCACTTAAATTCCTAGAGTGCATCATTATTACTCAGTCTGTTGTCGTAAATTGCAGATGTTTAATAGTTCATATTCAAAAAAAAAAGTATGCATAGAGCCACTGAAATTATGTGAATTTTTGGCAGACCTTGGTAGATAGTTGGGATATATATATTTGGATTTCATTCAAATCAATATTAAATCTGCTACCATCTGCTACAGTGAGAAAGAATGTAGCTGAGCAAAATGAATGGAACCCAGCATTTCTTCTGCTTTAGAATGGAAGGAGTAAGTCTTCCCCCTGACACAATCCTGTGCCTACTACTGAATTGGAAACGTCAACACTAACCATCTGGTCATGTCATAGTTTATCAGGATTGGAGTTTTCATCACTAGGCGATACAACTCTCGGAAACTTCCATTCAAGTTTCTCAGTCCAAAGCTGTACTCCCATCTTTTTCAAGTTGTTTTCTTACCAGTCTATTGATATCTCATAAGTTGATTATCTAAATCTAAATAGTTCATCACGGTCCTTTTATTGCTCCATTGTTTCCATCATTCTCCCCAATCAGCTTTAAGTCCTCTATTCTACATGTGTATGATGCACTTTCAACTTTCACATTCATATCAGCTTCATATGTTCTCTTTCTTACCTTTAGATCATTTCCAACCTTCTCGCGTGTTTCCGTTCACTCTCTGCAAATCCACATATTAGCTGTAATTCTGAAGCTTTACATATAAATTATAACACAGAATCAGGCCCGTCGCCCAACATTCATAGAATCAGAATCACATGATCACACAGTGCAGAAGAGGCCATTTGGCCCATCGAGTCTGCACCGACACGATTATTCTTTATTTTTTATACATTATTTCATTTTTATTCATTTTATTCATTATTTTTTATTTTTTCAAAGGTGGCTGAATTGTCCCAGAATTGCAATAAGTTCGGTAGCGGGCAGGTAAAATGGAGTCCTACCCGCCAATGAAAATGGCGGGTTTTCACGCCATATCTTCCCAAGCCCACCTCAGTATATATTCACTCCCGCAAAACACACTGTTTCCATGGCGGGCGGGCTCTCATTCGCCCGCTTGCCATCACCCCGCTGTTGCATCATGCCAGCCACTATCTTTAAAAGGCAGACGCCAGCAAAGCGCTCAGTGCCACCAGCTCACCACCGCTGCCTGGGAGACATGGCCTGCAAAGGAAAAAAGACTGCAGCCGCCCGCTTCATCAACGGGTCCTTCGAGCGACTGCTAGGTGCCATGGAGGCCTGCCAGGATGTGCTCTACTCCCATTCTGGCCGCAGGATGGGTAGCAATGTCACCAACCCGGCTTGGGAGGCGGTGGCAGTGGTGGTCAGCACCAATGCCCTTCAGAAGAGGACAGCCACCCATTGCCACAAAAGGATGAATGATCTCCTCCATTCCACCAGGGTAAGCCATTCTTTTCATCACTCCCAACTCACACACTCACAAACCCATCACACACACCATCATTGTCCTCATCCCGTCCATGGGACCACTCACCACCCACACAGGCCAGGCATACTTATCATCTGGCCCGGCAGGCATCCTGATACACTCTCCCCATCTCTATCCATGCAGGACAAACTGGCTCACAACAGGAGGGAAAGGTCGCAGACAGGTGAGGGGATGCCGGAGGTCAAAGTTCTGACAGAATTTGAAAACAGAGCCATCCAGCTGGCCGGCGATGACTGAGACCAGTCCTGTGTTGATGGTGAGGTCGGCACTGCTCTATCAAGTGAGGATCCAGCAGTGCAACATCCATCAGGCAACCAAGCTGTGAGTGATATGTTCTCTTTCACAGGCCACTGCCATGCACTAATTATTTCCCCTGATTTTGCAGGCACATCTGGGAAGCAGCCAAAGGAGTCCACAACCCAGGGCCTCCAAGCAAGCTCCGAAGAAACCTCTGAAGAGAAATCTGAAGGCACCCTCCCTGAAGTCCCATCACAGCGCTCACCCACACCCTCAAGCAGCGCAGAGACACACACCTCGGTGGGACCTAGCTTTAGAGTAGCCTCGGGACCACAATCTGGTGAGCACATCGCACTTTCTGATCCACAGCAGGCGGAGGCAGGGACTTCCCAGGTTTCTGGCACTCGGAGGATTGCCGGAGGCCAGGACGTTGCTGAGCCGGAGTCAGATGACAAGCCTCTAGACTCGGTCATGTCACTGTTGCTGGAGCTGCAAAGGCAAGCTCAAGAACATCAGGAAGGGATGGCCGCTGCACTCCTCAGATTGCAAGGCATGATGGAAGAGTCCGTCCGCCTTCAGGCTGAGGTGATAGTGCCGGCATTGCAACACTGGTCAACACTGGCAGGATGGCAGCAGCCATGGAGACCTTGGTTCAGGATGTCACTCCTGCACTGCTGCGTGGGTTTAACTCCATCGCTGATGCCATAGTTGGCCTCCAATAGTGCGTACACGAGAGGGGTGCTGGGCAGCTCGATGTCACTCCAGCTACCCCTTTTGCTCATGGAGTCAGCCAGGGGCCCTCAGGTACCCATAGGGAGGAGGATTAGAAGGTGCATGCTCCAGGGCCATCCACCCAGGTGACTCTGGGAGTGAACAGCCCATCTGACTCCTCTCTTCCTGTGACCTCCGCAGATCCAGCTTCAAAGGCCGAGGAGGATGCCACTGCCCACAGCAGGACCCTGAAAGCAGGCCCTCCGAGTCTTGGTCCTCCAAAGGACGCTCACCAATGTCATCACAGACAGGGCATCACAGTCAGCAGGCTGCCTCCATCTCTGCTGTGGATGGCTGGGGAGCACAAAGACATAGCAGCTGGGTTAGGAAAGTTAAGCAAAAGTAACTCTTTCGAGTTATCAACAGATCGCATGTAACTCTTTCGAGTACATTCACAGTTCTTGGTTTCCGGGAGTGGGACATGAACCCACAACCTTCTGATGCAAAGGCGAGGGTGCTATGAACTGAGCCACAGCTGACACGTAACTCTTTCGAGTTATCAACAGTCACAGATTGTAACTCTTCCGAGTACATTCACAGTTCTTGGTTTCCGGGAGTGGGACATGAACCCACAACCTTCTGATTCAAAGGCGAGGGTGCTATGAACTGAGCCACAGCTGACACGTAACTCTTTCGAGTTATCAACAGATCGCATGTAACTCTTTCGAGTACATTCACAGTTCTTGGTTTCCGGGAGTGGGACATGAACCCACAACCTTCTGACTCAAAGGTGAGGGTGCTATGAACTGAGCCACAGCTGACACCTCAAATTTTCCACTGGTTGTAACTCTTTCGAGTTATCAACAGTCACAGATTGTAACTCTTTCGAGTACATTCACAATTCTTGGTTTCCGGGAGTGGGACATGAACCCACAACCTTCTGATTCAAAGACGAGGGTGCTATGAACTGAGCCACAGCTGACACCTCATAACATTTGCAGTGTAACTCTTTCGAGTTATCAACAGATCGCATGTAACTCTTTCGAGTACATTCACAGTTCTTGGTTTCCGGGAGTGGGACATGAACCCACAACCTTCTGATTCAAAGACGAGGGTGCTATGAACTGAGCCACAGCTGACACGTAACTCTTTCGAGTTATCAACAGTCACAGATTGTAACTCTTCCGAGTACATTCACAGTTCTTGGTTTCCGGGAGTGGGACATGAACCCACAACCTTCTGATTCAAAGGCGAGGGTGCTATGAACTGAGCCACAGCTGACACGTGAGCCACAACTGACACGTAACTCTTTCGTGTACATTCACAGTTCTTGACTTTTTTTTTGGGAGTGGGACATGAACCCACAACCTTCTGACTCAAAGGTGAGGGTGCTATGAACTGAGCCACAGCTGACACCTCCACAGCTGACACGTAGTTGCACAGCCTGGGCACAGGTGTTAATCATTTGTACTTAATGTTCACTATTGTCAATAAGCTCCCAAGAATGTCTCCCTGCCTATGGCTTGTTGTTCTGATGAGCAGTGTTCTTGTCACTCAGATGTGAAACCTTTCTGCACAAGATAAAAGCAGGTGTCTCAGTCCAGGGCCTCTTCCCTGTGCTCTGTGCTGCCTTCAGACTATAGTGATGATCCAGCCTCACACTCCCTGGAAACATTACTGATGCCTGCACCTTGGCGGTGCTGGTCATTGCTGCCAGAATGTAGTGGGCAGATGCCACAGAGTCCTCTCATTCTCTCTGTGTGCTCTCAGCATCTTTAAGGTGGGGCTGGCCCCCATCACACCAGCATCTGTGACCAGTGATGCTGTGCACCAACTCCTGAAGGGCTGAGGTGCTGAAGGTGGACACAGCATCAGATGCATCGAAAGTTTCATAGCTGCATCTCTGAGATGGCCCTGATCATGGAGCACAAGCGAGCTGCCCTTGGCCAGACAGGAGTCAGACATTCTCTGAGGCCATGTGAAGATCTATGGCGTTTCCTCACTGCATATTGTCATCATTCTCCTGTGATCAAGCGACTATTAGGGCCTCCACTGCATCTCCATAACAGGAGCACTCTCTCAGAGGATATTGGCACTGAGATAAGCCAGACTGGAGTCAAACATTCACAGCTGCGATGTGAGGATCTATGGGGACACTTCACTGCATGTCATCATCATCCTCCATAAATCTGACCGCTATGAGGGCCTCCCGAGTGCGCCTGCCTCGTCTAGCCAGTGCGAGAGCCTCATCCCCATCGTTGTCACCACCAAGGACCCCCTCACCCTCATCCCCGTCAGCGTCCTCATCGGTGGAGACGTGCAGCTCCTCCATCTCCTCGTCAACCAGCTCCTCACCCTGTTGGAGTGCCAGGCTGGAAAGGGCGCAGCAGACGACAATGATGTGTGACACCCTCTGTGGACTGTATTACAGGGCTCCACCAGACTGGTCCAGGCACTGGAACCTCATCTTCAGCATCCCGATGATCTGCTCCACCAAGTTGTGAGCTGCATGAGCCTCATTATAGCGTTGCTTTGCTGCAATCTGAGGCCGCCGCACGGGTGTCATCAGCCACGGCCTCTGCGGGTAGCCCTTGTCCCCAAGGAATCAACCCTGCAGCATCTGTGGGCCCTGGAAGACTGCAGGGATCTGCGAGCGACTCAGGATGTAGGCGTCGTGTACACTCCCTGGAAACCGGTCGCACACCTGCAGGGTGTATTTCTGGTGGTCGCATACCAGATGCACATTCAGTGAGTGGAAGCCCTTGCGGTTAATGAAGTTCACCGTGTGTAGCGACAGAGACCTGAGCGCCACATGAGTGCAGTCAATCGCACCCTGCACCTGTGGGAATCCCAAGATCAGGGCCAATCCAATGGCCCTTGCATCCTGGCTGTCCCGGTCCCGAGCGAAATGCATAAAGTTGTGTGCCATGGAGAAGATGGCATCCGTGACCTCATGGATGGATTTGTGGGTGGCGGATTGTGAAATCCCACAGAGGGCACCTGTGGAGCCCTGAAAGGAGCCACTGGCATAGAAATTGAGCGCCGTGGTTACTTTCACAGCCACTGGCAGTAATGCCCTCCATGTCTCCGTGGTGCCAAGTCCTGCAGCAAGTGGCAGATGTGAGCCACCAGGTCCCTAGACATGTGCATCGGTACCACTGGTTCTCAGTCATCTGCAGGAATGGCAGGCGGCATCTATAGACCCTGGGTGTCGCTAGATGCCAACCAGCCAGGCTCGATGTCGCTCCTGGGCAGTGTGTGCGGGAGCCCCTGCTGCCCCTTCTTCATGAGGCTGCTGCTCCTGCTTTTGCGCGGCCAGGAGCCTCAGTCGCCCTCTCCTCCATCTTCTACGGTCTCTGTAGGCCACCAGGCATACAGCTAGGTCACCAAGCTCCATGATCCTGACGTAGTCCTCCTGCAGCATGAAAGAGAGAGAGAGACATGGTTATCATAGCTGTAATTAGCACCTTTCTTGGCCCTGTGTGACCGTCCCTTAATGCTTCCCGGAGAGGGCTGGTCACCCCTGAGTGTGCTGCATGGCTGCCCTGTCAACCTGCGACATGGGGGGCACTGGTCCAAACCAGGATGCTGAGATTGCAAGAGGCTGTGAGCACCTCCAGCAGTGACTGCTACATGGTCAGCGTTGGCGAGGAGATTGTACAACGTGTGCAGTCCAACTGCTCCGCGGTCCAATAAAGTGGTGGTGGACTCGAAGTCTGTGCCGATGGGGGTGGCGGGGAGGAGTTAAGATATGGAGCGCTTGGTGGCCCTTTGGTGCCTCCACGATGCTTGCATGGGCAGGCAGGCTTAAAGCCTGACCCCAATCATATCACTGTAGCTGCGCCTGATCTGTCTATGTTGCAGAGGCATGGTCAATTTATATAGGTGTCCCTAGTGTGTGGCCATTTCCCTCGATTGCCTGTGCCCGGGATGCAGGGCCAGGGATGCACTTGACACCCCCCCACCTCTCCCGAGCAGACGCCTCTGAGGCTGGCCAGCACTTGCCCCCAGACACCCCCCCACCCGTCAGCAGTTGCCTCTGGGGCCAGGCATCAGTTTCCCCCGCCCACCCCGGCGCCCCTGAGACCTGTAAACAACGGGCGAGTGATGGAGAACGCTGCTGCTCATTCACCTCAGTTTTCCCCCAAAGTGAAGGCCGCCAAATGCATGTTGCCTGCGTGTTGTTGTGAAACACATCGGCATGGAGCGGGACTCCAAGAGCCTAGCGGATGGCCTTTTAATTATATGCTGATGTATTACAATTAGCTCCCCTCTGACCGATGGCAGGAAATGTGACCCGCCATCGGCGGGCTGAACGGAAGGTCAGTGAAACTCCTGCCTTCACGCCGTCGTGAAGTGGGTCCCGCCATATTTTCCACAGGCACCACCCATCATGCCCACCGCCAGCGGGCTCTGAAAATTACGTCCAGAGTGTTGGCATCACTGGCTAGGCCAGCATTTACTGCCCATCCCTAATTGCCCTTGGGAAGGTGGTGGTGAGCTACCCTTTTGAAATGCTGCAGCCCATGTGGTTTCAGTACACCCACAGTGCTGTTTGAAAGGGAGTTCCAGGATTTTGACCCAGCGACAGTGAAGGAACAGTGATACAGTTTGAAGTATAGATTGGAGAAGTTGGGACTCTCTTCCTTAGAGAAAAGAAGGCTGAGAGGAGATTTGATGCAAGTATTCAAAATCATGAGGATCCTGGACAGAATAGGTATGGGGAAACTGTTCCCATCGGCGGAAGGATCAAGAATGAGAGGGCACAGAGTAAGATAATTGGTATTGGAAGCAAAAGCGATGTGAGAAAAAACTTTTTCACACAGTGAGTGGGTAGGGTCTGGAACGCACGGTCTGAGAGTGTGGTGGAGGCAGGTTCAAACAAGGCATTCAAAAGGGAATTTGATGACTATTTGCAAAGAAACAATGTGCAAGGTTACGGGGAGGAGGCAGGAGAATGGCACTAGGTGAAATGCTCATTCAAAGAGCCGCTGCAGACACAAGGAGACGAATGGCCTCCTTCTGTGCTGTAACCATTCTGTGATTCTATGAAGTCAGGATGATGTGTGGCTTGAATGGAAACTTGTAGTCGGTGGTGTTTCTATTCTGTTACCCTTGTCCTTCAAGGTAATAGAGGCCACTGGTTTGGAAGGTGCTGTCTAAGGAGCCTTGGTGAGTTGCTGCAGTGCATCTTGTAGATGGTACACACTACTGCTACTGTGCGTTGGTGGTGGAAGGAGTGAATGTTTAAGATGGTGGATGGGGTGCCAATCAAGCGGGATGCTTTCTCCTGGATGGTGTCAAGCTTCTTCAATGTAGTTTGAGCTGCACTGATTCAGGCAAGAGGACAGTATTCCATCACACTCCTGACATGTGCCTTATGGATGATAGACAGGCTTTGAGAAGGCAGGAAGTGAGTTACTTGCTGCAGAATTCCCAGCCTCTAACCTGCTCTTCCAGCCACAGCATTTGGCTGCCCTGTTTCCATGTCACTTTATTCCTTTTTTCCTTCAACTACTTGTCTAACTTACTTCTAAAAGTTGTCATTGTCCCTGCTTCAAACACTAACTGCGGTAATTCATTCCACAGCCTCACAAAGCTCTTTCTCCAGCTCTCTGTCCTAAATTTCTTATATTTAATCATTTATCAACACCCTTTCAATCTAGACACTCAACCACTGGAAACAGTCTGATTCTATCTACTCTGGCCCACTTCTTCATAATTTTAATCTTTAAGACACTACTTAAACATATCCCTTTGACCAAGCTTTTGGTCATCTGACCGAGTATCTCCTTATGTGGCTCGGTATCATTCTTTATTTTATAATGCACCTGTGAAGCACCTGGGAGCATTTCATTACATTAAAGATGCTACATAAATATAGGTTGTTGTTACAGTTGTTTTGCTAAGGAAACTGTCTCAAATTTTCAAGTCCTTTTGAACAATAAATATCAGGATTCTGTCAGCAGCATGCCTTAAAATATTTGTTTCCTTCTCTGAGCACATGCACCTTAATTTTTGTGGATGTTCTCTGGCAGAAGAGCAGCAGAACATCCAGAAAAACAGACATAAACAGCTAAAAATATTCACTTACATCATTTCTTCAGGGAGTTTGCCAATGTTACAGCAGAAGATTGGAAGGATCCTATTGAAACGCTTCCCTCTGGTGTATGCATAGCTGTCCCATCTTCAACCACTAGGTGGCTCTGGACAACATTAACACATCCTTACACAACCCAGGAAGAATCAACGGTCTATAAATTAGTTTAGGCCAGCTTTCAAGTGTCACATGGCACAAATGACAATTACCGTGAGGCACAAGGATCACATGAAATTGGTCCTCCGGCCTCACCCACATAACTGCAACTAGCTCTCAAGTACAAATTGTGTCTCCACAGGCAAATTGCCTAACTATAGAATCCAATTTTGGGCCGCCTGCCTTGCTGGCTGCAGTTCTCAAATAAATTTGGAGATGGGGTGGGGCAGGTTCGAGGACACTGGGAGAGATTGGAGAACAGTAGGATAGAGCCAATCGTGGCCAACTACAGCCAGTGAGAATACTATGGAGCCGAGAAATAGCTCTGCTACTTTTTTTAATGATTATACTTACTTTTGCAATGACAACTGATGGCTAGGTCACATCCATGTCCAACCTGCTCCATTCAAAGCAATCTAATTTTCACAGGGATCCTAAAACATATATTAAATCACATGAGGGAGATGGAGGCATAGTGGTAATCTCACTGGACTAGTAATCCAGAGGCCCAGGTTAATGCTCTGGGTATATGATGAATTTGAATTCAATTAATTAAATCTGGAATTAAGTCTCGGTGATGAGCATGAAACTGCCACTGATTGTTATTAAAAACCCATATGGTTCACTGGCTTCCTTTAGGGATGGAAATCTGCTGTCCTTACCTGGTCTGGTAACATGTGACTCCAGACTCATAATAATGTGGTTGGCTCTGAAATGGCACAGCAAGCCACACAGTTCAAGGGCAATTAGGGATGGGCAGCAAATGATGTGATGCCCGCTGAAAGAGTAAAAAGAATCTCATTAACAGATTCTAGGGCCTAGCACTTGTTTTAGATAGCCACCCCAAATGAATTTGGGGGTCAAGATATTTTTCCAGCATCCTTGTGTTGCAATACTGACCCATGTTTGAAGTGAAGTGTTTTCTCTTCCTGCTTCACTCAGTCCATGAGGAACGAGAAATAGGTTTTCCTCCTGTTGTAGAGAACCTTGGTGATGAGTCTGATACATTGGTGGACAGCAAACTATGATATGTTACTGATATCACATGATCAGCCTAAAAGGGGCTCCTGGAATAAAGGTGAAGGGCCATGGTGACCTTGACACGCACAAACTCTGCTGTCTATGCCCTGTTGCAAGGCTTCAGGTCTGGCTACAGCAAGTCACGTGGCTGGGTTAGAGCTTTCTTTGTAAAGCAAAGGCACTTCATATATTGCTCCTCTGTGGGTTTGGCCTACTGCACAATGCCCTCCTCTTCCTCAATCTTATCCTGTCTTCCTTCCTGACTTCCCTCATCCTCCAGCCCTAGACAGCCCTAGGAGACCACCTATGACAACAGTCAAACTATTTATGAGATAGCCAGCAAAAGTGCATCATCAGCACCATCTTCTCAGTAGGCAAATGGAACTTTCTAAAACAAAGAAACATACCAAGAAACAGCCAGAAGTTAACCAACATCCTGAAATGACAAACCTAAGTTCCATACAATCTCTTTAAAAAGCACTGGTGAGTTCAGCATGTGGCCAGCCAGGCACTGAGGTATACTAGGATCAGGAAAATGAACTAACATATTTACCTTCTGCTGAATGCTCTGGAGTCAACAGAAAAGCTAAGCAATGGACTTGTGGCTGGAAATATGTGCGAGATTTCTGTCAGCCATTTGGAGGCTTATGTGGCTGCTTAGCACCCCGCCCAAAATACAACTGCTCACCATCAAATTGCCATAAAATATCACCTAATTATCCAGTTATCAGTGCTGAGTATATTGAATGATCAACCTCGTGACAGTTGTCACCTTGCAACAAATTCTACAAAATATATGTTTTCAAGTGTCTTCTGTTACATTCGGTTGGACACAGTGAAACTTATTACAGGGGTTTTGGTATATAGATTCATAATAGGACTGGTTCTATCTATATTTTATAGAAATCTTGATCCAATCTTAATCACAGTTTAAGCATAATATTTCTTGGCTAAATCATTGCACATTTATCATTATTTGACTGTATGCTTTCATTAACAATTATGTCTTACAGGGCAGCACCGTGGAAAATGTAGTCATGATCACTAATTTATTGCTCCCTATAGACAATGGGCAATGGTTCACATAGTTTGTGAAATCTAACCAAAAATATACAGAAAATCCAGCAGTTGGTGCGTCATTGTTTATTTGTGCCCACATAGAGAAACAAATACAAAAGCCTTCTCAACTAATCTATCCAAGTTGCTATAAATTTCCTAGTTACGTTAGAATCAGTTTTACAAGCTTACAGTTATATATAAATGTGCATATAAAACAGATGATCTTTACTTGAAAAAAGTGAAACAGTTCAGACAGATGCAGACCGTAGTTATACACAGAACTCAAACATGCTGTAATAATTCTACAGTTCTAGATCCTCCAACCACTGAAAGCAGTCTGTTTCTACAATCTACCCTGTCCTATCCTTTCATAATTTTAAACATCTCTATCAAATCATGCTTCAACTGCCTCTGTTCTAACAAAAATGCCCTATTTTTTCAGGTCTTTCTTCATATTTGTATTTCCCCATACCCAGCATCCAAGTGAATCTATGCTGTACCCTTGGTTACAATCCGCGTGGGGAAACCACAAACCAAAATAACCAAATTAAGAAATTACCAATAAGATTTCACTTTTTGTAACTTTTACTTTAACAGGAGTCAGAACCAATGCAAATTAATCCTGAATTAACAGACAATTGATACTTCAAATAAAAAGATAAATTTCACTTTCAACAGTCGATACACCAAAGATACGTCTTGCGCAACCACAAGCATTCCCCATCAACATGTTAGGCATTACATAGCTACACAGTTTCACAATGTGCTGTTCTTTATTCATGCTGGGTAGGTCAGGGGTCCTATCTGACAACAGCTTTTGCCCCTAAGTTTCAACAGTTTGATTATCACCAGCAAGGCACACTTCAAGGGACCCTCTCTCCCTTGGATCATGACAGTCCTGATGGTGCGGCTCGCCAGAATTCCTTTGCAACCAATCAACCAATAGGACCCCACTCATGGTTTGGCTGCTTCAGGTAAAACATCCAACTCTTTACTGCCTCCAAACTGTTCACACAATCTTCCAGGTTTTAGACCTATTTAGCCCACTCGCACAATGCCTCCAAGAGCTCTTGCATCTGTGTGATGATTGGGTTCCACCTCCAGCACTCCTTTGCGTCTGTCAGACATATGGCTTTCGTATGTTAGCTTCCTTCCTGTTGGTATTGCTTCCAGGTCAAGAGTCGCCAAGCCACATAACCAGTATTTCTTATTATCCAAGAAAATTACACCTGATCTCTTTATAATTGATGAAAACTCTTAAAAGGCTTTTTCAAACATTTTAAGAACAATTACAGATTCCACAGGCATTTTAAAAGGAACAAATTTTCTGGACCAAAGGTCATCATACCTCTAGATTGCCTCAACATCCTTCCTATAATGTGGAGCCCAAAACTGCATACAGCACTCCAACTGTGGTCTTAGTGAAGTTTTATATGAATTCACTGAAATATCATGATTTTTATAACCTGTGCCTCTTGCCAAAAAACAGTACTCCATTAGCTCTATGGCCTTGTCCACTACTGCTTATAATGTCTTATATGTCTGAACATCCAAATCCTTCCACTCTTTCATACCACCCAGCTATCCCCTTTCAAAGTGTAATTATTATTTTATTTATAGTGAAAATGAACCATTTCATATTGGCTACTATCATAGTACTACTATGAACCATTTCATACATATACACATATTCACACATATACTACTATGAACCATTTCATACACGACCACTATCATAGGGTAGGCCTAGGAAAAAGGCTGGGAAATTCCTCACTGGGAGACCATCACTTGTAATCAGTTAGCCAACAACTTACTCTCTATTACTGGAAATACCCTCTCCATTGAAGAACTTGTCAAGTTTGTTTTGAAAGGATTGCAAGGGAATCCATAACCACCCCATGTTTAGGTAGATTGCTTGAGAAGAAATAGTAATTTTTGCCAACAGGTTTTAAGTGCATACCCATTAATCATAAAAGTATAGAAGCATATATTGTAGAAGGCAGTTATTCACCTCATCAAAGTCTAAGCTGGCTCTTTGTTAGGTTTATTCTAATTCCATTCTCTCCTTATAGCCCTGTATCTCTCTGCTCAAATAATTATCAGTTTTTCCTTTAAAAATGCAATGATATTTGCTCCAACTGTTCCTTGAAGCTCCAAAATACCTCTGAATAAAAAAATTCTCTTAACCTTTCACACTTCACATACACAAGAGAAGATGGTTGAGATTGTTAGAGGCCAATTGTCTCAGCCCAAAGATATTGCCGTAGGAGTTTCTCAGGACAGTCTATCATGCTCCTGACTTGTACCTTGTACCTTGCGAGACCCTGCTGTTGCTGTTGCTACTGCAAATGTAGAGAATGGAAGTAGGACGCCAGGGTAGAGAAAGGGCTCCAGGGTTGACAGATGCTGTGCTAAAAGAAGCTGCAAGTTCACAGGAGGAGAGACGCTATCTTTCCGCAGGAGGCCAGGAGACCATTAAGGGCTGCACTCCAAAGGAAGCAGAAGCAGGTGGCCAGAGAGGTAACGACTGGAATCTGGACATGAGAACCTGTCAGCTATTCCAGAAGAAGTCTAATGACCTTATGCGAGCAGTCAAGACTGCCCACCATGCCATCAGCATCTCATGCTGCTCAATGCACCACACTCCCAACACTCACTGAGCAACAGTCCCGAGCATTTGAGACCTAAGCCTAACATTCATAAAGTCCATCTCAGCCTCTCGCACCTTCCAAAGACGCCTGCACACCCACCTCTCATCTATAACAAGCACATCACCCAACGCAATCACTGACATGCTAAAAAGAAAGAAATCTGCTCTCTTGCAGGTCAAGATTGCCAGCAATAGGTGGAAGCATCAGAGAATCAGCTGGGTCAAGTAACCTTCAACCCCTGAGCCAAATGGAGGAAATGATGCTCCACATCATGATGCTAGCTACAAGTTGCTGAGGTGCCACCCTGTGGAAGTGGCAGCCACACCATGGAACACAAATCTGCTGTCCTCTCTCAAAATGACAACATTCATGCTCACAGCACTGCCACGTCATCAGTGCCATTGCTGTTGCCTCTCAGCCAGCCAGCCTAGACTAAGTGGTGCAGTCCGAAGCCATTCCCTCAAGGCTCAGAGGTGATCAACGTCACCCTGCAAAGTCGTATGCAGTCTTCCCTAGGGAAATGTGGCAGCCTTCCAACAGCCATGTTACAGCCACGCTACAGCCACGGGGATAAAACTGCATGGAAGCACGAGGACAGGCAAAAGCATCCACAAAACAGGCATTAAGGGAATACATAAGGGTGAATAGTTCATTTCTGTTTATATAATTGGTTGTGTTGTTGGATAAAGATGTTAATGAATATGATATTGTGGTGGCTTTTATTGTAGGATGGTGGCCAAGGGGACACTGTGATGTGACACCTCAGATGGCTATAACGATGGGGAATAGTGCATCCATGGCGGTAAAGGGAAGTCATTTGATGAAAATCAAAGTCTGAGCAGGTGTTCTTCGACAGCCCATCCAGCATAAAGAGGTCTGGAATGCATCCTCCCTGGCTCCTCCTCCTAATTCTCCAAATTTCTAGTGGAAATGGCTATGCTCTCAAGGTTGCAAGGTTATGGAGGGCATAGCAGACCACCAAGAACTTGAACACCCACTCTGGAGTGTACTGCAGGGTTTCCCAACCCCCAAAGGCCCCCCACGCCCACCCCAACTACGCCCTCCACCCCATGCCACCAACTAGTCCAAGCAAGTGGAAGAGTTGCTTCAGCACACCAATGGTCTGCCCAACAAAGCTCCTCATGACTTCATGGCTCTCATTATAAGCATGCTGTCTTCACATGGTCAGGTGGCAAGTGGGGTGCAAGTCATCAGCCAGGTGTGCAGGGGATAACCTTTGTATCTGAGCAGACCACCTCTGGTTCTCCATGGAGAGGCAAAGATTGCCTCAGAACAAAAGGCATCATGGCTGCTGTCAGAATAGTGGTCATTCACCAGCAAGATACATTGTGCATAGTCACACAACTGCACATTGACAGAATAGTAGCCCTTGTGGTTCCTGTACCTCTCCTCATTGACATGCAGGACTTACACCATTGAGAATCCCGCTATCCTGGCAAAGCCACATGCCTTCTCATCCTGCTTTTTCCTGCTGAGGGAGAAAATGATATCTCCAGCTCTCTCTGCATCATCTCCCAAATGCATCAACAGTCAGTGTAAGGAGATGTTGGAAATGTTTCCTGCACCAGTTTGGAAAGAACTAGACATATAAAAGTTCACTGTGAACTTTACAGTCACTGTGACCTTTACAGTCACTGGCAGTACTGCCATCACTTTGGTGCGAGGCTCCAGATCGTATTGAAAGAGGTGGCACAGTTCTGTGATCACCTCCTTGTTGAACTTGAGTGAGCTCAAGCACTACTGGGTGAGGTGGAGGCAGATGAAAGCGCTCTCAAAAAACCCATGGTGGGTAGGGCCTTCCAAGGAGAGCTCTCCTCCTCATCCCTCTTTATTTTTATTCATTGGGATATGGGCGTCACTGGCTAGGCCAACATCCCTAATTGCTCTTGAGAAGGTGGTGCAGTCCCTGTGCTGTAGGTACACCCACAGTGCTGTTAGGAAGGGAGTTCCAGGATTTTGACCCAGCGTCAATGAAGGAAATTTGTAGAGCTTCCCCTCTCTTTGGCACTGCAACAGCACAGCCTCCATACCTCTTGCAGAATTGGATTACAAAATCCTGTTGCCTCCCTGAATGTACATAACAGCTCTCCAAAACACCTCCAAATTCAATCCACAGCACTTCCACTAACTTTGCCCAACCAGGAGAAGCCAAAAGCATTTCACCTGCAAATTGGTGGTTGTCCCTTTAAATAAGGCTAGTGGGGGATCCCTCCTGCTGCTGAAAGCTTGTTCACTTGTGATGATTAACAGATGCCTTCAGTGCTTATGTGCAGACCAAATTAGGAAAAGCAAGTGTCAAATCAGCTGAAACGGCTGTTTGACTTCATGACAGGACCTATTCTGATGCTACCAGCAGATGCACAACACGCCCATGCTAGCACCTTTCACAGCATGGGGCACTGCACGAGTTGTAAGCGGCAAGAGCACCACTGATGCCATTTTAAACCTTCGGAGTTTCTGTAGCACCATCAGCACTATGAACTGAATTTCATGGCCTATATACTCACTCAAAACAAAAATGGGCCCAATACTTACCCTGGGTTACATCACCTTTCAATCTTCCTCCAAGCCAATCAAATCCATTCACACTAGCTCTTTATTTTCTATCAACCGCCTATCCATTCATACTGTTATATTTCCTTCTATACTACACACTTGAATTTTTCTAACAATGCACCTCATTGTCCTATGCCATAAAATTTTATTTTCTTCCACATTTGCTGAAATGCATTAAGCTTTCAAATCACCTTCAAAAACTTCCAAATGTTGGTGAACAATTTCTCACCCTAAATCACTACAAAAATTCCCAATTCAGGCGACCTGACCAATTATACTAACCTATACAGCTATGTGGGTCACTTTCAGAATGTTACTCAGAAACTATACTGCCAGATTTTAATTAGCTTTACAAAAACCACACTTCCAGTTATTTTATTGCTCCTTCTTGTCTCACTACAACAGAATGCAGTATTGATAACATTCCATCAAGATCTTATTACAATGCTCTCAGCCTAAGGACCATTGCACATTAATCTATTTTTGTTCATGAATTAGTGATTATGTGGTTAAAAAAGCATATGGATTACTTGGGTTTATAAATTGAGGCATAGAATATAAAAGCAAAGAGATCAATCTAGAAGTTTATAAAACATTGGTTAGACCTCAACTGGAGTTTTGTGGGCATTTTGGGCAAAGATGTAAAGGCCTAGGAAATGATACTGAGGAGATTTATCAAGGTGTTACCAAGAAGGAAGGACCTCAGTCATGAGAGAAAATTTAGGACTGTTCTTCTTGGAAAAAGATTAAGTGGTGGCTTAACAGAAGTTGTCAAGATGATGAGGAGGTTGGATTAATAAGATAAAGGCTGTTCTCTGGGGAAAGTAGGTCAGTAGCCAGAAGCCATTGTTTTAAACTAATTGGCAAAAGAACTAGGAGGGAATGAGAAGACTTTTTCTCTACTTAGTTGATGGGACTCGGAACACTCAACCTGAAAAGATGATTGAAGCTGATTCCATAAATAATTGTAAATGGAAATTATGCAGGTGCTTGAACATGAGGGATTTAGGAAGCTATGGGCATAAAGCAGGGATGTGGGATTAACAACGATTGCTCCTTTCAAAGAGCCAGCACAGGCATGGCAAGCTGAATAGTCTCTTTCTGCCTGTAATTATTATGATTCTATTTACAAGCCAAAATGCGTTCTAACACAAGCGTAGTAATGTGGGAACATGGTTTCACCAGGGTGTTGGGACCCCAGCTAGAAGGAATGTGCACTTGTGGTTTGTGGTGTATTGTGTGTGTATGTGTAGTGAGAACAGGATTGGGCTCTGTTGTGATACTCTACTTGAATGAACATCATATTGCTGCATGGTGTCTCGAATCAAACTTGATAAACAACAAATTGGGCGAGGCAGAGGAGTGTGGACAATGCCTGGTAGAAAAGTCGAGGGCACGAGTGTGAAAGCAACTGAATAGAGGCTCCCTAGACTGAATATATGTTCCTCTGTTTTAATGTTCAGTATGACCAGACAGCTTCACTCGTTCATGTTAAAAATAGAAATTGAAACAAGATAGCATTCAATACTGTGAATATTTGTGATCTGCTGAAATATTCCAATTCGAACTTCATTATTCATTACAATCAATTCAATCTTTCATTTCTATAGCAATGAATTCTTCCTGCTTGCAGGTTTCCTACTTCCACTATGTTTAGTTACTTTAAAGAGACAGCTCTAGTAAAATACTGACATCTAGTGGCAAAATGTTCATGCTACTAAAAACATTTAGTTCAGGAAAGAAAGAAATTAGGGCAGTATAACTTGTATTTATATAACATCTTTAACAGAATAAAATATTCCAAGACACTTTACAGAAGCAATATAAAGCAAAATTTGACAGCAAGCCACATAAAATGACATTAGGGCAGATGGTCAGAATTAGAGTGCAGATTTCTCAGAGTTGTAGAGCTGCAGGAGATCACAGGCATAGGGAGAAGCAAGGCTATGAAAGCAAGGGTGCAAATTTTAAAATGGAGACATTGCTTATCTGGGAGCTAATGTAGGTCAGCGAGCACAGAAGTGGTGGGTGAATAGGGCTTGGTGCAAGTTAAGACATGGGCAGCAGAGTTCAGAATAACCTCAAGTTTATGAAGAGTAGAATGTGGGAGGCTAGCATTGAGTGCATTGGAATAATCAAGTCTAGAGGTAACAAAGACATTGGTGAAGGTTTCAGCAGCAGATGAGCTGAGACAAGGGTAGAGCTGGGCAATGTTACAGAGTTGGAAATAGCTTGAGACAGATGTCTGTTGGAAGCTCACTTCAGGGCCAAATATGATGTCGCATTTGCGAACAGTATGGTTCAACCTCAGACACTTTGCCAGGGAGAGGGATGGAGCTGATGTCTAGCGAATGGAGTTTGTGGCAGCCAGGGATTGAAAACAAAGCGTTCCCTTTTACCAAAATTTAATTGGAAGAAATTTCTGTTCATCAAGTATTGAGTGTCAATCAGCAGTCTGATAAATTAGTGACAGTGGAGTTAAGAGAGATGGTGGTGAGGTAGAACTGGGTACATGTCCACACCGATGCTGTATTTTCAGATAATTTCACCAAGGGGCAGCATGTAGATGAGAAATAGGAGGGAGCCAAGGATAGATCCTTGGGGGATAACAGAGGTGTTGATGTGGGAATGAGAAGGGAAGCAATTGCAGGTTATAAGACCATAAGACCATAAGATGCAGGAGCAGAAGTAGGCCACTCAGCCCATCGCGTCTGCTCCACTATTCAATGAGATCATTGCTGATCAGATAATCCTCAACTCTTCTTTTTTGCCTTTTCCCATAAGCCTTGATTCTCTTACTGATTAAAAATCTGTCTATCTCAGCCTTGAATATACTTAATGATCCAGTCTCTACAGCCCTCTGCGGTAAAGAATTCCACAGATTCACCACCCTCTGAGAGAAGAAATTCCTCATCTGTTTAAAATGGGCGCCCCCTTACTCTGAGATTATGCTCTCTGGTCCTAGACTCTCCCATAAGGGTAAACAACCTCTCAGCATCCACCCTGTCAAGCCCCCTAAGAATCTTATATGTTTCAGTAAGGTCGCCTCTCATTCTTCTAACCTCCACTTTATTACAAAAAGCTAAAAGCTACTGCGGATGCTGGAAATCCAAAACAAAAACAGAATTACCTGGAAAAACTCAGCAGGTCTGGCAGCACCGGTGGAGAAGAAATCAGTTGACGTTTCGAGTCTTCACGACCCTTCGGCAGAACTGAAGTATAGTTAGGAGAGAGGTGAAATATAAGCTGGTCTAAGGTGGGGGCAGGGGGAGAGAGAAGTTGAGGGTGGGGTGGTTGTGGGGATAAGCAAGCAGTGATAGGAGAAGATAATCAAAAGATGTCACAGACAAAAGGATCAAAGAGGTGTTGAAGGTATTATCTAAGAAAATTGCTAATTAAGAATGGATGGCAGGATACTCAAGGTACAGCTCTAGTGGGGGTGGGGTGGAAAGACTAACAAAGTTTTAGTTTTAGATTTAAAAATAATGGAAATAGGTGGGAGAAGAAGAATCTATATAAATTATTGAAAAAAAAAGGGGGGGGGAAAGAAACGGGGTGGGGATGGGGGGAGGGGGAGTTTAAGATCTAAAGTTGTTGAATTCAATATTCAGCCCAGAAGGCTGTAAAGTGCCTAGTCGGAAGATGAGGTGCTGTTCCTCCAGTTTGCGTTGGGCTTCACTGGAACAATGCAGCAAGCCAAGGACAGACATGTGGGCAAGAGAACAGGGTGGAGTGTTAAAATGGCAAGCGACAGGGAGGTTTGGGTCTTTCTTGCGGACAGACCGCAGGTGTTCTGCAAAGCGGTCGCCCAGTTCCACCAACAAACACATCTTCCCTTCACCCCCCCCTGGCGGCATTCCGTAGGGATCGTTCCCTCCGGGACACCCTGGTCCACTCCTCCATCACCCCCTACTCCTCAACCCCCACCTATGGCACCTCCCCATGCCCACGCAGAAGATGCAACACCTGCCCCTTCACTTCCTCTCTCCTCACCATCCAAGGGCCCAAACACTCCTTTCAAGTGAAGCAGCATTTCACTTGCATTTCCCCTAACTTAGTCGACTGCATTCGTTGCTCCCAATGCGGTCTCCTCTACATTGGAGAGACCAAACGCAAACTGGGCGACCGCTTTGCAGAACACCTGCGGTCTGTCCGCAAGAAAGACCCAAACCTCCCTGTCGCTTGCCATTTTAACACTCCACCCTGTTCTTTTGCCCACATGTCTGTCCTTGGCTTGCTGCATTGTTCCAGTGAAGCCCAACGCAAACTGGAGGAACAGCACCTCATCTTCCGACTAGGCACTTTACAGCCTTCCGGGCTGAATATTGAATTCAACAACTTTAGATCTTGAACTCCCCCTCCCCCCATCCCCACCCCGTTTCTTCCCCCTCTCTTTTTTTTCAATAATTTATATAGATTCTTCTTTTCCCACCTACTTCCATTATTTTTAAATCTAAAACTAAAAATTTGTTAGTCTTTCCACCCCACCCCCACTAGAGCTGTACCTTGAGTATCCTGCCTTCCATTCTTAATTAGCACTTTTCTTAGATAATATCACCACCTTCAACACCTCTTTGATCCTTTTGTCTGTGACATCTTTTGATTATCTTCTCCTATCACTGCTTGCTTATCCCCACAACCACCCCACCCCCAACTTCTCTCTGCCCCCCGCCCCCCACCTTAGACCAGCTTATATTTCACCTCTCTCCTAACTATACTTCAGTTCTGCCGAAGGGTCGTGAGGACTCGAAACGTCAACTGATTTCTTCTCCACCGATGCTGCCAGACCTGCTGAGTTTTTCCAGGTAATTCTGTTTTTTTTTCTCCACTTTATTACTTTGACTACGAATCAATAGGAGATATGCTTTACCTTTGTCACTGTCACATAAGACAGTATTTCGAAAGAGAGGACTATTAAAATTATTAGCTAACAACAGGACTAGGAAGGGAAGTTGGGTGGACAGCAGTTCATTGAGAATAGGGGTCGAGGGAGGAGGTGAGTCTCATGGACAAGATGCGATCGGAGAGGACATAAGAGAAGAACGGTAGAAATGAGAACACAATATGAGTTCAGGTTAGGACAGCAGGGGAGAGCTTTAGAGCAAGTTTGGCTCAGTGGGCTTGGGGAAGGGAAGCAAGTGGCAGAGGCAGCTGATCGGATGATCTGAACCCTAGTGACAAAGAAATTCGTGAACTCTACTCACTTATTGGTGGAGGCAGATTTTTTATTTTTACCACCCAAGTTGGTCATTGCATAGGCAGGAAGTAGAAAAGAAAATCTAGTGTGGAGCATTGCGCATCTTTTGCAGAATCTGCTGTTTGCTTTCCATTAATTCTTAAACTTGTCAGAGGCAATTTTCCTGTTCTCCCAATTCTTGCCTGGATCTTGAATAGGCACAGCATGCCCAAACTGCACTCCCTCTGTCTAAGCTGAGCTGCACCTGAATCTGGTGGCCCAGCCAGGAGTGGGGGGGGGGGGGGGTGCGGTGATGGGGTGCTGCTGGCAGGTGGGAGGGGGTGTCAAAGGCCAAGAAAATCCTGGCTTCTGTTACCAGGTCCTTAAATTTCCCCTCATAGGGCAGGAAGAACTACTCCATCAATTTTGTGATGTAAATTATCCTCCTGCTTATCACTATCAACTGCCCTCATTCAGCTGATGAATCAGTACTCCTCCGCGCTGTACGTCACTTGGAAGAAGCACCAGGTATACCCAAGAACAATATGCCAACCCCCAGTGAAGCTACAACATGGGGTTACGCGCTTGCTAAACAGTAAAAGCAGCACACTATAGCCAGAGCCAAGCAATCCTACAACCAATGAGAATTGGTGGTGCATAATTAACCATCTAATGCGAGGAGACTCTATGAGCAACCACAGCACGAGTGCAAAAGACAAGGTTGAAGCAATTACATCCATATTCAACTGGAACTGCTGACTGCATGGTCCTTTTCAGCTTTTTGTTGAGGTGCCTGCCATTGCCGATTCCAGTTTTCAGCCAATTTGATTCATTCCATGTGATGACAAGAATTGGCTGAATGCAATGGAGACAGTGACGGCTACGGGCCCCAACAATATCCCGATTGTAGTGTTGAAGATACGGTTCAGAACAAGCCCCACCCCTATTAGTTACCATACCAGCATCTACATGACAATTTGGGCAATAAATAAGGCCTTGCCTCCATTGTCCACAACCTCAGAAGAAATGCAAAAGGGAATGTGTGGCTTAAAATCATGTAAAAATGCTCCCCTAGGATAAAATATTTCCCTAAGAACAAGTTCATCATTCAGAAACCCAGTCTCCATGACATCAGTTATGGCAGTCTTAAGATCCCAAAGCTGTGTTAGAAGCTTGGGCATTATGGCTCTTCTAAGATGGCCCTGGAGGCGTCATGCACTCCAGTGTAAAGTACATTTCTACTAATCAGATAAAGGTGACTGGACAAAAGTGAAAGCTTCCACGCTAACTTTGTATGCTCTTTATAAAATAACTAGATGGTGTTCAGCAAGCAACCTTCATTTATAGGCAGATCCTGCAACTCAGATCATAGTGACCGAGAGCATGTACTACAACTCTATAACCTTCTTCAGGCTGCTCCTCTACTACAAGCTGCACTTGTAGTGTCTCCTACACTTGGTGCTCCCCACTCAAACTCTATTGCCTGAAGTGGATATTCTTCAACTGATGCTTACAGCAGGTGGAGAGATTAATGCATGTGGTGGGAAGTGGCAAGTGGATAAGGTTTGCTCTGGCCTTCAAATCTTCTGTTCCTTGAGTGTCCCTAGAAATACATAATAGGAGAAGTTTCAATTGGAATATGGAAGACTTTCCTTGCAATATCTGTTCAGTGACATGTGAAAGGGTAGTGGTGTCAGGTATGATTGCAATTAGTACAATGTATACTTACTTGAGAGAAGCACCCTTTGATGAAATACTGCACCAAGGTCACCACCTGCTTACCTTACTAATTGTCTCAACCTAGATTCTTTGGCCTCAGGGAATGTGCTGGAAAGCAGGTGGAGGAGCTCGGGTCGAATGGCTAGGGGTTGCCTTCCTACTGCTACTGGCATTTTACCAGCAGTGCGGTAGGTGGCAGATGACCTGCCCGCCCTCAAATCAGTTGAGGCTGAGTGGCCAATTAAGGGCCTCTTCCCACTGCTGCTGGCATTTTACCAGTGGCAGATGGGCACTTTGATACATGGGGGGTGTCGCGGAAAACAGAGCGAACACTCAGACCCAGGAGGTTTGTCTCGGAAGCCTTTATTAAATCGTGATATCACGGAGAGCCCAGCAGCATACAATGGAGCTAGCTGACACTCTGAGGAAACATCAGAGCACACACACGTATTTATAGTAGAAGTTGTACATATCAAAGAGCTTGAAGGTGATAAGACTGTCTAACTTTCAATGATCAATTACATTGAGAATCATTGTCTTTGGCATGCAACACACAATTAGTCTATTCTAAGTTTATGACTATACAGGATATTGGGGGAAGCTCACGTAGTAATAAAAAGTGAGACAGAGAATAGATAACCATGCTTGACCTTATCTTTAGTGCTAGGGGGTGTACACTCTAGAGAACAGATGCCCATTGCTTGATCCTGGGGGCAGACATCCCAGCCCCGTCTCAAGGACTCCAGGAAGCCTGCCCATGACACTCCCCTTTCTCCCCTCCTGCTCAATTAGCTGGCAGCTGCAGGTGTGCCTGCTAGAACAAAAGAGGGAACTGTGCTGTGGTATTCCACTATGGTGCTAACTGTTTAACCCTTAGTTGACCTGTAGATGTATTTTATTCTTCCACAGGGGGACTACCAGGTAAAAACTGACAGCATCCTTCCAGGCTCAGAAGATTAGGGAGGGCATTGGGGGAACTTCCTGATTGGGCTCTGTGGCTCACAGAGGGACCTCACACCCCCACCCCTGCCTCGCCAGGCCTCCCTGAATAGTCCTGGCAAAAGCCCGATTTACCTGCACTCCGGGGCCTCCTCCATTATGGCTGGTCTGGAAATGGCCGCAATTCAAGCAGCGACCATCGCTCCCTGTGGCACTTCTGGAACTGAAGAGCTGCCTGCCATCAATTAGCCGGCAGCTCTTAGAGGCAGGACATCCCACCTTAAAGAGGGATGGAAGCCCTGTCCGCAGGCAACTAGCTGCCGTATCAACTTAAAATTCTGGTGGTGCTTCCATGACCAGCTGAGGCAGGGCTGCTGCCATAAAATTTCAGTCTCTAGGTCGTGGATCAATTCCTCAAAAGATGACTATCGGCAGTTTTCAGCCTCTCCCTTGGTTCATGCACTTAACCGAGTGACAGAGCAGCAATGAATGACAAACAGCTTCCCGAGTTGTATCAGAGGTATGCTACTGTTTCCAACAGCATGCAGAAAGACAATGAGGTGGTCTTCATAATCAGCCTATCCACTTCATGCAAGAGGTGTCTAAGGAGGATAGCATTTTATATTTTGGGCACAACTTGTAAAGGGTATATTGGCCTTGAAAGAAGTGCAACAAAGATTTACAAGAATTCCAACGGTTAGATTATAAGAAATGTTATGAGAATCAGGCTTTTATTTCCTGACCTCTAGGTTAAGGGTGATTTGATTGCTGTTTCTAGGGTTCTGAAGTGAATTGATGGGGTGGATGTAGAGAACGGTTTTCTGCCGATGATGGAGGTGTAGGACAAGGGGACATAACCTTAAAATCATAGTCAGGCCATTCAGGAAAGTTAGAAAACACTTCTTCATAAATAGAAGTAGTATGGAACTCTCCCACAAAAAGCAAATGTTAGCACACTTACTGCAGCTCAGAGATTGATAGATTTTTGATAGTCAAGAATATAGACAGATATGGAGGCAAGGCAGGTGGGATGGAGTTAAGATAATCAACCATGATCTCACTAAATAGCCGAATCCTATTTCTGAATGTAGCTGATTAAACGCAGATGCACAGAACTCCATTAGGACTTTCCCAGAATGCTGAATTCCTTTCCCATCCAAGGAGCTGGTTGAGTGCATATCTGAAACAACATTCACCTGCTCCACCTCTTCCTACATAACCCTAATATTGTTGACAAGGGTGTCTCTCCTCGTACCCAATCAACATGATGTCCAAGGTTTTGTTGCTAAAAAGCAGCAGTCTTATCTGCAACCTGAAATTGCCTTTGTGATCATTTTCCAACTCTTTCTTGCAATGTTAACTCCAACATGAAGTGCAAATATAGCTTTTAGTTTAGTTATCTTGACTTTTAAGTCTCCAAAGAAGAAATCCTTCCCCTAACATCAATGCTCACAATAATTGAAGGGACTTCAATGCTTTGCTCTTCCAAATGCTGCTGTGCCAGGCGTCCGTGCCAGTCGAAGAGAATATGCATCCTAATCAAGAGCACTATGTTTCTTCCATTTCAAAAGGCACCAGGCGTGGCTATCAGTTTGCTGTGTAGTGCCAAACATCAAACTATAAAATCTTCTTGGATGGGCCACATCTTAAAGTGTTTAGAATGGATCAAGACATTTCCCAACTCTTGGAAAGTCGCATTTCTGTGTACAAATGTGGTTTTGAATCCTGTGAACTTCCAGCTCCTTACTTCATTCTGGAATACCTCCACAGAAATTTAGAGCTATATCTTGGCTGTGTTGCTATCAGACAACTGCCAATTTGAGTCTGGAAGCATCACAAAGCTAATCACAGGACTCCATGATACCAGGTAGCCATACAAATGGAAACTATGTTTCAAAGGTCAATGCTATGTTGAGAGTTCGGACAGGAAAAGTGTCTTTCCTATTTGACATCAAAGAGATTAGTTTATGTATAAATTGTTTCTACCGTATATCATTTATTTACCTATTTAGTGTTCAAGAAATTTGTCTAGCGGCTTATAGCACGGGCACGGGCCTACTGAAGTCAAGGAGCATTAGATATATCTGTGGAAGCATATGTACAAAGACTTGTTATTTGATCCATTAGTCATGATACATGCACCTAGATGCTAAATGGGTAAAAATGTTCTGGTTTGTGTCAGGGACAGTGAACCAAAAGAGAATTTTTTTTATTCATTCATGGGATGGGGGCATCGCTGGCTAGGCCAGCATTTATTGCCCATCCCTAATGTTCTTGAGAACTGAGTGGCTTGCTAGGCCATTTCAGAGGGCATTTAAGGGTCAATTTTGCTCACATGGCTGTGGGTCTGGAGTCAGGTTTAGGAGGGCAGATTTACCTCTCTAAAGGGCATTAGTGAAACAGATAGGTTTTTAAGACAAATGACAATGATTTCACGATCATAATTAGACTTTTAATTCCAGATTTTACTGAATTCAAACTTGGTGAGGATTCGAGGTGGGATATGAACCCAGGTCCCCAGAGCATTGCCCTGGGTCTCTGGGTTACTAGTCCAGTGACAATGCCACTACACCACCACCACCAAATGTATAGCTTAAAAACACAAAAACATAAGACACAAAATGTCCTTAATACTGGAGCTGGAATGCATCCAACCCAATATTCCAATGACTGACTAATACATAAAAAGAGGTGAAGGAGATTGGTACACATTTGATTCAAATAATTTTCTATTTCTCCCCATCAAGATGCACCGAGCTTCTGTTCAATATTCTCCTGACATGACTGGCATAATATCTAACTCACCTTCTGGTAAATCATTTAAAAGTCAATCAAAGGTAATTAAATCTCAGTATTAGAAGAGGCGAGTTAATAGAAAAGCAGACTGTAGCAATGATCCATTTGAATTGAGAACAGGTTAATAAGCATGACTGCTTATAACTCCAGCATAAATTGGCACCAAATTGGAAATTTCAATCTGAGGCAACAAGTGTGATAGAAGTTATAGCCGTGGAAAAATTCAAATTGAAACAGTTGTCACTCTTCTCAAGTTGGGCCAAGAGAATGCTGTCCAGACAGCATAGAGCGAGCATCTGGCTGTACAGCTGACCAGGATCTGAGGGATATTAATACTGGATCCCAAAATGGAAAAGTATGCCACTTCTCAGCATGTGCATGTCTCTTACTGAACAAAAGAAACTAAGTAGCTTTTTTAAACAAATTGATTTCTTTCTCATCAGTTAAGCATCAGTTTGCACAGCAGCCCATGACTTCTAGGAACAGAACAATCTGTATGACATTGCTTCTTGGTGAATGGGAGTTATCCTTAAGATATGCAGATGATAAAACAAATAAAAGCAGGTCAACAGATGCTTCCAAAAAGAGTTTTCTACTCTTATTCAAATAAATTATTTATGGAAAAGGCTTGTCTGAATGTTTCCCTTTGATCTTTTTCCCACCAGGACATTTTCATACATCCAAGAAATAAATATTGAATGATGTTATCCGTTGAAGGTAAATGAAGAACTTTTAACATTCTAGCTTTTAAAACAATTTTTAAAAAAAAAGTGTAGTACACGGTTGTTTTCTTAATGCCTTTATTTAAGTACATGAGTATTGATATAGAAATGGTATTCCCAAGTTAACACAAACAGCCTGTAAAGATCAATGCAGTGCACACTACTTCTAACTAGATTGTGCAAGAATGATGCCTATGTTGCACATTCAGGGACACAACAACTGAGGCTAGTCAGAAAAGAATGACATGAATAGAACTTAGGTTGGAGAATAGATTTTTGATTAACCTTTGAACCAAAGTGATTCACATCTAGACTGAAGATTATCCAAGTGCATCATAGAATTGTTAATGTGCTGTAACCCAGAAACATTAGGATGTGACATCATAGTCTACTACCTAAAATTGGCTGCAAATACAAAAGTGAATAGATAAGCTTATGTAGTTCTGTAATAAATGGGTTGCACTGTGCCCAAATTTCTTTAAACTTTCCATATATTGCAACCTTGCTCTCTGAAAATAAAATAGCGACAGAAAATTTCTTTACTACAGGAAGCAAGTTACTGCATTGTCTTTATTCAGCTATATTTTAGCTTTATAACGGCAATGAAATTGTAGATACCATAGCTTTTCCTCAGTTATTTTACCAAGAATCTGATTAAGTTCATGCCAACAAATTTTATGAGAGTCTCTTTTTAAGGAACAAAAAGGCTAAATACCCAATTCCTCCAAGCAGACTTACTATAAAACTAGCTCCCAAAAATGATGGAGCACGTTTTTTAGCAACCCGAAAAGCAGTAGGCAGTACTGCTGACAGTAAAATGTTGTTCACATTTCCCAAGACCTTTCGGAAAGTCCTTTGCTGTAACACACGATCATAATAAGTTTCTAAATTTGGCCGTTTTCCATTTCCCCAGTATTTTCTGGCAAGTCCAAGAAACTTCAGCCGATGCAATGTTACACCAAGAGATACATCTGCAAGACTAAAGAACTCACCACAGAGCCATGGCTGAAGTCCTTCTTCTGCTTAAGAAAAAGTTAAGCTGATCAATATTTCCACCAATGACTGAATATTGCAAGTTGTTTTACTTAAACATTTTCTACAAATTAATACAAGACAAAACAAGTTGTTTTATGATTCAAACATAGCCTTTTAATAAAGGTACAAATCAATAGAGTAAAGATTCCAGCTGATTTTCAGACTTGAATTTTCTTTACAATATGGTTTGTAGCACTCAATTAAAAATCAATTTTAGATTTTATTTAATTGCCCACTTTTCCCTAATTTCTGGCCAAATGTGCTACTTTCCAAAACAAGACCATCTACTTAAACTGCACAGTGGGAGAGTGTGGAGCATTTATTGAATGGTAAATGTTGATTGTGAAGTCAACAGGTGGTTAAGGTGGATGCACCAATGCTAATTTTCCCTCTCTGCCTTCAAAATGGAGCATTTTAATGTTATAGAGCACATGCTAATCTAAATTCACTAGGCAAGATTGGTCATTTCCTAAGTAGTTTAATGAGCCTGCAGGCCTGTGCCCTAGAGATTGCCAAACTCCTAACAAAAAGGACTAAACAAAAAAAAAACAAATATTCAACACATTTCAACTTCTAAATAGTGCTGGCTGTGGAACCAATTTGCACTATGGTTTTTACTGAATTCTCAAGATTAAATTAACCCAAAATGTAAAGATAGACGGTAAGTGACAACATGGGTTTCCTTCCATGAAGTCTCAATAACACCAGGATTAATCCAGACAATTTCAAACACAAGTTGAGGCTGAAGTTTCAACTTTGACTCCAATGTTGAATCCAATGCTCAACTACTACAACCATTTGTTTAAGATTTAATCAGACATCGCTGAAAATGAACATCACACTTTAAGAGCAACAAAAAAGTTAAATGTTCAGTGCTCTCAAATGTTCATCTTACTGATTTGAAGCACAAGCTTCCACCGGGGAATTAACTCTAGCATTTGGCTCAAATTTGTGGATAATCAAGTTCTGCAATGCCTTAGTATGTTTATCTTATGAATAGCTGTGATTTAGACCGGGAATATCCCAACTTCAAAATGTGTGTTAAATTAGCTAAATTGGGATGCAATATATGCACTGTAATTGGCCTCAGGCACCTAAATTAGTGGAGGGAAAATTCAGCTAGGGTTCCTACTCCTGATCACTACTTAGCAAACTCTACTCAAAGTATATAGGTATGGATGTTAGGCAAGGACAAGATTTCACTTCGATTTCCCTCATGGTCGAATAACCTGCAAATGTTCACTCACTCGAGAGAAGGACAATGTGACAGGCTTCCACAGAACTGTACCCTAGTGAACAGTCAAGAAAACAAAATGGGCAAAGTTTTTTTATATATAAAAGTGCTTGTGTTTTCTAAAATAAATGACTGAGTTATTGTAGCATTGTGAAACTACAGGTTTTTCTTGTAACCACAGAATAACAAATTGTATGATGGTCTACGGGGAAGGAAAGCAGCTGTAACTTTTACACAGTATAACTCTTCCAAACAGAAAAAAGATTAATTTTAAATTAGGGCCAATTCCTAATTTTCATGAGTACCTTGAACATAAATTGATGGAGTGCCATGCTTATAAAGAAACATCCCAAAGCACTCCATAAATGAGCAGAGGGCACCAAGCAGGAACTGTAAGTAAAGTTATGTGCGGTGTCTAAAGGTGAGGAGAGATGTCGGGCAGAAGGATTTAGGAAAAAAACATTTCCACAGCACAGGGACAAGGAGGCTGAAATCTCTGCTGCCAAAATATTACAATATTTCAAATGATAATATTGCTGAACAGAGCAATGGTGTAGGGCACTAATCCTCTAATTAAGAGGCTGGCACTTGCACATAGTCTACCAAATGTTTTAGATTTCTGATCTCAACCAAGTCATTATGGAGAGATGTTTCCCAACAGGAGAGGGAGAAAATCTGAAAACAAGATACCTCAGGCTGAGTCACACCTCAATTTCCCCAAGTACCACTTGGAAAGTTCCAAGACAGCAGGTTACCTGCCCCATAAACAAGCTAAAGAATAGAATGAGGGAAAAACTAAAAGCTGAAGAAAAGCAGTGTCCAAATATAACGGTAATTTATTTATTACAAACCTGGAGTTTCCTCAATCCTTCGCTGTAGCTCAGTCTCCACCTGGTCCAAAACATTTTCCAGCTCACGGAATATTTTTTTCAGGTAGTTTACATTATCATGGTCCCGTATCTTGGACTAAAGACAAAAAAACATCGATTTAAAAGGGGAACAGGGTTTATCTAAGAGTAGCCTAAGGTGAATAATACTCTGCTTCTTAAACATTTACAAATTAAGAGAACGCTGAAACTTCCATGTTAGTGCTCAGTGTGCTAGCAAATAATGTGGTGTTTTCAGCAACTGGGATATTTGTGCCATCAGCAAGCTTCCTGTGCTCTGGGCATTTCCCACAGCCTGCAGACAAATTTTAGCCCATTGATGTACAATAATTGCAAAAATTATAATATATAGACAAATATTAAATTCAAAAGATTTTCAGACGGAATAGGGATGGGGTCCATATTCTGGATACAGTCCGGGGGTAAAACTTCAGCATTATTCACACAAATAGATGATTACTAGAAATGCTACAAGCTAGATTTTGACAGACTAAACTATAGTAATAGGCAAAAAAGAAAAGGGGTCATTTTGGAAAGCAGTAAGGCAAAGCACCCAGACTTGGGTGTTTAACCTATGGTTTTACTCATGACAGGGTATCTTGCTTTTTGGTAACAATTTTCCATAGTACATTTGCTGGTTCTTAAAACCAAACTAATTTTTACTTATGTTACTGTTTATTGTTAGCAAGCTTATAATTTAAAAATACATTTTAAAGAGGTAAAGCACATAACGCAAACACTAAATAAATGAAAACACTTTTTTAATATTATTTATAAAAGCACTTACCTTAATTTGTTTCTGCTTTGTTAAATATGCTTCACGCAATTCTGGGTGTTCTTCAGCAAGCTTTTTTAACTCAGATTCAGTGTTTCCAATTTGGCCTGAAAGTAAATGAAGGTGCACATTAGAACTGAAGAGCTAAGTGGGGTTCGACTGCAGGGAAAGGAAGGGTGATTCAAATTCAATAGTTGGGATTTGGAATTGCAAAAGCATACTCCTTAGTTTTCTATGATTTAGCTTTTTATATCATAGCACACCGAATCAAGAAAATCTGAAACTGCACTTTTTTCTCAATGAGATGTGAGCAAAAGTGGCTAGGTCAGCATTTGTTGCTCATCCCTCATTGCCCTTGAGGTGCTGGGCACTTTCTGTGCCATACAGACTCTAAAACAATGCCATATTGAAGCGGGACAGTTATCATTAAGCTTGGAGGACAGAGAAAGCAAGAGAGAACAAATATGAACTAAATTGCAGATGCAAGCATGAAAACCATTTGCAAAACAGGTGGATTTTGTGAATTTGGGACTATAGATGATTGCTGAATGGATGCCTCAATTTGGGCAGAATGGTATGCATCATTTATCAATCCTGTGATCTGCAATTGGCCACATTCTGATCAATTCAAACTTTGAAATATCCGCAGAGCTACCCATTAGGAAAAATGGATATACCCTGAAATTAGAAATATATCGATTAATTGCCCTTCATATTTCAACTACACCCAAAACTGTAAACATCATGGAATAATTTGCTATTGTGCCTACTTTAAAAAGTTATCACACAATTAACAGTATGTACTGATTCTATGATTTATCAGGCTTTTTGTTCTAAAAGCCTGCATTTATATAGCAACTTTAGCATGAAAAATGTCCCAAGGCACTTCACAGAAGCAGAGGATGTTTAAAGAGATGTTTAGGGACAGAGTTCCAAAGCAGTGATAAAACAGCTGATTGCTCTGTCACCAGCAGAAGTCCAGAGGGGGAGAATGTCAGAGTTGGAGGATCAAAGAACATGTGTGGAACGCATGGTTGGGACAAGTTATTGACGGCAGAATGATGCAGGCTGTGGAGATTTATAAATGATTTTGAATTGTTGGTAGAAGCAATAAATATATTGCTGTTTTTTTGGAGATGTTGTTCTTTAATCTGTTAAATGTCTCAAAAGAATTCTCTGCATAGCAGCATACCTTCAAAAAACAGTGCCACCATTGCATTTTGTATTTCCCTTTGGTAAAGGTACTGGGGATATGTTAATGTTACGGCAAGTATACCCCAACTACAATAGTTAGAATGCAGTAAATTAATAAAAGGGGATTAAAAACCTATTTCCACCTGAAAATAAAAATTAACAAATTTTAATGAAAATATTAACATAAAATATGCAAGGCTTTCTTTCTTGCGGACAGAAAGAAAGACCCAAACCTCCCTGTCGCTTGCCATTTTAACACTCCACCCTGTTCTCTTGCCCACATGTCTGTCCTTGGCTTGCTGCATTGTTCCAGTGAAGCCCAACGCAAACTGGAGGAACAGCACCTCATCTTCCGACTAGGCACTTTACAGCCTTCTGGGCTGAATATTGAATTCAACAACTTTAGATCTTAAACTCCCCCTCCCCCCATCCCCACCCCGTTTCTTTCCCCCCCCCCTTTTTTTTTCAATAATTTATATAGATTCTTCTTTCCCCACCTATTTCCATTATTTTTAAATCTAAACTAAAACCTTGTTAGCCTTTCCACCCCACCCCCACTAGAGCTGTACTTTGAATATCCTGTCTTCCATTCTTAATTAGCACTTTTCTCAGACAAATGTCACCACCTTCGACACCTCTTTGACCCTTTTGTCTGTGACATCGTTTGATTATCTGCTCATCTCCACAATCACCACACCCTCAATGTGTCTCTCCCCCCTGCCCCCCCCCCCCCCCCACCCACCTTAAACCAATTTATATTTCTCCCTTCTTCTAACTATGCTTCAGTTCTGCCGAAGGGCCATGAAGGCTCGAAACGTTAACTGATTTCTTCTCCGCCGATGCTGCCAGACCTGCTGAGTTTTTCCAGGTAATTCTGTTTTTGTTTTGGATTTCCAGCATCCGCAGTAGCCTTTAGCTTTTTGTTTTTACAACTTCACAGGTGTCAACTCACGTGGCTTTTCATCATATGAGCAGATATTAAGTGCCCACAAGCTATTTGAGTGAGGTGAATTGCAGCCAGACTCTATGTCAGCTGTGGCTTAGTCCATAGCACCCTCGCCTTTGAATCAGAAGGTTGTGGGTTCATGTCCCACTCCCGGAAACCAAGAATTGTGATTGTACTCAAAAGAGTTGCAATCTGTGACTGATAACTCGAAAGAGTTTGAACCTGTTCTACCCTGAACACAACTTGTACACAGGGACAGAAGGACCTGGGGTTCACCTGCAGAGATCGTTGAAGGTTGCAAGTCATATTGAGAGAGCAGTTAGCAAAGTATATGGGATCTTGGGTTTCATAGAGACATTGACTACAAAAGCAGGAAAGTTATAAAGTTCTGTTAAGCCACAACTATGGTATGGCATCCAGTTCTGATTGCCACACTTTAGGAAGGGTGCAAAAGGTCCTTGAGGATGCAGAGGAGATTTAACAAGGATGAGGGGTTTTAGCTACAAGATTAAGTTGGAGAAGCTGTGGTTGTAGTCCTTGGAACAAAGGAGTTGAGGGGAGGTTTGATGGAGGTGTGAAAGATTATGACAGGTTTAGGTAAGATAGATGAAGAAAAACTGATCCCATTAGCTGATATCACAAGGACCAAGGGATACAGGTTTAAGGTTCTGGGCAAGAGATGTGAGAGGGATGTGAGGAAGTACATTTTATATGCAGTGAGTGGTAATGACCTGGAACTCACTGTCAATGGTGGAAGCAGAGTCAATGAATGATTTCAAAAGGAAATTGGATGGGGATTTGAGAGGGAACTACTTGCGGGGCTACAGGACTAGAGTGGGGGAATGGTACTGATTGCTCTATAGAGCATTGGCTTGGACTTGGATGAGCTGAATGACCTCCTATGCCATTATGACTCTATGACACAAACTTTCCAACAGAGATCAGCAGATTACAAACAGTATTGGGAGTCCCCAAATGTTTTTTTCCCCACCACTCTACCACCATATTTTTTGTTTTCTTTTCATAACATAGTCAGGTACATACCTGACTATATATCACTTATAACCTACTTCCAAAAGGCACAATAAGTACTATAGGGGCAATGTCTTACTAAATTCTAATAATCACAGTTGTGCCTCTAGTGTTACCATTAACATGCCCCTCCTCAACTAGGCGATGCAAATATCAGTTCTCTCTAATGTAGGAGGAGACTAAGCTGCATCATTAACACACCCTCACAATTTTGTAAAGGATGCAAAATGTATGGGCCTATGTTAAACCATAAATTAATCTACATATTTTAAAATATGCAACTTTCCTAAATCATCCTTCATCTGATACAACTGTGCTGTTGGATTCTACTTACTGCGAATTCTAGTGGTTGCATATGCAGGAATCATGGAGTCCAAAGTTAACTCTGGGTGAAGAATGCAGCCATGGGTATAGGCATCCATAGGGAGAGAGTCTAGTAGTTCTCGATAATGTTGTACTCGTGGATAATACAGGCTTCCTTCTTCTGGCAACAATTTAGGGATGTTTACTAGAAGTACAATACACAAAGGGCACTCTTATTAAAGCAATCAAGTTGCTAAGAAAAGCAAAAAGTGCATGTTTTACAGGCAATTTCGCCTTTAAAAAAGCTTGGCAGTTCTCTTCCAAAGGGAATGTAGGGAAGAATTATTCTGCAAGTAGAACCCTTTACATTTCTTAGATTTTCTAACTTCCAATATCAAAGAATTGAACACACACTACATTAATACATGAACCAACATGAAATTCCTTTGTCCACTACTTAGAAAGGCATTAACCCATTTACTTTAATATCCAATATCCCAATCTGATTTCAATCCTAAATTTCTTTGAACAAAGTCTAAGAATGCATACTATACCACATACATTCTAATTTCCATCAAGTAATTGGTTAGACATTTAAACAGAACATTACAAACAGATTGCAGAACATGTTACCTCAGAAACTGAAACATTCCAGCTGTTGAGTCTGCTAGGTCTACATATTGTACATTAGTTCAAAATCATTATGATTTGATGCAACAAAGGAATAACTGTAAAAAAAGACAAAAAATGTGTAAATGTGTTCAGGAAATCATAATCTGATTTATAAAGCTCAACTTAAATAATACAAAAATAATGTGAAAATAAATGTTAAAATGTCAAATGTGAAATAAAATATGTAAAATTCTCATATGTAAAATACATAAACTCAGACATATGTTTAGCTAGAAACAACAAAATCACATACATGCAACGCTTTCTTGCAAAGCAGCATGGGTGAGAGTGAAGAATGGTTCTAAAGCTGTTCAATTGAGAAAACTAAGATTTACATGAAAAATATGGTAAAATTTAAACACTTTACAAGAATATAATTTTTTGTTTAAAAGAGATTAGGTTGATTTTCTTGACAATTCAATGGTTAAATAAGCTGTGTAATATGGTAGGGAGCCCAGAGTTTGAAGGCACTGAGGAGTATCACAGTAGACTCAGAGGTCAAGTGCACTGTGTCACTCAAAAGTCCCAGTGCCAATGCCAAGTCCATCCTGAGTTAGTTGATAGCTGTCAGTGCAGCACTGGGTGCATTATAATTGGCCTTAACATCCACAGGCTACAGAGGGAAAGGGAAAAAAAACATAACGTTCCCACTCCAAGCTGCTGAATTCTGCATCAAAATATTGTTTTGTATATACCAAGAACACAAGAACTTAAAAAATGTTTTCTCTAGTTTTTTTCACAGTTCTATGTTACATTACTTTCAGAAAATGTGCAGCTTTTCTTTAAAAAAATATGTATGGTACACAAATACTATTTCACAGATCTCAAGATACCACCCATACCTTATATACCATATCAAGTCATCAACAGTACTGCAATGGGTGACTGATTTTTGAATGCAACAAATATAGTTTTGCTTTTGCAATATGAAATTATACTTGATAAAGATGCAAATTCTAAATTCTCTGATTACTCATTTGCTTAATATTTACGATTGGATCAACAAGCATGCACACATTCCATAAAACTGCCTTCAACTCAGCACTGTTAGCAATCTCACTTAGAGAAGCCATATGGAAAATAAATAAGCATACAGCAGGGGGTGCTGTACTCTATATTTAAATAAGAACAGTGATTGCTGATACTCTACTATGAGGCTTTAGAAGCTGAGCCAAAATAAGTCAAGCCATTAACAGACAGGCCATCCACTCAGATATCAGTACATTTACATTCCATACTCTCTTACCTACTTACACAAAATGGATTCTGTAATTTATATTTGTGACTGCATTTATAAACTAAATTTGTTTTCTTGACTGAAAATCTCAGACTTGAGTAGCATCACTTAAAAGCTCTCATTTACAGGACACCTGGAAAGCCTCAGCTGTTCAAGACATTAAGTACTTAAATCAATCACAACTCTGTGTTCAATATTCCCTTCCAAGGCAAACAAGGATTGTGGCAAGTTGCCAGAAGTATCCTTAGGAAGGGGAAGCCTCTGTCAGAGCTGTGTAAGTGGATGCATAGAGCATGACAAAACACAGAAGACATCCTGGTCACCCACTGCATTAGGATTTATTTCCAGCCACCTGGACTCATCTTGCCACTGGGCCAAGGCAGATCAGGACAAGGAGAGAGAGAATGAGGATGCGCAACACACCCTCACTATGAACCAATTCACACGCAAGTAATGCTCATCATCACCTTTCTATTATCTGCATGTGTGGACCTCAGGTGAGCACAGAATAGGTCTTACTTTTGACGCCCCCACAATTAAACAACCTGCTGATACTCATTGTTCAAGCTCAAACATGGACAATGGCGACCTGTGGAATGGCGACCTGTGGAAGGTCACAGTGCCCTTAAGACAAGACCACAGTGAGAGGAAATGGGAGAAGGGAAAAATTCAGTTAAACGATTGTTATAAAAGCATTTTTGCTGATTGAATCATCTAATCTAGACCTGAATCACCTAACCTAGGCCTTAATTCATATCATGCTTCTAAATCACATCTTCACTGAAACACAGATATGCACATAGATATACAGAGTTTCACTGAAACCAAGTATTTCCTTAATGTTACCATCTTCAAAGGTGTTCTCCAGGTAGTCAATGATCTGAGTGGATTCACAGATAATGTTGTCGCCATGAATTAATACAGGTACCTCTCCTGCTGGGTTCAAACGCATAAACCAAGGTTCATTGTGCTCACTCAATGGTAGGTTAACATCATACTCTTCACATTTTAGACCTTTTTCTGCAATAACCAAACGAACCTGAAACGCAGGAAAGAGATATTATCAACTCTACCTCACACTTTTAATCCTTTCACACTATGTTATTTATCGAGTGCTTGAATTTTGTTTATTATATACACATGCTTGATTTTTGCTTTTATTAACAACATTCGTACCAAAAGGACAAATTCAATGTATACAAGGCTTCTGTCTTAAAGCATACATGTTAACAAGTGTATTCAAAAGCAAGCAAAACAAAAAATTTCAGAACAGCGTTGGTAAAAACAGCAGCCATCCTACTCCTGCAGCCATCTATATCGCTATCCTGGAGACCAACAGGTTCTCCAGCTGCCAACTCAGGCTAAGTCCATAATTGAGTTTAATCAGAGATTCCTTCCTCAAAGTTATTCTATTCCATTGTAAGGCCACATTTTTGGACATCTATTAACTACCCATCTCCCCATATTGCCCAAATCTTGATCAGGCTTTTACCAACTGTAGGCTTACGTTCTCTAATGCTCTTCTAGTCAGCATCCCCATCTCTACCTGCCAACCTGCAATCATTCAAAACTCCACTGCTTGTGGCTTCATCTGCACAAGGTCCCAAATTGTAAGTATCCCATTCTAGCCAAGAACCAAAGCCTCCCAGTGCCCAAGCAAAATTATTTTAGCTTCTCATACTCATTTCAGGTTCTCACACCCATTTCAAAGCATTCTATAGCATTGCCTCACCCTATCTCAATTTTGTCTATTTATTCATTCACAGGATGAGGGTGTTACTGGAAAGACCAGCATTTATTGCCCATCTCTCGTTGTCCTGGAAAGGTGGTGGTGAGTGACCTCCTTTAATCACTGCGGTCAGTGTGGTGAAGGTACTCTTAACATTGTTGTTAAATAGGGAGTTCCACAATTTTGCCCAGCAGCAAGGTGATGTATTTCCAAGTCAGGAGAATGTGTGACATGGAGCAGAGCTTAAAAGGTGATGGTATGCCCATGCCCCCTGTACTTCCAGGTGGTCACAGGTTTGGGAGGTGCTGCCAAAGACGCCTCAGTGAGTTGATGCAGTTCATCTTAAAGATAGTACACACTGCAGACCTGTATGCTTTTGGCATACTCTTCTACATTCCTCAGTGAACCAGTGCTGGTCGCTGGTCTTGAGGGTAATGGTAGAGTGAGAGATGTGAGAGAAGTAAGTCTTATTCTTACTATACTTCTTTATATCAGTTTGATACAAGCCTGCTAGGCCATTTCAGGCAGTTAAGAATCATTGCTGAGAGGCTGGACATATAAACCAGACCAGATAATTGTATTAGTGAGCCAGTTGATTTTTTTTGAAACTATAATTGGATAGCTTCAAGGTCACCATTACTGATATCAAATTCTTATTTTAGATTTAGTTTTTAACTGAATTAAAATTTGCAAACTACCATGATGAGATTTGAACTGACATTTCCAGATTATTAATCTCGGCTTCTAAATTAATAGTCCAGTAATGTATTCACAACATATCATATTCTAACTACAGTAGGAAATCAAGGGACATGGAAATAGAACAGGAGACTGAATTGAGGTTTATCTGCCATGATCTTATTGAATGGCTGAGCAGTCTCAAAGGATTTTAATGTCTACTCCTGCTCCTTTTGCTTATCTACCTATGCAGCCATATGCCCCTACACCCAATCTCCATTCCTCCAACAGCAGCCTACCCTTTGTCCTCAGTTTCTCTAGCTTACCGTCACTGGGCATGCAGCCAATTAAACCCTGCCCTGAGGAACTCCTTATACCCCCAAGCTTCTCTCCTCTGCATGCTATCACCTGCCCTCAAAAGTGCTGTCTTCAACCATACCTTCAGACCCACCCACCTAACCATTGCATCATCTTTTTTCCTCTTGCTTGGCACTGTTTATTCTTTTCTCTGACCTGTAAAGTGTTTTGAGAAATCTCTCTGTATGCATGGACCTTGACAGATAAGTGAGTTTTTCATTTATGTTCTAAGTGGCAAAAAAAATTATATTACTTACCATGTTTTTGGAAAAGCCTGTGTATCTTTAAACTCTAGCCACTGAATGAAGGTATAGATGCATCACAAAGGGCCTCACAATAATAGCGCTGCCCTATCCTGCTCATCTCCTATCAGTTGATTCTGAAGCATATTTGCAACTCACTAAATAGTATGTTTTTGTAACAATGTCCTAAGTCATAACATCAAATAATACCATTGTTACATAATAAGTTTGTTTCAGGCGCTTCAATATAAAGATCCAAGGTAACCAATATAACTCCAGAAAGAGTTCCTCCTGTAATGACAGTCAATTCAAGCTAAGTGCATATTCTAATTACAATTTGCAGTTTCAAAGTATTCCACCATATTGCTGATGTACTTTTAAAAGGTCTGAATTTTGTCACAACATGGTACACATTTTGAAAGTCAACATTTCTAAGAATTTGTTTCTGCAGAGTTCTTTATTTAGATTTCATTTTAGAATAAGTGACAAAATCAGATATAATACCAAGGCTTACTGTATCTAATCTAGTTCCTTTTCTTTTCCACGTGAATTTCTAGGAAAAGGGAGGACAGAGAGTAGCACCTAAGGGAGTTATCCAGTCCAATCTGTGGCTCCAGAGTGGACCGCACGTTTTGAGAAAAATAAAAGTGTAAAATCACAGGAAACAGGTAATTGATTGTTGGTATTTTTCTCATTTATCTTTCAAAACTCATGTAATTTTAGTAATTGTAAAGTTTTAATAGTAGTAGTAAGCTTTACTACTATTTGTAAACCTTATTAGATTGGCTGGTGTGTATTTTCTATTTATCCTAACTAGGGAATTTCAATCATGTTAGGTAGGACATTTCTTGAAATAAGAATATAAGCACAGGCAGGACTAGAGACATTAATTAAAATTTAATCAGGAAAATAATTAAATAAATACTATAAAAATGGCAGAACAGGTGTGGCAGCTGCAGTATGTTGGAGTTCATGGGCACCTGTGTGATCCACGTGTCTGCAGCTGAAGGAACTTTGCCTCAGGGTCATGCTCTGCAGCTCTGCCTCCAGCTCAATGGGACACATTAGGGAGGGGGAAATATACCTGATATTTTGGTCCAGGAGGCGATCACGCTCCTTAGGATAGGGTCATCTGAAGCAGTCCACGTCCAAATGCAGCAAGACCTGGACAATATCCAGACTTGGGCTGACAAGTGGCAAGTAACATTAGTGCCACACAAGTGCCAGGCAATGACCATCTCCAACAAGAGAGAATCTAACCATCACCCCTTGACATTAAGTAGCATTGCCATCACTGAATCCCCCACTATCAACATCCTGGGGGTTCCATTTGACCAGAAACTGAATGGGGCTAGCCATATAAATACTGTGGCTACAAGAGCAGGTCAGAGGCTGGGAACCCTGCGGCAAGTAACTCACCTCCTGACTCACCAAAGTCTGTCCACCATCTACAAGGTACAAGTCAGGACTATAACAGACTGTGACGGAATATCTCCCACTCGCCTGGGTGAGTGCAGCTCCAACAACACTCAAGAAGCTTGACACCATCCAGGACAAAGCAGCCTGCTTGTTGGCACCCCATCCACAAACATTCACTCCCTCTACCACTGACGCACAGTGGCAGCAGTGTATATCATCTACAAGATGCACTGCAGGAACTCACCAAGCCTCCTTAGGCAGCACCTTACAAACACACAACCACTACCATCTTGAAGGACAAGGGCAGCAGGCACCTGAGAACATCACCTGAAAGTTCCCCTCCAAGTCATTCACCATCCTGACTTGGAAATATATCACCGTTCCTTCACTGTCGCTGGTCAAAATCCTGGAACTCCCTCCCTAACAGCACTGTGGGTGTACCTACGTGACATGGGCTGCAGCAGTTCAAGAAGGCATCTCACCACCAACTTCTCAAGGGCAATTAGGGATGGGCAATAAATGCTGGCCTAGCCAGCAACACCCACATCCCATAAATGAATTTTTAAAAAATCTGATTTGTTCCATGATCAGGAACAGGAGGGTGTGACTGTGAGTGAGGCAGGTATGAGGCTCAAGGCAGTAAAAGTGGAGGACCCTCAGCCCTTGCAATTGTCCAATAGATTTGAGGTTCTTGCAGCCTGTAAGGATGAAAATTGCAGGGTGGATGAGCAAACAGGCCAAGGCTCTATGGTACAAGAAGCCGCTCAAGTGTTAGGGGCGAGGGTAGAGTTAAAAGGAATGTAGTGGTAGTAGGGGACAGTATAGTCAGGGGGATAGGCACAGTTCTGTGCAGCCAAGAGAATGAGTCCAGGAGACTGCTTTGTCTGCTGGTGCCAGAGTTCAGGACATCTGCTCTGGGCTGGAGAGGAACTCGCATTGGGAGGGGGAGGATCCAGTTGTTGTGGTACATGTAGGTACCAACAACGTAGGTAGGACTAGGAAAGAGGCTTTGCTTAGAGAGTAGGATCAGCTATGGGCTAAATTAACAAACAGATCTTCATTACCTGAGCCATGAGCAAATTGGAGCAGGGTAAGATTGGAAAGTTAAATGCATGGCTCAAAGGTTAGTGTGGGAGAGATGGGTTTCGATTCATGGGGTACTGACACCAGTACTAGGGAAAGTGGAAGCTGTACTGTTGGGATGGTCTTCATCGGAACCGTGCTGGGACCATTGTTCTAGCAAGTTATATAACTGGGGAAGTAGAGAGGGCTTTAATCTAAATAGTGGGGGGATGAGGAATCAGGTGAGAGAAGATGCAATAAATTAAAGAGAGGGGTCCAGGTAAGAGAGCAAGGTAGCTTTAAGAGAATTGATAGAGTGTAGCAGGAAGGGACAGACGTACAAACTTCAGTGAGCCAGTAGTTAAAGGTTAGAGCTTGTAAAGGTAAAGAAAAAAAAGAGTTAAAGGCACTTTATATGAATGCACACAGCATTCACAATAAGGTAGATGAATTGACAGCAAAAATGGAAGTAAACAAGTGACATAATTACCAAGGCTGAAGGTTCAAGGGTATACGACAATTAGGAAGGATAGGCAAAAAGGAGTGCCGCTAATAAAGGATAACATCAGCACATTAGTGATAGAGAATCTTAGATTGGAAGATCAAGACATAGAATCAGTTTGGGTGGAGCTAAGAATGAGGGAAGGGCAACAAACATTGGTAGGAATTGTTTATGGTCCACCAAACCATAGTAGCAATATAGGGCATGGTATAAATTAGGAAATTAGAGGTGCATGTAACAAGGATAATACAGTAATCATGGGGGACTTCAATCTACAAACAGACTGGGTAAACCTAATTAGCACTAACGCTGAGGACGGCGAATTCATGGAACATATCCAAGATGGTTTTCTAGAACAGTATTTTGAGGACCAACTAGAGAACAGGCTATTTTAGATCTAGTATTGTGCAACGAGAAAGGGCTAATTAATAATCTGATTGTAAAGGAGCCTCTGGGGAAGAGTGGCCATAATATGATGGCATTTTACATTAAGGTTTAAAGTGAGGTATTTCAATCTGAAACTGGGGTCATAAATATAAATAAGGGAAATTGGCTGTGGTAGATTGGGAAACGACATTAAAAGCAGACAGATAGTGGCTAGCATTTAAAGAATTAATACATGGTTTACATCAAAATTTATTCCCTTGAGGCACAAAAATCCAGCAGGAAAGGTGATCCAACCATGGCTAACAAGAGAAGTTAAGGATCGTATTAGATCAAAGGAAGAGGCTTATAAAGTTGTCAAAACAAAGGATTGAGAGCATTTTAGAATTCAGCGCAAGAGGACCAAGGAACTGATAAAGAAAGAGAAAATAGAATATGAAAGTAAGCTAGCGAGAAACATAAAAACGGACTGCAAAAGCTTCCATAGGTATGTGAAAAGGAAAGTATTAGCAAAGACAAATGTGGGTCCACTACTGGCAGAGGCAGGAGAATTTATATTGGGGAATAAGGAAATGGCAGAGAAACTAACAATGACTTTGTGTCTGTCTCCAGGAAGAATGTACAAAAACTTCCCAGGAATATGAGAACACCAAGGGACCAGTGATAAAAAACGAACTGAAAATAATTAAAGAAAAGTAGTACTGGAGGAATTAATGGGACTGAGGGAAATCCTGTTTGACAAACGAGTTGTAGTTTTTTGAGGATGTTATGAGCAGAATAGATAAGGGGGAACCAGTGGATGTGGTGTATTTGGATTTTCAGAAGGCTTTCAATAAGGTCCCAAACAGGAGGTAAGCAAGCAAAATTCAAGCATATGGGATTGGGGGTAATATACTGGCATGGATTGAGGATTGGTTAATGGACAGAATCAAGGTTCACAGTCTCAGAATAAGAGGTAGGCCATTTAGGACTGAGATGAGGAGGAATTTCTTCACTTAGGAGGGTAGTGAATCTTTGGAATTCTTGTTCCTGATGGACATAGATAGATTTCTAGATATTAAAGATATCAAGGGATATGGGATAGTGTGAGAAAATGGCACTGAGGTAGAACATCAGCCATGATCTAGTTGAACGGCAGAGCAGGCTTGAGGGACCGAATGGTCTACTCCTATTTCTATGTTCCCATGCTCCTATGCTTATTCAGAAGACACTGGTAATTCCATGGTTTGCAGCTGCTCGCAGAGGTCATTATTCAAAAACAAACTTTAATAGTCAATGCTAGCTGAATTATTGGACTGTGGAGGACATGCTACATCAACACAAACAAGTCCAGCAGTTATCACTGTATGGAAACCCATGTTATGAAACCCAAAGTTACCTTAAGGTTGAGCTCAAAGGTCAAGAACTTCAACTCCCAATGGACCTCAGACTTACCGTGTACGTGCAAGCCGGAAGCAGGCTGCACATGTACAGTTCTGAATCTTTACATTCTTTGGGCTCAGGACAGGCCCCGTGCACCCCTGCATAAAGAGAAAAAGAGGGTGCGAAAACCCAGGTCAGGTGACTGCATGCGAAGCACCATGGGCAACAAGTGTCCCAGAAAGGAGGCAAGGGAGGGGGACAGTGAGCAGCCCCAAACAGGCGAGGGGGGATAGGGAGAGGTTCCAAAAGTAAGTTCCCAGGTAAGGGACAGAGACAGAGGACAGAAACAGGTCCCAGTTAAGGAACAAGAAAGGATCAGTGAAACATGCTCCAAACAGGAAAAGGGCTGCGAGGAGCAGACTTTAAGTGAAGAAGGCAGCCAAAAGTTGGTGACTCCATGCTGCGGGCCGTTCTTCCTGGTGCAGCCGAAGATCTTAAATTGTGCTTGTTGGTGCTTGGATGCATACTCGGGAATCCAGAGGAACGGAACCTCGGAAGATGAGATTGAAACCCTGGAAATGGGCTGTTGCTGAAGCCATCCAAGTTGGAGCGACTTTTGGAGAGAATTTCAAAGGTCTTTGAAGATTGGAATCTCTCGTGAGAGGAATGGAGTTTTAGGGAGATTGGTTGACTCAGTGTTACTGACACTTGGGTAGACTGTTGAGAAATCCAGGGTTTCTGTCTTGGTCACGTCTGCCATTTATTGTGTAGTGTGGTGTGTTCGGCCACAGTTGGCTTGTTAATTCACATGAACTTCATACTTGTGCTAAATGTTAAGAGTGTAAGATAGCAAATTGTTTTATCTTTCTGACCTTGTATAGTAAAGATTATTTTTCTTTGTTTAAAACCCATGGAATCTTATGGCTTTCCTCGCTGAGCAAGTGTCTTAAATCTCAAACTTTGTCTACTTTAAACAAAACGTTATTGGTCCCTCACCGGATCTCACAAACAAATTGGGAGATCTGGCCCCCCAAGCTGTCATAACACCTGTAACACTAGCTCAGGCTCACAGCTCCTCCAACTGAGATTCACTTATTCAGCACAGAGTCTGGAATCTTGATTCTGATTTATAATTTTTCAAACTCCACTTTCAAGTAAAACAGGCATATTCTCCAGTTACTGGGCAGAAAGTTTTAAGTGGATTTTAAACTCAAAAATATAGATTCCACTATACTTTGACAACTCTGAAAACTTAGCCAGGAGAGAATGAAAACATTCCGCCGGCAGTCAGTTGTATTGATTACAATTAGTTAACAGACATAAGTTGCTTGATTCATATAAAGAACATCCCTCTTAATCCAAAGTTCCTTTAATTGAATTGTCTGTCAATTTGAATCAAAATGGGATAAAAACTTATTTAGAATATATTGCTTAATTTGAATTATTAACTGATTCAAATCCCCAAACCAAGTGGCACCCTGACAGGTGAAATCCACAATTTGACTTGCCCATTGATCAACAGCAGGTGGTGCAGGGCTTAATCACCTAAGCGATTGTCAAACCTTTTTATATCTCTATTTAACAACGTAGCTAGCTAGACGTGCAAGTGCTTCATATTTGTTTTACCCTAATGGTAAAGAGCATCCCAGATAAATGAAGGAAGTTGTTTCACAGAAATATCACATAGCTCCCACCACACATTCCAGAGGTTACCAGAAAAATTTCAGGAGCAAAAAGAACAGGATATCTCAATGTTAAATCAGGCTGCCGAGCTAGCTGAAGCCGATCAGCACAGCAACCATACCTAGGTTATCTGATTTCATCTTGTTTTAAAAGACAAATAAATTCACAAACATTTGGAACCCTTTTGGTTTCAGCATCATCAATCAACCACTTCCTAAATGGCCACGTCATCAAATACAGATCTACATAAGGAGAGGTCAGTTGACATTTTCTGCAGGAATGTCGTAACAGCATACATGACCAAATTCCTTAAATTTTACCTGGTTATAAGCTCAATGACATCTTTAATGCTGATAAAGCAGGTCTCCACCTCATCCCCCACAAAACCCCCCCCAAAAAAGCTGTACCACATCAAAAAATAAACAGATGGTGAGCAAAGGTTACATCATTAATTACCACATTTTTGCAAGCATGACTGGTCAAAAAACTAGAAATTCCAGAACCTTCCCTAACCCTAATGGTGTTGCAGTCTGCTGGCAACCTAAAAACAATGCAGGGATGACTGATGGTCTTGGAGGTGTAGTAGCTGCATCTCTCTGATGAAAGCAAGGCTTCACAATCTAGAAAAGCAGACCAACAGTTGACAACAGTGCTGCCAACATGAATTGTCTGCATCTATGCATGATGATCCTGTAGATCCTTTTCAAGAATACATACAATTCCCTTTTGAAAATTGTTTAACATGCTAACAATAGCCTTTCAGGCTGTGCATTCCAAATTGTCCTTTTCCAAACAACTTGGGAGTCAGGAGGGTTACCTGGAGCAATGCACCTCTGGGAGGAAGAGCCCATCACCCGTACTTACAAGGCCTTAGCCCTGGAGAAGCAAGACAATTTGTTGCCCACCAGTGGTTTCCTCAAAGGGCAAGTATCCCAGCTGGATCTGGACTTAAGGGATCTAGGGTGGGGGGGGTGCAGGGGGTGGTCCACTGTTTCAAGCCATTGATCTCAACTGCCAAGCATGGGCTCAGGAGGCATCCTTGTTTTCAGTCTGGCTCCTCCGTGAGCGGAGTGCATCCTCCAGACCCAAGAGGAGTCCGGTTCTTTCTAGTGTCCACCAGTGATTGCCAGTGCAAAGGAACTAAAAACGGAGTCAGTGAAGCTGGGCATTTCCAGGAGGGGGTCAGAGGACAGGAGGAGTTGGGGGGCAGGAGCAGTTGGGGGGCAGAAACAGGATCAGGAGTTTCTGCTGAAAATTTCAACAATTTAGATAAAAAAATTAAATTTCCCTACTCTTTTTAGAAGACAAATGCAACTCTTGATATCACAATCAGAGAATCTACACATCAGTTAACACCTCATTAAAAAAATGTATCGTTTACATTTCACACAAGCGTGCACTTGATTCTTCAGTTCTGAAGACGTCACATTTGACTCAAAACATTAACCATTTCTCTCCGCAGATGCTGCCAGACCTGAGTATTTAAAGCATGTGTTTTTATTTCAGGTCTCCAGCATCCACTATATTTTGCTTTTATTTTGTATTCGTATAGTACATTTGACATTAAGAAAAATTCCTAAGGCACTTCACATATGGAAGCTGATGGGGAAAGAGCCATGGAGACAGATTAGTAGGGGAGCAGAGGTTGGTGGACATAGATAGGTGTCTTGGGGAGTGTGCAGCTGTTGCCACAAAGGATTCACCATAGGTGAGAGAAAGAGAGGGAGGGAATTATATATCCAAAAAAAAAATCAGAAGGCTGAAGAATGCCCAGGAAGGTAATATAAGACATGGAGAATGTTTTACAGATTGGGTGAAACAAGCCCATGAAGGTATTTGGTCAGAATGAGTAGTTTACAAGGACAAGGGCCAGTTTAGGTCAATGATGGGTGAGTGGATCTCAGTGCAGAACAGAATATAGGTTATTTGCGGTTTCCTCTACATTGGAGAGACCAAACGCAGACTGTGTGACTGCTTTGCAGAACACCTTCGGTCTGTCCGCAAGCATGACCCAGACCTTCCTGTCGCTTGCCATTTCAACACTCCAACCTGCTCTCATGCCCACATGTCCGTCCTTGGCCTGCTGCATTGTTCCAGTGAAGCTCAACGCAAACTGGAGGAACAGCAGCTCATCTTCCAACTAGGGACTTTACAGCCTTCCGGACTGAATATTGAGTTCAACAATTTTAGATCATGAATTCTCTTCTCCATCCCCACCCCCTTTCCGATCCCCCTTTTTTTTCCAATTCATATAGATTTTTCTTTTCCCACCTATTTCCATTATTTTTAAATGTATTTCCATCCATTGTTTTATCTCTACCTTTTAGCCTATTTCGATCCCTTCCCTTCACCCCACCCCACCCCATTCCACTAGGGCTATCTGTACCTTGCTTGTCCTGCTTTCTACCCTTAATTAGCACATTCCTTAGATAATATCACCACCTTCAACACCTCTTTGTCCTTTTGCCTATGACATCTTTGGTTATCTCCACTGGCCCTCTATCCAGCTCTATCTGTCGTCGTCGTCCCCCTACCCCACCCCCCAACACCCCCCTTCCCCACCATCCCCCCACCTCCCAACACCCCCCTTCCCCACCATCCCCCCACCTTCCCCACCATCCCCCCACCTTCCCCACCACCCCAACCCTCCCCCACCACCACCACCTCCCAACCCCCCCCCACCACCACCACCTCCCAACCCCCCCCCACCACCACCACCTCCCAACCCCCCACCCCACCACCACCACCTCCCAACCCCCCACCCCACCACCACCTCCCAGCCCCCCCCACCACCTCCCAACACCCCCCACCACCACCTACCAACACCCCCACCCCCTTCCCCCCCCAACACCCCCTTCCCCCCCCCAACACCCCCTTCCCCCCCCCCAACACCCCCTTCCCCCCCCCCAACACCCCCTTCCCCCCCCCAACACCCCCTTCCCCCCCCAACACCCCCTTCCCCCCCCCCAACACCCCCTTCCCCCCCCCCAACACCCCCTTCCCCCCCCCAACACCCCCTTCCCCCCCCCAACACCCCCTTCCCCACCTCCCAACCCCCCCAACACCCACCTTCCCCACCCCCCCTTCCCCCTTAAACCAGCTTATATTTCACCTCTTTTCTATTTTTACTTAGTTCTGTTGAAGAGTCATACGGACGCGAAGCGTTAACTGTGTTCCTCTCCGCAGATGCTGCCAGACCTGCTGAGTTTCTCCAGGTATTTTTATTTTTGTTTTTTGATGAATGGGTGTTCATGGAGAATGGGAGGGCATTAAAATAATTAAATGTAGAGATGGCAAAGAATGGATAAGGGTTTTAGTAGCAGAGGGGCAGCAATGTTGCATCAATAGAAATAGGTTATATTGGTGATGGTTAGAACATGGTGTTTTGCTCACCCAACTGGAGTACACAAAAATATGCCACTATGCTTCAATGTCCAATTTAACTTACAACTCAAACTATTACCTATCACTCCAAACGTTACACGCCTATGTTCAAAAATCTCATCCATCACATTAACAGCAAGTTGTACTATGAAGGCGTTGTTTAAGTTGCATTTGTGTATTATAATTTGTACATGTGTAATGCTTGGATATTAGAGGGATTAAAATATTAAACCTGTACATTGGTAGCGGTACACAAATAGTTTGGAAATCTCTGTCCTCGACTAATTCAAGACGTAATCAGATGCCCCTAGACTTGTGAAGTCAATTTCCCGTGTTGTAGCACAAGATAGTGTAAAACTCAAAAGACCAAAATGATTTGATTCTACACACTATCATTGACGGTGATCCAGTCTCCACCTCACCTTCACCATATGCAAATGACACCAATCACCACAGGCATGAATCTGCGCATAAAACATAATCGTCCCAGGCCTCAGGTGTCAATAAACTTGACCCAGGTTAAACCCACCTGAAGGCGGAGTTTCAGGCATAGGTCGGTCACCTCATTGCATGGCAGAAAAACATAACAAGGCACCATCTATCATGTCGCCCTAATACAGAGCGGGAGGTGAGGGAAGGGAAAAGGGGCAACCGCAGGGAAGGGGCCAAAGGCGTGGAGAACAAGGGGAAGAGGAGAAGTATGTTCAACATCAACCGGCCCATCCCAGCTCACTCTGCATTATCCAAAACCATCTCACCTTCTGTGAACAAAAAGACTGCGACCAATGGTACAGAACCAATTTGACGCGAGTCTTCTCAGGTTTTGGAGTGACTTGCAATGACCCGTCACCTTGTTCCGGCCTTCGCACCTCCATCTTTCGACATCGTTCATCCCCAACCCGCTTCCCCTGAGCAGCCGCCATCGCGCCTCTCGCCGGCCCGAAACCTGCGTGCACCGTGCTCCCAGGGCATTCTGGGTGATGTAGTCCAAGGAGGTGCCCAGCCCAGCCTCTCTCCATTATAGAGGCCCCTTAGAAAACTACAACTCCCATAGCTCAAAGCGTTGGCTAGGTGGTGAGTGCAGAATGGTGGGAGCAGCCAAATTAAATTATAAAGATTGGAAACTGATATTAGGATTCAATTAAAAACAGACTACATCTGAAATTATTTTGTGCAAAGGAAGAAAAATATTGGGGGTCATCTTCAACTTCGGCAAGTGATCAGTAAACTGGCAGAAGTTAAAAATAAACAAAAACAGAAAATGCTGGAAAAATTCAGGCCTGGCAGCATCTGTGGAGAGAGAAACAGGTTTAATGATTCGAGTCCGTATCACCCATCTACAGCTCTACATGAGGTGAATTCTACATCTCTGAAGAAGGGTCATACAGATTCGAAACGTTAACTCTTGTTTCTTTCTTCACAGATGCTGCTCGGCCTGCTGAGTTTTTCCAGTATTTTCTGTTTTTGTTTCAGATTTCCAGCACTACAGTGTTTTGTTTTTATCTTAGAAGTTAAAAATAATCCTGGAAGAGGATGAGGTGAATTCAATTGTTATGGAGAATAATTTGGTTGTTTGCAACTTTTTCCAAAGACTTGGACATTAAAATCATTCAGACATGGAAGGAAATGGAGATCATGAGCTAAAAATGAACAGAGTGGTTTAGAGCCTACTTCAGACAGTGGGAACCCTGATAACAATTTAGTATCTAGCTTTAAAGGAGAACAGTATGACGCATCCAAGTGTGTTGACAGTACAAAGCTAGTTGGAAATGTAAACTGAGGATGCAAAGAAGCCGCAAAAGGATATAGATAGGTTAAGTCAGTGGGCAAGAATATGATGTATGGAATATATATGATCTTATTGAATAGCGGAGCATATTTGAAGGATCAAATATTCTACTCCTGATATTTCTTAAGTTCTTATGTTCAGAGGTGGCAGAAAACATACAGCATTGGATCGACCACACGTTACGCACCTCACCATATTTTCCTTCCCAAATTGGGCAGCCAGTCCAATACTATCAGTTTTCTACTCCCACCAAAGTTGGAAGTTACCACCATTGTGTAATCTTTCCAAAGATGCTGATTGGCCTGCTGAGTGTTTCCAGTTTTTCTTTTTTTGTTTCAAATTTCCAGTGTCTGCAGATCTTTTGTTGTTGTTTATATTGTGAAGTCTCAATATTAGGCAGGTTTGGCAAATCCACAATATTGCAATATTTTAGTGCTAGCCTGTAACATAAATGTCGATACTAATTTACATGATTCTCCAATGTACAAGGAGTCATGGAGTATACGAACATGACAAAATGTGCTCTTTTCATCAATCCCGTCGTATATATGATAGTAATAATGGTATTTTATTCAAGAAAGGTATTCACAGCTCAAAGGCAGAATGCCAGCAACAGCAGTACCTTTCCGTCTTGCATCTTATAGAGTTGGAGTTTAGTCAAACTTCTGAGTCGCTTTGATCGCTCTGGGTGTGGCGGTGGTAACCAGTTCTGAAACTGAGTAGACTGCATAAGGGATTTTCCGAAGTTAGTATAAATATTAACTCTCCTTGTTTGTAGAGTTTTGAGCTTTGTCAGCAGGGAAGGATTCCACTTGAACAATATTTAGCTTATTTATGACCAAGACCACTGCAAACCAAAGGTAGCCCTCTTCGGGTTGGTCCTCAATTAAGTAGTTAACTGATGAAATGTATATGTACTTCAGTGCCTGTAATGTAGGTATGGTGCATTGGTTTGTAATTTTAAGAGAGTTTTAATTCAACATTACCCTTCTTTTCACATCCATTCCACCACTTGCCTGTTACCTAATGAATTTGTCTATTTTTGTTACTGCATGATTGTTACATGCTTGCATGTTTTTGACCTGATGACTTAGTTTATATATGAAATTTTCTATGTAAGTTACACTGCAATTCATATATTCACAGCAATTGCATATCCTGCTGGTATTTGCCCGATGTGAGGTGTGACGTGGATGCAAAGAGTTCTCAAAGAGGGTTAAGCATACTACGTGAGTGGCAGGAGATGCAATGACTTCACAGCATACTTTGTGCAGACATTGTTCTCAGAGCTCTGAACCTAGTGAGCTGCAAATGATGGATTGCACTAGGTGTGCCCAGGCCCCACACTCACTAATTATGGCCAGTGCTTAAGCAAACGGGAGAGTCTCCTGCTGCCATCTCTGGGAAACAGGACATCTTGCCTTTCCTGGACAGCCTGGAGGAGAATTTGCATGGAGGTATTGCTGAACCGTAGGGCCACACATTGTCTTCTCTGCGACTTTCTGATAATTGCAGAATCTGGAGCTCCTGACTTGAAGTAAGTGAATGGTTCTGCGGGTGCCCTTTAAATATGGCGCCAAGACCTTCGACCCCATGAGGTAAGGGCAGGGATGGCAACTTATACCCAATCTATACTCCAGAACAGAAGCTACCTCCCTTCAACACTGAAACAGGCCAGTCGGCCAAACTTGTCTCTGAAGAAGAGTCATACGGACTCGAAACGTTAACTCTGTTTTTCCCTCCACATATGCTGTTAGACCTGCTAAGTTTTTCCAGCATGTTCTGTTTTTGTTTCAGATTTTCAGCATCCGCAGTATTTTGCTTTTGTCTCTGTTGTCGTTTATGTTTCACACAAATCTTCCCCTACCCACTTTCATCTAGTCCTATCAGCAAATACTTGTATTCCTTTTTTCCTGTCTGCTTAGCTAACTTCCTCTAAAATGCATTTCTGCTATATATCTCAACTATTCCTTGTAGTAGGGAGTTCCACACTCCTACTACTCTTTGGATAAAGAAGTTTCTCCTGAATTGCATATTGGATTTATTATTAACTATCTTATAATTATATGTACTCTAGTTTTAGTCACCCCTACAAGCGGAAATATTCTTTCTACACCTACCTTATAAAACCTTTTCATTACCTTAAAGACCCCTATTAGGTCACGCAGCAGCCTTCTCTTGGCCTGTTTCTGGTATCATCCTTGTAAATCTTTTTTACGCTTCCTCCAGTGTTTCTATATCATTTTTATAATAGGGATCAGAACTGTACACAGTACTCCCAAGTGTCGTGTTACCAAGATCCTAGATAAATTTAGCAAAGCTTTTCTGCTTTTCAATTCTACACCTTTAGCAATGAGGCCCAGTGCATAGTTTGTTTTTTAATGCCTTTGTTAACCTGGCAGTTTTAATAATTGCTTTGTTCCTCTTCCCCATTTAAACTCCAATTCTCTATGCAATATGTGGCCTTCTTAGTCCTGTTACCAAAATGCACCATCTTGCATTTATCTATATTGAAATTAATTTGCCAATATCACACTCATTCTGCATGTTTATTAATACCTTCCTGTATTTTGTTGCGTTCTTCCTTTATGGTAACTATACCGCCCAAGTTGGGGTGAAATCTTGTGCCCTCCCCCATGCGAGTTTGGTGGCAGGTGGTTATTTAATCAGATGAGAGGGTGGCAGGTAGGCTCCCTGCCCCTCCCCCTCCTGCTTCCTGCCGATTAAGTGCATGGCAGGAAGGCCCATAGACAGCCTTCTACAGGATACGCTGCAACAGCTCATTGGGTTAATTTTGCTAGTACTTGCCTCCCTGTGAGGGGGGTCGGCCTTCCCGCCCTGCCGCCGACTGAGGCCTTTAAGTGGGCAATTAATGCAGGTATTAAACCAGTGGTGGAAGGGGATGTTTGCTATGATGGGGAGCACAAGCAAATCCGTGTGGGATTGCGTACAGGCTCCTGAGAGGATCCCTCACTCAAAGACACTCAGGGCCTGATAAAGGGATTCGGCATCCAGAAAGGGGGAACCTGCTGAGAGCTACCCCCTGTCCTTGCTGCATACTCCCATCCTCCTCCCCCTCCCCTGCAACTTCACCCCACAACCCCGCTCTCTCCTTCACTCGCCTCTGACTTGGGATCCAGCCAAGGTCCTAGGTCTTTGGTGGGTGTCGTACCAGCAACAGCAGACACCTCCCTGGTGGCACTGCCATTCAGTAGAGCTTCTGGCCTTTGGTCATCAGCTTTTGGCGGGTGGGACTTCAGTCTCCGGGCCCTTGATCCCAGGGGAAGACACGGTGCTGGCCTGTCAAGTGCCTGAGTAGAACAAAATGCAGCGAGCCATCTCAAAAAGAGGCGATGCAGAGCTCTCAACGTCTCTCCAGCCAGTGGCCAAAACCCCTGACTCCTCCACAAGATTCCAGCCTTAGTGTCATCCACAAATTTTGAAATTTTACTTCTAACAATAGTGGTATATTGCCAGCTGCTTACTCTTGACTTGCAAAAAGGCCTTGCCATGGAATGTTCAGTGAAAGAAGGCTTTAAAGGGCAGCAAGGGCCAGAACAGAATACAGAGCACAACCAGATGCTGGCTGCAAGAAACATTTATGACAATATGTCATAGAAGAGACCTTTCTTTACTTATTTCCTAGACGCAAGTAGTGCTGGAATTTAGAGGAAGTTGTGATGGGCCTATTAATGAAGTGCTGCAGTCCTTATAGTGATGTTGCTCCCACTATGGAACTGGGGAAAGCCAGGATATTGCTTCAGTGATGATAAAAAAAGAGATATTGTTCATGTCAGCATGCTGTGTACTTTAAGGGAAACTTGGAGGCGCTGCTGTTCCCACAATATGTGGCTCTTGTCCTTCATGGTGCTAGAGATCACAGGGTGGTAAGTGCCAGCAAAGTTAACCTAATGAGTTATTGCAGTGTATCCCGTAGATTGTAGCTAGTACATACTGCACTGTGATGGAGGAGAATGGATATTAAGTCCATGCAGGATGCCAAAAAGTTAGCATGCAGGTATAGCAATAATTAGCAAGGCAATTAGAATGTTGGTCTTTATTGCAAGGGGATGAAGTAGGGAAGTCTTGCTACAACTGTTCAAGGCTTGGGTTAGCCAACTCCTAGAATATTGCTTACAGTTTTGGTCTCCTTATCCAAGAAGGGAAATTCTTGCATTGGAGGCAGTTTAAAGAAGGTTCAATTAGTTGATTCCTGGGTTGTCTTATGAGGAAAGGATGAACAATTTCAGCAGATATTCATTGGAGTTTAGAAGAATGAGAAATGATCTTATTGAAACATAAAGGATTCTAAGGGGACTTAGTCAGGTAGATGCTGAGGGAATGCTTCCCCTCATGGGGAAATCTAGAACTGGGGGACATAGTTTCAGAATAAGGGGTCGCCCATTTTAGAGGGAGATGAGGAGAAATTTCTTTTCTCAGAGGATTGTGAATCTTTGGAATTCACTGCCCCTGAAAGCTGTGGAGGCTGAGTCATTGAATCCATTCAAAGCTGATATAGATGGATTCTTGAACTATAAGGGAGTCAAGGGTTATAGGGAACAGGCAGAGAGTGGAGTTGAGGTCAAGGTCAAATCAGCTATGATCTTATTGAATAGTGCAGTGGGCTTGAAAGCCATATGGCCTACTCCTCCTATTTCTTATGTTCTTATGTGTCAAGCAAATAACTGCTCTCTTAAATGGCGTTGAGATTCTTAAGTGTCATTGCAACTGTATCCATTCAAGAGAGTGGTGAGTATTCCATCACACTCCTGACACCAACATTTTATATGGTCAAAAATCTTTAGTCATTTGTCATGAAGTACCGTCCAGCCATGTGAAAGCTACCAAAATGTTGATGATAGGGAATACAATGTTATTGAAGATCAGGGAACTTTGCTTTGATCATTGCCTGCCATTTATGTAAATTTATTTGCCAGTTGTCAGCCCAGGCCTGAATGTTGTCCATTTCTGCTGGCTACTTTATTATCAGAAGATTTGTGAATGGATTTGAGCACTTTGCCATCATCAGTGAACATTCATGCTTCTGACCTTAATAGAGACCATTAATGGTAAGGTTAAATGTCCTGGGGCTGTGATGATTGGTTTCCAGCAACCTTGGCCAGCTCCTGTATGTCAAGTATGTCTCCAACCACTAGAAATCTTTCTCTCTGAAATCGCTTGACATCTATTTTGCTGGGATTCATTGGTACCATACTCAGTCATGGGCTAATTCTCTCACCTCTCCTCTGGCATTCATCTCTTGCATCCAAGTTTGGATTAAGGCTAGGATGAAATCTTGAGCGAAGTGGTCCTGGCAGAACCTGAACTGAGCATTAATAAATTGGTGTTTCTTCATTATGCTATTGATGGCTCCTTCTATTATTTTATTGATGAGACTGTGAGTATGGTAATTAGCCTGATTAGATTATCCTTTTTCGTGTCTAAGCCACATCTAGCAATTTTCCACATTGTCGAGTAGATATCAGCATCATAAGTAAATGGAAATAGATTGGCTAGGGGAGTGGCTAGCTCCAGAAAAGACAATCCAGGTTAATATATTCATGGTGGAGGGTATAAATAAAAGGCCCTTTCCTGCTACAAGTGAATATTATGTCAGTGCTGATTTCATACACACTAATATAACTGCATAGCCAATGTAGCACCCAACCACTCCAATACCCACCCAATAGGCAGAATCTCAACTGAATAGACCTACACACAGCAGGGGGCCCAGTAGAATCAGCTATTCAGTCATGACAGGGGCATCCCACTTCCAGGTTTCACAGCCAATCAAAGAGAGTGGGCAGGGATGATACGCTTAATCTGCCAAAAGGATTTCTAGTTAAAAGGGAATCTGGCAAATTGTCAGAATAACTGAACTGTACATTGATTCCTGTGGCTTCAGCAACCAGAAGAGGTCCTGTTGAGGGATCTGAGGGACTAAAGTGAGATGATGTTTCCCAAGGATGGGAGGAAGCCGGTGTTGGGATGGAAGTGGCTGAAGGAGTGTGTTAGTGTTGCTGTTTCTCTGTTCCTCATCATAGGTCCAAGGTCAAGCTGGATAAGCTGCTCTCATGCGACAGTCAAGGCTGGCTGCAGGAAAATGCAGAACAAGGTGAGTGAAGTCAAGAAGGGTCGACTGCCTTCCAAGAATTTGGAAATCACTGTCAAACAGTCAGAACACACTCTCAGCAGAAGTGCTGAGAACAGCAGACTCTCACCTAGGCAAGATTGCAGCTAATCAGTTTCACGTATTGAAAGCTTCTAAGTCTGTCACGTTCACTGAAGAAGCTCACCCTGCTGTGCTCTCACATTGTTGCCCTGAGATTAGATTGGTGAGATTAGGCCCAGCCTTCTTCAGCTGCTTTATCAATGACCATCCCTCCATCATAAGGTCAGAAATGGGGATGTTTGCTAATGGTTGCACATAGTGTTCAGTACCATTCGTGACTCCTTATTTACTAAAGCAGTCTTTACCCGTATACAGTGAGACCTGGTTGACATTCATGTTTAGGCTGCTAAGTGGCCAGTAATATTCACAGCAAAATAGTGCTAGGCAATGATCATCTCCAGCAAGAGAGAATCTAACGAGTAGGGTATATAGAGTAAAGGGTTAACTTTAAAAATAGCTACTGAGCATGTGCATAAGGAAATGTGTCTTAGTGATGTCACTCACAGAGAAGATGAATGAGAAGCACCTCAGGGTAGCTGTAGAGATGTTCTTTAACTTTGTAAATAATTGATGTAAATAGAAGTTTTTTGAATGAAAGAGTACAATTGGCAGTTTAATTGCTTCAAGTATCAGTTAATTGATTTTCATTAGAAGGCGGGCATGTTTACGACTTTGTGCTCCACTCACTTTCATTATTGCCATCAGGCTTCATGACTTCGGTAACCGGACCCAACATCACAATGTCCAATTTTTGAGAGGAGCTGGTGGGACAGCGTCTGAATGGCAAAGGTAAAATTCTGCTCCATTATTCTGTGTTGACAATCAGATCTAAACCATTTATCTCATTTGTGACACTAGTTCATCTATCTTATTATGATTTGCTCATTCAGATAAAAAGCCTTTAATTTTATTTTTTACTACTATTCTTTGAATGGACCTTATTCATTGATACACTATCACCGTTAAACTCTCTGTCCCTTCCTGTCCCACCCTGCCTGCCAAATCACTACACTTCTTCATTGCCTCGACATTGCTCTTTAGATTTCTAAATCTCCCTTCACCCCAATTCCTACCCCCACTTTTTGTTTAAAGCCCTATCCATGGCACGAGTTATACGATTCACCAGGAAAGTGATCCTAGCCCACTTTAAGTGAAGTCCATCCTAACGGAACAGCTCCCTCTTTCCCCAGTACTGGTGCCAGTACCTCATGAATCGAAGCCCCTTCCACACCATTCTTCGAGCCACATGTTTAATTCTCTAATCTGCTTGATTTATGCCATTTAGCATATGACTCAGATAACAATCCAGATATTATCACCTTTGAGATTCTCTATTTTAATTTGGACCCCAACTTCTCAAACTCCCTCAGTGGAATACCATTTGGATCTACCTATTGTCGTTGGTTCCTATGTGGACCACATCTACTGGATCCTCACCCTCCCATTCCAAGTTTGTCTCCAGCCTCTGGAAAATGTTGCTAACCTTGACACCGAGCAGGCAATACAACATTTAGAACTCCTAATTGTGGCTGCAGACTACTAGTCCCTTCCATTACCACAGTCCTTTTCACTCCCTCCACTCAAAAGGCTTCCTTGGTCAGTTTGCCCAACCACTCAGCATCCATCCAGGATGAAGATCTAGATAGTGTATGAATTCTGATGGAAGTTCAACGACCTGAAATGTTAATTCTGTTTCCCTCTCCATAAATGCTGTCTGACTTGATGAATATTCCCATTTCTCTTTGTAGATCAGGTTTCCAGCATCTGCAGTACTTTGCTTTTGCAGATATAGCATGCAAGTTTAATTAAAATATTGTTTTAAGTGTTAGGCAGTATCTGAATATACAGGGAAATGAAACTTCCAGACAACCTCAAAGAAAAGAATGGCACTGCTAGCCACTGTCAAGGTGACTAAGAGGCCTGTGTCTGGAACTCCCACAGTGGTTCTTTCAATTGATCGTTTGGGCAGAAATCTCCTAAAATGTTCATAGTCACAACAGTATTAGAAGCAATTTATGAATTGCTTCCCATATCTGCTAAGTTAAAAATGAATGGTGGATTACAACATTCCCTTTCCAAATGCATCGAAAAAGTCAACTGATCATTTTCCTATTTGCATTTACCTGCAATTCCTATTACACCTGTAGGTGGTGCTATGATAGGAATTTTCAATGTTTAGCTATTCCTGCTTTTCCTCTCCTATCCGTTGCCCCTCCCCTTCTTCCCCCTCCCTTTGTTTTCCTCCCTCCCCCTTTCCCTTCATCTCACCTGACTCTCCTCTCCCCCCTATCCTTTCCCTCTAACCATGCTTGAGCTGAAAACTGCAGTGGTTCTTGACTCCCTGTGTTCAACACCACAAGAGACTGACTATAGTATTCACAGACCAAATAACTAACCAGAGTAAAAACAGAATTACCTGGAAAAACTCAGCAGGTCTGGCAGCATCGGTGGAGAAGAAAACAGTTGACGTTTCGAGTCCTCATGACCCTTCGGCAGAACTGAAGTATAGTTAGGAGAGAGGTGAAATATAAGCTGGTCTAAGGTGGGGGGCGGGGGGAGAGAGAAGTTGAGGGTGGGGTGGTTGTAGGGATAAGCAAGCAGTGATAGGAGCAGATAATCAAAAGATGTCACAGACAAAAGGATCAAAGAGGTGTTGAAGGTGGTGATATTATCTAAGAAAAGTGCTAATTAAGAATGGATGGCAGGATACTCAAGGTACAGCTCTAGTGGGGGTGGGGTGGAAAGACTAACAAATTTTTAGTTTTAGATTTAAAAATAATGGAAATAGGTGGGAAAAGAAGAATCTATATAAATTATTGAAAAAAAAGGGGGAGGGGGAAGAAACAGGGTGGGGATGGGGGGAGGGGCAGTTTAAGATCTAAAGTTGTTGAATTCAATATTCAGCCCTGAAGGCTGTAAAGTGCCTAGTTGGAAGATGAGGTGCTGTTCCTCCAGTTTGCGTTGGGCTTCACTGGAACAATGCAGCAAGCCAAGGACAGACATGTGGGCAAGAGAACAGGGTGGAGTGTTAAAATGGCAAGCGACAGGGAGGTTTGGGTCTTTCTTGCGGACAGACCGCAGGTGTTCTGCAAAGCGGTCGCCCAGTTTGCGTTTGGTCTCTCCAATGTAGAGGAGACCGCATTGGGAGCAACGAATGCAGCAGACTAAGTTAGGGGAAATGCAAGTGAAATGCTGCTTCACTTGAAAGGAGTATTTGGGCCCTTGGACGGTGAGGAGAGAGGAAGTGAAGGGGCAGGTGTTGCATCTTCTGCGTGGGCATGGGGAGGTGCCATAAGTGGGGGTTGAGGAGTAGGGGGTGATGGAGGAGTGGACCAGGGTGTCCCGGAGGGAACGATCCCAATGGAATGCCGCCGGGGGGGTGAAGGGAAGATGTGTTTGGTGGTGGCATCATGCTGGAGTTGGCGGAAATGGCGGAGGATGATCCTTTGAATGCGGAGGTTGGTGGGGTGATAAGTGAGGACAAGGGGGACCCTATCATGTTTCTGGGAGGGAGGAGAAGGCGTGAGGGCGGTTGCGCGGGATATGGGCCGGACACGGTTGAGGGCCCTGTCAACGACCGTGGGTGGAAAACCTCGGTTAAGGAAGAAGGAGGACATGTCAGAGGAGCTGTTTTTGAAGGTAGCGTCATCAGAACAGATGTGATGGAGGCGAAGGAACTGAGAGAATGGGATGGAGTCCTTACAGGAAGCGGGGTGTGAGGAGCTGTAGTCGAGGTAGCTGTGGGAGTGGGTAGGCTTGTAATGGATATTGGTGGACAGTCTATCATCAGAAATTGAGACAGAGAGGTCAAGGAAGGGAAGAGAAGTGTCAGAGATGGACCATGTGAAAATGATGGAGGGGTGGAGATTGGAAGCAAAATTAATAAATTTTTCCAGGTCCCGACGAGAGCATGAAGCAGCACCGAAGTAATCATCGATGTACCGGAGAAAGAGTTGTGGGAGGGGGCCAGAGTAGGACTGGAACAAGGAATGTTCCACATACCCCATAAAGAGACAGACATAGCTGGGGCCCATGCAGGTACCCATAGCCACACCTTTTATTTGGAGGAAGTGAGAGGAGTTAAAGGAGAAATTGTTCAGTGTGAGAACAAGTTCAGCCAGATGGAGGAGAGTAGTGGTGGATGGGGATTGTTCGGGCCTCTGTTCAAGGAAGAAGGAACTAACCAGAGTAGTTTCGTCATTAACTCTTAATGGCAACAAAAGCTAACTAAGTTTAATAGATGACTTCTCTCACAAAATAATTTCCAGACTTGGAAACATTGGCCACTGCAACTTACTAAATATTAATTCAAATGTTCAAAACAAAGGAAACTTGTTGAACCCAATTTCAACAGATTAGGTTTCTTATGGTATTATGTAATTTATTTTTGAAATAAAGTGGGTATTGTCAAGCAGCAGTGTTAGGGTTATTGGAAATAACAGCCTTACCCTTAGGATCAGCAGAAACAAAGCAGCTCCTCCTATAATACCACAGTGTCTCAGTTTGTTAAAAGTGCACAACAGTGCACTAGAAACAATTTTGAATATGATCCACATATATAGCTGCCACTATCTTTCTAATAAATATAAATATTGAACATATTTTAAACGAAGTATCAAATAACGCACAGTTGCATAATTAATGTACAATATATATTTATAATCATTTTAGTTGCCTTTTATACCTGTTATTCTGTTACATACCACAACATGCATAGCTTCTTCCAGACACCAAGACCATCTTTGGAGCAAAAATAAATTGTCTCTCGCTGAGCTGAAGATGGCAATACTCTTCTCAAAGACGATGCGGCTTCCGAGACCGTTGAAAGGAGCACTACCGGAACCTTCTCAGTCAGGTGTCAACAGAATCCGACAAAACCGTCCATCAACAGCCTGAGAGGTCAAAAATGGATAGGCTGCCAACACTTGTCTGGATACAAAAGGCTATCCAACAGAAGAACAACAAGGCATGTGGTCTGGACAACATTCCTGCAGAGATCTATAAAGCTAATGGTCATGAATTCTTGCTCAAACTCTCAGATCTTGTACAAAAATCTGGGAAGAAGAGGTATTACCTCCCGAGTTCCACAATGCCAGCATTGTTTCACTTTTCAAGAAGGGTGATAAATCCATTCTACCCACTGCGGGGAAGATTCTCACATGAATCCTCCTAAACCGCCTCCTATCCGTCAGCGAAGATATACTTTCAGAAACACAATGTAGTTTCCAGCCAACTAGGGGAACCACAGATTATGATCTTTGTCACATAACAAATCCAAGGTAAGTGTTTGGAACAATGCAAAGAGCTCTACATCATCTTTATTGATCTGTCAAAGGTTGTTGACTCCATCAACCCTGGAGCCCTCCGCAAAGTCCTCCAGAGACATGGATGTCCAGCAAAATTTGTTGCTATCCTGTGAATTCTGCATGATGGTATTATAGCAACCGTCCTTTGCAATAGATCAGGGAATGAGCCCTTTTGTATCCGGACAGGCATCAAGCAAGGTTGTGTAATTGCAGCAAATCTCTTCACTAATTTACCTCATTCTGGTCATGGCACTCATTCGTGACCAACTTCCACAAAGGGATCATGACTGACTCAACAGGAAGCTTTCAACCTCAGCATGCTGAGAGCCAAGAGTAAAGTGACCATCCAGCACATCCATGCTTACAATGTACCAACGGCTGTGCATTTGTGGTCCAAACTGCAAACGACAATCTGACCACTCTCAACTTCTTCGACTCCACATACAAAAGGGTTGGTCTCTCACTCAACATCAGAAAGACAAAAATCCTGCACCAGCCCTCCCCCAGACAAGCACCTACATCTCCAAGTGTTGTTATTGATTGGGAGACTTTAGAAGTCATTGAACACTTCCCATATCTCAGCAGCTGCCTTTCTGAAAATGTCACCATCGAAGAGGAGATCCAACAGCTGTACGAGCGCAGCCTTCCAAAAATTGTGCATCCGGGTCTTCAACAACAGAGATCTCCAAAAGAGGACAAAGGCTTTAGTCTGTAGTGCTGTCACCATGCTTCTATATGGCAGTGAAACTTGGGTCAGCTCCCAAAAGCACCTCCAGGTGCTGGAGAATTTCCACCAGCAGATATTCAAAGTCAAGTGGGAAGATGCACAAACAAACTCGGGCATCCTCTGTCATGAAGTTATTAATGTATGTAATATTATTGGAAAATATTTTTCTTTTAAAATAGAGGTTTAGTCTGTGGGTGTGTCTTAATTGGATTAAAGCCAGCTAGTCTGGATGCTTTAATGTGTACTAGATTTGAGATGTAAGAGAGGTAGAGTGCGTTTGCGTTTTTGAATAGAATAAAATGATTAAAACAGTTATATCAGAAAGCTTATTCAGAAACAGAAGCAAAACGTATTCCAATATGTTATTATCTTCGGGAAGGTATTTTAATGAGAAAGTGGCGGTCGGATCATGTCTCAGCAAATGAAAGCTGGAGGGAGGTGCATAGATTGTTATCCCATTAGGGTATAGAAATTAGATTCTGATAATTGCTCATGAAATCCCAGTGGGGGAATATTTAGGAATTAGGAAAACACAGGAAAAGATACAGAGGTATCTTTTTTAGCCAGGATTGCATAGGGATGTAGTCAAATTCTTTAGAACCTGTTATAGTTGTCAAATAACAGGAAAACCACAAGCAGTGATTAAGCCAGCGCCTTTAATCCCAATACCAGCATTTGAAGAACCTTTTACCAGGGTCATGATTGATTGTGTAGGAGCCCCTAAGACTAAAAGTGGAAATCAGTATTTATTGACAATAATGGATATGTGTACCAGGTTTCCTGAAGCGATACATTTTAGAAATATTACAACTAAGAAGATTGTGGAAGAGTTGATTAAATTTTTTACAAGATATGGTTTACCTAAGGAAATACTATCAGATCAGGTGTCAAATTTCATGTCACAAGTTGTTTAAGGAAGTAATGAACAGTTTGGGGATAAAGGATTTAAGTCAACAGCTTATCATCTGAAGTCACAAGAAGCTTTGGAAAGATGGCATCAAACTTGATAAGAGCATACTGTCAGGATTGTGCACAGGATTGGGATGCAGGAATTCCATTTTTGTTATTTGCTATTAGAGACGCTCCTAATGCATCGACTGGTTTTAGCCCTTTTGAACTAGTCATTGAGGTAAGGGGACCACTGAAATTGATTCATGAGAAATTAGTGGGTCAAAATTCAGAACCTGTGTCCTGGATTATGTATCACGTTTCAGGGAAAGATTGAACAGAGCATATGAGTTGGCTAGGGAACATTTAAAGACATCAAACAATGAAAGTGAAAGCAGATAAGAAAGATAAAACTCGCAGTTTTGTTTCTGGAGAGAAAGTACTAGTTTTGTTACCAGTACTAGGTGATTCATTAAATGCAAGATTTAGTGGGCCTTACAGGATTGAAAAGAAGTTGAGTGAAGTAAATTATTTAATAAATATTTCAGCTAGAAGAAAGAAGCAGATGGTGTGTCATGTAAATGTGCTTAAAAAGTACTTTGACAGGAAAGAGGAACAAAAAGAGGTATTAGTGATGGTGAATGATGAGAAAGAGGTAGAAGTGAAGGACTCTGAAATTGATTTTCCTCTAATCAAATTGGATAATGAGGGAGTGCTTGAAAATTTAAATGAAATATTGAGTTACCTTCCAAGCAAGTATCAAAGTGATTTGGAAAAGCTATTGGAGTCACACAAACCGATTTGTGGAAATAAGTTGGGGAAGACGCATTTAGCTTTACATGATGTATGTATAGAAATGTTATCTTCAATAAGGCATCATCCTTACAGATTAAATCCGGCCAAGTTATTACAAGTACAAAAATAAATTGATTTCATGCTTCAAAATGATGCAACTGAGTCTGGTTGCAGTAACTGGAGTTTGCCTATTCTACTGGTACCAAAACCGGATGGAACACAAAGACTGTGTGTACACTATTGAAAAGTGAATGTGGTGACAAAAGTGGATTCATACCCCATACCATGATTGGAAGATTGCCTTGAGAAAATGGGACAATCGAAATTTATCACAAAGATTGACTTGCTAAAAGGATATTGGCAGGTACCATTGTCAGAGAGAGCAAAGGAAATATGGGCTTTTGTAACACCAAGTGGACTATATCAGTTTAAAGTTATGCCATTTGATATGAAGAATGCACCTGCAACATTTCAAAGACTGCCAATCAAAGTAATTGCGGGTCTAAGCAATTGTGCCATTTATATTGATGATCTAATTGTTTTCAGTCAGATGTGGGAGGATCATTCACAGCATCTGGAAGAATTATTTACTTGACTACAAGAAGCTAGTTTGGTGATGAACTTGGCTAAAAGTGAATTTACAAAAGTGCAAGTTATGTATCTAGGATATACCATTGGACATGGCAAGGTGGCTCCGAGAGATGTGAAAGTCAAGGCTATCATGACAAGAGAAGTTTTGAGATTTCTGGGCATGAGTGGGTTTTACCAAAAATTTGTACCAAATTTTAGCCAAGTGGCTGCTCCACTGACTGAACTATTAAAAAAGAACAATAAGTTTCAATGGACAATGGAGTGTCAGAAGTCATTCAATAGTTTGAAAACTGTGTTAATTACGACACCAGTTTTGGCAGTGCACAATTATGCAAAGCAATTCAAGTTGGCCATTGACGCAAGCAATATAGGCATTGGGGCTGTACTGTTACAAGAAGATGACACTGGAATTGAAAACTGATAGGGTTTTTTCACGGAAGCTGAATGTACAACAGAGAAGATATTCAACGATCGAAAAAGGGACTTTGAGTTTGGTGTTAGCAATGCAGCATTTTGAAATTTATGTTGCAAATAATGCATCAGGAACAATTGTTTATACAGACCATAATCCTTTGAAGTTTTTGGACAAATTTCAAGACAAAAGTATCAGGCTTTTCAGATGGAGTCTATTATTACAACCATTTAATATATGGATTATACATATTGCTGGAAGAGAAAATATGCTCGCAGATGCATTATCAAGAGTTTGAAGCTTAAAGGAAATTTGTACATTTTTTAAAAAAGCATGGATGCTGAACTGGAGGGATTTCTGTTGATACCAAGGATTTGTGTATATATATATTGTTATGTAAGGCATGCATCTGGTAATGTAATAGTGTAATAAGTATAGAAGATAGTGTGAGATGGGTTATTAAAGTGAAGCTGTCTTTTAGAATTATGATGGTTCATTTTTCAATAGGGAGGGGGATGTCATGAAGCTACTAATGTATATAATATTATTGGAAAATATTTTTATTTTAAAATAGAGGTTTAGTCTGTGGGTGTGTCTTAATTGGATTAAAGCCAGCTAGTCTGGGTGCTTTGATGTGTACTAGGTTTGAGATGTAAGAGAGGTAGAGTGTATTTGCATTTTTTGAATAGACCATTCAAGAAGTGGGGTGAAATATGGCACCTAGCTAGCAGAGACCAAGCAATATGTTTATATTACTAATAAAATTGGTACTATGAAAGGGGTTTTATGGTGATACAATGAGAATTTACATTCATTGAGCTGTGTTATGTATAACTTCAGCAGCTTTGTGTGTGCAGAGCAGAGGCAATATAAGGTCAAAGTAGCTGTAAGCCTACAACTGTCTCCACAGGAACCAAAGTGAAAGGAACCTCATTTTTAATTCATAAGGTAAAATTGCTTTGCCTGGTGTCTGGTTAAATCTATGGGTTGCTGTTGTCTTAATGGAGATTTGCAGCCATGTGTATATATTTAACATGTGTAAATTAATAAAATGTTTCCTTTAGTTTCATACAAAACCTCTCGAACCGGTGATCTGATTCTTGAATTTAGAGTTGCATCTCAAACATAGCCACTTAAAAATATAGGTTATGACAGTTGTTTAAAGTTTCCCTCTGGGATTTTTAAATAACTCAGCTTTACCGAAAGGCTGTCTTATAACACTTCACTGAATCCAATTCCTCCAGCATCGCAACTATGATAATGCAAAATCAGTTCCTCAAGTCTGGACACTGCATCCCCATGCCAAATAGTGGACTTCCAAATCAGATCCTCTTTTCGCAAGTTCAGGATGGCACCCAATCTCACAGAGGACAGAGAAAACATTTTACGTACTCTCTAAAGGCCTCATTGAAAAATTGACAAATTGATGCTTGGGAGGAACTTGCCACAAACCATGCCATGTGGCAGCTTCTCATCTGACAAGCCACAACATGGTCAGAAACTGACCTCATACATTCTGCTGTGGAGAAGCAACGAAGGTGGAAGGAGAAGGAACAGAACCTTCGCTCGAGAACCCCTTCCATTCCTCAGGACTACTCTTGTCCTCTCTGTCCAAAGACCTGTGGCTCCAGGATTGGCCTGCTGAGTCACCTGAGGACACAAATTTCATCCTCGTTTCAAGAAACTGACAACCATCAGACTATAAGACCATAAGACATAGGAGCAAAATTAGGCCATTTGGCCCATATAGTCCGCTCAGCCATTCAATGAGATTATGGTTGATCTGATAATCCTCTGCTCCACTTTCCTACCTTTTCCCCATAACCCTTGATTCCCTTACTGATTAAAAATCTGTCTGTCTCAGCCTTGAATATACTTAATGACTCAGTCTCTGCAGCGATGACTTTTGGGATTGTTATTTATTACATTCAGCATATTACAGTAGCATTTAGGCCTGAATTTTCTTCTGCTATTCCTCAGCACAAACACAAAGGAAAATCAGTCAGCAATGCCTGCCTTTCCATCCCAATATTGATTTTCCTTCCCCCACTCATACTAGGACTAACTCCAACCAACGATAAAAACAAATAACTGCGGATGCTGGAAATCCAGAACAAAAACAGAATTACCTGGAAAAACTCAGCAGGTCTGGCAGCATCGGCGGAGAAGAAAAGAGTTGACGTTTCCCTGCCCACCATGTGCTAATGTTGGGGGAGATGGGTGTGCAGCAGGGCCCCAGGACATGTCCCATTGAGCTCCTTTTTCACCCACCCCATCCAGACAGCCACCTCTTACCACTGTTCCCAAAGTTAGTTGTTGTGATATGCCAATGATAGCAGCCACAATGTCCCTGAATGTTAAAATTGAAAGTAGAGGCTTCCTCTTAATTTTAAATTCTTTCATAGAGTGTGGATGTTGCTAGCTAGGCCAGAATTTATTGCCCATCCCTAATTGCCCTTGAGAAGGTGGTGGCGAGCCGCTTTCTTGAACCGTTGTAGTCCATGTAATGTAAGTACACCCACAGTGCTGTTAGGATTTCAGCTTAACCAATTAATTGCTGAAGGACTCAGTTTTACCCATAGCTTCAGTGAAAGAGTTGGTGCCATCTTCAGAGCTTTGGGGCAGCTTTTACCCTGTCACTTTGGATGATGCTGGTGTGGTTCCATGGCAACAGTGCCTGGAACTTCCAGGAGACACTACTGGGCTCTCACTTGTTGGAAGGTATCCATCTGGGAGCCCAGCATGGATAGATAATGATCTCAACCTTGTGTCATGAAAAGCCGATTACCGCCACAAATTACTTAACAGGCATATTGAACTTTTTAAGGAAGACTTGTGTGTTTTTAAAGAAATACAAGCAAGGACACTGAGCAGAAGCTGGCTAATAATGTAAAGTGATCATTTTCTGGAAAACTCCTATGTGGATTATTCTGACAGGCCTGTTCTGCGAGCACATGGAATGTCTCACCAGGAAAGGTGACATGGTCTTCTTCAAGCAGAAACACTTGAAAGGGAGACAGGAAAAGGCAAAAGACTGAATATCACATTTCAGCAGTCATCTAAAATTCTTCTCCTGTTGATTTATATCTCGGAATATGTAAAGTGTTTGGAGATGAATCTCTCTCTCTCTCAAATTATGACAGTTCATTTCCTAAAAAAAGAGGGAGGTGTAAGGAAAACAAGAAATTGCAACATTTTTCTTCTGGCAATAAACCTGGCATATTTTCTTATGTACTGGAAGTCAAGCTGTAATTGGATTAAGAGCTAGAGTGACAGAAAGAGTCTAAAGTCAACAGTAAGAAGTTGTTTTGTTATGTTAATGAACCAAGAGGAACTTCAATCAGAGTTTTACATAAAGCAATAACAGAAATAGCTTGAATTGAGTTGTTTTAGTCCAAAGGGGGGATGTATGCAGGTTGTAAAAAGGTGTTGGGAAGTGAGGTAAACATACAGTAAGTTTGTTTTTACAAGTCTAATAGCTAAAGTAAAGAATGATTTAAGCAATTCTGAGAAGAAAGCATTTCTGAAGGGACAGGCTGAAACAATTGAGAGATCAAAGGGAAGGTACGCATTTGAGGAAATACAGAAGCCTATGTGAGGGGCTAACTGATTAGATCTCCCAGAAGGCAGCAGGATAGCTTGGCAGAACTCCAAGAAGACAGTGTGAACAAGGTCAGACTGGGAGAACCAGTTGCTGTCAGCCTCAGAGGACACTCCAAGGAAAAAAAGCACAGTGCGATAAAAATTACTAGAAAACTATAGATTTTAAAATCTATAAGGATAGTTGCTGGACAGAAAAGGGGAGGGTTAGCTCTAAGGGTAGTTAAGTTAAGATCTTGTGGAACTGTTTTAAAATACTGTTTTCTGGGTGAAACCATTCTAGTATTTAAGTGTAATTGTGTTTTTTTCTTTATTTTTTTAATAAACATTTACTCTACTATAAAATCATCACAAGTAGTCGGGGACATAATTTCCTGATTTCAGAACTTCTCATTCTATGCAAATTGCACAAACCATTTTGGCAGCAGTTTCAAGTTTCCCTCTGGGATTTGAGCAGCTCAGCATTTACCATCCTCCATGCCATAACAGGGGTACTTAGGCTTAGAATTTCGCCCAAAAGCCAGAAAACCCAAAATTTTAAACGGGGTGGCCAACAGTTTACAAGTGGAAATTGAGGATAATGAAATGGATAGAGTAGCAATAGAGAGATTAAAATTGGAGCAGTGAAAATTAGAATTTCAGGAAAGAGAAAAGGAAAGCGGGACAGAGAAAGAGGAAAATGACAAGGAAAAGGAGAAAGAGGAAAGGCAGGAAACGGCACAGAGAAGAGAGAGAATTTCAGGTCTAGAGAAGGAAAGGGAGTTTAAACTAAAACAGTTCGAGCTGAGGGGCAGGAATCCTACTGTGTACCTTGAAGACACCACAAGCTCAGACTTAAGGGCTGAGGCAACCCGGTTTGCTCATTTAATCCCTAAGTTTGATGAAGCAGAGGTGGAAACCTTCTTTATCTCCTTCGAGCAGTTAGCACGGCTATTAAAGTGGCCAGTCCAACGTTGGTCCCTACTTCTGCAAAGCAGGCTTTCAGGAAAAGCTCATGAGGTTTACTCCCTTGCCTGAGGAAGGTGCGGCTGACTATGAGGCAGCAAAAAGGGTTAATTTAATATGCACAAATTTATTGTAACACCCAATCCAAGTATTTATGTGGCTCGTCCATGTTGTGACTTAACTCCAGGAGTGACCACAACCAAGGGAAGTGACTCAGGTGAAAGCGGAGCTCAGGAATAACTGACCATGACCCTCGATGTCTACCAAGCATGAATGTTCATCACATAGGTGCTGATGATGACTATGTAGCCAATCACATAGTTAGTGGTCCGAAGTCCTACCCTGAATTACATCATATGATCATGATGCCATCTTTATTAATTAATTACATTAACATAGGAAAAGTCACTTTAGTTGACTTATGTTTATAATTAATATCATGCACCCACCACCCAAAATAATGACAAAGGTAACTGCCAAAATCATTATGCTAGACTAACATGATCACCGCACATATATAAACAAATTATCCACCCTACCCGCCCACCAGGGATTAGGAGCTGGACTTCTCACTCTGGAGATATATAATACTCTTCTCGTAGCACCTTCCCGTCCTTCATCTTGGGTCTTGCGATATCAAACCAGAGCATACCGAGGTGTACCATCAGCAATTCCGTACCTCCAGGAAATGACCTGACTAGACATACCTGGAATTTGAAAGGCTTAAGCAACTTGTTTTTGACCAGTGGGTACAGGCACTTAAAACAAAAGCCACTTATGAAAATCTCTATGAAATAATCCTCCTTAAGGAGTTTAAAAACTCCATATTCTTCCCAATAAGAACACACCTAAAGGAGCAGAGGGTACCAGGGGCCAGGGAGGCAGCCAAAATAGCTGATGATTATGAGCCGATCCACAAACCCTGTCCCAGAAGAGGCCCTCCCCAAGTCAACCCCAACCAAATGGAAAGCTTAGAGTCGGAAAGAGTGATAGAAAACTAAGTACCCATGGGCGAGAAGGAGATGCTGGGGGGCCCTCTTCAGGTCGGAAAGGTTGATGCTGAGCGAAAAAGTGAGGTCAAGAAGCCTGTGTGTTTTAACTGCCTAAAGTTAGGGCACCTCTGGGCCAGCTGCTGGAGGTTATGGGAAAAACCAGTGGGATTAATCGGGGCAGAGAATGAAAGTCAGTCAGAGAGCATAGCAGACCAGGCTATGGCTCTGACTGCGGCTGCAGATCCCCGTAGGTGCACTCCTGAGAGTGCAGATGAGGCTAAACACATCCCTGAGAGTTACAAGGATTTTGTATTTGAAGGAAGGGTGGCCGCATATCCCCAGGATGAGGCGAATAAGCCTGTAGTGATACTGAGGGATACAGGGGCCAGTCAAACTCTACTGTTGGGAAAAGGCATGACCTTTCCACCAGAGAGTGCACTAAGTGCCAACATGTTGGTAAAGGGGATTGAAGGAGGGTACATGCCCATCCCCTTGTACCGGGTGCATCTGGAGTGAGACCTTTCGTCAGGACCAGTGACCATGGGAGTCATTCCCAGTTTGCCTGTGGTTGGGGCCAACCTGCTTCTCAGAAATGACCTGTCGGGATCAAAGGCCATAGCATCCCCAGTGGTCTCTGAGGTCAAGGAGACAGAACAGCTGCAGGGGAAAGTGTCTGACATTTTCCCTGACTGCGTGGTAACATGGTCTATGGCCAGACAAGCTCTGTCAGTGGAGGCTGAAGTGGCACCACAGAGAGAAGACCCTACAGTCTGGTTATCTGAAACCTTTTTTGGGAGTCTAGAAGACCCTAAGGAGGTAATAAGTAGATCTTCCTTGGTAGCGGCTCAAGCAAGCTGACTCACTGTTAAAAACATTAACTCAGACTTTCCACACTGAAGCTAAGGCAGAAGCAGTCCCTGAATGCTATTACATTAAAAATTAGGTGCTAATGAGGAAATGGAGACACCCCTCACAGACCTCCAAATGAGCAGTGGACAGTGATTCATCAGGTAGTGGTGCCGCCAAGGTACCATAAGGAAATATTACAGCTAGCTCAAGAAATTATATGGCTGGACATGTTAGTATACACAAAACCCAAGACAGCATTTTTACTGGCCATACCTCTATGGGGATGTAGTTAAGGTTTTGCAGAACCTGCCACACCTGCCAGGTTGTGGGAAAACCCCTAGCCTGCAATAAAACTTGCACCCATGATTCCTGTGCCGGCTTTGGGGAATCATTCAGCAAGGTGTTAGTGTATTGTATAGGCCCCCTGCCCAAAAGGGGGCTACCGGTATATCCTTACCATCATGGATGTGGCTACCTGCTTCCCAGAGGCTATTCCCCTGAGAACCATATCTTCTATGATTAACAGTGAGAGAGCAAGAGGAGCAGTGTGGCCATTAACAGTGAGAGAGTGAGAGGAGCAACGAGGCCTTTAAAAGTGAGAGAGCGAGAGGACATACGAACATACAAAATAGGAGCAGAAGGAGGCCATTCGGCCCCTCGAACCTGCTCTGCCATTCAATAAGATCATGGCTGATCTGTTTGTGCTTTGAATTCTACATTCTTATCTACCGCCAATAACCTTTGATTCCCCTGCCTAATAAGAATCTATCTCCCTCCACCTTAAAAATATTCAATGACCCCACCTCCTCTGCCTTCAAAGGCAGATCCGCAAAACCCTCAGAGAAAAAAATTCTCCTCATCTCTGTCCTAAAAGGGCAACCCCTAATTTTAAAACTGTAGCCCTTAGTTCTGGACTCACCAACAAAAGGAAACATCCTTTCCACATGCACCTTGTCAATACCATTCAGGATCCTATATACTTCAATCAAGTCACCCCTCACTCTTCTAAGCTCCAGTGGAAACAAGCTCAGCCTGTCCAACCTATCCTCATGAGACAACTTGCTCATTTCAGGTATCAATCGAGTATACCTCCTCTTAACCGCCTCCAACCAATTTACATCCTTCTTTAAATAAGGAGACCAAAACTGCACACAATATTCAGATGTGGTTCCACCAATGCACTGTATAACTCAAGCATAACATCCTTATTTTTATGTTTAATTCCTCTTGTAATAAAGGATAGCATTCCATTAGCTTAATCGTCCTTCTTGATTACTTGCTATACCTGCATGCTAAGATTTTGTGACTCACGCATGAGAACAACTAGATCTCTCTACAGCTCGGAATCCTGCAGCCATTAAAGAAATACTTTTTAAAATTCTTCCTATCAAAATGAACAACTTCACACTTTGCTACATGATACACCACCTGCCAGATTTTTGCCCACTCACTCAAACTATCTATATCCATCTGCAACCTCTTTATGTCCTTTTCACAACATAGTTTCCTACCTATCTTTGTGTCATCTGCAAATGCCTTAGCTACCATGCCTTCACTCCCCTCATCCAAGTCATTGATGTAAATTGCAAAAAGTTGAGGCCCCAGCACAAATCCCTGTGGGACTCCATTTGTCACATCCTGTCAATCAGAAAAAGACCCATTTATGCATACTCTCTGTTTTCTGCCAGCCAGCCAATCTTCTATTCAGGTTAATATGTTACCCCCTACACTATTCGCTTTTATTTTCCGCAATAACCTTTGATGTAGCACCTTATCAAATGCCTTCTGGAAAATCCAAGTACAGCACGCCTACAGGCTCCCCTTTATCCATGGAGCATGTTACCCCTTCAAAGAACTCCAATAAATTGGTTAAATATGATTTCCCTTGCACAAAACCATGCTGACTCTTCCCGATTAATTTGAGTTTCTCTAAGTGCCGGGCTATAACCTCCTTAATGATCAATTTTAAAACCTTCCCCACAACAGAGAAGCAGGGCCATTAACATTGAGAGAGTGCAAGAGGAGCAGTAGGGCCAATAACAGTGAGAGGGTGAGAGGAGCAGTGGGACCTTTAACAGTGAGAGAATGAGAGGAGCAGCAGGGCCATTAACAGTGAGGGAGTGTGAGAAGCAGCATAGCCATTAACAGTGAGAGAGTGCGAGAAAAGTGAGAGACCATTAAAGAGCATGGAGAGAGAGGTGAGAGACCATTAAAGAGTGCGAAGACAGAGGCGAGAGACCATTAAAGAGCGCAGAGAGCAGCCAATTGGTGAGTAGGATTGGTGAGTATTTCTGGTCTTTAAAGTCAAAGTAAGGTCTTTAGTTTGTGTTTGGGTTTTTAGCCTTTTTTTTCTTTTCTCTTTTTTCTTAAAAATAGCTTGTTAAGTATAAGATTGATACTGGGGTATAAAAAAATTGCAAATATAGTGTGAAGAGAGGGGGATTCTTCAAGTGTAAAGAGCAGGGATACTAGAGTAAGTAATTAAGTAATTAAATAAAATACGATAGCGATGGCAGGAAGGGTAATGTGTTGCTGCTGCAGCATGTGGGGTCTGTTGGAAACCAAGTTGATCCAGAACGAACACATCTGTAGTAAGTGTTTGCAGCTTGAGGAACTTTGGATCCCAGTTGAGGAGCTGGAGTCTGAGCTGCAGACATTGTGTCACATCAGGGAGGGGGAAAGTTACCTTGTCACTTTGCTCCAGGAGGTGGTCACACCCCTCAGATTAGGTCATTCAAATTTGGCCTGTGATCAGGGACAGGAGGGTGTGACTGCAGGTGAGGCAGGTATGGGAACCCAGTGAGGTAGTGTTCAAGGGGACTCAGCCTGTGAAACTGTCCAACAGTTACAACGTTCTTGCAAGCTGTGTGGACGAGAGCAGGGATTGCAGGGAGGATGAGTGAACTGACCACGGCACCGTGGTACAGGGAGCCATTCAAGTGGAGGGAGGAAATAGGAACGTAGTAGTGGTAGAGGACAGTATAATTAGGGGTATAGATATTGTTCTCTACAGCCTTGAGCATGTGTCCCGAAGGCTATGATACAGGATGAGGTTGGAAAAATAATAATGGGGAACCAGGAAATGGCAGAGGAGTTGAATAAGTAGTTTCCATCAGTGTTCATGGCATTCCAAAATTACTAAATAATCAAGGGACAAAAGTGGCAGGGGAAATAAATGCAATAACTATCACTAGAGAAAAAGTACTAGGGAAACTAATGGGGCTAAAGGCCGATAAGTCACCTGGACTTGATGCGTTGCATCCTAGGATATTAAAGGAAGTAGTTACACAAATAGTGGATGCACTGGTAGTAATCTTCCACGAATCTTTAGATTCTGGAAAAGTCTCAAAAGACTGGAAAACTGCCAATGTAACACTTTTATTCAAAAAGGGAGGGAGACAAAAAACAGGTAACTATAGGCCAGTTAGCTTAACATCCATCATCGGGAAAATGTTAGAGTCTATTATAAAGGATGTAATAGCAGAGCATGTAGAAATAATAATACAATCAAGCAGAGTCACCATGGCTTCATGAAGGGGAAATCATGCTTGACAAATTTATTGGAATTCTTTGAGGAGGTAACAATCGGGATAGATAAAGGGGAACCAGTAGATGTAATATATTTGGATTTCCAAAAGGCACTCGATAAGGTACTGCACATAAGATAAGAGCCCATGGTGCTGGGGGTAGCATTTTAGCATGAATAGTGAATTGGCTAACTAATAGAAGACAGAAGGGAGAATTTTCTCCCCATCATGCGGGCTGGGCGAGAGCAGGCGCGGACAAGCGCGCAGCCAATCACTGCCCGTGATCAGCTGCACATTGCCATTTTACATTGGCGAGCCAATTAAGGCCCACCCAGCGTGACTCACACCCGGAAGTGCTCAGTGCTCCCTGTGCGGGCGGGGTGAGGAGGGAGAGTCGGGGCCTGTCACATGAGCTGGGACGTGCCTATGAATTTTATTTAAAAATTTTATTAAAGTTATAAAACCTTCATGAAACCTCATCCCGCCGGTGGATGAGGTTCCATGAAAAATGCAAAGGCCACCTGGGCTCTTCGCCTGCCTGCTAACATTAAGGTTGGATAAGCAGCCCTGAGAATCAGCTTAATTAGTTAATTAATGGCCTTAATAGGTCTTTAACAGTTCAGCAGGCGCATAGCCGACTCCGCTGTGCGCCTGCCGAACTGAGGATCGGAATGATGCGCGGTGACATCGGGGCGCACGCCTGAAGTCACTGCGTGTCATTTTAGGCGTCGGTGTGCAGCGCCCACCCCTACGCGCTGACCAGAAGATTCAGGCTAGAGAGTTGGGATAAGGGGGGCATTTTCAGGATGGCAACCTGTAACTAGTGGAGTGCCACAAGGATCAGTGCTGGGGCCACAATTATTTACAATATATATTAATGACTTAGATGAGGGAAGTGTAAGTACTATCGACAAGTTTGCAGATCACACAAAAATAGGTGGGAAGGCAAATGGTGAGGATGACACAAAGAGACTACAGAAGGATATAGACAGGTTAAGTGAATGGGCAAAAGCTTGGCAGATGGAATATAATGTGGGAAAATGTGAGGTTATGCACTTTGGCAGGAAGAATAGAGGAACTGAATATTATTTAAATGGAGAAAGACTGCAGAAAGCTACAGCACAGTGGGATTTGAGAGTCCTCGTGCTTGAATCCCAAAAAGCTAACATGCAAGTTCAGCAGGTAATAGGTTAGGCAAATGGAACGTTGGCCTTTATTTCAAAGGGAATGGAATATAAAAATAGGGAAGTCTTGCTAAAACTATACAAGGCACTAATTAGACCACACCCAGAATATTGTGAACAGTTTTGGGTCCCCTTATCTAAGGAAAAATATACTGGCATTGGAGGCAGTCCAGAGAAGGTTCATTAGGTTGATCCTGGGTATGGAGGGACTTTCTTATGAGGAGAGGTTGAGTAGGTTGGGCCTGTACTCATTGGAGTTTAGAAGAATGAGAGACGACTTTATTGAAATGTATACGATTCTTAGGGGGCTTGCCAGAGTAGGTGCTGAGAGGTTGTTTCCCCTTGTAGGAGAGTCTAGGACCAGAGGGCATAATCTCAGAGTAAGGGATCACCCATATAAAACAGAGATGAGGAGGAATTTCTTCTGTCAGAGGGTAGTGAATCTGTGGGATTCTTTACCGCAGAGGGCTGTAGAGGCTGGGTCGTTAAGTATATTTAAGGCTGACATGGACAGGTTTTCAATCAGTAAGGGAATCAAGGGTTATGGGGAAAAGGCAGGAAAGTGGAGTTGAGGATTATCAGATCAGCCATGATGTCATTGAATGGCAGAGCAGATGTGGTGGGCCAAATGGCCTTCTTCTGCTCCTACGTCTTATGGTCTTATAACAGTGGTAAGGGAATTAACCCAATTCTTTAACAGGCTTTGGCCGCCTACCAAGATCCTGTCTGATCAGGGCTCAAATTTCATACCCAAAATATTCCAGCAAGTCATGGGTAATCTAGGCATGACTCAGTTGAAGTCTTCAGTGTATCACCCACAGTCACAGGGGGCGCTGGAACGGTACCACCAGACCCTAAAAACCATGATCAGGGCATACTGCCATGAGTACCATGACTGGGATAAAGGACTGGGTTTTCTTCTGTTCACCACCAGGTACTCACCCAATGACTCCACCTGTTCTACCGCTTGAATTAATTTACAGGCACCAAGTGTGGAGGTCCCCTGAAACTAATCAAGGAGAGGTTTTTTAGAACAGAAGGAGGAACTCTCCATGTTAGACTACATAACGGTATTCCAGGAGCGACTCATAAGAGCCTGTGATATAGCCCGAGAACACTTAAAAATCTCTCAGACAGCTATGAAGAAACAGGCAGACGTGCCAGGGCCAAACCTTTCAGCGTGTTAGTGCTCCTACCAATACCAGGTGAAACTTTAAAAGCTCTCTTCAGGGTAGCAAAGAGGTTCGGGGAAGTAAACTATCTAACTGAGACCCCAGATTGGGGGATAAAGCAAATGCTGCATCACGTCAACATGATAAAGCAATATCACGGCCGAGAAGGGGTCAAGCAGTTAACAGTCTGTCCCATTGCCACTGACCTAGAGGATAAGGGTAGCAGTGGGGATGAATTGGAGGGCGACATGGACGAGGCCTACATTGAGCCCCCTACTACCCGGCTAACCAACACAGAGATACTAGCAAACCTATACTCCTTATTCACCCACCTAACTGTAGAACAGTGAGCAGACTTGACAAGCCAGGCTGCATCACACTAGCTCTACATGATGTGGATGTGGGGGAGGCCCCTCCCATAAGGCAACATCCCTATCGTCTAGGCCCAGAAAAGCTGGCCCAGGTTCGGGAAGAGATTAACTACTTGCTGGAGCACCAACTAATAGAGCTTACTCGCAGTTGCTGGTGCTCCCAGGTTGTGCTTGTGCCCACAAGGTTCTGCATTGACTACCAAAAAATTAATACAGTGACTAGAGCCGACTCCTACATGATAACCCGCCTGGAAGCCTACCTAGATATGGTAGATAAAGCAGCCTACATTACAAAGATAGATTTACTCAAGGGATACTGGCAGATTCCCTTAACTGCCCACGCGAAGAAAATCTCTGCGTTCCTAACTCCGGATAGCTTATACCAGTGTCAAGTCATGGCATTTGGACACCAAAATGCCCCAGCCACCCTTCAAAGAATGATGAACCAGGTAATGGTGGGCTTATCCAATTGCGTAGTGTACCTAGCCGATCTCCTAGGGTACAGCAACACCTGGGAAACTCACTTAGAGCAACTGGAAGCCCTTTTCCAGAAAATACAATCACCTGACATAGTGGTCAATCTCGCAAAGTGTGAGTTCACTAAGACTCAAGTGACCTATCTAGGACAGTAGTGGGTCCAAGAATAAGCCCAGAGCCACGACGATGCAAGCAATAGCACAGTTCCCCATTCCCACAACAGAATGGGAAATCATGAAGTTCTTGGGGATGTGTGGGTTCTACTGCAAGTTCGCCCCAAATTTCAGCACAGTAGCCTGAACTTAAAGTGACTCGGTTAGAACTGAAGAGATAATATTAACCAAGGCTAGGAGAATGAATGTGTGTGTGTGTTTGTTGAATCTCATTTCATTCAGGGTGCAGGGGAAGTGTCAAGAAAAGCCGATTACAGCCATAAATTATTCACAGGCATATTGAACTTCTTAAGGAAGACTTGTGTGTTTTTAAAGAAATCCCAGCAAGGACACTGAGCAAAAGATGGCTGATAATGTAAAGTAGCCACCTTCTGGAAAATTCCTATGTGGATTATACTGACAGACCTGTCCTGAGAACACATGGAATGTCGTATTAGAAAAGGCGTCATGGCCTTTTTCAAGCAGAGATACTTAAAAGGGAAACGGGAAAGAGACAAAAGACTGAATATCACGTCTCAGCAGTCGTCTAAAATCCATCCCCTGTTGATTTATATTTCAGAATATGTAAAATCATCGGAGATGAAAGAAAACAGACTTGGTCTATTTTTTTTCCCCTTACAGGAATACACAGGGGAAAATGGGTTAAAAAGCTAGCTGCAGAGCACTGCTGGCGTGCTGTGAGAGTGACAGCACAAGAAGACCAACTAGTCATCCCTACAGTTTCAGGCAAAGTCTCTCTCTCTCTCTCTCTGTTGCTGGAGGGAAGGCTCAGCAAAAGCCACAATCTAAAAGGAAATAGGACAGTCTCTTCAGCTGCCTGCAAACCAACTGCAAAACTGCCAAAATTAGTGAACTTGGCTAAGAGGGAATTTGTTGCAACCAACCCACGAGGTTGGATAAAGACAGGGAGCCAGCTCATTCCTCCTCACCCATTTGGGAAGTTAACAAATTGGGGGACCTCACCCGGGGGCCAGTCATAATACTAGGAAACTTGTCTGAAGACATGGCAGGATTGCAACGACGAGCAAAATGTTGTCAAAACCTGTGAGGGTTGGAAAAAGAAGTTCCACCAAAATTGTTGAATAAGGTCATGGTGAAGTGTTCCCTACAAATCCAGCATGTGCATTGACCCGTTAAAAAGGGCACCAAGCCATCGGTGGCATACTGCCACCAGCCTGCCTGCCCCTGTCCCCACCAGAATTTTACAAGCGGTGCAAGAGGTATCGGGAGGGCTGCCCACTTAAGGGCATCATCCTGCCACTGCTCAGATTTAACAGGCAGCAGGAGAAGCCCACACCCAAAGTGCAACCTGGCAGATTTGACCCTGAGGGCTGCTGAAAGGGAGGGGGTCCCTCTTTCTGGATCCCTGGTGCCAATTGGAGGCCCCACCCCACAGTTATCCCTCCCCATGACCACCCTCGCACCCCACTCTTGCCAACATGCCCCCCCAACCCCCTCAACACCTCACCGGGGCCAGGATTTACCTGGAGGTTCTGGTCCATCATGAACAACTCCTCAATGTACTCAATGTAATATTGGCAGTAAGAACATATGATATAGGAGCAGGAGAAGATCGCATGGCCAGTCGAGCCTGCTCCACAATTTCGTATGATCCTGGCTGATCTTGGACTTCAACTTCACTTTCCTGTCCACTCCCCATATCCCTTGTTTCCCTGAGAGACAAAAAATATCTCTTTCTCAGCCTTAAATATGTTCAATGATGGCGCATCCACAACCCTCTGGTATATACAATTCCAAAGATTCATAAACCTTTGAGTGAAGAAATTTCTCTTCCTCTCAGTCCTAAATGATCGGCCCCTTATCAGCCAGGGAAAACAACATCTCAGTATCTACCCTGTCAAGTTTCTTCATAACCCTAAATGCTTCAGCAAGATCACCTCTCATTTTCTAAGCTCCAGGGAGTTTAGACCTAGCCCAGAAATATCCCCCCATCGTGGGAGTTGTGCAGGGGTAGATGGGGGTGGGCGCGAACCCAATTGGCACCCCCGATCGGGTCCGTGCCGTCATTTTACGTGGGCGGGCCGGAAGCGCTGAGCATACACATACTCCAGATGTGGTCTCATATAATGGTAAAATGGTGGCAAAACTTCAAGACTTTTATATTCCAGTCCCCTTTCAATAAACAACAACATTCCATTTGCCTTTCTAATCACTTGCTGTATCTGCACGCTAATTTGTTGTGATTCATGTACCAGGACACCCAGATCCCCCTGTTCCACAGAGCTTTGCAATCTTTCTCTATTTAAATAATATACTGCTTTTCTATTCCTGCCAAAGTGGATGAGTTCACATTTTCTCACATTGTACTCCGCCTGCCAATTTTTTGCCCACTCACTTAATCTACCTGAATCCCTTTGTAGACTCTTTATGTCCTCCTCACAATTTACTTTCTTACCTATCTTTGTGTCATCAGCAATTTAGCAAATTTATATTCGATCCCTTCAAATAAGTCATTTATATAGATTATAAATAGTTGAGGGCCCAGCCCTGATCCCTGTGGCACTCCAATAGTTACAGTTTATCAGCCCAAAAATTACCCATTTTTCTCTACTCTCTGCTTCCTGTTAGCTAATCAATCCTCTATCCATAATAATATGTTAGCCCCTGCACCATGAACTCTTATTTTGTGTATTATCCTTTGATGTGGCACCTTGTCAAAAGCCTTTTGGAAATGGAAGTACACCACATCTACAGGCTGTAGATGCAGGTATGAATGGCTACACAAAAACCATCCAAATGTAGCATGAAGAGAAAAGGAAGAAACAAGACGAGACCAACCCAGTAAAACAAAAAAAAGAGGGGAAAAAAATCACCTAGGACGAGATAGAGGCAGCAATTATGATCTAAAGTTGTTGAACTCAATGTTGAGTCCAGAAGACTGTAGAGTGCTGAGTTTAAAAATAAGGTACTGTCTCTTGAGCTTGCATTAAGCCTCACTGGAACACTGTTGCAGGCCATGGACTGAAAAGTCAGCATAGGAACAAGGTAAAAGATTAAAGTGACAAGCAACTGAAAGCTCAGGGCTGTGCTTGTAGACTGAACAAAGGTATCCTGCAAAGCAGTCACCCAGTCTGCGCTTGATCTCCCCAGTATTGAGGAGACCACGTCATGAGCAGCGAATGCAGTATACTAAATTAAAAGAAGTATAATTAAATTGCTGTTTCACTTGGAAGGAAAGTTTGGTGGCTTGGACAACGAGAAGGGAGGAGGTGAAAGGACAGGTGTTGGATCTCCTGTCCTTGCATGGAAAGGTCCCAAAGGGAAGGGAGAGGTTGTTAGGGGTGACTGAGGAGTGGGCTAGGGTGTTGTGGAGGGAACAGTCCCTATGAAATGCTGAAAGGGGAGGGCAGAGGAAGGTGTGTTTGGTGGTTGCATCACATTGGAGCTGATGGAAATGGCAGAGGATGATCCGTTGAATATGGAGGCTGATGGGGTGGAAAATTAGGACAAGGGGAACCCTATCATGATCCTGGGAAGGAGGGAAGAGGTGAGAACAAAAGAGTGTGAAATGGATCAGACACATTTTTACAAGTTTCACACCTTTAAAAAAATATTTTGTTTTTCCATTCTTACGACCAAAGAGAATAACCTCACACTTGCCCACATTATACTCCATATTCCTGGCTGCCCATTCACTTAACCTGTCTTTATCACTTTGCAGCTTCTTTGTGTCCTCCTCACAGCTTATATTCCCACCTAGCTTTGTATGATCAGCAAATGTAGATAGATTATTCTATGGCTCTTTGTTTAAGTCATTAAAACAGCTTGTAAATAGCTGAGACTGCAACACTGATCCTTGCAGCACTCAACTGGTTTCAGCCAGCCAACTTGAAAATGCCCCACTTATTCCTGCTTTTTGCTTCCTGTCCATTGACAAATCCTCTATCAACTCCCAGTGGCACTGCTGGAACTGTGGAGCTGCTGGCCTCTACTTGACTGGTTCACCTCTTAGGCAAGGCTCCCTCATGGACAGGGGTGGAAGTCTCACCATATAATAATTAAAGGCCATTGGTCGAAAATTTAAAGCAGGACAAGCCAACCAAGTGGAGGCAGGCTCGGCCTGATATTTACAAAGCATTGTCACTTGCCATTAATCTCAAAGAGAGTTGTTCATAATGATCTGGTGATCTCTGTAGCATGGATTTCCATTTTCCTGATGTTAATTTAAATCTGCTGCTAAGTCAAGAGGGTTTTTAGGTATCCAGCAACAGTGATGTCAGCATGCAGGGTAAAAGCAGCTTACCACAATGAAAAATTCTCACAGACAGCCAACCTATAAGTTAAAAACACTGCTTATTCTTCACTAATTTCTCCTCTCACCATCCGTCCGTAAACACAAAAGTGTTTTGAATTGTTTCCCTCTTTGTAAGCGGTGGCGTATTTCCAAACCCCTCCAATTTTCTATTAATAACCCCACAGGATGATAGGATGATCTCAAAGGGTTAGTTTATTGCACACACTGAAACCGCGAAAGGAGGGTCACAATGTCGCCTGCACACTCAGACAGTAAATGGAGGGATAGAGAGAAGAAGGTTTTATAGTAGAGATCACAGAGAAACTAAATATTGGTTCATGTGAGTTCAGAGTCCAGAATCAAAGTACAATGAGGAATTCCTTCACGGGGTTGGGTGGACCAAAAAACCAATGCTGGTTTTCTCACTTTTCTGGTGGTGTTGACTTTGCACAATGAGATAAGCATGCAGAGATTAATCAGTCTTGTGGTGATGGTACCAAATTTCCAGCAGAAGCAATGTAGATTGGGGATAGGTATTCTGTCTGGGCAGAGCTCCTTGCCTATGAGGCTGTTAGATGATAAACAGCAGAATAAGCTGCTCAGTTCAGTAAGGCAATCTTACTTGTTCCACAAGCCAGAGGCACATGTCACATGACTCCCACCACTCTGCCATCTTTGACAAAGGATGTGTATCCAATGTCTGGATTCCAAAGATTGTTGAATGTCTCGGCCATTAGGAATTGAAAGGAAGGTTGTGGGGCCTTTGTCTTAGCAGACGATCCATCTCCTCTGGCCAACCTGGGTTATTAAATGCAGATGGTCTTTGTATAGCTCTCTTTGAAGTTGGGCTGTACAGTCCACCAGGGGTTGTTAGTGGCCCCTCAGAAATTGAGGTGTGAGTATTCCCGAAACTGCCAGGTAACTTCTTAAGTTTGGGGGTCACAGACAGACATAGATTCAGCCATTTAAAAGTCTTTGTTCAGTTTTAAAATTTTAGAAATAGCAATTAGCATATCCATATATACATATTATAACAATACACAGTGTGAGGTCTTAGTTCCTCACAAGATAAAAATGTGGAACTTTTTTTATTATAATGAAGAAATTTGAAATCCCACAAATATAAAATTAGTTTTTCAGGGCCAGAGAGATTGTTCAACCATAATTATGAATTTATTATGCTACTACAAATACAATTACCCCTCATGCAACAAACATATAACTTTTTAAGGTTTTTACAGTGGGGCTAGTAGTGTAAAACTGTATGTTTTCATCAGTTCAGTGATTTCTAATTTATTGCAAACTACAGGGACTTCAACAGTGCACCCTATGGAGAAGTAAAAAATTGCTGACAGAAACTTCTGGATTTCTGCATTTAACTGCACATATACAAATTCCAGAATTTGCTGTCTCTTTGAGGAATAAGAAGCCAAGCTAGCTGCCGTATGGTAGGTTTAAAGGTCCAGTTTGAATGGGTTAGTTGATGAATGAGTCAATGGATAGGGTAGTAGGATGGGTAGGTAGGTGATGTAAGTGGGTGAGGTGGATGAGATAAGTTGGTAGGTGGGTGAGGTGGGTAAGTGGGTTGGTGGGTAAGAGGGTAGTTTTTCCATCATTACTACCGCAACATCTGGGTCATATTACCTCAGACATTTGTCAAGTAAATTTGGAATGCTGTTTTATTAGGAGTTAGGGTATATTATTAAGTCACACAACTTAGAACCATAGAACCATAGAAAAGTTACAGCACAGAAGGAGGCCATTCAGCCCATCTTGTCCATGCCAGCCTGAGGACACCCAGGTGCCCTTTCTAATCCCACCTTCCTGCACCTGGTCCATAGCGCTGCAGCTTACAGCACTTTAGGTGCAGATCCAGGTACTTTTTAAAAGAGTTTAAAAAGTTTCTGCCTCTACCACCAACTTGGGCAGCGAAGTCCAGACACTCACTACCCTCTGCGTAAAAAAGTTCTTCCTCATGTCCCCCCTACACCTTCTGCCGCTTATCTTGAATCTATGTCCCCTGGTTCTAGAATTTTCCACCAAGCGAAACAAATTTATCCTGTCCACTCTATCTATTCCCCTCATAATTCTGTACACCTCAATCAAGTCACCTCTCAGCCTTCTTTGTTCTAAGGAAAATAACCCCAACCTATCCAATCTCTCCTTGTAGCTACACTTTTCTAACCCTGGCAACATTCTTGTAAACCTCCTCTGCACTCTCTCCAGAACTATTACGTCCTTCATGTAATGTGGTGACCAGAATTGCACACAATACTCCAGTTGCGGCCTCACCAGTGTTTTATACAATTCCAACATTATATCCTTACTTTTATATTCTATACCTCTGCCAATGAAGGAGAGGATTCCATATGCCTTCTTTACAACCTTGTCTACTTGAACTGCTGCCTTCAGGGACCTGTATACTTGTACGCCAAGATCTCTCACTTCATCTACCCCTCTTAGTATATTCCCATTTATTGTGTAATCCCTGTAACTGTTTGACCTCCCTAAATGTATGACCTCACACTTCTCTATGTTAAAATCCATCTGCCACTTTATCGCCCACTCCACCAACCCATCTATATCGTTTTGGAGATTATGGCTATCCTCTACACTATCCACTACTCGGCCAATCTTTGTGTCATCTGCAAATTTCCCAATCGTGCCCCCCACGTTCACGTCCAAATTGTTAACATATAACACAAACAGTAAGGGCCCCAACACCGAGTCCTGTGGAACACCACTTGAGACAACTTTCCATTCGCAAGGGCATCCATCGACCATTACCCTTTGTTTCCTGTTACAAAGCCAACCTTTTATCCAGTTTGCCTCATTACCCTGAATCCCATGGGCTTTTACATTCCTGACCAATCTGCCATGTGGGACCTTGTCAAATGCCTTGCCAAAATCCATGTACACAACAACCACTGCACTACCTTCATCAACCCTTCTTGTCACTTCCTCAAAGAATCCAATCAAATTTGTGAGGCAAGACCTTCCTTTAACAAGTCCATGCTGACTATCCCTGACTAGTCCGTGCCTTTCCACATGACAGTTAATCCTATCTCTCAGGATTGATTCTACTAATTTGCTCATCACCGATGTAAGACTAACTGACCTATAATTATTTGGCATTTCCTTTGATCGCTTTTTAAACAATGGAACTGCATTTCCATTTCTCCAGTCCTTCGGTACCTCCCCTGTATCTAGTGAAGATTGGAAAATCATCCTCAGAGCATCTGCTATCTCCTCCCTGACTTCCTTCAGCAGCCTCAGAAACAATCCATCTGGCCCTGGTGACATATCAACTTCCAAGGGTTTCAACCCTTCGAGTACTTCCTCTCTCTTTATGACTATCCCATCCAATATCTCGCAGTGTTCCTCCTGGACTACTATATCTACATCCTCCCTTTCCTTTGTAAACACGGAGACAAAATATTCATTCAAAATCCCTCCCACAGCCTCTGCCTCTACACACAAGTTTCCATCTTCATCTCTGATAGGTCCCACTTTTTCCTTAACTAACCTTTTAGCATTAATGTATTGGTAAAAGCATTAATGTATTGGTAATATATTGGAGATAGTTCTATTTTACATCTGCCTATAATTGACTATTTTTTAACTGTAAGAAATTCTGGGAGTTGACTTTTTGTTAGCGACGAATCTTTTACGACCTATAACATAAATTATAGAATTAGGAGATAACTATACTGCCAAATTGGATCTTTTTCAAAAGAGCCAAGTTCTGCTGAGTAGCCACCCTTTCCACCAATAGTTTCCCTGGGACATTACTCGGGATGAAATCTCCACCCCCATCCCCATGACAAACAAGGTCATCCTTGTCAAAGGGGACAGGGCCAGGCTAGGAGTTATCTCATCTCTGGCCAGCCAACCAGTGGAACTTCAGCCCACCTCATGCTCTGGGCAAGGGTTGTACTTTCCCAATGACTTCAAAAATTCTTCACTTTCTTTCTGTCCCCATATAAAGGAATCAATGAGCAAAATTCCTGGAATGTTTCCATGAGGGAAGCCCAACCCTTTGTTGGAGTAGCCACCATCCACTAGGATTCCCTGCCTCCTTCAGCTGGCAACTGCCTGAGATGTAGGATCATATGAAAATGACAGGCAAGAAAAAATCCACCTAGCCTGTAAGTGTGATGCACGATTCATTATAATACAGACACTCCCAAACCACCTGCAGACATATAGACCTGGATATTCCGAGGAGCAACAATCATCGTTGGATTGCCACTCCACTCAAAAATTCTCCAGACTCAACTCTGCTCCACATTTCTTCCAGGGTCTTATGAGCCCGGCTTTTATAGAAATGCAATAAACAGCATTCCTCCGCAAGCTCCTTCAAAGCAGAGTAGTCGGAGATAAGACAGGACAGTCCCATTTTTCACAGCACTAGCTGGTGTATGACAATTTACAGATCCAATTTGAATGTTAATGAATGGGCGAGTGGATGAATGAGTGAGTGAATGCGTAGGGTCGGTGAGGTAAGTGGGTAGGGTAGGTAGCTGGGTGCAGTGGGTTGGTGGGCAAACATAGGAACATATGAGGAGTAGGCCATTCAGTCCTTTGAGCCTCCACTATTCAACTCTATCATGGTTGGTTGTCAACCTAAACACCATTTTCTCGTGTTATCCCCACATCCCTTGATGTTATTAGTATCTGGAAATCTACTGATCTCTGTCTTGAATATGTTCAATTCGTGAGCTTCCGCAACCCTCTGGGGTGGAGAATTCCAAATATTCACTGTCCTCTGAGTGAAGAAATTCCTCCTCATCTTAGTCCCCAGGAAGGGAGGTTCTAAACCCTGCAGCTAGGGGAAACATCCTTTCTGCATCTACACTGTCTAACCCCTTAACAGTTTCAATGAGGTCATCTCTCATTCTTCCAAACTCTAGATAATGCAGGCCCAGTCTCCTCAATCTCTCCTTATAGGACAGTCCCCACCATCCCAGGAATTAGTCTGGTGAACCTACACTGCACTTCTTCTATCACAAGTTTATGCTTCCTCAGGTAAGGTAACCAAAACTCCAATACTCCAGATGCAGTCTAACCAAGATTCTATACAATTGAAGCAAGATACCTTTACTCCTGTGCTCAAATCCTCTTACAATAAAGGCCAACGTACCAGTTGCCTTTCAGTGACTTATGAACCTGGACACCCAGGTCCCTTTGGACACTTCCTAATCTCTCATCATTTAAGAGATACTCTGCACCTCCGTTTCTCCTACCAAAATGGATAACCTCACACTTACCTATATTAGATTGAAGCTGCCATGTTCTTGCCCACTTATTAAGCTTGTCCAAATCCCCTTGAAGCCTCTTCACATCATCCTCACAACATACATTCCCACCTTGTTTTGTGTCATCTGCAAGCTTAGAATTACTACATTTGGCCCCCACATCCAAGTCATTGTTATAGGTTGCGAACAGCTGATCCTTAGGGTAGCCTGCTAGTCACAGCCTGCCAACCTGAGAATGACCTGTTTGTTCCTACTCTCTGTTTTCTGTCCATTAACCAATCCACAATCCATGCCAGTATATTACCCCCTATCCCATGTGCTCTAATCTTGTTTACTAACCTCCTGTGTGGGACCTTATCGAAAGACTTTTAAAATTCCATTGCACCATATCCACTGGTTCCCCCTTATCTATTCTGCTTGTAACATCCTCAAAACACTCCAACAGATTTGGCAAACATGATTTCCCTTTCATAAATCCATGGTGACTATGCAGAATCAGATTATTATTTTCTAAGTGTCCGATTATCACTTCCTTTATAACAAATTCAAGCATTTTCCTACTACTGATGTCAGGGTAACAGGTCTGTAGTTCCCCATTTTCTCTCCCCCCCCCCCCACCCCTTTCGTAAATAGTGGGGCAACATTTGCTACCTTACAATCTGCAGGCACCATTCCAGAATCTGTAGAATATTGAAAGATGACCATCAATGTATCCATTTTCTCTATGTCCACCTCTTTCAGCACTCTGGAATGCAGATCATGTGGCCCCAGAGATTTGTCAACTTTCAGTCCCATTAATTTCTCCAGTACTACTTTTTTACGAATATTAATTTCTTGCAGTTTTTCAATCCCACTGGTCCCTTGGTTCTCTATTATTTCTAGTAGATGTTTTGTGTCTTCATCCACTTCATAGACTTTAAATAATTATTTAGCTTCCCTGCCATTTTCTTACTCTCCATTATAAATTCTCCTGTCTCAGCCTGTCATGGACCCACATTTGTCTTTGCTAATCTTTCCCTTTTTACATACTTATAGAAGCTTTTACAGTCAGATTTTATGTTTCTCGCTAGTTTGCTCTCATTTTATTTTCTTTTTCTTTATCAGTTTCTTGGTCCTCCTTTGCTGAATTCTAAAATGCCCTCAGTCCTCAGGTTTACTACCTTACTGGCAACTTTATAAGTTTCTACCTTTGATCAAAGACAATCTTTAACTTCCTTTGTTAGCTACAGTTTACTTAGTTTTCATGTTGGGTTTTTGTGCCTTAAAGGAATGTATATTTGTTGTAAGCCATGTTTTAATGCTTTACATACCAGCCATTGCCTAACTACAGTCATACCTATTAATGTATTTTCCCAATCCACAACAGCCAACTTATCCCTCATATCCTCATAGTTTCCTTTCTTTAGATTTCAGACCCTATTTTCAGATTGAACTATATCTTTTTTAAACTTAATGGAAAATGCTACCATATTATGGTCACTCTTCCCTAAAGGTTCTCCTAAAACAAGATTATTTCCACAAGGTATTTGATAAAGTGCCACATCAAAGGTTATTGCGGAAAATAAAAGCTCATGGTATAGGGGGTAACATGTTGGCATGGATAAAAGATTGGCTGGCTAATAGGAAGCAGAGAGTAGGCATAAATGGGTGTTTTTCAGGTTGGCAAGATGTAAAGAGTGGTGTGCCACAGGGATCAGTGCTGGGGCCTCAACTGTTTATAATTTATATAAATGACTTGGATGAAGGGATTGAAGGGATGGTTACAACAGTTGTTGATGACATAAAGATAGACAGGAAAGTAACTTGTGAAGAGGACATAAGGAGGCTACAAACAGATATAGATAAGTTAAGTGAGTGGGCAAAGATCTGGTAGATGGAGTATAATGTGGGAAAATGTGAAAATGTCCATTTTGGCAGGAAGAATAAAGGAGAAGCATATTATTTAAATGGTGAGAAATTGCAGAGCTCTGAAATGCAGAGGGATTTGTATGTCCTGGTGCATGAATCACAAAAGGCTAGTTTGCAAGTACAGCAAGTAACTAGAGAAGCTAATAGAATGTTGTAATTTATTGTGAGGGAATTGAATACAAAAGTAGAGAGGTTATGCTTCAGTTGTACAGGGCACTAGTGAGACCACGTTTGGAGTACTGTGTACAGTATTGGTCACCTTATTTAAGGAAGGATGTAAATGCATTGGGAGCAGTTCAGAGAAGGTTTCCCAGACTAATACCTGGAATGGGTGAGTTGTCTTATAAGGTAAGATTGGACAAACTAGGCTTGTATCTGCTGGCGTTTAGAAGAGTAAGAAGAGACTTGGTTGAAACCTATAAAATCCTGAGAGGTCTTGACAGGGTGGATGTGGAAAGGATGTTTCCTCTTGTGGAAGAATCTAAAACTGGGGGTCACTGTTTAAAAATAAGGGGTCGCCTATTTAAAGCAGAAATGAGGAGAAATTTTTTCACTCAGAGGGTCGTGAGTCTTTGGAACTCTCTTCCTGAAATGGTGGTGGAAGCAGAGTCTTTGAATATTTCTAAGGCAGAGCTGGATAGATTCTTGGTAAGCAAGGGGGTGATAGGTTATTGTCGGTAGGCGGCATGCAGATTTAAGGTTACTAACAGGTCAGCCATGATCTTATTAAATAGTGTAGCAGGCTCAAGGGGCTGAATGACCTACTCCTGCTCCTTGTTCGCATGTTCGTATGTATTAATTAATCCTTTCCCGTTGCATAATACTAGATCTAAAATAGAGTGTTCCTTAGTTGGTTTGGGTAGGAGGGTGAGGTGGGTAAGTGGGTGATGTGGGTAAGTGGCTAGGCGGTGATGTGAATAGGTGGGTGAGGTGGCTAAGTGGGTAGGAGTGTAAGGTGGGTTAGTGGGTAGGGTGAGTAGGTGGGAACTCATTGGGTTGGGATGGGGGCTGTTGGCAGCTCAGCGGGGCAGTTGAGTGGTCAGGGTGTAGTCAGGGGGCTAGATGGCTGGTCGGTGGCGGGGGGGAGTGGTCAGGTGATCGAGGAGTAGCTGGGTGATATGGGATAGTTGGATCAGGTCGGGTTGGGTAGGTCGTTAGGTCAGGGATGAGTAGGGTTGAGTCAGGGTGGTAGTCACATGGGTAGTTTGGTGGTTGAGATATATTTGGGGGCTCAAGGGGATAGTCAGGTGGTCAGGGTTGTAGTCGGGTTAGGTCAGTGGGGTAGTGAGTTGGGGTGATGATTGGGGGGGTCAGTTGTGGAGTTACCCAGATGTTAGACAGATGTAACAGCCAGCTAAGTACATCAGAACTGCCTGATGGTCTCCTACTCTAATACAGAGTGAGAGACATCTGCGGAGGATCCTGGGGAGCAGGGGAGTTGCCATTGGAAGTTGAAACAAAGATACATTGTTAAGAAACCATTCCAGGACAGCAAAAGGAACCGATATCGGAAAATGCTTGGTGGGCCAAACAAGCCAGAAAGCTTCAAGTCTACGCTGATGAGCACAACATGAATAATTTCTTTAAGCCCTGAAGACTGTGTATGTATGCTCACCTGTTCTCAATGCTGTTGGGAATCTTTCCTGATGGACAGGACCGTTATCAAAGAGGAACCAGATAGGAATGTCATCGCTTTCTAGGTGTCAAATATTCTGCTGCAATTCCTGACTTTCACAACCAGAAAGAGATTTCAAAAAAAATTTCAACATAATGGAGGTAAGTTGTTTATCAATTAAAGAAACAAGCTATCAAATTGTGCATTGCTTCTAGTCTTTAAGGAACTGTTATGGACAGGAGGGGGTGTAATTTAAAAGCAAAATTCTGCGGATGTTGGAAATCTGAAACAAAAATAAAAATAGCTGGAAAAATTCAGCAGGTCTGACAGCATCTGCGGAGAGGAAGATAGTTAACGTTTCGAGTCCGTATGACTCTTCATCAGAACTGAGGAAAAATAGAAATTAGGTGAAATATAAGCTGGTTGAGGGGGATGGGACAGGTAGAGCTGGATAGAGGGCCAGAGATAGGTGGAGGCAAAGAAGAGATTGCCAAAGATGTCATAGACAAAAGGACAAAGGGGTGTTGACGATGGTGATATTAGCTAAGAAATGTGCTAATGGTGACATTAAGGGTAGAAAGCAGAACTAGCAAGTGACAGATAGCCCTAGTGGGGGTGGGGTGGTGGGGAAGGGATCAAAATAGGCTAAAACGTGGAGATGAAACAATGGATAATTAAACGGCTCTGATTTTTCCTCTCACCACCCATACATAAACAGAAAGGTGTTTTTTGGTTTTTGATTTCCCCCTTTGTGAGCAGTGGCGTATTTCCCAACCCCTTAGTTTTGGTGTGATCCAATGCTGATTAATAACCCCACAACAAACTTGAGATAGGATGAACTAAAAGGGTTAGTTTATTTTATATATAGTCAAAAGGTGGGAGAGAGTGTCGGTACATAGCCTCCAGTACATTCATACAATAAAAAAGGGATAAGGGACAGAAAGAACTACAGGGCAAAGACCTCAGAAAAGAAAAGAATTATTGCTTCGTGTGAGTCCGGAGTCCAAAATCAAGGTCCAATGATGTATTCTTACACAGAGTTGGCAGGATGATGCTGGATAATCCACTTTCCAGAAGAGATGACTTCCCCGATGGGATAGGCACATACAGATGATATAGTCTTGCAGGCTCTGGTACAGGAGTTCAGAAGCTCTCGTAGAAAGTGTAGATGTTCTTTTTTTATTCGCTCATGGGTTCTTGGTGTTGCTGGCTAGGCCAGCATTTATTGCCCATCCCCTAAATATCCTTGAGAAGGTGGTGGTGAGTTGCCTTCTTGAACTTCTGCAGTCCATGTGATGTAGGTACACCCACAGTGCTGTTAGGGAGGGAGCTCCAGGATTTTGAAGAAACGGCAATATATTTCCAAGTCAGGATGCTGAGTGGCTTAGTGGGTAACTTCCAGGTGGTGGTGTTCCCATATACTTGCTGCCCTTGTCCTTCTAGATGGTAGTGGTCGTGGGTTTGGAAGGTACAATCTAAGGAAGCTTGGTAGATGAAGGCCAGGCAATTTAAACTTCGACAGAGCCCTGCTCCTGCTGCTGTTTGGTTGTTGGAAGATGGCAGCCTGTCTTCCTCAGCTCCACAAGGCAATATTACAGGTTCTAGCAGCTCGGGGAGTGGAGGGAGGAGGTGGGTGGTGTTGGGGAGGGGGGTTGTTTGTGGGGGGTGGGGGTCAGTGGTTCATGTGACATCACTCCACTTCTCCACTTGGTTTCAACAAAGGATGTATATTCCTTACCAAAATAAAAACAGAATTACCTGGAAAAACTCAGCAAGTCTGGCAGCATCGGCGGAGAAGAAATCAGTCAACGTTTCGAGCCCTCATGGCCCTTCAGCAGAAGGGCCATGAGGGCTCGAAACGTTGACTGATTTCTTCTCCGCCGATGCTGCCAGACTTGCTGAGTTTTTCCAGGTAATTCTGTTTTTATTTTGTTTTGGATTTCCAGCATCCGCAGTAGCTTTTAGCTTTTTGTTTTTATCGATGTATATTCCTTGTCTGGATTCTTGAGAGGGTTAATGTTTTATCCATTAACAACTTCAACTGAGGTTTCAGGATCCTTTTGTCTTCACGGGCTGATTAGCCATGGCCTTGCCTTAGAAACGTAAAAGACCATTGTACATTTTCTTGGGATTTGATCTCTGCAGTCATGGGGGTGGGGCCGGGCCGGGGGGGGGGGGGGGGGATATTAGAGCCTCTTTAGAGATAACAGTGTTGCTACAGTTCTGAAGGCAGACATGGCATCAGTCATTTTAAAGCCTTTATCCATTTTTAAAGGTTTTATAACTAAGTCATGCTGATATATAAATATCATATAAAATGAGGTGTTAGCCACCTGACAGAACTGACAAAAATATTTGATGCTGTGTCATTGCCAGGTCCTGCAAAGAAGTGTTCTCACCAGGGAAAATGCATGGTTCAGTGAGTTACAATGCATTTTTTTTTTCCCTTCTGGGTTCTGGGTTTAAATCCAGGCTAAATTGATGGGATGATTGTCTTTGCTAGTTATAAGGGCTCTATATGAAATTAATTTGGCAAGTAGGTTCAGGAAAGGCTGAGGCACTTGTGACATGATCTTCACTCTTCAGAAAATACAAGAGAAATGCCACAAACAATAGATGGGACTCAACTGTGCCTTTGTTGACCTGACAAAGGTCTTTGACACATTAAATAGAGAGTCCTTGTGGAAAGTCTTAGCCAAACCTGGATGCCCTGCTAGAGCTGTAAATCTGATACAGCAATTTCATGATGGAATGACAGCCAGAGTCACTGACTGTGGTGGATGCACTGAACCCTTTGACATAACAAGTGGTGTGAAGCAGGAGTTTGTCATTGTTCCTGGGCTCTTCAGTATATTCTTTTTACCATGCTTTCTGGGGCATTTGTTGGCATGTTTCTATTCACAGCTCAAAGGTAGTTGTACTCACGACTACAAAAATTATAATTGGCACTGATTTTGTATGAATAATTACACTGTTAGAATACAGAAAAGGAATTAGTATACTGTATTAAATTTTATATAAGCACAGTATCAATCATAATTTGTACCCTATGCTGGTAAAGGCATTTCTTGCCATGTACTCTATTTCTGATCAGCCTGCTATGATATTTCTTCAGCAGGATTCTCAGAACATAGAACTAGTTTGTAGTTCATGTTAATATTTTAGAGGTAATGTGTAGTTCTGGGAATATTAAAGTTATAATTAAAATACAGGGCTTTAGAGATTGCCAAAAACATCTCAAGAAATGGCAGTTCAGAAGATGAGCCCTGTTGTTTAATAGAGTCAGAGTAGAAAAGATGGAACCATAAAACAGCTTATCTAACCAGAGAACTGGAGACGTGATATCTGCACTGCTGGCAAAGCAATGCAATCCTGTCTTGTTTTGGGAGTTAGATCTAAATTAGCTTATGGTGCAACATTCCAGGAAAAAGTTCTCAGCACTGTTTATGGACAGAAACCTGTGGTAAAATGAAGTGTTATACACATAATGATTGAATGTGGAGAAAATAGCTGTTGTACCTGGTCGGGTGCCAATTATTTGATTTGTATGTACAAGGGCCAGTTTCATATTCTGATAATCAAATGCAAGTATTTCTTCGGAAAACGAACAATGATTGTATCAAAGTAGACAACTTTTCAATGAAGGTCTTCATTAGACGATGAAACGAGAGTTGTTAACAAACAAAACGGAATTTTAAAAAATCAAAGCGTATATTATTTTGGAGCAGGAAGTATCTTGAGTTCAGCTGTGATATTATCTAAATGCCTTTGTTTGCATTTGCCTTCCCATATCCTCTCTTATATGTTTAATTACAGTGAAGAATTCGATAAAATCTTACGAATGCAGGTCAAATTAACACCTAAACCGATATGTGACAAGCGTCCATTTTTTCTCAGTTTAGCTACACGCGTGATTGGCATAATCAGGATAATACAGTATACCACCACCGGCCCCCACCCCACCCGCCCTGCAGTTATATTTGATCCATAAATACTTTTCTTTCAAAAAATCTTCTAACTGCAGATTAACGAATCTCTGTGGACCCACCTGACTACTTGAGCCCCTCCCTGACCCTACTGACTTGACAGATCTCTGGAAAGTTGTGTAAGTTTGTGTGCGAGTGCCACGTTAGTCTCGTTTCCAGGCATCCCTACGTGAATGAATGCACTCTCACGAACATGACCCCCTCCAAGCCTCACCACTGCACAACTATGGCCATATTTATTCTTCCTTCTATTCTGGGAACCTCGTGACGCACTTTTTCTCCAATTACGTATTCCAGTTATAGTGTTTAACAGACTTTGAAAAGCAATTGGTGTTAGGCTCAACATGGTCAAAATCATAGTTTTTATGTTTTTAACATCATAATTGGTGCTTTTTCTTGCCAGTAGCATTAGTTCCTTAAAACTTGGATCGGGAATACGTCTCACTTAATATATCAGTAATAGGTAGCCCACTTATAACAACATTCCTAAATTTGTAAAGTTCCGATTGCAAACACGATCAGTAGCTAAGGCGTCTACCTGAGTGTAGACGTTTGCAGTAAGCCTAGCTGGTACCCTGAACATGAGACACAAGATTCATTTCGCTATTGACGTAATTCAAAGCGAATGTAAATGATGATCTATAACCTGTCTCCCAGTCAACAAATGATTTTGTATCAAAATCTAAAGTTCAATCGGAAACTTATTACCAATTATTACAAATATTGGAAATATTGTCCAGAAAAATGTAGTGCCCGGGTTAAGTGGAAAGGAGAGTGATGCAATTAGTTGTTGAAAATTAGTTCCACCATCAATGAATATTAATGAATCCACAATTTTAATTGCATCCTATTGGATGCATATTGGGTAGTGACTGGATTCCCCATCCCATCCAAGTCATTACCTTAAGCAATTTTTTAAAACAGTTTTTTTACGTTGGTACAACTATAATGTTATTGCTCCTTCATGATTTTTAAAACTTTTTACATCGTTACTGTTCGGAAGGATCATTTTGTACCCATTCTCGCGTGAATTTCTCAATTCCTTGCTCTTTTTTTGCTGTCTCCAACATCTATTTTCAAGTTTTCACTTCGCTTAGCTTCGTTTGATATTTTTCCTCCTTTTGATCTCATTCGTTCCTCGTCGTCTTTGCTTTTTTTTTCCACGTTTTTCAACATTACCTTTCAACAAATCTTCACTCTCGATTTTTAAGCCTGTATTTCATCGTTCTTCTCGTCGCTCATTCATTACACTCAACTTTCGTTGCTCTTCGTCTAATCTTCAGCTTTTCTGGTGCTGCTTCCTACGTTTTCTTCATTTTAATCTCGTTCTGTTCCTGGTTCTCTCCATTCTTGCACTGTGTCCGCAGGGATACGGCTACTGGTCGTGATGATTTGCTCGGTCAGTACAACCAATCTCTCCAGTGCTACCACCTATCACTGGCCCTCTATCCAGCTCTACCTGTCCCACCCCCCCTGGACCAGCTTATATTTCACCTCATTTCTCTATTTCCTTAGTTCTGATGAAGAGTCATACGGACTCGAAATGATAACTGTGTTCCTCTCCGCAGATGCTGTCAGACCTGCTGAATTTTTCCAGCTCTTTTTGTTTTTCTCCAGTGCTGTGTTTACATCCCATCTAGTATCGCCAGTATGGTCCCCATTATCCAACTATGCCTACTTGCTTGCAAGTCTCTCGCACTGCGCCCTTCTCCAAGCCAAACCCTCACTCTGCCTAATTGCCTGTCAGTCTCTCTAGGCACAGTCTGTTGCCAGGTGTCTGTAGTCATTGCCTGCCTTTCTAGCTAGCCTCTCCTTGTCAGTATATCAGCCTCCTCCGCAAGTAATTCTAGTCAGTAATCCAACTCCCTACCAATCGTCCCAGTCCCTGTGCCCACCTCCCTCCCCATCTCTCGAGTCCCTGTGCCCATCTCCCCACCAATCCCTCTGATTTCTATGCCCACCAATCCCTCTGATTCCTGTGCCCGCCTCTCTCCCCATCTCCCCAGTCCTTTTGCCAACCTCCCTCCCAATCCCCTTGATTCCTGTGCCCACCAATCCCGCTGGTCCCTGTGTCCGCCTGTCTCCCGAGCCTCTCCAGTCGTTAATGAGCCCGCCTCCCCGGCCAATCTCTCCAGTTAAAGTCAGTGGACCCGCCTCCCTGGCGGTCTCTCCAGTCAGACGCTGCTCGCACTTTCTTTTCGCTCAGGCTGGTTTCCTCTGTCCCTCCCGCTCAGTCTCTGCTGCTCGCTGACCCCCCCCCCCCCCACCCCGGTTTCAGTCTGTGTGCGATCCGCCCGCACCGTTTCATGTATGACTGGAGGAAGGTTTGACTTCGACGATGGCGGGAGTTACTGCGGCGGCTGGGAAGACGGCAAAGCCCACGGTCACGGCATCTGCACGGGGCCGAAGGGCCAGGGCGAGTACAGCGGCTCCTGGGCTCATGGTTTCGAGGTGGTGGGAGTCTACACCTGGCCCAGTGGCAACACCTACCAGGGCTACTGGACCCAGGGCAAGCGCCACGGGCTGGGGGTAGAGACCAAGGGTCGCTGGTGTTACCGGGGGGAGTGGACGCATGGCTTCAAGGGCAGGTACGGGCTCCGCCAGAGTCTCAGTAGCCCGGCCAGGTACGAAGGCACATGGAGCAACGGGCTGCAGGACGGGTACGGTGTGGAGACCTATGGAGACGGTGGTGAGTACTGGCGACAGGGTATGAACCTCCTGCTTCCTACCGACTCCCAACCGCAGGAGCAATGGCCATGGGCACAGGGGAACTTTACCTGGGAAGAGACGGTGCAAAACTTAAAATAAAATCATTCAGCAACTTGATTCCATTCAGATTGTTAAACATTGGGTTCAAGAAGCATTCAATTTCAGAAATATTCTCGCTCAATAATTTAACACATTTAGGAAAGACCAAGTTCTCTCTCCCCCCGCCCCCCCAGGAAAAGGTGGCGGCGGGGGGGTGGGGGGCTGTTCCGGGAAAGCCCGCGAGCTTTGCCGCCCGCACTTTATCCCGCGTTCCGCGCGCAACCCCAGAAACTTGCTCCAAAAGAGTGAACTTCTTACCTGATCACCTTCTGGGCAACACCAACAATAACAACAACAAAAAAACAAGTTAAGTCTGTCAGATTTATAGAGCAAGATTGAAGTGGAGAAAATACAAGCAACATATTCTGTAGTGGAGAGCGGTGGCGAGGGCTCTTGTCACTGGTGCTAGGAAGTAGCCACGCGCTATTGGTGATTTATAGTGAATTGTTTGGGAAGTGCACACTGGTCTCACTTCTGTTTATCATCCGTTCAGATGTCTGTAGTTTGAGGATTAGGGAGAGGGGTTTATTTAATATTTTATTTATTTTTAATTCACAAGCGAACACATAAGAGTTGAAGCTGGATTAAATTCGTGCAACCTTCACTATGTTTATTCCGCAGTCAGGGAGCATGGCGTGGGAGCATAAACTGCGTATGCATTAGAATTGTTTCCTTTAAAAACAAATGCTGTGTATGCAGCCAACCCCGTGAAATCTATCAGATGTTCAAAATGTACGAGCTATTCCCCGGGTCCAAAGTATCCAAATTATTACATCGTTCCACAGAACCATGGTCGTAATTTCTTTTAGAAAATATCAGTAAAATTTGAAGCCACTGAAAAGGGTAGTTAAATGCTATAACAGATGTCTAGATCCACGTAAGCCATCCACAGCAATAGTGGAAGAGGTGAACATATAGGTGGGTGTATGTTCGTTGTCAAACGCCTCCAAAAGAAGTACTGAAACTGTATGGGGCGAGAGTGAAAGTTATGTACATTTTATAATCACGATTGCATAAAGATCATTGTAACAGATAAGGACATTAACATTAGTAACTTAAAAATGGATCATGGATCATATGCTCATGTTTCTAATAACTTTGCTTACGAGGAATACTGATGCTATTCTAAACATCAGCAACACCTTTATGCATATGTTTAAAGGAAAATAAAACATTGAATGAAATTATTTCTTCCTTCGCCCTAATACCATGTTATAAAATACAGTCTAAATTGACCGTAGGCATTTGTTTTATCCCCTTTAATTCAATCATATAGAATTTCATCTAAATTCTTGCCCCAACTTCCCTTAGTGGTCCCTTCCAGTTTTGCTTCCCTGAAGGCACATTTGCACTGTTTGTCCATGCTCCCTCAGCTTTACTGGTGGCACTTTCACATGTCATCTCATGTGAAAAGTGCCATAGACATAACAAGTTGTTGCTACAACTTTTGAAAAGGCATATTGATTTATAAAAACTAGGATGCCACATTATTGGTTTGACTTTCAGACAGCAATATTGTTCCTATTTGGATATTTCACATCTACATAATATTTAATATTACAAGCACTGTTTTTGCTGGAGTGTTTCCGGAAGAGAAAGTGCTTGAATATTTAATTCCTGTGTAGCACTCCGATAGAATATTGCAGGAAAAGAAGCCAAAATTGTGCATGTTTGCTTTCAGTTAGAATCTTCAGAAGGCATCATGACAAGGTTGGTCATAGGATTGCAATTGTTTTGAATAATTTCCTAGGTAATTACTTGAAATGTTACATCCTCATACCTCATTTTCACAAAGGCGATTTTTAAGCATGTGTTATGAAAAAGTAACAGATGTGGTAACAGAGAAAATTCTTCCTGTGACTAAAGTGTAACATATGCTACTGCTTCATATGCTACTCGTTGTTCTAAAGATACACAATGAGTAGAATATATATATGTGAAAATGTTTTGCTGGTTTTAAAAATAAAGCAAGAGTTGGGATCACAATTTCATTTCCATTTCAAAGGCAACAGACTTGACCATAACAAGAAGTAAATTTTAAGCCCACCTTTAGTTAGGATCAAAGTGTTTGAGATGGCTCAGCAATTAAATGTACTGCCTGGTGAATTATTGAACTGTGCAGAATAGGATTTCTGGTCTTCGTTCAGTTAGCTAACTCGGCTAAGTATGTGTCCTACAATATACTTCAGCGTTCATGAGTTAGAGAGGAAGAGAGAAGGCTCCCATTCCTAATCACAATCTTGAAATCCTTGGTGTGTCAATGTCAGGTACGGTCAGGATTGGGATGGTCAGCTTGGTCCAGTAGCCTGCTGGCATTTGCTTTCTAAGCTTAAATAAAGAAAGCAACTTGCATCATTTACAAGCAGGCTGATGATGTCCAAGGAATTATACTACAGCATGAATCTCTGTAAGAGAGGAGAGGAAACTTGGGAAACAAAATAAGATTAGGATGATGTTAGTCTTTTAACTATAAGTTAGATAAATTCATGGTGATGAGAAAAAAAGATTGTGTTAGGTTAGACACTGATTGTTTTTCTACCTAATAAGGAATGTTAATGTTCATACACGGTACAGCTGCCAAAATGAAATCTTACTAACACTGAATTCATCTAATTTATTTCTTCCAAAAGGAGCACTGTAGATCATGATGTTCCTTCAGGTACTGAAATATTTAAAAAGAAATGTGAATCTAACATTGCTTTTCAAAAATAAATTTGTGAACTTGGTTCAATACTCGTGTCCAAATGAACTGCTAATGGAAAGGACTAGAGGACTATTGAGGTAGTTGAGAGTGATCAGATCATCAACTAAAAATAGTTTTCTAACTTACAAACCCATGTCATCATTGACCAAAATACCCAACCTGGGAGCAGAATACTGAGTGTGACATTTAAACACACTCACAAACATAAGATAAAATCTGTATCACATCAAAGCAAAAATAAATAAAGTTTATGTGGATATGGATTGAAATGATAAGGCAGTGACGTACATACTGTGCATGATATGAGCAGTACTGATAACTTTTTAAATCCTTAGTGAGAACTTCCAGAATATAAGATCCTCTATACTTTTCAAAATCTTCCAGAAGTAATATTGATTATATCCAGGATGCTACCAATGAGGCAAAAATGTCAGCCTGTGAGTGAATTATTACATTATCCAGTAGAAATCCGTGAATTAAAATTCACTTCATGTTCATAGTATTACATTATAATCTTTCAGATCTGTTGGTTGAAATCCAATCTATCATAATTAACTTTAATGTTTGTTCATCCTAAAATATAATGCTTTTTTAAGAAAAATTGCTGTTATTCAGGTCATAAGTACAACACAATTATTATTGAATAAATCATTTACATACCTAACCTATCTAATGATTTGGTATCTCTGGGAATATTGCGTAGAGTGCTCGCTACTATAAAATTTAATTTAGTAAAGTTAATCAAGGGATACTGTTAATTAAATGCAGTATTATATTGTTAATCTGAAGAAGTTCACTGCTTAAGGTGGTGTAGGGTTCAACTTCAGTGTTCTGGTTATGGAAGAACAATTCTGGTTTATAATGTACTTGTTATGTTATTGAAGTAGACTGCAGTATTGCTTTTTGTGATTCTATACAGATTTTAGATCATTGAAAAGCAAGTCTATTCCATGATATGGTAGAGTAATTCCTAATGGTATCAGTTTTGCATTGTCCAGAATTTGAATTGATTTGCAGTGTTTGGAAATATTGTGGATGGTTGCTGCATTATTTTTTTTCTTGTTAATGTAAGGTATCTATTCTCCAAAAATTGGGATCAATCACTATTTGTTATAAGGTTTAAATCATTAAAGTTTAGTTTTGAAGCTTGCAGCCAACAGAAAGGTATTATATAATTTTATGGTGCAACACAGATTTTTAGCTCGAGTGGTAAGTTTCATCTCAAGGTTACCTCCCACACTTGAGATCAGCAATTAATTTTGGCACTGGAAGGCCCAAATCAATATCTTCATGGTCCGCCATTAAATCCTCACTATACATTGTTTTATAATTCAGTCTTTCAAGCAAATGAATATTTTTGTTTTAGTTTCAATATTTGTTTCAAGAGATGCTACCCACTGTTAGAAATTCACTTGTCAATGTTGCCATGGAAACAGGATTTCTTTGGTTGAGAGTATATGCTCTAGGCATTTTATTTAGCTGGTTGTGTTTTGTTTTCTAGCTTTAGGAAGCATTTTTTTTTGGGGGGGGAGAAATTTCAGTTTGAAAAATGGATTCTATTATATTAGCAAACACCATTGGAAAATATTAGAAATGAGTAAGGGTTACTTGTCAGCAAAAATGAATTCTTAAATATATCTATTCTTGTTTATGTGGGTGTGAATTAACATAAAGTCTCTATTACCAATCAAGCAAACTATTAAAAATGTTGCATGGTAATTAAGATTTAAAAAAGTTAATAAGAATATCAACTGTTGTTCTTATAATTCAAGTTATTACTTAATACTCTGCACAAATCAGCTGCCATACACAGATTTTTTTGGGCCTCACATGCAAAATTCTGGTTAGTGTGTTACAATCAGGCCTTGATACTAATGTGTCATACATTAAAAATAATTGGTCAATGCAGTTTATACTCCTGATATCTCGAATTCAACAGAAAAAACACTATATTGACACACCATGTAACTCAGGCTGAAACTACTAATTTAAGGTTATTGTGAGAAATAAAATTATACAGAACCATGTATATATTAGATAGCAAAGCATTCCTTAAGTTGCATTGGCACATTAAACTGTACTCTAAGTTTAACATGACAAACTGCTTTAGAGATACTTAATCGTTTTTCTTCAGAGTCCTTTAACCACCGTTATATTGCCATGCATAGGCTTCCAGGCACTTAGAAGCTCTGGCTCACCACTGCTACATGGAGCTCAAAAGTTGAGTCATGTGAGCTGCTTCTGGATAGAGATATGTGAATCAAAATAAGAACAAGATGATATGCATTTACAATAATTCTCTAGTGTATCAACAGATCTTCCGCCAATGTTATGGCAGACAAAGAGGAGGACCCACCTTCCGGCCCTGTAGCATCTGTTGTTAGCAAATGCTATTTCTAGCAAAAAGACATTACTTCTCCCTTTATAGAAATACAGATTCCCATTATTATTAATTACCAACAATAACTTGTACATATGAAATGCCTTAAATGCGTTTCACGAGGCAAAATCAGACAAAAATGGAGGCCAAGCCAAAGAGGCAGATATTAGGAGGGCTGACCAAAAGCTTGATGAAAGAGGTAGGTTTTAAGGAGGGTCTTAAAATAGGAGAGGGAGGTGGAGAGACAGAGGTGATTGAGGGAGAGAATTCCCTAAATCTGGGTGCTCAGCTTGGGATTGAATAGGACAGCAAGGTGGTGAGCAGTCTGGTTCCTCCTGAGATAGTAGGTGTTGAGGATATGGAGTTTATGGCGTAGCCAAAAACAATGGCTTTGATCTTCCCAATGTTTAACTGTAGGAAATTATGGCTCATCCAAGAGTGAACATTTGCAAAGTGGTTTGGCAGTACAGTGGCTGTAAGGAAGTTGAGAGAAGTGGTGGAGGGGTGGAGCTGGCGGTTGTCCTCCAAGTGGAAGCATGTAGATGAGGGAGGCCAAAGATAGGGGATTCCGAGAGGTAATGTTGTGGGGTCAGGGAAAGAAGTCATTGCTGGAGATGCTCTTGATATAAGGCATTGGATGGTGTGGTAGACCGTTAAAGGCTGCAGAGAGGTTGAGGAGGGAAAAATACATCACAGTCATTTGTAACTTTGATTTGGGCTGGTCCAGTGCTGTAGCAGACAGAGGAATCAGATTGGAGAGAATCAAACATGGAGTTGCATGAAAGATAGGCACAGATTTAGCTGGCACCAACATGTTCAAGGAATTTGGAGGGGAAAGTGAGGTTGGAGTTGGGACAATAGTTTGTAAGAATCAAACAGGCTGGCCTGCTTTCCTTCAGATAGATTGACCTCTTGTTATTGGCTGGTGTTCTCTTGAGGAAAGGATGTTTCCATTTTTAGCACCTGCTAATTCAAAATGAACCAGGATATGTCTGCTGTCTGTCCATTCTTTTGCTATAACGTGGCGACGTATAATCCATATTCCATTTTTACATATATAGTTTGAAGCGAGATGAATCTTGGACCCATTAGAATTACAATGAATAACTTTATGCCTTTTTTCTACAACAATACATTGTGTTTCATGTACACCCACTGATGGATCCAAAACAGCTCCGATTGTTTCAGCTCCACTGAGATCACTCAAAAGATGTGCTGAAGCAATGGAATAATGTTTCTGCTTGTTGACTCCAATGTAACACTTCATAGATAATTTTAATGTAACAAGCCAGGCAAGAAAACCATTGATTTCAATGGAGAGTAAAATCAGGCAGGTACCTGATTCTGTTGGCTTCCCGATAGGTGGGTAAGCTTTAGAATTACTTCCGAATTGGAGTCTCCAGTTTCTTGCAATCCTTTGCACATTTTGCATTATAAGGCACAATATAGCTATAATTTTAACCTATTAATTAGAATGATTTTAGAATGGCCAGTAAGGGTGCATGGTCAGTGAGGGAGACTTCACCTGAGTGAGACAGAGACCGAGTGAGTGTAATTGAGAATTTGGTTCAAAGTGGGGATTCGGTACATAGGGGGAAAGAGGTGCTTTAGGTAAGGTTTACTGCAAGAAGTAGTGTGCTGAGTTGAGTTTGGTGAAGGGCTTACCTGGTGGGGGAGAGACCATGATCATGAAGGTAGTTCTCCCGGGACGAGGCTAGCCCATTGCACTTTGGGTGTGCTGACACCTGCGATCACCCCATATGCGGTATACTCGACTGCAAAATTTGTGGTAGTGGGGGACTGTGTTCACGCTGTAAGGATGTGATTGCACTAGAGAGAGTGCAGAGGAGATTTACCAGCATGTCGCCTGGGCTGGAGAGTTTTAGCTATGAGGAGAGATTGGATAGACTGGGGTTATTTTCCTTGGAGCAGAAGAGGTTGAGGGGCCACATGATTGAGATGTATAAAATTATGAGGGACATAGATAGGGTAGAAAGGAAGGAACTTTTCTCCTTGGTGGAGGGATCAATAACCAGGAGGCATAGTTTTAAGGTAAGGGGCAGGAGGTTTAGAGGGGGTGTGAGGAGGAATATTTTCATCCAGAAAGTGATGGGAATCTGGAACTCACTGCCTGAAAGGGTGGTAGAGGCAGAAGCCCTCATAATATTTAAGAAGTAGTTGGATGTGCACTTGCGATGCTATGGCATACAAGGCTATGGGCCTAGTGCTGGAAAATGGGATTAAAATAGTTAGGTACTTGTTTGACTGGCGCAGACTCGATAGGCCGAAGGGCCTTTTTCTGTGCTGTAGACCTCTATGACTCTCTGGTGGTGAGGAGATGCTTTTTTCTTCAACTCTTTTTCAGCCTCCAGTATTTGATTTCCACTTTGGTGCAGCAGAAGGAGTAGGTAAATCAGTAACTGGTATTATTAGAAACTGTGAGTTTTATCAATATTGTAAAGTTTACTAGCAGTGCCAAAACCTATTGGGAGGTGTAGGCTTTATTAATTGTAAATTAATTAGCAATTATTAATTAACACATATTGGAGATGGCAGGGCAGATGTCATGCTGCGATTGCAGGATGTGGGAGCTACTGGACACCGGTGTGATCCAGAGTTATTGAGCTGGAAGCCGAGCTGCAGACATTGCAGCACATCAAGGAGGGGGAAAGTTACCTGGATGCTTTATTCCAGGAGGCAGTCACACCCCTTTGGATAGGGTCTTCTGATTTGGTCACTGGTCAGGGACAGTAGGATGTGACTGTAAATGAGACAGGTAAGGGAACCCACAGGGTAGGAGCGCAGGAGCCTCGGCCAATGCAATTGTCCAACAAGTTTGAGGTTTTTTCAGTTTGTTTGGATGAGGGTGGAGGCCGCAGGGTGGATGAGCTAACTGGCCATGGCACCATAGTACAGGAAGCCATTCACATAGGGGGAGGAACAAGGAATGTAGTAGTAGTAAGGGACAGTATAGTTAGAAGGATTGACATCATTCTCTGCAGCAAAGCGCGTGAGTCCAGATGGCTGTGTTGCCTGCCTGGTGCTAGGGCTTAGGACCTCTGCTTGTGGATGGAGAGCAACTTGCAGTTGCAGGGGGAAGACCCAGTTGTCATGGTCCAAGTAGGTACCAACGACGTAGCCAGGACAAAGAATGAGGTTTAGTACGAGGAGCTTGACACCAAATTAGGAAGCAGAACCTCAAAGGTCATAATCTCTGGATTATCACCTGAGCCACATGCAGATTGGCAAAGAACAAATCAGATTAGGGAGATGAATGCATGGCTTAAAGACTGGTGTGGGAGAAGTGGGTTCTGGTTTATGGGGCACTGGCACCAGTACTGGGGAAAGTGGGAAATGTACCGTTGGGACAGTCTGCACCTGAACAGTGCTGGGACCAGTGTTCTTGTGAGCCACATAGCTAGAGAAGTAGAAAGGGTTTTAAACTAAGTAGTGGGGGCAAGGGATCAAATTTGGGAAGATGTGGTAAACCAAAGAGTAGAAACAAGACAAAAGAGAAAGCTATTATTACAGGAAATTAAAACCAGACCATGACAGGAAGGGATAGAGAGTACAAACCTAACAAATCCAACAGCTGAGACTAGAGGCTATAAAAAGAATAAAAGGACAAAACTAAAGGTCCTGTATCTGAATGCACAAAACATTCGAAACAAAACAGATGAACTGAGAGCGCACATAGAAATAAATAAGTACGATTTGATAGCCATTATGGAGACATGGCTGCATCAAGATATGGATTGGGACCTGAATATTGAAGGTTACAGGACATTTAGGAAGGACAGGAAGCAAGGAAAAGGTGGAGGGGTGGCTCTGTTAGTTAATGATGGTATTAGCACAATTGAGAGGAATGACCTAAGTTCAGGAAACCAGGGTGTGGAAACGGTTTGGGTAGAAATGAGAAACGGTAAAGGCAAGAAGTCACTTGTGGGAGTCGTGTATAGGCCCCTTAATAGTAACCGTATAGTAGGGTGGAGCATAAAGGAAGAAATAATAGGAGCTTGTCAGAAAGACAGGACGATAATCATGGGAGATTTTAATCTACAAATAGACTGGAAAAGTCAGATAGGCAAAGATAACCTAGATGAGGAGTTCATAGAAAGTTTTTGGGATAGTTTCTTAGAACAGCACGTTCTGGAGCCAACCAGGGTGCAGGCTATACTAGACCTGGTATTATGCAATGAGATGGGATTAATTAATGATCTCATAGTGAAGGTGTCCCTAGTAGCAGCGACCATAATATGATTGAATTTTACATTCAGTTTGAGGGAGAGAGGAGTGGGTCCAAGACCATGTTTTTAAACTTAAATAAGGGCAATTATGAGGACATGAAAGCAGAGCTGGCTAAAGTGAATTGGCAAATTAGGTTAAGGGATAGATGAATAGAGATGCAGTGGCAAACATTTAAGGGGATCTTTCAGAATACACAGTATAGATACATTCCAACAAGTAAGAAAAAGTCCAAGGGATGGACACACCATCTGTGGTTAACTGGAAAAGTTAAAGATAGTATCAGACTTAAAGAAAATACTTATAATTGTGCAAAGACAGATGGAAGGTCATAAGATTGGACAGAATATAAGGAACAGCAAAGGATGACTAAGAGATTAATAAGGAGGGAAAATTCAGAGTACGAGGGAAAGCTAGCCAGAAATAGAAAAACAGATAGTAAGAGTTTCTATAAATATTTAAAAAAGAAACAAGTTAACAAAGTGAGCGTTGGTCCTATAGAAAATGAGTCTGGAGAATTGATAATGGAAAACCCAAGGAGATGGCAGATGAATTCAACAGGTTTTTTGCAAGAGTATTCACTATAGAGGATACAAGTAACATCCCAGAAGCAGCTGTAAATCAGGAAATGGAAGGGAGGGAGGAACTCAGGAAAATTACAATCACCAGAGAAATAGCACTGAGTAAATTGTTGGAACTGCGGGCTGACAAGTGTCCGGATCCTGATGGACTTCATCCTAGGATGTTAAAAGAAGCGGCTAGTGAGATAGTGGATGCATTGGTTTTAATTTTCCAAAACTCCCTAGATTCGGGGAAGGTCCCATTAGATTGGAAGATAGCAAATCTAACTCTGCTATTCAAAACAGGAGGGGGACAAAGCAAGAAACTACAGGCCATTTAGCTTAACATCTGTTGTAGGGAAAATGTTAGAAGCCATTATTAAAGAAGTTATAGCAAGGCATTTGGATAAATCCAAGGTCATCAGGCAGAGTCAGCATGGTTTTGTGAAAGGGAAATCATGTTTAACCAACTTATGTTACTTCCTCAAAGAACTCAAGTATGCCGTGGATAAAGGGGAACCGGTGGATGTACTGTACTTAGATTTCCAGAAGGTATTTGATAAGGTGCCACATCAAAGGTAATTTCGGAAAATAAAAGCTCATGGTATAGGGCGTAAGATATTGGTATGGATAGAAGACTGGCTGGCTAACAGGAAGTAGGGAGTAGGCATAATTGGGTCTTTTTCAGGTTGGCAAGGTATAATGAGTGGTGTGCCACAGGGATCAGCGCTGGGACTTCAACTGTACAATTTATATAAATGACTTGGATGAAGGGGTGGATGGGATGGTTGCTAAATTTGCTGATGACACAAAGATAAGTGGGAAAGTAAGTTGTGGAGAGGACGTAAGGAGGCTACAAAAAAGATATGGATAGATTAAGTAAGCGGGTAAAGATTTGACAAATGGAGTGTAATGTGGGAAAATGTGAAATTGTCCATTTTGGCAGGAAAATGAAAGAGAAAGAATATTATCTAAATTGTGACAGATTGCAGAGCTCTGAGATGCAGAGGGATCTGGGCGTCTTAATACATGAATCGCAAAAGGCTAGTATGTAGGTACAGCAAGTAATTGGGAAAGCTAATAGAATGTTATAATTATTGTGAGGGGAATTGAATACAAAAGCATGGATGTTATGCTTCAGTTATACAGAGCACTAATGAGACCACATCTGGAGTACTGTGTTCAGTATTGGTCACCTTATTTAAGGAAGGATGTAAATGCATTGGAAGCAGGTCAGAGAAGATTTACCAGGCTAATACCTGGAATGGACGGGTTGTCTTATGAGGTAAAGTTGGATAGGCTGGGTTTATATCTGCTGGAGTTTAGAAGAGTAAGAGGTGACTTGATTGAAACCTATAAGACCCTGAGGGGTCCTGACAGGGTGGATCTGGAAAATGTGTTTCTTCTTATGGCAGAATCTAGAACCAGGCGTCACTCTTTAAAAATAAGGAGTTGCCCATTTGAAATGGAGATGAGGCAAAACTTTTTCTCTGAGGGTCGTGAGTCTTTAGAACTCTCTTCGTGAAAAGTCGGTGGAAGCAAAGTGTTTGAATATTTTTAAGGCAGAGGTGGATAGATCCTTGTAAACAAGGGGGTGTTAGCTTACCGGGTGTAGGGGGATGCAGAATTTTAAGTTACTATCAGATCAGCCGTGATCCTATTGAATGGCGGAGCAGGTTCGAGTGGCCGAATGGCCTACTCATGCTCCTTGTTTGTATGTTCGTATTTTGTTGGTAGATTTGTTGGTGTATTGGATGCACATGTTGGAACCTGTAAGTCTTTACCAATGACAAAACAACACAGCTAACAACAGTGAGAGTAACAGGGAGCACTGAAGGTTACTTGTCTGACCCCACTAGAGCTTCTGAAAGATCTGTGATATGATTTCTTTCTTCTAGATAATTTGTAGCAATTTATGTGAATGGTTTGTTCGTAACTCACATTTGTGTATATATCTAGGGTTTCATTAACTAGGAGCTTTTTCATTCTTTATCATCTTAATGGCTTGATGTGTCTCTTTTTTCCATTTTGGGATGGTCAGGCTCCTCCTTGTGTTTTTGATCCACCAAGCCTATGGTATCTTTCTCTGGGGATAGGTTAATTATCATTTGAGCTCTCTATACTTCAATTCCTCAGATGCTGAGGTGTAGACAGCTTTTAGTGAGTCATATAAATTCTTTTAATTGTTCGTGTCTGCATAAAATTAGATTTTTCTTGCTTTGACATCCATCAACTCTTTTTGCATCCTTCTAAGCTTTTACTGGGCCTCATTTCATAGATAAGACCATAAGACATAGGAGCAGAAATTAGGCCATTCGGCCCATCGAGTCTGCTCCGCCATTCAATCATGGCTGATAAGTTTCTCAACCCCATTCTCCCGCTGTCTCCCCGTAACCTTTGATCCCCTTACCAGTCAAGAACCTATCTATCTCAGTCTTAAATACACTCAATGACCTGGCCTCCACAGCCTTCTGTGGCAATGAATTCCATAGATTCACCACTCTCTGGCTAAAGAAGTTTCTTCTCATCTCTGTTCTAAAAGGTCTTCCCTTTACTCTGAGGCTGTGCCCTCGGGTCCTAGTCTCTCCTACTAATGGAAACATCTTCCCCACGTCCACTCTATCCAGGCCTATCAGTATTCTGTAAGTTTCAATCAGATCCCCCCCTCATCCTTCTAAACTCCATCGAGTATAGACCCAAGAGTCCTCAAACGTTCCTCATATGTTAAGCCTTTCATTCCTGGGATCATTCTCGTGAACCTCCCCTGGACCCTCTCCAGGGCCAGCACATCCTTCCTGAGATACGGGGCTCAAAATTGCTCACAATATTCTAAATGTGGTCTGACCAGAGCCTTATAAAACCTCAGCAGCACATCCCTGCTTTTATATTCTAGTCCTCGCGAAATAAATGTCAACATTGCATTTGCCTTCCTAACTACCGACTCAACCTGCAAGTTAACCTTAAGAGAATCCTGGACTAGGACTCCCAAGTCCCTTTGCACTCCAAATTTCTGAATTCTCTCCCTATTTACAAAATAGTCTATGCCTCTATTCTTCCTACCAAAGTGCATGACCTCACACTTGTCCACGTTGTATTCCATCTGCCACTTCTTTGCCCATTCTCCTAACCTGTCCAAATCCTTCTGCAGCCTCCCCACCTCCTCAATACTACCTGTCCCTCCACCTATCTTTGTGTCATCTGCAAACTTAGCCAGAATACCCTCAGTTCCTTCATCTAGGTCATTAATGTATAAAGTGAAAAGTTGTAGTCCCAACACTGACCCTTGCGGAACTCCACTAGATGAATGTAGCACATATCCTTCGTAGTGACTATATTGTTTTTTGCCAGCTGAGCAATGTTGCCCTTTTCTGATGAGGAACGTTGTTTTTATTTTCATTCTCATCAAGCGACTTATAGTGGCCTCTAGAGCTTAAGATAGCGACCTAAAAATTTTTTGACACTGTCTATATTATAGGTGTAAAACAGAAACCTAAACACACACTACAATCGTCAGCTTTGTTAAACTTCTTACAGCCAGTTGGTAAAGGAAAAGACCAGATGTCAATCTTTACTCAGTTTTAGATTGACCACCACTGGTGCCAATAATATCCTCTTTTGAGCAAACAATAATCAAATTAATTAACAACCCCTTAAAGGGGCACTGGAGTCTACCTCAGCTGGAATGGAGATTGAGTCGTGTGTTGTAGCTGTTAATCTAATCCACATACCAGCTCTCAAGCCAATGGAGTTAACTGGCTTAAAATGTGACCCTGGAACTAAAAGTCCATTATGTATCAATTCAATTGAGCTACCTGGGCTGTGTCTCTTTATACTCTTTAGTATATCAATAAAACAAATGAACAAATTAACTAATGACAAGCCCATTAAAGGGGCACTGTAACAAACACAAAACTATAATAGAAACTTATTACATTAAAATGACATTTTTGGGGGAGATGAGGCACTCCATTCCCTGTGGTGCCCACTTGTTGCAGAAGGCAATGCCTTTTATTTATTTTTTGAGTAAACTAACCCAAATAAACAAATTAATTAGTTAACAATCCCAGTGTCTGTTTATACTCTTGTGTAAAATCAAATAAACTAATTAATGATTTAACTGCCCCTTAAAGATGCACTAGAACAAAAACAAAACTTTAAAGGAAACTTAACAAATTAAAATAACATTGACATTGACTGTAACTAAAAGCAAAAACTTCAACAGAAACTTGTCAAAATTAAATTAAAATAATATTTTGGAGTCTGGTGATGCCCTGTGGCATCCACCAATCACAGAAGCCCTCAAGCATACAGGCAGACACCGGGTGCTTCCTCTCCAAGGACATCAGGGCTAGATGTAACCACTGGAGAGAGGCAGATAGTCAGGCCAAACAACCGCCTCGCTGCCTGGGCCTCTTAATGGCCGCCTTGACCAGGCCCAGGAGCAGGCTTACGAGAAAGTCCTCCTCCCTCCATGCCCCCCTCCATACCGGGTGACCAAAGATCAGGAATGTGGGGCTGAAGTGCAAACAGAACTTGAGGAGCAGCTCCCTCATCAAGTGGGACAGGGTCTGTAAGCTCACACACCCTATGAAGACGTGGAACATGGACTCCTCGAGTCTGCAGAAAAGACAGGTGGCTTGGGATACTCTTTTGAGGAATCTAATAAACAAATGAACAACCTCTTAAAGAGGTGGGTGTCTCTTTATATGTGTACACGTAATCCTTCAATGAGTGCCCCTCTACTTCTAGACACTTAACCATAATTTATACAATTAGTGAGCACAGCCCACATATTCCATTACCGCCAGGCATGTTGATAAATACAGAATTGTAGGCCTCCAGGTGTTATGCAAATAGAGGGCATAAAATCTTTTCAAGACCTCTTCCTCAAAAAAGCTGTCAGTCAGGTTACCATATTGCTTATCCAGTCATCTTCAAAGGAATTGCTGGAGACTACCATCAAAAAGGTAAGTGGAACCACAATTCTATTGCAGTCTCTGTTGTCGGCATCCAAACTGTCCCCTACCAGCCACCTCCCTCCTCCCCCATTCTTCTCCCAGGACCTACCTGAGGGCCACTGCTAGTGATGCAGTGTTGTAAAATTTAACTGCACCAGCAAGCTGTTTGGGGTCATACAGCAGGCGTCTATAGCTTGCTGGTCTAATTTAAATAAAGCCTGAGGCTCAATATTGAGCGTGCCATGGACCTATTCGTCCCAGCACAAGGATGGCTTCCTGCACATAGTTCATGTTGGTAGGTCGGCAATATCCAGTTTCAACCAGTCTTCGTAAAGTAATCATCCATTACTGCTCACGCTGTCTGCCAGTTTTCAGAATAACATCTCGCCATGATTCTTGAAACTTCTTCAAATCGAAGCATCCACATCTTCAAGATCCATCAGTTTGTCTGGAGCTGCCTCTAACCTGGTAACTTCCAAGGCTGAGGGAGAACTTATTACAGCTGTATATCTCTTGTGTTGTTTATGCATTTTGGTTGACATATTAACCCAATGAGATAAACTGGATGATGTTTGTCTTATGGTAGGAGACAACAGAATGTCTTAATGACAAATATTATGGTTTGGGTCGTCTTCCTACAATTTAACTTGTGTTTAAAAGGCAGCTTTCATAAGAAGACCATCTCATGCAAAACCTGTACTCGTATGCATGCACTAGTGGAATAGCATGCTACAAGGCTACCATTTATCCTTTACTATATCTGGCAAGGTCAGTTTATCATTCTGCCAGCAAGGATTTGGACCCCGCATAGCTAGTTCCAGGAACTTTCAGCTGGTGTCTCTAAAACAGCCCTATAGTGTAAACAGAAATAATTTTTAGATAAGATAAGACAAGATGTAGGAGCAGAAATAGGTCATTCGGCCCATCGAGTCTGCTCCACCATTCCACGAGATCATGGCTGATCTGATAATCCTCAACTTCACTTTCCTGCCTTTTCCCCATATGCCTTGATTCCCTTACTGATTAAAAATCTGTATCTTAGCCTTGAATGTACTTAATGACCCAGCCTCTACAACCCTCTGCGGTAAAGAATTCCACAGATTCACCACCCTCTGAGAGAAGAAATTCCTCTTCATCTCTGTTTTAAATGGACGCCCCCTTACTCTGAGATTACGCCCTCTGGTCCTAGATTCTTCCACAAGGGGAAACAACCTCAGCATCTACCCTGTCAAGCCCCCTAAGAATCTTATATGTTTCAATAAAGTGGCCTCTCATTCGTCTAAACTCCAATGAGTACAGGCTCAACCTCTTCTCATAAGAAAATCCCTTCATCCCTGGGATCAACCTAGCAAACCTTCTCTGGACTGCCTCCAATGCCAGCACATCTTTCCTTAGATAAGGGAACGAAAACTATTCACAGTATTCTAGGTGTGGCCTAATTAGTGCCTTATATAGTTTTAGCAAGACTTCCCTATTTTTATACTCCATTCCCTTTGAAATAAAGGCCAACGTTCCATTTGCCTCACCTATTATCTGCTGAACTTGTATGCTAGCTTTTTGGGATTCATGAGGGCCCCCAAATCCCTCTGTGCTGCAGCTTTCTTCAGTCTTTCTCCATTTAAATAATATTCTGCTCTATTCTTCCTGCCAAAGTGCATAACCTCACACTTTCCCATATTTATATTCCATCTGCCACAATTTTTGCCCACTCACTTAACCTGTCTATATCCATCTGTAGACTCTTTGTGTCATCCTCACCACTTGCCTTCCCATCTATTTTTGTGTCATCCACAAACTTGGCGATAGTACATTCATTTCCCTCATCCAAGTCATTAATATACATTATAAATGATTGTGGCCCTAGCACTGATCCTTGTGGCACTCCACTAGTTAAAGGTTGCCATCCTGAAAATGCCCCTCGTACCCCAAATCTCTGTCGTCTATTAGTTAGCCAGTCCTCTATCCATACTAATATACTGCCCCCAACACCATGGGCTCTTATCTTATTAAGTAGCCTTATGTGTGGTACCTTATCAAACACCTTTTGTAAATCTGAATATATTACACCTACTGGTTCCCCTTTACCTATCATGCTTGTTACCTCCTCAAAGAATTCTAATAAATTTGTCAGGCATGATTTCCCCTTCATGAAGCCATGTTGACTCTGCTTTATTAGATTATGCATTTCTAAATGCTCTGCTAATATGTCCTTTAAAATAGACTCCAACATTTTCCCAATGACAGATGTTAAGCTAACTTACCTATAGTTACCTGTTTTTTGCCTCCCTCCCTTTTTGAATAAGGGTGTTACATTGGCAGTTTTCCAATCCTCTGAAACTTTTCCAGAATCCAAGGACTCTTAGAAGATTACTACCAGTGCACCCACTATCTCTGCAGCCATTTCCTTTAAGATCCTATGATGCAACCCATCAGGTCCAGGGGACTTATCAGCCTTTAGCCCTATTAGTTTCCCTTCCACTTCTTCTCTAGTGATAGTTATTGTATTTATTTCCCACCCCTTTTTGCCCCATGATTATTTAGTATTTTTGGTATACTATTAGTGTCTTCTACCATGAATGCAAAGTATTTATTCAACTCCTCTGCCATTTCCTGGTTCCCCATTATTATTTCCCCAGCCTCATTCTCTAAGGGGCGTATACTGATTTTGGCACCTCTCTTTTTATATATTTAAAGAAGCTCTTACTCTCTGATTTTATATTACTTGCTAGTTTACCCTCAAAGCTTATTTTCTCCCTCCTTATTATTTTTTGGTCATCTTCTGTTGGCTTTTAAAACTTTCCCAATCCTCTTGCTTACCACCAATCTTTGCCACATTTTATGATTTTTCTTTCACTTTGGTACTGTCCTTAACTTCCTTGGTTTATCCCCTTCCTACAATCCTTCTTCCTCACTGAGATATATCTTTGTTGTGAATCATGAACTATTTTCTTAAACGTCTGCCATTGTTCATCAACCGCCTTTTCTGCTAAGCTGCTTTCTGAGTTCACTCCAGCCAACTCTGCCCTCATTTCTTTGTAATTACCCTTATTTAATTTTAGCACAGATGTTTCCAAACTAAGTTTCTCACACACAAACTGAATGCTAAGTTCCACCATGTTATGGTCACTGTTTTCTAGGGGATCTTTTATTCTGAGATCATTTATTAAACCTGCCTCATTACACATTGCCAGATCCAAAATAGCCTGATCCCTGGTTGGATCCACAACATATTGTTCTAGGAAACTGTCCCGAATACACTATGAATTCTTGCTCGTGGATACCTCTGCCAATTTGATTTTCCCAATCTACATGAAGATTAAAATCACCCATGATTAATTCACTGCTTTTTTTACGTGCCCTCATTATTTCCTGATTTATTCTCTGTCCGCCAGCATAGCTACTGTTAGGGGGCCTATAGATTACTCCCACCAGTGTTGTCTTCCCCTTGTTATTTCTTACCTCCACCCATGTGGATTCTACACCTTCCGATCCAACATCATTTCTTGCTATCGCACTTACTCCATCTGATAATAACACCCTTTCCTTCCTTCCTACCTGTCTCGAAAAGTCACATACCTCTGAATATTTAGTTCCCAACTTTGATCTCCTTGTAATCGTGTCTCCGTAATGGCTATTAGATCACACCCATTAATCCCTATACTTAAGTGATGTTTATGGAGCTGATCATGTGACTTATTGACATCATCCAAAGACTTTGTTGTCCATTCTGAAACCCTGTTAAAATTTCTAATCATAATTTCATAGTGAGGCAGCACAATATCATAAAATAATATGCATGTTTAAAAGAAATTTGCATATATACAGCACCTTTCATGGGCTCAGGATATTCCAAACCACTTTACATAGCCAATTAAATGTTTTTGAAATGTAGCCGCTGTTTAACATAAGGAAGCACAGCAGCCAATCTGTGCACAAGGTTCCACAAATAACAATAAGGTAATGACCAGATCATTTATTTTAGTGATGTTGGTTGAGGGATAAGTGTTGGCCAGGCCCCCGAGGAAAACATCTTTGAATAGTGCTGGGAGATATTCGACGTCCACTTAAGAGGTCAGATGGAGCCTCGGTTTAGCATCTCATTCGAATGACAGCATCTTTGACAATGAGGGAGTGCTGCACTACTACACGGAAGCACCAGGCCAAATTGTGTGCACAAGTCTCTAGAGAGGCACTTGGACCCATTTTCTTCTGACTCAGCAGCAAGAATGCCACCACTGAGATAGCTAAACTTAATTTTTCTTCCACTTGAATTCATGTGAAAACTTAAGTTGCCCTTTCTATTTTCTCTATGATGTTAGTTCATTTCTTTTCTATCGACTAGATGTTGGACAATATTCCTCAGCTAACAGGACATAGATGGGTTCCTATTCCCAGGCCTTTGTCAATGTAACTTTGTAACCAACTGTTTAGCGTATGCAAGAGTCGCCTGATTTGAATTCCTCATTGATTTTCTATGACTCCACACACCAGGAACCCTGTCACAAGTGTGAGAAGCAAGCCAATCATTCCAACTGCTACACAAATACACATGCACACTGTTAAACACAGACACGTACTTGTGCACAAAATCATAGGAATAATGGCTTAAGCTATTCTCCCAAATCCCAGTGACCTATAACAAAAGCAGAAAATGCTGGAAATACTCAGTGGGTCAGGCAGCATCTTTGGAGAGAGAAACAGTTAATTTTTCAGGTTGTTGAGCTTTCATCTTCGCTTTGACTGCAACAGCAGCCAGTTGCCTCAAAGAATTATAGGTTCCACGATGTGGACTGGCAGAGAGGGAGTTCCTTCCAAGTTTTTATAGCTAATTAACAATACAGAGTTATGGCAGGCTTGGACAACTTAGATCCCAGTAAGCTTTTGTGCCATGTGCAGAATTTAAGTATGAGGGGTCATATGTATGATTAACAAACAACAAGAGAAAGTAGAAAAGCAGACAGAGCTTTTTTTCCCCTAAAAAGCTGGTTAATATCTAGAACAGCTTCCCAGCACCGGTGGTGGAAAAGCAACTGACGGATTTCAAGAAAAAAACTAGACAGGCTCTTATGGGATTCAAGGTTATTAGAAATGCACCATGGGAGTACTTTGGATAGGTGGGCCCAATGGATCATTGGTCTCCTGCCTGAAAATATCACAATGGCTGGAATTTTACACTCCCACAAGGGCAGCTTAGCAAGCTGAGGGAGTGGGGGTGGGGGGGGTGTAAAATTGGCTGCCATGGCACTGGTGCCATGCCCAGTTGAGGCCCTTAAGCGGCCAATTAATTGCCACTTAAAGGCCTCTTCCTATTGCTGCTGGGATTTTACCTGTGGCGGGGCAGGCCGGTGCCAAGTGCCCAGGCCACCCAATAAAACCTGGTGACCCTTGTGGCTGGATTGGGAGTGGGGAGGATGGTGGCTTTCTGTTCCGGCACCCTGTAGCCCATTGGAGGACCTCTCCCAAGTTATGTCACCTCAGCCCAACATTTCCCCTACCCACCCCAGCCATGTCAATCCTGGACTCTTCCACAGCCATGTCAATTCCAGCCTCCTACCCCATTGCCAGGAATGTCTGGGGTCTCAGCACCTGCCTGACTCTAATAAGACTTGCCTGGATGCCTGAGCTCTGTGCTGCTTGTCTTTGAGGACTGGCTGCAGTCCCACCAGAGACCACCGATCCTGGTGGGGCTGCCAGGACAACAGAGTTACCGTCCATTTGATTGGCTGGCAGCTTTTAAAGGTGGGTCTTCCTCTCCAATGGGACTGGAATACCCGCCTCAAGCCAATTAAAGGCTTGACGGCTGTTAAATGGCTGTGGGTTGAGCTGGCCAAGTGCAACTTGGTTTACCCCTCACTTTTATGCCAGGGGAAGGGACCCCTCCTGCTGTGTGAAATTCAGCCCTATGTTACAAATAAATAGGATGCGAAATTTAATTCGATTACTCAGAAGTAGTCAACAAAAACTTATGAAGCAACTTGGGGAGTTTTATTATGAGTATTGTCAAACAAATTTGACACCAAGCCACCTGAGATATTTGGACAGATGGCCAAAAGTTTAGTCAAAGAGTAGGCTTTAAGGAATGCCTTAACGGAGAGACAGAGACGCTTAGGGAAGGAAGCCCAGAGCATAAGACCTAGGTAGCTGAAGGCATGGCCACCAATTTTGGAGTGATGAAAACCAGGGATGCCTAAAAGGCCAGATTCGGAGTGGCTCCGAGATCTCAGAGGGTCACAGGGCTGATGGAGATTACGGAGATAGGAGGGCTAAGGCAGTGGAAGGATTTCAAACCAAGTGAGAATTTTAATCCGTGTTGTTGGACCTGATGTAGATCAGGAATGTAGATCAGCAAACGCTGCAGGATGGGTGAATGTTTCTTGGCTTAATTATGGATATGGTAGCAGAATGTTGGATGAGCTCAAGTTATGGTGGGTGTAAGGTGGGAGGCCAGCCAGGAGAATTATGGAATAATCAATCTAGAGGCAACAAACTGAGGCAAGTGTAGAGATGGGCAATTGCTTGAAGGTGGGAGGAGCCTGTCTTGGTGATGGAGAAAATAGGACACTATGGTTACAGTCTGGTTCAGTCTCAGACATTGGCCAGGGAGGGAGATGAAGTTGGTGGCTAGGAAGTTGAGTTGGCGATGGGGCTAAAGGCAATGGCTTCAGATTAATTGGAATAAATGCCTGCTTTTCCAGTACTGGATGTTGGACAAGCGGTGTGACAAATCGGAGTTTGAGGAGGGGTTGACAAAGATGTTTGAGGTAGAGCCTTTCATTATTTGGAGATGTTATCAGCTTTCACTGTATTTTGTAGCACATCTGAATGTTATAGATTAGAATTAGGGAGCTCAATGGAGCTACAGAACATTCTACAATGTAAAATATATAACAAAATTAATCTTATCTAATTTTGCAGAAATTAAAGGACTAATTTGATAAATTATGGAGTTTTGATATGAAGTGATATTTCATATCTGGAAATTCAGGATGTATCTTTTATTAAGTAACAAACTGACCAATTCAGTGAATAAAATGATTAACTACAACTGGTCCAACTAACTGGCACAAATCATTGGATCAGTCACACAAAGATCAGTAACAATGTTATGGATCATTTTACAGTCCAGTGAATACAAGAATAAGAGGGTCCAAAGAAACTGAACTACTTATACAACCTTGGCAACTCATCAGTTTCCCTGGATGCAGTTTTGATCAGATGATACTTTAACTTTGATAGGTTTCCGAAATTTTGCTTTGATGAAAATCTCTCCACAGCAAAACGCAATGCACTGAGAAATGAAAGAAAGAAAGAAAGAGAATTATTAAATGGCAGCTATTTCAGACAATGTTTAGCTATCAAACATTGAACAATAAGATTCACTGAGTTTCATCTCTATTTCATTCTGTTCTAGTTAATGTACATTGAGTGTTTCTGATCTAAATAACTTTCTTGTTGCAAAGCTGGGGCTGAATTTGATGGCTTTGTGATCCTCAAGAACTGGTAAAAGGGGACTGTCTCTTTTTATGTTCTAATTTGGTACTATTAACTATATTGACCTAATGCTCTCAAAATTCACCAAATATTTTGACTAAGATAGGGTGAAAGATATTGAAGTGCCTTGTATACTTACTTAAGTACCATATTTGAATGTTCCAAAGTGAAAAAGCCAGTTTTTCTTTCTGAAAAGCCAGAGGTGAATTGTTCAAAATTATATTTTCTGGAGTTTTCCAGTTCCCTTCAACTCTAATGTGTTAGTTAATTTTATAAATTCAGTTGAGACATTCAAGAGGGAATTACATAATTATTTGAAAAGAAACAACGTGCAGGGTTATGGCACTAGGTGAAATGCTCATTGAGAACCATTGCAGACATGATGGGCAGAATGGCCTCCCTCTGCGCTGTAACAATTCTGTGATCTTTGAGTGTAATTAATAGCTTTGCAAAATCCTATGAGGATTAGTCTATATATGCTCGTGGCTTTAAGTAAACTTTTACATTGATTCCCAAATTTTTAAAATGCCACAGGCCTTTACATAGTATCTGTGAAAGGCGCAGTATTAGCTTCACCTTTGGTATGCGCTAAAATTTTGTAAGACGCAGATATGCCTGAGCCACCTGAGTGGCTCATTACACAGATGAAGCTAAAATGATAGCTTAGCTGCACAAAGTCTGCACAGTTGAGGTTGCCTGGATTGTAGAACTCCAATCGAGTTTTTCTACTGGCTTTTAGTTCCTCACACCACCACACAATTGCATAATATCTTGTTACGTCCTTTGTCCACTCATAGCAACAGTCTGATTTCTGTCTGTGAGACAGACACCTTTTTGTGGCACAGTCTAAGAATGTGACCAAGTGTTGAATTTCTAGGTAGCAGAAATTGATAACATAGATTATTCCATATACTTGGCAGATAAATGGCAAAATCACCAGCCCACATTACAATTTTCACTTTTTTATATATCATTCCTTATCTATGAACATGTCTCTCACTTATTAGTATCGGCATTCAATAAGCAAACCTGGTAATGACATTACAACAAAAGCAGGATTGTGACACCTAATTGAATTGTTTGCCACAAATCCATGTTGTCCACGTAGTAAAATATGGAGTTATAATAGATTTGGTAGATACTGAAAATGCTTGATTCTATTTTTGAGATTCGGTATTGACTTTACAAACAAAAGATATTAAGGATGAGAAAATTATTTATCAATGTAGTTGTGCATAAACATTTTATCAAACAAAACACTAAAAGTTGGCATATAACTCCTGGTTTCAAATTCCAGTCTGATGTATTCACTAAAAGCTGAAAAACTGCACATAGTTGCTGAATATACTTTTTTTTTGAAGGGGCAATAACAACTGAATTATCATAAAACATGGCCCAAATGTTGATTTAAATATGTGTGTTGGATATTTAAAGTTTAAGTTAAGTGCACATTGTAATTCATTTTTAATCCATGTTCTGAAGGAACCTACCAAGGACAGTGGGCTGGAGGAATGCGTCATGGATATGGTGTACGCCAGAGTGTGCCATTTGGTATGGCCACAGTTATCCGCTCACCTCTCCGCACTTCCCTAGCATCCCTTCGAAGTGAACAGAGCAATGGCACAATTCTACACGATATATCTGCAGATAGTCCAGCTGGCACAAGAGGTGGTTTTGTCCTTACATTTCACAGTGATACAGAATTAATGACTGGTAAGAAAAAGGGCTTTTTCAGAAGAGGATCACTCCTGGGAAATCTAAAGCTCAAAAGGTCCGAATCCAAGTCATCTTTGGCTAGCAAACGTAGCTCTGCTCGGAGTGAAGCATCAATGAGTAGAATAAGTTCAGCAAATAGTGATGCCAATTCGACAATCAGTTTTGGAGAAGGTGATTCTGAATATTTACCAGTGGAAGACCATGTCGATGCTACCACAACTGAATCATATATGGGAGAATGGAAAAATGATAAACGCAGTGGGTTTGGTGTAAGTGAGCGCTCAAATGGTATGAAGTACGAGGGTGAGTGGTTGAATAATCAGAGGAATGGTTATGGATGTACGACTTTTCCAGATGGCACAAAAGAAGAAGGAAAATATAAAAATAACATTTTAGTCCGAGGAAAGAAAAAGCACCTTATACCCATCAGAACCAGCAAAATTCAAGAAAAAGTGGGGAGAGCAACAGAAGGAGCACATCGAGCAGCAGCAATTGCCAGAACAAAAGTGGATATAGCAGCTTCGAGGTGAGTTATTATATTGTGTAGGTGACCTATGCCCTGACAAACTTAAAGTTACTCTAAGCATGATTAATTTGAAACCAAATGAAATGTATGTGATTTAACGTTTGAAAGTTTTTGGAATTAAAGGTAGTAATCTACCTCAAACCTACAATTATTCTAACAGTCTCACTATATAACAACTTAATGAGCCAATACAGATTTAGAAAACATTCCGAGTTTCTTTTTTTTTGCTGAATTTCCCCCATCTCCTAAAAGTGATGACTCAATAATTATATCCCAATTTGCCCCCGACCTAGCCTGAGGCTAAAAATGACGCATTTTTGACTGTTATACTGGTCTCTAAACTTGCCTCACTCTATTACTGAAATCTCTCAAGAACTGATCTTCCTTTGCAGCTTTCAAAATATGCATTGCTAAACTCTTATACATTGGCTGTTCAGGCTATTTTGCACTATGGGCCTCACAGTAGGGATGAATATCTTCACTTCTTGTCCGTAGAACAATGCTTCTCTTGTCAAACAATTTTTTTTCTATGGCCATGCATTTGCGGTAACAAGTATACTTTATGTTTGTCATTTTCCAGATACATAAAGTAAAATTGGAGAAATGTGTAGAATATTAGTCATAACATATATTTGTGCAAGTTGAAAATTGCAACATTGTTTCACAACCAGTTGAGGAATTCAACTATAGTTTTGAAAGTTTTTAATATTAAACAATTTTAAAGAAGAGGAATTGTGCTTGGCCACCTTCAAATCGTAACAAGTAATCTCTGAAACATATTGTTAAATTTATGTTGCTTTCTTGTTCTCAATTAAATGATTGCAGTTGTAATAGCTCCGCTTCTTGCATCGCCTGTTCAACCAATGATATTACTTGTTGAAACTGCCAATATGAAAATGGGGAAATGCATTATTTTGGCGAGATATAAATTCACGATTTTGATGTAATCATTGAAGATAAGAGGTGATCTAGTTGAGTTCTTTAAGGTGATTAAACAATTTGATACTATTTTCTATGGTAGGAGAGTTAAGAACAAGGGCACATAACCTTAAAATTAGAGGTAGGTCATTTGGGATGATTTCAGGAAACATTTCCTCACACAAAGGGTATTGGAAATCTGGAACTCTTAAACCCCTGCCACCCTCCAAACAACTGTTCAGGCTAGGTCAATTGAAAATTTCAAAACTAAGGTTGATAGATTTTTGTTTTTATTTTGATAGATTTTTATTTGATAAGAATATTAGGAAACCAAGCAGGATAGATGGAGTTAAGATAGAGATCAGCTATGATCTAATTGAATAGTGGAAGAGGCTCAAGGGGCCTAAATGGCCTATTCTAATATTTTGACTTCTGGATTTTAGTAGAAAAATCAAGTGGTATGCTGTGTCCCTCTTCCCTCCCATTATTAATTCACTGTAAAGGCATATATTTGAGCTACAAGTATTCTTTTTAGAGAAACGACATCACTCGATAGGCCAAGAGGCCTCATTTTGTGTTATAACCATTCTATGATTCTACTTTTGTTAAGTCTGTGACGCTAATTAATCTAAAGGATTAATTTACTTTTCACCATGAGCGCATTTGTAAATGTCAATGTAAATACAGATGATGTTGTAATCTCATCTAGGCTATTCCAGCAATAGTAAAGTTAATGTCTGTTTCTCCCAGTGCTGCTCTTACTGCAACCATTGCCACTATGCATGCACCACTCAAACTGCCTTTTCTTTCCTACAGCAGTATGTGCTGCTGAAGATTTGGGACTCGAACCATTTATAGGCTCCATAAATTATATAATAACAAAAGAAATGCTGTTTGTCAGTTAAGCTTGTAAACATTTAATCCAGTGGCACAATATGTAACTGTCTGTAATGTGTATGTGATGTTTAGCCAAAAATATAATAGAATTGTGATTATGAGATCATTAGTTTCGGAACACTCAGACATCTGAAAATTGGCCCTAGACTTGCTTATTGAGCTTCATTCCTCATGGTTATTATCAGTTATTGTTTGTGGATAATCTATTTGATATTTTGACTGCTTATGTAGTATAATTAGGTCAGTAGTTTGGTCAAGCTAGTCATCTTTTGAGCTTCACTAAAAACCCACTTATATAATTTTGTGTAAAATTCAAAGAGACAAGTGGTAATTAAGAATATTATGTGGTCAAAATTCTACCCACATCCAGAAAGCAGCTTGTTTAGTTTTTAGAACACTTGAAAAGCAATATTTTTATCTGCTTTTATTAATGTCATCTGTTTGAGTATTATCACTGTGGTATTGTCATCTTGTGCAGAATATGCTGCATGACATTTGCTGCTATACAAATTGCGTGTTCTTTTTTAAACTTCAGATACGTAATAATAATTGTGTTCCACAGTGATGCAGCTTTGTATGACAGTTCCCTGATATTCTATGGCATGAATCTCAGCTAAGCACTTACTTTGCCTAAAAATTTATCCTGTCATTTGCACTGCACTAGTTACAGTGGAGAGTTTCAGAACTCATGTAATTTGACTTTTTGTATATCTAAAAAGGGGTTAAACCATATTTTGTTCATATGGATTACTGCAGTTCAGAAAGTTCCTTCTTGAACAGTTTACCCTAGCATAAAAGTTTCTAAATCAAACAACTGCAATGCAAAGCTTAGATTTATTTAACGGATTTAATTATAAGATTAAAATTTCATTCACTGTAAAATCCTAATCCTGCTTGCTCTCAAGAGGAAATGTTTGAATTCAGCAACGTATTTATCTGAATTAGGTTTGAATCAATGCTTAAATTTACATTGTCTTCAACTTCTAGAAATATACTGCAATACATTTTTATTTGAGTTATTTTCTTCCTTCCTCCCATCTCCAGGTACCTTAAACCAGGTACTCTGCCAATATTACTCTGCAGCCAACTGATGGCAAAGTTGGACTGAAGTACTGCAGCTTTCAATTTCTCTCCCTCTTTCAGGAAGTGTATAGTTTTGTCTTGTAATACACAGGTGTTGAACATGCACACATGTTAAAACTCCCCATATCATGTGTGGGGACAGGACACCAAAGAAAATCTGCCCTTACACATACTGTTTTGGCACAATCAATCCAACAACAATTTATGTTTACTGCCAAAGGACTTTGAATTTCACTGTGGGTTAATAGCATGTGAAGACAGAGGCATTTGTCTAAATTCCTCATGCTATTTTAGAACGATCATTCACCTGCTGAATGTAAATGGGCTAACACCTTCACTAAAATAGCAGGCAGAAGAATTCCAGACAAATGCATTAACTATTCAAATACTATTATCCCACAGCATAATTCCTTATGCTTAATCTTTTTAAACTGATCTTGCTTATGGTGTCAGCCATAAGATTATGGGTTCAAATCCAACTCCAGAAACCAGGGCACAAAAATATAGGCTGCCACTCGGTGCAGTACTGAGCAAATGCTGCACTGTCAAATTGTTTAATCTTTCAGATAAAACATGTAACCAACTCTGCTCCATTGGGTCGATTATAAAGGATCCCGTGTCACCATTTGAAAGAAGACCATGGAAGTTATCCCTGGTGATCTGGCTAACATTTATCCCTCAGTCAATATCATGAAACAGATTATGTGATCATTACCACATTTCTGTTTATGGGAGCTTGCTGTGTGCAAATTGGATGCTGAGTTTCCTATATTGCAACAGTAATACACTTTAAAAGTACCTCTGACTGTAAAACACTTTGGTTATCAAACTTTGTTATCATCAGTCTTCCAGCTACAATCCTGATGTCATGAAAAACGCCATATTTAGAGTCATAGAATTACACAGCACAGAAACAGGCCCTTCAGCCCATCGTGTCCATGCTGGCCATCAAGCACCTATCTATTCTCATCCAATTTTCCAGCACTTAGCTCATAGCCCTGTATGCTATGGCGTTTCAAGTGCTCATCTAAATACTTCTTAAATGTTATGAGGGTTCCTGCCTCTATCATGCCCTCAGGCAGTGTTCCAGATTCCAACCACCCTCTGGGTGAAAAGAAAATCCTCAAATCCCCTCTAAACCTCCTGCCCCTTACCTTAAATCTATGCCCCCTGGTTATTGACACCTCCGCTAAGGGGAAAAGTTTCTTCCTATCTATGCCCCTCATAATTTTGTATACTTCTATCAGCAGAGGCTCTAAGGAAACCAACCCTAACCTATCCAGTCTCCCTTCATAGCTGAAATGCTCCAACCCAGGCAACATCCTGGTGAATCTCCTCTGCACTACTCTCCAGTGCAATCACATTTTTCTTATAGTGTGGCAACCAGAACTGCACGCACTATTCCAGCTGTGGCCTAACAAGCGTTTTATGCAGCTCCAACATAACCTCCCTGCTCTTGCCTTTATTAGCCAAGGCATAGAATATAAATATCCCATATGCTTTCTTAACCACCTTATCTACCTGTGCTGCTGCCTTCAAAGCTCAATGGACATGTACACCATGTCCCTCTGATCCTCTGTACCTCCTAGGGTCGTACCATTCATTGTGTATTCCCTTGCTGTGTTAGTCCTTCCAAAATGCATCACCTCATAGTTCTCAAGGTTCAATTTCATTTGTCACTGCTCTGCCCATCTTAACAGTCATCTATATTGTCCTGTAATCTAAGGCTTTCCTCATTATTTATGACACCACCAATTTTCGTGTCACCTGCAAACTTACTAATCATACTCCCTATCCCTGCGGTACACCACTCGTCACAGGCATCCAATCGCAAAAACAACCTTCGACCATCACTCTCTGCTTCCTGCCACTAAACCAATTTTGGATCCAAATTGCCCTGGATCCCATGGGCTCTTACCTTCTTGACATTCTTCCATGCGGGACCTTGTCAAAAACCTTACTGAAGTCCATGTAGACTACATCAACTACACTACCCTCATCTACACAACTAGTCACTTCCTCAAAAAATTCAATCAAATTTGTTAGACATGATCCTTCCCTGAAAAAAACCATGCTGACTATCCCTGATTAACCCCTGCCTCTCCAAGTGGAGATTAATCCTGTCCCTCAATTTTCTCCAATAGTTTCCCTACCACTGATTTTAGACTGACTGGCCTGTAATTACCTGGTTTATCCCTACTATCCTTCTTGAATAATGGTACCACATTCGCTGTCCTCCAGTCCTCTGGCACCTCTCCTCTGGCCAGAGAGGATTTGGAAATTAGTGTCAGAGCCCCTGCAATCTCCTCCCTTGCCTCACACAGCAGCCTGGGACACATCTCGTCTGGGATACATCTCATCTGGGCCTGGGGATTTATCCACTTTTAAGCCTGCTAAAACTGCTAATACCTCTTCCCTTTCAATGCTAATTTGTTCAAGTATATCGCAGTCGTCCTCCCTGATTTCTACACCTACATTGTCTTTCTCCATGGTGAACATAGATGAAAAGTAACCATTTAAAACCTCACCTATGTCGTCCAGCTCCGTGTACAGATTGCCACTTTGGTCCCTAATTGGCCCTACTCTTTCCCTGGTTATCCTCTTGCCCTTAATATATTTATAAAATGCCTTGGGATTTTCCCCTATCTTGCCCAGCAGTATTTTTTCATGCCCCTTCTTCGCTCTCCTAATTACTTTTTTTTAAGTATCTCCCTACACTTTCTAAACTTCTCTAGGGCTTCCACTGTTTTCAGCCCTCCGTATCTGTCGTAACCCTCCTTTTTTTCTCTTATCCAATCCTTTATATTCCTTGACAGTCTAAGGTTCCCTGGACTTGTTGGTCCTACCCTTCACCTTTATGGGAACATGTTGGCCCTGAACTCTCACTACTTCCTTTTTGAATAACTCCCACTGGTCTGATGTAGACTTTCCTACAAGTAGCTGCTCCCAGTCCACTTTGGCCAGTTCCTGTCTGATCATATTGAAATCAGCCTTCCCCCAATTCAGGACCTTTATTTCCGGTCCATCTTTGTCCTTTTCCAAAACTACCTTAAATCTTAGAGTTATGGCCACTATCCCCGAAATGCTCCCCCACTGACACTTCAACCACTTGCCCAGCATTATTCCCTAAGATTAGGTCCAGTCTGAAAATCTATCAATCTACCATTGTCAAATTCTTGAATCATAGATTTTTCCATGAAAAATTTCTTACGTTAAGCTGCATTTTATTATTTATTTTCAAAAATATGAAGGTTCAGGTATGAACTATGGATTTTATTGTAAACTCTGACACTGAAGGGGCTAAATGTTTGATTTACCTTGAACCACGACATGCTAGCTGATAAATCTGTCATCATAAACTACCAAGTGAAAGATGATGATATAATCTAATCTGAGCTAATCTATTTCTAGCAACTATGCGGCCAATGCCTGTTTCTCCTAGTGACATTCTTACTTCTACCATTGCTACTGTGTGCTCCATTCAAACTTTCAGAACGCTATTTTAAGGGGTCATGCCCAAAATGCTGTCGTGCTTCTCAAGTAGACACTACCAAGGAGACATGTGGAAACTGCGAAAATATATGTGCAGTAATATCGCCAATGAGTTATGGCCCCTTCTCTAAATGTCACATAGTGATATTTTTATTTCCAACTTGGTGATCTTTCAGCAAAATTATAAATTCCAATGAGTTTATAATCAATACACATGCTGTTCTTCCAATAGCTTTGAACAGTGGTTTGTTTCTGTCAATTTATCTGCATGGTGAAGGCAAGCTTTGTTTTCAGCACGGAACTTGACAGGACAGGCTTAAATTAATTAAACATCACACAAGTTTTGATATACAGTAATTGATTTGTCAAACATATTTGCAACAAAATATTTGCCTGAATATAGATTCTCCTGATGGCACAGAATGGAGTTCTCCTGATGGCATAGCTTGTTCATACAATGTTCAATCTCCTGTCTGTGATGAGTTTGGTAATTTTGGTGCTCCTGGTTTTGGGGAGATTTGACCAACGACCCATGTTGGAAATACACATTGCATAGAATTGCATAGAAAGTATAGCACAGAAACAGGTCATTTGGACTACCTAGGTGCTAGTGCTTCACATGAACCTCCTCCCACTTGTTTACTTCATCTCACCACATCAACAAACTCTTAGATTTCTTTTCTCCTCATGTGCTTAGTGAGCTGACCCTCAGAAACTCTCCATGTGGTAATTCGTTCCACATTCCCACCATTCTGTAGACAGAGAAGTTTACCCAAAATTTGTTTGGCCTTTTATTAATGACTATCTTGCATTTAAGTTCTCCTAGTTTTTGGCCCACAAGTGGAAATGTCCTCTCTACTTGTTGAATCCTTCATAATTTTAAATACCACCGGGTCAGTTTTTAACCTCTCTTTCAAGAAAAGACCCCCAGCCTGATGAAAAGATCAGAACTGTGAACACTGTATTATAACCAAAGTTCTATATAAATTTGATGTAACTTCTCTGCTTTTGAATTTTTTACTCAAGTAATGAACCCCAGTGCTTTGTTTGCACTTTTGATGACTTTGTTAGCCTGCATTGCTGCTTATAATGAGTTGTTTATCTGTACCTCTCCATCTCTTTGTGTCTCAACCCCATTTAAATTCTAATTTTCCATGGCCCACTTACTTTTATGGCCTCCTTATGCCTGCTATGAAAATGTAGCACCTCGCACTTATCATTATTGAAATTCATTTGTCATTTAAAGTCCATTCTGCAAGTTTATTAATGTCGTCTTGTTTTTTGTCAGGTCTGCTCAGCATTAATTATATCCTCGATTTGTCATCTGTAAATTTTAATACTATACTTCTGATTCCTGAGCTCAAATCATTTACATGAATGGTGAACAACAGTGACCCCAGCATCGATCTCACCTTCTTCCAGTCTGAGTAATTATCTTTAACCGGATTTGTTTATTTCTATTTTGTAGCTAGCTTGCTATTCATTTTGCTAGAATCTACTATGTGATACCTTAATCAAAAAAACTTTGGAAGTCCATGTTTTTGTATGTTGATGTTGAGCGCAGACCGGATTGGAGCTTGGTTTGCACTCCCATGTTGGAAGACTTGCTGATGCTCACTAACATGACTTCATACTTGAAACTAGTGTCTCATATGTGAAATAAAGGCAACTACCAAGGTAGCAAAACAGTGTTGGCTAATGCAGGCTGGGAGATTAGGTTAAAAGGGAAGATAGTAGGGAAGCAGTGGCAGATGTTTAAGGAGGCATTTCATAACACTCAACAAAGACATATTCTATTGGGAAAGAAAGACTCTACAAGAAGGATGCATGATCCATGGCGAACGAAGAAAGCCAAGGATGGTGTCAAATTGAAAGAAAAGGCGTAGAATGCTGCGAAGATTATCAATAGGCCAGAAGATTGGGAAAGTTTTAGAAACCAGTAACGGATTATTTAAATAAAAAGGGAGGAATTAGAATGTGAGAGTAAGCTAGCAGGAAATATAAAACTAAGAGTTTCTACAAGTGTATAATAAAGAAGAGAGCAGTTAAACTAAATGCTGGTCCCTTAGAGGATGAAACTGGGGAATTACTAATAGGAAACAAGGAAACTGCAGAGACTTTGAACAAGTATTTAGTATCTGTCTTCACAGTAGAAGACACAGAAAGCATCCCAAGCATAGTAGGAACTCGAGAGGAACTTAAAACCATCAATATCACTAGAGAAAAAGTACTAGGAAAACTGATGGGACTAAGGGTTGACAATCCCTTGAACCTGAAGGCCTGCATTGTAGGGTCTTAAAAGAAGTGGCTGCATTGATATTACATGCATTGGCTGTAATCTTCCAAATTCCCAGGGTTCTGGAAAGGTCCCAACAGATTGGAAAACTGCAAATGTAATGCCCCTATTCAAGAACGGAGGGAGACAGAAATTATAGGCCAGTTAGCCTAACACCTGTCATTAAGAAAATGCTAGAATCCATTATTAATGAAGTAGTAGCAGGACATTTAGAAAATCATGACACAATCAAACAGAGTCAGCATAGTTTTATGAAAAGGAAATTGTGTTTGAAAAATTTATTAGAGTCCTTAGAGGAAGTAATAAGGAGGGTGGATAAAGAGGAACAGAGTGGATGCTGTATATTTGGATTTCCAAAAGGCATTTGATAAGGCGATACATGAAAGGTTACTGCACAAGATAAGAGCTCTTGATTTTAGGGTAATATATTAACGTGGATAGATGATTGGCTGACTGACAGGAAACATTCGGGATGAATGGAATATTTTCGGATTGGCAAACTAACTAATGGAGTTGGGGCCTCAACTATTTAAAATCTGTATTAATGGTTTCATGAAGGTGCAGAGTGTATTGTGATCAAATTTGCTGACAGTACAAAGATAGGTAGGAGTGCAGGTTATGATGAGGACATAAACTTTCTGCAAAGGGATATAGATAGGTTAAGTGAGTGGGCAAAAGTTTGACAGATGGAGCATGATGTGGGGAAATGTGAAGTTGTACACTTTGGCAGGAAGATTAAAGAGACAGAATATGATTTAAATGAAGAGAGGGAGAAGAATGCTGCAGCACAGAGGGATCTGGGTATCGCAGTTCATGAATGACAAAGTTAGCATGCAGGTACAGCAGGCAATTAGGAATGCAAATTGAATGTTGGCCCTCATTGAAAGGGGATAGAGTATAAATGTATGAAATTTGTTTCTACAACTGTACAGAGCATTGGTGTGACCACACCTGGAATACTATATACACTTTTGGCTGTCTTATTTAAAGAGGGATATACTTGCATTGGAAGTAGTTCAGAGAAGGTTCACTAGGCTGATTCCTGGGATGCAGTGGTTGTCTTATGAGGAAAGGTTGAGCGGGTTGGGCCTATACCCATTGGAGTTTAGAAGAATGAGAGGTAATCTTATTGAAACATATAAGATTTTGAGGGAAGGCGGGGTGCTTGCTGAGAAGATTTTTCCCCTTGAGGGGAATCTAGAACTAGTATCATAGGGTAGAATTTTTCACTGAGCTGCCAGGTGTGCCCCCGACCCGCTCACATGTAAAATGATGGACAGTGATGTCGGGCGAGTGTCACGACGTCATCGTGCACTCACACGATATTTTGCTCAGCAGACATGGGCAGGAGTCGGAGCCGTGCCCACCATTTATTAACAAGCCAGTTAGGGCCCTTGACAACCCAACTGACGGCGATTTAATGTTGCCCATGCGAGTTTTCTCTTGTCGCATGGGCAGGTGGGCAGGCCACAATTTGCAAAGCCTCATCCACGGGCGGGACAAGAAGGGTCAGCAGCATTGTCAATGTGAGTAGTGAGGAGTTTTGGAGATAACTTGCTGCTGGTGGCTTATTGAGACTTGGCAGCTTAATCTCTGATCGGGGCTTCATTCTTAGCATTTCCAGGCTTCATTTCTGGACTCATTGTTGTCTTCCAGGCACCCTGAAGATTTGGACCGTGCGGACCCTTCCAAGTATCAGACAGCTTCCCCTTACCCTGGTAATGGGGATTATGGTCTCCTCTGGAGGCACCTCCTCTAAGCAGGAACAGAGGGGCAGAAGATAGAGGAGGCCAGGTGTCCCAATGCAGCTTCCAGGGGAGGGACCTGTGGGAGGAGAGGTGCAGACACAAGGGGCGCAGGGCCAGCAGGAAGCCCAAGGCAGAAGGGGCCACAGAAGACGCCGCTATCCTGCCGCCAGGGTTTACAGGTGGCGATGCAGCTACCTCAATATGTCCGAGGTGCAAAGCCGAAGGAGGCTCCGCCTCTCAAGGGAAACCATCACCACCATTTGCCAGATGATCAGGCCTGAGAGCAGCTCTGACTGTGTGGGTGGACACCCCATGCCAGTGGCACTGAAGGTCACGGTGGCCCTCAGCTTCTGTGCCTCTGGCTCTTTCCATGGGTCGGTGGGGATCTGTGTAGAGTCTCCCAATCAGCTGTTCACAGCTGCGTCAAGCCGGTGACAGAAGCTCTGTTCAGGCGGGTATTGGCTTTCCTTCATTTCCGTAAGGACAAGGTGAGCCAGGCTGAGCGAGCCAGAGGCTTTGTAGCAATTGCTGGGTTTCCCCGCGTCCAGGGTGCAATAGACTGTACACATGTGGCCATCAAGGCGCCAGCAGATGAGCCCGATGCCTTCGTTAACAGGAAGGGCTTCCACTCCATGAACGTGCAGATAGTGTGTGATCACAGGATGCTGATTCTGTAAGCCTGTGCAAGGTACCCAGGCAGCTCCATGATGTGTACATCCTTAAACCCCCAGGTGCAGAGGCTCTTCAGTGCTCCAGCTCAACTGGATGGATGGCTTCTAGGTGACAAGGGGTATCCCTTGAAAAGGTGGCTCATGACGCCTCTCCGCCACCCAAGGACAGAGGCAGAGCAGCGGTATAATAGGAACCATGGCTCCACAAAGGCGGTGGTAGAGAGAACCATAGGTCGCCTCAAGATGCGCTTCTAATGCCTGGACTGTTCAGGGGCAGCACTACAATACCCCTCCAGAGCGGGTGTCACTGATGGTGGTTGCATGCTGCGCTCTCCACAATCTGGCACTGGCACTGGAGGAAGAGGATCTTGATGCAGCTGCAAAGGCCACAGAGGATGAGTCCAGTAGTGAGTCAGAAGAGGAGTACGGTGAGGAGAATGCTGAGGGCGTGAAGCCAGACCTCGGTAACCTCCAGGGAGGCAGGGACGCCTTGATCCAATGCTCCTTCAGCTTGGCTGCCAAATAAGAACTATCACCTCATGCCAGGGCTGCTGCCTCCATCGTGGATCACACAAATGACCCTTTCCTTGGCCCCCAAGATACACTCAGTGCCTGTGCAATAAAGGCTCGAGCTACCCACGTCCAGCCTAACGTACTGGCCTACCCTGCACCTACAAAATAAATGAAGCATACTCAGGCCAATTTAAAAAGCAAATTTAATTTTGTGTTAGAACTCTCATAATCTTGAACAGAAAAAAACCGGTGTTCATAGTCACGCTATTTAAAAAAAAACAAAATGGGGGAACAAAAGATCACCCGTGACGAGTCCCTCTTGTGCTTGAAGTGCTTTAAACTTGTGTTTACAGGTGCTATGTCTAGGTGTTTCCCCCTTCACTGGCATTGGAGACAGCCTGCTGACTCTGTCCTGTTGGCCTCGATGACCTTGGCGGTCGTCCTCTGGCTTTTGGAGCCTGTGCTGGTCTCACCTGGGAGGGAGCGGCCAGTGCCACGACTGGCATCTCCCTAGTCGCCGCAGCCTCATATGCCACCATCGCTGGCAGAGGGACGGAGGAGCTGCTGCCGTCATCCAGAACACCCTGAGAGGAGCTCACAGAGACGACAAGCAGCTTGTGTGCCAATGTGAGGTTGCTCCGGGACCTCCCTGCTCGCCATTGATGGATGAGCATCTAGCTGGGATACTGGGTGCCCCATCCATCTCACATGGACACTGTCCAGTTGAGGTCAGTGCTTGTGTGAGGGCTTGCAGGCCCGAGCGCAACCCCAGGAACCCCTGATTCTGTTCCTGAAGCAGCCTCTCCGTGAGAGTCGCCACTCTCAATGGAGGAGGCACTACGCTCAGCCATGAGGGTCAACACAGTGCTTGTGCTCCGCAGGCACTCTCCCCCCCCCCCCCCCCCCCCCCCGGACCACAACGGAGAACATGGCACGCATACCCTTTTGGATCTCCGCCAGATCCTCCCGCACACCCCGTTGTTAGCCCAGCATCTTCCGCCTAATGGACGACTCCAGAGACCCATCGTCAGCCATCGACTCAGCATCGTCCTGGTCTCCAGTAGTCCTCCGACTGCCAGCGCCCTGGGCATTCTCTGCCTCCGCCTGCACTTCGAGTGTGAAATGCCCTCACCAATGTGCACAGAGATACTATCTGCCGAACTAATGCCCACCGAGGTGCTGGTATCTGTACTGGTGCCTGCTTCAGAGAGTGGGTGTGATGCAGGTGCTTGGGGAGCATGGTTTCCTCCAGGGTCGGGGGTGGCCCTTCAGGATCCAGAGAGCAAACGCCTGCTGTCAAACTTAAAAAGGAAAAGAAGGACATGTCATTTGCTAAAGTCATCACACTATCACACTGCATGCCAGGCACCCTGGTGAGACAATGGAGATCTGCATCATGGTGCCCTCGTCTTTTACCCCCCCACCGCCGACCTGCCCTCCCACCTGCCGTTTGTTGACACACTGGACTCATCCTTGCAGTGGCAGACAGACGTCCTTTCTTGACAGCCTTTCTGGGGCTGTCTGGGCCATTTTTAAACAGCCCACCATTGGACCCGGCGGCCAACAGACCCCTGCGCCCGCTCGGCCCTTCCTGGCCAGTGACGTGCCATGTTTCACGGTGGATGGGCCTAAATTGACCCGTCAGCGTGAAATCGCTCTCCGGTCCCGATCGTGGACGGTAGTCAGATTTCTGACCGCCCCGCCGAGCCTGCCCAACGAGGGCAAAATTCTGCCCATTATTTCAGAATAAGGGGTTACCCAATTAAGACGGAGATGAGGGATGAGGGGGAGTTTCTTCTTTCGGAAAGTTACTAATGTTTTTAATCCTGTACCCCAGAGGTCAGAAGGGTCTGGCTCATTGGGCTGGATCTCACAGTTCCTTGGGCAAGGGTTGGCAGGAGGGGGAAACGTAAGATTGGATGCAATGTCATGGGCACCACTCCTGGTGTCTACCCCACTGCAATTTTACCAGTGATGGGAGAGGCATCGGGTGGCATGCCTCCCCATGGTCCAATTTATGCCACTTAAGGGCCTCCTTGTCTCTATTGGGAGAGGCCCATACCAATTGTGCAGCACAACAGCTTTAACTGCTCGAGCTGATGGGTGGTCAAGGGGTAAGGGTGCCCCATTAAAGGACCACTTGTGCCCATTGGAGCCCCCCCCTCCCCAAAAAGGTCTTCCTACCCCCTGCAATTCCCCTTCCCTATCTACTTTCACCCCCCAACCCTCCCCGTCCCCATCGCCTGGGCCTTCCAGCTTCCTTTTGCATCCAGCTCCATCGATGAATGCTGTTGTGGACTGGCGACAGTCCCAGCAGTGGCGTGGCCAAGGCTCCCCATGGCATTGTTGGGACTAAAGAGCTGCCAGCCATTTGATTGGCTGCATTAAATGAATACAGGGTGAGCCGGCCAAGTGGATTTAGGCCAGGAAGCAGAGGCCCCACCTCCCCTGACCCCTGTAAAATCCAGTTCATTAAATGTATTCAAGGCTGAACAGGTGTTTCATGTACAATGAAGTCAAAGAGTATGGGGCTGGCAGGAAAGTGGGTTTGAAGCCATGATCAGACCAACCATGATCTTATTGGGTGGTAGAGCATATTTAAGAGGTGGAATGGCTGACTGCTTCTCTTATCTGTTATGTTCTTGTGAAGTATATGCACTTGGTAAAGATACTGGATGACTGGTGCCCTTTAAACCATATCCCCAGCAAGCGATTAATGCCTTCAAGAGGGATAAGGGGTAAATTGATGTGGGAAAATATAAAAGAAGCTGGATAAATGTCGGGGGATAGTTTGGTTGTTTTCTGATTTGGCAACATCCTTGGCAGCCTTTTGAGCCTGATGTCACACATTGTCTTTTAACAAAAGTACAGATTTCAACATAGGAGGTGTTAAATTTCATAAAATCAGAATTTTACTAACGACTGACTGGAAGAGAATTTTCTGTGTTAACAGCTATCCTGAATGCCCAGGGGTGGTGGGTTTGTGGTGTGGGGGGGGGGGGGGGGGGGCGGGGGGGGGGTGGGGGGGTTAGGTGCTAAATCCCTGATTCTCTGTAGTTTCCATTATCAGATAATAATATCATCGGGGACAAAACAGTTTCGTAGTAATTGGTGTTTGTGTTTTCCTGTCAGTTTTGTAGCTGAAATGGTACTGAATCAATGCAAGAAGCAAGAATTGGGAGGAAGAGTATTCTGTGTATTAAATAACTCTGCAGTATTAAATTAAATACTGGTATGACTAAACACATTAAGTCATGCAGTATATATAATTTAAATAAAACAGCCCTATGCTACTCTAAATTGTGTTTTCCAACTTAGAAACTGTTCACAAGTTCTCCTTTCCTTCATAAGACAAGGGCTTTCACTTAACTGAATCCAAATATTAAATTAACCAAAAATTGAAAATTCAGCAGTTTTATTAGTATAATCTACAGCCTGTAATAAAGCATTAAAAATACAAATCTATGGGGTTCTGAGTAAAGTTTGATGTATTTCTAGTATCATTTGTTGAAACTTTTTTGTTGCTGTTTTGCTTTAACAATTTAAAGGTCAAAAGTTCCAAACTACCATCACTGCATGCAAGATTATCAGATATTCTTAAGAATTAAAATATTTGAGACCTGAGAAATCCCTTATGAAGCACTTATCTTTGTATCCTATTGCGTTTCTAGCAGCGTTTCTAGCAATCTAATTAATGAATTATTATGTCTGGTTCTTCCAAAGCCTTTATATCTAATTTGGGTAAGATAAATATGCCAGTAATTATATTAGCTGGTACGTTATGTGTGGAAATGTCTATCTTTTTGTTACAAAATGGAATACACTGACAGTAATTATAACACTGTAACATTGCAATGCCTAGAAGAACAAGGGCAGCAGGTGCACGTGAACGCCACCACAAGTTCCTTCCAATCCACTCACCATCCTGTCTTGGAAATATGTCACCATCAAAATCTTGGAACTTCTTACCTAACAGTATCTTCACCACATGGATTGCAGCAGTTGAAGAAGGCGGCTCTCCACCACCTCTCGAGGACAATTAGGGATGAACGATAAATGCTGGCCTAGCCAGCAGCACCCACATTTCATGAACAAATAAAAAAAAAAAAACTACCCCTTGTAAAGGATGGAAAGGATATCTACAGAAGGCGGGCATGTCCTTGGAATATTTGAATATTAATATTGTCTTTATTAATATTATAGGAACAGCTAACCAGGACATGAAGTTAATTGTACCAAGTGATTTTTCGCAGTCAAATCTGCAAATAGAACTCATACATTTATAATAGTAATCAATGTCTTTTCATACTTAATTTTATAGTAGTGACTTACATGATGATTTGGACTTAAGTATATATAGGTATGCTACATTATTAGTTTACTGTTAAAATTAAGTGGAATACCACTTAACTAAATAGTCAATTCTATTATCATAGTTTTGCAGCACACATTTTATTCCCTTTGCAGTACAAGAAACAAATGATTCATGTGATAGCATTACCTTCCTGCCCCTCTGTCCATAAACACAAACTTGCCATCTCATCAACATCATTTTGACAGATTTGAACTACACTTTGTACACTGGCATAGAGACTTTGGAAATGGCTGTTTGTAACTATCCGCATGTCCTGTTTGCACGCAAGCAATGTCTCCACAATAATTTGAAACCAATAAGTAATACAAGATAAAATACGTAACCGCATTCAAAAATTCCTTGGAGCTGTTCCCACACTGTTGTAACTTAACTGGAAGTTAGACAGAAACTCTGTCTACGTGTATTAAAATGCGTTATTAATGGAATGACAACCTCTATGATGTAATTCCTTTTATTGGCCCATATTTGTAGATAAAATAATAGGCTATCAATGCCCACCGTGACTGAAGAGTAAATCGAACAGCAAATTCCAGTAACTGCACGTACACAACTAAATGTGGAAATCAGAAAGTTACTATCTTGAGTTGTCTTGATCTTTCAGAAGCTGTGATATACCAATATCTTGCCCAGAAACTTGCCATTGAAATGCATGGAATGTATGAAGTTGCTTTTTTTACCCATTAGATACCCATAACCTGCCAGAAAAAGTTGAGGCTTGTCCATCCTAGTGCAAGTGGATTTTTAACAGTTTGATAAGTCCTAATTGCAGCCAAACAACTTCTCTGACACTGAAAATTAATCTTTTCACAAGGGTGGCATCTCATTGCTTCAAGTTGTAACTGTTGTTGGAGATTTTTTAGTGATTTTTTAAAAACTTTATTTTCCTTTGTCTTATTTTTGCTCATTATCCCATTTCCTTTCCTTCTCTTTATTATGCTTTCTGTACCTGATTTCGAATTGAGTTTAATAGGTCAGAGGCTAGGAATCCTGCAGCAAGCAACTCGCCTGACTCCCCAAAGCCTGTACACCATCTACAAGGTACAAGTTAGGTCTGTGATGGAATACTCTCCACTTGCCTGGATGAGTGCAGCTCCCACAACACTCAAGAAGCTCAACACCATCCAGGACAAAGCAGCTTGCTTGACTGGCACCACACCCATAAACATTCACTCCCTCCACCACTGACGCACAGTGGCAACAGTGTGTACCATCTACAAGATGCTCTGCAGCAAATCACCAAAGCTCCTTAGACAACACCATCCAAACCAATGACCGCAACCACCTAGAAGGACAAGGGCAGCAGATGCATGGGAACACCACCATCTGCAACTTCCCCTCCAAGGCACACGTCATTCTGACTTGGAAATATATCACTGTTCCTTCACTGTCGCTGGGTCAATATCCTGGAGCTCCCTCCCTAACAGCACTTTGGGTGAACCTATACCACATGGACTGCAGTGGTTAAGGAAGAAGCTCACCACCACCACCTCAAGGGCAATTAGGAATGGGCAATAAATGGTGGCCTAGCCAGCAGCGCCCACATCCTGTGAAAGTTTGTTCAATCTCCACTGCTCATTAAGAATTCATGAATCTGATTAATTCAGGAGATGCACAGTTGGTTCAGATCCCCTGTAAAGGTATCTGCGCTGAAATGGATTTCTAATTAAAACCCACAGAAATTCTGTTGGCAGGTGTAAGTGCCATTGATGTGCCGCTAACCACAAAATCTAAGCCATAGTTTTAGCACTCCCTTTTTGACCATTTGATATCTAAACAAATGCAGGATAGCAAAGTTGATGAAATTTCTTTGAATGCAAACCACCTACAGCAACCTCAGTATATCTGGTAAACAGAGAAAAGTTTCAGCAGACAATGACTGCAATGACCCGTATAATCATACCTGGCACAAGGGAAGATTTTTTTTCTTGGGAGGGCAAACATTTCAGCCCTTGGGCATCACTGTCCTATGCCCTAGTGTCCTATGCCCTAGTGTCCTATGCCCAAACATTTTCAGCTGCTTCATTAATGACCTTCCCTCCCATCATAAGATCAGAAATGGGGATGTTCGCTGATGATGGCACAATGTTCAGTACCATTTACAACTCTTCAGGTATCAAAGCAATCCATTCCTACGTGTAGCAAAACCCTGGACAATACCTAGGCTTGGGCTGATAAGTGGCAAGTAACATTCATGGCATGCAAGTGCCAGGCAATGACCACCTCCAAAAAGAGAAAGTATAACCACCACTTCTTGATATTCAATGACTCTTCCCATCGCTGAATACCGTACCATCAATATCTATGGGTTACCAATGACCAGAAACTTAACTTGACCAGCACTTGAGTACAATGGCTTCATGTACAGATCAGAGGCTGGGAATGCTGTGGTGAGTAACTAACCACCTGAATCCCCAAAGCCTGTCCACCATCTATAAAGCACAAGTCAGGAGTGTGATGTAATATATTCTCTCCATTTGGATAAGTGCAACTCCAACAACACTCAAAAAATTCAACATCATCCAGGACAAGACAAGCTGCTTTACACCACACCCACCACCTTAAACATTTAATTCTTCCACCATCGGTGCTCTGTGGCTTCAGTTTGTACCATGTACATGATGCACTGCAGCATCTTGTCAAGGTTTCTTCGACAGCCTGTTCCAAAACCTCAATCTCTGCCACCTAAAAGAACAAGGGTAGCAGTCACATGGGAAGATCACCTGCAAGTTTACCTTCAAGTCACACACCATCCTGACTTGAAGCCACATCACCATTCCTTTGTCATGGCTGGGTCAAAATGCTGGAACTTCTGACTTAACAGCAGGGTATATGTGCTTCCACCTTGTGTCCTGCAATGATTCAAGAAGGCAGCTTACCCCATCTTTTCAAGGGAAAGTAAGGATGGGCAATATTGAGGACCTTGCCAGCAACATCCACATCACATGAATGAATAAAAACAAAAAATCTGAAGCCACTTGTCTGCTTTTGTTCCTGTAGAATTTGCATATGTTACGCATGTTTTCAATTAACTCTTGAATACATTATTTTTGATTCTCATAATTTTGGTCTTCAATCATCCTTTCCAAGATTATCATCAAAAATAGCTATTCTAGGAATCAGCAAGCTTTGTAGCCTGGAGTTTCTGCCACTGTTGTAGTTTTGTGGTATAAGTTATGGACAGGTGAATGAGAGGATCCTTTAGTTCAAATTCTTTGTCCAGTTTTGCTCACCACAATTTTTGTTCTGTAGCCAGCAGAAGAGCCCGCCCATTTGGGAGGGTGGGTATAAGTGAGTTGGTTATTGACACAGTGACACCTTGCATTTGTTTGGTCATTTCTGACTGATTTACAGTGTGTTTATAATCACATCAGTGTGAGGCGGGCACTTAAGTTGTAAGGCATTATCATGAAGGCAAGAATGTGTAAAGGAATGACTTGTACATTTATAGATGGTGTGTAAGCTTTATTACTGATCATTTTGTTGCTTTTTGCTGCTTTTGTCCTAGCGCTATTAGCTGAGGGGCAATAATTTACCCCTTCCTCCTTTTCAGACAGGTCACGATGGTGTATCAAATAGGAACTCCTGTCTATCTGAACATGAGGAGTAATGGAGAGAGGCCAAGCTGGTGAGGCTGCATCAACTCCAGTAACTATGCATCACTGTATGCCAACAGATGTGTTCTTCCCTGCATGTGACTGAGGAGCAATGTTTGTGGAGGCTTCACTTTACAAGTGAAGCCATCACTGAGTGAAGTGAATCTGAAGCCCACCCTCACAATATCTATTTCAAGCCAGTGCCTGATAGAAGTTAAGGGCAGATGTGGCCCTATGCCACAGAGTTATTCTGGGCTACGACTTAGGACTTCTCTAACATAAACAGCTGTGCACAGATGGACCATCAAGGATCCATTGTTCTGCGCCAACAGGGCATGCTGCACTTTTAACAAAATAAATACTTGCTTCCTAATTGTGGTGACAAGAACACAAGAATTAGGAGCAGGAGTAGGTCATTCAGCCCCTCGAGTCTGCTCTGTCATTTGATAAGATCGTGGCTGATCTGATTGTGGCCTCAACTTCACTTTCCTGTCTCCCTCCAATAACCCTTGACTCCCTTGTCAATCAAAAATCGATGTAACTCCGCCTTGAATACGTTTAATGACCCAGCCTCAACAGCTCTCTGGGGAAAAGAATTCCATAGACCAACAACCTTCTGGGAGAAAAAATTTCCCCTCATCTCAGTCCTAAATGGGTGTCCCCTCATTTTTAAATTGTGTTCTCTAGTTCTAGACTCTCCCACAAGGGGAAATATCCTCTTAACATCCACCCTGTCAAATTCCCTCAGGATCTTATATGTTTCAATAAGATCACTTCTTGCTCTTCTAAACTCCAATGGGCATAGGCCCAAACTGTTCAGTCTTTCCTCATACGACAACTGCTTCATTCTAGGAATCAATTGAGCGAACCTTCCCTGAGCTGCTAATGCAATCATATCCTTTCTAAAGTAAGGAGACCAAAATTGTACACAGTCCTTCAGATGCGGTCTAAGGCCAGGTACAGCTGTAGCAACACTTTCTGACTTTTACGTTTTATTTCCCCTTGCAATAAACACCAAGGCTTGAATTTTTGCTCTCATGTCTGGCGCACAGTCTGGACAATTCCCAGCTCCTCGAACCCGATTACTGAAAAGTGCCACAGAAGGTCAGATTTTTGGGGGGTGGGACAGGAGGGGGAGGTTTATGGCAGTTGAGCCCACTACACAGAAGCTGTCGGATGCAGAGACACACTGGGTGGAATGCCAGCCTTAGTGATCCGGCACTTTGTCCCAGCTGTGAAAAGAAGAATGAAACAAGAAATAGCCCACCAGTACTCGCCACTCACACCCCTTCATGCTCCCCATGCCCTTCTGCAAAACCCCCAAGGCCCTTTATAGCCTCTATGCCAACTTAGTGCCAACTCATTTCCCCCACTCATCACCCTTTGCCCTTAATAGCTTCCATGCCAACTTACCTAGTATCCACCATGGGTAGACCTCAGGACCCATGCTGATATTAAATTAAGGTCTTAAGTGTCTATTGATGAATTCACTATTTTAAAAAAGCTGTCGTTGATAAAAACCCATTCACTATATTTAACTTCCTTTAATCCCTTATAAGAACAAGCATTTATATTTATAGTCCCATATCAAAGGCTTTATAAGCAGTTAGAGCTGTTCATCAAACTCTGAACTGGCAGGCACCCCGCTATGATAATGGTAGATTGTGAAATCAGTCATGCAGCACTAATCCTGTTCTAGTAGCCCTTGTGTTATGTCAACAGAAAGTGAAATAGCAAGCATTTATTTTATGCAACACTTTCTTTTTCAAATATTTAAAGGGCTGGAGATTTAAATGCTTTGACATCTCTCTTTTGACAGCTCCAATGAGCTTGACAGTTGCAATGAGTTTATTCACTTTTTACATAAGTTCGTGACTACTTTTAACAATCTCAAAGGTCATTTTACCTCTCCCAAAGGTCACCTGATCTTTCCCAAAGGTGTCCTGGGACCATATCCAAAAAGGTACCTTATCTCTCCAAAGAACTGCGGTGAGTTTAGACCTTCTTGTACTAGGTATAATATACACAGGTTGTATTTCCCATGCCCCCTCCTTGCAAGAATCAGATCAGGCTGAAGGCAGCTGCACTTTAACATGTACAGCTGCCTCGTGCACCATTCACCCACCCCCTGCAAAAATGGTAGGAGCTCCATTCCAACTTAAGGCATTTCTATGCCCATTCGCTTAGTATAGACTCTATATTAATAATGGCATGTGAGGAATTGCTTAAAAACGACCCATTCATAATTTTTGTAAAAAATAATGCATAATAAGACCACCTAGAGAAGCAGATGCCTGGTCATCTGCTTTTGTTGATACAGTTCACAGATGACCTCATGAATGCTTGGCAGAGCTTCAACACCCACAAAATGATTAACTCAGCAGGGGTCTGTTTTTACAGGTAGAAGTCGGAGTGTTTGCTCTGATTGACACCACAACATTATGGGGTTATAATAAGTTATTCTTTCTTTGAAATCTTTTTTTCTCAATGCCTATGTGTTTATTTGGACAAGATTGAGGTATGAGGTGAGATAAAGCTTTTTTTATTGATTTTATAATGACTCTCATTATAATCTTGGAAGAGCAGCAGAATTTTTCAAAACAAATTTCCAAATGGCTGTTTTCTTAAGTGCATTTCAAGACTTGCATTGTTATATGACTCATTTGTTCTATGGTGCACACTCAGTAATTTGACATGTTAATGCAAGGGACCAAGGAAGGGGCATGTGGCCATGGAGGGCATACACGTGGAGGGGGCGCAAGTAGGAACTTTTAAATGTTCCTTTTAAACAATTCCTGAATCCAGACTAATGGTTCACAGCCGCTCAGAGGATTCGTGAAGCAGTCTCTTTGAGAAGCTGACCCAACTTCATGAAAATTACAGGGAAAAAACAGGGCGGGGTGGTACAAGATGCCCATCCCTGCAATGGAGCTGGCTAGGTCGGGAGTGCAAGGTGCGAGCCCACCACCCACGCTCTTATTACGTGGCAGCGAAAGTTGACAGCCCAGGAATGGGGCAGGAATCCTGGAATTAGGTGCTGCCCACCCTTTCTAAAGACCTTCGGAGGCATCCTGACTCTGTGAAAATCCAACCCTGAGTCTCTGCTTCAGTTCCCAACCCTATTCATGTACTCCACACCTTAATGACCCTTTGTATAAAAAAAGGTTTCTGATGATGGAGTTTTTAATTCATTCATGTGATGTGGGCATTGCTGGCTAGGCCAAAATTTATTGACCATCCCTAACTGCCCTTGAGAAGGTGATGGGGAGCCGACTCCTTAAACCACTGCCATCAATGTGGTGTAGATATTCCCACAGTGATGTTAGGAAGAGAGTTCCAGGATTTTGACCCAGCAATAGTGAAGGAACGCTGATATAGTTCTAAGTCAGGATGGTGTGTGCCTTGGAGGGGAACTTGCAGGTGGTGGTGTTCCCATGCATCTACTGCCCTTGTCCTTTTAGGTGGTAGAGGTCGCAGGTTTGGAAGATGCTGTTGCAGGAGCCTTGGTGAGTTGCTGCAGGGGATCTTGTAGATGGTACACACTGCTACCACTGTTGTCGATGATGGACGGAATGAATATTGAAGGTGGTGGATGGGGTGGCAGTCCAGCGGGCTCCTTTGACCTGGATGGTGCCGAGCTTCTTGAGTGTTGTTGGAGCTGCACTCATCCAGGCAAGTGGGGAGTATTCCGTCACACTCCTGACTTGTACCTTGTAGATGGTTGACAAGCCACAGAATTCCTAGCCTCTGACCTGTTCTTATAGCCATGGTTTTTATAAGGCTGGTCCAGCTCAGTTCCTGGTCAATGGTAACCCCCAAGATGTTGATAGTGGTGGATTCAGCGAAAGTAATGCTATTGTGTGTCGGGGGAGATGGTTAGATTCTCTTTTGTTGGAGATGGTCATTGGCAATTGTGTGGCGTGAATGTCACTTGCCCCTTATCAGCCCAAGCCTGAATGTTGTCCAGGTCTTGCTGCATATGGACATGGACTGCTTCAGTATCTGACGAGTCACGAATGGATCTGAATATTGTGCAGTCATCAGCAAACATCCACATTTCTGACTATACAATGGAGGGATGGTCATTGATGAAACAACTGAACATGGTTGGGCCTATGACACTATGCTGAGGATTTCCTGCAGCAGTCTCCTGTGAATGAAATCATTGGTCTTCAACAACCACAACCACCTTCCTTTGTGCTGGGTATAACTCCAACCAGTGGAGAGTTTAGCCCCTGGTTCTCATTAACTCAAGATTTGCTAGGGCTCCTTGATACCACACTCAGTCAAATGCTGCTTTGATGTCAAGGGCAGTCACTCTCACCTCACTTCGGGAGTTCAGCTCTTTTGTCCATGTTTGAACCAAGACTGTAATGAGGTCATGAGTTGAGTGGCCCTGATGGAACCTAAACTGAGGACCAATGAGCAGGATATTGCTGAGCAAGTGCCGTTTGATAACGTTGTCAATGATCCCTTCCATCACTATGCTGATGATCAAGAGTAGACTGATGGGGTGGTAATTGGCTGGGTTTGATTTGTCTAGTTTATTGTGGACAGGACATACTTAGGCAATTTTCAAAATTGCTGGGTAGATGCCAGTTTTAATAGCTCTGCTGGAACAGCTTGGTCAGGGATGCAGCTAGTTCTGGAGCATAAGCCTTCAGTACAATTGTCAGAATGTTGTCAGGGTTCATAGTCTTGCGGTATCCAGTGCCTTCAGCCGTTTCTTTATATCACATGGAGTAAATTGCATTGGCTGGAGACTTGCATCTGTGATGCTGGGGTCCTCAGGAAGAGCCTGAGACAGATCATCAACTTTGGTTGAAGATTGTAGCAAATGTTTCAACCTTATCTTTTGCACTGATGTGCTGGGCTCTCCCATCAATGAGGATGGGGATATTTGTAGAGCGCCCTCCAGTGAGTTGTTTACTTGTCCACCACTATTCACGACTGGATGTGGCAGGACTGCAGGGCTTTGATCTGATTGGTTGGTTGTAAGATCGCTTAACCCTGTCTATCGTAAGCTGTTTCTGCTGTTTGGCACGCAAATAGCCATATGTTCATTAGGTTGACACTTCATTGTTAGGCATGTCTGGTGCTGCTGCTGGCATGCCCTCCTGCACTCTTTATTGAACCAGGGTTTATTCCTCAGCTTGTTGGTAATGGTAGAATGGAGGATACTTGCAGGTAATTAGGAAGGCAAATGGAATGTAGTCATTTATTGCAAGGGGAATGGAATATAAAAGTAGGGATGTTTTGCTACTTTTTAACAGGGCTTTGGTGATGTGTACAGTTTCGGTTTCCTTATTTAAGGAAGGACATATTTGCATTAGAAGTAGCTCAGAGGATGTTCACTGGACTCATTCCTGGGATGAAGGGGTTATTTTATGAGGAAAGGTTGGACATGTTGGACCTGTATCCACTGGAGTTTAGAAGAATGAGAGGTGATCGTATTGAAATGTATAATATCCTGAGGGATTTGACAGAGGTTGTTGAGAGGATGTTTCCCCTTGTGGTAGAAGTAGGGGACACTGTTTAAATATAAGGGTTCTCCCATTTAACACTGAGATGAGGAGAATATTTTTTTCTTGAGGGTCATAAGTTTGTGGAACTCCCTTCCCCAGAGAGTGGTAGAGGCAGGGTCATTGAATATTTTTAAGGCAGAGGTAGATGGATTCTTGACGATGGGTAATGGGGGTAGGCAAGAAAGTGGCGTTGAGGCCGCAATCAGATGAGCCATAATCTTATCAAATGGTGGAGCAGGCTCGAGGGGCTGAATGTCCTTGTCCTGCTCCTAATTCGTATGTTCATATATGCCAGGCCATGAGGTTGCAGATTGTGGTTGAATGCAGTTCTGCTGCTCCTGATTCTAAATTAAATCCGTCGGCCACTGATACCCATAGCCTGATTCGAGTATGATCCAGCTTTAGACCCTACATAAAGTTGCCATTTTGGAAAGTACAAGCTTAAAGTAATTTTATTTTGAAGTTTTTTGTCAATCATTTTCAATGTGTTTGTAAGGAATGTGAAAGTTAAGTTCCATATTTGTAGTACTGAGGTTTAATAACGATGTCTATGTTTGTAATACGTGAACAATCTGAATAAGTTCTCTTACATATGGAGCAGTGGACTGGATAAAATCCATTGGATTAAAATGAACAGGTGCTGGGACTGGAGACATACTGTAACTTCAAGTTATTTTGGCACAAAATTGAACTTAGAAATGTGGTTCAGTCCATTTGTCACAAGGTTCTAGCATTACTGAAGCTTCTTGTGCAGACAAACTGCTGTTTAGTTAGTTCAGATTTTTAAATTTGCCCTTAGTGGACACAGCCTCGCCTGTATTGAAACTTGTTGCTAGATAGCTAACCTTACCAGGAGCCTTTCCCCAGAAGGTGGCAATGAATGGATGCCAAAGGATTTGACAATGCAGTCCTTGAATGCACATTACCCCAGCAACTTTGGTTATTACTAGTAGATGCACAATGTTTACAACAAATAAATCATCATCAATGTCTCAAAAATGTTTCCTTGCATAACTTAGCCTATTAAAAGTTTACTGTTGACTGTTGAAGGTAAACTTTACCTCTGTGGTACAATTAACATGTTAAATATTAGTAATGTTCTAACAGAGAATATTGATGCTTGCCAGTGCCCTGCATTTTAAAAGAATCCAGTTGGCTTTTAAGAAGCAGAATTATTTTTGCATGTTTTAATCTGTCAAAACCCATTTAAGTGTATTCACTTGAAGACTGTAGGGGCCAGATCTTCCTCTGGGCTTGGGAAAACAGGACATTTTTATACATTTTTCACTGCATTATGGTTCGTTTTTAATGCATGTGAATGAATACACAAGGCTGGTCAATGTAAACGTCAACTTATCTTTAAAGGACTGATCCCTATAATGAATCACTGCGTTAAAAATGCATCTACGTTACAATATAGCACCTAATGGTGATGTCTGAAGATATTAAAACACTTATCTTTCAAAATGTTCCAGCCTTCCATTTTCTTCACGGACTCTCAAACTTGATGTACTTTTAATGGGCTTCCAAAATCCCGCACCACCAGATGAAAATGGTGTGTGGGAGGAAATCCAATTTTTGCCCCCCATTTAAAATAGGAAACCTCAAGGGGGCTGGGTGTGCACTTTGCACGCTAGGCATTTCTGACCTGCAAAAAGGCCAGAGGACAATGGAGTGGCGTCGGGAATGTGGAGGGAAATTGGATTTCCTCTAGAAAAAAGGCTAAGTGTGGCCATTCACGCACTGAAACATGCTTCCAAACCCTGTCAAAAATTCAGCCCTATGACTGCATAATATTTCTAAAAACTGGAGAGAACAAAAGATTTATTATTTTTAAATTCTATTGGCGGGATACAAGATATAAAGAAGAAAATTACTCCATTCTCTAGAATTGTAATCTCTTGCCTTGGTGAGCATATGACATCTGAAATACGTAATGTTAAAAAAGAGATATCACAGATCCAATGCCAGACATGAGCCACATGCTTTCAAAGTAGCAAATGGCATTCAGTGCTAAAGGATTAATATTCAGTTTATGTATCCAGCAGACTAAGGCAGTCCTACTTTCTTTAGACTGATTCTTTTTAGAAGATCCAATTTGTATCCAGTTTCATAAAGAAAATATTGTTGCAGCTTTCCTATCCAAAGCATTACAGAGTATACAGATTCCCTTCAATTTTATAAATTTTACTGAAAGGGTTTATCTTTCACTTCTTTAAATGTGACTAATAGCCGGGTCTTTGCTGCCGTAAAATCTAGATTATTTGTAGCATTTTATAAAAATAGTTGGGTTAGCAAGAATGAAAACCTCTTCGGATGAACAGAATACACATGTTGCTCTGGTGTGTCAGCAGAGAACTCTTACTAAATAAGGCAATGCACGAGTTGGCTTATCAGCAGTTGACAGGAATATAGTCTACTAACAGCTGATATAGAAGCCCATCACCACTGTGCTGTCAACTGCTCAGAGTTTTATACAGATTATGTTTATCACCAGCTAGACTGCTGATTCAATAAAAATTCAACTGCTACAGTGCATTTTACATTTGACTCTTGAAGCCAAATCAGTCACTAGTACTCAAGCTCCATAACATATGCCTGAGTTTTACTCTACAAGGACTTAGCTTTTTATGCCTAGTGTCCAAAACAGTGAAGATTTATAGTTCTCTATTGCTCTTAAAAGGCACTGTTCCTTTTAGCTTGCTTCCCTGTATATTGCAGCCTGCAGGTCTCATGTGATAATGTTTTTGTGTCTCGTTCTTTAGAATAAGGTAAAATGTACAGCAGAAAGAGTGTTTTTAATTTATTCATTTCAAACTGATACTAATCTGAAACTCGATGCATGACTGTTGGAACACAGCTAGCACACATTTCATGATTAAATGTTCACATTTTATTGCAACATCCAATTGATATGTAGATGAGCAATGCTGTAAATTGTGTCCAGTTAGAAAAGAGCTTATTTTCTTTTCCCTCCATTTATTTCAATAAAATAGATGCTGTGACCTGAAATTCCTGTGCAAACTACCCTCATGTTGATGGATTGTTGGCATAAATTTGGCATTTTGTTAGAATTCAAAAGCAAACTCGTACATATACTTTACTCTTTCTCATTCTTACATACAACTAAATATTACTCTGAAATTCAATTGCTTGCTTCATTCGTGCAAAGTACAGAAAAATAGAAATTGTTCATTTGCATTTTGTACATGAAAGAAAGAATTTATTTGTATGGGCCTGATCAATTCATAATGAAGAATCATCTTGCCTCAGTATATACATGTTTCACAAAGTGTGCCTAGCAGTTAAAAAAAAGAACCTTGATGGGGTTACGAACTTATACATTTGAACGTTTCAAAACTTTCCTATCTCAGCATTTGTATTTTATTTTGTGTTAGTGTACATTTAAATGATAAATGCATAAAATTGCTAATACTTGCAACAGAAAGGGCCTAAAATAGTGAATACAGTTTACAATGATTAAACTTGTGGTGTGGTCTAGCCATCAAGTATTCTATAATCTGCCCTCGTTTTAGAATGCAGATTCCATTTACACCTGTAATTACTTTCTCTGTGCATTAGAACTAAACTGCTTAAATCAGTAATGAATAGAGCTGCATAGCCATCCTAATATAATTTCTGTTTAAACCATATAAAAGTAATTCACTGAAATACAGCTCCCATGTTGAAAGATTCCCTCTGCTATTTCATTGTTGCAGACATATCTATTTAGGCTTGGCCACTTTGTACAAAATTCACCGGAGTGGGCTCCATTAATTTTAGTGAAATAGATACAATGACCTGAAATGTAACCATAGGTGGTTGAAAGCCCCCAAACCTGCACTAGGCTAAGGTAATGAATTAGGGACAAAAATAAAAATTGCTGGAAAAACTCAGCAGGTCTGACAGCATCTGTGGAGAGAAAGACAAAGTTCATGTTTCAAGCCTGTATGACTCTTCTTCAGAACTTCAGAATCAGGGATCTTTTAGGAACAAAGACTGTTGAGATAAAAGGCATTTGTGGCCATTGTTTTTCTTTGGCTGCAAACCTACAAATGACCCTGTCACCATAATTTGGAATAGGGTCTCTGACTTTGAGTGAGGATGGCCACAGTGCTCTGCTTCATTGTACTGACACCCATAGAGGACCTCAAGAGTTTCATGGTCTTTATACTAATATCTACTTATTTACTGAAATTAGTGGTAGAGGTCAATGTTCTTTCACAATCCCCATAGAGATTGTTGCAAATATGGTTAATTTCAATATTTGTATGTGCTAGCAGTGTAACTTTATTGGAGTTTGAAGTTTTAAATGTAAGATAATGGAAGCATCTGGTGAGAGACTGGTAAACAAACCAAAAGTAATTGTAATTCAAAGGTTAGCCTTTATTTAATAAGGTCAGAGTTAGAAGTGGGTAAACATTCAACAAAGGATGGCTCCTTTCTGAGTTTCTTGGTGGAAACGAGATATCTAGAGTTGGCTTCATAAGGGGTTTAAGTTATTCATAGGGTTTCCCGGAACAAAGCCAAAGTTTGGGAATGTGAGATAATTAGTATAAATCTCTATCTGGGATATCCATGGTGTGCCACATTGCTGTGGGGATAGATTGTAGGAAGGTATGTTTGTTTTGGTTTTACGTGTGTGATTTTTCACCGAGCAGTTAGTTGGAGCCTGGGAGTAGCTCTGTCAAGCGAAGAGAAATCGCCAGAAGTTGTAGCAAAAGGCTAACAGAAATCAGATGCATATCTGAGTTGCAGTCACTGAGCAAGAGTACAGTGAGGCCTATGCTTAAGCTGGGGTGCCCACAAAAATGAGGTGCTTAAGGAGAGTTGGAGGGTCACCTAGCCAGGTACTTGTGGAAGGACCCCAAGAAATCTCGAGCCTTGAAGAATAGCAGGAACACTGAGCAGAATCAAAGTGAATTCCTGAAAGCTGTGGCACCTTGGTTTGGTCCTAGGAGAAGTGAAGGAGCCCTCAAGCTCCTGTAATGTATAGGGGAACTCTTGAGTGGATATAAAAATAGAACAGAGTGTGTCCTGTTGAGACTTTCAGGCTTAAAGACTAAGTGTTTACAAAATATAGTGTAAAATTAGTTTTTCTTGCTTTGCTTGACTCTTGTACAGTAAAAGCTTTTGTTTAATATGTGAAACCTTGTGGAGTAATTCTTTCAGTTAATAACTGGGAGTTTGAATTTCTTTTTAAAAGTTAATGGTCTCCCTTGAGATCATAACAAAAACAATAACTTTTAAAAAAGAGATATGAATTTCCCAGTGACTAATAAGAATCTCATGACAAGATTTAATGTTTTGAGACATTTACTGTAACAAATAAACTGAAATCAGCATAGTTGGAACATTACTTAATAGGCAATTATTATACCAAATTACAGAAAAGATGCTTCCCCATTAACTAATTAACACAACTGAATCCTTTATGCCACATTTATACGCTTCACTCTTAGAAGATATGTAGTCTTGTAGATTCAGTCTCAAACTCTTCCCAGCTTTTTAACAGGTTGAAAGCACACCAGCGCATGTCTTCCATTATCCTTTGAAAGTCCCTTCACCCAATCGTCTTGGGTATCATCGAACTGACTTTTAGCAGCAAGGTAGCCTTTGACAACTCCTTAGACCTTAAATATCTACAAGTCCCATCTCTTCAAACAGGAGTCCGTTCACACCAGCATTCTGTTTGGTGGCCAACAAACAAACTGTCTTTCCCTCTCCAGGTTGCTCTGTCTGAATCTGAGAGTCTGTGTCCAGCAAGACTAGCTTCCCTCTTTTATGTCAAAGTGTGAAAACTGGCACTTGCATTTCTTTGGGCCTCTGTCCCCATGACAACCAAATCACATGGGTCTGTCTCTGGGCAGAGTTCAATATAATTTTACCATCCCCTATTCTAGAACATTCTGTTTCACCTTAAATTAAAAGAAACAGTTCAAAGCATAAAGTCTTGCACTGATAGCTGTACACAATGGGCTGAGTTTCAACACAGAGGCTGGGAACAGAAGCCATGTTTGTTTGCAGATCAGAAACCTGCCTCCAGTGGAAAACTGATTAAAGTTAAGATTTTCACGTGGGGAAGTCCTTAATTGGTATGGAGACGGGTTTACTGTTCACTTAGAACCAGAGGGGGCGGGAACAGAAGTGGGCCAAAGGAAGCCTAAGACTGATTTAGATGCTCTACAGCAGCCATCACTGAGGCTGCTGGTTGCCCTAACACAGTGTGCCAAAGCATTCCTCAGCACCAGAGGGAACGATACGTCACGAGGGAGCCGGAAGTCTGGCAGCCGGGGCAGGGCTGCCCCTCGCATCATGAATGCCAACCTGGCTCCAATACTGGAAGCTGAGAGAGAGAGAGAGAGAGAGGAGGAAGGTTCTCTTCCTGAAGGGTGGCAGTAGGAGGCCACCTTGTCGTTAAGTAACTACTCTGTTCAGCACCATCTCCTTCTGCCTCCTTTTTTTCTCTCTCACCTCCTGATCCTTCCCAGATGAGCTGTCTCCTTCCAAGCTTTCTCTACCCTCAAAGCCCATACCTCTCTGGAGGACCATGTTATGGAGAGTGCAGGAGAGCAACATAATGATCGAGACACTTGCAGTGACACTTATATTGGAAACCACCCCACCCCCACCAACCTGATCAATCCATGAATCTTATTTTTGGAAGCCAGATGGCCTGCTCAATAAGATAAAAGCAAAATACTGTGGATGCTGGAAATCTGAAACAAAAACAAAAATAGCTGGAAAAACTCAGCAGGTCTGACAGCATCTGCGGAGAGGAATACAGTTAACGTTTCGAGTCCGTATGACTTCATCAGAACTAAGAAATATAGAAATGAGGTGAAACATAAGCTGGTTGAGGGGGTGGGACAGGTAGAACTGGATACCTATCACTGGCCCTCTATCCAGCTCTACCTGTCCCACCCCCCTCAACCAACTGATATTTCACCTCATTTCTATATTTCTTAGTTCTGATGAAGAGTCATACAGACTCGAAACGTTAACTGTATTCGTCTTCGCAGATGCTGTCAGACCTGCTGAGTTTTTCCAGCTATTTTTGGTTTTGGCCTGCTCAATAGTTGTCCTACTGAGCAGGTGGCATTGGTTACATCACCTCTATGCCTCTGTCTGGGGCTCCCATAGAGGGGTGAGTAGCGATATCTTCAAGGGATATCCCATGTACCTTAGGATCCACTCATGCACTTTGGGGGTTGGAGTGAGGGTCTGAGGCAACCTGGACTGCTAAAGGATGAAGGAGTCAAGGCAGCTGTCAGGAAAGCAAGTGTACACATGGGGGAAACTCTTGTGCTTGAAGACCGGTTGAACTTTGAAGGAACCAAAGCCCCTCCTCCTATGGTTCTGAATGGGCAACCACTCGGTGGCTTAATGGCCACATGGGGCGCAATAGATTATCCACTGCACATGGGGGAATCCAGCAATTGCAGCAAAACCCAATGTCTTCTGCCACAGCCAGTTTTCATCTGTCATGAAATAAATGTACTGCCTGTTTCTGGAAAAGAGGGCATCAGTGACCAGCGAGATGTGGTATGCAGCCATTTGAGGGATACCAATAAGGTCTGCAGCTGATCCTTGAAAGGAGCCAGAGGCGAAGACTTTCAAGGCCACTATGACTTTGGTGGCTACTGGCAGGGCTAGTGGCCTGTGCTGCATGGCATGAGGACTTAGGCAACCGGGCCACAGATGTCTATGACTATCTGCCAGGAGCGTTACAGTCTCCTGTGGCACTTGGTCTCAGTCATCTCCAGGTAGCTCAGTCTTCAGCTGTGGATCCTTTGTTGATGGTATTGCCTCTGTTGCCTTCCTGTCTTTCCTCCCCGATACCCTCATGCTGCTTGGATTCCAGCTTTCCTGCGGATTGTGTTACCGCTCATTGCCACTGGACCCAAAATCTGATGGGCTTCCTTTTGGACAGGTGGTCCCTCAATTTTCCTTGACAGCCTTGCCCTTGCTCTTTTGCCCCTATGATGCCTGGCGAGGGGGGGAAGCATGGGGTGGCGGTGATCCTATTTAATGCCCAAGCCCTGAGTGCCCACTCTCCCTGCCACTTGTGAAATGTCCAGGATGCCTCTTTACCAAATACTGAGTCCCCCTTTGTCCTGCTGACCCTCTTATGGTGCCGGGATCATGACCTTAGGCAGCCATGACAGGCTTCCCAGCCTCTGTACATGCCTCCCTTTAACAGACACTTCCTGAAACCTGTTTCACCCCTTTTAAAATTCCACACGCCTCCTCCAACAAGCTCTTAACAAACTTTTTAAATACCTTAATTGGCCTCAGAAGTGAGGAGAACAGAATCCCTGTCCTCCCCTCCCCATGTCCTAGTTATCATTGCCGATTCCAGAAATGGCACCCTGAAACTGGCAAGTCTGGTGCCCTTATTTTCATGCCCTCACCACCTCCGTTCCTGACTTTGGGTGAGCTGGAGAATTCAACCCACTATGCATTTTATTTTGTGATTCAGTCAATAGCCTTTTACAAGGGTGACATTCTGAGAGGGAAACTAAATTAAACATTGTGAAAGATGATCGTTAATGAGTTTCACAATGGCACAGAAAAGATTTACGAAAATGGTTCCAGGGACTTCAGTTAAATGAATTAGTTGGTGAAGCTGAGTCTGTTCTCCTTGGAGAAGAGAAGGTTGATAGGAGATTTGATAGAAATGTTCAAAATCATGAGGGCTGTAGGTAGAGTAGATGGAGAGAAAATCTTCCCATTGGCAGTAAGGTCAACAACCAGAGGACCCAAATTTAAAGTGATTGGCAAAAGAATCAAAGGTGGCATGATGAAAATGTTTTTTACGCAGCAAATGGTTATGATCTGGAATGCAGTACCTGAAAGGGTTGTGGATACAGATTCAGGCTATGGGGAAAAGGCAAGCGAGTGGGACGAGCTAAATTGCTCTAGTAGAGAGCTGGCACAGACTTCACAGATTGAATGGCCTCCTTTTGTGATGCAGCCATTCTATGATTCTAATTGCTGTTGCTGCTGCTGCTTATAGCTACTCCTACCAGGAGATCTGCTGTCATGGTATGTCACAATTATCTGTGCTGCTTCATCCTCACACATCCAGTGTAGCTCAACTGCAACCACACTGATATCTGTCATCCAACTACACCTAGGTTGATCCCACTTTCTGCTGCCCTCCATTTTGCCCTCTAGAAGAGATCTCTTTTCTTTCAAAAGCCTTCACTTATTGTCCAGATTTCTGAGGTATACAGGAAAGTAGATACAGTATAGTATCTGATGAGCTTTTTCCTTATTAAATGCTTGAGTTTTCATGTTAACGCACCCTACATCTTCTAATGTATTCCTTATAACTACAACTGTTTATGTCTTTTTGGTGTTTGTTTGGAGATGTGATATTCCACTATGGCTTGCTGTAGTCATGCGACCTCTGATGTCATCCTTTGCGTATAAAAGCTTGAGAGAAGAAGCCATTTCATCCTCCATGGTGTCAGGCGTGTGCAGCTGAAATTGAGTGGATTTTGATATCTGTAAGAGAGCCAGTTGCTGTAAGAAATAGCAGAGAATAATTAAACTTTGGTCTACAACTTTATACAGGACATTGACTGCTGGGTGAGTCAGTATGGCTTGGAATATTCTAGTACCTCTCCTGTAGAGATGAAGGGAGATTTGAGAATGAATTGTAAATTCTTCCAGTCTCAATGGCAGAAGTATGAAATTGCCACAGAGTTAAACAAGAAATCTGAACAAATAAGAGTAGCAACTCTGTTATTAGTGTTGGGGAAAGAGTGTTACAAGCTGTATTGCACCCTAGACCTCACTTAGGAGGAGAAAAGTCAGCCTTGTGAAATTTTGGAAGCCTTGAAGACCCACTTTGAACCCTCTACTAATGTTATTTATGAACACTACGCGTTCAGCACCTGAGCTCAGGAAGAGGGGGAGAATGTTGGTCTGTATGTGACTCCACTGAGACGCTGAGCTGAATCTTGAGTTTCGGCAATCGAAGGATGAACTGATCAGAGATAGGATTGTCTTAGAAACAAGAAATACCATATTGAGAGCAGCCTGCTGAGAGAAGAGAGCCTTACTCTCAAGAAGGCTGTTGATGTGCAGAAGCTCTGAGGTTGTTAATCATTAGCTGCAGAGTATTAATGGGATAGCTAACAAGGCTTTGCACTGTGCTGGGAGGCAGTCCAGGCCTTTCAAGCACAAGACAATGGAGAAAAGGAAGAAATATTTACAGACGGGCCAGGAGAAAGATCAAAGCTAGGGTGCAGGATGTAAATATTGCAGAGGAGACCATGGAAAAGAAAAGGAAACATGCCAAGTGTGGGGAAAGCAGTGCTCTAACTGCAAGAAACTGTATCAATTTGCACGTAAGTGTTTTGCTGGGTAAAAAACAAGCCTTTAAAGATGGTTGCTGGAGAGATGTTGAACGATGATTCTGATGAATCACCCTGCACCGTAGAACAGGTTGGCACTGTCAATTCTCAGGGTATAAAATGGTTTATGATTATTGGAATGTTGACTACAGAAGGAGAGCATCAAGTTAATGTGAAGTGTCAGAAAAACAGCGGTGCTATGTGTAACATCATGAGCTTCGCAGACCTGTGTGAAGTTGTTCAAGATGGTGACCTGAAAATGAAGCTGCTGCGGGTTAAGTTGAGGCTATATAATGGAACAATGCTCACCTCAACAGAACAAACTAAACTGAGAGCCCAATGCAATGGGAAGAAAGAAGATTTACAATTCCAGATAGTGGACACTAAGCAAAATCCACTCATCTCAGCTGAAACAAGTCAAAAGCTTGGAACCCTCCATGTACCAGAAGAGGTTTGTAGTGTTTTGCATGGCACAAAGCCATTGACTGCTAAACAGACCCTAAAAAAATCACAAACATGTTTTCACAGGTCTTGCATGGCTTCTTGGTGAATATCATCTTGAAGTAGTTGAGAGTGTAAGACCAACTCCGCATCTTCAGAAGAGAGTTCCAGCTGACCTCCAAGTCCAGCTTGAAAGACAAGATAGAGAACTTGAAAAGATGGGAGTAATCAAGAAAGTGACAACTCCTACTGACTGGATTAGCAGCATGGTAGCAGTGAAACAACCTGGAAAGCTAAGAGTGAGCATAGATCCAAAGGACCTCAATAAAGCTTTGAAGAGATCCTGCTACCCCATGCCAACCATTGAAGAAATTTTTCCACAACTTGCCAAGGCAAAGGTCCTTACCACCCTAGAAGCAAAGGGTGGATACTAGCAAGTGAAGGTGGATGAAAGCTGCAGTTTCCTGACTACGTTCTGGATGTCATTTGGGAGGTACAGATGGTTTTGCATGCCATTTGGCATTTCCACTGCTCTGGAAGAGTACGCAGACAGCATTAGACAGTCAATGATCTTCCAGGAGTGGAAGCGACCGTGGATGATTTGCTAGTCTATGGATGTGGAGATATGATGAAAGAAACCATTGCAGACCATGACCAGAATCCAGTGAGGCTGCAAAAGAGAGCTTGCTAGATGAACCTAAAACTGAACAAGAAAAGTTGCAACTGAAGATGACTGAAATCAAGTACATAGGTCATGTACTGACAGTGAAAGGAGTTTGCCTTGACTCTGATAAGGTTAGAGCTGCGGCAGAGATGCAGCAATCAACATAGCTGAATGTGGTGCAATATTGATGGATTTGTGAACGAGCAAAGTTCTTGCCCAATTTATCATCAGAGCGGGAACCTCTACGCAAGCTCACTGCAAAGGATGTTCAGTGGTATTGGAGCAAAAATCAAGAAGTAGCTTTCACTCGCATCAAACAACTAGTGATGACAATGCCAGTGCTGAGGTACTACAATGTCAACAATGAATTCACCCTGCAGTGTGATGCCAATGAGAGAGGACTTGGAGGAACCCTCATGCAGCAAGAACAACCAATTGTATTTGCTTGAGAACGTTAATGCAAACTGAACGATGCTACACACAAATTGACAAAGAATGCCTGGTTATTGTCTTTGCTTGTGAGCATTTTAATGAGTACCTATTAGGGAGAGAGAAAATGACAGTAAAGCCTGACCACAAGCCACTTCAAAGCATCTTTCTCAAACCACTTTTATCTGCTCCAAAGCGTCTGCAAAGGATGTTACTTAGTTTGCAGAGATATCATTTGGAAGCAAAGTACAGGGAGGGGAAGTGGATGTACATCACTGACATGCTATTGAAAGCTGCATTCCCTTTCAAGAAAGTTGATGATGCTAGTACAGAGTGTGAAATCTTCCAGACTCAACAAGAAACAATAGCACGACATGCTCTGGAAGTCATCAACCCAGCAGAGACATTGGCCTGGATTTTCTACCCCTGTTCGCTGCGTGCATATGGCCGTCAGGAGCGGAAAATATGGCGAGAGGGCCAAAAATCGTGAAACCAGTTTGTGATTACCTGCTCCATCAGTGGCAGGACTGTTTCCTGCCGTGGCATGTTGGAACGTCATTTTAATGTATTTGCATCTTATTACAAGCCCGTGCTCACTGGAATCATCCCCCATGCTGGATCATCAAGCCACGTTGGTACGCAATTAGAATGATGTGTTTCACAACAGGATATAAATGACGTGCATCTGGCAACCTGCACTTCACTCCTCACTTCGAGGTTAGTTTGCTTACCTTGCATTGCTCAGCGCTCCCAGGAATCATCGCCAGGCTTCGCAGGCAGCATCACATCGCTTTCAGGGGGATGTCACAGGCAAGTCTCTACCTACCAGACCAGTGGTAAGGTGGGGGTGACTTTTAATGGGCTGCAGGGTTAGGACTGCATTGGGGAAGGTGGGGAACTGGTCTGAGGCATGGGAGGGGGCTGCAATGCTCGGCCTGTACTGGAGAAAGGGGTAAGAGGCCTCAGACAGGTAAAGGGACTGCAGGGCTAGACCTGTGCTGGGAGTCACGAGTGAGGAAGGTTGCACCCAGACACGTGACTTGGGGGAGAGTGAGTGGGGGGTACTTGTTGACAGTGTAAGTGGTCTCAAGATGGGGATAGGTGAGATCCACACGGGCCATAAGCAGATGCACTTCAAAATGTCCAGGGGCTATCAAATGGACATGCACCAGAAGCACGACGGAATTGAGGAATACAGGGGTGTATGGGGAACTCTGTGAAGCTCCTCCGGGATGATGGGGAAGGTTTCCATACTCTCACAGGGAGGGTCTAAGCTTGTCTGATAGTGAGAGTTCTGCCATCTTCCAACCTGCAGGGGTGGCGCAGTGCAAAATTAAAATGAGGAGAAGCTCTGCGGGTGGATTGGGGGGCAGGTGTATGCACTGACCGGGGTGGGGGGAGGAGTGTGGGGCCGTGGTGGTTGGGTTGAGTACATTGGCACGGAACTGAATTGTGCATTTCCAAATGAGGAGAGAGGCACAGCTGAGACATATTAGGAACCTTTCAGTAGCAGTGCAGGGAATCAGGAAAGCGAAGCAACGATGCCCATTCATGCGAGACTAATCCCGGAGATTGGCACTAATCAATCTCCTTGTTTTAACTCCTTGTTCGCAGTGTGGAAATTCCTCCGAGTAATGATGGAATCCATAGCAATTGGGCGAATGGACAAGCTCCAGAAGCTTGTTAGAAAGTTGGAGCTGGTGGTTCACTGAAACTCTTTCGAGTTATCAACAGTCACAGATTGCAACTCTTTCGAGTACAATCACAGTTCTTGGTTTCCAGGAGTGGGACATGAACCCACAACCCTCTGATTCAAAGGCGAGGGTGCTATGAACTGAGCCACAGCTGACACCTCCCTCAGGCCCCCCTCAAATAATCTCATTTCCTGAATGAACATTTACCCTCATATTTATTCCCTAGAGTGCAGTGAATGAGGATCCCAGCACCTGAGCTGAATGCAGCACATCCAAGCGTCTGGCCAAAGCAATGTCATAGCAGTCAGTCATGTTGGAAAGGGTCCTTACGCATGCCACACTGCCCATCATTTCGGGGACGAGTACTCTCGACACAAGAGCAAAGCCCTTGAACCCACATTCACTGACGAGTCATTGACAGAAAGAGGACCCTTGGAGGCTAATGCTGACACTTATCTCTTTCTCATTGATACTGCAGAGAGGAGGCCATCAGGAAGATGGAAGCTGGATTTATTGCTGCCTGCATTATTGCTTATAGGCAGGAAAGAAGGTGAAGATTGTAATGGAGGTGCCTGGATCACCAAAGGGAGCATCAAGACCCTCAAGACTAAGGGCCAGCAGAGCCTCCTCCAGACACAGGGGATGAGGCTCACAGAGACGTCGTGCGTAGGTGGCTCGCAAGGCCCAGGGTGTACAGAACATGCATGTGTTATCTACAGATGAGCGAGAGACAGTGTCTCCGCATGTCCATGGATCTGGTGACTCACATTTGCCACATTCTCCAGAAATTGGCACCATGGAAACTGCGAGGAAATCCATTGCCGTTGTGAAAGTAACGGCCGCTCTGAACTGCTATGCCAGGGCTCCACTGGGGACCTCTGTGGGATCTCTCAAGCTTCCACTCACAAATGCATACATGAGGTCACAGTCACCCTTTTTACCAAGGCCCAAAGTTACGTCAACTTCGATAGAGATCAAGCAAGCCAGGATGCCAGAGCACTGGGCTTTGCTGAGATGCTAGATTCCCACAGGGGCAGGGTGCCATCGACTGCGCTATGGCTCCCTGGCAACAGGCATTGCAATAGATAAACCAGAAAGGCTACCGCTCGCTCAATGTACAGTTGGCCTGCGATCACAGGAAACTGATCTTTCACATTTGCGCCAGATACCCAGGAAGCGTCCACGACTCATATATCTTGAGTAGATCACAAATCCAGACATCTTCAAGGGACCAAGCAGGTTCCATATCTGGCTCCTCGGTGACAAAGGGTACCCACAAAGGACGTGACTGATGACAGCCTCAGATTCCTGCAGAGAGAAGGTACAATGAGACTCATGACGCTAGTAAAGCATTGGTGGAGCACACCATAGGGATCCTAAAGATGTGATTTCAATGCCTGGACAGGCCTGGCGGAGCACTGTCAGTCCCAAGAGGGTCTCTCGGATCATTATGGCTTTCTGCGTGCCGCACAACCTGGTGCTGCGAAGGGGGGATGACTTGCCAGATGATGAGATGGAGGAGCTGCATGTCTCCTTTGATGAGGAGGACTTTGAAGGGGATGAGGGTGATGAAATTTGAGGAAGACGAGGCTGCAGGGGAAGAGGACATTGCATGAGCCAGGTGTGTGTTTGAGGCCCTGAGACCCACCAGATTCCACCAGGAGGATGACGAGTTGTAGTGAATACGCTCTTGGACATGAGCCCTCTTTCATGGGCCAGCACGAGCGTTGCAATTCCTCTCATTTCGCCCATGCAGTTCAATAAGAGAGTGAATAGTTACATATCAGGCTCATATTGTTCTGACCCTTTGAAGGATGATGAACCCTCAGCAGCATGTGTCCTTGCTGAGATGAGGTGCTAACTGGAGGAGGGTGTCCCAGCATCAAATATCAGGTGCTGCCTCTTCAAGTGTCTTTCCAGCATCTCGGTCGCAATGGCACCCTACAAGAACCAGGAGCTTTTGGTCGATGTTCAGTGACCTCGTAGCTGTATGCCTTCAATGTGATGAGGCTCTTCAAGAAGATCCATCTGAAGCAATAGAGCTACAGCACTCTGTGTAACATCAATTGTGACTCAGATAATTTACACTTGGGCAAGGCAACCGATGATGTTTCGCTGCTATGAATCTGTTTAAGGATGACTCGGTCATCTGCGGCGCATTCTTCCAAATCACATTGACATCCGGCACTCTCAGTTAGGGATCCTGGGCTGCATTTGTCCTCAGCTTGACATGGATATGGACCACCTGAGCATGACGACATCAAACACTTGCCTGCCAGACATTAAAATGCCTCCTCCCTAACACAAACATTGTGCCCTCATGGCCCTTGCCAAGTCCAAAGTGTGAACACATCTTGAAGACCTCAAGGGCTCGCATCATTTCCGAACAAAGAGCACACTTCAGCTTCAGTACCTCCTCACTCCTATCCTATTGCCCCCCCTATACATTGTCTAAAGCAACTATGTGCGCTTCCAGAGCCTGCTCAAAGCCTCTTGTACCTGCCAGAAATTACCATTTGGAATTAGCATCAGTTACCCCGGCTAGTGTTCAGGTGTGGTGGTGCACGGTGCTGCATCCCTAGTTTATGATGAGAACCTTGTCCCCACAAGAGATGCAACTACAGAGTGAGAGACGCTCAAGGTTGGATGTTCGAGTGCCAGGACAATAATGTGGTCGAGAGGAGAGGAGCTTCATCACCTTGAGGTAGCAAGGTGCCCCCACTTATCGGTGAGCTTAGCAGATGTACACTCTGAAATTCAAAAATATGATTGCCTGACAGCAGTGCACAAAAACTCTGAGTATGGGCCTATTGCATGAAAATCCTGCTGAGACAGAGGGAGCACATGGAGTTACATGATATATGACCCTTCTCCATGCGTGAACACATTTCTCCTTGTATACTGTACCTTCACCTTTCAAGAATACAGACGGGATAGGAGACCACCTCTGCCTCAGTCTTAACACAGCCAAGAATAAACATGAGAAAACCCTGCAAAGCATGTGAATAAGGTTCGTTCCACAAGCACACTTAACGTAAGGTTGAGACATCACTGATGTCAAGTAGGATGTGCAGAAGGGGCACATGCTGTGGTGATATGGAAGCGCATTACTTTGACGAGAAGCCCACGATAGTGACAAGTGGGGTGAGGGACCATGGTGTGTCACCTGAGTGACTGCAACACAACTCATCATAACAAGGTGGCGTACACAAGAGATGTGGAATGGGCGTGATTCTATTTACAGTTATGAACATTACATACATGTTGTGAACACCCATGCCATCGTTGTGCTCCTATTATTTTCTTTATTCCATTTTCCTACTGCCACGTCTGGATGTATCCCAACATCCACAGTGGAGCCTGTTGACTGCTGCTCCCTGTTATCTATGACGACTAGGCAGATGATCTCTGGAGGGCCAAGACCTGGAGGGCCCCAGCCTGCTATGGGCCTCCTGCTGTAGGGCAGGTGCACCCCACTTGACCTGTGGAGCTGGAGGTGATGGGATCGGCTGGTTGCTCCTGGATTCACTTGGGTGGATGTCTCTGGGGTGTTCAGCTGCTGGTCCTTCTCCCTATGGGTGCCCTGGCTGACTCCTCAAGGGGCAGGGGTGACTGGAGTGAGATTAAGGAGTCAGTCAGCCAACCACCAATGCCTACACTAGTGAAGTGCAGCATTGCAGACCCGATGTCCTGGACCAAGGTCTCCGTAGCAGTGGCCATCCTACCAGTGTTGACCTTGGTGCATTGGCATGACAACACGATCACCTCAGACCATCTCTGAAAGCGGCCGGGTTCCTCCATCGTCCATTGTAATCTGAGGGATGCAGCTGACATCCCTTCCTGATATTCCTGTGCTTGTCTTTGCCGCTCCAGCGACTGATTTAGAACCGAGTCCAGAGACTCTTCGTCTGACTCGGACTCAGCTGAACCGTGGCCTCCAGCAGTTCTCCGAGTGTCGGCGACCTCTGATGTCCCTGCCCCTGCCTTCTGTGGACTAGATTGTGTGCTCTGCTCACCAGATTGTGACCCCAAGCCTTTTCTAGATCTAGGTCCCTGCGCTGGTGGAGGGTGTGGATGAGCGCTGTGATGGGTCTTCTAGGCTGCTGTGTTCTGGTTTCTAGGCTGCTGTGTTCTGGTTCCCCATCCGAGAAGTCCTCAGGCTGGAGCTGAGGACCTGGCTGGCTGAAGGCATCAGGTGCTTGACAGAGGTGCCTATGAAAGAAAGTAGAGATAATTAGTGTATGGCAGCTGAATTAAAAGCAGGAGAGTGCTCTCATAGTAGCATGGACTGATGGACGATCTGGAACAGGATCCTCACATGGGCGTATGCCAATGACCTCACCGTCGTCACAGGTACAGTCCACGTCTTCTCTACCCAGCTTGGTGGCTCTTCTCAAACTCCGTTAGGATCTTGAGTTCCAGCACTTCAGCCTCTGTCTGGGACCTCTCCCTGCAAATTACACTATATTCTGCATGAGGACACAATGTGCAGGGGAGATGAAGGTGTATGTGAGAGAGTGAATGGTGATGTCCATTGAGCTGGCAGTGAGTGAGATCACTGTGAATGTCTGAGTGATGGAAGGGTTGACCTACCCTGGCTGCACAGATGAGATCATTCATCCTCTTTCTACAATGGGTGGCTGACCTATTCTGTGCAGCGTTGGCACTGACCACCACTGCCACTGCCTCCCAAGCCTTTGTGGTGAGGTTGGTGGACCTCCTGCAGCCAGAGCTGGGTAGAGGACATTGCAGCAGGCCTCCACGGCATCCAAAAGGCATTCCAGTGAGGTCACTGAACTTTGGTGCAACCATCTTCTTGGCTTTCGGAGCCATGTCTTGAGTGAAGCAGTCCTGGGCTGCAGACATTGAGAACTGTGCGTGCAGCTGTAGTTTAAATATGGTGCCTAGAGTGCGGAAGAGGTGAGGTCACGGTGTGGCAGGCAAACCAGAGACCACCCGCCAGTGATGGAGCATGTTTCCCATTCCTGCATAACTAATGAGGTGGGGAGCGGACAATTCGGAGTGAAAATCTGCCATTGCAGCTGGTGAGAAAAACACCGATTTTTACGCCTGCTACCGCACTTAGTGCAATTCAGGGAAAATCCCGCCCATTGAATCTAACAGACAAGTGACTTCCTCGGATCAAGCAAACTGTGCAACAAGATGCAACTCTTCCAAGTGCTGCAGGAAGCAATGATGACAGGATGACCTGAAATCATCAGGGACACCTATTGCTATAAGAACGTATTGGGCATACAGAGATGAAATGATTGTACAATCATTTGGGTAAAGGAACGAGAGTCATTACCCCAAAAGAGATGAGAAAAGAGATGCTGAAGCGCATCCATACAAACCATCAAGGAGTTGAGTCTAGTCTGAGGAAGGCAAGAGGAAATGCCCTTCTGGCCAAACATAGCAATGAGATTAAGGACCACATCAGCCAGTGCAGTGCCTCCAATTTTTACCCCTGGAAGTACATCTAATTCTTTGAATATTTGTTCTGTGTACAGATTGAATAATCTTGGCAGACAGTACACAGCATTTTCATGCTCCTCACTTCACCTGAAACATGTCTGATTGTCCATCATCTAGCCTGATGTTTGCTATTTGGTCCCAATACAGGCTCTGGATAAATCTCCCATCTTTACTGTCAATGTCACATTTCAGCAACACGGTTATTAGCTTTTGGTGATAAACACAATCAAATGTTTTTTTATAGTCTATGAAGCAAATGTAGATATTCTTGTTTACTTGCAGATATTTATCGAAGATTGTCCTTAGAATATTTAACCTATTGCACGTAGTAATGCATGACAAGAGCTTTTTTTCCCAATCATAGCTGGATTAAGATAGGATTTTTAGTCTATAACCTTTCTAAGGAGCATACTTAATGAAGGACATTATTGGCTCAGAATTCTGTGACTACTGCTATGTTAACTCACCTGCATGGCCCTCTCTGTGAACTTTTGTGTGCTCCAGTCATCAAGTTGCTGGATTTGTTACATTTTCAATATTATTACTGTTTCAGTTCCCTTTTTTATGAACCATGTTGATCATGTATTTTTATTTGTGTGGAGCATTTTTACCTAGTTAATATCAGTTTTAAAACAACTGTGACTGGAAATAAGAGCTGGGTGGGGGGTGGTGGTGGTGCACGTCATTACTTGAAGCATCACATAACTCAGGAAAATTATCATTTTTCTCCTTTATGCTGAAGATTTGGGAATGAATTGCATTTACATGTGTGTTAAAATAATAATTAATTCACACTGATTTTTATAGAAGCTACAGGCTGCAGAAGTTGATGATGCATAATAAAACTGGACAAGCTTGTTGTAGAATGTCACAGTTCACCATCTATTTCAGACTGTTACAATGAATGTCACTTGTTTTATCCCAGGCCCAGTCAGCCAGGATGTGCCTTATTCATGTGGAGAATGGCAGGAGGTGTTTTGTTTGAATTCAATAAAGAGGGGCACAAAGGTAGCCAGTCCTATTGATAGGTCTGCTGCCTAATTCTGATCAACGAAGAAGTCAAGTGGGTAGCCCCCCCATTGTTTATGTACACTTAGAAAAAGGACAAATACTCACATGGACAATCAGCCAGCCAGCTATGATGCAGGAGGTGTCTATCCTAGCGAAGAATCTCCCATCCAAAGCCCTGAGCCATTAAGGAACAGGAGGCTGATGAGCAAAATTTAAGCCACTAAAAAGGATAGTGCAGCATTTTTATTATTTTTTTCTAGGTCTTGTAGTCAGTTAAATCAAGGCAATATCTGTTACTTTGTACTTTCACATGCTGTTTTTTACATAAAGCAACTTAACAATTCATATCTGGTCTCATCTCACTAAGAGATTCCCTCCTCTCCTTGGGGAAGTGTACATGAGGGCGTGGGCAAAAGAAATGTGTCCGGGAATTCCATGGGCATTTTCTAACAAGACACCAGTCTGGCTATATGGCATTAAGGACGAAACATCTCATTGATAACATTTCTCTGTGATTCCTGATCAGGTTATAGCAGTAGATTGGGCAAACCCTGTGGAATATCAGACCACAATACCCAGTTGAAAATCACAAGCAGGTCCTATTATATCATTTTAGGTTACATTATCATATTGGGCAATGTAGAAACACTCCTGAATGTGTAAGCCTTTAAGACACATACGAGAGTGACCAGTACCTCATTTATCAGAGAATATCTAATGTAGACCTGAAACTTAGAATAAGCATCTCCTAGTGTAGAGAATTTTCTTCAGAGTTTTCCCAATTGGCTGCCATAATTTCAGCAGAAGGTCAGCAGGAACCCTGGATAAACTATGTAAATAGGACTCCTGTCCAGCTTCCAACAAAATTACAGCAGCCAATTTGTTCCACCCCTTGGTATAGGCGGTATGGGGGAGGAGTGTCCTCATCAAAAGAAGGCAAATTCCACTCTGCTGTTTGTCTTTGTGTGCTTGCTCTTTACTACCACATCCTGGAAAAATGATTTCCTTCTGTAACAAGAATTAGCCCAGAAATGGATAGCGCTGAAATTGAAGCACTTTCATTACCTTAGCCTACTTATTCTTGAGACTTTCAAGTACCTCTTACAAGACACCTGTATACTGCCTAAAGGCACCACAGCTTTTTCATAAGTGGTGTCTTTGTTGCTATGAAATGAGCTTCATTTCAAATGAACACTTTAGAAGGTGCTTGTGTACTGCTTTTAAGCATGAGTATTCTCATCCCCAAAGGCAAGACAGGTGCAAAAGGCTTGATAAGATCGTTATTCTGGCACAAGCTGGTGTGACTGTCTCCACATAGAACCCCACTGCCAGCAAATATGCGAGGTGGGTGGGAGCTGACGGAACTTCCGTGCATCTCAAGCATTAACCCCGATATCAGAGCAGGCAATGTTAGGTAGTTCCTGAGTCCTGGCCTCCCTATCGGGATGAATTTGAACCACAGGTCAGCTTGACATCAGAAATAACTCACTACAGGTTTTGCCTTTATCCCCTTAAGAAAGCTGCTTAACAATTCCTGTTAACCCCTTCATAAAGGTGGCTGATTTGGCAACCTTTTAAACATTACCCTTGCTGACAGTACAGCCAATGTCACTTCTTTCCTGTAATGGTTATCAAGAAAAATACACGCCTGAGCTGCTTTTCTGAGACTGCCAAATGTTCAAATAGTGAAAATGGGAATATATACAGGAGTCTGGAATGCATTCTTGTTCTAAGCTAACCTTATCCTGCCTCGCACTATAAAACAAACACCAAGCCTTCCATTTATACCAGTATTGCAAGAGTTAGGTAAGTAAAACATTGATAAAGAATGAAACATACCTTGGGATCTGTTGTTTTGTAGATATTGGAATCAGCCAGATGGACTGCAGTAGTCTGGCCCTATACATAGTTTTTTGTGTCCTTGTTGGAGTCTCTTTATAGGTGCAATTTTAATATTGGTACCAGGCAGCTTGTAAATTGAGCAGTTGGCCTGAATTAGCTCTGAAGCAAATCAAGGCTTTCTTCTCTAGGAAGGATCAGTCTGCTTCATTTTGGATTCATGATCTGACCTAATAAGAGTCAGGCTGCAGTAATGACAGAAGTGTCATGTTATTGTGAAGTGAAAGGCCTTCACACTGATGCCTCAGTTGTAGGCTTACCCTGCTGTATCTCATTAGATTGTTGTTTGCTCTAAGTCTTTTATAATATTGTAGAATATATTCAGAAAATGTATTAAGTATGTGTAGCCATGTTTGGGAAATGCTGCTGCTCATAAGGCAATAAAAATAACTATTTAAATTCATCATGTCATCTCATTGGCTTTATGACAATTGTCTATTATTGGAAAGCAAAATAATCTTCTCAGTTGTACCATGACAACTTTGCTTTGGAAAATATTTGTTTCTGATCAATAAATTGTGAATGTTCAATGAATGATTTTGCAATGTAACAACAAAGAGCACAGAATGCCCAGTTTAGAATTTTATGCAGTACTTCTCAAATTGTTTTATCCCTAATACAAAAGATTACTCACGCATGTAGTGCTATGCATTGTAAATAAATAACTGTATATTTCAAGTCATCTATTAGTTTAAGGGGGAAATAAAAAAGAGTAACAGCTGTTGTGGCATAATATTTATTATAGCTAAAGAACCTGGAACTCTCAATCCCTGGCAGTCTGTCCCTCCACACGAGGTAACCCAGGCCTTTTTATGCATATATTTCTAATTTGTAGGTTTACCTTGTTTGAATTTTTTTGGGCCAGAAGGTTTGTAAAAGATTTTTCTTAGTGTTGGCCAATAAATCCTGAATCCAGATCCGTTAGTATCAGCAATTTAAGATATATGCAAATTAATGGAAATGTAGATTTAATTGTTATGTGGGGTCTCCGAGTCCCAAGGCATCATGAAATGCACCAAGGCAACTCTCAAAAATAAAAGCTTGACAATCCCTTTCTGTACCATGTCATGTAGATAGGTGGCTGAGCAAAATGTTTCCATTAGCTATTTGGGAAGCCTTTCCCCCTTTTTCAAGTATTCTGTATTGTAGATGGTTGCTATAGAGATAGCTCCTTCTATTTCATCATCTATAAACTGGTTTTCAACATCAGATGATCAATTGTAAGGAGTAATTCTATTAGTGTTTCGGACTAAACTGTAGCCACTTCAGAGCCAACATTAATATACTCACAACTAGTCTTATAATAACCTGGCTTGTAATTGTCATTGCTTTGAACAGTTTTACTGTAAATGGATCAATGCATGCTCTTTGCGAGGGTTGTTTAGTTCACAATCAATTCTAGGTGGTTGCATATTTTATGTATCCTTCTTCAATTTTTTTCAATTATCTCATGCTATAAATTTTGTACTTCTAGTTTATTATCTGTTTCCCTTTCTCCATTTACTTTTTCACACCAAGTATAAGCTATAACATTTTTTTGTGTTTTTAAAAAAAAGCCAACTATGCCGAATTATTTGCCTGTATGATAACTTTAGGTAAGGAATAAATGGTCGAAACAGTTTTGATGTACCCTACCTTATTACTTAGCCCAAATGAAGAGCAACATTGAAACCCATACAAATTTCTAAAAATTACCTCCCTTTAATAGTACAGAACTGATAGTGACTTGAGGCTCAAAAGAGCTGGGCCTGTATACTTTAGAATAGTGTAGACACTGACAACGTGATTGAGGTTTTTAATATAATGAAGGGAACAGATTGTGTTTTGAGTGCATAAATCATTTCAAATGGATGGATTAGAGAGTTCATAGTACAAAGTAAGTATCCTGTGAAACAAGTCAGGGTCAGCGTGGTCCCTTGATTAATTTGCTTAAGCAGATTGGAGAAGAATTTTCCAGATTTTTGGTCCTGCACCCGCTCCCCCCGCCCCACCGATTGGCCTTTCTGTGTTTTTTGCCTCTTCCAGGGGATTATGTAGTTCTGGGTGGAGATGGAGTGTTTGCATCATGATGCGTAGGGCAGGGCGTCTGTTGGGATTATTTAAGGCAAGCTAAGTGGTCCAGCTAATTATTTCCATACAGTTTTATACGGTCGTAAATAATCATTGTCAAACAATAAACCCTGTCAAAATATTTTACTTTCTATAAACTTATAACAAAGAACTGGAGAAGATCATATGTAAGGAGAGAAGTTGATGCACTCTTCTTAGAGATAAGGAGAACATGAGCAACTTTCCAAAAGAAAAAGATGTAGATTGAGACTGTATGTAGATTAATAATTGAAACATTATAAAAATATTCTCCCTCCTGGGTTGAATTTTAATTTGTATGAAGAATGAACTCTCCTCCAGCCAAAATTAGCTTCTAGTATTTTCAAGCCTCACTAAGTTTAAACTGTAGCTGCTTGGTAGTAGCCAAGAGCAGACTGCTACAATTTGAACAGATTGAATGGTGTTGGTTTGGGACTTATAGCTGCTGTGCTGATCACTGTGGCTACAGTCCTCTTGGGTGATGGATGGAAAAGAAGTGCAATGTGGGCAAACAGTGTGCAAAGGAAATGCTGGCAAGGGCCTGTAAAAAACCAAATGTATTGTTTAAAGTAATATCTTACAGTGGCAAAAATGTGAACTAAATATTAGCCAAGATCGTGGTACTTTTATTTCAGCAGTTTCCAGGTTTGGCTTTACTGGAAAAATGTCAACATGCATGTTCAATTAGATTTGAGGTTTTTATTAATTATAATGTAGCTATGTAAACAGCTACCAACACTACTGCCTTGGTTAGATGGGAAATCCAGATAAATAACATCATAAAACATTGCACTGATGTTTGTTAATTAAATCTTCAATGTTTTGGTAAACTTGAGAGGTGACAGCACCTGCAGATTTTGGTTCGTTATCCTTGCTCACCAAATTGGATTGCAGACCTAATAGACCTAATTTGCCAAGCAAAACTTGCTAGCATGAAATTTTATGTCAAAATTTACATATTTTCCTTTGCAGAGCATCAATATACATTTCAGGAAACCAATTACTAGGATTAAGTATCACCTAACTCAAAGTTTCGTAGTCCCTGTTCAGCGGTGACAGCAATGATCTAATTTTAACGATGGAAAGTAGCTTGATAAGAGGTCATGTATGGTAATTAATCCCTAATCATTTAGGAATTAATCACTGGAGTAGGAAAATATGAGGTTGTCCATTTTGGCAGGACAATTATAAAAGAGGCATACTATCTAAATGGCATGAGATTGCAGAGCTCTGAAATGCAGAGGGATCTGGGTGTCCGTGTGCATGAATCGCAGAAGGTTAGTATGCAGATGCAACAAGTAATTAGCAAAACTAATAGAATGTTATTGTTTATTGCAAGGGGAATTGAATACAAGAGTAGGGAGGTTATGTTTCAGTTATACAGGGCATTGATGAGACCACATCTGGAGTAATATGTACAGTATCCTTATTTAAGCATTAGAAGCAGTTCAGTGAAGGTTCACTGGATTAATACCTGGAATAGACGTGTTGTTTTATGAGGAAAGGCTGGACAATCTAGGCTTGTATCCGCTGGAGTTAATAAGAGTAAGAGGTGACTTGATTGGAACATATAAGATCCCGAGGGGTCTTGATAGGGTGAATGTGGAAAGGATGTTCCTCTTGTGGGAGAATCTAGAACTCAGGGTCACTGTTTCAAAATAAGGGGTTGGCCATTTAGGTCAGAGATGAGGAAAAGATTTTTCTCTGACGTTTGAGAAACTTTGGAATTCTCTTCCTCAAAAGGTGGTTGAGGCAGAGTCCTTGTATATCTTTAAGGCAGAGCTAGATAGATTCTTGATAAGCAAGGGGGTGAAAGATTATTGGAGGTAGGCAGGAATGTGAGATTAAAATCAGATCAGCCATGATCTTATTAAATGACAGAGCAGGCTCGAGGGGCTGAGTGGCCCACTCCTCATATGTTTCATATGAATGATGCGATTTTCAGTATACATACTATAATTACTTTGATGACTGCAGAATATCTGATTCACAAAGAGATTTGCTTGGAAAGGAAACTGTGTCGATTCATATATATTGATATGTTGTAACCCAATCTGTAGTAAAGAGGAGACAGTAAATATTTCATTTCCTGAGATTTAAATTTCCATTAATCATAAAGCCATTACTTATCAAAATTAGTAAAGGAATAGAAGGTTAAGCCGATAGAATTAGATGAAGTAGGGAGGGAGGAGCCTCATTTGAAGCATGCTATGGATCAGTTGGGCCAAATGGTCTGTTCTTTTGCTCTAAGTTCAATGGGGGAGAAATTTGTTCGCCCAGTGTCTACATCAGTTCCTTGGACAAGACAGCACTGTGGGCTGCTATCTGCATGGCCTATGAGCCTTTCTTTATTTGATATTATTAAGACACCCACGGAGATAGCAGCCTGAGGCATTGCCTACCCCCGGGAATCGGTGAATCAATGTACTCTGCACAACACCACTTTGAGTGGTGCTGTGTAAACTAGTTTTTTTTTCTCCTAATGAACCCTGTCTCCAAATCTAAATGTGTTTGTACATACAACCAGTAGAACACTGGTATGCACACTGTTAACTTACTGGCTTTCAATGAGGATGTACTGCAGACTGGTAGAGCAGGAATTTTGGCATTTTAAGTAGCATCTATGCCATGTAATGCATGCTGATTATGTCTCTTTATAATTCCATGCTTCTAAAATTAGCAAAATCAAAAAGAACATTTAGTGTTATCTGTAGACTCTGCAGAATGGGCCTATAGGGTTATGTCACTAAAAAAATCCAAGATAACCCCGTTTTGCTGCCAGTTTCATCATCATCGTCACCAGTGGCTGTCCCTTCATTTGAGGATGACTTCTGGTCAAGGGTCATGAGTTTTTGTCATGGATCTTGCCACAAACATGTATTTATGATATTACAGTTAGGAAATTGAGACAGTTTAATCAAGTTATATTGGTACTTGTAGGTGTTAGGAATGAGTTTTGGCTTTCAAGTTTAAGTTTGATTTGCATTCCTGTATCTGTGCTGAGAAAGGTCAAATTGAGTTTAAGTTTCACTTTTAAAAGGTGCCTGCATTTCTAATGAGGATTTTTTTTTACCAATGTTGCAGCTGGGTTAAAAATAAATAAGAGCAGAAAAAGTGGGCTATTGCCTAGCAACAGGGGTTCAGTGGGGCAGGTTCCTCCCATGGACAGACACACACAAACTAAAGAAACAGCAGTTTTAATTTCAGTTTGAAGCCAAGACCCCAGAGAGACTGGACACTGGGAACTGCAGATTTCCAAAAAGAACTAAAAGGTTCCAAGGCCAAAGGAGTGAGATGGAAATGGGGAAATTCCCAAGCAGACCTTCTAGTTAAAGGAAGGGTAGGAACCTGGAAAAGGTCCTGTTAATGAAGTTAAGAGTAAAGAGCAGAGAGAGAGAGGCTTCAAGCTTCAGATTTAAAGAGACAAAAGCTGCAGAAAGCAGATTTAAAGCAAAAACATCTTGCATGAGGCCAGAAGGTCCAAAGAGACAATTAAAGGTTTGTAACTCTTTGCTATGGGCATGTGAAACAATGGTACTGTTGACGGCTGAGCTGGTGAGAAAGGGTGCGTGGAAGACAGCTCAAATGCATGTGGTGACCTAAGGGAGAGTAACATCGGAAGGAGAGTTTTAAACCCTGGAGGTGATCCCTTGCGGAAGGTGTCTGAGAGAAAACGTCGGTTTGGTAAAAGATTCCAAGGTGAGGTCTTGGAAAGTGGAGATTGGAAACCCTTGTGTGAAAAACGGAATGCAGTGAGACCGGTTGACTCACCGTGTGACAGGCGTCTGGGGGGAGTTGAGGAGAGATCCAAAGCATCTGGTTGAGGTGACATCTTTCACTTGGTTTCAGAGTGTGGTAGGTCTGACCACAGGGTGCCTATTCAGTTACATGGACTGTGTACTCATTGTGGACATTTAGAACATAAGATAGCTTTGTAACTTGTGTTATCCTTACAAATCAGTATATATCTGTAAAGATATGGTTGTGGGTGAAGGAGTGTTGTAATATAGTTTGTCTTCTCTTTTTAATAAATGTTTTATTCTTTTGTTAAAAGTTCATCAGCTGACTCCTGTGACTCTGTTCAGTAGCTACTCTCCACGTATCTAAACAAACAAATAAAAGTTAGGATCTATCAGCTGGGTTCCATCCTGGGATCAGGCTTGGCCAGTGGTACACTCAGCTGGGGATCATAACATTACAGATTTTAAGGACAACTATTTTAAAGGTATATTTCTGTCTTCAAACCTTTACAATGAGTTTAAAAGGCTGGGATTTTCTGGCCCCGTCATGGACGGGGCCCCAGCCAGAAGTCCATTGACTTGCGGCGAGACCAGAAGATCGCGGCGGTGGGCGGGTGTGGAAAACCCTGCCCAAAGTCGTCTTCAAAATGGAAGTATGGACAGGCAACATGGCATCTTTCTGTGATAGTTCAACCCTTGTCAGACTCGTATCTCGAGCTGGCTATGAAGAGTTGTTAAAATGCAAAAGAATGCTCCAGGGATGTCCATTGTATTCTCTAAAAGGTTTGAAATTCGCTTGGCTTCTGAGAAAAAAAGAGACAGGAAAAGACTTCAAAGGATCTCAACTTAACTTCTTGTCTGGTAGAACAGCGATTCATTGAAATTAACAATACAGCCGTTTTGTTCTTGGTTGTGATAAAGACAAGCTGCAGGGGTCACCTGTGAAGAACCCCCAGGAAGAGCTCTGAGTGACATCGTCAGAGGTGTTTTCTCTTTGCCAATTTGAGTCAAAGAGGGAGGTATTAAGAAATCAACTGCTGTGCTGCAGAATGAGCCCAGGCAATCTTCATGTGTCACAACCACAGAACTAATGACGAACAAGAAACCTTTCCTCTCTCCGAGAACCTGCTTGATCTGCTGAGTCCACCTAAAAATGATGAACACTAACTAGTCAACTGCTGAAGGCATTGCAGCTACTAAACTGAACCTCAAGTTTTAACACCTTTACTTCAGAAAGAAGGAATCCAAGTAATGGGCCCATAAAGATATCTCTGAGATTGATTTGAAATCTCATCTTTAAGTATCATTTTTTTCTTTATTGGCATTTTAGTCTTTGCATCTGTCTTTTTAATTATTAACTTTATCATTCTTTCTCAAGTAATTTTCAGCAGTTTTCTTAACAAACTAGCCTTTCTCTTGTTTAAGAATAAAACTTGGCTGCTGGGTTATTTTTAAATTGAATCACTCACAAATTAAAAGAGGGTTCCAAATGCATGCACACTAATTCTTAACTCTCAGACCACTTTAAGGAAATGTCTTCTATGTGGTCGTGACAGGGCTTCATGTGACCGAACAGGTCAATTCTCAACCCTCAGATCTTTGGGCACTTGGTGCAGGATGTCTCATGAAGTAGTTGGATCTGGAGTGCAGGATTTGCTACCTTTGCTTTCCTAGTCTGCCTTCGCTCTGCCTCATCTTTAAGGCATTTAGATTCAAAGCATGATGCAGCTTGATGGACAAGTTATCACCATTTTAAATGATTGGAAGCAAGCTCCTTCCAATCATTAATGTTAATGCTGCCGTGCTTCAAGGAGAGCTTCAGAGTGTCTTTGAGGCATTTTCTTTTTCCTTCCCTGGAATGTTGGCCATTTGAGAGTTGAGAAAGCAAGACTTGGTGGGGAAGACAAATTTCAGCTAAGATAAAAGCAAACTACTGCAGATGCTGGAAATCTGAAACAAAAACAGAAAATACTGGCAAAACTCAGCAGGTCTAACAGCATCTGTGGAGAGAAAACAGAGTTAACGTTCCGAGTCTGTGTGACTCTGAGCTGAAGAAGTCATATGGACTTGAAACGTTAACTCTGTTTTCTCTCCACAGATGCTGTTAGACCCGCTGAGTTTTTCCAGCATTTTCTGTTTTTGTTACAGATTTCAGCTATCCTGGCACAGTGTCCACTCCATTGTAGTTAACTTTGTAAGAATTTTATGAACATATGTATGAACATATGAATTAGGAGCAGGAGTAGGCCATTCAGCCCCTCAAGCCTGCTTTGCCATTCAATAAGATCATGGCTGATCTGTTTGTAGCTTCAACTCCACAACTGATCTGAGGGTTGAGAATTGGCCTGTTCAGTCACATGAAGCCCCCAATAACTTTCGACTTCCTTGTTAGTCAAGAACCTATCTACCTCTGCCTTAAAAATATTAATTGTCCCTGCCTTTACTGCTATCTGTGGAAGAGAGATCCAAAGATTCACAACCCTAAGAGAGAAAAAAATTCTTCTCATCTCTGTCTTAAATGGGAGACCCCTTATTTTTAAACTGTGTCCCCTTGTTTTGGTCTCTTCCACAAAGGAAAACATCCTTTCAGCATCCACCCTGTTAAATCCCCTCAGGATCTTATATGTTTCAATAAGATGACCGTTTAATCTTCTAAACTCGAATGGATACAGGAGTTTTGCCTGAATGCTCATGGAGCTGGCTTTAAGAAGGACACTAGTGTTTGTTCAACATTCCTCCCATTGAATCTGAAGGATGTAGCAAAGACATTGTTGATGGAATTTCCCTGGCGCTCTTATATGTTGCTGATACACATCCCGGTATCACTGCAGTACAGGAGTGTGGTGGCAACAGTTGCTCTGCACACCAGGACTTTTCTTGATTTGCAACAGTCTTTGTTGTCAAACATGTAGTTTATAGAAGGCTGAGCTGGTGCCGCTGATCCAGTGTTAAATCGCTTAATCAGTGATGACATTTTGAGAGAGTTGGCTGCCAGGGTATGGGAAATGCTTAAGATATTCCAGAATCTCTCCTTCAACATATATGGGAGGTTGAATATTTAGCTGACCAGGTGTGGGTTGATATGAGTTTTGTTTTGGCAACATTCAAGGGCAGGCCGAGTCTCTTGTATGCAGAATTGAAGAGGTCAAGAGTGGCTTGCAAATCTGGTGTGGAGTGGACAATGGCACTGTAGTCATCCGCAAACTATGGATCATGTATGTCGATGGTGACCAGTTTAGTTTTGACAGGGAGGCAACCGCGGCAAAAGAGTTTTCCATCTAGATGGTACTTAACATTCACACCAGAGGGTAGTTGATTTTTAAGGAGGTAAATAGCCATTCTCAGTTAGATTGTAAATAGTATGCGGCCTATCACACAGCATTGCTTGACCCTGGTCCAGATTTTGAAGTGAGCTGTATCTGATCTCCCCTTCAAGACAGTTGCAGTCATATCATCATGAAGCAGTTGCAGGATTGTGATGCAGTTTCTTGGTCATCCAAATCTTTGGAGCACAATCCACAGAACCATGTGGTTTCCTGAGGCAAATGTTTTGGTCAGGTCGATGAATGCAATAGAGAGTTCCTGGTGTTCTTGACATTTTTCTTGGATTTGACTGGCAACAAAGACTATGGCCAGAATTCTTACCTTGATGGGCGGGCCCCACCGGCTTGGCGGCAGGCGGGCAGCCGAACTTATGAACTTATGACGGGGCCCGCTGCCATTTTGAGTGGGCGGTCCAGTTAAGGCCCGCCCAGCGGCCTGCCCGGCAGGAAGCGCTATACGCTTTCTGTGCGGGGGGTGGTGGGAATCCCCATCTGTCAAAGTGCACTCTTTCACGCATGCGCACGAAAGAGCGCATTGCTCCCTGAGACTAAGTGCTGTCTCAGGGAGATTAGTGACAACTTAAAAATCATGAAAAATAGAAAGTTAAAATAATTAACATGTCCCCCTCATGTGACAATGTCACACAAGATGGGACATGTTAATAAATCTCTCAAACTTTATTAAAGTTTTTAAAAACCAACATGAAACCTCATCCCGCCAGTTGATGAAGTTTCATGTATTATCAGGAGCCTGCTGGGGCTCCTGGCCTGCCCGCCAGCCTTAATCGGCCATTGACAGGTCGGCGGGCGGACAGCTGATTTTGCTGTCCGCCCGCCTTCCTAAAAATTTAAATGGACCGGGATGACATCGGGGGTTCCTCCCGACGTCATCCCGCGTAATTTTCCCGTTGGCGAGCGGGCCCCACCCCCAAATCGGCAACTGGAAAATTCTGGCCTATGGGCGAAATCATCCCAGATTTGCACTAAGTGCGGTAGTGGGCAGGAAAACGATTTTTTTACCTGCTGGCCGCAATGGCAGGTTTTCGTGCCGTATCGCCCCATTCCTGCCTCGTTAATTATGCATTCCTGGGAAACAAGCTGGGTCACTGGCGGGGCATCCTCTGATTTGCCAGCCCGCTGTAACCTCAGGCCTTCAGTGCACCAGGCGCCATATTTAAAGGCTGCCCATGCACAGAGCTAGCACTCTTCAAGGGATAGGAAGCTGCTGGGAACTGATGGCTGCCAAAGGGAGGCAACATGCTGCCCCCAGATTTAGTGACACCTCCCTCAAGTGCCTATTGGACACAGTGGAGACCCGCTGCGATGTCCTCTAACCCCGCTCTGGGCGAAGGCCAGCAAGCAAGGTCACCAATCCTGCATGGAAGGCAGCAGTGGTGAGTGCCAATGCCCTGCAAAATAGGACAGCCACCCAATGTCGTAAGAGGATGAATGATGATCTCCGTTCCGTCAGGGAAAGTCACTTTTCTCATCACTATTAACTCTCACACTCACAAACCCATCGCACATCCACAGGGATCTCACTCACTGCCAGTTCAAGGGATATCACCATTCACTCTCTCTCACACACCTTCATCCGCCCTGCGGATCATGTCTTCATCCCATCCATGGCACCATTCACCACTCATCTGGTCTGGCAGGAATCCTGCTGATACTCCTATCCATCTATCTCCATGCAGGACAAGCTGGCTAACAACAAAAGGGAGAGGTCACAGACTGGTGGAGGAATGCCTGAAACCAAGATCCTCATTTACTTTGAAAATAGAGTCATCCAGCTGGACAGCGATGATCTGGACAGTTCCTATGCTGATGGTGAGGTCAGCGATGCTCAACCAAGTGAGGATCCAGCAATGCAGCCTCCATGCTGTGAGTCACTTCCACTGTTCCACAGTCCCCTGCCATGCATTAAATGTCTCACCTTGCTTTTGCACGCACATTTGGGAAACAGCCGAGGGGGTCCATGACCTAGGTCCTTGACTCAAGTCCCGAAGAAATTTCAGGAAGAGAATCTGATGACTCCCTCATTGAAGACCCATCACAGCTCTCACCCACATGTTCCACCAATGTGGAGACACACACCTCGGTGGGACCTAGCTTTAGAGTAGCCTTGGGGTCACAATCTGGTGAGCACATTGCACTGTCCGATCCACGGGGACTTCCTAGGGACTTCCCAGGACTCTGGTATTCAGGGGAATGCTGGTGACCAGCAATCTGAGTCCAAGTCAGATGATGAGCCTCTGGACTCGGACATATCTCAGTTGCTGGAGCTGCATAGGCAAGCTTGGGAACATCAGTCCGCTGCACCCCTCAGATTGCAAGGGACAATGGAGGAATTCATCTGCCTTCAGTCTGAGATGATAGCACCAGCATGCTGATCAGCAGATGTACACCCCGGGACCATCCACCAGGTGACTCCGAGAGTGTCCGGCCCATCCAATTCCCATCTTCCTGTGACCTCAGCAGCTCCAGCTCTACAGGCTGAGGAGGGTGCCACTACCACACAGGAGGACCCCGAAAGCAAGCTGGGGCCCTCCAGGTCTTGGCCTTCCAGAGGACACTCATTAAGGTCAGCGCAGGGCGTAGCAATCAGCAGGCTGCCTCCACCTCTGCTGTGGATGTTGGGGAGCACCAAGACGTAGCAGGGTTAGGAAGTTTAAGAAGATGGAGTTGCATGGCATGGGTGTTAATCATTTGTACATAATGTTCACTATTGTAAATAAACTCCCAAGAATGTCTCATTGCCTATAGCAGAGTTCATGTCACTCAGATGTGAAACCTTGGTCCCTGCACAAGATAAAGGCAAGTGTCTCAATCCAGGGCCTCTTCCCTGTACTTTGTGCAACCTTCCCAGTACACTGATGGTGTTCCTTCACTGTCACTGTTCACATCAGTCAAGCCTGCAGCTTGGTGGGGCTTATCATTGCTGCCAGAATGTCCTGGGCCAGTGGCACAGAGTTACATTATTCTCCCTGTGCGTTCCCAGCACCTTTGTGGTGCAGCTGGCCCTGCATCTCATCAACATCTGTGTCCAGTGACAGTGTGGTCCTGAAGGGTTCAGCTCATAAAGGATGTCGTGGGATCAGGAGAAGTCAAAGTTTCCCCACTGCATCTCCATGATATCACCCTGTTCACAGAGCGCAAACAAGGTGCCATCAGCCAGACAAGAGTCAGACATGCACAGAGGCTGTGTAAAGATCCATGAGTGTCCCCACTGCACAAAATCATCGTCCTCCTGGAATGTAGGGATTATGGGCATCTGCTGTGTCTCCATGACAGGAGTCTTATCACAGTGGGTATGGGCGCTGCCATAAACCAGACTGGAGTCAAATGTTCACAGATGCAATGTGATCTATGGTGTCTTCTCACTGCCTGACATCATCATCCTCCACGAATCAAGAAGCAATGAGAGCTTCCTGAGTGTGCCTACCTTATCTGGCAGATGCGGTGGCCTCACTTCCGTCATCCTGGCCTGCATGTGACTCCAGACCCACAGCAATGTGGTTGATTCTTAAATGACCTCTGAACAAGGGCAATTAGGGATGGGCAATCAATGCTGGCCTAGCCAGTGACGCCCACATCCCATGAATGAATTAAAAATGTCCCCGTGGCACCAAATCCTGCAGCAGATGGCAGATGTGACCAACCAGTTCCCTGGACATGCGCAGTCTTCGGTGACACTGGTTCTCAGTCATCTGCAGGAATGACAAGCGCCATCTATGAACCCGGGATCTAGCACCGACCATGGACGACTCGCTGTGGCTCTTCAGCGGCATGTGCAGGAGCCCCAGTTAACCCTGATTCTTGAGGGTGCTGCTCCTCCCTCTCTCCAACCAGGCTAACCCACGCGTCTCTCTCTTTAATCCTGCAGGAGGAGTATATCAGGAGCATGAAGCCTGGTGAACTAGCTGTATGCCTCATGGCTGGACAGAGAGAGGAGCAGCACCTGAAGTTGGGGGGGAGGGGGTGTTCTTTTTCCTCCCAAATCCATAGGATGAGTACATGCAGTCTTGATGCGAGCAAAAGCCCACCAGCTTTGAAGACCTCAGCTGGAATCCCATTGGGGCCGCAGGCTTGTTTTTCATCAGTCTGGTTGCTTGTTGTACCTCTCCCATCGATGGCAGTTCATCCATAGGTTCTACCACAGGTTACAGGGGATTGCCTGAAGACTATTAGCTGCCACTGTGGATCCACGGTTGAGGAGTTATTCAAAATCATCTTTCCAGTGTTGATGGATGGCATTGTCATCCTTGAGAAGAGAGGCACCATCCAGTGAGCAAAAGGGGATTTTGTCTATTGACCTTGATCTATAGATGGCCCTGGTGGCTTCAGAAATACTTTGCATGTTATGCTGGTCAGCATATTATTGGATCTCTTGGGCTTTCTCTTCTCTCCGCTTGTCCTTCATCTTCTGGATTTGTCCTTGGCTGTCAGCCTTGAGCTGTTGGAATGCTGCCTTCTTGACTTGTGACCTTGGGTTGTTCTGCCAGGCAGTAAAGGCTGCTAGTTTTTGTTCCAGGAGTTCACATATATCAGCATAATTTTCATCAAAACATGTTCTGGTATTGACGATGCTTGAACCTGATGGTCTGAACACAAGAGTCAAGTGCAACTAACTTTATTTGATCCCACTCTTCTGAAATTGAGTTGGATGTGTGAAGATTTTCCAGATCATTAATGAGCCACACTTGGAATTCCTCTCTTCAGACAGGCTGCTTTAGGGATGAAACATTGATCTTCTTTCTCCCCTTGAACTTTTGGTTCTTGAGATGTCTTGGAGCTAGGTGGATGTCCTTCACCAATCGAGCAAGCCGAGCATCTGTCCATCAGACGTCAGTCCCTCTCAAAGATTGAGTGATACAGATATCACTTGGATCTTTGACCTGAGCAATGACATAATCCAGGAGGGGCCAATGCTTTGATCTAGGATACCTTAATGTGGTCTTGTATTTGTCCTTCTGGCAGAAGGGGGTGTTTATTATAAAGAGGCCATGCTGAGCACACTTTGTGAGCAGGAGGACACCATTTGAATTGACTTTTCCCAGCCTGTTGTTCCGAATGGTCTCTCTCCAGGCATTGAGTCACGGCCAACCCTGGCTTTAAAGTCCCCCAGGAAGATAATTTTTCTTCCTTTGGATTGGCAGAGAGGACTTCATCAAGGTCAGAATAGAACTTTTCCTTAACATCATCATCGGAGTCGAGGGTCGGGGCATACATGCTGATGACGATGATGTATTGGTTATGGCTGAACTGTAGGTGATGTGTCATGAGTTTTTCATTTATATAATTGGGAAATTTTGGCAGTGCACCCAGGATCCTATTCCTGATGGCAAAACCAGCTCTGTGGACACGAGTGTCGCTGTCTGCCTTTCCTTTCCAGTAGAGGGTGTATCCCCCTGCTTGTTCCTTCAGCTCGCCTTCCCCATGAAGGCGGGTCTCATCGAGGGCAGCGATGTCAGTTTGGAGTCTTGATAGTTCATGTGACCCGATTGCAGTTCTCCTTTCAGGACGGCCACTCCTGAAATAATCCACGAGTGTTCTAACATTTCAAGTCGCAAAGTTTAAAAGTTTTCTTTCTTTTGACCACGAAGTTGCTGATCCCGCAGGGCATGGTTCCCCAGCCTATTTTTAGGGCACCTTTTCTAGCCCCTTCCCCATTTGGGGTGATCAGAGGGTATCCTGAAAAGGACTGCTTAGTCACAGATGCTGCTGCCCAAAGACACCTCTGTCCCAACACAGGTGGCCAACAACAACCTTCATACATCTGCTCCTATGTGCAGATCCTTGACTAGGGACTCTCCGGATCACAGCCCTGCCCCCATTGTCAATTCTCCATCGCCACAGGACTTGGCAAATGCACCCTGGTAGAAGCCTGCATGTGACTTTGTTTAACATAGAGACCTTGGGGTGCCATCATTGTCCACATGATCTTGCTGGGCTGGTGGTCAGATTTCAGTGTCAAATCATGATGTCTGGGGCCACCTTGCTGCTGCAGGCATCTTCCGCTTTCTCAGCTGTTGAGATGCACAGTCTTCCTACGCCTATTCCGCTGTGAAGACGTTTTGGACTGCACTTTGCCTGGCACCCCCCCACCCCCGGTACCTTGCTGCCATGGGTGGCCCTAGCAGGAGCAAGGAGCCCCTGACAGCATAGCTCAGGGAGTCGTCAGAGCGCATAGACCTCTCCATGTCAAGGTGGGATTATCATTGTTAGATGTGATTGAAACATATTGCCAATGTGAGTTAATCCCTAGCAATATTCTGCAGATGATTCAGAATAAGTTAGCAATTCATTTCTAATAATCATAATGCATTCATATTTAAAGCAGTACTATTTACTGCATTAAATATTACTGACCAATGTTTTAAATAATGTTTTTAAGCCAAAATGAAAGCAAGTAAAAAAACAGAATGTAGATGTAAATTTTACCCTGAAAGGGGATAATTTCACCTATGACAACACTTCATAACCTGCAAAAAACAAAATTAAATTTCATTAGGCCTAGAAGTGCAGGTGGTGTACCAGCACTCAGATCATGCAGATGATGTACACGGTGACAGATTTACATGCCAAAGTACTGGTGAGGCCAATGGCATGATCCATTACTTTATTCATGAGTAAATGGTGCAGGAACTTTAGGCAAGGGCAGAAATGTGGTTAAACGCACAATGTCCAAAAGTTGCTGTCTGAGTCTTGCTGTTCCACCATTAACTATGTGAAAATGGCACCTCACTCTCTGCCTCATCGGTAAAATGCATTTAATGGCATGATGTTGTTTTAGTTACATGGTATATACAAACTAAACTCGCCTGAGATATTTTGGGCTAGTAATTAGAAACGTAAGTACCCTTTTAATGATGATTTGTATGTTAGTAACTGCTAGTCCAGCTCTACGGATCTGAAAATTACTTATAGTGTGGAGCCACATTCCCTCAGGCTGTGAATTGTTTTAGGAGATTTTAAATGTTACATTTTTTCTTTTCTGTCTTTTTTCATTTTCTTCAATCAAGCTTCCTATAAATTAAAATGCTATGCTTCAGTTAGAATTTGGCCCAGTTAAAAAAATCCAATTTTCCCTTCTGTTGTTCAGGTAGTTCTACGAATGATAACCATCACTTCCAGCCTATCAGCAGTTCAGTAATAATAATTGAACTTGTTTAGAAATGAAGACAGTGATTGGTTAAATATATGGCTGGCAGTTTTACTGGATAGCTGGCAATATCAGTTACTGTTTCTTTGATCTCAAATGTTGTCAGTCCCATCAGTCACTTTCTGATTCGAACTGGCCATTGGCATCACAAGACCTTGCCATTGTGTGGAGCTTCCTGCCAACTCTTGTGTTGACTGCTGATTTCATCATTCCATTTGAGATCTTCTTGCTCAGTTCCACCATCTTATCTGTTGGCTTTTTTTCCCAGATGTGGCCCATTTCAGCAACTGCTGGCCGCACTGATCCTCAGCAATAAGCGTTTAGGCCCTGCTTGTTGAAATTTTGTCACATTACAGGTTGTGTTACCACAGATAAAAGCCTGGGAATATTGCTGTCAATATTGTAGACTGGAGCACTGGTTCCCCCCGTCTGCTGCTGGAGGCCGCCTCCAAGCAGTTACACTGTTCCCCAATGCCTCCGAGGACCTGGAGGCTGACTGTAAAATTCTAGTTGACCTCTGACAATAAGTCTTTAACTAGCTGAATTGGCTACCTGTCACTTAACGGTGGGCATCCCTGCCTCCCACATCCTCTTTCCTGGAAAATAACTCAGAGGTGAGATGGAGTGGGAAACTGGCACACCAGCTGGTGGCATGAAATTCTGCCCCTTGTCCCACCCATTGGCTGCTGGGCCTCCAACCATGTAGTTCTTAAGCTCTGAAATACTCTCTTGAAACTTGTTCACCCCTGTCTCCTTTTACACCCTCCTTAAAACTTAAATCTTAGCCCAAGCTTTGGCTTGGTGTCAGTTTTTGCCTGACTGTGCCCCTGTGAAGAGCCTTGGAATGTTTTAGTATATTAAAGGCACTTTATAAATCCAAGTTGTTGTAACTTCATTAAAGGGCAAGAGAATTTGATGCAATTGCAGTAAGTATTTAAACAGAATAATTTCCAATCTGCAGTATTCTGCAGCATGAAGTTGTTATTCTGCTGTAATGCAATCACAGTGGAGTTTGTAGAGAAGGCCATAACAGGAGGTGAGCTATGACCTGCCCAAAGACTCTAAGGTAGTTCCACGCTAGGTCATGATATACCATCTTTACTATCTTCGTGAACATCACAGCTTAAATACCAGAAGTTTTTTTTTAATATACGGAATATTAAGGAAACTGCGAGTTAAAGTCTGCAGCCAATGTTCCAGTTCTGTGTCCAGATGACATATAGAAGCTGCTTAAGCTTCATACGGTTTGTAATAAATCCTTTCATGAAGTCACATCATTTTCAGTTAATCCCACATACTTTATTATTCATCCTAACATGTTTATTGCCAAATAAAAGTGGTGATGCATGGCCTTTAGAAAGGAGGAGCCTAGGCCTCAGCATGTCTACATGTTGAGGAAGGATGTCAACATGAAATAATAACTTATCTTTTCTCCTTGCAGATATTGATGGATTTACTGTGTATTTCCAGCATGTTCTACTTTTAGTTCAGATTTCTAGCATTCACAGCTCTGTAATACAGTTTGTAAGTTAGTGGATCTAGGATCCTGCTTTCTTTTTACTTGTATAGCATACATTGTATGATACCACTGAAATATTACATTTTTGATGAGTGTATTAGCATTTTGTCTTCTGTAATAACTCTTACGAACACTGGATTTAACTGCCATGATGATTGTATACTAAATCCTGGAGCTAAAGTATTTCTGTTTCTGTAACAAGATTCAAGTACATTCAAAGATTCTGTTGGCCGAGTCACACAGTAGGATTGATATTGCTGCCCTTTTTCCTATTGTTCGTAGGTCTGAAGTAACTGAGCATTTGGCCAGAAAATGGGAACATTTTTAGATATTTTTCAATTTGTCCCCTGCGTGTACACATTTTCTGATTTGCTATTTCAGTGAAAATCCTTGGAAGAGAAAACGTAGGATAAATACAGCTCATACTTAGCAATCTTTGTAGCAACAGGTGACCTAAATGAATTAGATGGAAAAACTTTCATTTTTCAAAAGTAAATAAAATGGGCAACTTCATAAAGTTACTCCCATTAAGGATACTGTTAGTTGGATGCTGTTTTAATGTCTCCTCTCACCTATTTGGTTTAAGTTTGAATTTACTTAGTTTCTTGATTTTAGTGAACCTGATGCCGAAGTCATCTTGCCATGAAAAGGATGGCATCTATAACTGTGTCATGATGCTTGTAACATTTATCAATCATGCGACTGAGAAGCATATTATTAGGAACCTCTTTGGAAGATTCTTCCCATATAACCCTGCCAACCAATGCTCTGTAAACGGCGAAAAGTTTATCAATGCCCTGCACTGGTGAACGCACAGGTTTTATCAGTTAAACTCCAACAGCACTCTTGTACAGTCCCTAAATCCCTAAGTCTCGGATCTTGCCGACCTGTGCTCTGAGAGCATAGGGAAGTGGGATATTCCCAAGGGGGAGAGAGCATGTGCTTCACATTCTCTACCTGCATGGATTTCTAAGTAATTTGGTTATAGAGACTCATAAATATAGTGATGAATTGATGCATGTGTCACATACTGAAGTAGTAAGGAAAATATGATGCTGAGTTATTCATCAAATTGTAATATTTTAAACGTTATGCAGATCGCATGCTTTGTTATTACTTAATATGCTATATAAACCTCCACGTCTAAACACCTCTCAGAAACATCATCAACAAATATGTAACAATTCCTCTTAGCTGTTTCAGTGCTTTAGTATGAAATGTAATTCATCAAATTACGTGGCCGAATTGTAGCTATGTCACAAACCTAAGCACTTTTTCATCTTGCTAAATTCTGGGAGGTAACAAAAACCTTTTGGGAGCCAATTAGCTCAGTTGGCTAGTGTGTGGTTCAGGTTAACACCTACAATGTGGGTTAAATTCCCATTCTGGCTGAGTTAGACTTGGGACCTGCCTCTTTGCCCTGCTCCTCAGTGTGGAAGGCAAGAGGAAACCACAAGTGACAAAAATAGCCAAGAACACCGGCTCAGGGTGAAGCATCAGCAGATAATGAGTCAAGGACCTGCCTTTGGGCAGAGCACACATAAAGGAAGGAATGAAAACCTTATTAAAATAGCATTGAAAGATTTAAGGCCTGGATTTTCCTGCCAAAGTCTGATTCTGAGTGGTTTAGAAGAGGCATGTAAAGATCTATGGGGCAGGAAGCCCCTTCACCAAAACTCTGCTACAACAATGTCTATCACAGCTTTCTTCTAATCAGCCCAATTGTAAGTCACGCCCTGAGGTGGCTCTGCTGCATGTAAATGAAGGTGGGGATTTAGCCGCCCTCTCTGGGATTTCCTTATGTACATCAGGTTTCCACTCCAAGAAATACTGCAGTCCAAAGGTGGTAGTAATGGGAACAATATGGTGCTCAGAAGGCAAAAGCTCCAAGATTTCAGCCTTTGCTTAATGGTGGTTCTCTTGCCTTTACATCAGAAGGTCATGGGTTCAAGACCCACTTCAGCCAAATGTAATCTAGTCTGACAATTGCATTATACAATGAAGGAGAATTGCAATATCGGATGTGTCATCTTTCAGAAGTGAGGTTCAAATCTGCTTTTTCATGTGGGTGCAAGAAACTCCATGGCACCGGTTGAAGAAGAGTAGGGAGGGGCTCTTCTGAAGCTCGGGCTTCACTCGAACCCCACTGAAAGGGATTAAACAAATTGTCCGTTTCATTGTTGTTTGTGGGATCTGTGTTGTGGGCGGTCAATGTAGTACCATTTAATTTAGTGGTGGGATTTCACCTAGGATGCTGTTGGTACCATCATGTGGTATAAGTGAAGGTTTGAGCTCTCACTAGGTGGACAGCTGATACCAGAAGCACTCTAACCAGCAGTATGTGAGAAGTCTTGAGCAGAGCTTGGACAGGGCATCTGGAGCTTTAGTTATAGTTGCATTCCTCTCTGCAATAAATTGTAGAAGGTACCTCTACTGAGTCTCCAGATAACACCCTGCAGCAGCTATTGTCCCACATCTGAGTCAGCAATTCAATGGACATTGGTGTGATGACCTTTGACCCAGAAGCAATACAGTAAGGAAAGTTTATAATTTATTAAAAATGTCTGTGGAATCTAATTGTTTTTAAAAATGTTTGCAATAAAGGACTTTAAGCCCATGGGAATGTAGCATTCAGCTTAGATATTGTAACAGGACCTAACCAGGATAACTTGCAAAATCCCAAAAGCCTCGATGTCCTGGACATCCAAATTCAATGCCAGGTTTCTGGTTTGCTCGTCACCAACCACTCGACCTGGGTCCTTTTGTGAAAGACGTTGCCAGAGAAGCATGACAATTGTGAGGCTGAGTCACCCCCCCCATACACAATGATAGTTCAGTATGAGCTGGAATTCTCCGTTTCCACAATCATTTCCCTTTTTTGCCACAATTCAACTCAAAGGTTTCATCCTGTATATCTCACACAGTGCAGAAGAATCTGTATGTTACATATCTTAAATGTACCATGAAGGAGAACTATTTAGGCACAAATGGCACAAGCTTTATCTGCAATGGGAGTTTGTATATTGAAAAATTATCCACTTTGAAGCTGATGTCCGCGAGGGCTCAGGGCACTTCTGAGGCAAGTTGATGATTCTTTACTCTGTTCACCTTTGTCTTCACATCTAAAATCTAAAACAGATTTTAGGAATTTGATGTAAATGCCATGCATGCCCAGCACACTACCTAAGTAATATATGGTGGGGTCATGATGACCTATCTGTGCCGCACACTACATAAGCTTTTTTAACCTTCATGCAGCTAGGTCTGCGACCTGTTGGACAACTGGATATAATGTTCTCTCCACTTCTCTCTCAGGTTGGTAAAGCCATATAACTTTAGAGCTGAGAGGAGTTGATTATTTTTCTGCTAATCAGACATTTAACAAGCATAGCAGGGTAAGCACAGTCCAAGTGCTTGTCTCTGTATAATGGCTTCTGTTCATTAAGCAGCCAGCAGCAATGAGTTTGCAAAAGAAAACTAATGAAGCTGACAAATCCTGCAGAAATCTAGTGAATATTAAAGACAATGCCAAAGATAAGCATCAGAAATAGCTTTAGTTTAAATGAAAATTGTTTTTATTACACTTTTAAACAGGATGCCTTTATCATATTTTCATCATTATTTTGTTACTAAGTAATATCAGGATATTCCCATTTTTAAAAATTTCATTGTAGCGTAATTGAGGCCCTTTTTAGTTAAATGAAATATTACAATTCCAGGAAAAAGATTGAATTAACTTCAATTATGCAACACTATTGTTGTAATATTTCTGCACTGATAATCATATAATGATTTTGTTGGCTTGTAAAAACAATATTTACAAAACTAGCATCTAACATTATTCAACAGGACTTGAGATAATCTTTTAGTTATGAAGTTGTAAACATTTGAGGATATACACATTTTAATAGATTATGCGCTTGATAGTGATGTAATGTAGATGCTTAGTTTTGAACTGCATACAGATGAAAATAATTCTGACTTTAGGCTGTAAAAATACTGAGGGCGGAATTTTCCATGTTGTTGGCGTCAGGCGTCAATCTGGGCGTGAGCTGACAATATGGTGGGAAGGCCAAAAATTGGTTTCACGCTGTCGTGAAACCAGTTTGCAATCGGCCGCTTTTCCCATTGATGGCAGCAACTAAGGAGGTCGGTGTAAGGGAAGGAGTTCTGAAGGGGGAAGGAAGGAGACCTTGGGGTAGGAGGGAGTTTGCAGGGAGGAAGGAGTAAAGGTGGAGGAAGGAGTAAGGGGTGGGGATGTCCAGGTGAACGTGCAAGGGAGGGGCCTGTGGAGTCGATGACTGCCTCCTGGGGAGAAAAATGAGGGTGGGTGTGGTAGGAGGGAATGGTGAGAATGAGGGGGGGCAGAGTGAGCTGGTGGGGTGGGAGGGTGAGGGTGCGATGGTAGCGGTAGAAGGGACAGCGAGGGTGGTGGGCTCTCGGAGGCAGACACAGATCCTGGAGGTAAGAAGGAGCAGGCCATTGGGGGTGGGATTCTCAGGAAGGTAGGGAATGTGCACGTTCACATGGACATCCCAGAAAGAAAAGGGTTCTGGCTGGTTGGTGACAGTGGGGATGAGGAAGGTGGTGCCAGGGGGGTCAACAGTGATGGAGGAAAGGACATGGGTGACTGGAGGAGGGGAAAGGACAGGGGAGCTAAAGACATACTTCACCAGTACCATTTCGCAAAATCGAGAGTGAGCAGAGCCTTGTGTTGGACGGGCACAGTGCTGCATGGGAGTGTGATCAGTGGGTGGGCAGAGATGCAGGTCAGCTCTAATGGACAACTGAAAGAGAACCCCAGCAGGCAGCATTGAAAATTCTCAATGTTGAGGTGAGTGTGATGGATGAAGGCTCTGCATGCCTGGGAGAGTGCTTGCAAAAGGCTCCGAAAGCCCCATCCACACACACGCTTCTCCCTCCAGAATCACTCGTGGGCTGGCTGCGTACAGCTGAACTGTTAGTGGTGGGGAGGATGCAGCGGTTGCGGGGGCGGGTTGTGGGAGATGCAGGGGGCAGACTCGCAAAGCCTGTAAATGAAAGACACCATTACACATTATTCAGTAAAAGTGAATATATTTTCAGATTATAAAGTGACACAATGTGTTTACCTGTGCAACCACTTGTGATCAGAAATTCTTAACTTTTCTAGGCCTATCACGTCTTCTTGGTGCTGCCCTGACATCCACAGACAGCCTGTGCAATGGGTTGGCCCTGTTGCCTCTGATGACTTTGGCGTGGGTTCTCTGGAGAGCAAAGGCCTTGGGGGCCCCGGCTTGTTTTGGCTGTCCCCTTATGGGCCAGCTGCTCCCTCTGCAGTGACAGAGGATGAGGTTGAGGGGTTAACAGGCAAAGGGGGTTGGGAGGAAGAGGAGAACCTCTGAGATTCCTGAGTGGGCAACCCAGGGATGTCCAGCTGCTGCTCCTCCTTTTGGGTGCCCGAGGGCCCCGACCTGACTCATTGAAGGGAAGGGGTAACTGTTGAGATGTCGAGGTGCTCCATTTTCCTCTCACATTATCACTGCAGGAACTCACCCATGGCTACCGCGATGGAGTGCAAGTCTGCGCGCATCTCTGCGTTCTGCTGGCCCAGGGACTCCATGGCATCCGCCATCCGTCCCATGGAGACCTCCATATGCACACATGTGGGGCACCACTTCATCAAAGAGCAGGCAGACACAGTCCTCTGACTCACTTGCTAATCTGTTGAGGGCTTCCAACAGCTCTGTGTGATGTTCCCCCACTTTCTGCTGACTCTCCAGGTTCAGTTGGAAGGCCAAATCCAGAGGATCGTCATCTGACTCGGACCTCACAGAAGCCTCTTCCCCAGAAGTCTTCTGAGTGCCGGGTAGCTCGGCTGAACTTGCCTCCTGCTGCAGACACGTGTCTGTGGTGACCACCAGATTGTGAACCTGATCCTGCTCTCAATCTAGGCCCCACCAAAATTTGTGTCTCTGCACTGTTAGAGGGATGTCAGTTGCTTGGCAGAGCTCCCTGTGAACCAAAGTAGAGATGATTAATGCATGGCAGCAGAGTCAAAAGCAGGAGAGACAGCACTCTCAGTTGCATTGAGAGCGGGATGATGTGGCACACGATCCTCATGTGGGTGTTCTCCGTCCACCTCACCATTGCTGCAGGCACAGTCCACATCCTCACCAGTCAGTGCGATGGCACATTCCTCAAAGTGAGTGAAGGGTCTAATGTGGGCCACTCCACCCTGGTGTAGGACCTCTCCCTGCTGTTGTGAACCAGCTTCTCCTACATGAAAACAGATGGAGAGTGTGTGATCAGGACACATGGCATTGCATGGAATGTTTGTGTGGTGAGCAAAGCCATGGACAGAATGAGTACATGAGCTCCAGAAGATATGAACTTGATGGAGATGTGAGGGTGTGTGTGAGAGTTAGTGATGTTGTCCCTTGAGACGTGAGATCCCCTTGGATGTGTGATGGGTTTGTGAGTGTATGAGTTGAGTGACGAGAAGTGTGACTTACCCTAGCGGAACGGATGAGACCATTTATCCTCTTTCAACACTGGTGGCTGTCCTCTTTTGCAGGGCGTTGGCACTGACCACTGCATCCCATGCAGGATTGGTGACCTTGTTTGCTGGCTTTTGCCCTGTTAGGCTGCTTGGAGATTTTAAGTAATTCATTCCCTTTCAATAAGTTATTACTGTACCCCTGTATTCCCTCCTAACAGCCCATAGCTGGGGTAGAGGGCATCTCAGCAGGCCTCTAGGGATGCGTCACTTAATCGGGGGACTGCAGTCTTCTTGCCTTTTGGGTCCATGCCTTCTGCGCAGCAGTCCTGGGCTGGAAGCACTGAGAGGTGTGCACGTGGCTGCATTTTAAATATGATGCCCGGTGTGAAGAAGCAGCAAGGTCACTGCATGGCGGGTGAATTGGAGACCACCCACCAGTGAAACGGCATGTTTCCCTGGAATGCATGATTAATGCGGCGGGATTGGGACAATAAGGTGGGAAAACCTGCCATTGCGGCTGGCGGTTAAACATCCATTTTCCCACCCGTTACCACACTTAGCGCAAATCTGGGATGATTACGCCCTGAAGAATATTTTCCCTCCCTTGCTGTGTTTGTGGAAATTGGTATCATTGCTACATTGTTTTTTTTTTGTTTTATGATGTGCATGGTCATGGAGACAGGGAGACTCCTACAAAATTATGTGATCTTATATTCGTAACTCATCAAGCCAAAGAACAGTGTAAAATAAAACAATGCTGGCAGTACATTGCTGAAGTTTGCTTTTGTTTTTTAATCTAGAACTGCACATGCAAGGGCCAAAGCTGATGCAGCAGATGGGGCCGCTCAAGCCGCACGCCAGGAATCGGACATTGCAAGGGGAGTTGCCAGGGAACTGTCACCAACCTTCTGCCAGCCAGGTAAACCTCCATGTCTAAACATCCAAAAAAGAATTCTGCAAAGGCATTTAAATCTGTGCTTTTCAGAAATAGAAATTTGTTACTTAGAACTTAAGAGAACCTCCTTTTGAAATGATGGCAGTTCACTTGATGCAAATTTGCAAGATATGCAACGATTTATTGCTACACCTGGGGTGGAATTTGTTAAATGAAGCTCATAAGCCTAATTGTGTCGTTTTTTTTAAGTAAGTCCTAAATGCCTCACTAACTTCAATTTTCAAAACCTTTCATGTTTTCAGCATTCAACATTACAGCCATAAGTGACTGAGGTAAATCAGGATAATTGCTACATTAATAGCAGAAATTGCAAGGCAGTATTCAGAGTTCACTTGTAATAAATCATGTCAAACAGTTTATAATTAAATATTTAAATTGGATAATAGCCTTTAAAGACCAAGATACAGCTTTAGCTTTATGTTAGGGAAGGTGTTTTTTTCTGGTCAGTTGGTTTTGTAAATGTTGTGTAATTACCCATTTGAACCTGGTCTCTGATGTGTGCAAACATTCACACAAGACTGTCACTGACATTCAATACTTATCAGGACATATGTAGATGATTATGGTAAACTCTCTATCCAGTATATTTTATAAACTGTCACTATGATTACAAAATGCTCTACTGCTGACAGCATTATGGATCAAACACAAGAGTACACTATCAGCCAAAAAACCTGCAAACTAAACTCTATAGTACACAAACTGTATAGTACACAAGAAAACTTGGGAATCAGTTTCAAGTATAACCTAACTGTGGTTTTTACAGAATGGTTATAAATGTTGCATTGCTATTATGGTTTATGAAGTGCTGTGAACCCTTTGATTAACAAGCTTTCAACTTATTTGTAGGCATGCACTTTATGATCAAATAACATTATTTTCTCTGTACTTCAATTACCACTGCTCCTGAATTGTGTCTCCTAATGAGCTTTTGGTTTTTAGATTTTCTTTCACCATCTGTTTTCCTGCTGAATTTTCTACCTAAAACTGGCTTGGGTTTTATATTCCTCATTATTGCCTACATTGACTAGGTTTGCTGGGCAGGTAGGGAGGGGTTTCTTTTCTTTTTCTTACCTTTTTTTATGTTCCTGAATACCATTAGACTATTGCACATGCAGCCCTCTGAAAAACACATATGTTGATAATTGCACTCCATGCATACAAATTATTAGGCTGCAAATTCTTGTCAGAAATCCAAGGAAAAAACATACAGCTTCTGAACTTCATGCATGAGGATTTTTTTACCCTCTGGCTGCTATGTGTGCTTCATGAAATTAACTGTGAAAACATTCTTATTTTTGTAGTACTTTGATTATTTTCATGTGCAGCATGCCCACTGGAAAGTGAGCTCAAACCCAGGTGTGTATTATAAGCTGGCATATATTACATGAAAATAGCTTTTAAAAGACAGTAAGGAAATGCACTTTGTAACACATGAAAATTCATGGGAAACTCCATCAGAGGACCTTTTCCCCAATGTATTTCTGTTATGTCTCCTCTCCTGAAGTTATTGACTTATGCTGGGGGATGTTATGTGACTCCTGTCACCTGGAAGAACAAAGGCAGCAGGTGCATGGGAAGACCACCACCACCTGCAGGTTCTCCTCCAAGTCACACAGCATCCTGACTTGAAACTGCATCAGCATTCTTGCACCATCACTGGGTCGAAATCCTGGAACTCCCTGCCTAACAGCAATATGGAAGTGCCATCACCACCACCTTCTCAAGGGCAATTGGGGATGGGCAACAAATGCTGGCCTAGCCAGCGATGTTCGCATCTTGTGAAAGAATTTTTAAAAAACACAAGGATTGCAGCAGCTCAAGAAGGCAGCTCACTATCACCTTCTCGATGGCAGTTGGGGATGGGTAACAAATTCTGGCCTAGCCAACAACGCCCACATCCCATAGATGAATGAAAAAAAGAATTCACAGCTGTCTGAAATGCCACCATATTTGAACCAAGTGGTCATTTTTGATTGTGGATCTAGATACTGAGAGATCTGTTTTAACTTGGGGGTTGCAACCAGGGGTGCAGGTGCCATAGCAACTGACAATCCAGCTAGCCACCCAGAGTATGAGGCTTGGAGGATTTGAACCCTTGGGCCTCGTGAACCCCAAAACTAACTCCTGCCTAAAGACATCGGAAATGATGTCATCACTAGTGGGCAAGAGCAGAAAGTCACATAGGATCGGGCCACCACTGAAGGCCCATGGAAATGATCCCTGACAATGTGAGTGAGGAAGGAGGGTGATTGGGAAGGACAGCAGTTGGAATGGGAATGTGAGTCTTTTAAAGGCAGAAGAGAACCCCGGGGCAGGGGAAATGTAAAGCACCTTTGTGTACGTGGGGGAGTACTCCTCCTCTTCCTGGCCCACAAGGATTCCATCGAAAATAATTTTATCAGTGCGCTTTCAGGGCACTCTGTGGACTTCCACTATGGTCGCGACATACGAGTTGACCCTATGTGGGTCTTGCAAATGTGGAAGTTAAAATGCTGTTGTGACACTAATGAGTTCATCAGGCTGTGACTTTACAATGGGCAGAATTTTCCCGTCGGCGATTTGGGGGCGGGGCCCACTCGTCAAAGGGAAAATGACGCAGGATGACATTGGGAGGAACACCCGACGTCATCCCGGTCCATTTAAATATTGAGGAAACTCTTTCGAGTTACCAACAGTCACAGATTGCAGATTCTTTCAAGTACAATCACAGTTCTTAGTTTTCCAGGAGTGGGACATGAACCCACAACCCTCTGATTCAAAGGCAAGGGTGCTATGAACTGAGCCACAGCTGACACCTCTTAAATATTGAGGAAGGCGGGCAGACAGCGAAATCAGCTGTCTGCCTGCTGACCTGTCAATGGCCAATTAAGGCCATTGACAGGATAATTAAGCTTGTTAAATGCCCTGCCCGTCCAACCTTAAGGTTGGCAGGCAGGCCAGGAGCCCCAGCGGGCTTCTGATAATACATGAAAGCTCATCCATTGGCGGGATGAAGTTTCATGTCCATTTTTAAAAGCTTCAATAAAGTTTATGTGCTTCTTATTAACATGTCCCATCTCGTGTGATAATTTTAATATTTTTCTATTTTAAAGATTTTTAAACTGTCAGTGCTTCCTGTTCGGCAGGCCGCTGGGCAGGCCTTAATTGGTCCGCCCACTCAAAATGGCGGCGGGCCCCATTTCGGCGGTGGAGTTCGGCTGCCCACCCGCCGCCGAGCCGGTGGGGCCCGCCCACCCATCAAGGTAAAAATTCTGACCAATGTAACTTAGGCCACTGCTTGTTTGCAATGGGAACCTCTGCTGACTTCTTAGTCAGTGAAAATAAAAAGCTGCCAGTAGGAAAGGTGTGGGCTTGGGCTGGTGGCTAGATTCAGATGATATTGGCCCATACCAGGCATATTCTCAGAAGGCAAGGGTGGGGTTATAATTGACTCCTGAATGTCAGAAAGCTATTTAACTGCAAGGGAATTGAAACCAAGTCCTTGTTCACTCTTGAACAATGTTCACTTGATAGTGATTGGAATTTTCACTTCTGGCACAGGAGATAGGAGCCAGGACTGCTCCCAGGTCCTGAACCTGGCCTAGCAGGAAACGGTCACTCTTTGGGATTTTAACTGGGGCGCAGGTTCCCTGTCCAATTAAAGGTAGCGGCTGGTGTCTCAAAGCTGGAGGACCAATCATAGGCTTACAAGCTTGAGAGGAGTAGCAGCTTGCAATGGATGGTAAATAACTGCGAGGATGCTTGAGCATGGAGGCACCCACTCACCAACTTGTTTAAAAATTCAAATAAAAAACAGAAAAAGCAGTCAGGCCACTACCCTAGGGGTGGATGGGGGGGTGCAGTCCTTCTATAGGGCAGCCTTTGATTGCACCAACAACCAGGCCCCCTGGCCTGCTACTGACCACACTCTTCCACCGCCCCATGTTGTTTGGGAAACTGGAGGCTGACAGGAAAATCCCAGTCATCATTTAACAGCCCTTAACAAGGTTCTTTTTGAGCCTAATTGTCTACACAACTCATGGGAGCGGGCAGCCCTGCTGGGCTCCAAACCACCCCGCCACCCCCAAAATGATTGCCACTGGGAACAGGTCAGGAAACCAGTATTTTCGGACCCCATTCACCGCCATTCCCAACCTCATTGAGGCCCAAAAATTAACCCTATGGCTTTCTTCCCTCTTCCTAACCTGGAACCAACTTTAGAACTCCACCATCACCTCAGCGGGATTGGATAACTCTGTGCAGATTCAGAATTAAACCTGACACTTCCCTGATCTCCAGCACTTGAAATCACATCATGTAGTACGTTTATGCACCCAGTGACCATAGTTAAAAAAAAAAGATTTCCAGTATATAACAGACAGCAATTATCATTAAGGGGACTGAGTGCATCTGTGGGTTAGACATCGGGCAGAATTTTGCCCTTGGTGGGCGGGGGCGGATGGGACTGGACCACGATTTCACGCTGGTGGGCCAATTAAGGCCCGCCCAGCATGAAACACAAGTGGCACGAACTTCGCGCATGCGCTCGAGTGAACACTTCATAATCTCCCTGAGGCACAGAGCTGCTTCAGAGAGATGAAGCACTGTTTAAAAAAAGAAAATGAAGAAAATAAAAAGGTTATATAACGTGTCCCCTCATGTGATTCTGTCACATGAGCAGGGACATGTTAAGAATTCAATTTTAAAACTTTTATTTTATCATTATTTGCTTTTGGAAACCTCATCCCGCCTGTGGATGAGGTTTCCAAAAAATTGCAAAGACCGCTTGGCCTTTTCTGTTTGGTTGGATGGGCAGCGAAAACTTAAAGTTAATTGACTACTTATTGGCCTTAACAGGCCTTTTAATTGTCGGCAGGCGCGCCACCAGCTCTGGCGTGCGCCCACCGACCAAACTATCACGCAACATCACACTCAAGCGGGTCGAGCGCGTGCCCGCTCACCCACTGAGCAAAAATTTCTGCCCATTAGCTTTTCAACTCTGGGGCTTGTGCTGAAATCCAGCCCAGCTTCTCAAATTTGCAAGAACCTTTATCTGAAATGAGTTTGGGCAGTCTTGGTTCGTTTACCGGTGGACATAGGTTGAAGGCACAAAGCAGCCTCTTATTTAACTTTCAGCTTTGGGCTATTACGGCAAATGGAAAAATGTCACACTGATGCAGTTCTTCTGAGTTTTGTGACTGAAACCCATTCAGAGTAGGGGAGAATTTTACTCTGTATTTAACTGTACTGTATACCTGAGCAGGAAGTATTTGTTAAGGCTGAAAGGGCCAAGAGATTGTTCATCCAAATTGCAAAGTCTTGATTCCTGACCTGTATCCTTGGATTCCCTGATTCCTGTATCTTGATCACAAGATTCATGTGCAGTATGCTTGGGGATGGGAGAGAAGAATCTGTAGATTGAAAGTGCAATACTGGGCTGAACCTTAACTCCTAAAAATGAGTGGATTGGGGTTGTGTCAGAGGTTAAAGTACAAAAATCTGAAACAGGGACCCAACACTCCTTGAACCCGCCTACTTCAGGTTTGAACAGAGGAAGGACGAGTAGTGGTAGCCAGTTTGCTCAGAGGGAATGGGTTGGTTATTTAAACATTACAATGAGGCTGCCTGTCTTCATTTCAACAATCAATCTATTTTTGGATCCTGCTGCCATGTTCCTTAGGCCACAGGAAAACGGGCAGATGGAAGGAGGCAAGAAGGGCTAAATTCAAAGGGTAACTGCCTTTAAAGCTCCACCTATGAGTCCGGAGAAGCTGGAATGTTTCCAAGCTATCCAGTAAACCCCTTCACCCCATGATCAGGGTCCCCCTTCCACAATCTCCCTCAGTTTGTGCCCTGTACCTATCTGCCCTCGTAGACTGCAGCTTTTTGAATCAGACTTTCCGCCTGCAAGATCTCCAGCCTGTGAATTGGGCTGCATGTGTGCGAGGACCTGACAGTCCTCCCGAAGTTAAAAACTGTTCGGGAAAATTGTTCTTTCGGGTTTCTCAATCTCAACACAGCCCCACCTATCCCACAAAAAATGTGCCACCAGGCTAAAACCCAGACCACTGGCTGGAATTTGTGGTGGACAGAGTGGAGAATTCCTCTGCCCCGCCAGAGGAAATTCACGCCGGTCTGTGAGGCCGGTGCATGCTGCTCTTTGGGGCCATCTAGGTGCTCTGAAGCCCTGGTGCGCTGAGTCACTGGCTGTCTGGGTGCCTTTTAAATATGGTGCCTGGACATGATGGTGGGGTGTGAGACTTCCTGCCCGCCCCGCCATGTGATGCAATATAATCCTTTGCGTATGCGGTTGCATAATTAATCAGGTGAGCACCGCACGATTCGACGTGATCACCCCTCCACCTCCCCGCTTTCCAGAGGAAGTCACTCCAACTTCCCGCTCCCACCAATGGACTTAGGCCCTGAGCAGAAAGTCTGCTCACTGACTTAAAAGGAGTCTCAGAAGTAACGTAGAAAAGAGACACAATGCATGATCAAAGTAAAAGCAAGCCTTTTTACAGATAACTAAAGATTTCAGGTTTTTGAACATCTTATCCACCAGTTCACCCAGAGTTGCCTTCGATCCTGAGATGTAATACAGTTACTTATCACGGTCTGATCATTGTCTTTAACTAAAGCGTTTTTGCTTATTTATTGTTACAACTAGGTAGTAGATTCAAAGTAAGTGTTGCACAAACCTCCTCCCTCTGTTGTTTGAAATGGACTTTACTTTGTAGACTCTCTTCTCTCCCAAATTAACATAATTATGATTTTATAATGCAGACATTAATCTGCAAATAGGACACATCACTGCTTCAAAGAGTATTAAAAACCGTCTAAAGGGTACTTCTCTGAAGCTATGCTCCTGGTGTGCAGCCTTACTGGAGGGAAATTCAGTGATACATCTGTAACAATACAGGACTGATTCTGAAACCTACATTTATTCCCATTTAGCAAGGCTTCATACCAGAGCAGTCTTTCATATGAACATACGAATTAGGAGCAGGAGTACGTCACTTGGCCCCTTGAACCTGCTCCACCATTCAATAAGATCATGGCTGCAAAATTACCTTACAAATTATTTAAACTGATTGTTTTGTATTGATGACACATCTTATGAATGTTAACTGTGAGATACAGTAAGATTTTTTTTCCCCCCAAATCAGAGGTGGAGTCAAGAGACAATGCCTTAACTCGTTCATTTGACCCAGATTTGTGTGCATGAATGAGGCCTCCAGCTGTTTTTGTTGGGAAATCTGGCCATCAAAATCAAGATTGCTTTTGCCTGAAAAGTTGAATAGGGAGACAATCAACGGTGTAGGTGCTGGACCAGTCTTCTGTCGGCAGCCATTTCTACTGGAATTTAACGTGCTATTTTAGAACAGATGTAACTTTTGACATAGCTAACTTCTAATCCCCTACAGTAGAACCACTTTTGCACCAAAACAAATATCAGAATTTCAAGCTCTATTTCCTGGACCGCCAATATTTTGTACTTTTATTTCACTGAATAATATCGAATGTAAGTCAGTGCAACAAAAGGACTCTAATTTTTTTGTTGAACCATTTTGTTCTGGGCAGTTTTCACACTGTAGAGCTAGAAGCAACAAGGCTGACCAATGCAGTCCAACTTCTGAAACTAATTCCATTAACAGAAACCTGGGACCAGATCCTCTCAGCCATGGAAGGTGTCTGGTGCAGGGAGACTGAGTAAGAAAATGGGAGAGAAGGTCTCTCTGTTCCTGCACCTCCTTTTAGAATTGTACTCTTTAGTTTATAATGTTTTTCCTCCTCCTTCCTACCAAATAATCTTAAATGTCTCTGCAGTAATTTCATTTGTTACATGCCCGACCATTCCACCAGCCTTCATCCTCTTGAATTCTATCACCATCCTCCTCAAAGTTCACAATACTTCCAAGTTTTGTGTCATCTGGAAATTTTAAAATTGTATCCTGCACACCCAAGGGCAGAACTTTTCTCTCATCGGGCGGGCATGGTGGGTGGGACCAGGAGCAGCCGCAAAACTAACCACCGCCCTTGATCGGGCCCCGACCACGATTTCACGCTGGCGGGCCAATTAAGGCCCGCACACTGAAATGCGGCTCCGCACTGGCCAGGAAGGGCCTGTCGGCCACTGGGTCCAATGGCGACCCAGCGCATGGTTTAAAAATGGCCCAGGCAGCCCCAGAAAGGCTACCAGGGAAGGACGTCTGTCTGCCATTGTAAAGATGGAGTTGAATGCGGCTGCAAACGCCAGGTTGGGTGGGCACTCAGCCCCCAGCTTTTCTGATGAGTGCCTCGCTGTCCTCCTGGAGGAAGTGGCTGCCAGTAGGGACACCGTTGTCCCCAGAGGTGGGAGGAGGAGGCCACCGCACCTCACCAGGAGGGCATGGGAGGAAGTGGCAGCCCTGGTGAGCAGTCATGATATGGTGTGGCGCACATGGATGCAGTGCAGAACGTGCTTCAGTGACCTCCTACATTCAGGAAGGGTGAGTACCCGTGTTGGCATGTGTCAGTGTGTAGAAGTGTTAAGGTGTGGCCGTACCCCCCTGGACCTCAGGGGTGCTAGAGCCTAAGTGCCAACTGTCAATGACGCCAGAGCTGGCCAAGGGGGTGAGCCCCGGCTGCTTGGACTGAGTGCCTTATGGCTCGAGGGCCACGACTTGGATGTGCCCTGTGAGGTGTTCCTCAGCTGGAGTTGGATAGGCTGCAATGGTGCTGCAGGTAGAGAATGGACTAATCAATGCTCCTCTGTCCTTTCAGGAGAAGATGAACCATAACCAAACCAAGAGGTCACATACAGACGGAGGCCTGCCCAACCTGCTGCTGCTCACTAGGTTCGAGCAGGAAGCCCTAGAGCTGGAGAGCCAGCACGGTTCTCATGAAATCGGGCATGGAGAGATGGGGTGCCAGATGAAGGTAAGAGCACAGTGCACAAAGGTGAGACTTTCAGATTGTGCAACCATTGTAGTGTAGTTTCCTCATTGATGAGAGCATTGAACCTGGAGTCCCCATTGATCATTGAAAGATGATGGCACCATGATGCAGATCTCCATTGTCTCTCCAGGGTGTCTGGCATGCGCAGTGACAGTGTGATGACTTTAACTAATGACATTTCCTTTTTGTCCCTTTGAGGTTCGCCAGCAGGCGTCCGATCTGCAGACCCCGAAGGGCCACCCCTGACACCGGAGGACCACCGGACGTCACTTTCACCTGCGTCACACCGCTCTTGGAAGCAGGCACCAGCGCAGATACCAGCACCTCGGTGGGCATTAGAGAGGCGGCTAGTATCTCGGTGCACGTTGATGAGGGCACTTCACAGTCGCTTGAGGTGCAGATGAAGCAGAGAGCGCCAGCAGTTGGAGGGCTACTGGAGACCAGGACGATGCTCAGTCGAAGGCTGATGATGAGCCTCTGGAGTCGTCCATTAGGCAGCAGATGCTGGATGTCCAGCGAGATATGCAGGAGGATCTGGCGGAGATCCATGAGGGTCTGCGTGCCATGGTCTCTGTGGTGGAGGAGTCCATGCGGAGTGTGAGCACTGCATTGACCCTCATGGTCAAGCGCACTGCCTCCTCCATTGAGAGAGTGGCAATTCTCATGGAGAAGCAGCTGCAGGGATTGAATGAGGGGTTTCTGGGTTGCACTTAGAACTGCAAGCTCTCACACAGGCACTGATCTCAGGTGGATGAGGCACCCAGTATCCCAGCTAGGTGCCCGTACATCAGTGGTGTGCAGGGAGGTCCAGAGCGACCTCACGTAGGTGCACAAGCTGCCTGTCGTCTCTGTGGGCTCTTCTCAGGGCGCTCCGGATGGTGGAAGCAGCTTCTCTGCCCCTCCGCCAGTGACCGTGGCATCTGATGAGGCTGCGATGACTGGGGAGATGCCAGCCATGGCACTGGCTGCTCCCTCCCAGGCAAGGTCAGCACAAGCTCCACTGGCCAGCCCACCAAGGTCATCAAGGCCAACCAGACAGCAGAGTCAGCAGGCTGTGTCCAATGCTGGTGCCAGCGAGGGGGGAGTACCTAGGCGTAGCACTCACAAATGCAAGTTAAAGGCACCATGACCACAAGAGAGACAGATCACGGGTGATTTTATGTTAATTTATGTTTACTTTCTCTATACTGTTCTTGGAATGAAGACCAGAGAAGTCTATGTAAATAGTTTGGAGTTTTCCACATGAGATAAATTTTGTTCTTGTCGTCATGGCCTGAGTATGCTTCACCTTTTTAATTCATTGGTGTGGGGAACACCAGCTGGATGTAGGTGTCTCTATATTTTATTGCACAGGCACTGAATGTTTTTTGTGTTCAACTGAAAGACTCCTTTCAGACATCCGGGATGGAGGAGGCAGCCCTGGCATGCATTCGATGCTGATCTTTGGTAGACTAGCTGAAGGAGCGTTAGATCAAGGTGTCCCTGCCTCCCTGGAGGTTACCGAGGTCTGGCTCCACGTCCTCAGTGTTCTCCACGTGCTCATCTTCGAACTCACTACTGGACTCATTATCTGTGGCCTGTGCAGCTGCATTATGATCCCCTTCCTCCTGTGGGTCCGCCCTTGCCAATGCCAGATTGTGGAGAGTGCAGTTTGCAACCATGATTAGTGACACCTGCTCTGGGGGGTATTGTAGTGCTCCCCCTGAATGGTCCAGACATCGGAAGCTCATCTTGAGAAGACCTATGGTCCTCTCTACCACCGCCCTTGTGGAGGCATGATGCTGCTGTGTCTCTTTTCTTGGGTGACGGAGAGGCGTCATAAGCCACCTCTTCAAAGGATAGCCCTTATCACCCAGCAGCCGTCAATCCAGTTGCCTAAACAGAGCTTTTGTCACCAGTTTGCCACAACTGTGGACAGCTGATTGGGAGAATCCACAAAGATCCCCCACTGAACACTGGAAAGAGCCGGAGGCATAGAGGTTGAGGGCCACTGTGACCTTCAGATCCACTGGCATGAGGTTTCCACCCACACAGTCGGAGCTGATCTCAAGCCCAATCGTCTGACAAATGGAGCTCACGGTCTCCCTTAAGAGGTGGAGCCTCCTTCAGCATTGCACCTCGGACATATTGAGGTAACTGCACCACTGCCTGTAAATCCTGGCAACAGGATAGTGGCGTCTTCTGTGGCCCTTCCACAATGGACTACCTGCTGGCCCTGCACCCCTTGTGCCTGCGCCTTCCCTCACACAAGCCTCTCCCCTGGACACTGCATTGGGACACCTGGCCTCCTCTCCATTTTGCCCCTCTCTTCCTCCTCAGGAGGTGCCTCCAGTGGAGACCACAATCCCCATTACCAGGGTAAGGGAAGACTGTCTGATACCTGGAAGGGTCCACACTGTCTGAATCCTCCGGGGGCCTGGCAGGCAGCAATGAGTCCTGAAATGAAGCCCCGGACAGAGATGAAGTTGCCAAGTACTGATAAGCAACTAGCTGCAAACAATCTCCAAAATTGCTCACTACTCAGACTGGCAATGCTGCTGACCCTTTTTATCCCACCCTTGGATGAGGTTTGTGAAAATGTCGGCTGGCTGCCTACCCATTTTGCATGGGCAAGGAAAAATCACAGTCAATTGGACTATTAAGGGCCTTAAGTGGCCGCTTAATTAATGGTGGGCGCTGCTCTGTCACCCATGCGCGCCCGCCAAGCGAAATATCGTGCAAGTGTGCGATGACATCGGAACCCTCACTTGACATCATCGCGTGTTATTTACTCCTATTCGGGTCAGGTGTGTGCCCACCAGCAGGACGAAAAATTCTGCCCTAAAATGTAAGTCATAAATATGTATCAAGAAAAGCAGTGGTCCTAGCACTGACCCATGGGGAACACCACTGTATAACTTCCTCCAGGCCATAAAACAACACTACTGTCTGTTTCCTGTCACTCAGCCAACTTCGTATCCATGCAACCTCATTGCCCTCCTCAAGCCCCTTCTATCTCAATAAAAAACTTAATCAAATAAGTTAAACACGATTGGCCTTTAACAAATCCTGGCTTTCCATAATTAAGCCACTTTTGTCCAAGTGGCTGTTAATTTTGTCCCAGATTATCATTTTGAAAAGCTTTCCTACTGCCAAGGCTAAACTGACTGACCTGTAGCTCACAGAATCACACAATGCAGAAGAGGCCCTTTGGCCCATCAAGCCTGTACCAACACGTGAGAAACACCTGGCCTACCTACCTAATCCTATTTACCAGCATTTGGCCCATAACCTTGAATGTTATGACATGCCAAGTGCTCATCCAGGTACTTTTCAAAGGAGGTAAGGCAACCCGCCTCCACCACCCTCCCAGGCAGCGCGTTCCAGACCATCACCACCCTCTGGGTAAAAATGTTTTTCCTCACATCCCCCCTAAACCTCCTGCCCCTCCCTTGAACTTATGTCCCCTCGTGACTGACCCTTCAGCTAAGGGGAACAACTGCCCCCTATCCAGCCTGTCCATGCCCCTCATAATCTTGCACACCTCGATCAGGTCGCCCCCTCAGTCTTCTCTGCTCCAACGAAAACAACCCAAGTCTATCCAACCTCTCTTCATATCTTAAGTGTTTCATCCCAGGCAACATCCTGGTGAATCTCCTCTGCACCCCTTTCAGTGCAATCACATCCTTCCTATAATGTGGCGACCAGAACTGTACACAGTACTCCAGCTATGGCCTCATCAAAGTTCTATACAACTCCAACATGACCTCCCTACTTTTGTAATCTATGCCTCAATTGATAAAGGCAAGTGTCCCATATGTCTTTTTCACCACCCCACTAACATGGCCCTCCACCTTCAGAGATCTATGGACACACACGCCAAGGTCCCTTTATTCCTCAGAACTTCCTAGTGTCATGCTGTTCATTGAATACTTCCTTGTCAAATTATTCCTTCCAAAGTGTATCACCTCACACTTTTCAAGGTTAAATTCCATCTGCCACTTATCTGCCCATTTGACCATCCTGTCTTTATCTTCCTGTAGCCAAGACACTCAACCTCACTGTTAACCATCTGGCCAATCTTTGTGACATCTGCAAACTTACTAATCCAACCCCCACATAGTCATCTATGTCGTTTATATAAATGATGAATAATAGGGTACCCAGCACAGTTCCCTGTGGTACGCCACTGGACACTGGCTTCCAGTCACTAAAGCAGCCTTCTGTCATCACCCTCTGTCTCCTAAAACTAAGCCAATTTTGAATCCACCTCATCAAATCACCCTGTATCTCATGTGCATTTGCCTTCTTTATAAGTCTCCCATGTGGGACCTTGTCAAAGGCTTTGCTGAAATCCATATAAACTACATCAACTGCACTACCCTCATCTACACACCTGGTCACCTCCTCAAAAGATTCAATCAAATTTGTTAGGCATGACCTCCCTCTGACAAAGCCATGCTGACTATCCCTGATCAAACCTTGCCTCTCCAAGTAGAGATAGATTCTCTTCTTCAGAATTTTCTCCAATAGTTTCCCTACCACTGACATGAGACTCACTGGCCTGTAGTTCCCTGGCTTATCTCTATAACCCTTCTTAAATAGCGGAACCACATTAGCTGTTCTCCAGTCCTAATCTTAGTTGCTGGCCTTATCTTTTTTAACATGGGTGTAACATTTGCAATTCTCCAGTCCTCTGGCACCACAATACCATTCTCCACCCCACCCCAGTCTAAGGAACATTGGAAGATTCTGGCCAATGCCTCCTCAATTTTCACCCTTACTTCCCTCAGCACCTTCGGATGAATCCCATCTGGTCTTGGTGACTTATCAACTTTATATACAGCCAGACTTTCTAGTACCTTCTCTTTTTCAATTTTTAGCCCATCTATTGTCTCAGTTACCTTGTCCTTTATTATGGCTTTTACAATATCATTATCCTTGGTAAAAACTAATGCAAAGTACTCATTTAGTACCTCAGCCAGGCCCTCTGCCTTCAAGTATTGAACCTCTTTTTGTTTCTTAATCAGCCCCACCCCCTCTTATTAGCCTTTTACTATTTATGTTAGCTACCAGTCTCTTATACTCTTTAGCTCTTTTATTTCATTCCTCAATGGCCCTAGGAGCTTTCTATAATCAATTTGATTTTCACTTGTATTATCAACCTGACATCTATCATATGCACCCTTTTTCTGCTTCATCACATTCTCTATCGCTTCCATCATCCAGAGAACGGATGTCTGTGGTTGCCTTCCCTTTCCCTCTTGTTGGAATGTACCTTGACTGTACCAGAACAATCTCCTCTTTAAAGGGAATCCTTTGTTCCATTACAGTTACGCCTGGCAGTCTTATATTCCAGTTTACTCAGGACAGGTCCGTTCTCAGCCCACTAAAATTGACCCTTCTATTAAGTATTTTTATACTTGATTGTTCCACAGCTAATCTAAACTTCGTGATACTATGGCACTGTTCCCTAAATGTTCCCATATGGATACTTGATCCACTTGACCCATCTCATTCCCCAGAACCAGATCCATCAATCCTCCCTTCTTCATTGGGCTATAAACCTACTGATCAAGAAAATTCTCCTGAAGACGCTAAAAATCTGCTGCCACTCCTACCGCTCTCATGCAGTTCGGCCTCCTATCCTGGCTTTATCTGCTGCTTTCGCTCTTGCACTCAACTTATGTCCATTCTGTTTGTATAAACAGATAATGCATATTTGACTGATGAGGATGAGCTTATAATTCATGAGTGATAAAAGTATTTTTGATGACTCTTATCAGTGAAACATAAAAAATTAATAATAAAGCCCAAATGATTTACATTTATTTATCTGTCAGTACCCTCTCAAAGCAATTCTTACACAATAAATTGCATTGAAGTGCTTTGTGATTATATAAGCAAACAATAATTAATTTCATACCTAATAATTAATGATACCACATATAAAATTTTATTTAAAAGTTAACCATAAAAAGTGCTGTGCTATCAAATCATCAAAAAAGATCATTTTTCATATTGAAGTAGATTTATGTTTCAATCCATTACCTATAGAGAGATATTGCAGTCCCGATTAGCAGAGTAACATTATAATATAGACCTCAGGCAGTGCAGCTGAAACGGACTGAGGCTAGACAGCTCTTATCAAACCCTTGAGCTAAGATGGACTTTGTGTAGTTTTTCTTGCCCTACCATAGGAGCAATACTACTGCTGCTAGGAGAGAGTGTGTTGTAGGTTAAAAGAGATCACACCCACTTTCAAGTACCACGCAGAGTGAGTGAAGAGATTTTGTATGGCAGGATTGGCGCAGCTTATTTAAAAAACTGGGTTTGAGCTTTTAATGTTAAAATTGGTTTTAAGAGCAGCTTTAAATGAAACTTAAGAGAATACTTTTTTTTGAAAAAGCTAAAATTGAAATTATTAGTTACTGTACAGTCATGTAGTTCTCATGGGATTGGGGTAGTGTATTGAAATGGATAGAAAACTGATTGGCAGACAGGAAACAAAGTGTAGGAATAAACGGGTCTTTTTCCGAATGGCAGGCAGTGACTAGTGGGGTACCGCAGGGATCAGTGCTGGGACCCGAGTTATTCACAATATATATTAATGATTTAGATGAGGGAATTAAATGTAATATCTCCAAATTTGCAGATGACACAAAAGGGAGGGTGAGCTGTGAGGAGGATGCAGAGATGCTTCAGTGTGATTTGGACAAGCTGAGTGAGTGGGCAAATGCATGGCAGATGCAGTATAATGTGGATAAGTATGAGGTTATCCACTTTGGTAGCAAAAACAGGAAGGCATATTATTATCTGAATGGCTATAAATTGAGAGAGGGGAATGTGCAATGAGACCTGGATATCCTTGTACACCAGTCGCTGAAGGTAAGCATACAGGTGCAGCAGGCGGTAAAGAAGGCAAATGGTATGTTCGCCTTCATAGCCATAGGATTCGAGTGCAGGAACAGGGATGTCTTGCTGCAATTGTACAGGGCCTTGGTGAGACCACACCTGGAATATTGTGTGCAGTTTTGGTCTTCTTATCTGAGGAAGGATGTACTTTCTATAGAGGGAGTGCAGCGAAGGTTTACCCGACAGTTTCCTGGGGTGGCGGGACTGACATATGAGGAGAGATTGAGTCGATTAGGATTATATTCGCTGGAGTTCAGAAGAATGAGGGGGGATCTCATAGAAACCTATAAAACTCTAACAGGACTAGACAGGGTAGATGCAGGAAGGATATTCCCGATGGTGGGGGAGTCCAGAACCAGGGGTCACAGTCTGAGGATATGGGATAGACCATTTAGGACTGAGATGAGGAGAAATTTCTTCACCCAGAGAGTGGTGAACCTTTGGAATTCATAACCACAGAAAGTAGTTGAAACCAAAACATTGTATATTTTCAAGGAGTTAAATATAGCTCTTGGGGCTGAAGGGATCAAAGGGTATGGGGAGAAAGTGGGAGCAGGCTATTGAGTTGGATGATCAGCCATGATCATAATGAATGGTGGAGCAGGCTCGAAGGGCCGAATGGCCTACTCCTCCTAGTTTCTATGTTTCTATATTCATTAAATATTTGTTTTACAACTCGGTGGAACGTCAAGTTCAAACCTGGACTGTTTTTTGATGCCTGGTTTATCTTTAAAAAAAGGCAGCATGGAGGAGAGATTTGCTAATGAAGTCTAGAAGCCAATTTCTATCAGTAAAAGGAGAGGAATCCAGCATATCCTATTATTTGTAATGTGCCGGAAATCATGGGCAGTATGCCCACAGTGCATATCATGCACTCCCTTTGAGAGCAGCTTCCCGTTGGGAATGTGAGAGCAAAGGATTGGCCCTTGTATCTGAACACTTCTGTACCTTGGACAGATGGAAAATTCAGGAGATTAGTCTAAACAGGAGTGCACCTTCTGTTTACTAATTGCAGCATAGCACTAAAGGAGCAATGGCACCACCTCAGATCATCCTGAAATCCTGGCTGAAAGAGGAAAAGGACTTGAGAGAATATAAATAGGGGCAAAAAAAGGAAATAAAGAAGAGAATTCTGCAACAGTTAGCAGTTCACTTGAGGTCAGTCTATCTGGTTGATCTGATTATGAATTAAATACGTCAGCTGTAGTAAGATTTTTTTTCCCTTGTTCACTGCCATTGAACATGCCAATTCTGTCTGTTGTCTGCTGTTCACAAGATACTGGGGGCATGAATCTTCCTCTGAGGATAATGTTATGATTAACTGTGAAGAGGAATGCTTCAGAAAAATTTAGCTCACCATTTAGGGTGATACAGTACTTGGAATCAATCCTTTGGAGAGACGCAAACTTGATTATTTTTAAACAATTCTTTTGTAGCTATCTTCAAATATTTGAAGGTTTATCAAAAATTATAATCTTCTAAAAAAAATTTCTTTTTGATCTGTTTCAGTAATCACATATCACATATGTTTTAATTCATTTTATATAACATTAATTATTTAACCCCCTATTTTGTCTCAGCACCACCAAAGTTGCATTTATTTTTCTTGTGTTTCAAATGTGAGGGATTATAAAATCAAGCCCTGAAATGAAGCTTAAATTTATAGTTTTCCAATCTAGAGGTTTAATTTCGCATAGTCAAAGGAGGGGCCTCAACCATCATCAGGCCTTTGACAATTTGGGTCTGTATTTGTGGCACATCACCTGACTAAGATCTTGAATGCACTGCTGTAAATTGGCCTGCTGGCAAGGTTCCAAAGCTTGTAACCACACCACCAGAACTACCATTTCAGCAGGCCATGCCTGGTTTAGCTAGCGCTGCCCATACAAATCTTGATGGAATATGGATATTAGGCTATGATGCTGATACAACTGAAGCAGAAGGACCTCTGCATCGCCAGCCTTGTCAGGTACTTTGGCTGTTTTTGGCCTCTCACCCATGATGTTCGGTTTCAGAGGCAGAAGTGTTAACACTGTGCCAATGCTGCCCCTTAAAACCTTCATATGTCAGGGATTCCAACCTCAAATTAATTACCGTGGCAAGTTTTCGCTAATTATACCCACTTGTGCGCCTTCAAAGAGGCTATTAAAATGTTGTTTGATTTAGATACAAGGGCATTAATAGACACATTTTGAAAGCTTTTGAATATGATTTTTAAAAATTTACTAAGAAACTGACTACTGTACACCAATGTAACTAGCAAAAGGTTCTGTATAGTTTTTTAAAGTCATTTTCAGTCATTTAAAATTGGGTCATTTACACATAGTGGACTTCACACACTGATTAAATATGCTTCTTATTTGTCAATAAACCCAATCTCAGCAATATTAATCAAACTGCATTAGGTTACTGATCTTAAATACATCAAAAAATATTTTTAATGCAGTCTTTAAAAAGTTATGTTCTAAAACACTGCCAGATTAAACTGGTTTATGAAATATGTTTCATTTGACAATAGGCAAAATAATTTGCGTGGAAATTTGAGCAAAAAAACACTTCTTAAACTAGTGCAATTTATATGCACAACTTACACCTGGAACACCAATTACGTCCAAAGCGGAAACTCTTGGCCAATGTTTGTTGAGTTTACAATAAATTACAACCTAATTACTCTGAGTTCAAGTGGACGGGGAAGAGTGATTCATACAAACAAGTTTCCGTGAAAATTGAGTTTGTACTGGATAAGCTAAACATTAGAATGATTAGAAACTCTACACACCAGGATCATTTTTATCCATTTAATGGGAAAGGTGGAGATGAGTTTACTACTTAAGTTTTTGCTAGAGTTTGAAAACATAATGAGAACATGTAGATGATCCCGTGGAGGCTTTTCTAATTAGTAGTTTACTTTCTGGGCAGTCTGCTACTTGTTTAAAAATATTTACATTGTAAACTATTGCCAGCTTGGGCTTCAGAACAAGAGCAATAGCTGGTAAAAAATATATTTTTTATGCTTTGTACTTTTCCCTCTTAATATTTTGTTCATACTGACCATGTGGTTATATTGGTATTCTTGACCACCCTGTTTTTACAACAACTTAATAATCACTGAAAAGATACTAATTACTCACTTGCAAAGAAATAACAATATTTTGCAGTAGTTACAAAATAATTCAGAGCATGGGGACAACATATCCCCTAATTATTTTTGTCATGTACTGCTGATTTGTTTAAGACTGCGGGCCCTATAAATTTTTTTACATGGCTGTGCACGTGCCGTAACTTAAGGGACTTACTTGTGCGCAAACTGCATGGGAAGTTTCGGCTAGAGGGAACATTGCAGGGGAGGCAGATTGGGACATTGCTGAGAACTGTGATAAAGTGCTATCTAAATTCAGTTGGGCCTGGGTTATGACATAAATAGAGATTGTCCAACTGTATCCCAGCTGTATAAGATAGTGTGTTATCTTCAGCACCGCCGCAGTAACTTTAGACACATTCTTCTGTACTGTCTAAGATTACCAAGCTGCCTTCAGTTACAAATGTTCAGAATCTTGGTTTGGTAATCACATCCAAACTATACTAGGTCAGATAGGTGCTAGATAACCTGATAGAGCTGTTAGGAACATTGAGAAGTATTTAGGGCTAATATGCCATGCAAAAACTCAAAGATGCAAGTTTAATGTTGCAGTCCATTTTGTTTAAACCTGACCATTCTAGTTTTCTTCATTCCACAATCTTTACACATCATGGTGAACTGCCCTGCTTCTGGTTAGTTTCTGGGAAACAAGTATGTAGCGCAGAATGCCACAAAAAATAAATTTGGTGCTGGCACGTGGAGACAACAGCATCATCATCAACCCCTTGTGGATCAATTCAGTAGCCCCAATTTTAGCTCCCAACAGAAGTTATACAGCCCGGTTAGCTCAGTTGATAGATTATGGAACCCTTAATCCCAGGGTAATGGTTCTGAGGCCCACTTTTGGTCATGTTTTAGGAGGCAACAGTGGCGTAGGGGTATTGTCATTAGTAATCCAGAAGTCCAGACTAATGCTCTGGGGACACAGGTTCAAATCCCACCATGGCAGCTGGTGGAATTTAAATTCAATTAATAAATCTAGAATTATAAAGCTGGTCTCTGTAATGGTGGCCATGATAACTATTGTCGATTGTTGTAAAAACCTGTTTGATTCATTAATATCCTTTAGGGAAGGAAACCTGCCAGCCTTACCTGGTCTGGCCTACAGGCGACTCCAGACCCACAGCAATATGGTTGACTCTTAACTGCCCTCTGAAATGGCCTAGCAAACCACTCAGTTTAAGGATGGGCCACAAAAGCTGGCCTTGCCAGTGATGCCCACATCCCATGAAAGAATAAAGGATGGCTGTGGATCAAAACACAAAGGAACCATCCAGCTTTCTGCAGCATGAGGCTCATTTTACACAGTGTCTAAATTTTAACTCCCAACCCTCATCTACATAGGCCTCACCTGAGCCCGGCAGAATTTTGGAAAGCAGAAGGGACTTGAGGGAAAAGTTCCCAGCAGCTGTATATGTAGTTTTGGGGCCCGGGGGTGGGTGGCATGTGGGTGGTCATCAAGAGAACATCACGGTCGAGGGTGAAGGAGGAAAGACTTGGCTAGGATAGGGCCGCTGTTTCCTATTGGGGCCCGCAGGAACATGCCTGCTCTTTCTGGCCCACATAGAAGTGGAAAAAAAAGCTAACTTTCTACTCCTCGCTTTGTCCTGGATCTAGTTACGTTCCAGGCTTCAGTCAGGTCTTTGGTTCAACTTGCACTCCAACCCCAAGAGTATAATCCATAGTCTGATCTCCATATTTGAAGAAGAACCCTGACCCTTGCACTGTGATTTCCTTTCTCCACTGCCCCATCATCATTTTTCAGCAGATCTGCTCCAGAAAGCTGCTTGGGATGCATGTCATCAGTGGAAAAGAAAACTGGACATGATCCAAAATGGGCTGAAGATTTAGTAAATTTTACTTTTATTGCTGTTGAACCATTTCATCCCATTAAATTCAAACTTCTTTCCAAATCCTCCCATAACCTGGCCCATCCACCTCGACAACCTTCTCACCCTCCCACCCCACCGCCCCAGCCCTTGAGATTCTGATCTCTGACTCTGGTTTCCTGTGCAATGCTGCAATCCCCACTCCAGCATCAGGTGGCAGAGCTGTTTCAGCTCCACACTCTGAAGCTCGCTCCGTATATCCTTCCAGCTTGCTGCTTATCTCCCCTTTAAATCGCCTAAATACTATCCTTCTGTCAAGAGCCATCTCCTCCATTCTAGTAAGGATGGTGATCTGAGACACCCCTCCATCTCATGAGCTTGCAAGAGCAAAAGGGAGAGAGAGAGCAAGAGAGATAAGGCAATATTGGGCTCTCTTACCAATTCCAGGAGCACATTTAAATCAGTGCAGCAGCTTCTCAATAGTGTTAGGGATTTGAATTTTACTCAAGGATCAGTAATTATCCTGTGCAGTCATTTCTTCCATTTTTAAGAGCACTGTGCACCCTCAGGCTGCTCAGCTGGTGTATCTGCTGATGACTGGAAGCCTGTCACCTGTGTGTCACGCTACACCTTCCTTTCCAGAACAAAGAAAGTCAATGAACCTCCTATAGCACTGCACCCAGGTCTTCCTCAGAGCGTTGCGGCTGCTCACTTGCTCTGCCACCTCCAGACAGGTCTGCTTGGTTTGATTTCTCCTGCCACTCTCTGGGAACAAGATACCTCAATTATCTCTCACCACCTTCAACATCATCTCGAGGACAGCATCACTAAACCTCAGGGCTACCCTGCCACAGATGTCTGGCCTCTGCCTTTCTGGCTTCTTCCTTCTCCCTGCCAAAACATTTTAATAATGGCTGCCATCATGTCTTTCAATTGGGCTTGCACTTGTAGCCTCCTGCCTCCTTCCCATGCCCTAATTGGCTGGCAAACCTGTCCTCCAGCCAATAGGGCCAACTTCCAGGAAAATCACATCCTGTGGCCCCATGTCATGCCATTGTTCATTATTGTGGGTTATCTTACCTGAAATGTATATTTTGCACATCTTGGTGTGTGAATGAGGCACTGGTCTCTGTGTATACAGAAAATATTCCAGTGACAAGAGTTTTCAGTATGTCTATATCAGTGGTTCTCAAACTGGGGTCTGTACAGACGTTTCAGGGTATCTGTGAAATAGTGTGAAATGCGAGCCTAGAAGCGGAACAGAGTACACACGCCCGAGCATAAAATGACATGCGATGACATCGGGCGTGCATCCAGACGTCATCGCGCACTTTTGCAATATTTCGTTCGGCGGGCACGTGTCAAAGTTGGCTGTGCACCTGCTCATAATTGAAAGGCCTATTAAGGCCATTAACAAGCTAATTAAAATCAAATTTACGCTGCCCGTCTAACCTTACGGTTGGGAGGCAGGCGAAAAGCCCAAGAGGCCTACACATTTTTCTACGAACTGGACGAGGTTTCCCAAGGCAAATAAACATTAAATAAAAACTTTATTTTGGAATTAAAAACATGTCCCATCTCATGTGACAGAATCACATGAGGGGATATGTTTTTAAAAATTTTTACTGTGTTTAATAATTTTTTTAAAAAAGCACTTCAATCTCCCTGAGGCACGTAGCTGCTCAGGGAGATTGAAGCGCTCTTTCGCGTGCATGTGTAAACTGCGCGCCAGGCCTGCTCTCCCTCCTCCCCCCACCTGCACAGGTAATGCTGAGCGCTGCCACTCACGATCCATGCAGAGCCGACCAACATGTGAAATCGCGGTGCGAAGCTGAATGCAGGTGGTGGTCTGTTTCCCGCCCACTCCCACCAAGCCCGCCTGATGAGGGAAAAATTCTGGCCCTGTAAGTAAATACGTGTTTCCTTTGACAGCATTATTTAAAAGGTTCTTTACATGCTGTATTTTTGTATTGAGCAATGTATAGTATTATAGGCCAGAATTTTACATTGATTGGACCCGAACGCATGTGAAATTGTGTGAAATGTCATCGGGCGTGTGTCCCGACGTCATTGCGCATGCGAGGTCGGCAGGCACATGCGGAAATCAGCTGCGGCCACTGACAAAGGGCCAATTAAGGCCAATAAAAATCCTATTGTCCATGATTTTACATTGCGCTTTCACGCCAATTTCACACTCGTCGCACAGGCAGGCGAGCCACCTGTTTTTAACAAAACCTCATCCAAGGGTGAGATGAAATGTCTGGGATGAAATATAATTTAAAAAAAATATGGGGACTAATTTTTTTTGTGTTGTTCTGCTGTCAGGTGCTTGAATGTGTTGAATAGACACAGTTTGGTGCATTCTTTTCTTGCCATTTAACCTGTACAAGTCTGCAGCTCCCTGAGGCAGCGCTGCAGCAGTTGTCTGCCTTCAGGGAGCTCGCTAGAAGCACCTATCCGCACCCTCGCTTTTGTCAGTGCCCACCCTCTTCCCGCCTCCCCTTGGCAGCACTGAGGCTTTCTCAGTGTGCGTTTCACGCTGGCTGACCATTAATTGGCCAGCCAGTATGAAATTGCGTTTGAGGGCCGATCGCGGGCGGAAGTGCATTTTGCTTCTGCTTCCAGGCCCACTGACTTGGTGCACGTGCCAAGTGTGAAATTCAGGCCATAATTTAGATGGTTGGCCTTGTGATGACTAAATTTGAAAAGGAATCCTTCAACCAGAAAAGGTTTGAGAACCATTGGACGATATCAAATACTCTCTCTCAACTCAGTTTGGAAAGCAATACAAAGCTGGACTAAACTGTTGATAGCTGTGTTTTATCTGGATAACATTACTAAAGTAACTTTTCACAATCTGCACAAATTGAAAGCTTGAACATATTTGGCTTACATGGTCGGTCAGTTTACTCAGTTACCTAATCCTTATGGGATACAAATGTCAGTGGTGTCGTCTGTCTACGAGCTCTGCAAACCAGTGAGTGTTGTTAACTGCAGGAGGTGGCTAATTTTATAATCAAGCAGTCATGCTTTGCAAGATCAGCAACAAATAAAATGCATGCACAAATTTTAGATTATAAATGTATAGTCAAGTCATTATTGCAGGAGAATACAACATGAAGTGCCCAGAATGATGACTTCAAGTGTATTTGATATGCATCTGTGTTTTGGTAAGGGAATACTGGCCAAGCAGTAACAAATGAATTCAGCTGCAAGGTCAGCAAATTGCGCAAACATCATAAGATCTTCTGGGACCAAGGAAAGACTGAAAGTTGCCACATGCATTACAACTGCATCAGTTATAGTCTTGTTCTACATCAGATAATATAGCTTTTCTTAAGCATCTATTTTTCTTATTCAACTTGTTGTGAAATTGGGACCACAAAATCCTGTAATATCTTTTTTTTACTTTAGACCCATAGTTAATGGAACCAGCATGTCTGTGTCATGAAATCCAACATCTTTAGTTTTAGTATATTAGTAGCTGTACTGCAATTAAATTTCCAAGCATTAGTTCATCAATGGGGTTGAATTTTAGCTTCAGGGATCTAAAATTCACCAAGAGAAAAATTTTCCCCCTGTTGGGGGTGGAGGAGTGCGGGAGTGGGCGTGCCTCCAAAGGGCGCATTGCCATTTTACGTGGGTGGGCCAATTAAGGCCCGCCCAGCGTGACTCTGTGCGGGCATTGGGGGGGGGGGGGGGTTGTGCTAAGTGCTGCCTCAGGGAGATCGGCTCCAAATTAAAATTTGTAAACCAAATGATAGAAAAATTTCCATGACATGTCCCCTCACTGTCACATGAGTTAGGACACGTCCATAACTTTTGTTGAAACCTTTATTTAAAATTTAAATACCCTCATGAAACCTCATCCCGCCCATGGATGAGGTTTCGTGCTTTTTCTGAAGCCCACCAGGGCTCCCGGCCTGCCTTAAGGTTGGACGGGCAGGTCCATTAATGACTTTATTAGTTTTTCAATGGCCTCAATAGACTGTTGACAGATTGGCGGGCGCACAGCTGACTCGGCTGCGCCCCCGCCAACCTGAAAATGGAAATGACGCGGGGTGACATCGGGAGTTCCACCCAACATCATCTTGCATCATTTTATGCATTGGCGAGTGGGCCCCAGCCCTGCTCGCCAACCGGAAGATCTTGCCCCAAGTGTTTGACCCTTGTGTACTCTCACTAGGCTCAGCATGGGCAAGCTCCCAGGTTGTGTCACTTGGAGTGACGAGTGAGAGGTTAGTCTGTCATCAAGACCAACTGCTAGTAAAACTACCCTTGGTGCTGTTGCTTACCATGCAGGAATCTAGCTGTAGGGAACATCCTTTATGCCTAATAGCATATGGTCACGTCATCACTGAATCAACTTTATTTTGTAATAGTATGGCAGCTCCAGATGGTTGTTAATGTCCTAGAATTCACTTTGACTGATTTTTAGTTTTGGTGTCAGCCTTGGCTCACTGGTAGCTTGCTCACCTGAGCAGAAGGTTCAATGCCACTTGAGAGGTTTGAGAGCAAAATCTAGGCTAGCATCCCAGTTCATTATTGAGGGAGTGCTGCATTGTTGGAGGTGCCATTTTTCAGCTGAGGCATTAATCCAAGGCTTCATCCGCCCTCTCAAGTTGATGCAAAAGATTTCAGGACACTTAAAAGAAAGCCAGAGGAGCCCTCCCTCACATCCAGGCTAATATTTATCCCTCAATTAACATCACTAAAACAATTCATCTGGTCGTTATCACACTACTGTTTGTGGGACCTTGCAATGCGCAAATTAGCTATCACATTTCCTACATTACAACAGTAACCACACTTTGAAAAATATTTCCATTGGCTGTAAAGTACTTTGGAACATCCTGAAGTTGTGAAAGGCCATTTAAAAGTGCAAATTTCTTTTTTACATTACTTGAAAAAATATTTTATTTTGGAAACCTACTTCATATCAAATGCATGTTCATATCTGTGAACATGGAAATTATTTTCCTGCTCCATCACTTCCTTTGTTCCACTCTACACAGTTGATATTCATTGTTAATTGTTTAGCACCACAGAGCACTTTAAAGAGAGGGAAAAGTAATGTTGTAACAAAATAATAGATAATGTTAAAATTGTATGGGAACTTCTATTGGTTTAGCATTTCCCCTGTTTACCCAAAGTAGAACAACCCTGGCATCACAAGCCAGCAATAATTGTATATCATGTCATTTGAAAGTAACTTATTTTAGTGATAAAGATTCCTATCCCCTTATATTACGAAATATTTACATTTAATTATTCTATTTCTCAACTCTTTGTTAGTTGTACATCATCTAGGGTTGAGAAGGCTGGTGACCTGCAAAAATACACTCCTTCATGATTCTCCTTCTACTTTTTACATTGGTTCCTCTCAGCTGTTTCCACACCCCGACCCCTCTACTCCTCAGTATTTCCCTATGGCATCAAAGCTAAAATGCGGCACTCAGAGGGTGAAATTGGTCTTGAGCAATAGCGTAAACGGCTGAGAGCAAATCGACTATCCATTGCATCCCACCTGATTTTTTTATCCATTGACTTGAATGGAAAAGAAAATCGGACAGGCTGTAAAATGGCTGCCAATTTGCTATCACCCATTTTGTGCTATTGCCTGAGACTGATTTTAACTCCAAAGTGGCTGAGGATTTGGGACTGAATATATTGATGCCTCAACACACTACTTCACTGTATGAGTAAATGTTTAGCTTGTAACATTGTATAGTTCTATGCAGTGTGAAAACTCAAGAAGTAATGCATTCTAAATTTATTTAACTCTAGGGAGTGATAGAGGGGGATATAGTTTGGTGGCTTTATAGCTGAAGTTGATCTCCCTGGATCCAACACCAGCAATTCCATCCCCTAACACTTGTTATCTCTCATTTTTGGATGTTGATAGAAATTATCGAGTTTTCATTATCAATTATACTGTCTACACAAGTTAAACGCTCACTGATTTATACTTCTGAAAAACTGCAACCTGTATGCAAGAGATCTATAATGTGTACAATTTGTATTCCTAGGAAATCTACATTATTATTTTGAAACAATAAATAGCAGCTGATATAAAATGGCAAGGGATTACCCTAAATAATTTTACCTTTGAAAGAATGACCTTTACTTGATGTCAGTTTATATGGTTCCAGTTACAGCTGATGAAACTTCATACAGATTATGAAGTGACATTAATTTGAACTATATTAGGCAAGTACAGGTCTTCAATGACGGCTAGCGGAGACATAGCTGAAATCCCACAGAGTTGGAACCCATCTGGGAGGTTACAACTGATAAACTTCAGCTCGGTGAGAATCTGCAGCAGCTGTACATTCTTTCACTTTCAAGCTTGATACAAGGCTCACTGCAAACAAATAGTAAAACCGTTTTCAGTGCCATCTAATACATAATTCAGCCCTTTAACTTTTGATTTCTATTTAATTAAATTTCGAATTCTGTTTAAGAGCTGAAGCTCCGTAGAGACAAACTTCCATTTATAATCGTTTGTATTAGAATTTTGTCTTTGGAAATCACCAGAAAACTCCCCTCATATTTGTGTCCATCTTAAAATATTAGTAAACAAATCGATATTTTGTTTCGGTAATTGGCAATAGTTTACAGCACACCACATAAATCTGAAGAATAAACCCTATTAAAGTTATGTAAAAAATCACATGTTTCTTGTTGGTTTGGTTTCAATCCTTACGGTATCTTTGTTACTCTTACTCGTTCCTCATTTTGGGTTGTCACTTCCATGCATCTGTCTCAAGCTTCTGGTGTGGGAGAATTGCCAGGATCCTCCATGGCTCTCTCTGCTAATGGTATGCTATCATCACCCAGAAGCAGATGCACTTGCTTTTAGGGTGAGTAGTAAAATGGCACTTCTGTTTTGGAAAAAGCCCAAGGATTGATGCTGTGCTCCTAAAAGACTTCCTACTTCAGGAACCTGACTAAAACTGGCAATACCCATTACTGAGACATGAACCCAGAGTAATCTAAGGTGTTGGCTGCTGCTCTATCAGGTGATTCTAAACAGGCTACACATTTAAAATGTCTACCTCGTGTGTAAGATTGGCATTAACCACACCTCCTTCAAAATATTTTTGACAAAATAAATCTATAATTGTCCTTGTCCAAGAAGGATGTTACCACTAATGGCTAATTGCGTTTTGAGCTTTTTTGATGAGAAAGGTCAAAAATTTGATCCATGATGTCGTGTCATAGACTTGTTGCATGGTGAGCCTATGGATACAAATTTTTAATAATGCAAGAATGGTGTTACTGTCAAACATTAAAAATGCAACAAATCTCAGTGAAAGTATCAGTCCATGGTAAAGACGAAGACTTCCAGCTAAGTTGTCTCAATTTCTTGCACTCCTTTGTACATTGGCTGGTTTTATTTTGTTAATCCATACATCTAATCATAGAATAATAGAATGATTACAGCACAGAAGGAGGCCATTCAGCCTGTCAAGTCCACACCAGCTCCCTGCAAGACCGATCCAGCTGCCCCTGCTTGCCCGCCTTTTCCCCATAACACTGCAAATTTTGTACCTTCGGGGTGCTCATCCAATTTCCTTTTGAAAGCCAGAATTGAGCTCCAGCATGATAGAATTTCAAGTTCAGCTGGAGAGCAAGAAACTTGAGTCCCACACTAATGTTCTGAAGTTAAACAAAGGTAACTACATAGGCATGAGGGCAGATTTGGCCCCAGTGGACTAGGCAGGAAGACTACAAGGTAGGACAGTTGATGAACAGTGGCAGATATTTAAGGAGATGTTCATTTCCTCCCAAGCAAAATATATTCCAATGAGGAAGAAAGATGGTAAGAGGGGGTAAAAGCATCCATGGCTAAGCAAAGAAGTTAAAGATAACATAAAGGCAAAAACTAAGGCATACCAAATTGCAAAGGTCAGTGGCAGGCTGGAAGATTGGAAAACTTTTGAAGATCAACAAAGGGTTACTAAAAAAATAATAAAAAGAGCAAAGGTAAATTATGAAAGAAAATTAGAGCAAAATGTAAAAACTGATAGCAAAAGCTTCTACAAGCATATAAAAGGAAAGAGAGTAGCTAAAGTGTATGTTGGTCCCTTGGAGGATGAGGCTGGGGAGTTAAAAGTGGGGAATGCAGAAATGGCAGAGCTGTTTAATCAATATTTTGCCTCAGTTTTCACAGTGGAGGACACTAGTACCACCCCAATAGTAACAGGTAGTGCAGAGGATATAGAGAAGGAGGAACTTAGAACAATCACCATCACTAGAGAAAAAGTACTGAGCAAACTATTGGGATTAAAGGGTGACAAGTCCCCAGGACCTGATGGCCTACATCCCAGGGTCTTAAAAGAAGTGGCAGCGGAGATAGTGGATGCATTAGCTATAATATTCCAAAATTCCCTGGATTCTGGAAAGGTTCCAGTGGATTGGAAAAATGCTAATATAACGCCCTTATTCAAAAAGGCGAGGGGGCGGGGGGCGGGGGGGGGGGGCAGAAAGAAGGAAACTATAGACCAGTTAGTTTAACATCTGTCGTTGGGGCATTATTGGAATCCATTATTAAGGAAGTAGTAATGGGACATTTGGAAAGTCAAAATGCAATCCATCAGAGTCAGCATGGTTTTATGAAGAGTAAATCGTGTTTGACTAACTTGCTAGAGTTCTTTGAAGATGTGACAAGCAAAGTGGATAATGGGGATCCTGTAGATGTGGTATATCTGGACTTCCAGAAGGCCTTTGATAAGGTGCCGCACAAAAGATTAATATACAAGATAAGATCACACGGAGTTAGGGGTAATATATTAGCTTGGATAGAGGATTGGCTAACCAACAGAAAGCAGAGAGTTGGGATAAATGGGTCTTTTTCTGGATGGCAAACTGTAACTAGTGGGGTGCCACAGGGTTTGGTCCTTGGGCCCCAACTATTAACAATCTATATTAATGACTTGGTTTCAGGGGTAGAAGGTACTATAGCTAAATTTGCAGATGACACCAAAATAGGTGGGAAAGTAAGTTGCAATGAAGAAATAAGAAATTTACAAATGGATATGGACAGGTTAGGTGAATGGGCCAAAATTTGCCAGATGGAGTTTAACGTGGATAAGTGTGAGGTTATCCATTTTAGTCAGAAGACTAAAAAGGCAACTTATTATTTAAATGGAGAGAAACTTCAGAATGCTTCAGTGCAGAGGGATCTGGGTGTCCTCGTGCATGAATCACTGAAAGCTAGTATGCAGGTACAGTGGATAATAAGGAAGGCAAATGGAATTTTGGCATTTATTGCTAAAGGAATTGAGTATAAAAATAGGGAAGTGTTGTTGCAACTGTACAAGGTATTGGTGAGACCGCACCTGGAGTACTGTGCACAGTTTTGGTCCCCTTACTTGAGGAAGGATGTAGTTGCATTGGAGGCGGTTCTCTAGATTGATTCCAGAGATGTGGAGCTTGTCTTATGAGGAGAGATTGAGCAGTTTAGGCCTATACTCACTAGAGTTTAGAAGGATGAGAGGAGATCTAATTGAGGTATATAAGATGCTAAAGGGGATAGACAAAGTAGACGTGGAGCGAATGTTTCCCCTTCTGGGGCATTCTAGAATAAGAGGCCATAGTTTTAGGCTAAGGGGTGGTAGATTTAAATCAGAGATGAGGAGGAATTGCTTTTCTCAAAGGGTCATGAATCTGTGGAATTCACTACCGTGCAGTGGATGCCAGGACGCTGAATAAATTTAAGGAGGAGATAGACAGATTTTTAATTAGTAATGGATTGAAAGGTTATGGGGAGAGGGTGGGAAATTGGAGTTGAGGCCAAAATGAGATCAGCCATGATCGTAATGAATGGCAGGGCAGGCTCGAGGGGCTGAATTGCCTTCTCCTGCTCCTAGTTCTTATGTTCTCTCCACCACCCTCTGAGTGCATCTCCATGGACCACCAAAATGGTTAAGCCATTAACTTGAACAACATTGTGGGCAGGATTTTCCCGTCGGCGGGGTGGGATCTGCTCGTCAATGTGTAAAATGACGCGCGGAATGATGTGGGGTGGAACTCCCGACTTCACCATGCCCCATTTAAATTTTCCGGCAGGCGGGGGTGCAGGAAAATCAGCTGTGTGCCCGCCGACCTGTCAATGGCCAATTGAGCCATCGACAGAGTCATTTAGCTAATTAATGGACCTGCCTGTCCAACCTTAAGGTTGGTGGGCATACCAGGAGCCCCAGCAGGAATTAGAAAAAGCGTGAAACCTCATCCACGGGCAGGATGAGGTTTCAAAAAATTTTATTAAAGTTTTTGTAAAAATTATGGACATGTCCCAACTCATGTGACAGTGAGGGGACATGTCAGGAATTTTTTTTCTATTTTTAATATTTTTGAGTGTAGAGCCGATCTCCCTGAGGCAGCACTTGGCCTCAGGGAGATGAGTGCGCTCTTTCGTGCGCACGCGCAAAAGAACACGCTCTAGATTTAGGGATCCCCCGCCGGGTCGTGTTGGGAGGGCCTTAATTTGCCCGCCCACATAAAATGGTGCCGCGCCCCCGATTGGAGGCGCCGATCGGAGGTGCGCCTGTGCGTGCCCACCCTTCAACTTCACCCCCGATGGGGGGGAAATCCTGCCCTGTGTTTTAAGGAAGTATTAGATTTTTGTGAGTTGCATGCAGTCTGATATTTGTGAACAAATTGATAATTGAGCAATTAAATTTAGTCTAAATAAGATCAAAGATCAAGAATGATTTTGGGGTCCATATTTGAAGAGCTCATTCTATTTAATTACCTTTGTTAGTAAGATCAATGCAACCTAACCAATTCCTGTAATGGTAAAAACTCAGTTACAATAAGAGTAGACTTACCGGCCAATATAAGTAAGTGGCTTACAATAACTAACCATATTAACTCTACACAGTACTATTATATGAAGTAGTTTTGGCCTCTTGTGATTAGCGACTCATTTGAAGGACCTGCTAAAGGGTCAAGCTTCCTTTTAAGATGTTTTTAACATCAGGATGTACAAGTGTATCTCTACCTATTTTCTTACTGCACTGTATATAAATTGTTGCATGTTCACCATCAGTCCTTTTTCCAACAAATGGACAAATATCTGACGCTGGGCTGTAACTTCTGAGCTCCAGGGTGTCGTACCTGGGCAGTACCCCAAAGATGCTCAGGGGACCACACACCCCCCTTGGAGGTTCACAGGTAAGGTTTGCATGGCAATTGCCCAGATGTGCAAACTTCCCCTGGGCAATTGCCCTGCACTGGGAACCATCTGAAACTGCAATTTAAATTGCAAACTTCAGATGGTTTTTACTGGGTTACATCAATAGTTACTCAGAAAATGTTATTAGAATTAAAACCTCTTCTAACTTCTGGGTAACTATTGCACAGCCCACCATGGGATTCCCACCACCACTCCCAAACCCGCCAAGGGAAACCCCCCACCCCCCTGACTTCAACCCCCATGGGAGTCCCTCACCCTCTCCCCCAACTATGCTCCCCCGACCCACAAGAGACTATATCGCTCCCTCCCAATGTGAACTCCCCAGCCTACGGGATTCCCCCCGATCCCTTGGGGACTCTTTCACCGCACTCTCACTATCCCCCCCATCCCCCCCTGCTTCCAGGCCAGGCCCCTATCTCACCCCCCCGCTCCCTGAAGCTCGAGCCGACACCGTCCCCCCACCCCTGAAGTTCAACCCGAGCCCCCCTCCGCGAAATTCCGAGGCATAATCCAACCCAACCAATACCCCCTGCCCAAATCCTACCCACTTACCTTATACGTTTACCTTCTCACTGGCCAGTCAAGAACCTTTAAACTTGGCTGGACCTTTAAACTTAGTTAGTTCTGGGGATACACTGCTCTGCCCAGATCTCGCCCAGCCTGAGTCAGAAGGTCAGGCGAGATAGAACTTAAAAAAAAATGCAGGTAAAAACCCAGGAGCGGAGTGGCAATCCAATGCTGATTGCCACTCAGACCCACTGTTGTACATTTCAAACTGCAACATTAGTTGAAGCTTTTCAATTTGTAAATCTGTTTCACAGTAATCATTTCAGACCTCATCTAGCAAATCCGACTAGATTTATTTTTCAAATCAGTATTTTTTTGTAAATGTTCCTCAGTAAGTCAAAGCTTTTCAGATTGATTGATGGTAGATTAACACTGTTGGCCAAAGTTGTACCCAAGCATTCAATGTCAACATGGCTTGAAGTGGGATATTGTGCAACGTACTATAAAAAGGCACTTGGAACCAAACAGTACATCGACCAATGCACAATTTCATTATTTGGCATAAATATCAAACAAAGCATCAAATAAATCCGGGAAGAAAAATTAAAAGACCTGTAAATTAAATTGTTAAAGGTCTGAAAGTCAAGGATGAGAAATGCAGTTGAAGCTCATCCTCCTCATACTCAAACTCTCACATTATGATAATGAACTAATTTTTAAAGACACTGATATTTTTAGTGCTAGTCTGCCGGACACATTTCTTGCCTTTATGTAAAGAAGCTTGTCATCATTTATTTTCAAATTGCCTTGCATTAATTTGAATTGTTGCATCTGTCCCTCTGCTGGCTCACTTTAAATGTACATTCTGGGTTTATCTGATTTAATATCCTATGTACCGCAATGAGGCTCCTTATTACAAACCACCTTTCTGCATTGTGGAGTTTGAGAGTCTCACATATATGTTTTTTGTAGTGACCAAAATAAAAAACTGTATTCCAAATGGGATCTGCCCTTTGCACCGTAAAGGATTAACATAGCCTCTCTGCTATATAGCCCAGTACTCCATAACTTATTTCTCCATTTTGTTCATATGTATTTCTAAATGACTTTCTTCCGTCACCAAACCATTTTTAGCCTTCTCTGCTAATTAATTTCTAGATGACTCAAATTTTTTGACCAAGATTGGAATTTAATAATTTATAGTTATTGGTGCCAAATTTCATATGCCACTTAGCTGCACAATTGCACTAATATAAGTAATTCTGCAATTTTTTTACTACATTGCTATCTCTACTGAATAAAACAATGCAAAAACTAAATCAATAGCCCAGAATTTGTGATCAGCGATGAAAGGACAGCACTGACCTTAAAGCCATCTGCAAAGATTTCACGAGCTCTTATGATTTTCCCCTATTCCAACATCATTCATTCTAACAACAGCTCGAGGGGATCTGTGGCATCCATGAACACAGAAGTCATCAAGCAAGCTGAGTATCCTGTCAGATTCAAGAATTGTCATTGACAGCAAACCAGGAAGTAAAAAACAGGGTATCCCTAACGTCCGTTACCAGATCTCCACATTTAACTGCACATGTCCGAACGCCAGAAGTTGCTGTCAATTTCACAGAGTATTGACAGTGAATGCTGACAGTTTCATTGTCATTGCAACTGCAAAATGCAGCCATTGTCACAGTTTGAAGTTGATTGGTGCATTGAACACCTGTTTAGCTAGGAGAAATAAATCAACGTTGCAAATCGTTGTACACTGATCATCATTAGTTTGTTAATCCTTTTACAAAGAGCGAAATAACCATAACGAAATACATGGGATTAAGGTAAAAGCTGAAATATATGCTTTAAAAAACAATTATTTTCTATTATTTTTAAAAACATTATTATCATGGAATGGAGGGAATAACACTTCAGACTTCTTAATTTTTCAGGGCCAGAGAGGTTGATCAGCAATTGTCCTGACTTAGCACACCCTTAAAATCTCAGTTACATCTCATCCCACAAAGGATGGTTTTCATTTTCAGTGATTTATACAGTGAGAATAGAACATAAAAAGTTGAAGTTCACGACAACCACTGATTTTAGTGTTGATTGTATTGGCAAAGACTGAAACAGCACAAGGTATCCCTAATAGCAGTTACCAGATTTCCACATTTAATTGCGCTGACAGTTTCATCATTATCACAACTGTAAAATCTGAACCATTGTCATAGTTTGAAGCACATTGGTGTGTTGAACACCTGTTGAGATGGGGGAAATAAATCAATGTTGCAAAACATTGTGCACCCCTTGTATACCTCTTAGAAGCAGGACAACACTTGGAAGGGTGCCAATTGAGGCCAGGTACATTAGAGGGACATCATCCATTAACAGTATTATACTAGAACATGATTAAGGGAACAGTAACATTGTGATTATGTTACTGGACTAGAGGCCTGGGCCAATGATCTGGAGACATCGGTTCAAATCCCACCACAAAAGTTGGGGTACTTAAATTCAATTAATTCTTGGCCCTAATTACCATAGTTACTCAGATGCCTTATACACTTGTGTTCTGGAGATATTCAAGAACAGATGCAATTAACTCTGCCATTCTTTCGCACTGAATGCTGTCAAACCCCAAACATCACTACTTATTACCTGCAGATAGATCTCACAGTGGCTACTTGCCACAGAACTCAATATAGCTAACTGAATTAAGATATGAAACAGCAATACCTAAGAATAATCCAATGCCATAAATCATCCACGCAATGAACAAATTCAGTGACTATTTGATAAGGTAAAGACCCTAATCTGATGATCAGTGCGTTATTCTACTCTTTCTTTCTGTCAGTTTTGTATTTTATATTTTACTTGGAATGAGTGATTGAAAAACTTACCTCAGTTCACCTCTTAATTGCAACAAGAGTTGATTTTTAAATAAATAAAACTGTGAATAAATAACAAACAAAAGTAAATAAATAAAATCCTAATCAGTAATGGTGAAGTTACCAGATTGTCGTAAAAGCCCTGTGGTTCACTAATGTCCTTTAAGGAAGGAAATATGCCTTCCCTATCCGGGTTGGCCTGAATGTGGCTTGAGACTCACAGCAACGTGGTTGACACTTAACTGACCTCTGAGGTGGCTGATGAGCCACGCGATTGTGTAGGAATTGGCAATAAATACTGCCCTTGCCCAGATCCTGTGGATTAATTTTGAAAAATTGTCAGCACAATTCTAGTGGTATGTGGACTGTGCCCTCTTCACAAAAAACCCACAAGGATCTTTTAACACACTATTGCTTTGTGCCAGAAGAGATTCTAGTGTGCTAAAGCAGCAGGATAAAGCATAATTTTGCGGCTAAATTTGTGGGATTTAGGGGATTGTACAGTTTTATAAAGCACCAATTGACTGTTAAAATAGCAATTATGCTAGTATTTCAAAGTACCCAATGAGGATGTCCTCAATCACAAATGGGACATCCTAACAAAAGCCATTGTGAACCATTGTATTGCCCCTTGCTGCTGTGTTGGGTGTATTTACTTCTGTTAAGCGAGAACTGACAAATGTAAGGTGACATTTAATGGAAAAGAAGCTAAGCGCATCAACTTCCCACGTTTGTATGCTAATGGAAAGCTTGTGAAGTAGGGGAGATTGTAGAGAAAGAAGCCGAAAGAAGAGGCTAGTGACCATTGGAGAGCAAAAAAGGATAAGGGATGTCAGGCAGTTTCCAGACATTAGGCAGACTCCGGGTGAATGGCCACAGGCATTGTTTTCATACTTGTCCTTGGGCTGCAGATGATGCTGACAGGAATGCATTTATTGCCCTGGACAACTGAGTAACTTCTAAGGGAACATCAAAGCACATTAATACTAAATCCCCTACACCTCAACCCTCTCCCACGGCACCTTCCCATGCAACCGCAGAAGGTGCAACACCTGCCCCTTTACTTCCCCTCTCCTCACCGTCCAAGGGTCCAAACACTCCTTTCAAATGAAGCAGCATTTCACTCGCACTTCCCTCAATTTAGTCTACTGCATTCGCTACTCCCAATGCGGTTTCCTCTACATTGGAGAGACCAAACGCAGACTGGGTGACCGCTTTGCAGAACACCTTCGGTCTGTCCGCAAGCATGACCCAGACCTCCCTGTCGCTTGCCATTTCAACACTCCACCCTGCTCTCATGCCCACATGTCCGTCCTTGGCTTGCTGCAATGTTCCAGTGAAGCTCAACGCAAACTGGAGGAACAGCACCTCATCTTCAGACTAGGCACTTTACAGCCTTCCGGACTGAATATTGAGTTCAACAATTTCAGTTCATGAACTCTCTCCTCCATCCCCACCCCCTTTCCGATCCCCCCCTTTTTTTCCAATAATTTATATAGATTTTTCTTTTCCCACCTATTTCCATTATTTTTAAATGTATTTCCATCCATTATTTTATCTCTACCTTTTAGCCTATTTCGATCCCTTCCCCCCACCCCACCTACACTAGGGCTTTCTACCTTGCTCGTCCTGCTTTCTACCCTTAATGTCACCTATTAGCACATTCCTTAGCTAATATCACCACCTTCAACACCTCTTTGTCCTTTTGTCTATGACATCTTTTGGCTATCTCCACCTATCACTGGCCCTCTATCCAGCTCTACCTGTCCGTCGCCCCCCCCCACCCCACCCCACCTCCTCCCCCCCTTAAACCAGCTTATATTTCACTTCTTTTCTAGTTTTACTTTGTTCTGTTGAAGAGTCATACGGACTCGAAACAATAACTGTGTTCCTCTCCGCAGATGCTGTCAGACGTGCTGAGTTTTTCCAGGTATTTTTATTTTTGTTTTTAATACTAAATCACATGGTGTAGAACTGGAATCACCTGGAAACAAGGCCAATTAAGAGATAGCAGATTCCCTTCTCTAAAGGATATTCATAAGCTAGTTGAGTTTTTACAACAATCCAGCAGTTTAACCACCCAAAGGTTATCAGACCTGCCATGATGGAATTCTAAACATGTATACCCCTGAATTCCTGGTTCAGCAACAGAACGACATCCATATTGAGTATTGAGGGCAATATTTTGTTTATTTAAACATATTCCATTCATATCCGTATTTTTCCAGTGGTTACTTTACAAACAAACCTAAAAAAGCATTTTATGCTTGTTAAAAACATACCTCTAGTTTTAAACACTTGTTTAACTATTCAGACGTATTTCATCAGTCATTGCACCACAATGCTGAATTCTAGATACGCGAATCTGAGGTGATTGACACCCATCTATTAAAAAAGGTAGCTTGGGGTGAATTTTATGAGTAAGTTAATATGAATCAACAAGTACATACAAAAATACAGGTGAAATCAGTTGGTACTTTGGGTTTCTATGCTGCATGCATATATTTGCGTAACAATAGGAGATATTTTAACCCCTTCTGTCCAGAAAGATTTTCTGTTGCAATCAGCCCAAAGCCACAATGCCCAACCTGTCTGACCTTCACCCTCCCATAAATAATGAACTGACACAGCACACAATTAGAATCTAAATATCAGACTATTTAGGGTTTGGACACACGTCACAGGGTGCATCATTATTTGAACAGTGACCTTGTGACTAAGGTCAAATTTTTGCTTCTGATTCAAGTAAATTTCCCAACTCTGCAAACCTGACATTGGAGAAAGCGGCCTGAACAGTTGGATTTTCATTCTGTGGGGAGGGGTGCTAACTGGAGTCAGGCCTGCCAACCTTGGAAACAGTGCTGAGGTGGGTAGTTTAAAACACCTGCCTAGGTGCCCTGGGGCTTCAGCTCAGGTGTAATAAAAACAACAAAACAAAAAACAGCCCTCGCCTCTCATACTCCCTCACCCCCACACACTCTCCATGCCCCATCCATGCCACTTCATTCGCCCCATCCCCCATGGCCCCTCATCCCCCCCCATGCCAACCAATGCCCTTCTACCCACTCTTCAGGGGACCTCATACCCTCTATTCCAAACTGTCTCTCTACCCACCCCCCATGGCCCTATATAGACCCCATGCCAATTTATTGCCTACCATGCCTCCCACCCACCACCCTTTGCTCTTATACCCTTCATTCTAACTCACCCAGTATCCACAATGGACAGAGCTCAGCAGCCATGCTGAGATGAAATAAAGTGCTAAGCATCTATTACAGACTTCATTAAACTTTAAAAAACACCCAATAATTATTGATAAAAACCATTCAATACATTTAAATCCCTTCTTGTATCTAATTCCCATAAAACAAACATTTGTATTCATAGCCCACATTAAAGACAGCAAACCTTTTTAAGACCACTTGGAGCTGTCAGTCAAACAGTGAAATTACAGCCCTCCCCCCCCTCCCCCACTGTGACAATGATAGGTTATGGAAGCAGTAGACCAGAAATAAAACCGTAATAATCACACTCAGACTTATGTTAACAATATCTATTGAAGTTGCAAGCACTGATTATTTTTCAAATGCAGGCTGGCTGTTTGTTTTTTCACAAGTTAAAGGGCAAGGGATTTAAATGACGACACCCTGACATTTCAACAGAGCTTATCCATTTTTTACACACGTTTATGTCTACTCTTGACAATCCCAAATACCTGACCTCTTGCAAAGGGTACTTCACCTCTCTCAAAGGGGTACCTGACCTCTTCCAAAAGGGTGCCTTACCTTTCCAAGTAACTCCACAGTTTTAGACTTTGTCCTCAAATATCTACAGTCCACAATTCATGTTTCAGAAACCTGGGTGACCAAAATTGCTTCTGTTTGAAGGCAATTCCATGAACCATGGATGTGTGAAAACCATCCTGGGGCCTCCCCACCACCCTGCCTACCCTCCCCCCGGCCGGAAATGGTGGGTGCCGGGGCTGAAGGGCAGGACTTCAGTATTCCGAGCTCCGGCTAAGCTCCGGAGTCCTTCAGGCTTTGTGAGAATTCAAGCCTAAGAGACAATATTAAGATTAATAAACTGAAGGTTTTCCTTTCTGTAGTGTATGCTGTATGTTGATTTTGACTGGCTAAGGAGCTGTTGCGGAGACATATCTACGTCTGAACAATAACTGATTTATTGTAAGAACATAACTCTTCACAGATACACAAGACTAGGTCTTTCTGAGCCATGAGCATTCTCTTTCTAGACTCATGGTCATGTGACTCTCTCTTACATCATGTGAGCGGTACTGTCCTTCCCTTCATTGGGCCGGCACGGCAGGTGGGCCTGGGAGCGGCTGCGCAACAGTCTGCCACCTGCGATCAGGCCCTGACTGCGATTTCACGCTGGCTGGCCAATTAACGGCCAGCCAGCGTGAAGCGCTCGCTGAAACACTCAGCGCTGCCTGGGTGGGGACGGGAGGAAGGTGAACAGTTTTAACTTGGAGGTTGCAACGAGGGGCGCAGGTGCCAAAGCAACTGACAATCTAGCTAGCCACCCAGAGTATGAGGCTTGGAGGATTTGAACCCTTGGGCCTCGTGAACACCCCAAAACTAACTCCTGCCTAAAGACATCGGGAATTATGTCATCACCAGTGGGCAAGAGCAGAAAGTCACATAGGATCGGGCCACCACTGAAGGCCCATGGAAATGATCCCTGACAATGGGACATAGATTCAAGATAAGTGCCAGAAGGTGTAGGGGGGTTATGAGGTAGAACCTTTTTTACGCAGAGGGCAGTGGGCGTCTGGAATTCGCTGCCCAGGTTGGTGGTAGAGGCAGAAACTTTAAACTCTTTTAAAAAGTACCTGGAGCTGCACCTTAAGTGCTGTAAGCTGCAGGGCTATGGGCCGGGTGCAGGAAGGTGGGATTTGAAAGGGCACCTGGGTGTCCTCAGGCTGGCATGGACAGATGGGCCGAATGGCCTCCTTCTGTGCTGTAACTTTTCTATGTTCTAACACGGAAGTCAGCACATGTGTGCTCAGGGAGCTGAAAATTTTTCACATGAAATATAAAGTTTTTTTAAAAAAAGGAAAACTTGCCGCCTCATGTGACTCTGTCGCATGAGCAGGGACATGTTAGAAATTAGATTTAAAAATTTCTATTTTATTTTTAATTAACATCAAAAACCTCATCCTGCCTGTGGATGAGGTTTCCTCAAAAATCCAAAGGCCTCTTGGCCTTTTCGTCCGCCCACCAACCATAAGGTTGGACGGGCAGGGAAATATTCAGTTCAATTAATTTATTAATGGCTTAACAGCCTTCTTAATTGTTGGCAGTCTCGTTGCCGACTCCCATGCATGTCCACTGACCAAAATATTGCACGAGTGCATGATGACGTCAGGACGCTTGCTGAACATCATCGTGCACTGTTTCACGCTCGTGCGTGTCGGGGGCGCACCTGCATGCTGAGGTGAAAATTCAGCCCGTTAACTCTTTCAGCCCTGAACACCCTAATACTGCATTGGAAACCATTACAATGAGACCTTGTTTCTGATAAAAAGGAAGTTACCTTCATTTGGAGATAATTAAATCAGGAGAAAGCAGCAGATTCGGCTACATCTAAACTGAAAATAGGCATTTGGAGAGCCAGAGCAGTTGCTTCAAAATTTAGAGATTAAAGATTACCTGATTTAAGCTTTAAGTATCTGGTTAAAGATGAAAATGGTTAAAGATGAAGATAATTAAAAGAATTGTATTTTTTTTACAATAAAGGAATGCACTGTCTTGCTTATGTATTGACTGAAAAAGCTGCAGGCTGAAAAATAGATGAAAGCATAACTTATGAACAAACAATTGCAAACCTGACCAGAAGATGATCCCAATACAGATTTTGTGTGTGGGTGTTTTCTTGTATGTACCTGATGTGTAATATATATATCTGACTATTTCAGCTTCAATTTTCCCAAAAATCAGCACAAAAGTGGAAGATATGGGTAGAATGTCACTTTTGGCATCACCTTGCCAACTTTTCTATCACCCTCTGCCCCCCTCCCCCACCTTCCCTTTGCAATAGTAATAGCACAATGAAAGTCCACCAGCTAGGCAATGTAGGCCATGCAAATGATGGTGTTATCCACCACATTTCTCAGCACCCTACCTTTAGTTATGACAACCTAGAATTGTGCATATCATATCGTCAGTTTTATAATATCAGAGTTCACTATAAGTGACAACAATCCATTTCTGTCTCTCCATGAACAAAACCTATGACTGCACGTATATGCTTAAGGATTTCTATTGCGCTGCCTTTCTTCACAGGACGGGAAAACTCTGTACCTGTAGAGAGAAAAGTTGCTGAAACTGCAAACATTTTTTGGAACCTTATTAAATTCATCACATAAGGCTAATAGAATCCTGCTATTGTCAAAATCTGACTGTATAATTGCATTAATGATGGATTCATGTTCGAAGTAGTAACTTTAGTGAGAATTAAACCAGATGTTATTATTAAATCATATCACCCTATAAAAGCAAGAAATATTGGTACTGAGAAATAGAAAATTTCATTTTTGTCACCTAGTATTAAAGTGAAGCTCTATTTTATTCAGCTAATCTGCCCTCACTCCATCTGATTTGGTTAATCTCTTGCTGAATAATGTGAATTATTCTGTTTTCTGCACCAACCTTCTGAGTGATGTTGCTTTTTCAGTGTTAATTTCTACTTAATTGTGAGTAATTTGTCTTCTGGAATCATGCCAAACTAATTTTGTTTAAGTCACAGAACCAATGGATAACCATAGACGGATAGCAAAACAAAAGGAAGCCATCTGGACAATCTTGTCTTTTTTTAAAATTTATTTGCGGGCTGTGGGCTTCGCTGGCTGGGCCAGCATTTATTTCCCATCCCTAATTGCCCTTGAGAAGGTGGCGGTGTGCTGTCTTCTTGAACCGTTGCAGTCCCTGTGATGTCTGTACACTCACAATGAGGTTAGGGAGGGTGTTCCATGATTTTGACACAGCGACAGTGAAGGAACGGTGATGTATTTCCAAGTCAGGATGGTTGGTGGTTCAGAGGGAACTTCCAGGTGATGGTGTTCCCATGTATCTGCTGCCCTTGTCCTTCTAGATGGTAGTGGTCATGGGTTTGGAAAGTGCTGCCTAAGGAGCCTTAGTGATTTTCTGATGAGTTTCTGCAGTGCATCTTGTAGATGGTACACACTGCTGCCACTGTTCGTCGGTGGTGGAGGGAGTGAACATTTATAGAAGTGGTGCCAATCAAGCAGGCTGCTCTCTCCTGGCTGGTGTCAAGCTTCTTGAGTGTTGTTGGAGTTGCACTCATCCAGGCAAGTGGAAAGTATTCCATCACGCTCCTGACTTGTGCCTTGTAAATGGTGGACAGGCTTTGGGAAGTCAGGAAGTGAGTTACTCGCCGCAGGATTCTGAGCCTCTGACCTGTTCTTGCAGCCACAGTATTTATATGGCTAGTCCGGTTCAGTTTCTGGTCAATGACAACACCCAGGATGTTGATAGTGGGGGATTCAGCAAAGGTAATGACTTGGAATGTCAAGGAGCGACGGTTAGATTCTCTCTTGTTGGAGATGGTCATTGCCTGGCACTTGTGTGGTGTGAATGTTACTTGCCACTTGTCAGTCCAAGCCTAGATATTGTCCAGGTCTTGCTGCATTTGGACATGGACTGTTTAGTATCTGAGGAGTCACGAATGGTGCTGATCATTGTGCAATCATCAGCGAACAACCCCACTTCTGACCTTATGGTGAATGGAAGGTCATTGATGAAGCAGCTGAAGATAGTTGGGCCGAGGACACTACCCTGAGGGACCCCTGCAGTGATATCCTAGAACTGAGATGATTGACCTTCAACAACCACAACCATCTTCTTTTGTGCTAGGTATGACTCCAAGCAGCAGAGAGTTTTCCCCCAATTCCCATTGGCTCAAGTTTTGTTAGGGCTTCTTGATGCCACACTCAGTCAAATGCTGCCTTGATGTCGAGGGCAGTCACTCTCACCTCATCTTTGGAGTTCAGCTCTTTTTTTCCATGTTTGAACCAAGGCTGTAATAAGGTTAGAAGCTGAGTGACCCTGTTGGCACCCAAACTGAGCGTCAATCAGCAGGTTATTGCTAAGTAAGTGCCGCTTGCTAGCACTGTTGATGACCCCTTCCATCACTTTACTGATGATGGAGAGTAGACTAATGGGGCGGTAGTTGGCTGGATTGGATTTGCTTTTTATTGTGTACAGGACATACCTGGGCAATTTTCCACATAGCCGGGTTGATGCCAGTGTTGTAGCTGTACTGGAACAACTTGGCTAGGGGCACGGCAAGTTCTGGAGCCCAAGTCTTTAGTGTTATTGCAGGAATATTGTCAGGGCACATAGTCTTTGCAGTATCCAGTGCCTTCAACCGTTTCTTGATATAACGTGGAGTGAATCGAATTGGCTGTAGACTGGGATCTGTGATTCTGGGGACCTCCAGCCAGATCAATGCCAGTCATCCAAAGCTAGATTTGCTTCCACGGTTTCTCCCATGGCACTTTACCTTCTTCTGCTTTAAATATTTATTGAATTAAAATATGTAACTACTCCCTGCAGAAACACGCTCTGGATGAGGAAATGCCTCCTAACCTCTTCCATCATTCTTCTAGTGACAGTTTAAATTGAGGACCCGTCATTACTGACTCCTTAAGCAAAGGAAAACTTTACATAATTTTAAAAACCTCATAACTTTCTCTGCTCCAGTGGAAATAATCCCAGCATTTTAAGTGCCTCCTCATAACTATAATCTCCTATCCCTGATATCATCCTAGTAAATCTACACTAGTTTTTTCCGTACCTTTAATGTCCTTTCCAATGTTGGGGCACCTAAAACTGCATACGGTTCATTCCACAGTTAGAGTGTTATTATTTTGTAGAAATCTATCATTACTTCTTTACTTCTGTACTGTATGCCCCTATTTATAAAATTTCAAATACTGTTGGCTTTTATGTGGCTTTTACTATTTACATTTACACATTCAACAAAGCATGTAATTGAATCCTGTTGGTCTTTCTGGCCATCCAGCACTAACTACTGTTAACAACATCCATTTATCTAATTCATTGTTTGCTGTCCCTCAACCAACTTTATATGCATGCTACTGCCTTTCCTGTTATACCATAACAGCTGAATTTTTCAAACAAGCTTTTGTGAAACATCGTAATAATACCATTTGGTTTAATTCTCACTAAAGTTACTACTTCTAACATAAAACACCTTATGAAAAACCTCCTGAAGATCCATGTCCCTTACACCTACTGTATTCCCTTGATCTATCCAGTCAGTTACTTTTTGTTAACTTTCCTTTAAGAAATCTATGCTGGCTAACCTTGATGAATCCATTTTTTTTGAATGATAAATTCTAAGGGTTTACCAGAATTGACATTAGTTTTTCCTTCTTTCCCTTCTAGCTCCATGGTACAATTTGCACATTTGAACATATGCATATAAAAGCCCTTACCTTTGATGTTATCAGACAGCCTTTTTTCATTCCCTGTTATACTTTCTATATTCCACATGATTATCTTAAGTATTTTTTTTATTCATTCATGGGATGTGGGCATTGCTGGCTGGGCCCATCCCTAGTTGCCCTTGAGAAGGTGGTGGTGAGCTGTCTTCTTGAACCGCTGCATTCCATGTGGTGTAAGTACACCCACAGTGCTGTTGGGAGGGAATTTTGACCCAGCGACAGTGAAGGAACGGTGATACATTTCCAAGTCAGGATAGTGACTTGGAAGAGAACTTCCAGGTGGTGATGTTCCCATGTGCCTGCTTCCCTTGTCCTAGATGGTAGTGGTAGTGGGTTTGGAAGGTGCTGTCTAAGGAGGCTTGGTGAGTTCCTGCAGTGCATCTTGTAACATTGCCCTAAAATTGCCTTATGTTCCATTTTTGCCTGTATGTATCTATTTTCTACTCTAGCCACCCCTTGTTTTCCACTGCAGATCTATTGACCTGTCTTCTATGTTTTCTATCCGGTTAATTCTATCCAGTCAAACCCCTTCTTATCTCACTGAACTTTTGCCTTTTTCCAGTCCAATGCCCTCGTCTTTGCTTCGCCATAATCCTTTTCTATTCTTACATTGAACCTACTTGAATATAACAAACATAATCCTACTCTTAAATAATTAATTGCCCTGCAGAACTATTTGTAAAATTCTGTATCTAGCTTTATTGTTTGGAGGCCTTTCAGCACAAGAATTGTATAATTTCCTTTTTTACTCTTTAACTTGTCCAAATGGATTCCGTCTTAACACAATCCCAGAACATCCATTTGTTCCAGCACTGTAATAGAATCCTTTACTAAAAGGATGAGGTACTGAATAAATTTTTAATCATATGGTAAAAATTCAGCTTCACCCATTTTTCCCTTCCTATCTGTCCTGAAAATATTTCCAGGAATATTAAACTCCTAGAGTTGTCTAAACCTAAGCCAAATTTCACCCTATTCAATTTGGGCTGAATTTAAATTCAGAATGAAAGGACAGTGTGTTAAATGCATCATCTAAACAACTTTGGCATCCAGTGTTGGCATCAAGCACTTCCAGGTCAAGTAACCCTCCAGCCATATACAGGGTTAATTTCCCTCCACCCTGCTACAGTAATGTGACTTCATTCCAACATCATGAGATAACCCCTAATGTGCCACTGTGCTCAGTCATCCAGATTTCATTTTTTGCATAGTCAGTTTTAATCCTTAGAAATGGCTGCAGAAGAACAACAAATGTCTGCCTTGTACTTTGATGTGACAGTAACTGTTGTTTGACAGCATTTCGTGTAAATAAAAACTAATAGTACCTCCATAATCCACCACAATTTTCAAAAAAATGCACAAGCTGTATTTCTGATAGCAACTTCTATCCTGTTAAAAACAAAAGCGCCTTTCTTCAATTTAAAAGCTCTATTATCAAGGGCGTGTGTTCTTTGTAGCATATATTGCATACTCTAAGGATTACTGCAACTCAGCTATAAAATTTTAACAGCAGCCCTATTTTCCAAATGTGCGCGACATTGCCAAGACTTACTAGCTGTTGTCATGGTTTCATTTTCTTACCACAGTAATAGTACTTAAACTTTGAAATACAATGATATTAGAATACTTTGAAATCAATGACATTGTATCCTATTTTTTTTTAAATTCCAGAAGTCTGTTTTGGGGTGTCATCAATTGTTTTACTTGAGGTTTATTTTAACAAAATATAGCAGAATTTCACTGAAGAGTGTTTCATTCTGTCAGTTTGCAGCTCAGTTGCTTTTGCTGTAACAAGTCACACTTTTCATGCTTCATAGGCTTTGATTATTTCCAACAAATATTTTGGAGCATTACTGCTTTAGATGATTCTTACTATTATTTCTATACCGTGACTGTTTTTCAATTTATACCTGAACCGATTGTCGACTTTGCCTATATTTGCTGGTGAATTTCTTCAGAAAACTGAAAATAATTTTTTCCCCTACCCTCCAGGCTGTTATTGGAAGTACATTGATTAAATTGCACACTCCTAGCCAATTTTCCACACATGAAAATTAATGGTGGTTAAAAAGAATCACAGACTGGGCAGTTTACGCTCCCAACACTTACCAAGAGAGCAGAAGCTGAATTTTTACCACATGATAAAAAATTTATTCAGTACCTCATTGCCATTCTTTTGCGTGCTTTAATTGCCAGTTCACCTTTTGGCACTGAAGTCTAAATGCATGTCAAGCATAGGCACAATGTTGATGTGCATTAATCAGGTACCTTGACTAGGAGGTTCCTTGCAATTTTGTTTCAAGTGATACTTAAAAATATTAAATATTTTTCTTCAAGATGCATCATGTTAGGACATAGAATAAATATTTTTTTTAACTAGGCTGAACCAAGTTAGGAGTAAGTAATGCTCTAGAATTAATCCATTCTTAACTTGGCACCCTTGGCCACTCTATTTCTGTCTCTGGATTTCCTCAACCCTATCCCCCATTCTAGGTTGAAGCATTCTGATTTGTGCAATACACGGCAGGCCTGTTTCCAAGCACACCCACAGTCTGATAATGAGAGAAGTCAAGTTAAACAGTGATGTAATCCCATTTTCATGCAACCTGGAAAAAACAAATGCATTAAAAAAGCACTAATTAAATACTCAAAAGTTATCGCAGGGAACTATCTAATTAAGGACATGCCTATTTTATTCCACGTCATGTAATGCTGCTTACTAGGGTCTGCTGTGGTTAACCAGTTTAGAATAATTTTTTTTAAAACGATGTAAAATAGTTCATGGCCATCTGTATCTTCTATCATTATCTGAGCCTGCCACTAGTAGAAAGTGAATTTGGCAGCTGTAATATCATTCAGTGTATCCTTCTAAATGTTGAGAATGTTTGGAACTCAAACAAATATCTGAAAATATGCTGAAACTGCAGCAACCTTAAATTACAAATGGAGGCTCCAAATCTCATTTGAAGCAAAGATGCTTATATGTACATGGTGTAAGATCATGTTCAAGGTTTCCTATTGGATTTTGAAAAAGAGTGTGCTTAATTTTCTGTTGAGAGAGTATTTTTAACAACAGTACTCAAATGCATTTCAGTGTGTGCATTCATCTCTGTGCTGCTTTAGATGGCATAATAATGCTTAGGGTTTTTTGTTTTTAAGAAGGATCAGGAAGGATTTACAACTGCTATAGCTCCCAACATGGTTAGGGGTGAAGGAAAGATAGGCAACCAGATTCCAAGTTAGCTAAAAATAGTAACTCTAATCTCAGCACTGAGGTACATTTCCGCATCTGTTTCTCAATGTACAGACAAAGTGTTATGTAAATGATCCAGAGGCTATTCACGTGAAACATTCAATAAAATTCCAGTAGCCTAGAAGTGTGTTCTGTATTGTTGACGTTACCTAGTCAGCTAGTCAGCTTTTTTTACGCATTAACCTGAATACATAGTAATTTAGCCCATCTCCAAATTCTAATATATGAATAAATTCAATTCTTGGCTGTTTTCTTTTTAATTTCAGTTGTTCAGGTAACTCAAATGTTTTAGTATTTATCTTTTAGATACAGTACCAAACTGAGTTAAGCCTGCTTAGGCCTTGGCAGGAAAGGGGAGGTGGGCTCCTCCATCACTGAACGCCTTTCCTGATTGGAGCACGCCCCACAAGGTGCCCCAACTTCCCACCCCTTGGTGCTACCTCCTCCCCTGACCTTTCTAAAATAATCCCCACCCTCTTTACCCCCTACTCCACCTGAGGCCTCCCCTCCTATCTACGCTGCAAGCACACCCCCCCCCCGGCATACTAGACGTAATCACAGCAATGGCCACTGCTCCCAGTGTCGTTGCTGGGTCTAAAGAGCTGTCAAGCAATTAGATGGCCAGCAGCTCTCTGAGGTGAGCCTTCCTCAGTGATGGGTGGAAATACTGTCTCCAACCAATTAACACTCCGCAGACAAATAACGTAGGTAAGACTAGGAAAGAGGACCTGCTTGGGGATTATCAGGAACTAGGAACTAAATTAAACAACAGGTCCTCAAGGGTTATAATCTCTGGATTACTACCCGAGCCATGTGCAAATTGGCATACGGACATGAGAATAAGGAAAGTAAACACGTGGCTAAAGGAGTGGTGCGGGAAAGAGGGGTTCCATTTCGTGGGGCACTGCCATCAGTATTGGAACAGGAGGGATCTGTACCGTTGGGACAGTCTCCACCTGAACCGATCTGGGACCAATGTTCTAGCGCAAAGAGTAAATAGGGTGGTCAACAGGACTTTAAACTAGAAAGTGGGGTGGGGGGGAAGGTAAAACTCCAAGAAGTATGACTAATGGGAAACAAAGCAGCAGGTTAGCGTGTTGGGGGGGGGGGGGGGGTGTGGATTCAACTTCATGGAAAATTATGAAAAAACTGAAAAGAAAGGAGAGCCCAGGAGAGGCTATTAAAGTCCCCAGAACACAAAATAGGACAGAGTGTTTGGAAAGGGCTAGGCATCTAACTTCAAGCACATCAGATAAAGGGACGACAATGAGAAAGGGGACGGGAAATATAGGACTGAAGGTGTTGTATCTGAATGCACGCAGTATACGAAGTAAGGTAATGAGCTTGTGACGCAGATTGAAATTGGCAGGTATGATGTGGTGGACATCACGGAGACATGGCTGCAAGGGGATCAGGACTGGGAACTAAATATCCAAGGATATACATCCTATCGAAAAGATAGGCAGGTTGGCAGAGGGGGTGGGGTTGCTTTGTTAGTAAGAAATGAAATTAAATCGATAGCTAGAAATGACGTAGGGTCAGATGATGTAGAATCTGTGTGGGTAGAGTTGAGGAACCTCAAAGGTAAAAAAACCATAATGGGAGTTATGTACAGGCCTCCGAACAGTAGTCAGGATGTGGGGCACAGGATACACCAGGAGATAGAAAAGGCGTGTAAGAAAGGCAAGGTTACAGTGATCATGGGGGATTTCAAATGCAGGTAGCCTGGGAAAATCAGGTTGGTAGTGGATCCCAAGAAAAGGAATTTGTGGAATGTCTACGAGATGGCTTTTTGGAGCAGCTTGTGGTGGAGCCCACTAGGGAACAGGCAATTCTAGATTTAGTGATGTGTAATGAGGCAGATAAGGGAGCTTAAGGTGAAGGAACCCTTAGGGGCAAGTGACCATAATATGATAGAATTTACCCTGCAATTTGAGAGGAAAAAGCTGGAATCAGATGTAACGGTATTACAGTTGAATAAAGGCAACTACAGAGGCATGAATGAGGAGCTGGCCAGAATTGACTGGGAGATGAGCCTAGCAGGAAAGACAGTGGAACAGCAATGGCAGGAGTTTCTGGGAGTAATTTGGGAGACACAGCAAAAATTCATCCCTAGGAAGAAGAAGCATACTAAAGGGAGGACAAGGCAACCATGGATGACAAGAGAAGTCAGGACAGCATAAAAGCTAAAGAGAAAGCATACAATGCGGCGAAGAGCAGTGGGAAACCAGGGGATTGGGAAGCCTACAAAGACCAACAGAGGACAACTAAAAAAGAAATAAGGAGGGAGAAGATTAAATATGAGGGTAAACTAGCCAGTAATATAAAAGAAGATTGCAAGAGTTTTTTTAGATATATAAAGGGTAAGAGAGAGGCAACAGTGGACATTGGGCCACTGGAAAATGACACTGGAGAAGTAGTAGTGGGGAACAAAGAAATGGCGGAGGAACTGAATAGGTACTTTGCGTCAGTCTTCACGGTGGAAGACACGAGTAACATCCCCAAAGTTCAAGAGAGTCGGGGGGCAGAGATGAGTATGGTGGCCATTACCAAGGAGAAGGTGCTAGGAAAACTGAAGGTGGACAAATCACCTGGACCAGATGGATTACACCCCAGAGTCCTGAAGGAGATAACTGAAGAGATAGTGGAGGCGTTAGTGGTGATCTTTCAGGAATCACTGGAGTCAGGGAGGGTCCCAGAGGACTGGAAAATCGCTAATGTAACCCCCCTGTTTAAGAAGGGAGTGAGGCAAAAGACAGGAAATTACAGGCCGATTAGCCTGACCTCGGTCATTGGTAAGATTTTAGAGTCCTTTGTTAAGAATGAGATTTCAGAATACTTGGAAGTGCATGGTAAAATAGGGCAAAGTCAGCACGGTTTTATCAAGGGGAGGTCATGCCTGACAAATCTGTTAGAATTCTTTGAGGAGGTAACGAGTAGGTTAGACAAAGGAGAGCCAATGGATGTTATCTACTTGGACTTCCAGAAGGCCTTTGACAAGGTGCCGCACAGGAGACTGCTCAGTAAGATAAGAGCCCATGGTGTTAGAGGCAAGGTACTAGCATGGATAGAAGATTGGCTGTCTGGCAGGAGGCAGAGAGTGGAGATAAGGGGGTCCTTCTCAGGATGGCGGCCGGTGACTAGTGGAGTTCCGCAAAGGTCAGTGTTGGGACCACATCTTTTCACTTTATACATTAATGATCTAGATGAAGGAACTGAGGGCATCCTGGCTAAGTTTGCGATGATACAAAGATAGGTGGAGGGACAGGTAGTATTGAGAAGCGGGGATGCTGCAGAAGGATTTGGACAGGTTAGGAGAATGGGCAAAGAAGTGGCAGATGGAATACAACGTGGGGAAGTGTGTGGTCATGCACTTTGGTGGGAAGTGTGAGGTCATGCACTTTGGTGGGAAGAATAGAGGCATAGACTATTTTCTAAATGGGGAGAGAATTCAGAAATCTGGAGTGCAAAGGGATTTGGGAGTCCTAGTCCAGGATTCTCTTAAGGTTAACTTGCAGGTTGAGTCGGTAGTTAGGAAGGCAAATGCAATGTTGGCATTTATTTCGAGAAGACTAGAATATAAAAGCAGGGATGTGCTGCTGAGGCTTCATAAGGCTCTGGTCAGACCACATTTAGAATATTGTGAGCAATTTTGGGCCCTGTATCTCAGGAAGGATGTGCTGGCCCTGGAGAGGGTCCAGAGGAGGTTCACGAGAATGATCCCAGGAATGAAAGGCTTAACATATGAGGAACGTTTGAGGACTCTGGGTCTATACTCGATGGAGTTTAGAAGGATGAGGGGGGATCTGATTGAAACTTACAGAATACTGAAAGGCCTGGGTAGAGTGGACGCGGGGAAGATGTTTCCATTAGTAGGAGAGACTAGGACCCAAGGGCACAGCCTCAGAGTAAAGGGAAGACCTTTTAGAACAGAGATGAGGAGAAACTTCTTTAGCCTGAAAGTGGTGAATCTATGGAATTCATTGCCACAGAAGGCTGTGGAGGCCAGGTCATTGAGTGTATTTAAGACCAAGATAGATAGGTTCTTGATTGGTAAGGGGATCAAAGGTAACGGGGAGTAGGCAGGAGAATGGGGTTGAGAAACTTATCAGCCATGATTGAATGGTGGAGCAGACTCGATGAGCCGAATGGCCTAAATTCTGCTCCTATGTCTTATGGTCTTATGGTCTAGAGCGTTAAATAGATGTGGAGCTGCTGTCATCTCTGCTGACATTTTCAGTGATGGCATGGGAAACCTGGCCATCCAACTAATTTGTCCTTCAAGTGTTAACCAGATCCCACTCTCCTGGGCACCAGCATGCTTTGGGATTTCCCTGTCACCAACACACTAGTATCTTATCAGTGCTGCATTTGGTAGCATCCTCCCCAGTGGTGCCGCATCATGGGAGTATTTGTTCTGAGTACTGACAAGACTGCAGCACATGTGAACATTTTAAAAAAGACCAACTGGCATGGTGTAACATCCATACATCATCACCAACATCCCTTTCCCCGTTCCACCCAATACCGCCATGCAATCTCCTGGGAGAGGAGCAGAAACATATGGCCAGAATTGTACGGGACTTTGGAGACAGACTCTGAGACAAGAAGGCTGGCAAAAGGCATGGGAAAGTGTTGGTTGGCATACGACATGCCTTCTCATCCCCATGTCATTTTGCAGCGATGAAAAAGGTAGTAGATGACTCACTTGCCTGGAGACCAGTTGAGCTATTAAGTGGCCAATTCAGATCCTGTTCCTGCCTCTGCTAGCATTTTACCAGCAGTGGGCCCCTCTGCAACATGGGGAGGCAGCACTTTCGAGGGAGGGCACACCTTTTGGGCACTGCATGACCCACGGATAGACTACTAGGTGACAGTGGCCACTTCCGTTGGAATAGCACCAGCTCCCCTTAGCTACCTCTCTCACTGGGTCTGCCTGACTAGCCCTGCCTCCTCAGACGCCACTAACCTTACTCTGAGTGTGCATATCCATTGATGCACCCTCGTCCTCCAGTTGCAGCCCCAACAGTGGCTACTGCTCCCTGTGGTGCTGCTGAGTAGCTGACCCTCTGATTGGGCCAACTGCCTGGCAGCGCAACCCCTGTTTCCTCAAATATAATCCTGGCCATAGAAATCATTTTAGGACTAGGAAATTGCTCCCAAACCAAACAAACTTCAGGAAGTCACAGCCCCACCTTCTAGCCACAGTACGCCCCACCATGCTTTCACACCCCTGGAATCTCTCCCACAATGCTGCAGACTCTCAAATATATCACTGACAGCTGAGGAAATCCAATATTGTGGTAGAATACCGGCCCCAGCATGCACCAATGTCTATAGCTTCTAAAAATGTTTATGATGGACAGCAAAATTGGCCAATCACTCTGTGTAAGCCAAAGTCCCTTCAATAGAAAATCACTGCGAACACCTCCCTGCCACCCACCCCCCCCACCCCTGACCCTTCAAGGAGACAATTGAAAGAACTTGTTTGCTTTTGCACAAAAAAGATCAGAATAAGGTAAAGCACAGCTTTTTCTGATGTAACAAAAACTTGTATGTTATATATTACCTGATCTCCTGCAACTACCATCAGCAAGCATACCAAGAGAGCCACACACACATGTTTCTCAGGAAGAAATCTGCAAATTGGGAAAGAGTTGTATAAGAACAACTCTTAAATGTATTCTAAATGACATTTGCATTTCTTTTATTTCTGTTGTTTATACTCATGTCCAGGGATCAGTGTTGGGACTACTTCCATCCTCAATATATGTAGATAATTTAGACTTGGGCACAAGGAGCATGATATTAAAATCTGCTAATGACACAGAAACAGGTGGTTTTACAAATAGGTAGACTGTAAAAGATTTCAATAGGAGGTAGTTGGATTAGCAGAATGGACAGACAAGTGATAGATGCAGTTTAATATGGAGAAGTGTGAGGTAATAGGGCAGGGGTGAGCAGAGATGGATTGGGGGTGTTGTTGGAGAATCTGGAGGGAGCACCTGTAGGGCCAGACCTTGTGGGGGGGCAGTGTTTGGTGGGGGTAGGCGGTGGGTGGGTGGAAGGAGGCCATTGATGGAGGTGCCACTCCTTCTCTCCCCCGCCCCCCCCCCCCACCACACTTGCTGCCTGAGGCTTGAGCAGGGTCACTCTCCAGCCTTCCGCCCTGCCCTGACCTCCCCCCGCCAGCCTGAAAATTTAGGCTGGGTGGTAAATGGCCCTTAAGTCATAGGGCAGAATTGTTCCCCCGTCAGGTGGGAAGTTCAGGAGCGGGCATGTGGAGGCGCGCCTCCAATCAGCTGCCAATTTACGTGGGCGGACCAATTAATGTCCGCTGAGCGTGACGTCCGCCAGGAAGCGCTATGCGCTCCCTTTGCGGGTGGGGGGGTGTGGGTGGGATTCCCTGAGCCGAGAGTGCACTCCTTCGCGCATGCTAAGTGCTGCCACAGGGAGATCAACTCCACATTAAAAAATGTTAAAAATAGAAAAAAAATAATTCCCTTGCATGTCCCCCTCCCCCCCCCCCCCCCCCCCCCATGTGACACTGTCACATGAGTTGGGACATGTCCATCACTTTTAGCTACACTTTTATTAAATTTTTAAAAACCTACTTAAAACCTCATCCGGCCCGTGGATGAGGTTTCATGCTTTCTCTGAAGCCCGCCAGGCTCCTGGCCAGCCTGCCAACCTTAAGGTTGGATGGGCAGGTCCATTAACTAGCTCAAGTACTTTGTCAATGGCCTCAATAGGCCGTTGACAGGTCAACGGATGCACAGCTGATTCGACTGCGCACCCACTGACCTGAAAATTGAAATGAGGCGGGATGATGTCGGGAGTTCCACGTCATCCTGCGTCATTTTCCCGTTAGCAAGTGGGCCCCACCCCCCACTCACCGACCGGGAAATCCTGGCCATAGAGTCATAGGCCAGAATTTTCCCGTCGGCGATTTGGGGGCGGGGCCCGCTCGCCAACGGGAAAATGAGGCAGGATGATGTCGAGAGGAACCCTCGACGTCATCCCGGTCCCTTTAAATTTTTAGGAAGGCGGGCGGACAGCGAAATCAGCTGTCCGCCCGCCGACCTGTCAATGGCCAATTGAGGCCATTGACAGAGTAATTAAGATAATTAAAGACCTGCCCGTCCAACCTTAAGGTTGGCGGGCAGGCCAGGAGCCCCAGCGGGCTTCTGATAATACATAAAACCTCATTCACTGGCGGGATGAAGTTTCATGTCAATTTTTAAAAACTTTAATACGTTTTATGTGATATTTATTAACATGTCCCATCTCGTGTGACATTGTCACATGAGGGGGACATGTTAATAATTTTTTAATTTTTCTATTTTTAAAGTTTTTTGGACTGTTAGTAATCTCCCTGAGACAGCACTTAGTCTCAGGGTGCAGTGCGCTCAGGGTGCAGTGCAGGGTGTGTAGCATCTAGAAGTTACACCGCAGCAACTCATTAAGGCTCTTTGAATAGCACCTGTCAAATCTGTGACCTCTTCCACCTAGAAGGACAAAGGCAGAAGACACATGGGAACGCCACCACTTGTAAGTTCCCCTTCAAGCTGCACACCATCCTGACTTGGAACTACATTGCAGTTCCTTCATTGTCACTGGGTCAAAATCCTGGAACACCCTCACATCATTGTGGGCTACCAACACCACATGGACTACAGTGATTTAAGATGGCCACTCACCCACCTTCTCAAGGGCAATCTGGAATGTGCAATAAATGCTAGACTTCCAGTGAAACCCACATCCCATGAACACATATGAGAAAAAAATGCAAATTTTCTGGCATGTAAAGTTACATGAGAAAGTAACCTGTGAAGAGTATGCAAAGAAGCTGCAAATGGATATCAACAGGTTGACTGAATGGGCAAGAGCATGGCAGATGGAATAAAATGTGGCAAAGTGTGTAGTTACCCATTTTGAAAAGGAAAATAGAGAAGCAAAGTATTTTTTAAAATGGTGACAAATTTGGGGGGGGGTGGTGTTGAACAGGGGAAATGTTTGCATTCAGACCGATCTGGGTGCCACTGAGCACGAATCACAAAAAGTTAGCATGCAGGTATAGTGAGCAATTAAGAAAGAAAATGTTATGTAAGCCTTTATTAGAAAGGGATTGAAATATAAGAGTGAAGAAGTTTTACTGCAATTGTATCGGGCCTAGGTGAGACTACACCTGGATTATTGTGCACTGTTTTGGTCTCCTTACCTAAGGAAAGATGTAATTGCCTTGGAGGGGGTACAACAAAGATTCAGTTGATTGGTACCTGGGATGAATAGATTGCTCTATAGGGAGGGATTGAGTAGACTAGGCCTATGTTCCCTAGAGTTTAGAAGGATGAGGTGATCGTGTTGAAATTTAAAAATTTCTTCAGGAGCGTGATAGGGTGGATACAAGGTGTTCAGGAAAGATAGGCAAGGAAAAAGGAGTCAAGGACAGAATCGATTTGGCTAGAGCTAAAGGACAAAAAAGGTGCAATTATATTGCTCAGTGTAGTCTATAGACCATGAACTAGTGGAAAGAATTTAGAGAGACAAATCTCACAATATCTTTACAGAGCAGAAGGAGGCCATTCGGCACATCAAGTCTGCACTGGCTCTCTGAAAGAGCATTCCACCTGGTCCCACTCTCCTGCCTTATCCCCTTCTTAACCTTCTCTCTCTTCAGGTAGCAATCCAATTCCCTTTTCAATTCCTCAATCGTACCTGCCTCCACCACCCATTCAGATAGTTTGTTCCAGATTCCAACCACTCTCTGGGTAAAAAAAAATTTTCCTCACATCATATTTACTCCTTTTGCCAACTATTTTGAATCTGTGCCCTCTAGTTCTTGATATTCTCTTGCGTGGGAGCGGTTTCTCACTATTTACCCTGTCCATATGCCTCAGGATCTTGAAAACCTCTATTAAGTCTCCTCTCAGCCTTCTTTTCTTCAAGGAAACGAGTCCCAACCTCTCCAATCTATCCTCATAACTACAGTTCTTTATCGCTGGAATCATCCTGGTGAATCTCCTCTTTACTCTCTCCAAAGGCTTCACATCCCTTCTCAAGTATGGTGCCCAGGACTGGATGCAGTACTCCAGATGAGGCCTAACTAGTGTCTTATACAAGTTCAACATGACCTCCTTACTCTTGTACTCAATGCCCTTATTAATAAAGCCTAAGATACTATATGTTTTATTAACTGCTCTCAACATGCCCTGCTATCTTCAATGACCTATATATGTATACACCAAGGTCCCTCTGTTCCTGCACCTCCTTTAGAGGCTCTCCCTTTATTTTATAATGTCTCACCATATTTTTTCTGCCTAAATGAATCGCCTCACACTTCTCTGCATTTAACTTCATCTGCCACATGTCTGCCCAATCCACCAACATGTCTATGTCCTTTTGAAGTACAAGACTATCCCTATCACAGTTGACAACATTTCCAATCTTTGTATAATCTGCAAGTTTTGAAATCATGCCCTACACACCACAGTTTGTCATTATATCTCAGGAAGAGCAAAGGTCCCAGCACTGACCCCTGAGGAACTCCAAACCTTCCTCCAATCTGAAAAACAACCAAGGAAATTACAGCGAGGTGCAAAATTATAAAGTAGTTATAATGGGGGACTTTATCTGAATATAGACTGGAATAGTGGTAGTGTAAACGACAGAGAGGGAAAAGAGTTCCTAGAGTGTGTTCAGGAGAATTTTCTACAGCAGTATGTGTCCAGTCCAATGAGAAAGGAGGCACTGTTCGACCTGGTTCTTGGGAATGAGGTGCGCAAGTAGATCAAGTGTCAGTGGGAGAACATTTAGGGGAAGTGATCATTGTCTTATAAGGTTTAGGATAACTATGGAAAGGACAATTAACAATGCAGAGTAAGAATAATTAACTGGGGGAAAGCCAACGTCAGTCGGGTGAGAACAGATCTGGGCCAAATAAATTGGAGCCAAAGGCTGGCAGGAAAAACGATAGCTAAACAATGGGCTACCTTCAAAGAAGAGATGTTTCGGGCACAGCCAAGGTATATTCCCTCGAGAGAAAGGTAGGGCAAACAAATCCAGAGCTCCCTGGATGACAAAGGAGATAGAAATTAAGATAAAGAAGAAAACATGTGCTTATGACAGGTGGAAAATTCAATTGAGAACTATACTGAATACAGAAGGTTCAGAGGGGAGATGAAAAAGCAGATAAGAAAAACAAAGTGGGAGTTTGAAAATAGACTGACAGCTAACATGAAAGGGAATCCTTAAATCTTCTATAGACATATAAATGGTAAAAGGGTGGTAAAAGGAGGAATAGGGTTGATTAGGAACCAAAAAGGGGTTAAACATGGAGGCAGGGAGCATGGCTGAGGTATTAAATGATTACTTTGCATCTGTCTTTACCCAAGGAACAAGATGCTACCCAGGCCATGGTGAAAGAGGAGGAAATTCAGTCACTTAGGAGGAGGTATTGAATCAGCTGTCCGTACTTAAAGTTGACAGGAAACAAGGACCGGATGCGATGCATCCAAGGGAAGTGAGAGTGGAAATTGCAGAGGCACCAGCCGTAATTTTTCAGTCTTCCTTAGACTCAGATCGTGCCAGAGGACGAGAGAATTGCAAGCATTGTTCAAAAAAGGGTGTGAGGATAAGCCCAGCAACAGCAGACCAGTCAATTTAACTTCAGTGATGGGGAAGCTTCTAGAAACTATAATTCGGGACAGAATTAATAGCCACATGGACAATTGCAGGTTAATTAAGGAGAGCCAGCATGGATTTCTTAAGGGAAAATTTTGTTTAACTAACTTGCTGGAATTTTTCAAAGAGGTAACAGAGAGGGTTGATGAGGGAAATGCTGTTGAATGTGGTGTATATAGACTTCTAAAAGACATTTGATACAGTGCTGCACAACAGACTAATGAGCAAAGCTCATGGAATAAAAGGGACAGAAGCAACATGGATATGAAATTGGCTGAGCAACAGAAAACAGAGTAATGGATCAAGAACAAGAAATGCTGGAAAAACTCAGCAGGTCTGACAGCATCTGTGGAGAGAGAAACAAAGTTAACGTTTCGAGTCCGTATGACCCTTCTTCAGATAATGGATATTTTTTGGACTGGAGGAAGGTTTCTGGTGGAGTTCCTCAGGGGTTGGTATTGGGACCCTAGCTTTTCCTGATATATATTAATGACCTAGACCTTGGTGTACAGGGGACAATTTCAAAATTTGCAAACGATACAAAACATGAAGTCATTGTAAACTGTGAGGAGGATAGTGTAGAACTTCAAAAGCACATCAACAATTTGTTGGGATGGGCGAATAGGTGGCAGATGAAGTTCAATGTGGAGAAATGTGAGGTGATACATTTTGGTAGGAAAAAGATGGAGAGACTATATAAAATAAAGGGTACTACTCTAAAGGGACTGCAGAAGCAGAGGAACCTTGATGTATATGTGCATAAGCCATTGAAAGTGGCAGGACAATTTGAGAGAGCAGTTAACAAAGCATACATTATCCTAGGCTTTATTAATAGGGACAGAGAGTACAAGAGCAAGGAAGTTGAGTTGAACTTGTGTAAGATAATAGTTGAACCTCAGCTGAAGTACTGTGTACAGTTCTGGCACCGCAGTTTAGGAAGGATGTGAAGGCATTGGAGAGAGTGCAACAGAGGTTTATGCGAATGGTTTTAGGGATGAGAAACTTCAGTTATGAAGATAGATTGAAGAATTTGTGACTCTTTTCCTTGGAGAAAAGAAGGCTGAGAGAAGATTTGATAGAAGTATTCAAAATCATGAGGGACGTGAACAGAGTCCATAGGAGGAAACTGTTCCCACTCATGAAAGGATTGAGGACAAGAGGGCACAGATTTAAAATAATTGGCAAAAGAAGCTAAAGCGATTTGAGAAAAATCCTTTCACACATAGTGCTTCGAGTCCAGAATGCACTGCCTGAGAGTGTGGTGGAGGCAGGTTCAATCGAGGCATTCAAGAGAGAATTAGATGATTATTTGGAAAGAAACAATCTGCAGGTTTACGGGGAGAAGGCAGGAGAATGGCACCAGGTGAAGTGCTCATTCGGAGAGCTGGTGCAGATATGATGGGCCGAATAGCCTCCTTCTGCCCTGTAACAAACCTGTGTGTAGATGCTGAGAGGATATTCCTCCTGGCTGGGAAGTTTAGAACATGGGGTCACAGTCTTGGAATAAGGGGTTGAATGTTTAGGACTGAGATGAGGAGAAATTTGATTACTCAATGGAAATTCTGTACCCCAGAGAGCTGTGAATGCTCAGTCATTAAATATACTGAAGGAAGAGCTTGAGTTTTGGTTGCTAATGGAATTAGGAGATATGGAGATAGTGTGGAATGGTGAAGTTGAGATAGAAGATCAACTGTGATCTTGTTGAATGGCAGAGCAGGCTCAAAGGGCCATATGGCCTTTGTCCACTCCTATTTCTTATGTCCTTAGGTAAAATATTTCTAGCCCAACAAGGAATGAAGCAGTGTTGGATCTTGTTCTGGGAATGAAGCAGGGCAAGTAAGTGTGTTTCAGTGGGAGAACATTTGAGTATTAACAATCATATTATAATTAAGTTTAAAAAAATCATAGGTGAAAATACCCAACCAAGAAGAGAGCCAATTTCAGTTATCTGAGAAGAGATCTAGCACAGGTGGACTAGAAACAAAAACTGACCAGGAAAACAGAAAATGAGCATTGGTGTTGGCCTTCAAGCTGAAAATAGTTCAGATACAAACCAAGCATATTTCCATAGCCAGATCTGATGGAGCATCCAAAGCTGAAGCTCCCTGGATAACAAAGGAAATAAAGTTAAAATAAGGCAAATATCAGGTATAGAACACAATCAAAAAACTAGGCAGACTACAGAAAGTGCAGGGGAAATTGAAAAATGATAGAAGAAGGGCAAAAAAAAAATGAGAAAAGATCAGGTTGCATAAAAGGGGACCCAACATTTTTTCATAAACATATAAAAGTAAAAGAATAATTAAAGGAATGGTAGAGCTGAATAGGGACAAAAAAGGAAATCTTGTAAAGGCAGAGGCTATGACTGAAGTACTGAATGAGTGTGTTTATCTGTCTTATGATGTCAGAGTAGAGATGTGGAGAGTAAAGACATTGGAAAGGAGAAAAATATATAAAAAGGAGGTTGACACAAGTCACCCTGTCTAGATTGGATGCATCCTAGGTTTCTCCTTGGATATTGGAGTGATGATGGAAGACTAAGGATTGTAAATGTTACACCCCTGTTCGATAAATGGATAAACCTGGATAAAATGAATAACTTCAGGCCAATCAGTCTTAATATAAATGGGAAAACTACTAAAGATGATTGTCAAGGACAAAATTAATTTTCATTTGGCGAAGCTTGGGATAATAAAAGATAGTCAGCATGGATTTATTGAAGGCAGATCTACTTAACCTGATTAAGTTCTTTGATGAAATAACAGAACTGGAATTTAAGGGCCTCCCCCTCAGCTGGCCTCCCATTGCTGCCCTCTTCTTCCCCCTCAGTGTCAGCTTCATGTCAGCAACAGGGGCCTCTTCCTCCTGCTCCTCATCTTCCTCATCGTCCTCTTCCTCAGATGTTTTAGCTATAGGGGCAACTTCTGTCTCCTGTGGTTGTAGGCTCCTCCACTGCATCATATTGTGGAGTGTGTAGTACACGATGACTATTTTGGAGGCCCTTACAGAGAAATACTATACTGCTCCTCCAGGACAATCAAGGTACCTAAAGCGCATAAGGCAGCATAAAATTCAGAGCCACTGTGACCTTAAGTGCCACTGGCAGGGCGTGCGGATCGGGAGACTGTGGTGTCAGATCTTGTTGCATCATGGCACCTATCTCAGTAACCAGAGCCGCCTTCTGCATGTTTTCTGTCATATTCAGACATGCCCTCCACTCAGTATACCTTTACCCCGGTTGTCCTTCTCCTCCTGTCAGATGCACACTGCACTACCTCCAACTCCTGGCCTTGTCCCCTCCCTCTGGCCGCATGTTGCCCCCACCCACATCCTCTATGGTGCAAATGTGCGAAAGTGCCATCCCCATTTTGCAATTTCTTTGCTGTGTTGTGCACTTGTCCCCTTACTCTTCTTCCTCCCACCTCATTGCCCGAGTCAGAAGGGCCAAAAATATATGCCCTTCCAAGGCCACAGGCACCACCCTCCACCCCCCTTGGGTGTCAGCCACATATCTGTGTTTTAAATTGTTAAACTTCTGTGGCACTAAATGAAATTTTCTGCACTCTCCAAAAGGGTACCTGACTTCTCCAAAGACCTCTGCTAGGTTTACACTGTTGCCCAAAGTCGCAAGTCCCACGAGTTGTGTTCTGGAAATCTCTGACGAAAATCGCTTCTGATTGAAAGCAGTTGCACTTTTAAATGTGCTGATGCCTCTGTGAACCTCGTTTGTGCAAAATCCATTTCCCTGTCCGGCAAAAATGGTAGAAGCTGGATATGGGGGCAGGACTTCTGGATTCAGTGCACCGACACCATTTTAGATAAGGTGCAGACTTCGCAAGAGTCCAGGCTAAGGAAGTTATGCTAAACATTTCGGAAGCTTGTGTTAGGCCTCAGCTGGGGTATTGTGTACAATTCTGGGCACCACACATTAAGAAGGATGTCAAAACCCTGGAGAGAATACAGAGGAGATTATTAGGCTAGTACCATGGATGAGGAAGCTCAGTTAAGTGGAGAGATTGGACAAGGTGAGATTGTTCTCCTTAGATCAGGGAAGATTCATGGGGAGACTTAATAGAGGTATTCGAAATTAGGAGGAGTTTTGATAGAGCATGTTGGGAGACATTGTTTGCCCTGACAAGTTGGTCAGTAACCAGAGGTCGTGGGCCAGCAATATTCCATTGGAAGTTGCAAAAGGCAATTGAATATGACCTTGAAGTGGATTAACTTGCAGAGTTATGGGAAAAAGCTGGGGTATGGGACTAAATTGTTCTTTCATGCATAGGCATGATGGGCTGAACAGCCTTCTGTGCTGTGAGATTCTGTGGGCGGAATTTTCCATAAATGAGACTAAGTACAGTAGTGGACGGTTTCAGCAGCAGCCACCCCTCTCTGTCCGGAATGGCAGGAACTCGGACCTGATTCTGCACTTGGAGCCTCGTTAATTATGCAAAGGCGCGTATCGGTCCGAATCATCTGGCGAGTCGGGAGTTGATTCGTGAGGCCACTGTCAGCTGGCGGGTTCGAAGATCCAAGCGCCATATTTAAAGGTCAGTCCAACACACAACCTCACTCTCTCCAGCCCACCAGAGATGTCTGGCAGCCAGAAGAGGAAGGCTAAGAGCCTGAACAGGAAGGCAGCACCCGCTTCACCCACCAGACCTTAATCAGAGGGGTGCAGGCGCAAAGGCATGCACACTATCGCAGGGATGGCTGCAGGAAGCACAGCAGCCTCATCTCTCCGTCCTGGGAGGCCGTCGCAGAGCAGGTCAGAGTGGCTGGTAATTGCACCTGAAATGCCACCCAGTGCAGGAAGAGGATGAGTGATCTTATCCACTCCGCCAGGGTGAGTCATCCTTCAACTCCCTTCAATATCAAACTCTCATCATGGCATCATGCACTCAAACAGCTACTCTCTTCAGGGATCTCACACAACCATTAGCGGGTGACACATATCAACACTCGTTCTCTCACCGAGACTTTCACATCACCACCATCCCATCCATCATGTTGCTCACACTCCATCCTCTGACCCTTCTGGGGAGGGCTCACCACACACAGGGGACATCTCATCCAACCTCTGCTCCACCCCTTCTCATCACATGCCTTTCTTTCTTCTTCATACAGGCCAAGCTGGCACACAACAGGTGCAAGAGAGTGCAGACCGGGGGAGGGACGGCCAACATCATTGCCGTCACTGAGTGTGAGGAGTCTGCAGCCGAGCTGGCTGGGGAGGACAGGGATCGCTCCTGTGGGGAGGGGGAGATCAGCCTCTCCCACCAAACCAGGACTGATCACAGCTCTACCACTTCATCAAATCCTGACATTCACAGTGAGTCACATGCGGTCTTATCTAGCTCACGCTCATTAACTGAAACTCTATTTTCTAGGCACCAGCAGATCGGGGCCCCTAAGCCAGTCCAGCACCACCAGTGTGAACCCCCAGACTTCATCCAGGAGGAAGCTCTGGAAGAACCGTCACGGCACTCGCAAACACCCTCCACCAGCTCAGAGACACACACTTCGGTGGGATACAGCTGTAGATTAGGCTCGGGCTCACTTTCTGGGGAACACCTCACTAACGCATCCCCGAAGCAGTCGGAGGACAGCCACCCACTCGGTCCGAGTCAAGTGATGAGCCTCTGGAAGCGGCTGCCAAATCTGTGCTGGAGATGCAATGACAGGAGATGGAACATCAGGCAGAGATTCAGCAGTCACTCAGCAGACTAGACCAAACAATGGAGGAGTCCGTCTACGTTCTGCCTGATGTTGTGGCTCCGACTTGCGGGCACCTTGAGGTCACCATGGGAAGGCTGGCAACCACCTTGGACATCTTGGTCCAACAGGTCTTGCTGGATTTGCACTCGGCCCTGCACTCCATGGCCACACCCTGGTGGGCACCAACAGGATGTAGGCGACATGAGGACGAGGCACCTTGATCCCCCTCCAGATGCAGCATCTCCTGCAGGAGTCAGGGTGGGGCCCTCGGGCACCCACAGGGAAGATGAGCGTCAGCCAGACTCCCCGGGGGCCTCCCCTCAGGACACTCCAAGGGTGTGCAGCTACTCACAACCCCCTCTGACTGTGACCCCATCTGCTCCAGGTTCTCAGGCCAGCAAGGGCGCTTCAGCCCCTGAGCAGATGACTCTTATCAGGCCGGAGCCCTGCAGGCCACAGGCCACCAGACGACGTCTGACAAGATCATCACAGACATCAGGACGTAGCAGTCAACAGGCTGCCTCCACCTCTGCTGGGATGTTGGGGCTGCATCCAGGCGTAGCACTAGAGCTAGGAAAGTTAAGAAAAATTAATGTCACTTTTGGGTCATGGGTATGCTAGACATGTAAATAAATTTCATTTTGTTAATACATTTGATGGTTATGCGAATGTTCCTGTCACCTTCAGATTTTGTATTTTGGAATCATCTTATTTTGAGGTATAGCCTTCCTGCCACTCAGTGTGTAGTAATTGTAGCTTTAAGGAAGCAGCGACTATAACTTTAAGACTTATTGTGTTGTGTAGTGTCACATGAAGGTTTGAATGAATCAGCTGTAAGCATGGGGAACCTTAGAATGGGAGTTCTTCTAGTTTTGGAGCTTGATGGAAGTATGTAACTGCTGCTGCAGCCTGTTAATGAAGTTCAATGTTTCTAATGAGAAACCTGTCTGGAAAATCAGGTCCATAAAACAGTAGTAGTGTCCCATTGTGAGATTCACATTCCTATAATGTCAACCTTAGCTGAACTAGTATACTCACCACTTGTGTGATGTCAGGGAGATGTGTTTAAATCGTTATTGGAAGTGTGTAAGTATTTCTAACCCTTCTTCCTCAAAGAACACCATTGAGCAAGGGCAGCTCATCAGCATTGATAATCTAGCGGCATTTGTGTCCCCTCAATGGTAGCGGCAGAAGAAAAGACATACACAGGATGAAGAGACCCCTAGGCATGGCCACATCTCAGTCGCAGCAGTGTTTGCATCGTTAGATGGCGGCGAAGGCTTCAAGTCTTTTCTCACATCGCTCTTGCTCCTAAATGGGCTCTCAGTTCCCAGAGTGAGCTCACTCACAGGGCCCCATGGACCAAAGCAAAGATAATGGCCTGGCAATTCATGAGGCAAGTGTAAATGTGGGACTCATTCTCGCTGCAAATGGGTGGACATCCCCTGAGTTGAAAGAAAATGACATTGAGGGCTGGTGGAGATGTGTCCATATTCCCTCACTTGACTTTTCTCTTTCTGGAACCTGTCAGGAATTAATGTATCACGAGCACGTCTCCCATGTCTTCCTTCCTCCATGGCTAATCATGCTCATACTGACCCTCTGCAGCTTCCTGAGGTTCCTGGGCCTATGGATCTTCATCCTCTGATGAGCTCTCATCCTCCTCCAGGTCACCCTCTGGCAGGGGTTCATCTCTTCGTATAGCCAGATTGTGAAGGGCACAACACACTGCGATGATGCGGGAAACCCTTTCAGGATTGTTTTGGCTGAGCCACCTGAGCAGCCCAAGCAACTGAAACACATCTTCAGAAGTCCTATGGTCTGCTCTATAAGGGAGCGTGTGGAGCTGTGAGCAGCGTTGTACCTCTCCTCGGAATGACTCTGAGGGCGGTGTCATCAGCCAGCACTTTAGTGGGTACCCCTTATCCCCAAACAGCCATCCCTGCAGATGTAATGGTCCCTTGAAAATCTCAGGCACCTGGAAGCGACTCAGGATGTAGGGGTCATGGCAACTCCCAGAGTACCGTGCACAAACCGTACACAAACGTGGAGTATGTGCTTCCGGTGATCACACACCAGTTGCACATTGATGGAATGATAGCCCTTGTGGTTTATAAACATTAGGGGCTGCTGCCATGAAGCCCGTATAGCCACATGGGTGCAGTCCATTGCACCCTACGCTCTTGGGGAGCCTGAGGTGGTGGTATCTTCATCCAGAACAAACCTGATATAATGATGGGCATCCCAGTGAAGGGCATCTGTGACCTCCTTTATGCATCGATGTATTGTAGACTGAGAGATGCTACACAGGTCATCTGTTGATCCTTGGAAATAACCAGAGGCCAAGAAATTGAGTGCTGTGGTCACCTTCAAAGCCAATGGCAGGGGATACCCTCCAACTCCACTTAGTGTCAGGTCTTCACAAAGAATGTGGCATATGTGATGTACCAGAGCTCGGGACAAGCGTAGACATGTATGGCATTGCCTCTCACTCATCTGTAAATAGGAGACCCTTGGATGATAAACCTTCGGCCTGGCAAGTCACCTACATTGTCTGGGTATCTCCTCCTGACTCTCCTGTTCATGCTGTGGCTCTGCTTGACCACGTCCGTCCTGCTGGAGCTGCGCACGGAGTCACCTCTCCCTTCTTTGTCTCCTCCATTGCATTAGGACCCTGACAAAGGCAGCATTGAGCCCTGGATTCCTTTGTGGTTTTGCCTTCTCTCTGAAAGAAACATTGAAGACATTAATGATTCAAGGGCAAGAAAGCGAAGCTCAGTGGATGACATGTTTGGAGACTGTAAGGGTCCATAGCTTTTCCTGCCCTACTTGCATGGTGGCTGTTGCCACCTTGTCCCTGAGACACTAGCACACACATCGAGGTGACCAAGATGGCATCGCAGATATGTAACATCTTGAGCCCTGCTTGGGATGCTAAAGTTAAGTGAGATGAGTGACCTAACCTAGCTCTGTGCCTCAGTCTCTGCTGTGGCATATTAATGACCAATCAGTTGCTCATGGTCAATGAGTGGATGCCCATTAGGAATGTCACATCTGGTGAACAGGTGACAGGCCTTCATTGAAGGAATGCCGTATATGATACTACTGTGTCTCCCTCACTATTGTCTCTATTCCCGAATTCTACATTCCTATTTGTAACTCTTGAGATGCAGCGTTTGTGACATGAAGCCACCAAGTTCTGAGTAACCCTTCAACAGTGCTCATGAAGCCATTGGCTTTTAGTGGCTTTCATCACAAGGAGGTCTCCCTCTCTTTCTAAGCAGACTCCTGAGGCAACAAGAGGTTAGAGAGTGACCCCAGAAAGGCCCCCATAGTGTTCATCCTTCCATCTCACTGCCATTCCACAGCCTTCCCTCCCTGTTACCTCCATCGTGTTTGTCAACCCAACCCCTCACCTCACAGCCCATCCCCAGTTGAAGTGCTAGTGTCTGAAAGTGGAGGCCTGCATTAGTACCACAGCACAGCGGTGTTCCTTGGGACAATGAAAGCAAAGAGAAGGAGCAGTCCAACGCTACAGCCCCAGTGGAGTGGCATTCAACACAGCCAGACTGGCGCAGCGCTATGACAGGTATGTTCCACGCACCTCGAAGTTACCAGTGAACTGAGGTCCGACTAGTGCGCACCACCCCTTTTTCAAACAGGTTTGAGGCCAGCATAATTTCCCTCAGGAGGCTGCAGAGGGTCAGTATGAACATGATCACGCCATGGAGGAAGGAAGATTGGAAGGCGTGACAAAATTCCGGTGAGCAGCTGTTTTAATGAGCATTTATGACATGCTAATAAATACAAATGGCGTTCGCACAGCTAATTGGCGGGATAACTGACCCACTATGAACACACCATCGGGAGGATTGCAACTTGTTTTTATGACACCGGATTTGTGACTTTTTGCCTCCCGCTGGATTCTCTGCTCCTGCCTACCACGAAACCCGCCATGGGTGGGATGGGAGAATTCCGGCCTATGATTCTAAGGATGGAATTTTCCGTGCCTGCTTGCGTAGGGCGTGCTCAGCAATATGAGCGGACAAGATGGCAAGAAGGCCAGAAATCGATTTCGCAAAGTTGTGAAACCAGTTTGAGATCGTCCGCTTGGCCCGTTGACGGCGGGCCACATTCACCCCCAATGTCGGCTATCAGACGCAGGAACCTCATTGTAATACATCTGCATATCATTATAAGGCCAGCTTGTCGGAATCATCCTCCCCCCGGGGGGCAGGACAAAGTGGGGCTGAGCCCGGGGTGGGGGGAAGGGGTTCCAAGGGGGAAGGGGTCCAGAGGTGGGGATATTCAGGTAAATGTGCAAGGGAGGGCCCTGATGAGTCCATGACTGCCTCCTGGGGAGTGAACTGAGGGTGGATGTGGTATGAGGGTGAGAGTGACCGAGGGCAGAGTGAGGTGGGAGGGTGTGTTCAACAGCCGCAGTAGAAGGGACAGCGAGGGTGGTTGGTGAGGACTTGGAGGCAGACTCGGACTCTGGGGGTGGGAAGGAGGAGATTGGGGAGGGTAATATGGAGGGGGGGGTGGGATTTTCGGGAAGGAAGGGAACGTGCACGTTCACCAGGACATCCCCAAAAGAAAAGGGTTGTGGCTGGTAGGTCACGGAGGGGAGGTGGAATGTGATGCCAAGGGGGCAAAAGTGATGAGGGAAAGAAAATGGGTGACTGGGTGAGGGGGAAAGACAGGGGAGCGCGAAAAACTGAACCACGCTGTATAAATCGACGGTGAAATGAGAGTCGTGGTGGTGAGATTAGGTGCTGCATGTGAGTGTGATCAGTGGGTGGACGGAGATGCAGGACAGCTCAGATGGACAACTGAAAGCAAACACCAGCAGGCAACATTGAAAATGCTCAGGACATTGAGATTAGTGTGATATGGGAACGATCCATGTGCCTGGGAGAGTGCTTGCATGAAGCTCCCAAAGGCCCTGCTACAACATACTTCTCCCTCCAGGATCACTCTTTGGCCAGCGGCTACCTCTGCGGTGACAGAGGACGAGGTTGAGGAGCTCACAGGCAAAGGGGCCTCAGAAGGAGAGGACAGCCTCTGAGATTACTGCGTGGATGACCCATGGGTTTCTGCTGCCACACCTCCTCCCTTTGGATGCCCGGTGGGGGGGCCCCAGCCTTAGTCCTTGAGGGGTAGAAGCACCTGGAGGAACGTCAAGGTGCCCGTTTCCCCTCACGTTGCCACTGTAGGAACTCACCCATGGCTCCCGCGATGGAGTGCAGGTCTGCATGCATCTCCACGTTCTGCTGGACCAAGGTCTCCATGACATCTATCCTTGCCACGGAGATCTCCATATGCGCACTTCATCAAAGAGTAGGCGGACACACTCCTCCGACTTGCGTGCTATTCTGTTGAGGACTTCCAACAGCTCTGCGCAATGTTCCCACATCTTCTGCTGACTCTGCAGGATGAATTGGAAGGCCGAATCCAGAGGCTCGCCATCCGACTCAGACCTCACAGATGCCTCTTTCCCAGTAGTCCTCCGAGTTCCAGGGAGCTCGGCTGAACCTGCCTCCAACTATTGTGGACATGTGTCCATGCGGTGACCATCGGATTGTGAATCCGAGCCTGCTCTAGATCTTGATCCCACTGAGTTGTGTGTCTCTGCGCTGGTGGAGGGTGTGGGTAAGCGCTGTGACGGGTTTTCCAGGCTACTTATTTCCAGCTCTTCAATGGAGGAGGTGTCCTCTTGGCTGGAGGTGAGGAGGTGGATGGATCTGAGGGACTGGCTGGCTGAGGGTGTCAGTCACTTGGCAGAGCTCCCTGTGAACCAAAGTAAAGATAATTAGTGCACGGCAGCAGAGTCAAAAGCAGGAGAGACAGAACTTATATTTGTGTTGAGAGAGGGATGATGTGGGGTGCAGGATCCTCACGAGAGTGTTTGCCACCGACCTCACCATCACCGCTGGCATGGTCCATGTCCTCACCAGTCAGCACAATGGTACACTCTTCAAAGTGAGTGAGGGGCCTAATGTGGGCCTCTCCACCCCCGGTCTGGGACCTCTCCCTGCTGATGTGAGCAGGCTTCTCCGGCGTGGAAACATGAAGAGAGTGTGAGCAGGAAACCATGGCACTGCGTGGAATGTTTGTGTGGTGAGCGGAGCCTTGGATGGGGTGAGGACGCGAGCTCCAGAGGATATGAGCCTGATGGGGATGTGATGGTGTGTGAGGGATTAGCGGTGTTGTCCCTTGATGTGAGATCCCTGTGGATGTGTGATGGGTTTGTGAGTGTGAGTTGGGAGTGATGATAAGAATGAGTTACCCTGGCAGAACGGATGAGACCATTCATCCTGTAGTGGCACTGGGTGGCTGCCCTTCCTGCAAATGGCATTGGCGCTGACCGCCACTGCCACCGCCTCCCATGCTGGATTGGTGATGTTACTGCCCATCCAGTGGCCAAAGTGGGGGCAGAAGACATCACATCGGGTCTCCACGGTGTTCAAAAGTCGCTCGAGGGACATGTCACTGAAGCAGGGCGCTGCAGTCTTTTTGCCTTTCGGGGCCATCCTGCCTTCTGTGCAGCAGCCCTGGGCTGGAAGCACTGAGGTGTGTGTGCACAGCTGCACTTTAAATTTGGCGCCCAGCATGATGAAGCAGCAAGGTAATGGTGTGGTGGGCAAATGAGAGCCCGCCTGCCATCAAAAAGGTGTTTTTCCCAGGAATGCATAATGAATGCAGCGGGTTTGGGAAGCTACGGCGTGAGAAGCCACCACTGCAGCCGGCGGGTAAATCATTTTTCCCATCCACTACCACACTTAGAACGGAATCGTCCCAGATTTGCACTAAGTATAAACCCAGTTGATTTGAACAGGTAATATTCTAAGATAGCAGAGGTAGGAATTTCAGGCTAAGCGTTAAGGATTCTTTCAGTGGACCACATTTTCAGGCTGTTTTGATTTTCTATTTGATCCTGTTTATTCCCCTTTCTGAACTCTGCAAACCTGAGACATTTTCTTTCATACATCAACCTTTTATAGCTACTTTTCACATCTTCTTTGTTTGTTAAACCTTGTTAACCTTTTCAAGCTGCATTTTGTCCTCCTTTATCTTCATTTGCTTATTTCCACTACCTTAAAAGTTTCATCTTATCTCTTGTTTCTTACTTGTATCTGTTTGTGTTTTAATTCCTTCTTCACTTCTGTTGTGCTGTTAAGCTTTGTTGTTGTCTTCTATTATAGAATTAATTTGACTTTTTTGTTTTCTTACTTTTGAGTATTTATCTAAATGTACTCAAACTTACTAAGCCGACATAAGCAGTTACTCACCTGGAGAGTGCTGAACTCTATGTGGCTCTATATTAAAATAAAAACTGCAAAATAGTTAAATGTCTCAATTTTCAATAAGGACTGCCATGCAATGCCAGTAAGTGTTAGTGATGCCTATTTTTGCCTTTATAGCAACATTCTGGTGACAACTCACTAGCAAGTCATTACTTGAGATTGTGACCCTCAGCAATAGTTTAGTGAGTACCTGAATTTAGAAGGGCCCTTGCCTCCCACCAAATTATGACCTCAAAGCCTATCAGCTCTTCCAATATATCTAAACATTTCGCATAATTTTCTAAATTCTACAAATGTAATTTTCGACAATTATCCATTTTATGACAGGAATTCTTTCAAACAGATATTTTTCACATCTGTGAATGAGTAACCTTAATTCAAAGTGTATTTCTTGTTCTTTAATCATGTTGCATTTATTTCCTTCTTCGGCACTTTCTCCTCTCACTATTAGCCTTTTCCTAATTGTTGTTTCACCACAGATATTTTTCTCTTTTTCTAGGACTAGATTACATTAAACATAGAATGCAGGAGGCAATGGGATACACAGACAAGAAAGAAGAGCCTCCACCTCCAAAAGAAAAGAAACCATCTTCAGCAAATAACAGTCCTCATTTCTACAGGAAAGGTACAACTCCACCACAGACTCCTGAACACAGTCCTGGTCCTACACCTCCTCCTTCACCACCAATATACAAGAAAACTCCAAATACCAGCTGGAATAAAGGCTCTTCCAGCAGTGTTAACAAGGATGTATTAGGAGCGTCAGGGAATAGATCATCATCAAAAAGTATCGCCAAGATGAGTACAAAGCAAGGCAACGAGTGGAAACAGCCAAAGTCAGCAGTTTACCCTGCCACAACTGCTGGCAATGGACAGTTACATAGTGCATACCATAGTTACTTTGTGCGCACAGATGTAAAACTGCCACCTGAAGAGCCAGAGGAACAGGCTAATCTTTCACCCATGGCACTCGGAAGGTTACCACCACCACCAAAAGCAACGCCTGCAAGGTCACCTGTCAAGGAAACTAAATCTGAGCCAAAATTGAAGAAACAATTTTCCGTTGAACCAAAGAAACTATCAAAATCTCAATCACGTGGTGTTAGCGTGGAAGAAACAGAAGAAATTGTGGAGTCGGTACGTATCCATCACTTGTTATTGCAGTTTTCCATAGCATCCTGAAAAATACCACTGAGGGAAAAATAGAAGGGTTATTCGGATTAATCTTACACCAATTCCTATTACCTGGCATAACCAGAGCATATCAGATGTCACCAGCCAATTTTGTTCAAATCCTTGAAACCATCCAACTGCTTAACCTGAGAAAAGAGACCTTGTAACCTTTTAGGTTTTTCAAATATTTCCAGGAGTATAAAACTAGCAAAGATTAACTCCTCAGAACTAAAGAAAATCTGTTAAAAAAATATAATTTTGCCAATACCAGATTGCCAAAATAGGGGAGCCTATTTTTGTGCCTCACAACATAGTGTATACATCATCAAATATTCTCTAAAGCAATAGAAATGTATGAAATAAATTGTTAAAAACCCTAGAAAATAAATGTACACATACCCAATTCTAAAATTGTCATTGTCATCCCTTGAGCCCTTAAGGATGTAACAAGCAGGGTGGATAAAGGGGAACCAGTGGATGTAGTGTATTTTGATTTCCAAAAGGAATTCAACAAGATGCCGCATAAAAGGTTATACAAAACAATGGCTCATGGTATTTGGGAGGGCGGGGGGCGATGTATTAGCATGGATCGAGCGTAGACTAATAGAAAACAGACAGTCAGGGTAAATCAGGTTGGCAAACTAACTAGTGGAGTGCCACAGGGATCAGTGCTGGGTCCTCAACTACATATGATCTATATTAGTGACTTGGATGAAGGGACCCACTGTATCGTAGCCAATTTGCTGACGATACGAAGATAGATAGAAAAGCAAGTTGTGAGGAGAATACAAGAGTCTCCAAAGGAAAATAGATAGGTTCAGTGAGTGACAAAAAATTGATGAATGGAGTATGATGTGGGAAAATGTGAGGTTGTCCACTTTGGCAGGAAGAATAGAAAAGCAGAATATTATTTAAATGGAGAAAGACTGCTGAATGCTGCAATACTGAGTTATCTGATTGTTCTTATACATGAATCACAAAAAGTTAGCATGCAGGCATTTTGAAAAGTATTCAAAAAGCAAAAGATGATTCCAGGGCTTGTTGGGCTCAAGTTATTTGCATTGGAAAAAAGGGCGGAGGTGGAACATGATTAGGTCTTTCAAACTGATGACAATTTGGTCAATATTTGTTTTGCTTTTCCCCTTCATTACATTCGGAATGAGAAACCACAGGATATTTAGCATCTGGCTAGATGTTTGGATTTCCTCAAAGTAAACAAATTAAGTGAATGACTTTTTACTTCATCTTTTAGCCGCTTTTTGATCTGGTTTACCACAGAAAATAATGTTAGTTGGTTTTCTAGTTCTCCAGCTGTTTTGCCTTGTAATCCTGTCCCATATATTGATTTTGTAGGTTAAAAATGATTTCAGAAAACCAATTTGAAAATTAGTAGCCTGTTAATTTTGAAGAAGTAGCTCCTCCGCCACGAGGTCTTGCACCCCTACTCCCCCCCTCCCCCACCCCCACTTCGAGGTGCAAGGGCTGATTTTAATTCCTGACTTGGAAGTCTTCATCAGACGTTCAGCAGATTTTAATTGATTTTAATGCTTTCTGCTTCCAAACAGAAAAGGCTAAAAACATTTTTAAAAAGACCCTGCTTGTAGGCTGTTTTATATTTTATTTGAAACCACCTCTATAAACATTTATTCCTGACCACAGAAATTCCTTATGAGTTCTAAAAGTGCTAATTCACTCAAATGTCATTGGTAGTTGTTCTGATCCCAACATGGAAACTAATAACTGAGGCTGGAGTATAAGCAGCAAAGAAATAGAAGTGGCAGCTTTCAATTCTTTCAAATGCATGCATGTATTGATTGCCACTTTGAACCCAAGTGGATTAATTGTACTGCCACCTTTTTCTCACGTTTTAAAAACTTTTCTTTTTACCCCTCCTAGATCCTTCTTTTCTACCATCCTGCCTCCTTCACTTCTCCCCTGTCAGGTGCTCTACTCTCCCAATTCCCTATCCCAACGCTTCAGTACTCCTCAATTTTCCTACTCTCATTCTTCCATTCCAGGCTTGACTCCTTCTAAGATAAACCAAGACTTTCCCTTCTCTGGCCCCTTTGGCATCCACCGAAGGGCTCATCGAGACACTCGGCTCTGGTTCATTGGAGTAGCGACTCCAACTGCCCAATGGTACTCTCTCACCAAACTTATCTCCCAGCCTGTGCACGTCTTGCCAATCGCCTTCTCGTCCAACTCATCCTCCCACTATTGACCCTGTGGACTTTGCTAGAGTGTCTATTCACACTTGTGAAGAAGTCCCTAACCATCCATGAATTATATGGGATGATTGCATCAACATCGTGGCCTTGTCGAAAACCTGGCTGAGGGATGAGGACACCTTCCCCTTAAAAGAAATACCCCCCCACTCTCCCCCGGCTATATCGCCGCCACCTTGGCCTGACCCGCTACCTCCCTGGCACTTTCTGCTCCTTTGAGCATCTCACCTTGTTTCATCCACCTCAAATCTCATTTAAAATCATTCTGTATCACCCATCTAAGTACAATAATGATTTTCCCACCAAGGAAACAGAATACTTTTGCATCTCAGCACACAAATTTTCAGGATTGTGCTGTCTGCTTCTGTGAATGAAATTCTATACCACCAATTTAATCTCCTAAGGGCAAGTTCTCTATGAATACTCCACAGTCTCCATAGATTATCAGTCAGAGTACTCCAGAATTTAATGGACTTGCATGCTGCATTATTCCTTCTCCCACCATTGTAGCTCATGAACTATTGGATTATCTCCATCAATACCTATCCCTCAATCAACCAATCCTGCTCCCAACCATACATTTGTCCAACTCCTTTTTGGAGTGGTCCTTTGACTCAGCCTCAGCTGTTGTTGCTGGGTACCCATTCTGTACACAATGGAGGAAGATCAAATATTCCTGTATTTTGGAATCAAGTTTAAAAAAAGGTCATACATGAGTTAAGGAGGTGACAAGCAAACCAATTACTGAGATTCAAAATATATTATCCATTAGGTTTAGATGATGTTCAGACTGCAGAAGTCATTCCACTGGTCTGGTGTAAACCTTCTTGCTTCAACTCTTCTCTCTCTGAAAAGATTTTTAAAAACCTGTTCTCAAGGCCCTTGTCCTTTTACTTTGAGGTGCTACAAGACCCATTTAATTACAGGTTGTCTCATATACCATTATTTCCTGTTAGTTGAGGTTAGCTTTTTGAAATGTATTTTTTATTATATCAAACCAGAGTTAATTTTCAGTTTTAGTCAGAATTTCTCCACCATCACATGACTGATGTTAAATTCCATTTTATTAATAAGACATTGCATATTCTGATATATTATTAGGGTCACGTAAAGTTTATATTAAATGGCACTTAAAGCACCTTGAATAGTTGTCAACATGACCTGCAGGATTTAGGAACTACTCATTTATATTGTGTAATTCATTGACTATTTGGAAAGAAAATGAGTGGATGAAGCATTTTTTAAAAATTGTGCCACTAGAATCAATTGCGCCAGTCATATTAATAACATGACCTCTTTAAAAACATTACAGAGTCCAAATACCATCTTGGTCATCCTGGTAATGCTGTTGAATATTGGTTTAGCTATTCTTTTTGTCCATTTCCTGACTTGACAAGAATTTGCCAAGGTAAGAATTTAATTTTCTTTGTCAAAGATTGTATTGTAAAATTTTCAGCTACTATTTACCCTCATATCGCAGGCAGTAAACTGTTTATATTTTATGCCTAACTTTAGCTATGCCTGAATGTGATTCAACATAGTTATTTAATAACCTAATTGTTTTGACCCTTCAGTGAAGTCATGAAAACTAAGGGTGTTAGCCCACAGTTCTCTACAGTTGTGCCATCAGCCTTATTATTGACACCAGACATGCTGAGACACAGGGAAAGAGTCTTGGAATTGGTGTGGGACTCAGGAAAGATGAGACATGGAAATTAAGTCAGGGGCTGATGTGTGCCCTGGTGATGATTTGTGGCTCTGGATCCTCTGAAAACTGAAGCAAGTGGCCATGTTGTTGGAAAAATCTGCTGAACCAGCCTAACCACTGAAGTGCATGGCTGCTCCATCTGCTCTAGTGGAGTGTGACTTAACTGGAAACGTACAGACTGCACTTTTGTTGATGGACATTAACAGCTGCCTTACTTTTTTACTGTCTTGAAGTTTAGTTGGGAGAAGGGAACGGCTGCCAGAGGAATGTGGTTGGAGGATTCTGTGCTGTGGATGCAATTTCCAGTAGTCTCTCCTATCACGTTAGAAGTACATTAGCAGCATCACTCAACCAGTCTTATTCCATTACCTGCTGCTCCTTACATCTTGTACAATGTTCTGGGAGATTATTTTGAAAATGTTCACACTCTTTTTGCATGAAAATTATAAATTTTCTGTCACAGGTTAAATTTTTTTGTCTAATATTTAGAGTATTTATTTAGATCAATCTGAGTTCATTTCCTTTGCTTTCAGTGACCGAATTAGGAGCCTTCATTCAATTTATATGATTACTGAAGTGCTGGTGACCAGTAACCCAAATTATCATATATGTCAACATTGAAAAACCACCAGTTAAGGAAGGAGTTTTTTTGCATGTAGCATTTTTTTCAAGTAAAGTAAATTTTATTGTGTTGAATACATTCAGGTACAGCATTGTAATTTGAATGTTAACAAAACTGATGCCTTTATAAGTCTTCAGAAATTATAATGTTTACCTCAAACATATTGGTATGGGTTTTTTTTGGAATGCTGGTTGAATCTTTGTGTCTTAATCATTTTAAGTGACACTAATTAATGTAGTTAAAGATGATTTCTGTACCATTACCTTGTATCACTTTTCATCTTATTGTGTTGGCATGTTTATTTCAAAAGGGTTGAGTATTTGGTGTGGTTAATTTTAGATTAAAGCACTAGATTTATTTTAATCTCAAAAATGCAAGGGCTGGATAACGTAAAAAGAAATTATATATATGTGTTGAAGAAAGATTTCGTATTCCACAAGTACTGAATTTAAATGTAAATGTGTGTTAGTTTGCATGGTTTTATTGCAAAATGTTGTCATCGATACCCAAATTCAATTGGCACAAGAAGGTGGTACTGTTTGTGGAATGTATAGATGCTAAATAATTTATTATCTGAAATCGGGCTGATTTCAGATCAGTAACAAATGGTGTTTTTTGCAGAGGTATTTTCAGAATCCTTTGTCTGATCAGTATGAAATAAAGAAGAAAATTGAAAAGACAGAAAAAGAGAATGAAAGACAAATTGTTGCCAATGTACAGCAAATCTGACCATGCTTTAAATGGAAATTTAACTCACACAATATGTCTTTGGGTCAGTGCAAATGTAATAAAAGCTTATATAAAACCTTTTTTGTCTGGCACAAAAATCGAGTAGTTGGGAATGTTTTTTGAAATGAAATTCACTTTAGTAATTTAATTTAAAAAAAAGATTTTCTTATATATTAAAATCATGAGCTTTTTTAAGAAGCATGAGCCAGAAATTGTTGGCATTTTTCTAAATGTACACAACTCTATTTTAGCATGAATCCTTTTTCTTTTTTTTTAAATAAATGACATGCTATACACTGCTTTATATTTATCAAATGATGCTCCAAGTGGACAACACTTGACAGTTGTCAATAAATTGTTATATATTCTAACACTTTGAATGTCTTTTTTTGGTGTTTTGAGCCTCAGAATTCTTCAATTCTGTTATTTGTAAACTTATGATCCTTTATTTGTTCTGTACAGTTTTCTTGACTGTAATTGCTTGAGAATAAAACTATCATTTGTTCCTACAGTCATGCTGTGTGTGCTGGTTATATGAATGACAGCTACATGTTACTCAGATATTAACTTCTTGATTGCTGTTACATATTTCAGGATCTTTTGACCAATTTTGCACAGAAAGACTTTGGAAAAAGAGTTACTTTTAATGCTGTTTTTTCATAATATTCACACTTTTCAAGTGTATAATGGAAACCATTAATTTCACAGTGCAGCCTCCAGCAGCCAACTATATCTGGTAAAACATTTTTACACATATCCATGGCATCTAATTAAAACAGGAACCTTTTAATGAGGGACTAACACCAGTTATGAGTTCCCTCTGAGAAATCCGGAAGTCCCCAGCATCATAGATGCCAGTCTTCAGCCAATTCAATTCACTCCATGTGATATCAAGTCATGGCTGAAGGCACTGGATACTGCAAAGGCTACTGGTCCTGACAATATTTCGGCAATAGTACTGAAGACTTGCCACAACCCCGAGCCAAGCTGTTCCAGTACAGTTACGACATTGGCATCTATCCGGCTATGTGGAAAATTGCCCAGCTATGTCCTGTACACAAAAAGCAGGGCAAATCTAACTCGGCCAATTATTGCCCCATCAGTCTATTCTCCATCATCAGTAAAGTGATGGAAGAGGTCATCAACAGTGCCAACTGGCACTTGCTTAGCAATAACCTGCTCACTGGCGCTCAGTTTGGGTTCCACCAGCGCCACGCAGCTCCTAATTTCATTACAGCCTTGGTTCAAACATGAACAAAAGAGCTGAACTCCAGAGGTGAAGTGAGAGTGACTGCCCTTGACATCAAGGCAGCATTTGACCAGGTGTGGCATCAAGGTGCCCTAGCAAAACTGGAGTCAATGGGAATTGGGGAGAAAACTCTCCACTAGTTGGAGTAAAAGCTAGCACAAAGGAAGATGGTTGTGGTTGTTGACGCTCATCATCTCAGTTCCAAGACATCACTGCAGGAGTTACTCAGGGTAGTGTCCTGGGCCCAACCATCCTCAGCTGCTTCATCAATGATCTTCCTTCCACCATAATATCAGAATTGGGGATGTTCGCTGATGATTGCACAATGTTTAGCACCATTCGCAACTCCTCAGATACTGAAGCAGCCCATGTCTAAATGCAGCAAGAGCTGGACAATATCCAGGCTTGGGCTGACAAGTGGCAAGTAACATTTGCAGCATACGAGTGTCAGGCAATGACCATCTCCAACAAGAGAGAATCTAACCATTGCTCCTTGACATTCAATGGCATTACCATTGCTGAAGCCCCACTGTCAACATCCTGGGGTTATTATTGACCAGAAACCGAACTGGCCATATAAATACTATGGCTATAAGAGCAGGTCAGAGACTAGAAATCCTGCGTTGAGTAACTCACCTCCTGACCCGCCAAAGCCTGTCCACCATCAACAAGTCACAAGTCAGGAGTGTGATAGAATACTCCCCACTTGCCTGGATGAGTGCAGCTCCCACAACACTCAAGAAGCTTGACACCATCCAGGTCAAACAAGCCTGCTTGATTGGCACCACATGCACAAACATTCATTTCCTCCATAGTGGCAGCAGTGTGTACCATCTACAAGATGCACTGCAGGAACTCACCAAGCCTCCTTAGACAGCACATTCCAAACCCATGACCACTACCATCTAGAAGGACAAGGACAGCATGCACACGGGAACACCACTACCTGGAAGTTCCCCTCCAAGCCACTCACCATCCTGACTTGGAAATGTATCACCGTTCCTTCACTGTTGCAAAATCCTGGAATTCCCACCCTAACACAATTGTGGGCGTACCTATACCACATGGACTGCGGTTCAAGAAGGCAGCTCACCACCACCTTCCCAAGGGCAATAAATAGTGGCCTAGCAAGCAACAACCACATCCCATAAATGAATAAAAAAGAAATTAGGCTGCACTACATGGAGCACAGCTCCAGGTTTTCTGAACATGATTGGAGCCTAACAAGCACCGCTACCAAAAAGTTTGTTTCATTTTTAAGGTTGGTGTCAAGCCAGGAGGAATGGACCCCAGAAGTCACTGTTAACTCGCAGTAGGAGTGGATCCCAAGAGTCACTGTCAACCTGCAGTAGGCTTCTATCCTTTTGGTCTGTCCCAACTCATACCTGGACTTAACTAAGGGCCATTGCTAGGAGGCAAGTGACACAAAATTCAACTGTTTCAAATAGGCGAGCTGCCTGTGGAGGCATGATGCATACCGGCAGCATGTGTGAGTTATTGAAATAAGCTTGAGGCCCAATTTTGTGCCAGCCTTGGACCACGCAGTTGGGGCACATGCTCCATAAGGAGCATGCATTTGTACTTGGGTTCATATAAAATCAAGATATAACCCATTTCCAACCCATTTTTTAAAGAGATCTCAGACACAATAAGTAGTTAAGATGCTAGTGCACTAGTGTTTACATTGTTTCTCCATTAATTGTAACTAATAACCAATCCTTTGACTATCTTGACAATTGAAAATACCTCACACCCATTGTTTCAGAAGGCCTTTGATCTATTTTCTGGCTGTGGCTGGTTTGAGAAAAATAGACTGAAACACAGACAGATGCAGTCATTGAGATTTTTGAAACAGAATGCTGCAATAGCTTGAAAGCAAGAGAGAATACTGAGAAATAATTTTATTTAACTCAAACCAGATGACTCACTGATGTGGTGAATCATAGTTTGTTCACAATTGTTGGATTATTACATGGAAACAAGTTTATACCGATAAAACTAAGTGACACTAATCATAACTGTTACTTTGTATGTTTACTCATATTGAAATAAAGCAGCTTAATAACTTGTATCAAATCCAGTCTCACCAACAGATTACTTGGTTCACTGTCAGATTGAGTGAAGAAGTACCGATGTAAAGGATACAAAAAGCTGGTTCAGTTTGTGAAATTAGTATTGTTATACCTCTGGGTTATGCTGTCATACAGGTAGATATTGAAAAGGGTGAGTAACTTACTAAGATAAGCAGCTCAGACCACTTGTGGGTACGACTGACAGCACTGAACCTACAAAAGGTTGTCCTCTCATGCTGTGCTTGGAGCTTTTCAAGGTGTAGTACATTATTATCATGCAAAACCTGACAGAGCAATAAGATTCAGTTTTTTTCCTGTTATTTTTCCATACAGATTTGCAAAAGCTGGTTAGACCATGAAGGAAGGAATAAAGACTTCCCCACCCCTGACCACATGCACCAATAGCTTACTGTATCACAAACTAACAATGTATTCCACCAACATTTATAAATGAAACAGAAATGTGATAATGACCAGATAATCTGTTATTTTTTGTGGTCATGATTGAGGGACAAGCATTGGCCAGGACACTGGGGATAACTTCTCTGCTCTTCTTCGCAATCGTGCCATGGGATCTTTTACATCCATCCAAGCAGGCAGATGGTACCTCAGTTTAAGTGTCATCCAAAAGACAGTGCAATGCTCCCTCAGTACTGCACTGGAATGTCAGCCTTGATTTCTGTACTCAAGCCCTGGAGTGGAACTTGAACCCAGATCTTTGTGATTTAGAGGCAAGTGTGCTATCAACTGAGCCACAACTGATTAAAGCAAGTAAGTTATATGCAGCATGACAACATCTCCTTGATCTAAATTTTAAGAAACCAGGTTACCTCATTCATTCACAGATGGATTTGACAGATTCACAGAAATGTTCAGGGCATCTTGGCAAGTGTGAGTAAATAGGCAATGCTGAATCCTGAGTACCTTGGCAGACTTTCTTTCATTCAATACAATGTAAAACATGGCCTGCTGAGATTGGGTTACTTCAGAAGAACTTACCCAGTAAAATGGTTAGATTGACATTCACATCTCATTATGATGCCACCAGGGATCAGTTCACACAGCCATGATGGACGAGGAATCTCCGCCAACTTTATTTGCCAAAGTGAGTCATGCTACTTCATTATGCAGATGTTGGGGTAGAGTTTCAGATGATTGGGCCCAGAGCATCTGTTGGGCAGCCTGATCTGCCTGGCATCCTGTTGTTAGTCCACCAAACATGTCGGCTCATAAGATTACTGGAGGAAACCCTCTGGTGCCAATAGAGGATGGTTGGGGAATAAGTAAATAACTACAGATGAAACAGGCTTATAAAAGCCTAAGTTCCAGCTGAAAATAATAAGAAAATTCCAATAGGGGCTTTATGTTGCTAAATGCATTTACCTTTAAATTATCTGTGCCTTTTGAATGCCCACCTGCCTCCAAGGGCTTGACCCCACCCAGTTTAAGTAAGCAATTTGACATCCCACAGTCCAGAAAAATGGATGAAGCACGAATGAAATGGAAAGCAGTTCTACCAGATAGTGCACAGGATTTCCACTTGTAGGTGGGATGGCTGACCATGTGCAATCACGTGACTGCCAGCCAATTAGACATTCATGGACGAGGTGCCTGGCCAATTGTGCAGCAGGGGTGGACAGGAAGCTGACAACCCCACTGTTACCTCATGGGGTCGAAGGTCCAAGCGCAATATTTAAAAGGCACCCGGAGAGGCACCTACTGTCTGCAATACAGCGGCATCAGTCTGGCTGTTTGAGTGGATGCCTTGAGACTACAGCTACTGCTAGAATCTTCTGATCTTTGCCCCCATCGCACAACTACAACTGCTGCTACCACCTACTATACTGGAGTGATGTCTCAGAGCAGACAACGAGTGGCCCCACTGTTTAGCAATGCCACCCTGCAGTTTCTCCTCCAGGCTGCCTAGGAACAGTGGGAAGTCCTGTTTCTCAGTGATGGCTGCAGGAGGCCCTCACACCTAACCAAAGTACCCTGCACAGAGTTCACGGTGGAAGTTAGCAGCCATAGGGTCCACAAGCGAGACTGAGTCCACTACTGAAAAAGGATCAGCCACGTCCTGCACTCTGCAAGGGTAAGTGGCACGATATTGTCATTACAAAGTGGCCCTCATAAGGGCATCAAGCAATGTAAATGTGTGAGCGGTGAGGGATGCATGCAGAAGATTGGGTTCCAGCCCTCAGTACCAGATGGAACATGTGCGTTAATATGTGGAAGCCAGTTCATGCTCTGAAAGTTATACTGGTTACAGAAGTGTGTGTTGTGGCACACTTACTAGGGAGGTGACAATGGCTGTCTTGGCCTGTGTTATGACCAGGTGAGAAAGAGTGAACTGGCTTCCCTCTGTTCAACCTCCTCGGCTGGTCACAACAAAGGTTTAAGTGTATTTTTTCATGTGGATATGCCTTTTCCAAAACAGAAAGTATTTACCTATTTAAGCTGTGAGCAACAAGGAGGCAATCAAACAAGGTTTTATTGAGCCAAGAAAAGAGTAAATTTATTAACTACTAAACCCAAGGAAAATAATAAAAGCGTGACATAAAGCACTCGGCTCTCATATAGTCATTCAGCCCCACACACAAACATACGTGCACACACACACACATATCAGAAATGAGGGGAATTAGAGTCCAATAAAAAATATAAAAGAATGCACAGTCAAGTGTCCTTTGATTGATTATCCTTGAGGTGTAGATTTTTAAATGCTGCGGCCAATTTAGGTTAGCTAATTTCTTGAACGCAGTCAGATGTAGAAGATTATGTAATTATTACAAGATCTTGTTTTGCTGGTAGGTTTTTGTTAGAGTTGGTTTCTCAAGAACAAAGAACAAAGAAAAGTACAGCACAGGAACAGGCCCTTCGGCCCTCCAAGCCTGCGTCGATCATATTGCCCGTCAACTAAAACATTTTGCACTTCCGGGGTCCGTATCCCTCTATTCCCATCCTATTCATTCCTATTTGTCAAGCTGCCTCTTAAACACCACTATCGTACCTGCTTCCATCACCTCCTCTGGCAGTGAATTCCAGACACTCACTACCCTCTGCGTAAAAAACTTGCCCCGCACATCTCCTCTATAGTTTTCTCCTCTCACCTTAACTCTATGTCCCCTAGTAATTGACTCTTCCACCCTGACTATCTACGCTGTTCATGCCACTCATAATTTTGTAAACTTCTATCAAGTCGCCCCTCAATCTCCGTCGCTCTAGTGAGAACAATCCGAATTTCTCCAACCTCTCCTCATAGCTAATAACCTCCAGACCAGGCAGCATCCTGGTAAACCTCCTCTGCACCCTCTCCAACACCTCCATATCCTTCTGGTAATGTGGTGCCCAGAATTGCACGCAATATTCCAAGTGTGGCCTAACCAAGGCTCTATACAGCTGCAGCATGACTTCCCAACTTTTATACTCAATACCCCTGCCAATGAAGGTAAGCATGCCATATGCCTTCCTGACTACCTTATCCACCTGCGTTGCCACTTTCAGTGACCTGTGGACCTGTACACCCAGATCCCTCTGCCCGTCAATGCACTTAAGTGCTCTGCCATTTACTGTATAATTCCTGCCTGTTTTAGACCTTCCAAAATGCATTACCTCGCATTTGTCCGGATTAAACTCCATCTGCCATTTCTCCGCCCAAGTCTCCAACCGATCTATATCCCATTGTATCCTTTGACAATCCTCTTCACTATCTGCAACTCCTCCAACCTTAGTGTCGTCTGCAAACTTACTAATTAGCCCAGTTACATTTTCCTCCAAATCATTTATGTATACGTTCTCGATCTGGTTGACGTGCTTATTCCAGAAGAGAGACGGGGAGAAGGCAGCCCTCAGCCTGTTTCCTTTGCTGAAGACTTTCTTGACACCCTCTGTGTCATTCGCAATCTCTTTCTCGTGGCTGGGTAGCCTTGCCTTGAAATACTTCACCCATTGTGCATTTCCAAGAGATTTTGGGCATGTCTGTATGTGGCAGCCATTGTTTCAGTAACCAGTACTTTGCATTTTTAATGTCTCTTTTTTAGACTGTTATAAGTTTCAATAGGTGTCTCAATAGATATAGAAATATCTCTCTCTTCACACTCCCCTGAGAGTGATTTGTCTGTTTCTCAACTTCACCTTGGAATGTGGCCTTGTATTTTTAAGCAGCTTGTTCAGTCTCAGTTCAAATTGCCAAATTTCCAGTCAGTTGAAAGTTGAAAAGTCATATTTTCCAGAATAAAGAGGCATAGCCTCATGACACCTGCATGTTCATTAATGGGTCAGGAGACCATTGAAACCATCCTTCTTTCTGCCTGCAGAACAGAAGAGTGCATAACTCCAGGGAGCCAGCAATAACTGGGGGGAGGTGCCCCAGAAATCAGAAACCTGGCCCCTGCAGAACCGACAGGGGAGGATGGTTGCTGATCTTATGTTGACAGAGAAGCTGGTATTTCAGGGACCAGAGTGAGGATGTCTCCAACCTGGTGTTCAGAGCTGGGTATACAGGATACACCCATGATATCTTGATGAGGAAAGGGAATGTGCAAAACCATCAGCTAATCCTTTGCGTTCTCCACTACAGGTACTCACAGTCACAACAGATGGCGAAAGCAGCCTGTAGCAAGCCCGACCTCCACCTGAACGGATGATGAAACGGTCCAGTCAGGGGATGCACTGTCATGTCATTCCCCTGCACCCTCCACCAGGGCAGAGATATTCACCTCAGTGGTTACGCTTTCGTGATTAGATTCAGGGTCACAATCTGACAATCACATCACAGACACATCCCCGCAGCTGATGGAGAATGTCACAAACAAGGTCCCTGACAGTCAGAGGATTATTGGAGACCAAGCCCATGCTGACCCCCAAGCAGGTGTTGTGCTCTCAAAAAGGCTGTAAGAATCCTGATGGAGATGCAGAGACAGGCAGGGAACACCTGGCCAAGATACCTGAGGCCAAGCACAGCCTTGAGCTAAGCCTGTATCCAAGGCTTGAGTGCTGATATGACCCTGCCCTGTGAGCACATGACTTCCTCTAAGAGGTTGGCAACCACCATGGAGAGCCAGGTGCAGCAGAACACTCAGTGGCTGCCAGATATGCGCTGGGACCTGCATTCTGTCGCTCTGGCTATGGGCTTGATACAGGCGAGAGAGGGACAAGGTACCTTGATCTCCCTCCAGGCGCTCCTTCATCATCAGATTGGAGTCAGGGTGGTGCCATTGTACCTGTGCAGCAGGTCCGAGCCTTCTAGGCCTCAGACCATCAGAGTACAGCAGCCAAGGTCATCTCAGGTAATGGGGCATAGCATTGACCAGGCTGCCTCCACCTCAGCTGCCGATGTTGGGGTTACACCAAGGCATAGTGTTAGGAAATGTAAGCTGAAGAAATTCTAATGGCACAAAGGTGGCATTCTGTGGATGTTATAAGATGTTGTAAGTCGTATTAATATATGTTTGGATTACTTTCTTCGTGCATGTTGAATATTCATTATGTTGGGAGTTGTACAAACTGACAGGTGTATTTAAGGGCATTGCACTTCATTGATTATCAATGATGAGCGATGTGGGCCTATGGAAACATCATTTATTTTGCCATCTCAGAAGTAGTGGCATTTCTGAGTCTCTCAACATGTGCAGGTTTCTATTGTAGGCAACCTTTGTACAGTCAGGTGTTTGGAACCTGGCTGGCAACCCAGCATGTGGTGCTCACCCCCTTATCACCCAACAGAATCTGCATCTGTAGCTAAGGCATTCCATATATCGCAGGTGAACGCATTGAATTCTCAGCACGGCATTGCCAACATTTGGAGCATGTGTCACTGAGTCATGTGCAACTTCCATCCAGATTACAAGTGTGTATGGCTTTGACGAAACCGTGCATATGGGCTTGCTCTTGCCACAGGCCTGCAGAATTTTCCCTTCCAGATTCCAGAGGTAACAGGGATGCAGGTTTTTCTGGAAGGAGTGTGCCAGATCTGCTGGCAATTCCACCCTGACATTTATTGAGGACATCAAGAGATTTTGCAGGTGCATCACTCTTGTTGGAATCAGCTTTCAATGAGGGTGTTACAGGCCTCTCTGACAAGTTGCTCCATTGCCCTGGCATCTGCAGCTGTTGCTGCACCATGCACTCCTGGATCATCAGACTCTTCCCCTTCTTCCTCATTTGAGGAGAACTCCGGATCCTCCATCTCCCCATCTGACAATTTCTCACCCCTTTGCTGTGCAAGATTGGGTAGGATACAGCAGACCACAATGATCCTAACCGCTCTCTGTGGCACATACTGCCCTGATCCGCCTCAGCGGTCCAGGCAGCAGAACCTCACCTTCAGTATCCCAATGCTCTGTTCAATTGTTGCCCTTGTTGAGGCACTGGTGACATTGACCACCTCCTTTGCTAGGTTTTGTGGGTTTCGCAGTTCTTCAGAGGATATCTCCTGTACTCCAGGAGCCACCCCTGCAGTTGCTGGGGTGGGGGAGCAAACAGTTGTGGCACCTGAGAGTGAGTGAGAAATTAAAAGTCATGAGAGCTCCCTGGGAATGGAGCACAGATCTGCAGGATTTGTTTGGGGTGATTACAAACCAGCTACACAATGAGAGAGTGAAAGCCCTTTCAGTTTATGGCTGATCCAGGGAGTTCATAGCCCAACAGCTGTGCAATCAATTGCCCCTTCTACCTGTGGCAATCCAGCCATGGCACCGAACCCCACAGCTCTCGCTGCCTGACTCTCGGGGTCATTGGGTCTCCTGAACTGGGCAATGGTGACCTGCATTTGTGAGTGGCTGACTGTGAGATGCCACGCATGTCCCCGGTGGAACGATCCGACGGCGTAGAAATTCAATGCCGCGGTGCATTTAAAGCTACTGGCATTGGATTGCTTCCCAACCCGCGGAAAATTAAATCATCCTGAAGCAGCTGACATCAGTGAGTCATCCTCAGCCATCTCCAATATTGCCTGTCTGATATTTGTAGGTAGTTAGTCCATATGTGGTATATTCGATTATGTGCCAATGCTCAGCATCTCACTGGCCCCTGGTTGCCCTGATCCTGAGCTGCCTGACCCTTTGCTGATGCCCCTTTTTGCCATTCTGGCCATTGTTGCGCCTGGCCCTGGACCACCCTCTGCAGGTTCCTCTCCAGATGTGCCAGAGCTGGCAGAGGTACTGAGTGCACTTGACCCATCTTATCTGCCTGAGGTGAACTGCAGATGCAAGGCAGACAAAGATCTTGTCCTTTATGGCCCTTCTTCCTGACTTGAAAACTTTTGACCAATGGGAAGCCCTATACTTTGCTCCGCCTACACCCTGTCTCCTCCCACACCACCATGGACATCTTCATCCTCAACCTATACTCCAGAGATCTCAACATTGTCACAGCTCGGTCCCTGGACACTCCCACATTGATCCTGCAGCTTGAAGCCATCACCCTGTACCCTCCCTCAGTCACCTTTGACCTTATCTCCATTAGCCTCAACCCTAACTCCATCACCCTCACAATGCCTTTAATGACACTCAATCTATCCATCATCACCCTTGCTCAACTTTCATGCACCCCAGATTTGCCCCCCAGAGCCCTGTTCCTGCTCCCATTGCCCTTGTCCAAAATCTGTCATCATCGAACCTCCTTCCATTACCCTTGACCTGCCCTCTGTTACCCTCAAGTCTCAAGACCTCACCATTGGCTTTCCCTCGAAAACCCTGGGACTTTCCACAATCATGATTGATCTCCCGTCTGTAGATGTTGACCTTCCCTGTGTAGTCCAGCTTCATCCCTCTGTCCCCCACAAATCCTTGCACATCCACCACAACCCACACTCCCTCCCTCGGTCAGCCATGTCCCAATCCCCTTACACAGCTGCCACCCAATCTCAATGCATCAATGCCTCCTCTCCCATGGTCCAACAAAACTCCCCATGAAAAAAAAGCAGCTCTTCCTCAGTCCAAATCCACCAGGAAGACTACCACACCTTTAACCATTTGTGAATCTGAAGGCACGTGTTTCTCATTCACTGCAGAGTTAATTGCTAAAGTACCAGTTAATATGGCGAAACGGTGTTTTAACATGACACACTAATACATTACAAATAGATTCCCGCCATTTGCCATCAGGAAACTCGATCTGCCTTCAGCCTGCTGCAATCTTAATTCCCTACTTCCATCCTGCTGCCCAGAAGCTGACGTTTCACCTCCCTCACAATTAAGCGTGCCCACCTGCCTCATTTCCCACTGGTGGTAGCAGCACAAGATTCCAGGCCTATTCACAATTTTTAAAACTCTTCAACTATCCCCAGTTTACAGTAAACTTAATGGTTAATTCAAATATTTCCTGCACATTACTGCATTAGTTTGTTATTATTGGCATATATCGGAGTGATGGCTGAGGAAACCACCTCAGTGTCTTTATGTGGGTGTCAGCAATGATAAAAGTTGATTCATTGTTCTAATCAAAAACCTCACCAGTTACAGCCTGTTGCAAGAGTTATATGAGTTAATCAAGGCTGACAGCAGTAAGTCATGTCGAGTTCCAGGAATGCATTGGTGGGGCTTTAGAACGGCTCTGTTTATCTTGAGTTTAATGAAATGGGGAAAGTCCAGTTTCAATGAAAAAAATTCCAGGATTGTATCATGTGCTTCAAATAAACCACTTTACTATTCAAATACTCTGCAGTGCTTTAAGTCAAAATCTGGATATTTGAATGAAAAAATAACTCGAAGTGTCATGAATGGTAGCTGATTATCCCAATTTCAGGTAGATTTTGGTTTTCCTGTGAGTGACTTCCAGAGTGCACCCAACCACTGCCCAGTTTGTCTGGTGGGTGGTTCCGGCCTCGTTAACAATTTGCTGCAAACCTCGAATTGTTGCTCGCTGTCATTAGGCAGTTCTGTGTCAGGCACATACAGCGGTCGGCAGAAAGGTAGGTTTAAGGTGAGAGACAATGGTGGAGTGGAGGAGCCTGGCTAGAAAAAGTAGTAAGCCTGAAGATTGGGAGCAGTTTAGAATTCAGCAAACGAGGACCAAGAAATTGATTAAGAGGGAAAAAATCATATATGAGAATAAACTTGCAAGGAACATAAAAGCGGACTGTAAAAGCTTCTACAAGTATGTAAAAAGAAAAAGATGAGTAAAGACAAATTTAGGTGCCTTACAGTCTGAAATGCGAGAATTTATAATAGAGAACAAGGAAATGGCAGAGCAATTGAACAACTACTTTAGTTCTGTCTTCATGTAGGAAGACACAATTAACTTCCCAGAAATACTAGGGAACCAAGGGTCGAGTGAGAAGGAGGAATTGAAGGAAACTAGTATTACTAAAACAATAGTGCTGGAGAAATTAATGGGACTGAAAGCTGATAAATCCCCAGGGCCTGATAATACATCCCTGGGTACTAAAGGAGGTGGCATGGAAATAGTGGATACATTGGTTGTCATCTTCCAAGATTCTGTAGACTCTGGAACAGTTCCTGCAGACTGGAGGGTGGAAAATGTAACCCCACTATTTTAAAAAAGGAGGAAGGGAGATAACAGGGAATTATAGACCAGTTAGCCTAACTTCAGTAGTAGGGAAAATGCAAGTCAACATGGATTTATGAAAGGGAACTCATATTTGACAAACCTACTGGAGTTTTTTGAGGATGTAGCTAGCAGAATAAATAAGGGAGAACCAGTGGATGTGGTGTATTTGGATTTTCAGAAAGCTTTCGATAAAGTCTCACATAAGAGGTTATACTGTAAAATTAAAGATAATGGGATTGGAGATAATATATTGGCATGGATTGAGAATTAGTTAGCAGACAAGAAACATAGATTAGGAATAAATGGGTCTTTTTCGGAGTGGCAGGCGATGACTAGTGGGGTACCGCAGGCATTAATGTTTGGGCCCCAGCTATTCACAATATATATGAATGATTTGAATGAGGGAACCAAATATAATATTTCCAAGTTTGCTGATGATACGAAACTAAGTGGGAATGTGAGTGATGAGGAGGGTGTTAAGAGGCTTCAAGGCGATTTAGACAGGTTGAGTGAGTGGACAAATAGATGGCAGATGCAGTATAACATGGATAAGTGTGAAGTTATCCACTTCAGTAGCAAAAACTAGAACGGCAGAGTATTATTTAAATAGTGATAGATTGGGAAATGTTGATGTACAAAGGTACCTTGGTGTCCTTGTACACCAATCACTGAAAGCAAGCATGCTGGTGCAGCAAGCAGTTAAGAAGGCAAATGTTGCGAGAGGACTTGAGTACAGGAGCAAGGATGTCTTACTGCAGCTGTACAGGGCCTTGGTGAGACCACACCTTGAGTATTGTGCGCAGTTAGGGCCTCCTTACCTAAGAAAGGATATACTTGCCATAGAGGGAGTGCAGCGAAGGTTCACCAAGCTGATTCCTGGGATGGCAGGATTGTTGTATGAGGAGAGACTGGGCCAACTAGACCTGTATTTACTGGAGTTTAGAAGAATGAGAGGAGATCTCATTGAAACATTTAAAATTCTGACAGGGCTGGACAGACTGGATGCAGGGATGATGTTTCCTCTGGCTGGGGGCCTCTAGAACAAGAGGTCACAGTCTCAGAATACGGGGTAGACCATTTAGGACTGAGATGAGGAGAAACTACTTCACTCAGGGGGTGGTGAACCTGTGGAATTCTCCCCCAGAGAAGGCTGTGGAGGCCAAGTCACTGAATATATTTAAGAAGGAAATAGATTTCTAGACTCTAAAGGCGTCAAGACATATGGAGAGAGTGTGGTGGTATGGGCTTGAGATAGAAGATCAGCCATGATCATATTGAATGGCGAAGCAGGCTTGAAAGGCCAAATGACCTACTCCAGCTCCTAATTTCTATATTTCCATCTATTCCATATTATTCTTGTGAAGATCAGAGGAGCACGCCACATGTGAACCCCACAAAAATAATTTTAGTCTTAATGTCAAACTTTTACTGAGTGGTGCATCCAGGGTGCATGCTCCACACTTTAAATTGCATTGAGATCTTAAAGACATAAAACAGATGAATACAAGACTGGAAAGATGGCACAGGAGGGAGGGCTTTAGATTCCTTGGACATTGGGACCAGTTCTGGGGAGAGGGGAACCTGTTCAGGCCAGACGAGTTGCACCTAAGCAGAGTCGAGATCAATTTAATTGTGGGGCGATTTGCTAGTGCTATTAGGGTGGTTTAAACTAACTTGGCAAGGATGTGGAAACCAGATGGTAATACTAGAGTGGAATATTAAGGTGCACAGAATATTGGAAGAGACAGATAGCACGAGCCTAGAGAATAGTAAGGTATTAGGTGTTTTCAGCATAAAAGGAAAAGTAATAAAAAGTCTAAATTCAGGTTACTGTGCATGTATGTGAGTGGGAAGAGTATGGTGAATAAGATCGGTGAGTTGCAGGCGCAGATAGCCACGTGGAAATATGATGATGTGGCAATAACGGAGACAGGCTCAAAGACGGGTATGACTGAGTATTAAACATTCCTGGATACAAGGTGTTCAGGGAAGGTAAAAGGATGGCACTATTGATTAGGGAAAACATTGCAGTGCTGGAGAGAGGATGTCCCAGAGGGGTCAAGAATAGAATCTATTTGGCGAGAGCTAACATAAGAGCACGAGTAGAACATTCAGCTCATCCAGTCTGCTCTGCCATTCAATGCCTTTTTCCCCACACTCTCCCCATATCCCTTTATGTCATTGGTATTTAGACATCTGCCAATTTCTACTTTAAACATACTCAATGACTGAGCTTTCACAGCCCTCAGGGGTAGAGAATTCCAAAGATTTACAACCCTCTGAGTAAAAAAATTTCTCCTCATCTCAGTCTTAAGTGGCTTCCTCCTTATTTGGAAATTGTGTCTCCTGGTTCTAGACTCCCCAACCAAGGCAAACATCCTCCCTGCATCTACCTTGCCTAGCCCTTTAAGTATTTTGTAGGTTTCAACAAGATCACCTCTCATTCTTCGAAACTCCAGAGTTTCCCCAATCTATCTACATACGACAGTCCCTCCATACCAGCAACAAGCCTGGTGAACCTTTGTTGCACTCCCTCTATGGCAATAATATCCTTCCTAAGGTAAGGGGTCCAAAACTGCACCCACGTGCAGTCTAACCAAGGTTCTATACAATCGAAAAAGGAACAAAAAAAGGTACAACTATATTGTTTGGTCATCTATAGGCCACCAACTAGTGGAAAAGATATAAGAACAAACTTTCAAGGAAATTACAGGTAAGTGCAAGAATTATAGAGTAGCTAATTGGCTAACAGGTTGAGTCTTGTTACTGTAGCCCCAGTTCAGTTTACTGTAAATACAGGCCTCTTTAGTGCAACCAGGGCAAATGGAATGCAGCTGAGGAAATTGAGTGAAGACTTGGAGTTTGGTGAGTGGGGGAGTTCGGTGAAGGGGGGAAAGGAGGTGTTCATTTCCTTTTTCTGTCTTTCTCACTCTGTAGGAATTGGTTCCTGCTCTACTGCAGGGAAAGTAGCTAGTTGTTTGGTGAGTATCTGGTAAGTGGGTAAGTTTATTCTATTCCTAAGGTTTAAAACAGTACACAAATTGATGGTAAAGTTAGTAAAATATATATAAAAGCAACATAAATAAGTGATTAACATAATTAAGTAATTATTTAAAACACATTAAGGATGGCAGGACACATGATGTGTCAAGGCTACAGCATATGGGAGCCCCCTGATAACATTGTGATCCAGGGCAAGCACGTCTGCATTAAGTGTTTGTGGCTTGAGGATATTTGGCTCAGAGTCATTGAGCTAGAGGCTGAGCTGCAGACATGGCGACACATCATGGAGGGGGAAAGTTACCTGGATGCTATGTACCAGGAGGCAGTCACATCACTTAGGATAGGGTCTTCTGATTTGATCAGTGGTCAGCGACAGGAGGGTGTGACTGTGAGTGATGCAAATAAGGGAACCAGAAGGCAGGAGTGCAGGGATGTGAGCCCCTGCAATTGTCCAATAGGTTTGATGCTCTCTCAGCTTGTTTGGATGAGATCGGGGCTGCAGGCTAGATGAACAAACTGACCATGGCACCATGGTGCAGGAAGCCATTCAGTGGGGGGGCAGGGGGGTGCAGTGGTGGGCAAAAAGGAATGTAGTGGTAGTAGGGGATAGTACAGTGAGGGAGGTTGACACTGTTCTCTGTAGCAAACAGCGAGAGTCTAGACGGCTGTGTTGCCTGCCCGGTGCCAGGTTCAGGACATCTACTCAGGGCTGGAGAGCAACTTGCACTGGGAGAAACATAGAAACTAGGAGCAGGGGTAGGCCATGCTGCGCCATTCAATATGATCATGGCTGATCCTCTACCTCAACGCCATATTCCTGTTTTCTCTCCATACCCCTTGTTGCTCCTAATATCCAAAAAATTATCAATTTCTTTCTTGAATATCCTGTGACCTGGCCTCCACAGCCTTCTGTGTTAGAGAATTCCACAGGTTGACCACCCTCTGAGTGAAGAAATGTTTCCTCATCTCAGTCCTAAATGGCCTGCCCCGTATCCTGAGAGTGTGGCCTTTGGTTCTAGACTTCCCAACCAGGGGAAACATCCTCCCAGCATCTAGTCTGTCCAGCTCAGTTAGAATTTTATACGTTTCAATCAGATCCCCTCTCATCCTTCTAAACTCTGGTGAATACAGGCCCAGTCAAACCAATCTCTCCTTATACGACAGTCCTGCCATCCCTGGAATCAGCCTAGTGAACCTTTGCTGCATTCCCTCAATGGCAAGTATATCCTTTCTTAGGTAGGGAGATCAAAACTGCATGCAATACTCTGGGTGTGGTCTCACCAAGGCCATGTATAACTTCAGTAAGACATCCCTACTTCAGAACTCAAATCCTCTTGCAATGAAGGTCAACATAACATTTGCCTTCCTAATTGCTTGCTGCACCTGCCTATTTATTTTCATTGACTGGTGTACAAGGACACCTAGATCCCTTTGTGCATACACATTTCCCAATATATCACCATTTAAATAATACTCCGCCTTCCTGTTTTTCACACCGAAGCGTATAACTTCACATTTATCCAAGTTATACTGCATCTGCCATGTGTTTGCCATGTGGAGGATCCAGTTGCTGTGGTCCATGTAGGCACCAATGACATAGGTAGAACTAGGAAAGAGGTTCTGTGTAGAGAGTATGAGGAGCTAGACACAATTGAAAAGCAGAACCTCAAAGGTTATAACTTTTGGATTATTACCTGAGCCACATGAAAATTGCCATAGGGTACATAAAATTATGGAGATGAATACATGGCTCAAAGACTGGTGTGGGAGAAGTGGGTTCCGGTTTGTGGGGCACTGGCACCAGCACTGGGGAAAATGGGGGCTGTACAGTTGGAACGGTCTACACCTGAACCAGGCTGGGACTGGTGATCTTGCAAACCATATAACTAGGGAAATAGAGAGTGATTTGAACTAATTAGTGGGGCAAGGCATCAAATGTGGAAAGATATAGTATATCAAAGAGTAGAGACAAGGTAAGAGAGGAAAATAGAATATGGGAAATGAGGGTCGGAGAATGTCAGGAAGGGACAGAGAGAAAAAAACTAACAATGCACAAAAAAAAATCAAGATTAGATGTCACAAAGAGAACAAAAAGACTAAACTAAAGGCTCTGTACCTGAATGCACGTAGCATCCATAACGAAGCAAACAAATTGATAGTGCACATTGAAGTAAATAAATATGATCTGATAGCTAGTACAGAGACCTGGCTACAAGATGACAAGGACATAAAAAACTCAGCAGGTCTGACAGCAACTGTGGAGAGAAAGACAGAGTTAACATTTCGAGTCCATATGACCCTTCTTCAGATCTAAAGGGAAGTAGAAATGTGGTGAAATATACACTGTTTAAGGGGGGTGGAACTGGTGAAGCTGGATAGAAGACCAGCAATAGGTGGGTGCAAAGGAGGGATTGCAAAAGATGTCATAAACAAAAGGACAAAGGGTTGTTAATAGTGGTGGTGCTGGCTAAAGGAAGTGCTAATGGTGACATTAAGAGTGGAAAGTAGAATGTGATTATGGCAGGACCAGGGTAAACAATCTGGAAAGTGACAGTTGGTCCTAGTAGGGGTGGGGTGTGGGGAGGAGACATGTTGGGATAAAAGATCGAAAAGGCTAAAAGCTGGGGATAAAACAATGATAAAATGGAAATAAGTGGGGAAAATAAAAAATAAATAAATAAAAATGTAAAAATGAAAATGAATAACAAAAAAGGGGGGTCAAAAAGGGGTGGGGATAGAGGAGAGAGTTAATGGCCTGAAGTTGTTGAACTCAATGTTAAGTCCGGAAGGCTGTAAAGTGCCTAATCGGAAGATGAGGTGCTGTTCTTCCAGTTTGCGTTGAGCTCCACTGGAACTTTGCAGCAGGCCAAGGGCGGACATGTGGGCATGAGAGCAGGGTGGAGTGTTGAAATGGCAAACGACAAGAAGATCTGGGTCATGCTTGCGGACAGACCGAAGGTGTTCCACAAAGCAGTCACCCAGTCTGCGTTTGGTCTCTCCAATGTAGAGGAGACCACATTGGGAGCAGCGAATGCAGTAGACAAAATGAAGAGGATGCAAGGTGAAATGCTGCTTCACTTGAAAGGAGTGTTTAGGCCCTTGGATGGTGAGGAGGGAGGAAGTAAAGGGGTAGGTGTTACACCTTCTGTGATAGCTTGGGAAGGTGCCGTGGGAGGGGGGTTGAGATGTTGGGGGTGATAGAGGACTGGACCAGGGTTTCCCTGGGAGAAGGGTCCCTAAGGAATTCCTACAGTGGGAGTGAAGGGAAGATGTGTTTGGTGGTGGCATCATTGCTGGAGTTGGTGGAAATGGTGGAGGATGATCCTTTAAATGCAGAGGCCGGTGGGGTGAAAAATGAGGACAAGGGGGACCCTATCATGGTTCTGGGAGAGATGGGAAGGTGTGAGGGCAGAGGTGCGGGAGATGGGTTGGACATGGTTGAGGGCCCTGTCAACCACAATGGGGGGAAACCTCAGTTAAGGAAGAAGTAAGACGTGTCAGAAGTACTGTTTTGGAAAGCATCATCATCAGGACAGAGGCGAAGGTACTGAGAGAATGGGATGGAGTCCTTACAGGAAGCGGGGTGTGAGGAGCTGTAGTTGAGGTATTTGTGGGAGTCGGTGAGCTTGTAATGAATACTGGTGGACAGTCTATCACCAGAAATTGAGACAGGTCAAGGAAGGGAAGGGAAGTGTCAGAGATGGACCATGTGAAAGTGATGGAGGGGTGGAAATTGGAAGCAAAATTCATAAATATTTCCAGGTCCAGACGAGAGCGTGAAGCAGCACCGAAGTAATCATCGATGTACCAAAAAAAGGAGTTGTGGGAGGGGGCCTGAGTAGGACTGGAAAAAGGAATGTTCCACATACCCCATAAAGAGGCAGGCATAACTGGGGCCCATGCGGGTACCCATTGCCAGACCTTTTATTTGGAGGAAGTGAGAGGAGTCTAAGGAGAAATTGTTCAGTGAGAGAACAAGTTCAGCCAGATGGAGGAGCGTGGTGGCGGATGGGGATTGTTCGGGCCTCTGTTCAAGGAAGAAGCAGAGAGCCCTCAGACCATCCCGGTGGGGGATGGAGGTGTAAAGGGATTGGATGGCCCTCGTGAAGAGGAGGTGGTTAGGGTCAGGGAACTGGAAATTGTTGATATGATGTAGGGTGTCAGAAGGGAAAAATTTATCAATTTTGTTTCCAATTTCCACCCGTCCATCACTTTCACATGGTCCATCTCTGACACTTCCCTTCCCTTTCTTGGCCTCTCTGTCTCAATTTCTGGTGATAGGCTGTCCACCAATATTCATTACAAGCCCACCGACTCCCACAGCTACCTCGACTACAGCTCCTCACACCCCGCTTCCTGTAACAACTCCATCCCATTCTCTCAGTTCCTTCGCCTCCGTCGCATCTGTTCTGATGATGCCACTTTCCAAAACAGCACTGTGACATGTCTTCCTTCTTCCTAACCCAGGTTTCCCACCCACGGTGGTTGACAGGGCCCTCAGCCGTGTCCGGCCCATCTCCCGCGCATCCGTCCTCACACCTTCTTCTCCCTCCCAGAGCCATGATGGTGTCCCCTTGTCCTCACTTTTCACACCACCAGCCTTCACGTTCAAAGGATCATCCTCTGCCATTTCCGCCAACTCCAGCATGATGCCACCACCAAACACATCTTCCCTTCACCCTTCCTGGCGGCATTCCGCAGGGATCGTTCCCTCCGGGACACCCTGGTCCACTCCTCCATCACCCCCTACACCTCAACCCCCTCCCACGTCACCATCCAATGCAATCACAGAAGGTGCAACACCTGCCCCTTTACCTCCTCCCTCCTCACCATCCAAGGGCCCAAACACTCCTTTCAGGTGAAGCAGCGCTTCACTTGCACTTCCCTCAATTTAGTCTACTGCATTCACTGCTCCCAATGTGGTCTCCTCTACATTAGAGAGACCAAACGCAGACTGGGTGACCGCTTTATAGAACACCTTCGATCTGTCCACAAGCATGACCCAGACCTCCCTGTCGCTTGCCATTTCAACACACCACCCTGCTCTCATGTCCACATGTCCATCCTTGGCCTGCTGCAATGTTCCAGTAAAGCTCAACGCAAACTGGAGGAACAGCAGCTCATCTTCCGACTAGGCACTTTACAGCCTTCCGGACTTAACATTGAGTTCAACAACTTCAGATCATGAACTGTCTCCTCCAATACCACCATTTTTTGATCACACCCTTTTTTCTTATTCATTTTTATTTTTTAATTTTTTGTTCTCCCACTTATTTTCATTATTATTATTTTTAAAATTTATTTCCATTTTATTTGGCGTTTTATCCCCAGCTTTTGGCCTTTTCGATCTTTTTTCTCAACACATCCCCTCCCCCCACCCCACCCCCACTAGAGCCATCTGTCACTTTCCAGAGTGTTTACCCTGGTCCTGCCATTATCACATTCTGCTTTCCACTCTTAGTTCACCATTAGCGTCTCCTTTAGCCAGCACCACCACTATTTACAACCCTTTGACCTTTTGTTTATGACATCTTTCACAATCTCTCCTTTACCTCCACCTACCGCTGGCCTTCTATCCAGCTTCACCTGTTCCACCTCCCTTATGCAATATATATTTCACCACATTTCTACTTCCCTTTAGCTCTGAAGAAGAGTCACAGGGAGTCGAAATGTTAACTCTTGTCTTTCTCTCCGCAGATGCTGTCAAAACTGCTGACTTTTTCCAACATTTTTTGTTTTTGCTTCAGATTTCCAGCATCCGCGGCATTTTGCCTTTATATAAGATGACAAGGATTGGGTCTTGAACATTGAGGGGTATATGACCTTCAAGAAGAATAGCAAGCTCAGTAAGGGTGGAGGGGTAGCACTATTAATCAAAGATGGCATTTATGCAATAGTTAGAGATGACCTTGGTTCAGGAGATCAGGATGTAGAATCAGTTTAGGTAGATATGAGGAATAGTAGGGGAAAGAAGTCACTAGTGGGAGTGGTTTACAGGCCCCCTAACAGTAACCACAGTGTAGGACAAAATATACAAGAAGAAATACTGGGTGCTTGTAATAAAGGGACGGCAATAATCATGTGTGACTTTGATCTACATATAAACGGGAAAAATCAAATTGGCAGTAACAGCCTAGATGAGGAGTTCATCAAATGCTTTCGAGATAGTTCCTTAACAGCACGTTCTGAAGCCAACAAGAGAGGAGGTCATATTAGACTTGGTATTGTGTAATGTGACAGGATTAGTTAATGATCTCAGAGTAAAGACATCCCTAGGTAGCAGCAGCTGCAATATGAATGAATTTTACATCCAGTTTGAAAGGGAGAGGAGTGGGTCTAAGACCAGTATTTTAAACTTAAATAAGGACAACTATGTGGGCATGAATATAAAAACAAAAAACTACTGCGGATGCTGGAAATCCAAAACAAAAACAGAATTACCTGGAAAAACTCAGCAGGTCTGGCAGCATCGGTGGAGAAGAAAAGAGTTGACGTTTCGAGTCCACATGACCCTTCAACAGTTCTGTTGAAGGGTCATGTGGACTCGAAACATCAACTCTTTTCTTCTCCACCGATGCTGCCAGACCTGCTGAGCTTTTCCAGGTAATTCTGTTTTTGATGTGGGCATGAAAGCTGAGTTAGCTGAAGTGAACTGGGATACTAGGCTAGGGGATAGATAATAGAGAAACAGTGGCAGACATTTAAGGGGATATTTCAGAACACTCAGAATAACTATATTCCTACTTTCTTTTTTATTTTCAAAAAACTTCATCTCCCTGAGGCAGCTCTGTGCCAGCCCGACAAGGGCAACATTCTGCCCCTGGTCCTTGGGAATGAAGTGAGCCAAGTGGATCACATGTCAGTAGGAGAACATTTAGGGGACAGTGATCATTGTATCATAAGGTTTAGATTGGCTATTAAAAAGAACAAGGAACAATCCAGGGTAAGAATAATTAATTGGGGGAAAACCAACTTCAGTGGGGTAAGAATGGATCAGGCCCAGATAAATTGGAATCAAAGATCGACAGTCAAAATGGTAACTGAACAATGGGCTGCCTTTAAAGAAGAGATAATGTATAATCCCAAAAAGGGGAAAGGTAGGGAAAAGCATCCAAAACTCCCTGAATGACAAAAGAGATAGAAATTAAGATGAAGCAGAAAAAGTGTGCTTATGACAGATGGTGGGTAGATAATACAATTGAGAAACCAGGCTGAATATAGAAGGTTCAAAGGGGAATTGAAAAAGCAAATAAGAGAATCAATGATAGATTATAAGAGACTGGTAGGTTAACATAACAGGGAATCCAAAAATCTTCTATAGGTTTATATAGGTGGTAAAAAAAAAAGTGGGGGCAATTAGGGACCAAAAAGGGGATTTACACATGTAGGCAGGGTCATGGCTGAGGTACTAAATGAATACTTACCAAGGAAGAAGATGCTGCCCAGGTCATGGTGAAAGAGGAGGAAATTCAGACACTTGAAGGGTTTAAAACTGATAAGTAGGAGATATTAGATAGGCTGTCTGTACTTCATGTTGTTAGGACACCAAGGCTAGATGAGATGTATCCAAGGATACTGAGGAAAGTGAGAGTGGAAATTGCGGAGACACTGATCTACACTATCCTTTTCAAACTCATAATAGTTCCAAGTTTTGTGTCGTTCATAAGTTTAGAAATTATGCACTGTACACCAAGGTTTAGGTTATTAATATATTGCAGGAAGAAATTTTCCAATCTTCCTTAGCCTCAGGAGAGGTGCCAGACGACTGAAGAATTGCAAATGTTATACCCTTGTTCAGAAAAGGATGTAAAGATAAGCCCAGCAACTACAGGCCAGTCAGCTTCACTTCAGTGGCGAGAAAGCTTTTAGAAATGATAATTTGGGTCAAAATTAATGGTCACATAGGCAATTCAGATTAATTAAGGAAACCCAGCACAGATTTGTTAAGGGCACATCATGTTTAACTAACTTCCTTGAGTCTTTTGAAGATGTAACAGAGAGGGAATTGATGAGGTAATGTGTTTGATGTGGTGTACATGAGCTTCCAAAAGGCATTTGATACAACAGACATGTGATCAAAGTTAAAGCTCATGGAATAAAATGGAGCATAGCAACACAGATACAAAATCAGCTGAGTGGCAAGAAACAGAGAGTGGTGGAGAACAGTTGTTTTTCAAACTTAAGGAAGGTTTATAGTAGGGTTCCCCAGGGGTCAGTCTTAAATCCCTGCTCTTCCTGAAATATATTAATAACCTAAACCTTGGTGTACAGTGCATAATTTCTAAACTTGTGAATGACACTAAACTTGAAACTATTATGAGTTTGAGAAGGATAATATAGAACTTCAAAAAGACATAGGCCAGGATTTCCTGGTCAGTGAGCGGGGGGACGGGGCCTGCTCGCTGACGCGTAAAATAACACGGGATGACATCGGGCGGAACTCCCAACGTCACCGCGCCCCATTTAAATTTTCAGGTAGGTGGGGGCGCAGCAGAATCAGCTGTGCGCCCGCCAACATGGGCGGGATGAGGTTTCATGTAGGTTTTAAAAAATGTAATTAAAGTGTATTTAAAAGTGATGGACATGTCCATGAAGACATGTCAGGGAAATTTTTTTTTCTCTATTCTTCCGATTTTTTATTGTACAGCCGATCTCCCTGAGGCAGCACTTAACCTCAGGGAGATGAGTGCACTTTCATGCGCATGCGCGAAAGAGCGCACTCTCAGCTCAGGGATTCTCAGCTCCCCTCCCCCCGCCCGCACAGAGAGTGCATAGTGCTTCCTGGCGGACGTCACGCTGGGTGGGCCTTAAATAGCCCGCCCACGTAAAATGGCGGCACGCCCCCAATCGGGGCACCGATCGGAGGCGCACATCCGCGCACCCGCTCTTAAACTTCCCCCCCAACAGGGGGAAAATTCTGCCCATAGATATATTGATGGAATAGGTGGACAAGTAGCAGATGAAATTTAATGCATAAAAGTATGAAGTGTTTCATTTTGGCAAGAAGAGACAATATAAAATAAAGGGTATAATTCTAAAGCAGGGGGAGCAAAGGGACTTGGGTGTACTGTGTATGTGCACAAATCATTCGAGGTGGCAGGACAGGTTGGAATGTGATTAATAAAGCATATGGTATACTGTTTCCTATTTGCCATCCTGTATCCTATTTATAAAAAGGAACATAGAATACAAAAGCAAGGAAGTTATTTTAAATCTGTATAAAACACTAGTTTGTCCTCAATTGGATTATTGCATCCAGTTCTGGGCACCGCACCTTAGGAAGGGTGTGGAAGCATTAGAGAGGGTGCAGAAAAGATTCATGATAGTGATTCCAGGGATGAAGAACTTAAGTTACATAGCTAGATTGGAGGAGCTGGGGCTGCTTTCCGTGTAGTGGAGAAAGTTGAGGGGAAATTTGATAGAGGTATCCAAAAGGGTCTGGACAGAATAGATAGGGAGACATTGTTCCCATTGGTGGAAGGATCTAGAACCAGAGGGCACAGATTTAAGATCATTTGCAAAAGAAGCAAAGGCTACTTGAGGAAAAGCTTTTTGATGCAGCAAGTGGTTAGGATCAGGAATGCACTTCCTGAGAATGTGGTGGAGGCAGGTTCAATCTAGGCATTCAAATGGAAATTTGGTCATTATCTGACAGGACTATGTGGTGTTATGATCCCAGCTGATGTTACTAGTTGACAAGTCAGATCCCATGGTGGAACCCGGCTTGATAGAAACTAACTTCTATTTTTTGTTTAGAAATGTGGAGAGTGACTACTGAACAGAGTCACAAGAGTCAGCTGATGAACTTTTAACAAAAGAATAAAAGAAGTATTAAAGAAGAAAAGATGAACAATAAGACAATACTCCTTTACCCACAACTATACGTTTACAGATCTATACAGATCAGTAAGGATAACACAAGTTACAAAAGCTATCTTATACTCTAATATTCAGAGTAAGCACACAGTCCATGTAAACCAATAGGCAACCTGTGGTCAGACACACCACACTCCAAGATCAAGTGACAAATGCCACCCCAAACAGATGCTATCATCAACTCCCTCATCAATTCCCCCCAAACAATTGTCACACCATGAGTCAACCGGTCTCACTAAACTCCATCTTTCACACAGGGGTTTCCAATCTTCACTCTCGAAGAACTTGCTTTGGAATCTTCTCCCAAATGATGCTTTCTCTCGGACATCTTCCACAAGGGTGTCCACCTCCAGGGTTTCAATCTCTCCTTCTGATGTTCCTCTCCCCTGGAATGCCATGTGCATTCAAGCTTCACCTTCCACGCACTATCTCTCAGATACTCAACCATACCAACAGAACACCATTGCTTCACAGGTCTATAGTAAGGAGTCACCAACCTTTGGCTGTCTCCTCGGATCTTCTAGCTTCTCGCAAGCCCACTTTGCCTTGATTCTACTCCCCGCAGCTTTCTCTCTTTAATTTGGAGCTTTCTCCTCTGCTCTTTACTTTAACTTCACTGAACAGGATCTGTTCCAGATTCCCTGTCCCTTTCCATGACTTAGCTGTTGCCTTGAGACCTGTTCCTGTCCTCACTCCCTGGTTTGGGGACTTTTCACCTGTTCTTTTGGGAAATCTGCTCTCTGCAATTCCCTCTCCTGTCCAGTTTCTTCACCTGTGGTCCACAGACCAACTGAACTCGAACTGTTTTTCTGTTTCTCCCTGTCCCTCTGTGTGGGTGTCCTGTTGCTAGGTTTTATTCTTGTTTTAACTTCCCTGGACCACTTCAACGGTCATAAAACTTTATCAAAATGCAGGTATACAAACAAACCCACAGTCTTGCAGGCAGCATTCTCCCAGAGAAAAACTCTAAATGAAACTAGACCTAGCTTTCATCCTTTTAACCCAGAAATAAAACATATAAATTAAACTTAAACTTAAAACTAAAACCTGAACTTAAAGCTATAGCCTATTTCTAACACCCACCAATACAAATATAACTTACTTAAAACTATCTCTAGTTCTTAACAGTGGAGGGGTTGGGCACTAGGTGAATTGCTTCTGCAGAGGGTCAGTGGACACAGGATGGGCCAAATGGTCTCTTTCTGTGCTGTTATGATCCTACATCATAGGATCTCAATTTGCATATGTTAGTTAAGCCTCCAAATTGGCCACCCAGTAAAAGGCCTAAGTTAAAATGGTGCCAGAGTAGGAATCGGCCAGTAAATCAACCATCTCAATTTTAACACTGCTAGTGCCCCATTTCTGCTGAGTGGAAAGGGTTAAAATCAGCCCTTTTGTGTTCACACAGTTAGGTATTCCGAGCAATTTAATCTGAAAGTCCTTTATATTTTAACAGAAACAGTATTAACAGAAGGTTGAAGAGGAATGTAGTGTGCCTGTTGCATTATTATTTCCTGCATATAACTTTTCCCTGTGTATTCAGTTTGATGACATGGCGCATTTATAATGACTCTAATGTGTGGAGAAAATTTCATTATACACCTCATCCAAGATTTTCTTTTATGTCACTCAATAAAAAGGAAGATCAGAAATGCATATAACAAGTGGTTATTCTGCAATTGCCAATTTTCCACCAATATTTAAAGTGAGAATTACTGATGCCCTGAGTATATTGTGCCACTCAGGTTGCTCAATAATTTGCATATCACTCATCTAGGTTGACTCATGATTCCTCTACGTGCTTCACTATAGCACTGTTAGTGCTGATCTCTTTGTGGTAACAAAGATTGATTTGCATCACACTGACATTGTAATACCAGAGTAAAAGCTTAGGCTGGGATCTTCCGGTCCTGTCATGCCTGGACCTGCTGCAGGAGATTTGGCGGCCCAGCCAAAAGTCCATTGACTGTCAGCTGGACCGGATGATCTATGGGCCGGGCAGGGCCAGATAATCCCGCCCTTAGTCTTGGTTTCAGCATAATTTAGTGTTCCCAACCCAAACACTACATAACAAATTGGAAAATGCAGTGAAGTAAATTTAATGTACACTTTCAATATTTGGCTTAATGTATTTTTTAATCACCAGCATAAAAGATATGCATCATGTTAAACTTGTGTCAAATAGCACTTACTTGCTGACAGCTGTTTCCCAGCTAGTGAAAGGTCAGTGTAAAATTTACCAGCAGGTACATAGAAACCTCTATTACACAATAAATCTGTTCTTTCCTAGTAGCGAACAATGGAAAATTTGCCTAGATATGTCCTTTCCACTAAACGCATGACAAATCTAGCCCTGTTTGTTACTACCCAATCAGCCTACACCCAAGCATCAACAAAGTGATGGAAAGAGTCATCAGCAATGCTGTCAAGCACAACTTATTCACCAATAATCTACTCACTAATGCTCAATTTGGGTTCCCCCAGGACCATTCAGCTCCTGACTTCATTATACCCTTGGGACAAACATGAACAAAAGAGTGGCATTCCAAAGGTTAGGTGAGTGTTCCTGCCCTTGACATCAAGGCAGCATTTGACCAAGTGGGACACATAGGAGCCCTGGTAAAATTGAAGCCAATGGGAATCGGGGGGAAACACTCCACTGGTTGGAATACCTAACATAAACAGAAGATGATTGTAGTTGTTAGAGGGCAATTGCATCAGCCCTTGGACGTTGCTACAGGAGTTCCTCAAGATAGTATCCAAGCTTAAATTTCTTCTGTTGCTTCATCAATGGCCTACCCTCCATCCATTTCATCAGATTTGAGGCTGTTCACTGTTGTCTGTGCAGTGTTTAGTTCCATTTGCAATTCATCAAATAACAAAGTAATTTGGGCTGCATGTAACAAGACATTTAGGCTTGGGCTGATAAGTGACACAAATGCCAGGTAATGACCATCCCCAACAGTGAGAGTCTAAAATCCTCTCCTTTACATTACCATCACTGAAGTCCCCATCATCAACATCTTGGTAGTCACAGATTACTGCAGCAGCTCAGAGGTTGGGACTTCTGGGTTGAGTGGCTAACGTTATGATTTTTCAGTCTCCCCACCACCCATGAAGGAACAAGCCAGAAGTGCTATGGAATACTCTTCACTTGCCTGGATGAGTGCTGTTGCAGCAATGCTCAGGAAACTTGACACCATTCAAGACAAATCACATGCTTGATTGACAGTCTATCCACCATCTTTAAACATCTGCTTCCTTCACCACAAGTGCACTGTGCACCAAGGTTTTTTTGGCAGCACCTCCAAACCCACAACCGAGAAAGGCAAGGGTTATCTTATTTATTCTTTCATAGGACATGGGCATCACAAGGCCAGTATTTGTTGCCCATCCCTAATTGCCCCTGAACAGAGTGGCTCTGAGGACCATTTAAGATCAACCACATTGCTATAGATCTGGTCATATGTAGGTAAGAATGGGAGATTTCCTTCCCTAAAGGAGATATTAGTGAACCAGATGACTATTCTACAGCAATGAATGATACTTTCATAGTCACTATTACTGAGACAATTTAAATTCCACCACCAGCTGTCTTGGTGGGATTTGAACCAGCATCCCCAGAGCATTAGCCTGGGCCTCTGGATTACTAGTTCTGTGACACTACCACTATGCTAACATCTATAGACAGAGTCAGGTAGGGGCTGGAGTGCTTCATCAGCCTTGGAAACAACATTTTAATTTAATTATACATGTTTCCCTTAAAGTTTTCATTGGAATGCCCCTTTAAGGGGCAATTTGTTTAATCAGTTAATTTGTTAATTAGTCTATTTTATTTTACTGGTATATTCAAAAGAGCATAGAGTCAGTCTGCGGTTATGTTCGTGCCCGGGTGTCCCTGGAGAGAGAGCATGCATTGTCCGTCGGTATGCTTGAGGCCATCTGTGACCGGCAGGCACTGCAGAGGCCGGAATGTATCATCAGCCCCGAAGCGACAATTTTATTTATCTTGTTAGGTTTCCTTTAAAGTTTTGTCTTTTGTTACAGTGCCCCTTTAAGAGGCTGTCAATTTGTTAATTTGTTAATTAGTTTATTTTTGGGGTTTTAAAAGAATGTAAAGAGAGTCAGCGCGTCGTGTATCTGATGTCCAGCTTACGGCCAAAGCCATCCACAGCCTTAAAACCACGGTGCGCGGTCCTGACTGCACTCAATGTGCCAAGGCAGCTCAAGAGTGCGGTGGACTCCTGTCCAAACTGACCCCTGTTCGGATGGAATTTCACATTGAACCCGTGACCCGAAGTACCCCTTGGGAAGCTCGGCCCCACAATTTGAGCTATCTCGCAGAAACTCCCTCCACGGTTTTCCATTCTGCACGGAGGAGTTTCCTGTACAGGCTGCACAGCCTTCACTTCCTCACCCTCGCCAACTGTCAGAAAATGCCAAGATCCTACCATCTGGAGGTGGCGGGGCCCCCCCAGTGGAGGGCTCCCTACATGGACTCCCAGACGGCCTATATTTTCTGCGGTCTCGAGGATTCCATGTTCCAGGCGTACCTGGATTGTAGTAGGTTGCATCCCCCTTTTAATTTTTTGAAGGAGTTACTCCGCAAGTTTTGGCTGCACTTCAGTCCCACATCCCTGATCTTAGGCCCCCAGTGCAGAGGGAGGTGGGAAGGGAAGAGGACCTCCTTGTAAGCCTACTCCTGGGCCTGGACAAGCTGGCCATTAACAAGTCCAAGCAGTGGGCGGTCAAGGAGGTCGTCCAGCCCAACTGTCTGCCCCGCTTCCGTGACTATGTTCGTGGCCAGGTGTCCCTGGAGAGGGAGCACGTCGTGTGCACCAGCATGATTGAGGCCTTCGGTGACCTGTGTGCACCACAGGGGCTGGAGTGCATCATCAGCCCCCAAAATGACATTTTTATTTGAATTGATAGGCTTCCTTTCAGATTTGTGTCTTTTGTTACAGCGTCCCTTTAAAAGCTATCACTTTGATTTGTTAATTTGAGTACCTGTTTATTGTTTCTGCTCAAAAGAGTATAAAGAGAGTCAGCGCATCGCTCGTCTGTTGATGTCCAGCTTGTGGCCAAAGCCATCCACAATCTTAAAACCGCGGTTCTCAGCCCTGACTGCACTCGAGGTGTCAAGGCGGCTCAGGCGTGCGGTGGATTCCCATCTGAATTGACCCCTGTTCGGATGGAATTTCACATTGGCCGCGTGTCCTGAAACCTCCCTTGGGAATTTCAGTCCCACAATTTGAGACGCCTCGTGGAACTTCCCTGGATGCCTTTTCATTCTGCACAGAAAGGTTTCCTGTACTGGCTGCTGCTGCACAGCCTTCACTTCCTTACCCTTGATACCATTCTGACACATTGTGGCATTCCATACTACCATCCAGAGGTGGTGGGGGCCCCAGTGGTAGGCTCTCTACATGGGAGTCCTCCCCTTTACCATTGGGGTTTTGGCATGGAAAGTGTTGCATGCAGCATGCCCATGCAATCTTAGGTTTAGGTGTTTAAGGTGGTTCATGGATGCCCAGGCTGCCTCCGTTTTCTGCAGCCTTGAGGAGTCCACGTTCCATATATGTATAAACTGTGCAAGGTTATAGGCCCTTTTTGAAAGAGTTGCTCCTCAAATTTTGGTTGCACTTTAGCCTCACGCTCCTGACATTTGGTCACCTGGTGGGGAGGGGGACAGAGAGATTGGAGGATCACCTTATGGGTCTGCTCCTGGACCTAGCCAAGGTGGCCATTAACAGGTCCAGGCAGCGGGCCGTTGAGGGGGTTGTCAGACCTGGCTGTCTGCCCATTTTCCATGGTTACGTTCCATTACATTACAAGGAGCATGAGGTGTCCACCTTCCCGGTGTCCACTTGAGACCTTCCATGACCAGTGGGTGCCACAGAGGCTGGAGTGCATCATCAGCCTCAGGAAATTTTTTTTAATTTAAGTTGTTAAGTTTTTTCTAATGTTTTGTCTTTTTGTTACAGTTCCCCTTTAAGGGGTTTTCAATTAGTTTATTTGTTTTATTGGTTCAAAAAGAGCATATAAAGGGAGTCAGGATGGGTACCGCAGCGGCTAGAATGCATCATCAGGCCCAGAAACAACATTTTAATTTAATTTCATAAGTTTCCTTTTAATGTCTTTTTATTACAGTACCTCTTTAAGGAGCTTTCAATTAGTTAATTAGTTTTATTTTATTTGTTCTCAAAAAGAGCATGTAAAGAGAGTCAGCTGGAACACTGGGTTGGTAGTTGGCAGACCGAGATCTGTAATGCTGCATCCTGTAAATAAACCTACTAACAAGGAAAAGATCTGTGTCTTGTTTCATACTGTACAACTTTAACAGAGCCTTCTCTCCAGCAGAGGAGGAAGTGGCTGTGGAAGCAGGTAGAGCTTTCCATAATTGAGTAGCTCAGCTGGTATTCAGTCTTTTCCAGGTGCTTTCCTTGCTGTTAGGGAGTTGATGACCTTTTTGAGCTCAAGTAATTAGGGTTCTGCATCAAGCTCATGCGTGACAGGTAGCTGCTGAAGATCATCAAGCACAGGCAGAGAGCTATCTGTCTCATGTGAGTGTAGTTTGGAGTAGTTCTCTATCTAGCAGGCCATTTGCTTGTTCCTGTCAGTGAGTGCTTCCCCATCTGTAGATTTCAAAAGAGCAACTTTGTTGATGGTGGGGCCGAGTGCTGTTTTGATACTGTCATACATAGTGCAAAGATTACTGTTCTCAACACCAGTCTGTATGTCTTCACATAGATTAATCTAATACTTGTTGGCACAGTAGCTTGTTGTCTTCTACACAACTGACTTGGCTAGCATGAGGTTATCACATGCTTTAGGAGACAGGATGTAAGCCAGGTGAACTGAGCTGGGATTGGAAACTATGATTATATTTCCACAGTTAACTTCTTATGTTGTCAATTCTCAGTCACTGCAAGGTGTCTCTGCAATTTTTCACTTCAATGGCAAGAGTCATTTCTGCAAGATTGGTCTCAAACCAATTGTTTCTTACTTTGCCAAATGTGGTAACTGCAGCTTTGTAGCTGATTGCAGCCCAACAAGGAAAGATTCCTGACAATCTTATAATGGAAAATGAATCAAAGGAGGTAAAAGAAGTGTAAGTAGGGGAAAATCTGAGCAATAGTGACCACTTTAAGATAGCAATGAGAAGGACATGAGCATGACGAAGACTAGGGTAATAGATTGTAGAAAAGCCAATTTTGAGGGGCTGAAAATAGAATTTCAGAAAATAAAATGGATGTACAACAATGCGAAACATTTAGAAGTGTTCAACAGAGTCCATGAAAAATATATTCCCCAAAAAGAGAACAAACCAAACTAATGAGATGCCTTGAATGATTAAAAGCACAATGATAAGGAAAGAGACATGCACAAAGTACATGGACAGGAGGGGAAAGAGGGCATGATAAGGGAGAATGTGAAGAGATTGAGAGAAGTCAAAAACAAAATTAGGAAGGCTAAGAGGAATTATGAAAGTAAATTATCAAGAAATATAACAATATAGCAAATATAGCAAAATCTTCAATGGGCATTGAAAAAAAGGAAAGTTGGGATAGGAATAAGGCCACTAAAATGGACAGGATACAATCACAGGCAGCAATAACAAAATGGCAGATATATTAAATTATTTCTTTGCTTCAGCATTTATCAGGAAGACAGGTCAGGTGGACACCTCATCAGAAGATGAGGTAGCAAATTATATAACTGAATTTAAAATAAAAAGAGGAGAAATATTCACCCAACTAATCAAACTCAAAGAGGATAAAAGCCCTGGTCTAAACGAATTGTATCCACACATTTTAAAAGAATCAAGAAAAGAGATAGCAGAGCCACTATTTCATGATAATTTGCTTAAAAAGGTGTAGTGCCAGAGGATAGGTCGATAGCTAAAGATATACCTATATTTAAGAAGAGAGATGGAACATGTCCAGGGGACTATAGACTAGTCAGCATAATATCGTTGCCAAGAAAATCAATGGAATCCTTAATAAAGGAGAAATTAGAAGACTATTTAGAAACCAATATTATAATAATGAATCAACAACATGACTTTCAAAAGAGAAAATCTTGTTTGACCAACCTCATGGAATTCTTTGAAAAGCTTTGAAGGATCAATACTGGGACCACAGCGATTTACAATTTACATTAATGATTTAGATTTTGGAACCAAAAACACATTTTCTAAATTAGCAGATGACACCAAATTGTGGAGAAAGTCAATTGTGAGGAGGACTGCAGCAAATCACAGAAGATATTCATTAACTTGTGAAAAGAGCATATAATTGGCAAATGAATTTCAACATAACAATGTGTTATAAGAAAGTTAATGAGTTCACATATTACTTGAAAAATAAGATTCTAAATGGGGGTATTGGAGCAAATGGATCTGGAAGGGTTTTGTCATTCATTCATGGAATGTGGATATGACTGGCAAGCCAGCATTTATTGTCCATCTCTAACCAACCGCCCTTGAGAAGGTTGTGGTGAGCTGGCTTTTTGAATACAATCGAAAGCCTTCCTAGGCCATTTCAGAGTCAACCACACTTCTGGAAGTTGGAGGTCTGAAGTGACACATAGGCCACACTGAGTAAGGATAGCAAGTTTCCTCCCCTAAAGACTGTGAATGAATCATATACATCTTGTTTATGACAATCCAGTACTTACATGTGATCATTTCTGATACTAGCATTTGCTTCAGATTTATTCTATTAAATTTAAATTCTCCAGCCGCCATGGTGAGACTTGATCTCTAATGATCCCTAGATCATTGGTCCAGGTCTCTCGATTATGAGTTCACTAATATAACCACCATGCTATTGTAATACACCACTACAAATACGCAGATTACTAGAAGTAGTGATGCAGGTGAATGAGGACATGAAAAAAGAAAACCAAGTGTCCATTTTTCAAGGAATAGAATTGACAAGTGGAAAAATGACACTAAACCTGCTGTTACGACCAAAGTAGATGTTAATTGCTCCACAAACCAAATCCCAGAGTGAAACTTGGCTTACGGGCCACAACCTTTTTATTGTATTCAAGTAACGAGGAGAAGATGTACTGATCTCAGCAGTAAGAGGTCCAGTAACACTCCTGGGTTTTTAACTTAAAAGTAAAAGTTTTTTTAACAAAAATAAAAGAAAACTTAAGCACACAAGGTACACAATTAAGGTTAGTCTTACAAAACATTCCCCCCAAAACTCTCTACTTGGTCAAACCCACAAGTAAACACCTTCCAGGCAACACTGCCTTATAGATGTCTAAACATGAAAGAAATCCAATAATATTACACAAGGCAAACCGCTGTAGCTTCAATAAAGGTGTACCACATTACCTTTAGCCTCCCACTACACAGTGGAATTCACTTCAGGATAGAACTGCTTGCTGCAGCCCAAGATTTCTCAACAGCTCCAGCTATCTCCAGCCATCTCCAGCTTAACAGCTATATAACCATCTCTACAGCTCATTAGCTAAAAACCAACTATCCACAGTAACCCTAATATACGTTTTTCCCTTTCATCTCAGTCCCATTGATTTCACACCCCTTTGAAACTCAAACCCTTCCAAGTGTAAGATCTTTCATCTTTCCATCTTGTCTTTGCTTTTGGGTCAATAAAAATATAATATCCCCCAGTACCATTTACCTATGGACTTCTGCAAGGTGCAAAAATTTTCCTTTGTACCTCTGACTCCCTTTGAAATTCAAACAACCTCTCAACTTATCTAAAAATGCAAATATTAGATCTAACCTGTTTACTTGTGTCTCAACCTGTTATCCTTTTCACATTTCCAAACCACCAACCTGACTCCTATCAAACTCTTGACTAACTTAATTAAATCACACACAGACATCAAGCCTTTTTTTAACAGAATACCACAATATTACCCAAAATATTAAAAATAACATCCATTCTTAGACCTGCATTGAACTTTAATTGACCATATTTGGAGTACTATGTGCAGTTCCATTTGCTAATGAAAGAAAGGGTATATTTTACACTCACCCACCGGCGGGTTTTCAGACAGGGGCCCATAAAATTCCTTGGATGGCCTTCCCGCTGCCCTCCCACCCACCCACCCCTGACCTGTCCCAAATTTTTGAAGGCATGCAGGCCGCTTCCTACCCTGCCTCAATTTTGAGGTTAACAGTAGGAGTTCAGGGGTGGGAGGAAGCCTGGCAATGCACTTCTTTACCTACAGAGTGGTGAGAATGTGGAACTCGCTATCACAGGGAGTGGTTGAGGTGAATAGTTAAAAATCAGGCTTGTCCAACCTTTCCACGTGGGGGGGCTACATTTCAATTTTTTCTCATTCAGGGGACCAATGAGGAAATTTTGTTAAAGTAAGGTTTGGCGCAACATCATGTCAAAGCAAGAAATTAATAATTTTTTTAAAGTAGTTAATAAAAATGGCAATTAAAAAGTGCCAAGCATCAGAGTTAACCAATAAAACCTTTGTTAAAAGCAAAATACTGCGGATGCTGGAAATCCAAAACAAAAACAAAAATTGCTCGAAAAACTCAGCAGGTCTGACAGCTTCTGTGGAGAGAGAAACAGAGTTAATGTTTTGAGTCAGTATGACTCTTCTTCAGAATTAAAGAGAAATAGAAATGTGGTGAAATATAAGCTGTTTAAGGGGGTTGGACAGGTGAAGCTGGATAGAAGGCCAGTGATAGATGGAGGCAAAGGAGAGATTTCAAAAGATGTCATAAACAAAAGGTCAAAGGGGTGTTGATGGTGGTGATATTAGCTAAAGGATGTGCTAATGGTGACATCAAGGGTAGAAAGCATGATGAGCAAGTGACAGATGGCCCAAGAAGGGGTGGGGTGGGGGGAGGGGATCGAAATAGGCTAACAGGTGGGGATAAAACAATAAATGGAAATAAATTTTAAAAATATTAGAAATAGGTGGGAAAAGAAAAATATATATATAAAAAATAATAAAATAAAATTTAAAAGTATATAATAATTATTAGAAAAAAGGGGATCAAAAAAGGGGGTGACGTTGGAGGAGAGAGTTCATGATCTGAAGTTGTTGAACTCAATGTTAAGGCCAAAAGGCTGTAAAGTGCCTAATCGGAAGATGAAGTGCTGTTCCTCCAGACAACCTTTGTTGTCTTTTTGCTTAAGAAGCAGAACTAGACAGACTAGGCCCCAAGTCCTGGTCTCCAGGGAAGGGGAGGAGACTGAGCTAAGGAGTTGAGTTTAACTAATACTGACCTCGTGTTCACCTCTGGTGGCACACACTACATGCTGCCCTCAGCAGAATTCATACAAAAGCTGCGGTTGGAACAGAGTTGCTCTTCAGCCTGGGTTTTCCATCTCTCCTGGTCTGCTTTGTGCATAGGCTTTGGGGAAAGGAGGAGGTGGAGGAGGGGAAGGGTCTGTGTGTGACTCTCTGGCTCCCAATCTCAGGATTCTCACTCTCACCCATCCACTCGCACACACTCACCCACCCGCTTGCACAGACTCCCGATTGCTCCCACACTTCCCACCACGGCCTGGGAGGTTTGGACATCTTACTGCCAAGGAGGAATTTGGGAGCTGTTAAGGGATGCACTTCCTCACTCTGCCCTGTCTGAGACTCCAGCCTTCCCAGGCAGGCAGGGGGCCGTGTGGGCGCTGTTGCTGTGACTCTGCTGATCTTCGTGGCCTCACTGGCCTGCTTCGCTTTCTTGAGCCCTGTGCTCCTTTAAGGGGTCACGCCTGTGCGAGAGAGTGAGAGAGAAAGCACACGCTGTGAAAACGAAGAGAAGCTACTCACCTTCACACTGCCATCCGTTCCTTCAATCAGACTGTTTCTCTCTTGAAATTGCTGCTAATAGGCTCGCTGGTGGCAGAGCGCACCTCTGATGATGAAACACTTACAACCACCAGCTTAGATGCTACCACTACATAAATGTTAGCGGGTAGTATACAGGCAGAATCTGCACATGGTGCTTTGAGACAAAGTCCAGTGCGTAGTGGAGGTCTTGCCCAAATGGTCCAGGCAGCAGAACCAATGTTTCAGAACAACATTGGATTGCTTCACAACATTCCTGGGTTGCTGCTTGGTTCTTGTTATAGGCCCACTGTCCACGTGTCGTGTAGTGACAAAGGGGAGTCAGTATCCCTTGTCACCTAGCAGACAACCCTTGGTTCTTTGTGGTGGGTCAAAGATATTCCTTCATTCTGAGGCTGACTGCTGCAGAATGAAGGAACAATGGTTTCTGAGGGGGTAGTGGGCACAGACTGAGAGGATTTTCATGGCCACATGCTAACTGAACATTGATAAAGTGGTGGCCCCTACAGTTACGGAACCTCTCTGCATTAACATGGGGACCCCATGAGCTAATGGCAGCCTGAAAGTTTGGGAATCCAGCCTGACAAATCCACACGCTCTATCTCCCTGCTTCTCTCTGGTTAATGTTACAACATTGCAGATGATGTGTGCCAGGTGGATCAAATCCACAAGGGAAACTTGACCACAAGTGTTGGTCACAACTGTTTTCCAATTTGTATTTTATTTCGAGATGCGCATCCTGAATTCAGAAGTAATAAGACTACTATCACCTCAGAGGTTTTTAGAAAACTAAATTTAACATTTATTAACAAAAGAAAAGATTTCAAGCTCATACATGGGTCTACCAATTACTAATATAATAACCCCTAAAACCCCTTATTAATCTGGCTTCCAGTTACACCCCCATTAAGGCAACAGTAAAAACAAATAGATTTAAACAGATACAGGTAAAGTTAACCAATAAAACTTTTGTTATCTTTTTGCTTAAGAAGCAGAACTGGAGAGACAGACTAGGTCCCAAGTCATGGTCACCAGGGAAGGGGAGGGAACCGAGCTAAGGAGTTGCGTTAAAGTAACATTGACCTCGCATTCACCTCTGATGGCACACACTCCATGCTGCCCTCAGCAGAACTCGTACAAAAGCCAGGGTTGGAAGAGAGTTGCTCTTCAGCCTAGGTTTTCCATCTCTCCTGGTCTGCTTTGAGATTAGGTTTTGGGGGAGGGAGGAGGTGGAGGAGGGCAAAGCCACACAATACCCTGGACAGTCAAATTCAAAGTGAGTTTTCTCAGCTTCAGTTCCTGTAGATAACAACTTGATGCACAGAGGCTGGAGGCTTTTCACACTTGTGTTAGATCTTAGAATTCCTTCTCCCTGACACATAACCTCATCTCCTTTATACATGTTTCTCCATTTTTAATATAAATTCCATCGTTCCGATATGTCTTTGGAACTTTACCTTTCTCATAATATAAATCTTTTCATAGTACTCATTTTATCAATGACCTTTGGGAAAAATAAACACAATGTTTGGCTTAGCTTCTTCTGGCTAGGTGTAACATCCTACCATCTCTTTGAAATTCAAACTACCCTAATTTATCTATAAATGCAAATTTTCCTAACACCTCACATTCTAAACCTTCAGCCATGTTTACGTATTTAGCATTTCAAACCCAGCTTCTTTTTGATGACTCAAAAACATCCAGACCAGCTGTCTCCAATTCAATTAAATCCCCCACACAGACACACACACAGAAACTATCCAAATCCCACTACTAACCTACTTTTACAATAAATCACAATGATATTATGAGAATTATTATACTTTGATGACACCCCCCTCCTTACAAGGAAATGAACCATCATAATTTAAAAATATGTCTTCATTTTCTTAACTCATCTTACACTCACACTATTACATTACCAGATGCATGCATTAACATGTATACACACAAATCCTTGGTATCAACAGAAGTCATTTCAGTCCAATGTCCGGGTTTTTATATGTCCAATTTTCCCTTTAAGCTTCAAATTCTTGACAATACATCTGTAATGAGATTTTCCCATCCAGCCACATGTCTAATCTGTAGATTAAATGGTTGCAGTAATAAACTCCATTGGATGAGCCTTGCACTCCTGTCTTGATATTTGTCCCGAAACTTTAAAGGACAGTGATTTGTATAAACAATTGTTCCTGACGAATTGTTTGCAACGTAAATCTCAAAATGCTGCAATGCTGACACCAAACCCAGAGTCTCCTTTTCAATTGTTATATTCAATTCCCTATTGTACATTCAACTTCCATGAAAAATACTCTATCAGTTTCTCAATTCCAGTTTCATCTTCTTGTAACAGTACGGTCCCAATGCCTATGTCACTTGCATCGATGGACAACTTAAATTGCTTGGCGTAATTGGGTACTGCCAAAACTGGTGTCATAGCCAATACAGTTTTTAAACTGTCAAATGCCTTCTGACAATCCTGTGTGCATTGAAACTTCTTGTTCTTTTTTAATAGTTCAGTCAGTGGAGCAACCACTCAGCTAAAATTTGATACAAATTTCCAATAACACCCACTCATGCCCAGATTTCTCAAAACCTCTCGTTTTGTTATAGGAACTGGGAAATCCATGATAGCCTTGACTTTCATATCTCTTGGAGCCACCTTACCATGTCCAATGGTATAGCCTAGATATGTAATTTGTGCATTTGCAAATTCACTTTTAGCCAAGTTCATCACCAAATTAGCTCCTTGTAGTCGACAAAATAATTTTTCCAGATGTTATAAATGCTCCATCCACGTTTGATTGAAAACTATCAAGTTGTCAATATAAACAGCACAATTGCTCAGTCCTGCAATTACTTTGTTTGTCAGTCTTTGAAATGTTGCAGATGCGTGACCAAATGGCATGACTTTAAACTGATATAGTCCATCTGGTGTCACAAAAGCCAATATATCCTTTGCTGTTTCCGATAACAGTACTTGCCAACACCCTCTTAGCAAGTCAATCTTTGCAATAAAGTTTGATTGGCTCACTTTCACAGAATCACAGAATCACACAGTGCAGAAAAGGCCTTTCAGCCCATCGAGTCTGCACCGACACGTGAGAAACACCTGACCTACCTACCTAATCCCATTTACCAGCACTTGGCCTATAGCCTTGAATGTTATGATGTGCCAAGTGCTCATCCAGGTACTTTTTAAAGGATGTGAGGCAACCCACCTCCACCACCCTCCCAGGCAGCGCATTCCAGACCGTCACCACCCTCCGGGTAAAAAAGTTTTTCCTCACATCCCCCCTAAACCTCCTGCCCTTCACCTTGAACTTATGTCCCTCGTGACTGACCCTTCAACTAAAGGGAACAGCTGTTCCCTATCCACCCTGTCCATGTCCCTCATAATCTTATACACCTCGATCAGGTCGTCCCTCAGTCTTCTCTGCTCCAACGAAAACAACTCAAATCTCTCCAACCTCTCTTCATAACTTAAATGCTGCATCCCAGGCAACATTCTGGTGAATCTCCTCTGCACCCCTTTCAGTGCAATCACATCCTTCCTATAATGTGGCGACCAGAACTGCACACAGTACTCCAGCTGTGGCCTCACCAAGGTTCTATACAACTCCAACATGACCTCCCTACTTTTGTAATCTACGCCTCGATTGATAAAGGCAAGTGTCCCATATGCCTTTTTCACCACCCCACTAACATGGCCCTCCACCTTCAGAGATCTATGGACACACACGCCAAGGTCCCTTTGTTCCTCAGAATTTCCTAGTGTAATGCCATTCATTGAATAATTCCTTGTCAAATTATTCCTTCCAAAGTGTATCACCTCACACTTTTCAAGGTTAAATTCCATCTGCCACTTATCTGCTTATTTGACTATCCCATCTATATCTTCCTGTAGCTCAAGACACTCAACCGCATTGTTAACCATCTGGCCAATCTTTGTGACATCCGCAAACTTACTAATCCAACCCCCACATAGTCATCTATGTCGTTTATATAAATGATGAATAATAGGGGACCCAGTACAGTTCCCTGTGGTACGCCACTGGACACTGGCTTCCAGTCACTAAAGCAGCCTTCTGTCATCACCCTCTGTCTCCTACAACTAAGCCAATTTTGAATCCACCTTATCAAAATACCCTGTATCTCATGTGCATTTGCATGTGGCACCTTGTCAAAGTCTTTGCTGAAATCCATATAAACTACATCAACTGCACTACCCTCATCTACACACCTGGTTACCTCCTCAAAATATTCAATCAAATTTGTTAGGCATGACCTCCCTCTGACAAAGCCATGCTGACTATCCCTGATCAAACCTTGCCTCTCCAAGTGGAGATAGATTCTCTCCTTCAGAATTTTCTCCAATAGTTTCCCTACCCCTGACATGAGACTCACTGTCCTGTAGTTCCCTGTCTTATCTCTACAACCCTTCTTAAATAGCGGAACCACATTAGCTGTTCTCCAGCCCTCTGGCATCTCCCCCATGCCCAGAGAGGAATTAAAAATTTGGGTCAGAGCCCCTGCAATATTCTCCCTTGTCTCCTTCAGCAGTCTGGGACACAAATCATCCGGACCTGGAGATTTGTCCACTTTTAAGCCTGCCAACACCTCCAATACCTTGTCACTCCCTATATCAATTTGCAATTTGCAACTTTCTCAATGCAATCTTCTAACTGTGGTATAGGATATTATTCCGCTTTTGTCACTGCATTTACCTTTCCATAGTCCACACACAGTCTTTGTGTTCCATCTAGTTTCAGTGCCATCACAAGTTACTGCAACTAGACTCGGTGTCATTTTGAAGCATGAATTAAATTTTTTTCTGTATTTGTGATAACTTTGCCAGATTTAATCTAAAAGAATGTTGCTTTATCAAAGATGAAACTTCTACACACACATCATGTATAGCTAAATTTGTCCTCCCCAGCTTATTCCCACAAATAGCTTTGTGTGAGTGCAATAGCTTCTCCAAATCACTTTGGCACTTGTCTGGAAGGTAACTCAATATTACATTTAAATTTTCAAGTACCCCCTCATTATCCAATTTGATTAAAGGAAAATCAATTTCAGAATCCTGCATTTCTACCTCTTTCTCCATACCTACCACCACTAATACCTCTTTTTTGTCCTCTTCCCTGTCAAAGTACTTTTTAAGCATATTCACATGACATACCCTCTGCTACTTTCTTCTATCTGGAGTATTTATTAAATAATTTACTTCACCCAGTTTCTATTCAATCCTGTAAGGCCCACTAATGCTTTTAATGAGTCATCCGGTACTGGTAATAAAACTAGCACTTTTTCCCAGCAACAAAACTACAAACTGTAGCTTTCCTGTCTGCCTTCCCTTTCATCACTTGCTGTGATATCTTTAAATGTTCCTTAGCTAACTTCCATGCTCTGTCCAATCTTTCTCTAATGTTTGATACATAATCCAAGACAATAGTTTCCTAATTTTGAGCCACCAATTTCTCATGAATCAATTTCAGTGGTCCCTTTACCTCATGACCATAGACTACTTCGAAAGGACTAAATCCAGCCAATGCATTAGGAGCATCCCTAATAGCAAATAACAAGAATGGAATTCCCTTAACCCAATCCTGTGGATAGTCCTGACTATACACCCTCATCATAGTTTTTAAAGTTTTATACCATCTTTCCAAAGCCCCTTCTGATTCAGGATGGTAAGCTGTTGATTTAAATTATTTTATCCAAAAACTGTTCATTACTTCCTTAAACAGCTGTGACCTGATCTGATTGTATTTCTTTAGGTAAACCATATCTTGTAAAAAATACTTCCGTCAGCTCTTCCACAATTTTCTTTGTTGTACTATTTCTTAAAGGTATCGCTTCAGGAAACTTTATAGATACATCCATATTGTCAGTAAGTACTGATTTCCACTTATAATCTTAGGGAGGGGTCCTACATAATCAATCATGACCCTAGTAAAAGGTTCTTCAAATACTGGAATTGGAATTAAGGGTGCCAGCTTAATCACTGCTTGTGGCTTCCCTATTACCTGACATGTGTGACATGTTCTACAGAATTTGACTAGATCTCTATGCAAACCAGGCCAATAAAAATGTTTTCGTATTTTCACCTGTGCCTTTCTAGTTCCTAAATGTGCCCCCATTGGAATTTCATAAGCTATTCTCAGGATCTCATTTCCATATCCAACATAACATTCTGATGCACTTCCCTCCAGTTTTCATCTGCTGAAACATGGCTGCCACTTTCTCATTAATACATTACCCTTAAGGTAGTAACATTCTGGAATACATTCTGCCTCTGTTTCCAAGTACGCTGCCTGATAGAACTGACTTATTTGCGTATCCTTTTTCTGTAACTCTACCAACTGCCTTGAGCTAAATACCTCAGCTGCATTACCCTCCATTCTTTCTTCCTGAACAATTTTATCAAGAATAGTGTCAGCTAATTGGGCTTTAACACCTTCTCCCAGCCTTTTAACTTGCTGTTTCAAATTATTAGCTTGTGATCTCGTTACCACCCAATCTGGAAACAATCCAGGATTTCTATAAAATTTCTGTTGAAAACGCCTCTACAGGCTGCTCAACTACCATAGGCATCACCCACATCTGTGACCCAGCTATATCATTACCTAAAATAAATTGAACCCCTGCAATGAGCAATTTTTCCTCTACTCCAATAACAACCTCATCTATTTTCCACTTGCTCTTTAAATTTACCTTCTACAATGGAATAGGTTTAGTATCCCCTTGAACCCCACTTATTATCACCTGTTCCTGCAGTACTCCCTCTGAACAACAAATATCACTATCCCACAACATTAAGGATTGACCCAAATCTCTTAAAATTTTAACATCTTTACCTACTCCACCCTGCACACATGGAAAGATTCTCCTTCACATACAAAATCTTTAAACATTTCAGCAACCTGCTCCTCAGAACTCCCTTGGGTAAATTGTGAACACATTCCCACTTCTTTACCAACACTGATTCTTCCTGTTTTACCTGTACACAAACTACTGGTTTTTCCTGTGCCTGAATTTCAGAACCCAGAACATTTCTGCACCCCAATAATCCCAACAGATTTTCCCAGTAATTTCCGACACACTGACTTTGCGTGTCCAACTTTATTACAATGAAAACACCTCAATTTTTGAGTGTCACCCCTACGCTCAGCACCTTCATTCTTAGTCTGAGAAAAAACTTCCTGGGAATTTCCACCTAATCCTTCTCTTCCCTGACTAACCACCTTCCTTTCACCTTCCCACTTTCTATCCTTCTCTGATTTAAAAGGGTGATGTAAAAAGGTTTAGATCTATGAACTAACTCAGCTGTCTCTGCTGCTTGTCTTACCATTTTAACCCTCTGTTCCTCCACATGAGTTCTCCCTACCGAAGGAACTGAATCTTTAAATTCTTCCAAAAGAATTACTTCTCTAAGAGCTGCATATGTTGTCTCTATCTTTAACACCCGTATCCACCGGACAAAATTATTTTGTTTTATTCTCTCAAACTCAATATAAGTTTGCCCAGGCTGTTTTCTCATATTCCTAAATTTCTGCCTGTATGCCTCAAGAACCAACTCATATGCACTCAAAATAGCCTTTTTTTACAACATAATAGTCCATTGACATTTCTTCTGACAGTGAAGCAGAAACCTCATGTGCTCTACCCACCAACCTAGATTGTAACAACAATGTCCACTTTTCTTGTGGCCATTTCATCTGTTAGCTATCTTCTCAAATGAAATAAAGACTGCATCCACATCTCTTCCCTCAAACTTTGGAAGACCTTGCACAAATTTAAACATCTCTCCACTAAATTTTAGGTTAAAGATTTTCTCATCATCAGAACTTTCCTCAGCATCTGAGATCTCTTTTTTAAAGTCCAGCTTTTTAAGATGATACTCTCTTTTTCTTTCCTTATCTATTTCTTCCTTTTCTAACTTTGCCATTTCAAATTCCTATTCCCGTCTTTTTTCTCTCTCTCTCCTGCCTTTTTGCCAGTTTTCTCTGGAATGCCCTTTCTCTTTCCATTTCTTTTTCTTCTGCCTCTAGCTCAAGCTTTTTCATTTCCTTTTCATATTCAATTTGCTTCATTTGCAACTGGATCTTAACCATCTCAGTTGACTCATCCACTGGACAATGTGGTCACTCCAGTATCCCTTCCAGTTTTAAATGCTGTGCTATTATCTCAACTATGTCTGCTTTCTTTGCCCCTACAGGTTACCTTAACTGCAACTTATCCTGTTAAATTACCCTTAGATACATTTTGTAAACCAATCAGTTATATCTTCTACCTTCAAAAAAGTTTTCACTATGGATACAACCATTTTTGCAGTCTCGCCACTTTAAAAGTCCCTCACTCCTGAATTCCAAGCGTTTCTCGCACTCATAACCTTAAGATTCAGCAACTCCAAACCAAGCAGGAATTTCAAATATCCCACAAAGAGCCCCTGATTTTGTTATGATGGGGTGCCAGGTGGATCAAATCCATGAGAGAAACTGATCATGCAGTCACAATTGTTTTGCAGTTTGTATATTATTTCGAGGTGTGTACCATGAATTCAGAAGTAATAAGTACCATGACTTCATAGGTTTTTAGAAAACTAAATTAAACTACCAATTACTATTATAATAACTCCTAATACCCCTAATTAATCTGCCTTCCAGTTACACCTCTGTTAACGCAACAGTAAAAACAAATAGATTTAAACAGACCCAGGCAAAGCCGCACAATACCCTGGACAGTCAAATTCAAAGTGAGTTTTCGCAGCTTCAGTTCCTGTAGACAACAACTTGATGCACAGAGGCTGGAGGCTTTACACACTTGTGTTAGATCTTAGGATGCCTTCTCCCTGTTACATAATCTCATCTCCTTTATACATGTTTTTCCCTTTTTAATGCAAATTCCATCGTTCTGATATGTCCTTGGAACTTTACCTTTCTCATAATATAAATCTTTTCATAGTACTCATTTTATCAATGACCTTTGGGAAAAATAAATACAATGTTTGGCTTAGCTTCTTCTGGCTAGGTGTAACATCCTACCATCTCTTTGAAATTCAAACTACCCTAATTTATCTATAAATGCAAATTTTCCTCACGCCACACATTCTAAAACTTCAGCCATGTTTACGTATTTAGCATTTCAAACCCAGCTTCTTTTTGATGACTCAAAAACATCCAGACCAGCTGTCTCCAATTCAATTAAATCCCCCACCCAGACACACACACGGAAACTATCCAAATCCCACTACTAACCTACTTTTACAATAAATCACAATGATATTATGAGAATTATTATACTTTCATGGCATTAGTGAGAGGACTATGAAGTTCCCTCTTCTTCTGTGCAATGTCTCTATCACATGCAGCAATGGGCAGTGAACTTTGCAATTTTGCTAATATCGCCCGTGTCTGCCTGGAAGAATCCACAGACATAGAAATTTTGGACAATGATGGAATTGACAGCTACTGACAATGCCATCCTCACCCTGCTGTGAGACTCCAGGTTGGGTTGTAGGAGGTGGCACAGTTCAATCTCCATTCCTTGGAAAAAGTAGCCATGAATCTATCATATTTTTCATAATATTATTGTGGGTTTATTGGAAAGTAGGTTTACCAATATCAGTGTGTATGGTCCTGTCTGTGTGATTTAATTGAATTGGAGTCCGATAGACTGCAAGGTTGAAATTATCAAAAGAAGTTAGGTGTAAAAGGCATTTGAAATGCTAATGAGTAAACATGGATGAGGGCAGCATATAGGGTGTGAAGCAAATTTGCATTTTTAGATAAGTGAAGGGGTTGTTTATGTTTTAAAGGGATGATAGGATGTTTACAACTAACAAGATAAGCAAGGCCAAGCAGTATGTTTATTTTCCCCAAAGGTACTGACCATATTGTAACATGAAAGATTTTTATATTCTGGGAAAAGTAAATTTCCAAAGACATATAGAACAATGGAATTTACAAATTAAAGAGAGAGAAACATATATGAAGAAGAACGGTAGGCTATGTTGGGGGGCCATGTAAGATCTAAAAGGACCATGTAAAACAGCCTTGTGAAAAAAGCCTCCAGTTACTTTTGCAGAAGTTTGCCATGTCCAGTAACCAAAGTTGGAGAAACACCTTTGGAATTCCACTGTTGAGTAGGTGCTATGGTAAACTTGCCAGATTGCAGATCTAAATATAAAACCTATTTTAGAATGTAGTCTTAAAGACGGTGTGCAGTTGAGAGTCAGGTTAATTAGAAATTTTGGCATTTATTATAGTATTAAGTAATTGTAATCTTATGTATGTGCTTGAAATCTTTTTTTGTTAATAAATGCTTTAATTTAATTTTTTTAATCTATAAAGGTTTTAGTGGGCTCATTACTTCTAAATTCAGTGCATAAATCTTCTCATAATAAATACAAATTGCAAAATCATTGTGATAGCATGGCCAAGATTCCCTTGTCGATTTGGTCCACCTGGCACGCATCACCTGCCACGTCATAACAGAACGTAAACCATGTGACCAGCAGACATTGTTCAGAGTAGCTTCCAGTTTAGCTAGCAGCATGTAGTGTGAAGGAATTGCAGCTGTACTTTCCTGTTAACAATAAGAACATAAGAAATAGGAACAGGACTAGACCATTCGGCCTCTTGGGCCTGCTCCGCTATTCAATAAGATCATGGCTGATCATCTTGTGTTTTGATTTCCACATTCCCATCTAACCCCAATAACTTTTGATTCCCTTGCCGAATTTCATGAAGCTATTAATGCACATAATATTTTGGAAAATATTTTTCTTTTAAAATGGAGGTCTAGTCTGTGGGTGTGTCTTAATTGGATTAAAGCCAGCTAGTCTGGGTGCTTTGATGGGTACTCGTTTTAATATGTAAGAGAGATAGCGTGCATTTACATTTTTTGAATAGAGCATTCAAGAAGTAGGGTGAAAACTGACACCTATCTAGCAGAGACCAAGCAATATGTTTATATTACTAATAAAATTAGTACTATGAAAGATGTTTCATTGTTAAAAGGTGAAGTTCAAAGAGGCTGGTGAGACAATGAGAATTTGAATTCAATCAATGGTGGTAGGTATAACTTCAGCAATTTTTGGGTGTGCAGAGCAGAGGCAATGTGAGATCAAAAGGCAGCTGCAAACCTCCAACTGGCTCCACAGGAGCCAAAGTGAAAAGAACCTTATTTTGAATTCATAAGGTGAAAATGCTTTGCCTAGTGTTTGGTTAAGTCCATGGGTTGCTGTTGTCTTAATGGAGATTGGTTTGGGAATTCGTTAAAAGTTATGATAGTAGTTATTTGTAGCCATGCGTATATATATTTTAAACCTGTGTAAATTAATAAAATGTTTCATTTGATTTAATGTAAAACCTCGAGAACTGATGGTCTGATTCCTGAATTTAGAGTCACATCTCAAACATAACACTTAAAATTATAGGTTATAACAGTTGTTTAAAGTTTCTCTCTGGGAATTTTAAATAACTCAGCAGTACCAACTCCATCGGTCATAACACCTAACAAGAATCTGCTGTAAAAATATTCAATGACCCCCCACCTCCACCAATTCTGAGGCAGAGAGTTCCAAAGTCACACAACCCTCTGAGAGAAAGAATTTCTCCTCATCTCTGTCCTAAAAGGGTGACCCCTAATTTTAAAACAGTGCCCCTGGTCCTGGATTTACCCACAAGGGGAAACATCCTGTCGATGTCCACCTTGTCAAGGCCGTTCAGGATCTTGTATACTTCAATCAAATCACCCCTCACTCTTCTAAACTCCAGTGGAAACAAGCCCAGTCTGTCCAACCTTCCCTCATAAGACAACCCACTCATTCCAGGTATCAATCTAGTAAACCTCCTTTGAACCGCCTCCAATGCATTTACATCCTTCCTTAAATAAGGAGACCAAAACTGCACACAGTATTCGAGGTGCGGTCTCACCAATGTCCCGTACAACTGAAGCATAATATTCTTACTTTTATGTTCAATCCCTCTCGCAATAAAGGATAGTATTCCATTAGCCTTCTTAATTCCTTGCTGTACATGCATACTAACGTTTTGTGACTCATGTACTAGAACACCTAGATCCCTCTACACTTCAGAATTATGCAGCCGTTCTCCATTAAGTGGTACTCTGCTTTTTTATTCTTCCTGCCAAAGTGAAAAACTTCACATTTTCCCACATTAAACTCCATTTGCCAGATCTTTGCCGACTCATTCAACCTATCAAAATCCATCTGCAACCTCCTCATGTCCTCTTCACAACATACTTTCCTACTTATCTTTGTATCATCTGCAAATTTAGCTACCATGTCTTCACTCCCCTCATCTAAGTCATTGATGTAAATCGTAAAATTTTGAGGCCCCAGTACAGACCCCTGCGGGATGCCAATCATCACACCCTACCAATCAGTAAAAGACCCATTTATGCATATTCTCTGCTTTCTGCCAGCCAGCCAATCATCTATCATGTTACCCTCTACACCATGCGCTTTTATTTTCTGTAATAATCTTTGATGTGGCACCTTATCAAATGCCTTCTGGAAATCTAAGTTCAGTACATCTACAGGTTCCCCTTTATCCACAGCACATGTCACTACTTCAAAAAACTCCAATAAATTGGTTAAATATGATTTTCCTTTCACAAAACCATGATGACTCTTCTCTTTTGCCTTGAGCTCTTCTAAGTGCCCAGCTATAACCTCCTTAATGATCGATTCTAATAACTTCCCCTCCACAGAAGGCAAGCTAACTGGCCTATAGTTTCCTGTTTTCTGCCTCCCTCCCTTTTTGAATAGAGGGGTTATATTTGCTACTTTCCAACCTAATGGAACCTTTCCAGAATCTAGCGAGTTTAGGAAAATTGACACCAGCGCATTGACTACCTTATTAGCCACCTCTTTTAAGACCCTAGGATGTAGTCCATCGGGACCCGGAGACTTGCCAGCCTGCAGTTCCATCAATTTGCTCAGTATTGCTTCCCTAGTGATTTCAATTTCACCAAATTCCTTTCTCCTGTTCACCTCCTGATTTGCACCTATTACTGGAATGTTTTTTGTATCCTCTCTAGTGAACACAGAAGCAAAATATTTGTTCATTTCTTCTGCCATTTCCTTATTATCTGTTAACTCCCCACTGTCACTCTCTAGAGGACCAACACTCACTTTACTTACTCTTTTCCTTTTTAAATACCTGTAGAAACTCTTGCTATCCATTTTTACATTTCTAGTTAGCTTCCCCTCAAACTCTGATTTCTTTCTCCTGATTAAACTTTTAGTCATTCTCTGCCGTTCTTTATATTCTGTTCAATCATCTGTCCTGCCACTCGTCTTTGCGGAGTTGTATGCTTTTTCTTTGTTTGATGCTTTCCTTAATATCTATAGTTAACCATGGATAGCTGTTGAATCTTTATAGTAAATCTGTCTGCTGACCAATCCTGTACTTCTTCAAATAAACTGAACTCACATTTAGTTTACCAGTCCTGTGTGAGGTTGTCAAGTTTTTATTAAGCAAACATAAAAAATACAATAGCTGGCTCTGGTAGGAGACGTGATCTCTATAGAAACTTGGTGGATACAGCCTTCTATTGAGAGCCTTCCTCCTTAGCCCACTGCACACAGCTCCCCTTCTCCGCTGTCTCTGCTCCATTTTCAAATCATTTTGCAGCCTAAGACGAACACCATCTATAAACCCCATTGTAGAAACAGACTTTCTTCTGACCTACCAAGCAACTCCTCTGACCTCCTCGTCAGGATCTAGAGCTACTGCCCTGATCAAAACTCCTCCAGCAACACAGAGCATAGTATATCCATTAACTCTGCAACAGCAAAACAAAATCAAAAGCAACTCACCTGGAAGTTGGATAGTTAGCCATTTAAATAGTGCCAGTGAGGGTTCCTTCATGTAGCTGAACACATGTTCAGTTGGGAGTGATTAACATAGGGCAGTAACTGAACTCGCACAGTCCAAAATGGAAGTTTGTGGACATTAGAGGCTGTTTGATGCCATGATCCGCCCGCCCTGCATGCTTCTGCTGCATGCACGATACACCTGTGCCAGCGCCCTAACAATCACGATGCACTAAGCGAGCTGCATAGGAAGTGGCTGAAAGCATCCAAGCCAATATTTTTAGCAATTTCAGGCTTCTATGGTTCCAGTACTTGTGACACTATGGGCTGGATTTAATGGAGGTGATGGGGATAGCCGGCGAGAGCCTTCTGCCACCTATTTTAGGAAAGGCTTGCTGAATTATATGACAATCAGGCACTTAAGTGGACAGCAGTGGGCCTTCCCTGGGATCAAGGACTCTGGGGAGGAAGTCTTTCTCACCGAGAGCTACTAGCCAAGCCAAGGCTGGCAGCTCTGTTGAACAGCAGTGCCACAGGGGAGGGAGTGGCTGCTGCCGGTTTTGCGACCAACTGAGGCCTAGGATCATCACTGGATTCCAGGCCAGAGGTGAATGATGTCGGGAGGGGGGCTCCTAGCAGGTCCGCCTTCCTGATGCGAAGTTCCACGGTCAGGCATTGAATACCCTCATATGTGAGGGATCCCCAGGAGCCCACAAGGAAATTGCTTGTCATGTTCCCCACATGATGAGCCCCCTGCCCCGACTAAGTTCATACCCGCAGCAGTGGAATGAAGCCCTTAAGTGGGCACTAATTGCCCATATAAGGGCCTCAATTGGCAGCAGGACAGGAAGGCCATCCTTCTGGCATGGACTTAATTGGGGTGGAGGCAGGAAGGCAGTGAGCTCCCCATCCACCACCCTGCCACCCCATTAAATGTCCCCCACCACCAAATTCATCGTGGGTCAGGGAATTAAATTCAGCCTATGGAACCGAATTTCATAGCCAACATTTTTTGATCAGTGGAAAATCTGAGTGCCATCCAGGCAGGTGGTGTTGGAGCTGTCCACAATGCTGGAGGAGGATTTGAGGCCTGTGGGATGTGGCGGCCACCCATTGTCTGTGGCATTGAGAGTCACTGAGCTCCTCAACTTTTAGCTTTTCTTTCAGCTTTTGAGGCCACCCAAGCGCCTTTGTAGATGGATCCTGGGTGACAAGCATATGCACTGAATACATGGCTCGTGACACCTGTGTGGCACATGAACACAGAGGCAGAAATACCCATAACAGGTGCCACGCGACTCGAAGAGCAACCATTGAGCAAGCCATAGGCCTTCTGCAAATGAGGTTCCAATGCCCGGAGAGATCTGGCAGAACCCTGCAGTAAGCCCCATCAAGGGTCTCACATAGCATTGTGGCATACTCTGGACAACCTTGTGCTGCAAAAGGGTGAAGTCATGTTTAGTTACCATTACATAAGTGTACAGAACTGATAAATCGATGAGTCTGTAAAGCGTAGAGGTAATCTGCAGGTACATCCAGATCTTGTAACAGTAACCTTGTCTGGAGGTTTCTTTAATGGCATCTGTGGGGCTGCCATTCTTGGATGTTGTTCCTGATTGCATTTGGGATCTTGTACTAGATGCAATAAGACTGTATGGTAGTGAGGAGTTGGAATGGATCTGGTGAGTCCTCGGTTACACCTCACCATTGCACCTTTGTGTGTAATGACTTCATAGGACCTTGGTTCTGAACCAATCCTTGTCACCTCGGCTGGCTGCCACGAACCTTCTGTGGAATCCTGGATGCGAACTTCTTGTCCCAACTCTAAACTTAGCAATCCTGAACCTGCATTTTTGTTGTTGGTCATCTTCTCTTGCAGTTTTAAAAGTTGCCCTCTAGTTTCTGAGAGAGTAGAAGAGTAAGAGTAGGTAAATTGGTACACACGGGTATGCCGAACATGAGCTCTGCTAGTGATTGAATAGTTGCAGTTAAAGCTGTTACTGACAGATGTAACACTGCAATGTGTAAATCTTGCTTGGTCTGTCTACATTTGAGAATTAGGGATCTTGCCATGTGAATCACTTATTCAGCTAGGCTGTTAGATCTAGAGTAATGAGGAAAAGAAGTAGTGTGATCGATATTCCATTTCTCACACATACCCTGAAATGGCTTACCAATAAATTGCAGACCATTATCTGTAATGATTTCTTTAAGTGCACCAAATAAATTGAAAATAGCACTAGAGGGAGCGCAACAGCTGCGCTTGATGTATTATGTAATTGTTGAATAATGGGGTATATGGTAAAGTAGTCAACAATGATGATGAAGTCAGTGCCATGGACATGAAAGAGGTCAGATGCGATTTTGGACCAAAGATGGGTAGGAACTTCATGTAGAATGAGTGGTTCATTGTGCTGACTTAACATGCCTCACGCTTCTTGATGACGACTTCAATTTCATTGTTCATACCCAGCCAATAGGCTGTCTCCCTTGCGAGTCTTCTCATCCAATCTATGCCCATGTGTGAGTGATGAAGTTGTTGAAGATTATAGGTCACAAAGATTCCACAATGATCACCTGCCTGCATTTAAAAATGACTCCCCGAGAGAATCCTAGCTCATCCCGGTTAGGCCAAAATGGCCTCACATGTTTGTGGACATATTGAATTGAATTAGTCCATCCTTCAATGATGGCTTTCCAGAGTTTCTGTAGTGTGGAATCTTTTGCCATTTCTCCTTGTAGCTTGTTGGCATTTGCATTGCACAAAATGTACCAAGCGTTACATTGCAGCTCCCTTGAAACTACTAATTTTGTTGAAACATTCTGGATACTTCGATATTGTATCATGAACTGAGGTGATAGGAGTAGCTTCTGAGGTTGATCTGCCTTATGATATCCGAATAATTCCATGGATTGTTACTAATGCAAGGTCATGACATGTCGATAGACCTACAATCACTGGGCCTTTAGTTTCCATGATGTAGAGCAACTGTGACACCCAGGAGGATTGATTGCACTTGCACTCCAGTACTATGGATTCTGCACATGGAATTAGTGAACTGTTGTACACCGAAAGTTGCACAGCAGTGGGTTTCGCCTGGCTTTCCATGTCTGTGGATATGTGTCTTAGAATCCGCAGAGGTAGGATGTTGGCACTTGCCCCTGTGTCAATCTTGGCCATTACTGAATAGTTATCAGCTTTCTTAGGGCAGATAATTTGAATCTTGCCAATACTATGGCCGAATTTTTCCCTTGTCGGGCATGCGCAATCGGTGGGCCCGTGAGCGGCCAGGAAATGGGCCCCTAACTGTGATAGGCCCCCAACCGTGATTTCACGCTGGCTGACCAATTAACAGCTAGACGGCATGAAACAAGCATTGAAAAGCTCAGCGCTGCCTAGGTGGGGGCGGGAAAAGGGTGGGCGACGACATCACCACTGGCGCAGGTGAACGCTTCGAGAGAGCTCCCTGAAGGCAAACAGCTGCCTCTGGGAACTGCAGGCCTGCAAACAATAAAATAAAGCAAAAAAAAGCTGCCACAAAATGTCCATGCAGAACAATCAAGCAGACCTCATAAAAACGCTGCCCCCGGATATTTCTTTTTACTTTATTTCCTAACAGAGATTTCATCCCACCCTTGGATGAGGTTTCATGAAAAATGTAAAGGCTGCCTGGCCAATTGGCCCGTCTGCCAACCGTAAGGTTGGATGGGCTACGAAAAATCGTGTTCAATTGCTTTGTTAATAAGCTTAATTGTCGGCAAGCGTGCTTCTGACTGCTGTGCGCATCCACCGAGCGCAATTTTGATTGATGATGTCGGGACGCTCACCTGACGTCATCTCTCATGATTTTAAAGCTGATCGGTTCGGGCATATGCCCGCGGAACATAAAATTCTGCCCTATGTTGTCCACGGGATAGACGGTGTGAAACCTGTTTCCACCGCTCTTTGTCTCATCGTGCACATCATTGTCATTTTCTGGTTTATCATTCACCTCATGTATGTGTTTCTGACAGGATACCAGATGGTCATTTTTATTGCTTGAAGGTATTCGTTGTGTTCGGTCTGTTTGGATCAGTGCACGGCCCTTTGTAGCTGCATCAGCCTTTGCTCTAGTGCACTGCTACTGCCAATGGCTCTTTCTGCCATATGCCTTGCAGAATTTCTGAAAAGCTGGACATTTCCTTGGTGCATGCAGAAGGCCACACTTTCCACATGTCCTGCTAGGTTTGTGTGTTCTAGTGAGAGCGTCAACAATTGGGATTGTGCTTAGGACCTATAAGCATCATTGACCTGCGAGGATTGCTTCGTACTTACAACCATCCTTGAGTAGCTCTTCAATGCTACATGTTTCGGGCCTATCTAGCAGATATTTCTGAAACGCTTCCACGGGAGTGGGCGCAATCACCAACTCAACAATTCAGTCTGCTAGCTCTGCATTTGAAAAATCACAGTACATACCTTTTCTCTGCATCTGCTGATGAAGTGGTCTATAGATTCTGTAGGCTGTTGTTGAAATGACATGAACTCTAGTCGATGAATATGGAAGTTTAACCTGATTCTGAACCATTCTTCCAATGCATTCCATATCTTTTGGGAATCCTTTAGCTCTTCTGCTGTTAATCCTGACATGTTCAGCCTGTGTAGACCTTCGTTCCCAATTGCTAGGTCAATTTTTATGGCTTGCTTGTCTAGTTCAGACACACCTAAATCAAGAAACTACAACTCTGTACGTTGTTTAAACATTCTCAATTCAGATAGTAGGTCAGCTGCATCTCAATTCAAACTGGGGATTTTGTGGACATTCTGAAAATATTGCTTTGACTTCCTCCTCTTTTTATTCAATTTATTGTTCAGCAACTCCAAAAACCACCCATTATAATCGCAACCTTCTCTGACCCAATTTTTGTGATGGTTTTGTTTTGTTTTGCTTTTTGTTTGACTCTCCCTCGCTCGCTATCCATCCAGCCCACCCCCTGGACATTCACCTTTTCCAATTGAGCTAACCCTATGCTGGTCCTGTCAATGCATTATCCTATTCATCTTGAGGGATCTGTCTGCTTACCAGTTCTTAATTTGAGCACTAAGTCTTTAGAGCTTTGCTGGGCAGTCACCACGCTGCAATTTTAGCACTCTCCGACACTGCGGCTTTGTTGCAGTCCAACCAAAATGTCAAGGGTCATCTCATGCCGTGTAGCACAATCTAAGGCTGTTCACCATGTCGTCCCTGTACTTAATCTTGCTACCATGCTGTTTGATGATCACTGAACACCATGTCATGCTTTTATAATGATATAAAGGCACCAATCACTCATAAGGGATTGGGTGAACACCTTGTGAGTTCATTTAGTAAGACTAGGCATATAAAAACATTTATACAAAGGTAGAAGGCTTGAAGACATAAGCAGAGCTGTGTGCGCTGTGTCCTGCTCACAGGCCAAAGTGAAACTGAGACTGGATCACTTGAAACACTTCCCTTCTAGAGATGGCATGCTGCCGTCCCTTAAAAGCATATTACAACAGCCTTTCCTTGAACACCCTTACTATCTCAGTTGGCCCGCTTTGACAGGATAGCAAGGCTCACCAATGCCCTCAAGCAGTGCAGATGTTCTGATTATCTCATTTTCAAGAGCTCAGCAGCTGGTGACATCCCAATGGTGCAGAAATGAGCACTTGAGATATTACCTGCAGCAAGACATTACATTTCATTTTACATATTGAGACAAATCTCTCACTTTCCACAATCAAATATCACCCGTGAGGACCAAGCTCAATTAGGTGGTTTTAAACAAATGTTTGTGGGTCCTCCAAAATTGTGCTGAAGTGAATGCAGATTGCTTGCTTTCCTGTTTCAGTGTGTTTGATGACCACGGCATTTGTCCTCTGGGTGGTTAAGGCTTTGGGGGTCCTGGCACAAGGTGGGGGCAACTGCATCTGTACAGGAGGTGCTTCTGTCATCATAGCTTCATGAAGCATTGGTGTCACCCTCAAAGAGGCTGCAGAGCCACTGTTAATGCCTGGAGTGCCCTGAGAGGAAGCCTCAGTGGCTTCAGAAAGCCGTTCCTCCACCCTTTCAAGGCCCACCTGTCCCTTCCTGTGTTCCTGGAGCACTTCAGCACCTGACAAGGGGTCCAAGCATCTCAGAACCTTCTCACCCACCCATCACTCAACAGAGTTCATGGATGAGGAGATGGCATGTGCAGGTCAGTGGGTACTTGCTGCACCTGCTGGGTAGTATTCTACTTATGGCTCTCCATGAGGGTTTCCACTTTCTCAATAGAGGCATGGTTCCAATCATGATATGGATGGACTCCTCCATCTTCCGCACCTGGAGGTATTAATAAACCTGGTAGCTATTCTTCCTCTAACTACAGCCATTCCTTGTAAGCTCTTCCTTCCAGGTGCCTCTATTTTAAACCAAGCATTTTAATAATTTAAATAAAGTGCGTCTCTTTAAGTATGGTGGCTACGTTTCAGCTTCCAGGACGTCCTCTCTCTCACCACCTGTTTCTTGGCTGGCTCCCATGCCTGCCAGCCATTAACCTGACACTGCCAGTAAAACCGGCATGATGTCCTGCTGCCCACCCATGCAGCCACATGACCCCATTTGGAGCCGGGCGTCAGGGCTTCCTCTCTTCCGGTATAAGTCAGATTTTTGTTTCTGTCACTCTTCAACTATATTCCATAATTCTCAGCTTTTCTGGTGTATACATTTGAATTTACTATTTTCCTTATACCTTTTTCATCTTATTTATCTCTTTATTTCTCTCTGCCCATATGTCCAAATTGTCTATTTTTGCTTAATTGCCACTGTCTCATTTTTGCTTTCTCTACACCCAATGACATTACTCATAACACAAAGCAAAATTGAAGGAAGTATGAGTAGTTGTGATTTACTCTGAATCATTGGCAATATTGTTTGTAAGAACAAGCTCATTAGTCCAGATTATCCAAAACCGTGACTCCATTAGTAGCACTCTCACCGCTATGGGTTGTGGGTTTGAGTCCCACTCCAGAGGTGTGAGCACAGAAGTGAGGCTAACACTCCAGTCAGTTCTGAGGGGGTGTCAAATACTATATAACTTCAAATTCTTTCCACCTCTTACAAATACAACTCTTTATTAATGGTGGAGAAAGATCTTCAGCCATTTGGGACAGGCTGAATTCAAATCCAAAGTCACTTCCCAATCCAATTCCCATTTCAAAATTCACAGTGTTAAATGTCCTGCACAAGGTTCGCTGGTATGGAAGGAGAAAATGAAATGCTATCTGAATACAGACCTAAATATTTTTAGAAAGGGTTTAAACTTAGAATGACAGCTGGCTGCGCCAAGAAAAAGCAGGGTTTGAATTTCCATGGGGTCCTTCTGCTATAAGTTCACCAGAGAGGCAATAACCCCAGAGAAACAACATCAACTGCATTTGTTCTGTCTCTTGAGGGTTGATGCAGATCTTGAACAAACTGATTGTTGAAACTGCTGCAGAAAGGCAACCTCAAAATATTTACACAGAGGCATGAGGAAGCCACAAAGAATTTGGGGAATCAATTTTCATGGGAGTACAATTAGAACAGATGATGGCTGGAGCATCAAATGGTGTCAGCTGGAGGCCAAATTCATTTTCATCTCATTTTTTAAATATGGGGCCAGAATTTTCTCGGCAGATAAGTAGTCGAGCTGCCAGGATCAAAAGCGGGATCTGAAACCCCGTGGGATCTCTGGGCAGCATTTTACCAGTGGCAGCAAATCAAGAGGCCACCCCAGGACCACCAACCAATTGAGGATGGCGACCTGCCTCCCGAAGCTGCTCGTTCAATCAGAGGAGCGGCAGCTCAGCAGCCACCAATAGAGGAGTGAGCACCACATGTGTCAGAGATTGTAGAGGAGTCCACCACAACTGTATATAGTTTTGGCACAAGATAGCAACAATCCACAGTCAACCATGGAGCATGTGGTCACCTAAGTAGACACGAGTGCTACAATCTGCTGTCCTGCTGATCAGTGAGTGTGATCTGGTAGCAAAGGCAGTCCTCCTTAGTGGGGGTGGAGCTCTCTCACAAAAAGACAAACCATCTGCAACCACCTCCTGAGCCAGTGTTTGCCTGGTGCCAGGAGTGCAGCTAAGCCAGTGTCAGACAGCTAAGGCAGCTGTCATGCCAGTGCAGGCATGAAGACATTACATTTTTTTATCAAACAGCATTCTCTTGTGCTATTGTTAAAGCTTACACCAAAACGCAGGGACAATAAACTCCCAGACTCTTTGACTCCAGAACAAAAACAAAAATACCTAGAAAAACTCAGCAGGTCTGACAGCATCTGCGGAGAGGGATACAGTTGACCTTTCGAGTCCATATGACTCTTCATAAGAACTAAGACATATAGAAATGAGATGAAATATAAGCTGGTGGAAGGGGGTGGAACAGGTGAGCTCAATAGAGGGCCAGTGATAGGTGGAGGCCAAGAAGAGACTGCCAAAGATGTCACAGACAAAAGGACAAAGGGGTATTTGTGGTGGTGATATTATCTAAAAGATGTGCTAATGGGGACATTAAGGGAAGCAAGCTAGTGGCAGATGGCCCTAGTGCGGGTGGGGTGGGGGGAAAGGATCTAAATGGACTAAAAGATGGAGATGAGACAATAGATCGAAATAAATTTAAAAATAGGACGGAAAAGAAAAAAAATAGTGTAAAAAAAAAGGATAAATTATTGGAAAAAGGGGGTGGGGATGGAGGAAAGAGTTCATGTTCTGAAATTGTTGAACTCAATATTAAGTCCGGAAGGCTGCAAAGTGCCTAGTCGGAAGATGAGGTGCTGTTCCCCGAGTTTGCATTGAGCTTCACTGGAATATTGCAGCAGGCCAAGGACGGACATGTGGGCATGAGAGCAGGGTGGAGTGTTGAAATGGCAAGCGACAGGGAGGTCTGGGTAATGCTGATGACCCAGTTCTGATGAAGAGTCATACGGACTCGAAACGTCAACTGTATCCCTCTCCGCAGATGCTGTCAGACCTGCTGAGTTTTTCCAGGTATCTTTGTTTTTGTTCTAGATTTCCAGCATCCACAGTATTTTGCTTTTATCTTTGACTCCAGGTCTGCCATGTAACAAAGGAAGGCTATTGAGACAGAGCATCCACAATGAAGTGCTAAAGACCACTATCTACCCTCTATTGTATATCAATGGCATTTGACCATGTGACTGAAACTCCTTCACAAAGAAAGACCATCATTTCCCTTTCATTGTATATTAATGGTCATTCATCATGTGATCTCTGATTTTGAAAACCTTTTATCCAAAAACTGAGATAGAGCAGGCAGTCCACAGAACACTAACAGCCAAGTCACAGCTACAAAGGCAGGCTGTGTCATCTTGCCTTTTCAAGACCTGGTGAGGCTTAAAGTCATTTAAAAGCCTACTCCAACCTGTTTCGAACAGCTCCGGCCTGCTGAACGGTGTTCACTTCGAAATAAACCTGCAATTTACTCGGGTTTGACGCCAGCCACATGAACCTACCTGAACTTCAGTTCCAGAGTGGGAAAAGCGCCCTCCTTCACTGGACTCTCAAAGACAAGTGAACTGCTAACCATTCTGTTTAGTTTTAATATTTGTGGAAGTGCACTACTGTCTTTAATTGTATCTTTCTTGGGCATGTGTTGTATGATTGACATAGCAACAGACCTTTCTGGGTGAGCGTATGAATAAATAATACTCCTTTATTAAATCCATGAAAGTTTTTTGCTGGTGGCTTTTAAATTTATCGCACACTAACAGAGGGTTTGGGACCAGACATCAACTTTATCAAAATTGAACAACACTGATCATATACAGAAGGGAAAGGGAATTAGGGAATTCAGTCTATCTCTCTCCCCTGTCTGTCACACTGCCCTAACAGCCACTTGGATGCTGCAGTCTGCTGTCAGGTCCTCTCAGACCCAAGCTCCAAGAGGGTGCAGAATTTAAGAGTCTTCATCTGAACCGCAGGAGTCTTCCATCTCCCACGTTAATGCCACTGCACTGTAACTTTTGGAGCAAAATAATGGATAATAAATCACTTTAAAAAGGCTTACACCTGCATTTTAGCATTCATCTGAGTTGGTCAACCTTGTTGAAATCTTTAAATGCAGACAATGTTCCTGTAGTAACTGGTAGCCCTGAATTGTCAGGCGATATGATGTCAATGATGATTTTTGGGCAGTTGCCATTTTTTGGAGAGTGGAAGGAGCAGAGCAGTTATTGGGCAAGACTGCAAATGTTAGAGGTTGGGGGTTGCAGGGGGCGCATGGGGCCAGGGGTTATTTAGCTATTGTGTTCATCAAAGAACTGCTGTCCAGATCTCTGGCCACAGGCAAGTTATACTGCTTGCTGATTATTTTTAATAATATCAATGTCAGATATGGATATGTTGGGGGTGAGGGACTATAATCAATACTGAGGAAAGCTTTTACAAAATACAGGGAGACATTAATAAACTTGCCAAATGGGTGTTTAAATGGCAGACAAATTTTAATAAAGGCTAGGATTTCCCTTCCTGCCACCTGAACAGTTGGTGGGGAATATATTGCTTCCAGGAGGAAGTCCCGCCTCAGTGAGCTACCAACCAATCTGATTGGCCAGCAGCTCTCTAATCCTAGCAGCACCAGAAGCTGCAGTGAACAGGACTGGTCACTGGAGTCGAAGTCCTGAGTGTCCAGGACCAGGTAAGTGTAGGGGTCTCAGGGCGGGAGGGGAGGTGAGGCCCAGGGGATGGGCAGAGCGGGGTGTAGGGGTGTTAGTGGAGAGGCCGGCACCGGGGAGGGAGTACTGGCTGCCTTGTGGAGGCAGGGAGGGGTGCCCAATGTTGAAAGGAGACCGATGATGAGGGCGACACCTCTTCCCATCCAGGCCTGAGCAGTTCACTTTTCAGGCTTCCCACACCCACTCACTGAATTCCTCCCGCCAGCCTGAAAATTTAGGGTGGGCAGGGAACGCCCCTTACGTGGTCATTTAATTGAACACTCTATGGCCTTAACTGGGGCAAGGGCATGCCGGCCAGCCTAGGCCTCATCTATTCCATTGTAAAATTATGGTGGGGCCAGGGCAGGCAGGAGCCCAGTGGCAAGGCCATCCGAGGAATTTTACAGCCCCCTCCCGCCTGCAAATCCGCCAGTGGGAGAACTTAGAATCCTGCCCCTAGATAAGTGTGAGGTGCTGCATTTTCATAGGAGGAATAGGGGCCCACCTACTCCTTGGAAAATAACAGTCCAAATGGAAGACCAAAGCATTCTCAAGGTGCAGATTCATAAATCACTAAAAGTAGCAATACTGATTAACAAGGCTATAAAGAAGGCAAACATAGCACTTGAGTCCAATTCTGGATAAGTAGAATTGAAAACCAGAGAAATTATCTTTAACTTATATGCAACCTTGGTAAGACCGCACTTCGAATATTTTGGACAGTTCTTGTCCCCATATTATAAAAAGCATATAAAGACACTGGAGTAGGTGCAAGAAAGATTTAGATACTAGAACTGAAAGGTTATAACTATTGGGAAGCACTGATCAAGCTCAGGCTCTTTTCTCTTACAAAGACAAGGCTAAGCAGTGACCTAAAATAGGCGTTTAAAATTCTGAAGGGGTTTGATATGGTAGTTGTAGAGAAAATGGATCAGCTTGGGGGAGGTCATGGTTATAAAATTGTTCCAATAAGGAACTCAGGAGAAACTCCTTTATCCAGAGAGTTGTTAGAATGTGGAAATGCAACCTAGTGGAATGGTTAAGGAGAATAGCATATATGCATTCAATGAAAAGTTTGATAAGTGCATGAGGGAGAAAGGAGTAAAAGTATTTGCCAGTGGAGTTAAATGAAGCAGGGTTGCAGGAGGCTCATGTGGTGCATAAATAGGGATAGACCAGATGGGCTGGATGACCTGTTTCTGTGTTGCAAATTCTATGTAATTCTATGTCTCCCTCACAATGCTGAATATCCTTGTTCAATGATGATTCCAGGTGATATGCCCATTGCAGAGCAAAATTAAGCAGTACGCAGCAAAGCATTAGCATGCGAATCAACATTCATATGCTGCATGGGAAGAAACCTGTCCCATGATCTGTTTGATGAAGGCTCGAACTGAGGCTTGGATCTGATCATAGTCCAGATCAGCCACTGAGCATGGGTTCCTGAGTGCAGTGTGCAGAGTCAAGTGTGCAGTGGATTGCCCTAGTCCCATAGCAGCCAACATCTCACTTGCTGTGCAAAGGTAAAGAGTTGGGGGTTGGGGCGTTGGAAGATTACTACAATATAAAAGTCTTGTGGTAGCTGCCAGGAAAATGGGCACAGGCCTGCACAATGAACTGCTGGTAAGCACACAAATCACTTTGGACTCGTAACACCCGATTAAGTGTATTCATTAGGCCCAAGCCTTTTTCCCAAGTCTAGTTAACTACATTTACTTTTGTCACGCAGAATCCAGGATTCTTTAGAAAAAAACTTATACTCACTACTTACACACATTTTATTTATGAGTATTGTGTGTGTAAATTTTTTTTATTAAGTTGGGAAGAAAGAGGGTGCCACAGAATTCAGCGGGTGCTCTTTGCGCATCAAGGGCACCCCTCCCCCCAAGATATTACTTCCCCCCCTCGCTCGTCCGTCCCCACCTGGCCTCCAAAATGTGCCTTCCAACCCACCTTGCACCCCACCCTGCTAGGCTGCCCAATTCTTCCTCGTCCAAGACACCGATTTACCTGGGTTCGGACACCATGGCTGCCTTCTTCATGGGCTTGCTTGCAGTCCCAGCAGGGCCCACCACTGAGTTCTGGTGCTGCTGGAATTGCTAGAGCTACCAGCCAATCAGATTGGCTGGCGGCTCTCAAGGCCGGGACTTCCTCCCATTGAGGGGTGAAGTCCCACTCTCGGCATGTTTTTGCCTGCCAGCAGCGCGTTATGGCTGCAGGGTGGGCTTCTCCTAGCTGCGTCTTTTACTGACCGGCTCTTGCAATGGGATGCCCGGTGCCCCGTAAAATCTGGCCCTATGTCATATGCTTTTATTTACAATCTCCCTTCTATCATTCTGACAATATCCAGATGGAAAAATTACATGAATTAATATAGCAACAATCGCCAAGATTTTTAAATAATTATATCTAATTTGAAGTAGATACAGCATTCATCCTTAATTAGCTTCTTAACAAAATACAGCCACCCACTTCAAGCATAAGATCATTACAGAGCCTTTATCAGCATGATTCAGTGTATATAGAACCAATGGCACAGGGCATTGCACTCCCCTAGATTTTGTATCTCCTCTTTTCAATACAATTCCTTGTGGATGTGTGAATAAAGACATCAAAATTAGTCATTATTAACCAAATATATATCTTAGTTTCCTATTGGCTTCCCATTAATTTCCCATCCTATGTGTACTCTGGGAGCTTTACACTTTATATTGGGAGTTATTTTAAGCTTTTGTAGCAAAGCTATGTGGCATCTCAGTTTAATTGTAAATTCTGCAACTGCACCAAAGTTTAGGGATGTTGATTAATATCTTCACAGAAAGTTTATGATCTTTATACAAACATGAGGCAATAACAGAGGCGTCCCCGTGAGTCTCTATCTTGCAACAGTCTTTGCAACCTGTGTGACATAATTAGAAATCTCTCAAGACAATTTTTTGAAAATCAACGCTGCCTTTATATTAAAAGCAAAAAACTGCGGATGCTGGAAATCCAAAACAAAAATAAAAATGCCTAGAAAAACTCTGCAGGTCTGACAGCATCTGCGGAGAGGAACACAGTTAACGTTTTGAGTCTGTATGACTCTTTATATTTATGGAAACCATTTCAAACTGTTTTTAAGCCCTATTCTAAATATATAGGGGAAAAAACTGAGATAATGTGATCCCTACTCCCATCTTTCAATTTCCCCTCTCATTTTTTAAAAATGTATCCCTCCTGTACATCCTCCTCACCACAAGCCATTCCAAGCTCAGAGAACAAGCAATGTGCTCCCAAGTTGTGCAAGTCCTCTAATGTATCTACTTTTTGTGACCAAGGGCAGCCAATTGAGTGTTCCTCTATTGTATACTCCTTTTCCATGACAGCCTACCTGGGATTCAGGACTTGTAAGTGCAATGTGACTCCGTGCATTAACAGGGGTGAGAAACCCATGGTAGTAGTACATTGTCCCTTCATATCTGAGAGATGAATCCAGGCTAGGTGAATGGTTTTCATTCTCTGCTTCCTACATGAGTTAGTTTTGGGTGGTCTTAACCAAGTTTTTAACAGTTCCGAAGACACAAGAGAAAGCAAATCACATGGGAAAGGTGAGGTAGAACAATTCTTATAATTTTCGCATTAAGGTACAAAGTTAAAGCAGGCTTACAAGTATTTAACAAAAAATGCTGGAAAAACTCAGCAGATCTGACAGCATTTGTGGAGAGAAAGACAGAGTTAACGTTTCAAGTCCCTATGACTTCTTCAGAGCTAAAGGGAAGTAGAAATGTGGTGAATTTTAGCTCTGAAGAAGAGTCATAGGGACTCGAAACGTTAATTCTGTCTTTCTCTCCACAGATGCTGTCAGACCGGCTAAGTTTTTCCAGCATTTTTTGTTTTTGTTTCAGATCTCCAGCATCCGCAGTATTTTGCCTTTATAAGTATTTAATACTGGCAAAGGAACTGATGAAGCTGTTTTTATGGAAATTACATTTTTGCAGCAATTGCTCATACAGCATTGGCACTTAAAAATATATTGCCAGTGCTAGATAATCTTGTCTCATTTTCTACCCTCTCGGAACAATTTTGTGGAAATAACAGGGTAGAAGAATTTCTTGTGAACGCGTTGACCAATGCAATACAAATATCACATCAATTTTTGTTCAGCAGTACCCCTGCGCATGCCACAGTTTTGAACTCAGAGGCCCACTGATTTTAATGTGTTTCATAAAATGATTGTAATGAACTTAAACCCAACTTTAAGAATGAAGTGTAGTGAAAGCAGATTTGAGGATGAGATTAAATAAAAGCGGAAAAATTAGAAATACTCAGCAGATCAGTCAGCAACTGTGCAGAGGTACAGTTCAAATGGTTATTTTCTCCCGCGATCTCTACTCTTCTATAAAAACATTAGATAGAAAATCCATCAATAACTTTTGAGAATGAGACTATTTGTCAATGTTTGTCATTAATTTTTGTATTCCAATTTTAGGAGCTTCTATTTTCCAGATGTATTTCTTCACTAATCATTTTAAATAGAATAATTGCCCTGGTGGGGATGAAAACTTTGTGCTTTGAGACACAGATGAAACCTCAGAGGGCTCCTGAGAGGGTACTGCTGCCATCAGGGAAGATCAGGAAGCTCTTAACAAGTGCTCCAGACCCCACAAGCATGAGTACAAATATATCCATGTCAGAGGATTCGAATGGAAGGAGCCTGGAGGAAGCAGCTGGTTGAGTACAGTGTACCAGTTTGGAGGTGAAAGTACAGGTGTGTACAGGAATATAGGCCTTTTCTTATCCATTATTTTTAATCATGGCCCGGATTTTCCGAGGAGCAGCAATCATCGTCAGATTGCGGCTCTGCTCAAACATTCCTCCCAATTCAACGTTGCTCCGCACTCCTTGTTGTGCTGGGTTAGGAGGGTAGCCGGATCAGGTTGAGGTAGTCAGGTCACGTTGGGCTGGGGGGGGTGTGGACAGGTTGGGGAGCAGTTTGTTGGTTTGGGAGGGTAGTCAGGTCGGCCTGGGGGTAGTCAGATCTGGTCAGGGAAGTGTCAGGTGGTCAGACAGGTTATTCGGGTGGTTGGTGGGTAGTTGGATGGTCGGAGGAGGTAGTCGGGTCAGGTCAGGGAGTAGTCAGGAGTGTCAGTGTGAGTAATTGGGGGGGTGGTTAGGGACTGATTGGTGGGGGTCAGTTCTGTAGTTATTTTTTCTGTCTAACATTTCCCGAGTAACTATCCAGATATGTAGCATGGAACTGTCCAAAGTCTCCAACTCTAACTCAGAGTTGGAGACATTCACAGAGGGACCTGGGGAGCAGGAGAATTGCCCATCAGGAGTTGAAGCTTCCAGGGCAATTCCCACATAGATCAGCATCTCAGACTTCCACAGGGTCCTAACGTGCATCTCAGTTGTGCATCTGGTCTCCAATGACTTGGGGACCGGAAGATTTGGGCCAATGAGTTCATGCATGTAAGAGCAAGCTAAGGCCTGCAAGTTGTCACGCAAGGTATAAAGTATGTGTCGATTGTAAAGGGAACTGTTGATAAATGCACGTAAGGAAAGCAGATTTGGGGAACACATGTTTCCTGGTATGAACCAGTGCAGAATGAATACCATGTGATGCGATAAGTGTTATGTTTTCCTTACAATGTTTTTTCATTCTTTCACAGGATGTGGCAGCATTTGTTGCCCATCCATAATTGCCTTTGAGAAGGTGGTGGTGAGCTGACTTCTTGAACCACTGAAGTCCATGTGGTGTAGGGAGTTACAAGTATTCGATTCAGCGACACATCAGGATGGTGTATGGCTTGGAGGGGATCTTGTAAATGGTGCTGTTCCCATGTGGCTGCTGCCCTCATTCTTTTAGTTGGTAGAGGTTGCAGGCTTGAAAGCTACTGTCAAGGGAGCCTTGGTGAGTTGCTGCGGTGCATTTCTATATAGTATACTCTGCTGCCAATGTGCGCCAGTGGTAGAGGTCGTGAATGCTGAAGGTGGTGGATGGGGTGCCAATCAGGTGGGCTGCCTTGTCCTGGGTGGTGTCAAACTTCCTGAGAGTTGTGGGAGCTGCACTCATCCAGGAAAGTGGAGGGTATTCCATCACACTCCTGATTTGTGCCTTGTAGATGGTGGACAGGCTTTGAGGAGTCAGGGAGTGTGTTACTCACCTCAAAATTCCCAGCCTCTGACCTGCTCTTGTAGCCAGTGATGGTAATGCAATTGAATGTCAAGAGAAGATGGTTAGATTCTCTCTTGTTGAATATAGTCACTGGTACTTGTGTGGCACGAATATTACTTACCATTTACAGCCCAAGCCTGAATGTTGTCCAGGTATTGCTGCATATTGACACAGACTGTTTCAGTATCTGAGGAGTTGCAAATGGTTCTGAACATTGTGAATCATCAATGAACATCCTGACTTCTGAGCTTGTGATGGAGGGAAGACCATTGATGAAGAAGCTGGAGATGTTTCGGCCTAGGGTCACCCTGAGGAACTCCTGCAGTGATGTCCTGGGACAGAGATGATTGACCTCCAACAACCACAACCATCTTCCTTTGTGCTAGGTATGACTCCAACCAGTCGAGAGTTTCCCCCCTGATTCCCAATGACTTCTATTTCACTAGGGCTCCTTGATACCACATTTGGTCAAATGCTGCCCTGAAGTCAAGGGGAGTCACTCTCACCTCTGTTCTTGAGTTCAGCTCTGCTGCCCATGTTTGGACGAAGGCTGTAATGAGGTCAGGAGTTGAGTGGCCCTGGTGGAACCCAAACTGAGGATTGGTGAGCAGGTTCTTGCTGTGTAAATGCCACTTGACTGCACTGTCGACGACACCTTCCATCGCTTTGCTGATGATCGAGAGGAGGCTGACGAGACAGTAATCTGTCAAGTCGACCTGCTTCTTAAGAATATTATTGGCATAGAGAATTGGTGAGGAGGACATCATGGCCACTGCTGAGTGGTCTTTCAGTCACCTGCTCTATCCTGTTCTTGGGGTCTGACACTACTTAGTACATGAGCGACATGAGGTAGGATGTTGATTCACAGCTGTCATTCCCCACATGGAGAATGCCAATCTCAGCTATGTCATTAAGAAACAATACAAATCCATGATCAAGTACATGCAACATAGAAAGCTTCCAATCATAGTCGTATCATTAAGAAAGAGCTCAAAGCAGCAATCAGGCATTCTCCATCGGGAAGTCTGAAGGTGAGAAAGTTTGGGGAGTGTTAAAATTCTAGGGCAGCCAGAAATCAATTTGAGGGGTTTTTGACAGTGACCTGGTTCTGGATTTTCAATTACTGATGGGTGCAAGCACATGTTGAAAATCACCAAATCCCAATGCCTCCACAATTTTCAACGGGAGGCCGGTGGGGGCAGCCGAGAAGCCACATATTTCCAATTAACTAATTGCTGAGCTTGTTGATGAGCTCATTAACAGGCCCGAGTAGAGCAGTTTTAAGTTTTCAATGAGGAAGTACAGGGAACACGCAGTGTTTGGGACACATCAGGGTGCGGCTGCAATGAACGAGGCGGGAAGCCATGAGGCCCAGTGGACACACCGGTAAACATATTTAGGAAGCAGAGAATAATGCTCAGTTGCTCGGTCAGTGGCACAGAGTTGCCATCGCTGGTACTGAGAGGCTAGTATTTTTGAACAGTGATTGGTAGAGCTTCTGAGATAAACATGAGGCTCACGGCATCACTTGGGCAGCAGAAGTTGACAGGTGAAGGCCTACTGAACAAACAAACATCAGTTGAAGGAGTTGAAATGGGTGCAGGCTACTCTGATATTGGACGGAGTAGCAAAGGGGAGCTCCAGCAGATGCATCATCCTGGTCAGGAGGAGGCCAGAGGAGCACAGCGAGGGGCTGCAAGGGAAAGAAAGCTCGAATCAAGACATCAAGTGTACCCCCTGAGAGTTAGCTGTCTACAAATGACAGAGTGCCAGTACTGTAAGAGGCTGTATCTATCCAAACAGTTGACCTTCAACATTTGCACTTTGGACCACAGTGACCTGACACCTCACGGCCCCCATGTCAGTGACCTACCTGCAACCGTCAACATCATAATTGCCCTGATTTTTTCTGCTCCCGGGTCATTCCAAGCATCAGCTGCAGACCCTGGGCGGCATCTTGCAGTTGGTAGCTCTTTTTTATTTATTCATTTTTATGGGATGTAGACTCCGCTGGCTAGGCTAACATTTATTGCCCATCCCTAATTGCCCTCAAGAAGGTTGCGGTGAGCTGCCTTCGTGAACTGCTGCTGTCTCTGTGGTATTGGTATGCTCACAGTGCTGTTAGGGAGCGAGTTCCAGGATTTTGACCCAGCGACAATGAAGGAACGGCGATAAATTTCCAAGTCAGGATGGTGAGTGGCTTGGAGGGGAATGTGCAGGTGGTGGTGTTTCCATGTATCTGCTGACCTTGTCCTTCTAGATGGTAGGGGCAGTAGGTTCAGAAGGCGCTGCCTAAGGAGCTTTGGTGCATTTCTGCAGTGCAACTTGTATATGGTACACACTGCTGCTACTGTACGTCGATGGTGGAGGGAGTGAATGTTTGTAGAAAGGGTGTCAATAAAGTCGGCTGCTTTGTCCTGGATGGTGTCAAGCTTCTTGAGTGCTGTGGGAGCTGCATTCATCCAGGCAAGTGGAGAGTATCCAATTACACTCTCCTGACTTGTGCCTTGTAGATGGTAGACTGGCTTTGGGGAGTCAGGAGGTGAGTTACTCATTGCAGGATTCGTAGCCTCTGACCTGCTCTTGAAGCCACAGTATTTATATGGCTAGAACAGTTCAGTTTCTGGTCAATGTTAACCCCCAGGATGTTGATAGTGGGGTTTCAGTGATGGTAATGCCATTGAATGTCAAGGGACAATGGTTATATTCTCTCCTGTTGGAGATGGTCATTGCCTGGTACTTGTGTGGCACGAAAGTTACTTGCCACTTGTCCAAGTCTTGCTGCATTTGGACATGGACTGCTTCAGTATCTGAGGAGTAGCGAATGGTGCTGAACATTGTGCAATCATCAGGGAGCATCCCCACTTCTGACCTTATGGTGGAAGGGGGGTCATTGATAAAGCAGCTGAAGATCGTTGGGCCGAGGACACTACACTGAGGAACTCCTGCAATGATAGATCCAACAGAGGGCGCTGGTGAGAAGTGGCTGAAGCATTCTGGGAGAAGTCACCGCAGCCACCGCGACTCAGGAGGGAATCGAGGAGATGGATTCTTGCACTCAACAGGAGGAAGAGCATCCAACAGAGGGCGCTGGTGAGAAGTCACCGCAGCCACCGCGACTCAGGAGGGAATCGAGGAGAAGGACTCTTGCACTCAACAGGAGGAAGAGCATCCAACAGAGGGCGCTGGTGAGAAGTCACCGCAGTCACCGCAACTCAGGAGGGAATCAAGGAGGACCCACTGTCAAAGAACGGAATAGTCCCAAACATGACATTGCTGTAGTGTTTCCATCCCTCCCTCCTCCTCAAACCTAAAAAAAAGAGAGAGAACAAGAGGCAGTGCCTTCAGGCGTGCACCAGGCCTGCCAGGGACACTCTTCTGAAAGTGGGTTTTAAAGAAAAAGCAGCTGATTGGTGAGTAAATTCTGGGAGCAGACTCGGAGGCACCGGAGTGGTGAGTATAAATCTAGCTTACCTCGGGGATTTGTGGCCTTGCCTCCAGGGAGCAGACTCGGAGGGAGGAGGACCAGAGCGGTGAGTATAAATCTAGCTTACCTCGGGAATTCGCGGCCTTATCTCCAGGGAGCAGACATGGAGGGAGGAGCACCGGAGCGGTGACCTTGGGGCACAGAGTAACTGAAGCCAAAACTAAAAAAAGTGACATCACAGGAAAGCTGTGACCTGATTGTTGGTAGGAAATCTGCACCAAATTTGAAAAAAAAAACACTGCAAAGCTAGTCGAGATGGCTGGGCAGGTGAAGTGCTGTAGCTGTATGATGTGGGAGCTGGCAGATCCCATTGTGAGCCGCAGTGACCACATCTGCAGCAAGTGTTGGTTGCTGGAGGAACTCCGGCTCAGAATTGATGAGCCGGAGTCCGAGCTCCAGATGCTGCGGCACATCCGGGAGGGGGAGAGTTACCTGGACGCTTTGTTTCAGGAGGCGGTCACGCCCAGTAGATTAAGTACCTCAAGTTCGGTCAGTGGTCAGGGTCAGCAGGGTGTGACTGCAAGTGAGGCAGGTAGAGGGATCCTGTGTTCAGGAACAGAGGAGCCTTAGCTCTTGACCTTGTTCAACAGGTATGAGATACTTGCTCCCTGTGTGGATGAGGAACAGGGCTATAGGGAGGATGAGCCTGCTGACCACGGCATTGTGGCACAGGAGGCCATTCAAGAGGGGGGAGCAAAAAGACAAGAGGTAATTGTAGGGATTCTATAATTAGGGGAATTGATAGCATCCTTTGTAAGCAGGATTGAGAGTCCGGCATGGTATGTTGCCTGCCCGGTGCCAGGGTGAGGGACATCTCTGACCGGCTTGAAAGGATATTGGAGAGGGAAGGGGAGGATCCAGTTGTTGTGGTCCACGTCGGGACAAATACCATAGGTAAGACTAGGAAAGAGGACCTGTTTGGGGATTATCAGGAACTAGGAACTAAATTAAAGAACAGGTCCTCAAGGGTTATAATCTCCGGATTACTACCTGAGCCATGTGCAAATTGGCATAGGGACGTGAGAATAAGGGAAGTAAACACGTGGGTAAAGGAGTGGTGCAGGAAAGAGGGGTTCCATTTCGTGGGGCACTGGCATCAGTATTGGAACAGGAGGGATCTGAACCGTTGGGACGGTCTGCACCTGAACCGATTTGGGACCAATGTTCTAGCAAAAAGGGTAAAAAGGGTGGTCAACAGGACTTTAAACTAGAAAGTTGGGGGGGTGGGGGGGAGGGAAGGGTAAAACTCTAAGAAGTATGACTAATGGGAAACAGAGCAGCAGGTTAGCGTGTGGGGGGGTGGATTCAACTTCATGGAAAATTATGAAAAAACTGAAAAGAAAGGAGAGCCCAGGAGAGGCTATTAAAGTCTCCAGAACACAAAATAGGACAGAGTGTTTGGAAAGGGCTAGGAATCGAACTTCAAGCACATCGGATAAAGGGACGACAATGAGAAAGGGGACGGGAAATACAGAACTGAAGGTGTTGTATCTGAATGCACGCAGTATACGAAATAAGGTAATGAGCTTGTGGCGCAGATTGAAATGGGCAGGTATGATGTGGTGGGCATCACGGAGACATGGCTGCAAGGGGGTCAGGACTGGGAGCTAAATATCCAAGGATATACATCCTATCAAAAAGATAGGCAGGTTGGCAGAGGGGGTGGGGTTGCTTTGTTAGTAAGAAATGAAATTAAATCGATAGCAAGAAATGATGTAGGGTCAGGTGATGTAGAATCTGTGTGGGTAGAGTTGAGGAACCGCAAAGGTAAAAAAACCATAATGGGAGTTATGTACAGGCCTCCGAACAATAGTCAGGATGTGGGGCACAAGATACAGCAGGAGATAGAAAAGGCGTGTAAGAATGGCAAGGTTACAGTGATCATGGGGGATTTCAATATGCAGGTAGACTGGGAAAATCAGGTTGGTAGTGGATCCTAATAAAAGGAATTTGTGGAATGTCTACGAGATGGCTTTTTGGAGCAGCTTGTGGTGGAGACCACTAGGGAACAGGCAATTCTAGATTTAGTGATGTGTAATGAGGCAGATTTGATAAGGGAGCTGAAGGTGAAGGAACCCTTAGAGGGAAGTGACCATAATATGATAGAATTTAACCTGCAATTTGAGAGGAAAAAGCTGGAATCAGATGTAACAGTATTACAGTTGAATAAAAGCAACTACAGAGGCATGAGGGAGGAGCTGGCCAGAATTGACTGGGAGATGAGCCTAGCAGGAAAGACAGTGGAACAGCAATGGCAGGAGTTTCTGGGAGTAATATGGGAGACACAGCAAAAATTCATCCCTAGGAAGAAGAAGCATACTAAAGGGAGGACGAGGCAACCATGGCTGACAAGGGAGGTCAGGGACAGAATAAAAGCTAAAGAGAAAGCATACAATGCGGCGAAGAGCAGTGGGAAACCAGGGGATTGGGAAGCCTACAAAGACCAACAGAGGACAACTAAAAAAGAAATAAGGAGGGAGAAGATTAAATATGAGGGTAAACTAGCCAGTAATATAAAAGAAGATTGCAAGAGATTTTTTAGACATATAAAGGGTAAGAGAGAGGCAAAAGTGGACATTGGGCCGCTGGAAAATGACGCTGGAGAAGTAGTAGTGGGGAACAAAGAAATGGCGGAGGAACTGAATAGGTACTTTGCATCAGTCTTCACGGTGGAAGACACGAGTAACACCCCCAAAGTTCAAGAGAGTCGGGGAGCAGAGGTGAGTATGGTGGCCATTACCAAGGAGAAGGTGCTAGGAAAACTGAAAGGTCTGAAGGTGGATAAATCACCTGGACCAGATGGATTACACCCCAGAGTTCTGAAGGAGATAGCTGAAGAGATAGTGGAGGCGTTAGTGGTGATCTTTCAGGAATCACTGGAGTCAGGGAGGGTCCCAGAGGACTGGAAAATCGCTAATGTAACCCCCCTGTTTAAGAAGGGAGTGAGGCAAAAGACGGGAAATTACAGGCCGATTAGCCTGACCTCGGTCGTTGGTAAGATTTTAGAGTCCGTTATTAAGGATGAGATTTCAGAATACTTGGAAGTGCATGGTAAAATCAGGCAAAGTCAGCATGGTTTCATCAAGGGGAGGTCATGCCTGACAAATGTGTTAGAATTCTTTGAGGAGGTAACGAGTAGGTTAGACAAAGGAGAGCCAATGGATGTTATCTACTTGGACTTCCAGAAGGCCATTTGACAAGGTGCCGCACAGGAGGCTGCTCAGTAAGATAAGAACCCATGGTGTTAGAGGCAAGGTACTAGCATGGATAGAAAATTGGCTGTCTGGCAGGAGGCAGAGAGTGGGGATAAGGGGGTCCTTCTCAGGATGGCGGCCGGTGACTAGTGGAGTTCCGCAGGGGTCAGTGTTGGGACCACAACTTTTCATTTTACACGTTAATGATCTAGATGAAGGAACTGAGGGCATCCTGGCTAAGTTTGCAGATGATACAAAGATAGGTGGAGGGACAGGTAGTATTGAGGAGGCGGGGAGGCTGCAGAAGGATTTGGACAGGTTAGGAGAATGGGCAAAGAAGTGGCAGATGGAATACAACGTGGGGAAGTGTGAGGTCATGCACTTTGGTAGGACGAATAGAGGCATAGACTAAAAACAAAAAGCTAAAAGCTACTGCGGATGCTGGAAATCCAAAACAAAAACAGAATTACCTGGAAAAACTCAGCAAGTCTGGCAGCATCGGCGGAGAAGAAATCAGTTAACGTTTCGAGCCTTCATGGCCCTTCGGCAGAACTGCAGCATAGTTTCAACAAGGGAGAAATATAAATTGGTTTAAGGGTGGGGGGGGGAAGAGACACATTGAGGGTGTGGTGTGAGCAGATAATCAAAAGATGTCACAGACAAAAGGGTCAAAGAGGTGTTGAAGGTGGTGGTCTTTGTCTGAGAAAAGTGCTAATTAAGAATGGAAAACAGGATATTCAAAGTACAGCTCTAGTGGGGGTGGGGTGGAAAGACTAAAGGTTTTAGTTTTAGATTTAAAAATAATGGAAATAGGTGGGGAAAGAAGAATCTATATAAATTATTGAAAAAAAAAGCGGGTGGGGGGGGGAAAGAAACGGGGTGGGGATGGGGGGAGGGGGAGTTTAAGATCTAAAGTTGTTGAATTCAATATTCAGCCCAGAGGGCTGTAAAGTGCCTAGTCGGAAGATGAGGTGCTGTTCCTCCAGTTTGCATTGGGCTTCACTGGAACAATGCAGCAAGCCAAGGACAGACATGTTGGCAAGAGAACAGGGTGGAGTGTTAAAATGGCAAGCGACAGGGAGGTTTGGGTCTTTCTTGCGGACAGACCGCAGGTGTTCCGCAAAACGGTCGCCCAGTTTGCGTTTGGTCATCATCAGAAATTGAGACAGAGAGGTCAAGGAAGGGAAGAGAAGTGTCAGAGATGGACCATGTGAAGATGATGGAGGGGTGGAGATTGGAAGCAAAATTAATAAATTTTTCCAGGTCCCGACGAGAGCATGAAGCAGCACCGAAGTAATCATCGATGTACCGTACAACTCTTTCTCCGGTACATGGATGATTACTTCGGTGCTGCTTCATGCTCTCGTCGGGACATGGAAAAATTTATTAATTTTGCTTCCAATCTCCACCCCTCCATCATCTTCACATGGTCCATCTCTGACACTTCTCTTCCCTTCCTTGACCTCTCTGTCTCAATTTCTGATGATAGACTGTCCACCAATATCCATTACAAGCCTACCGACTCCCACAGCTACCTCGACTACAGCTCCTCACACTCCGCTTCCTGTAAAGACTCCATCCCATTCTCTCAGTTCCTTCGCCTCCGTCGCATCTGTTCTGATGACGCTACCTTCAAAAACAGCTCCTCTGACATGTCCTCCTTCTTCTTTAACCGAGGTTTTCCATCCATGGTCGTTGACAGGGCCCTCAACCGTGTCCGGCCTATATCCCACGCATCCTCCCTCACGCCTTCTCCTCCTTCCCAGAAACATGATAGGGTCCCCCTTGTCCTCACTTATCACCCCACCAGCCTCCGCATTCAAAGGATCATCCTCCGCCATTTCCGCCAACTCCAGCATGATGCCACCACCAAACACATCTTCCCTTCACCCCCCTTGACGGCATTCCGTAGGGATCGTTCCCTCCGGGACACCCTGGTCCACTCCCCCATCACCCCCTACTCCTCAACCCCCACTTATGGCACCTCCCCATGCCCACGCAGGAGATGCAACACCTGCCCCTTCACTTCCTCTCTCCTCACCGTCCAAGGGCCCAAACACTCCTTTCAAGTGAAGCAGCATTTCACTTGCATTTCCCCTAACTTAGTCTACTGCATTCGTTGCTCCCAATGCGGTCTCCTCTACATTGGAGAGACCAAACGCAAACTGGGCGACCGTTTTGCGGAACACCTGCGGTCTGTCCGCAAGAAAGACCCAAACCTCCCTGTCGCTTGCCATTTTAACACTCCACCCTGTTCTCTTGCCAACATGTCTGTCCTTGGCTTGCTGCATTGTTCCAGTGAAGCCCAATGCAAACTGGAGGAACAGCACCTCATCTTCCAACTAGGCACTTTACAGCCCTCTGGGCTGAATATTGAATTCAACAACCTTAGATCTTAAACTCCCCCTCCCCCCATCCCCACCCCGTTTCTTTTCCCCCCCCACCCGCTTTTTTTTTCAATAATTTATATAGATTCTTCTTTCCCCACCTATTTCCATTATTTTTAAATCTAAAACTAAAACCTTTAGTCTTTCCACCCCACCCCCACTAGAGCTGTACTTTGAATATCCTGTTTTCCATTCTTAATTAGCACTTTTCTCAGACAAAGACCACCACCTTCAACACCTCTTTGACCCTTTTGTCTGTGACATCTTTTGATTATCTGCTCAAACCACACCCTCAATGTGTCTCTTTCCCCCCCCCACCCACCTTAAACCAATTTATATTTCTCCCTTGTTGAAACTATGCTGCAGTTCTGCCGAAGGGCCATGAAGGCTCGAAACGTTAACTGATTTCTTCTCCGCCGATGCTGCCAGACTTGCTGAGTTTTTCCAGGTAATTCTGTTTTTGTTGTGAGAGGCATAGACTATTTTCTTAATGGGGAGAGAATTCAGAAATCTGGAGTGCAAAGGGACTTGGGAGTCCTAGTCCAGGATTCTCTTAATGCTAACTTGCAGGTTGAGTCGGTAGTTAGGAATGCAAATGCAATGTTGGCATTTATTTCGAGAGGACTAGAATATAAAAGCAGGGATGTGCTGCTGAGGCTTTATAAGGCTCTGGTCAGACCACATTTAGAATATTGTGAGCAATTTTGGGCCCTGTATCTCAGGAAGGATGTGCTGGCCCTGGAGAGGGTCCAGAGGAGGTTCACGAGAATGATCCCAGGAATGAAAGGCTTAACATATGAGGAACGTTTGAGGACTCTGGGTCTATACTCAATGGAGTTTAGAAGGATGAGGGGGGATCTGATTCAAACTTACAGAATACTGAAAGGCCTGGATAGAGTGGACGTGGGTAAGATGTTTCCATTAGTAGGAGAGACTAGTACCCGAGGGCACAGCCTCAGAGTAAAGGGAAGACCTTTTAGAACAGAGATGAGGAGAAACTTCTTTAGCCAGTGAGTGGTGAGTCTATGGAATTCATTGCCACAGAAGGCTGTGGAGGCCAGGTCATTGAGTGTATTTAAGACCGAGATAGATAGGTTCATGATTGGTAAGGGGATCAAAGATTATGGGGAGAAGGCAGGAGAATGGGGTTGAGAAACTGATCAGCCATGATTGAATGGCGGAGCAGACTCGATGGGCTGAATGGCCTAATTTCTGCTCCTATGTCTTATGGTGATGTTCTGGAGCTGAGATGACTGACCTCCAACAACCACAACCATCTTCCTTTGTGCTAGGTGTGACTCCAACCAGTGGAAAGTTTTCCCCCTGATTCCCATTGATTCCAGTTTTGCTAGGGCTCCTTGATGCCACACTCGGTCAAGTGCTGCTTTGATGTCAAGGGCGGTCACTCTCACCTCACCTCGGGAGTTCAGCTCTTTTGTCCATGTTTGAACCCAGGATGTAATGAGGTCAGGAGCTGAGTGAGCCTGGCAGAACCCAGACTGAGCATCAGTGAGCAGGTTATTACTTTTTTTATTCATTCACGGGATGCGGGCTTCGCTGGCTGGGTCAGCATTTATTGCCCATCCCTAGTTGCCCTTGAGAAGGTGGTGGTGAGTTGCCTTCTTAAACCGCTGCTGTCCAAGTGGTATAGGTACACCCAAAGTGCTGTTAGGGAGGGAGTTCCAGGATTTTAACCCAGCAACAGTGAAAGAACGGCGATATATTTCCAAGTCAGGATGGGGTGTGGCTTGGAGGGGAACCTCCAGGCAGTGGTGTTCCCATCTATCTGCTGCCCTTGTCCTTCATGATGGTAGTGGTCATGGGTTTTGAAGGTGCTGTCGAAGAAGCCTTGGTGAGTTCCTGCAGTGCATCCTGTAGATAGTACACACTGTTGCTACTGTGCGTCGGTGGTGGAGGGAGTGAATGTATGTGGATGTGGTGCCAATCAAGTGGGCTGCTTTGTCCTGGATGGTGTCAAGCTTCTTGAGTGTTGTAGGAGCTGCCACACATCCAGGCAAGTGGGGAGTATTCCATCACACTCCTGACTTGTGCCTTGTCGACGGTGGACAGGCTTTGGGGAGTCAGGTGGTGAGTTACTTGCCACAGGATTTCTAGCATCTGACTTGCACTTGTAGCCACAGTATTTATATGGCTAGTCCAGTTCAGTTTCTGGTCAATGGTAACCCCCAAGATGTTGATAGTGGGGGATTCAGTGATGATAATGCCTTTGAATGTCAAGGGCGTTGGTTGGATTCTCTCTTGTTGCAGATGGCCATTGCCTGGCACTTGTGTGGCGCGAATGTTACTTGCCACTTGCCAATCCAAGCCTGGATATTGTCCCGACCTTGCAGCATTTGGACACGGACTGCTTCAGTATCTGCGGAGCCGCGAATGGTGCTGAACATCATGCAATCATCAGCGAACATCCCCACTTCTAACACTATGATAGAAGTAAGGTCATTGATGAAGCAGCTGAAGATGATTAGGCTGAGGACACTACCCTGAGGAACTCCTGCAGTGATGTCCTGGGGCTGAGATGACTGACCTCCAACAACCACAACAATTTTCCTTTGTGCTAGTTATGACTCTAACCAGCGGAGGGTTTTCTCCCTGATTCCCATTGACTCCAATTTTTCTAGGGCTCCTTTATGCCACACTTGGTCAAATGTTGCCTTGATTTCAAGGGCAGTCACTCTCACCTCACCTCGGGAGTTCAGCTTTTTTGTCCATGTTTAACCCAAGGCTGTAATGAGGTCAGGAGCTGAGTGGCCCTGGAAAAACCCAAACTGGGCGTCAGTGAGCAGGTTATTGCTAAGCAAATGCCACTTGATAGCACTGTTGATGACCCCTCCTATTACTTTACTGATGATCGAGAGTAGACTGATGGGACAGTTATTGCTGGGTTGGATTTGTCCTGCATTTCTGTACAGGACATACCTGGGCAATTTTCCACATAGCCAGTTTTGTACCTGTACTGGAACAGCTTGGCTAGGGGCATGGCAAGTTCTGGAGCACAAGTCTTCAGTGCTATTGCCGGAATATTGTCAGGGCCCATAGCCTTTGCAATATCCAGTGCCTTCAGCCATTTCTTGATTTCACATGGAGTGAATCAAATTGGCTGAAGACTGGCATCTGCGATGCTGGGGACCTCTGGAGGTGGCCGAGATGGATCATCCACTCGGCACTTCTCGCTGAAGATCGTAGCAAATACTTCAGCCTTATCTTTTGCACTGATGTGCTGGGCTCTCCCATCATTGAGGATGGGGATTTTTGTGGAGCCATCTCCTCCAGTGAGTTGTTTAATTGTCCACCATCATTCACGACTGGATGTGGCAGGACTGCAGAGCTTAGATCTGATCCATTGGTTGTGGGATTACTTAGCTCTGCTGATCACTTGCTGCTTATGCTGTTTGGCACACAAGTAGTCCTGTGTTATAACTTCACCAGATATGCATGGTGCTGCTCCTGGCATGCCCTCCTGCACTCTTCATTGAACCAGGGTTGATCCCCTGGCTTGATGGTAATGGTAGATTGGGGGGTATGCCGGGCCATGAGGCTACAGATTGTGGTTGAGTCCAGTTGTGTTGCTGCTGATGGGCCACAGCATCCCAGTCTCGAGTTGCTAAATCTGTTCAAAACCTATCCCATTTAGCACCCTGATAGTACCACACAACACATGATCACCCTAATTCAGCAACATTTTACTTGAATGGCTCTCAGCCCTTATGACACATGACTCTGTGACTCAATTTCCAGCAGAAAGAGAAATTCAGCCAGCACACAATGCTGAATAATCCATTGCCACCCAAAAACATTGAGAATGGAGTCTCCACCAATATATTTCCACATCGCAGAGCATGAACTGCACCAGAACCAGCCCCCACAGACAAACCCCTTAAACTGCATTTCACATTTGATATCAAGCATTAATAACACACAAGTCAGAATGAAATCGTAAGCAATTATTGTTATTAAAGGAGAAATAAATGACCAAATTGAGAAAACTTCATCCAGATTGTTGTATGGCGTTGTATGTGCCTGCATGCCATTGTAATGTAAAGGTGCTTGGCCGAGCAAGGGTTAATGTGGGATTGGAGAATAGCACCGCCCACATATGATGTATAGAGTCACATGGTAATAGACTGAGAGAACAGTCTAGAGAGAACACTCTGGAACCAACCTGACTGGAGATAACAGCACGATGCAAGACAGTAACCTTGGAACTGTAAATAGTTAAAGGTTAATAATGAACGGTTCATGTTTAAATATACAAACCTCAAGGTCTCATCGTTGAGACACCTCCACACACCATATAGGTGACCCAAAAAGTGAAACTAATGGTGTGGGCCCTTGCGTTCATGTGCTCCCATTGCATCTGAGGATGACGCAGACACAGCCTGTTCCCTTGCCCCTGCTTGTGGCTGAGATGTCCATGGCTTCTGTCCTCATCTTGGATGTGCCCATGGGGGGTCTTCCATAGGCTGCTGAGCCTGTGTCACTGCAAGGCCAGCTGCTGTCACAGGCAGCATGAATGGCCCTAAATCAGAGGGGCCAAGGAGGTGAAGGATGATGCCAGTGCCAGCTCAGAAGTGGCCCCTTCATCAGCCTCCAACTGCCTCAACCCTTCCATGGTGCCCTTACATGCTGGTGAGGGCACAGTCTGGGGCTCAGAGGACATCCGCTCCAAGAATCTCTGCGTTATCAGCAACACTGAATGGTCAATGTTATAAAGAGTCTCACTCTTCCTGTGCATATTAGTGTACTGCTCCTGCACCTACCCAGAGTAGTGCTGCATGTGGTTCTCCAAGAGAGTGGCCACTCTCTGAATGAAGGAGCTTATGCACTCAAACCCCAAGTCATAAGAGTTCACATGCACTGCATGGACTCCTCCATTGTCTGCCTATGGCTCTACAAAGCCTCAGGGATCTCCGACATTTGGGAACACATCTGCTGATGTTCAAGAGGAATCCTCCTTGTGTGTGACACCTGTGGCCCAGCATCTTTGCCCAGTGAAGAGTGGATGGTCCTGTTCTCCATCCTCCAAAGGGGACTGCCCTCAGCTGTCTCTGCCTCACTCTCCTCTTCCTGCTCACTGGTGATCTGTTGCTCATCCAGTGCTCCCCATTCTAATCTTGAATTAGGCCCAACCGAGGTGAGTGTATCTATGCTGGTGGATGGTGCGGAGGAATGTTGTGACGGTTCTGGCTCTGGAACACCTCTCCCCACCGAGGAGGCCAGTGATAATAATGTTGGGACACCCCGCTCCCCACCGCTACAGGCCCTGTAGGAAACACACGATGGTGGGGATGAGAACTCAGGCTACCCAGCAGGTCCCTCAGAACAACCAATCCCTGAGAAGACAGCTGTCGAAGAACGACAGTGCACATTGGACATGAGTGATCTCCATGCCCTTTACCTGAAGATAGAGCTATAAAAGGACCCTGCTCTTCAAGGCCTTTTGTCTTGTCATCCCTGACAGCCTGCTGCAACAGCACCCTCACAATTTCCAATGCCGTACTCTCCATCTGTGTCAGATTGTGCACTTCTGCCACACCACCACATATGCAAGACATCTTGTATCTGTTGTGAGCCCTCTTATCCTGCAGGATGATGGGAGAATGATGTATGAGTAGTCTAGCCTCGTTCACCTATTCCAGCATGACATTGTAATGAGCTGTTGCACTCCTCAGTGATGCCCCCTGCTCAAGTGCGTCCCATGTGTGAGGGTGGCTGAGGCTCAGTGATGCAACTGGCCACTTGCTCTGACAATGTTAGGGTGAACTTTTAGCACTCAGTCTGTTGAGCTTGTTTGCATGCTGCTGCTCACAAAATTGGAGGCCTGGCACTTGGGTGTCATTTGTCACTCACATTTCCAGACCCTATCAGGTCATTAAATCTTTTCTGACACTGGACCACCACCTTCTGGCCACTCATCGACTGCTGACCTCAATCGCCACCACCATCCAGGCCCTTTTAGTGTCTCTGGGATTTCTTCTGCCAGACGCCGGGAACAATATCTCTCACGTCTCAGCAACTGCCTCAGTTAACAACTCAAGAAAGGCATCTGAGAGCCTTTAGGCTGCACTTGGACAGCTGCTGAAGCCAGCTCCAGATGTCTATGACATCTCCTGCACCAACTCTTCAGTGAATGGCATGTCCAGTCATGGCTACTGCTCACCTTTTCAAAGGGGCCTCTGGGTCCCGCTTCCAGGCATCTCCGTGTCCTAATTGGCCAAACTCGCCTCTAGTCCAATTAGAACGTTTGCATTTCAAAATTGTGTCACAACACTGATGCTGATGCAACGCAGGGTTTTTTTAAAATCTATTCTTTTATGGGATGTGGTTGTCTTGGCAAGGCCAGAATTTGTTCCCCATCCTATTTGCCCTTGAACTGAAAGGCACACCATTTCAGAGAGTAGTTAAGAGTCAACCACTTTGCTGTGGGTCTGGAGACACATGGCCAGACCAGGTAATGACAGCAGATTTCCTTCCCTAAAGGGCACTAGTGAACCAGATGGGTTTTTATGACAATCAACAATGGTTTCATGGTCACCATCACCAAGACTAGCTTTTCAATTCCAGATTATTAATTGAATTTAAATTCCACCAGCTACTATGGATTTGAACACTTGTCCCCAAAGCATTACCCTAGGCCTCTGGATTACCAGTCCAGTGACATTATCACTACGTCACCATCTCCCCAAGGTCGGGATCCTAATGTTCCAGGTGTTGGGTTCCCAACCAGACTGAAATTGCTGCCCCTGGTAACAGCTCCTAGTTACTCACCAAATACTTAAAGGGAAAAGATTTAAAAATCAGGATAAATAAATAAATTATTACACATCAATAACTTTTCAGCAATAACATATTATCAAAATGTATAGGTTCAGTTTTGCCAGCATGATTGTGCAGCCATTTAATTCTGATGAGAATTTGTTGAATCTCTTGAAAGCTGATGATCAGTCAAGCATTTGTACTCCAATCTATTTATAGGTTTTAACCATTAGAATATTCCTTGCCATGCCACTCTTAAAACAATGATTTGGCATGTTGTGTGTTGCTTTTCATGTCACAACAGATTCCAAGTTTTATTTCTTGGTTTAGTTCCTCTCCTCCCCTGCTCACCCACAGAGCTATTCAGCTTATTTTAATTAGCGTCTTATCAAAGGGAACATTAAAGAGAGCATGTTGATAAAGGTGTTAGTTTAATGACATGAGGCATTTCCAAAATATTATGTTAGAAAGATGCTGTTGCAGACCTTAATTATCAGAGGCAGTGATGAAGGAGAGGTATTATATACAGATATTCATTTTATTAAGTATATTAGTCAGGAATCTCCCAGTAGCTGATGGCAAATTATTTCCCAACAAATATTTTCAAAAGTGCAGCTAGGGTTGTATGAAATTTTAAAAATTAAAAAACTGCAATTTTCATAATAACCCTGTTTATTTTATCTGTGGAAATGCCTGTAATGTCTTCCACTACCTTCATTAAAAGTTAAGTAAAAAGCCTCAACCTATCCCAAAAGCCCAGAATTGGACTATATATTCTTGTGATAAAAACAAAAAACTCCGGATGCTGGAAATCCAAAACAAAAACAGAATTACCTGGAAAAACTCAGCAGGTCTGGCAGCATCGGCGGAGAAGAACAAAGTTGACGTTTCGAGTCCTCATGACCCTTCAACAGAACTGAGTAAAAATAGGAGGGGGGTAAAATATAAGCTGGTTTAAGGTGGGGGGATGGCAAGAGAAGTTGGGGGGGGTGTGGTTGTAGGGACAAGCAAGCAGTAATAGGAGCAGATAATCAAAAGATGTCACAGACAAAAGAAAAAAATATGTTGAAGGTGGTGATATTATCTAAAAGAATGTGCTAATTAAGAATGGATGGCAGGACACACAAGGTACAGCTCTAGTGGGGGTGGGGTGAAATAAGACTAACAGGGCATAAAAGGTATAGATTTAAAAATAATGGAAATAGGTGGGAAAAGAAAAATCTATATAAATTATTGGAAAAAACAAAAGGGAGGGGGAAGAAGTGGAAAGGGGGTGAGGATGGAGGAGGGAGTTCAAGATCTAAAGTTGTTGAATTCAATATTCAGTCTGGAAGGCTGTAAAGTGCCTAGTCGGAAGATGAGGTGCTGTTCCTCCAGTTTGTGTTGAGCTTTACTGGAACAATGCAGCAAGCCAAGGACAGACATGTGGGCAAGAGAGCAGGGTGGAGTGTTAAAATAGCAAGCGACAGGGAGGTTTGGGTCATTCTTGCGGACAGACCACAGGTGTTCTGCAAAGCGGTCACCCAGTTAGCGTTTGGTCTCTCCAATGTAGAGGAGGCCACATTGGGAGCAACGAATGCAGTAGACTAAGTTGGGGGAAATGCAAGTGAAATGCTGCTTCACTTGAAAGGAATGTTTGGGTACTTGGACGGTGAGGAGAGAGGAAGTGAAGGGGCAGGTGTTGCATCTTTTGCGTATGCATGGGGAGGTGCCGTAGGGCCCTCAGACCATCCTGGTGGGGGATGGAGGTGTAGAGGGATTGGACGTCCATGATGAAAAGGAGGCAGTTGGGGCCAGGGAACTGAAAATTGTTGATGTGACGTAAGGTGTCAGAGGAATCACGGATGTAGGTGGGAAGGGACTGGACAAGGGGAGAGAGAAGGGAGTCAAGATAACGAGAAATGAGTTCCGTGGGGCAGGAACAGGCTGACACGATCGGTCTGCTGGGACAGTCCTGTTTGTGGATTTTGGGTAGGAGGTAGAAGCAGGCCGTCCGAGGTTGGGCGACTATCAGGTTGGAAGCTGTGGGAGGAAGATCGAACACTGCGACTTCGGAGACACACCCAATGATATGCTGCAGGACTGATTAGTTTGTGGAGTTCACGACAACACCATTCAGCACTATTTATTCACAGATGTCGACACCGATTTGGTGTGTGCCATGGAAATAGCACTAGCCATAGAAAGTGCTGTGAGAGACTCGCAGGCTTTACAGCACATACAACATGGCGCTGTTCTTCATGTGGGGCGTGAACCTACTACTGGGCGTGGCGCGAAAACAAGAGACAAAGCAGTGAAGGTACAGGCAATGTCTGCTGTTCAAAACAAGAAAAGGCCTGGTAGAAACATGTACATGTCAGCAGTGACTCCAAGGTTAATCTGTTATAGATGTGGGGGTGACCACGTACCAGACACCTGCAGATTCAAGGAGGCAAAATATCATTACTGCCATAAGAAAGGTCATATAATAAAGCAATGTAGGGTGAAATCGAAACAGCCCATGAAGCAGCAAACAATATGACTGAATTGAATAATACGACAGGGTTTGCATGTGGTAGAAGAGAAAGGTGGGCAATTAAAGATGCACTCTCTCTGTCCAGTGTAACCCAGTTTTCTGGGTATGATCAACTATTATAGCTGCTTCTTGCCAAACCTATCAACTGTGTTGGCACCATTACACTTATTAAAAAAGAATCATCGTTGGTCGTGGAATTCACAAAATTAAGGAGCTATTACATTTATCATGTTTATTGGTACACTATGACCCATCGAAAGAATTGATATTAACATGTGATGCATCTCCTTGTGGTTTGGGAGCAGTGTTATCACATAGAATGGAAGATGCATCAGAAATTCCATCTGGCCATTTGAACCTCTCCTCAGTCAAGAAGGGTTATTCCCAATTAGAAAAGGAAAGTTTATCAGTGATACTCGGAGTGAAGAAATTCCACCAGTATCTGCATGAACGACATTTCACCATTGTGTCGGACCATAAACCATTAATTGATTTACTCAGTGAGGGGAAGGCCATTCCGCTAATAGCATCAGCAAGAATACAACGTTGGGCTTTGATATTATCTACATGCGAGTATACCTTTATGCACCATCCTGGCTTGCATATTACAAATGTGGACACACTCAGTCATCTCCCATTACCGGACAGCATTGTAAATGCTCCAGTGCCACAAGAAGTTGTGCTTGTACTGAATTTCTTGAATTCTTCGCCTGTGAGTGTGAAGCAAGTGAGAAGTTGGACAGAGGTCCAATTTTGTCGGAAGTCAGAGACCTTGGCTGGGATGTTCCATGCCCGCCGGTGTCGGGCGTGTTCAGTGGTGTGAGCAGACAATCTGGCGCAATGGTTTCACGACAGTGTGAAACCTGTTTGCAATCGTCCACTCAGCCCGCTGTTGACGGGCTACGTTTCCCGCCGTTGGACGTTGGGAACCTCCTATATAGGCCAGTTAGCTTAACATCCATCATTGGGAAAATGTTAGAGTCTTTTATAAAGGACACAATAGCAGAGCATTTAGAAATGCATAATATAATCAAGCAGAGTCAGCATGGCTTCATGAAGGGAAAATCATGCCTAACAAATTTATTAGAATTTTTTGAGGAGGTAACAAGCAGGACAGATAAAGGGGAACCAGTAGGTGTAATATATTTGGATTTCCAAAAGGCTTTCGATAAGGTACCACACATAAGGCTACTTAATAAGGTAAGAGCCCATGGTATTGGGTGTAGTATATTAGCATGGATAGAGGATTGGCTAACTAATAGAAGGCAGAGAGTTGGGATAAGCGGGGCATTTTCAGGATGGCAGCCTGTAACTAGTGGAGTGCCACAGGGATCAGTGCTAGGGCCACAATTACTTAGAATGTATATCAATGACTTGGATGAGGGAAGTGAATTGTACTATCACCAAGTTTACAGGTGACACAAAAATAGGTGGGAAGGCAAGCGGTGAGGATGACACAAGGAGTCCTCAGAGGGATATAGACAAGTTAAGTGAGTGGGAAAAAATGTTGCAGATGGAATATAATGTGGGAAAATGTGAGGTTATGCACTTTGGCAAAAAGAGTAGAGGAGCTGAATATTATTTAAATGGAGAAAGACTGCAGAAAACTGCAGCGTAGAGGAATTTGGGAGTCTTGTGCATGAATCACAAAAAGCTAGCATACAAGTTCAGCAGGTAATAGGGAAGGTAAATGGGATGTTGTCCTTTATTTCAAAGGCAATGTAGTATAAAAATTGGGAAGTCTTGCTGAAACCTTACAAGGCACTAGTTAGACCATACCTAGAATACTGTGAACAGTTTAGGTCCCCTTATCTAAGGAAAGATATATTGGCATTGGACGCAGTCCAGAGAAGGTTCACTAGGTTGATCCCGGGTATGGAGGGATTTTCTTATGAGGAGAGGTTGAGTAGGTTGGGCCTGTACTCATTGGAGTTTAGAAGAATGAGAGGCGACCTTATTGAAACATATAAGATACTTAGAGGGCTTGACAGGATAGATGCTGAGAGGTTGTTTCCCCTTGAGGGAGAGTCCAGGACCAGAGGGTGTAATCTCAGAGTATGGGGTCACCTATTTAAGAGAGAGATGAGGAGGAATTTCTTCTCTCAGAGGCAGTGAATCTGTAGAATTTTTTACCGCAGAGGGCTTTAGAGGTTGGATCGTTAAGTATATTCAAGGCTGAGAAATAACAGATTTTAAATCAGTAAGGGAATCAAGGGTTATTGGGAAAAGGCAGGAAAGTGGAGTTGAGGGTTATCAGATCAACCATGATCTCATTGAATGACAGAGCAGACTCGATGGGCTGAATTGCCTATTTCTGATCCTACGTCTTATGGTAATTGTAACAAATCAGCATATCATTATAAGGCCAGCCCTCAGGACTCATTCCCCGCACCCCCCGCACCTCCCCCTCCCCCACCACTGGATCGTCCACCCACTTTGGCAGGAAAACACCACAACATGTTTCACAACAGCACGTAAGCTTAACATCCATTATGCCCCTGCTTAACATGCTTAACATGCCCCTGGTGGGCTGCCCTTCGCTCAGGACTTCAAGGTTTGTTTGCCTACTTTACTTCGGTCAGAACTCACAGTCATCAGCGCCAGGCTTCACAGACAGCACCACATCACTTTTAGGGGGCTCACGGGTAGGCCTCTACCTACCAGAACAATCATATGTGGGTGGCTTTTCAATGACTGCAGGGCTAGGGCTTGCTTGGGGAAGGGGAAGAAGTGGCCTCAGGCAAGGAAAGAGGCTGCAGGATGAGGGCTGTACTGGGGACGGAGGATACCCCCGGGTGTGCGTGGAGGCACATGTTGATCTCTGCAAGTGGCTTCAAGATGGTAAGGGCTGAGGAGGCAATCTCCAGAGGAGATGAGGCCAGATAGACATGTGAGGGTGTGTGTGAGAGAATGGATGGTGATGTCCTTTGAGTTGGCAGTGAGTGAGATGCCAGTGAATGGGTGATGGGCTTGAGTGTGTGAGTTTAGAGTGAAGAGATGGTTGCCATACCCTGGCTGCACGGAGGAGATCATTCATCCTCTATCCGCATTAGATGGCCAACCTCTTCTGTGTAGCATTGGCACTAACCACTGCTGCCACAGCTTGCAATGCTGAATTGGTGATGCTGCTGAGCATCCTGCAGCCAGAGCAGGCTTAGGGGACGCCACGGTGTCCAAATGACATTCCAGTGACGCGTCATTAAACATGGAGGCTGTCGTCTTTTTGCCTTTCGTGGACATCTTCCCTGCAGTAGTCGTGGGCTGGGAGCACTGAGATGCGTGCACAAGGCTGGACTTTAAATATGGCACTCGACATGATGAAGCGGCAAGGTGATGGCATGGCAGGCGAATGAGAGACTGCCCACCATGGAAACGGCGTCTTTCCCAGAAATGCATAAATAACATGGCGGGCTTGGGACAATACAGCATGAAAACCTGCCATCATAGCCGACAAGTAAAACATCATTTTACCAGCCCACTACCGTACTTAGTGCAAATCTGGGACGATTCCGCCCCTTGTATTGCAAGGGTGGTCAAATTCACCAGTGCCTGAAGTGATGAGACCATTCCATGCCGAAAAACAGAGTTAATTTGTGAGTATCGAGATTTCTCCTCCCTTCGTAAGGAAGAGAACCACTCTTGACAGAGCTTCACAGTGCGCATCCAGGCATATCAAAGATGAAAATGTCTGGTGGCCAGGCATTGACAGTGACATTGAAAGCATGGTCAAGCACTGTCTCCATTGTCAGCAACAACAGAGGTTACCTGTTTCAGCTGCTCTGCGTCTGTGGGAGAGGCCTGGTCTGCCCTGCGTTAGACTATATATTGATTATGTAGACCCATTCTTAAATACCATGTTTTAATTGATTGTAGATGCACATTATAAATGGATGGATGTGTATGAAGTCAGACACCAACATCGAGCGCAACTATCAAAAAACCTGCCGATGGCGTTTCCTGTCAACGGTCAGTGGGGAGCTCATTGTAATACATCAGCATCTCATTAAAAGGCCATCCGGCCAGGCTCTGGAACCCTGTCAGATTGTCCACCCATGTCAGCGGGAAAGCACACCAACGTGTTTCACAACAGCGACGTGCACTTGGCAGCCTTCACTTTGGGGGAACTGGAGGTGAATGAACAGCATCGTTCTGCAGAGCTCGCTAGGGTCACCTGTTGCTTTGCAGGCTCCAGGGGCACAAGAGGCCAGGGGGAAGTGCTGCCCTGCCTCAGAGGCGACTTGTCAGGGGGTGGTGTCTGGGGGAAACTGCTGCCCAGCCTCAGAGGCAACTGTGCTCAGGGGCGGGGGAGGGCAGAAGTGCAACTGCTGCCCTGGCATTGGATCCCGTGCACAAGAAATCGAGGTAGGGGGCAGGGTAGGCGAGGGAAGTGGCCACGCAGTAAGGACACTTGCATAATTTGACCATTCATCCGCAACTGAGACATTTCAGGTGCAGCCACAGTGATATGATTGGGGTCAGGCCCCTAGACTGCCCACCCATGCAAGCAACGCGGAGCCACCAAAGTGCCACCAAGCGCTCCAGGCCTTAACCTTCCCCGCCCCCAGGCACAGACTGCGAGTCCTCAATCACTTTACTGGACCACAGAGCAGTTGGGTTGCACATGTTGTACAATCTCCTTGCTAATGCTGGCCATGTAGCAGTCACTGCTTGGGGCGCTCACAGCCCCTTACAAGCTCAGCATCCCAGTTAGGAACAGCCTCCCTCATGTCACAGACTGACAGGGCAGCCATGCAACCATCCAAGGGGTGACCAGCACTCTCTGGGAAGCGTTAAGGAGCGGTCATACAGGGCCAGGAAAGGTGCTAAGTACAGCCATGATAACTGTGTCACTCTCTTTCATGCTGCAGGAGGACCACGTCAGCAGCATGGATCCTGGTGACCTAGCTGTATGCCTGATGGCCTACAGAGAGTGAAGCAGATGGAGGAGAGAGTGACTGAAGCTCCTGGCCGTGCAAAGGCAGGAGCAGCAAACTCATGAAGAAGGGGCTGCTGGGGCTCCTGCACATGCTGCCCAGGAGCGACAGCGAGCCGTGGCTGGTCGGCGCCTAGCAACATCCAGGGTCTATAGATGCCACCTACCATTCCTGCAGATGACTGAGAACCAGTGTCGCCGACGACTGCGCATGTCCAGGGACCTGGTGGCTCACATCTGCCACTTACTGCAGGACCTGGCGCCAAGGGGACATAGAAAGCATCCACTGCCAGTGGCTGTGAAAGTGACAGCGGCACTCAATTTCTATGCCAGTGGCTCCTTTCAGGGCTCAACAGGTGACCTCATTGTTATATAACAAGCCATCACCCACAAATGCATCCAAGAGGTCACGGATGCCATCCTCTCCATGGCACACAACTTTGTGCATTTTGCCTGGGACTGGGACAGCCAGGATGCAAGGGCCATTGGATTAACCCTGATCTCAGGATTCCCACAGGTGCAGGGTGCGATTGACTGCACTCATGTGGCACTCAGGTCTCCATCACTGCACTTGGTGAACTTCATCAACCACAAGGGCTTCCACTCACTGAATGTGCAGCTGGTGCGACCACCAGAAACGCATCCTGCAGGTGTGCGACCGGTTTCCAGGGAGTGTACACGACACCTACATCCTCAATCGGTCACAGATCCCTGGAGTCTTCCAGGGTCCACAGAAGCTGCAGGGATGGCTCCTCAGGGACAAGGGCTACCCACAAAGGCCGCGGCTGATGACACCCGTGCGGCTGCCTCAGACTGCAGCAGAGCGACGCTGTAATGAGGCTCGTACAGCAGCTCACAACTTGGTGGAGCAGACCATCGGGACGCTGAAGATGCAGTTCTGGTGGAGCCCTGTAATACAGTCCGCAGAGGATGTCACAGGATGAGGCTGAGGAGGTCCTCGGAGGCGACGATGATGGGGATGAGGCTCTCGCACTGGCTAGACGAGGCAGGCGCGCTGTTAGATTTGTGGAGGATGATGATGACATGCAGTGAGGAGATACCATAGTTCCTCACATTGTATTTGTGAACATTGGACTCCAGTCTGGCTTATGGCAACGCAAATATCCTCTGAGAGAATGCTCCTGCCACGGAGATGCAGTGGAGGCCCTAATCATTGCACGATTGCAGGAGGATGATGACATGCAGTGAGGACACTCCATAGATCCTCACATAGCCTCTGAGAATGTCTGACTCCTGTCTTGCCAAGGGCAGCTCGCTTGCGCTGCGTGATCAGGGTCGTATTATAGAGACGCAGCCATGAAACTTTAGAAGCATCTGATGCTTTGTCTGCCTTCAGAACCTGAGCCCTTCAGGAGCAGGAGCACAGCATCAGTGGTCACAGATGCTGAAGAGATGGGGGCCAGATCCTCCTTAAAGGTGCTGACAGCACATCGAGAGAGCGAAAGATCCCTGTGGCGCCTGCCCACTACATTCTGACAGGATTCTGACAGGAATAACCAGCATCGCCGAGGTGCAGGCATCAGTAATGTTTCCAGGGAGTGTGAGGCTGGACCAACACTTTGGTCTAAAGGCTGCACAGAGCACAGGGAAGAGGCCCTGGACTAAGACACCTGCCTTTATCTCGTGCAGAAAGGTTTCAGATCTGACCGCCAAGAGCACTGGTCATCAGGACGAGCAGCCATAGGCAGGGAGACTTTCTTGGGAGTTCATTGACAATAGTGAACAGTATGTAGCAAGTGATTAACACCCGTGCCCAGGCTTTTTTTTAAATTCATTCATGGGATGTGGGCTTCGCTGGCTGGGGCAGCATTTATTGCCCATCCCTAGTTCCCTTGAGAAGGTGGTGGTGAGCTGCCTTCTTGAACCGCTGCAGCCCATGTAGTGTGGGTACACCCACAGTGCTGTTAGGAAGAGAGTTCCAGGATTTTGACTCAGCGACAGTGAAGGAACAGCGATATATTTCCAAATCAGGATGGTGAATGACTTGGAGGGGAACTTGCAGGTGGTGGTGTTCCCATCTATCTGCTGCCCTTGTCCTTCTAGGTGGTAGTGGTCGTACGTTTGGAAGGTGCTGTCAAAGGAGCCTTGGTGAATTCCTGCAGTGCATCTTGTAGATGGTACACACTGCTGGTACTGTGTGTCGGTGGTGGAGGGAGTGAATGTTTGTGGATGTGGTGCCAATCAAGTGGACTGCTTTGTCCTGGATGGTGTCAAGTTCTTGAGTGTTTTGGGAGCTGCACTTATTCAGGCAAGTGGGGAGTATTCCATCACACTCCTGACTTGTGCCTTGTAGATGGTGGACAGGCTTTGGGAAGTCAGGAGGTGAGGTACTCATCGCAGGATCCCTACTCTTTGACCTGCTCTTGTAGCCACAGTATTTATATGGCTAGTCCAGTTCAGTTTCTGGTCAATGGTAACCCCCAGGATGTTGATAATGGGGGATTCAGTGATGGTAATGCCATTGGACATCAAGGGATGGTGGTTAGATTCTCTCTTGCTGGAGATGGTCATTGCCTGACACTTGTGTGGCGCGAATGTTACTTGCCATTTATCAGTCCAAGCCTGGATATTGCCCAGGTCTTGCTACATTTGGACCATGGAATGTTTCAGTATCCGAGGAGTTGCGAATGGTGCTGAACATTGTGCAATCATCAACGAACATCAACCCCATTTCTGACCTTATGATGGAAGGAAGGTAATTGATGAAGCAGCTGAAGATGGTTGGGCCTCGGACACTACCCTGAGGAACTCCTGCAGTGTTATCCTGAAGCTGAGATGACTGACCTCCAACAACCACAACCATCTTCCTTTCTGCTAGGTATGACTCCAACCAGCAGAGAGTTTTCCCCCTGCTTCCCATTGACTCCAGTTTTGCTAGGGCTCCTTGATGCCACACTCGGTCAAATACTGCCTTGATGTCAAGGGTAGTCACTCTCACCTCACCTGTGCAAATAATTCTCCTTAACGTTCCTAACCCTGCTTTTATTTTTTGTAGCTCCCCAGACAACCACAGCAGAGGTGGAAGCAGCCCACTGACTGTGACGCCCTGTCTGTGATGACTTTGGCGGGCGTCCTCTGGAGGGCCGGGACTTGAAGGGGGGCCTGCTTTCGGTGTCCTGCTGTGTGGCAGTGGCACCCTCCTTGGCCTGTTGAGCTGGAGGTGCTGAGGTCACGGGAAGAAGGGAATCGGATGGGCCAGACACTCTCGGAGTCACCTGGATGGATCGGCCTGGAGTGTTCATCTGCTGATCCTCCTCCCTTTGGGTGCCTGGAGGCCCCAGGCTGAGTCCTTGAGGAGCAGGGGTAGCTGGAATGAGATTGAGCTGCCCAGCACCCCTTTCGTATACACACTGTTGGAGACAAAACTATGGCATCAGTGATGGAGTTGAGCCAGCGCAGCAGAGCAGGAGTGAAGTCCTGGGCCAAGGTCTCCATGGCAGCCACCACCCTACCAGTGTTGACCTCTGTACATTCGTCTGCCGGCGCTATCGCCTCAGCCTGAAGGCAGACATACTCCTCTATCATGCCTTGCAATCTGAGGAGTGCAGAGGACATCCCTTCCTGATGTTCCTGAGCCTGCCTTTGCAGCTCCAGCAACTGTGACATGACCGAGTCCAGAGACTGGTCATCTGACTCAGACTCAGGAACGTTCTGGCCTCCTGCAGTCCTCCGAGTGCCGGGCAACTGGGAAGTCCCTGCCTGTGCCTGCTGTGGATCAGACAGTGCGATGCGCTCACCAGATTGTGATCCCGGGGCTACTCTAAAGCTAGGTCCCACCGAGGTGTGTGTTTCTGCGCTGGTGGAGGGTGTGGGTGAGCGCTGTGATGAGACTTCAGGGAGGGAGCCTCCAGAATCCTCTCCAGGGGTTTCTTTGGGGCTTGATTGGAGGCCCTGAGTCATGAACTCTGTTGGCTGTTTGGCAGATGTGCCTGCGAAAACAAGGGGAGATATTTAGTGCATGGCAGTGGCCTGTGAAAAAGGACACATCACTCACGGTATGGCTGTCTGATGGATGTTGCTGCTGGATCCTCACTTGGTAGAGCAGCACCGACCTCACCGTCAGCACAGGACCGGTCCAGACCCTCACCGGCCAGCTGGATGGCTCTGTTTTAAAGTCTGTGAGGACCTTGATTTTGGGCATTCTGTCACCGGTGTTCGACCCCTTTGATCTGGTGTGTGCCAGCTTGTCCTGCATGTATATATATGGAGAAAGAGTAAACAAGACGCCTGCCAGGCCAGATGATAAGTATGCCTGGCCTTTGTGGGTGGTGAGTGGACAATGATAATGAGTGTGAGAGAGTGAATGGTGATGTCCCTTGAACTGGCAGTGAGTGCTGGCCCTGTGAATGTGTGATGGGTTTGTGGGTGTGCGAGTTGAGCGTGATGAGAAGAGTGACTTACCCTGGCAGAACGGAGGGGATCATTCATCCTCTTACGGCACTGGGTGACTGGCCTCTCCTGAAGGCCGTTGGTACTGACCACCGCTGCCACCGCCTCCCAAGCCAGATTGGTCATGTTGCTGCCCATCCTGCAGCCAGAGCGGGGTTACAAGACAACCCGGTGGGCCTCCACAGTATCCAGCAGTCACTCGAGGGACCTGTTGTTGAAGCGGGGGGCTGTGGCCTTTTTTCATTTGCTGGCCATGTCTTCCATGCAGCAGTGGTGAGCTGGAAGCAATGAGCGCTGTGCTTGTGGCTGGCCTTTAAACATGGTGCTTGGCGTGATGCAATAGCAGGATGATGGCCAGCAGGCGAATGAAAGCCCACCCGCCATGGAAACGGCTTTTCTCTCGGGAGTGCATAAATAATAAGGCGGGTTTGGGATGATACAGCGTGAAATCAATGCAGCCAGCAGGTCAACTGTTGTTTTACCCACCTGCTAATGCACTTAGTGCAAATCTGGGAAAATTCCACAAACTAAAGGTGGAGGGAATGTAGTAATTGAAGGTATAGCCTCTCCAATCATCTATCAAGTGTTACGTGATGTTCTTGGAGGCTCCGATCAATGATCCCTAAGCATGCGTAATCCAGGGAATGGGGCTTCTTGTCGAGGACCTGGTTCAAACATGCAGCATCTGAAAAGCTCTCTGTGGGAGGGTGGGAAATCAACCAGAGATATCTCACCTGACTATCCTTCCAATTTGCAAGGTCTTTGTACCTTAAGCAAGCATTTTTTTTTCCAAAATGCATATAAATATGATGCTGGACACAGTTCTAATTCCCAATGGTCTGCAGACAATAACTAAATTTGGGGAAACGAGAGTGAAGTCATATGCACTAGTGGCTCAACTGCAGCTGGTACATTTGACAATCACAAAATGAAGGCAGCAATATTGCTGCCAGAGCACTGTGCATTGACCTGTACTTTATATCACATGTGGTTACACATTTCTTTGCATTTACCCCATTTGCCAAATCTGTGCTATTTTTTTCATTTTATATGCTCTTCCTTTAACTTTATGTTGTCTTATCCCTCATTAGTCATCCTATGGCTTTTTTTAAGGCAAGCAGAACTCTTACCCTTAATGGTATAAACTGGTTCTGTATCATATTAGATTCTTTTTTGATCACCTCCAATTGATCTTCTGTCATTTTGCCCATTAACAGAATTGCCTAATTTACTATGGACAGCCTCAGTCTAATTGCATTGGAGACAGCCTTACCTAAATCTCAAATCCTAGTAGCTGTTTTGCATTTCTCCCTTTCAAACACTGCATTGAATTAGGTCATATCATGATCACTATTAGATAAATGTCCATGCACATGGTTAGACTGTTAACTAAATCTGGTTCATTGTTCTTTACTAAATCTAATATGGCACACCCCCTTGATGGTTCTAGCACATTATGTTGCAGATTGCAGAAACCATTTGGTCACAAATCTACCCAGACATCCAGGCATCAAGGTTCATAAACAAAACCTAAATGAAACTGAAACCAATTTTACCTTCCTTAACGCACAAATATATGTAAATTCAACTTAAAATTATACATTGTTCATAACAAATCTATCACTTCACAGCTGCTACCATGGCCTATAAACAATTCCTATTACCAACTTCAATCATTTTATATTTCTTAATTCTATTTGTAATATCTCTGCTCTGCTTAACTCTTATTATATCTTTCTTATCATCAAAGTGATTTCATCCATAATCATTATGGCTAATCCTTCCCTCTTCCATTTTCCCTATCTTTCCTGTAGACATAATAACCTGGCCTATTTATTTCCCAATCCTGACTGTTATGCAGCCATATGTCTCTGTAATGGCTACAATTCATAGCTTTCAAGTTGAATTTGTGCCTTATACTCAGTGTGTTTTTCTAATGAACGCTTACTTATGTCATATACCCTAATCTGTCCTTCAGCTTTGTTTTGCTTACATGTTTCTTATTTCTCTCTTTGTTTAATCACTTTACATCTTTTGGTTTTCACTTTACTTGTGGTGCCTAAAGCACAAATTCTATTCTCTTCCCTTTCATTTCTTTTTGGCCTGAGACTGTAAGGTCTGGGCTGCACTCGAGTTTGGAAAAAAAGTGTGGAAAAGAAAAAAAAATCAAACAATGACATCACAAGAAAGCTGTGAGGTAATTGGCTGGTGAGTATTACTGCTGTGTTTTCCGTTCTCCAAAATTAGGGAGTCTATGAACTAACAGAAGGAGAGGGAGTAGCTGATGACTCATCTTTTGTTTTTAAGTAAGGTTTATTACTATTAGTAAAATTTATTAGTATTAGTAAAGATTTATTAATAGTAGTAAGGTTTATTAACAGTAGTGAGGTTTATTAATAGTTTATTAGGTTTATTAGCTAATAGATAGGGTAATGGCAAGCCTGCTCTGACCTCTAGAGTACACATGCTGTGCTACATGGGAACTCCAGGACGCTTCCTGTGTCCTGGAAATCATTTGTGCAGAAAGTTGTCATCAGCAGCTTGAGCTCCAGAGTTTGTAGCTTGAGCAGCAGCTGGGTCACTGTGGTGCTTCCATGAAACTGAGAGCTTTGTGGATATCACACTTAAGCTGTGGTCACACCACAGCTTAAGAATATGCAGGGAGAGAGGGAATGGGTGACCAGCAGATGGTCAAGATGAAACAGGCAGGTAGTGCAGGAGTTCATGGAGTGCATCCCACTTTCCAACAAGTATTCAGTTTTCTATACTGATGAGAATCTGGGGAATGCAGCCAGAGCCAAGTCAATGCCAGCAGAGGTGGCTCAGCTGTACAGAAGGCACAAAGAAGACTGGAAAAGCAATAGTGATAGGAAATTCAATAGCTAGGGAAATAACGTTCTGTAGCCAAAGATGTAAATCCAGATATGTTGTGTCCCTGATGTCAGGTCCAGAATGTTACTCAATGGCTGCAGAGCACTCTGAGAAGGGAGGGTGAACAGCCAGCAGTTGTGGTCCACATTGGCACAAATGACATAGGCAGAAGGAGGCATGTGGTCCTGCTGTCAGAATTTAGGGAGCTAGGTAGGAAATTAGCAAGCAGGACCTCACAAATAGTAATTTTAGTAATAAATAGTAAATCCTCTCTGGATTGCTCCCAGTACCATGCACAAGTAAGCATAGAAAAAGGAGGATAAGCAGATGAATGCATGGCTGGAAGAATGGTGAAAGTGGGAGGGCTTCAGATTCCTGGGTCATTAGGACCGGCTCTGGAGAAGATGGGACCTGTTGCAACCAGATGGGTTGCACCTAAACAGAGCTGAGACTGAGTTCCTTGCAGGCCGATTTGCTAGTGCTATTGGAAAAGGTTTAAGCTAACCTGGCAGGGGCTTGGGGACCAAAGGTAATATCAGAGAGGAATACCAAGGTGTACAGAATACTGGGAGAGATAGATAGCACTGGAATAGTAGATAGTAAGTTATTAGGTGGGTCAGCATAACAGAGAAAGTAATATAGTCTAAATCAGGGTTCTGAGTATGATGAATAAGATTGGTGAGTTACAGGCAAAGGTTGACATGTGGAAATACAATCTTGTGGCTATAACAGAGACCTGGCTCAAAGAAGAACAGGTTAGGGTATTAAACATTTCTGGATACAAGGTGTTCAGGAAAGATGGGAAAGAAAGTAAAAGGAGGGGTGGCAGTATAGATTAAGGAGAACGTTGAAGCACTGGAAAGAGAGGATGTCCCAGAGGAGTCAAGGACAGAATCTATTTGGTGAGATCTAAGGAACAAAAAAGGTGCAATTACCATAGATTGGTGTGGCCTATAGGCCACCAACTAGTGGAAAAGATGTAGAAGAACAAAATTGCAAGGAAATTACAGAGAGGTGCAAGAATTATAGAGTAGTTATAATGGGGGACTTCAATTATCCAAATATAGACTGGGATAGGAGTAGCGTAAAGGGTAGAGAAGGGCAAGAGTTCCTAAAATGTGTTCAGGAAAATTTTCTCCAGCAGTATGTTTCCAATCCAACAAAGAAGGAGGCACTATTAGATCTGGTTCTTAGAAAGGAGGAGACAATGGCTTAGTGGTATTATCGCTGGACTAGTAATTCAGGGACCCAGGGTAATGCTCTGGGGACCTGGGTTCAAATCCCACCGTAGCCATCCAATGACGGAGCCATTGTCGATTGTTGTAAAAACCCATCTGGTTCACTAATGTCCGTTAAGGAAGGAAATCTGTCGTCCTTACCTGGTCTGGCCTACATGTGACTCCAGACCCACAGCAATGTGGTTGACTCTTAAATGCCCTCTGAAATAGCTTAACAAGCCATTCAGTTGTAACAAACTGCAACAGAAAAAAGGAATGAAACTGGATGGGCCACCTGTCATCGACCGAGACACCAGAAACGACAACGGCAATCTCAGCCCTGTCAACCCTGCAAAGTCCTCCTTACTAACAACTGGGGGCTAGTGCCAAAATTGGGAGAGCTGTCTCACAGACTAGTCAAGCATCAGCCTGACATAGTCATCCTCTCAGAATCATACGTTACAGATAATGTCCCAGACTCCACCATCACCATGCCTGGGTATATCCAGTCCCACCAGCAGGACTGACCCAGCAGAGGTGGCGACACAGTGGTATATGGGAGGGAGTTGCCCTGGGAGTCCTTGACATTGACTCTGGACCCCATGAAGTTTCATAGCAACAGGCCAAAGATGGACGAGGAAACCTCCTGCTGATTATCATGTACTGCCCTCCCTCAGCTGATGAATAAGGGTGCAGAATGGGTACTGAAGGCTTGTGCTCCAGAACTTGCTGCACCCCCAGCCAAGCTGTTCCAGTACAGCTACAACACTGGCATCTACTCGGCTATGTGGAAAATTGCCCAGGTAGGTCCTGTGCACAAAAAGGACAAATCCAACCCGGCCAATTACCTCCCCATCAGTCTACTCTCGATCATCAGCAAAGTAATGGAAGGGGTCATCAAAGATGCTATCAAGCAGCACTTGCTTAGCAATAACCTGCTCACCCTTGCCCAGTTTGGGTTCCACCAGGACCATTCAGCTCCTGACCTCATTACAACCTTGGTTCAAATGTGGACAAAAGAGCTGAACTCCCAAGGTGAGTTGAGAGTGGCTGCCTTTGACATCAATGCAGCATTTAACCGAGTGTGTCATCCCTAGCAAAACTGGAATCAGGGGGAAAACTCTGCTGGCTGGAGTCATACCTAGTACAAAGGAAGATGGTTGTGGCCATTGGAGGTCAGTCATCTTAGCTCCAGGATATCACTGCAGAAGAAGCTGGACACCGTCCAGGACAGAGCAGTTCGCTTGATTGGCACCTCATCCACTAATATTCACTCCCTCCACCACCGACGCACAATAGCAGCAGTGTATACCATCCACAAGATGCACTGCAGGAATTCATCAAGGGTCCTTAGATAGCACTTTCCAAACCCACGATCACTACCACCTAGAAGGACAAGGGCAGCAAATAGATGGCAATACCACCACTTGGATGTCCCCCTCCAAGTCACTGATTATCCTGACTTGGAAATATATTGCCGTTCCTTCACTGTCGCTGGGTCAAAATCCTGGAACTCCATTCCTGGTAGCACTGTGGGTGTACCTACAACACATGGACTGCAGCGGTTCAAGAAGGCAGCTCACCACCACCTTCTCAAGGGCAACTAGGGATGTGCAATAAATGCTGGCCCAGCCAGCGAGGCCCATATTCCGAGAATGAATAAAAAAAAAAATGAGGTGAGCCAAGTGGATCAAGTGTCATTGGAACATTTAGGGGATGATGATCATTGTATCATAAGTTTGGCTATGGAAAAGGACAATAATTAGCCAGGGGAAAGCCAGCTTCAATGGGGTAAGAATGGATCTCGGCCAGATAAATTGAAATCAAAGGTTGACAGGAGGAACTGTACCTGAACAATGGGCTATCTTTAAAGGAGAGATATATCAGGCACAGTCAAGTTATATTTCCATGAAGGGGAAAGGTAGGGCAAACAAATCCAGAGCTCCCTGGATGATAAAATCAATAGAGATTAAAATGTGGAAGAAAAAGTGCACTTATGATAGATGTCAAGTGTATAATACAACTGAGAACCACTCTGATTATAAAAGGTTCAGAGTGGAAGTGTAAAAGCAAATAAGGGAAGCAAAGAGAAAGTATAAGAGACTGTCAGCTAACATAAAAGGGAATCTTAAAGTCTTCTATAGACATATAAAGAGTAAAAGGATGGTAAAAGGAGTAGTGAGGCCGATTAGGGACCACAAAAGTAATTTACGCACAGAGGGGCATGGCTGAGATATTAAATTAATACTTTGTAACTGTCTTTACCAAGAAGGAAGATGCTGCCCAGGTCATGGTGAAAGAGGAAGTAATTCAGACACCTGAAGGGTTTAAAATTGATTAGGAGGAGACATTGGATAGGCTGTCTGCACTTAAAGTTGATAAAGCACCAGGACCAGATGAGATGCATCCAAGGATACTGAGGGAAGTGAGATTGGAAATTGGGGAGGCACTAGCCATAAATTTCAGAATTCCTTAGATTCAGGGATGATACCAGAGGACAGGAGAATTGCAAGTGTTACACCCGAGTCCAAAAAAGGGTGTAAGGATAAGACCAGCAACTACAGGTTAGTTAATTTAATTTCAGTGGTGGGGAAGCTTCTAGAAACAATAATTCAGACAAAGTTAATAGCCACTTGGGCAAATGTAGGTAAACTAAGGAAAGTCAGCATGGATTTATTAAGGGCAAATCATGTTTAACTAACTTGCCGAGTCTTTTGAAGAGGCAACAGAGATGAGGGCAATGCTGTTGATGTGGTGTACATGGACACCCAAAAGGCATTTGATATATTGCCACACAACAGACTTGTGAGCAAAGTTATATTCTATGAAATAAAAGGGGCAGTAGCTACAGGGATACAAAATTGGCTGAGTGGTTAAATGGATGTTTATCAGACTGGAAGAAGATTTGAGGAGTTCCATCAGGGTCATTGTTGGGACCCTTGCTTTTTCTGATATATATTAATGACCAAGACCTTGGTGTACAGGGCACAATTTCAAAATTTGCTTATGACATAAACTTGGAATTGTAAACATTGATGGGTATAGTGTAGAACTTCAAAAGGGTATGGACAGGTAGGTGGAAGAGGCAAACAAGTGGCAGATGAAATTCAATGCAGAGATGCATGAAGTGAGTTGTTTTGCTAGGAAGAACATGAGTGACAATACAAAATAAAGGGTACAATCTAAAGGGTGTGCAGGAGCAGAGGGACCTGGTCATTGCAGGTGGCAGAACAGGTTGAGAGCACGGTTAATAAAGCATACAGTATTCAAGGCTTCATTAATCGGGATGTAGGAAAAAAAACAAGGAGGTTATGTTAAGCTTGTACAAAACACTGCTTTGGCCTCAACTGGAGTATTGTGTCCAGTTCTGGACACCACGCTTTAGGAAAGATGTGAAGGCATTACAGGGAGTGCAGAAAAGATCCTTGAGAATGGTTCCAGGGATGAGGAACTTCAGTTACGTTGATAGATTGGAGAAGGTGGGATCATTTTCCTTGGAGAAGAGAAGGCTGAGCGTCACAACAGTGGATCAGACCCCTGAATTACTAACAGGCATATTGAGCTTTTTAAGGAAAACTTTTTTTTTTAAAGACACACAAGCAAGAACACTGAGCAAAAGCTGGCTGAGAATGTGACATAAACACTCTCTGGGAAATTCTTATGTGGATTATACTTGACCAGCTAATCCCAAGAGAACATGGAATGTTGCACCTAAAAAGTGTCAAGGCCTACTTCAGGCAGAGACACTTGGAAGGGAGAGATGAAATGCAAAAGACTGAACATTAATCTCCTGTGGTTGCAGAGACAATGGAGATTGATTGCCACATCTCAGTAAGCATCTAAAATCCATCCGCTGTTGATTCGTATCTCAGAATGTGGAAATGGTCTGATTTGAAAGAAAACAGACTCTATACAAAAGGCATGTGTGTTTTTTTCCTTCCAGGAATACACAAGGAAATGGATTAAAATGCTAGCTGCAGACTTGATCTGTGTGTGCTAGTGTTCTAGTGTGCTAGGGTGCTGTGGCAGCAGAAGAAGATCAACTAGCAGGCAAAAGGCTCTCTCTCTCTCTCTTTTGCTGGAGGCAAGTCAGCAAAGCCACAATCAAAAAAGGAAATAGGGCAGCTTCTTCAGCCAATCTGCAGAACCAAGTTTCTCCAAACCAACTGCTAAACTGCCAAAGTCAGCTCGACCAGAATCACCCAACTTAACGGCCGCAGTATTTCACCATCTACTCCTCACAGACAAACCAAAGGCTGACTTATATATTTTTTTAAACATTTATTTGAACTCAACTTCTCATTTCTGATCTGTATGTATGTGTGTTGCATTTTTATTATTTTTTCTCAGGTTTTTATTAACTACTAAAATTGCTCTTTCTTTGACTTGTCAGGAAAAGATATTAGTGTGTATAATGTTATTGGAAATTGTTTTTAAATTGGAGTTGTAGTAGGGTCTGTGTCTATGTGTGTGCCTGTGTGAGTCTTAAATGGATTAAAGCCAGCTAGTCTGGGTGCTTTGATGTGTAGTAGTTTTGAGATGTTACTCAGATAATCGTAAGGATAGAAGGTAAAGAGTACATTTGCATTTGTTGAATAAACCATGGGTAAAATCTTGCACCTCGCTGGGAGACACCAAGCAATGTGTTTATATTACTAATAAAATTGGCGGAATGAAAGGATTATTATTAGGAGAGGTAAAATTTTAAAAACCTAGTAATACAATAGATAATTTACATTCAAAGGGGAAGCTAGGTATACACAGAAAGGAGTTTGTATGTATAGGCTAGAGGCATCTAAGATCTAACCAGCCTGTAAGCCAACAACTGTCTGCAAAGGAATCACATTGCAGGGGACCTCATTTTGAATTGGTATGGTCAAATGTGTTTTGCCTGGTGTTTGTTTAAAGTCTATGGGCTATTGTTGCCTTGGTGAATATTTACCTGGGAATGATTCATTTGGAGATTTGTTTAAAAGTTATTATGGTAGTAATTTATAAATGTATATGTGTTTAATTTGTTGTTAAATGAATAAATGTTTAATTTAGTTTTATATAAAAACCCCTTGAGGCTTGGTGGTTTTATTCCTGAATTCAGAGCTGCATCTCAACATACCAATTGAAAATATAGGCTATGACAGTTGTTCAAGTTTCCTGCTGGGATTTAAACAACTCAGCCTTTACCAACTGTTGTGTTATAGCAGACTCAAGAAAGCCTGGTTAAATTGGCTCCTTCTAAAACATAAATACATTTGGACTGGGAAAGGGTGTCCACGGGGAAGGCATATCCCTTTTAAATTAACCTTGTTGTGACCAACCAAGGGGGTTGAATAAAGGAAGGGAACCAGCTCATTCTTCCTCACCCTGGAGCATAACAGGGAAGTTAACAAATTGGGGAACCTGGCTTGGGGACCGGTCGTAACAATACCACATGGGACATCCAATCCTCCTTTCAAAGGATGCTATATGTCACTCTAATTATATTTTCCCTTCTCCCACCACCCACCCCGCCACACCCCACCCCCACTCCTCACCACCCACACCCCCAACCCACCCCAACTTTGGACAGCCTCCTGCTCCATGGCCTGTATCCTAGTTGCCCTTCCAACAGCCTTTATCCTTATCCTCACAGGTCATAAATATATTGTACCTGTTGGATAGGATCAGTTTCTGGGGACCCTCATTCTCTATCTTACCTGGGTTGCCCTTACACTGTAAGCTATCAGTCACACCAACCCCATTCTAAACATGCACCTCTCTACGACGTGCGACTAAAGTCTGGAGCAAACTTTTCAGGGACTGGTCCCCCTCCCTTATGTGTTGGGCTGTCTCCAACTCACACTCCAGCTCAATGACCTTGAGCTGGAAATATTTGAAATGGAGCATTCAGTGACCTGGGCCCTACTTTCTTTGAAATTTCCTCCCTAAACCCCATTCTTTCTTGAACTCTCCCTCCATCCTTAAAACTGCCTCAAAAACAAATTTTGCCACCAAGCCTTTGGTCACCCCTCCTAATCTCTCCCTACTTTGCTTTAAAATAAAATAATTGTCATTAATAGTCAGCTCTTGTATCACAATCAACACATAATTTATTTTTTGTTTACTATGCAGCGCTGTTAACTGGATGATTAAAGGCACAACAATATGTGCAAATGCATCATTATCCATCACTAAATGTGTGAGCTCTTCCTTCTGTCAGCAGGAGATCCATTTTTTCACTAATGACCTGACGGCTCATGAAGCAACAACCCTTTTAATTGCTACATGGCAAATCACAGTGTGCAAGTGCCCAGTACAAAAACACAGAGCTGACTCCAGCAAAAAGAAACAAATGTTTTTTTTATCCATCCAGCAACTACTGGGCTCAGAGCTCAATTAACCTGTCTCCCTTGGGTTTTTATGTTTGCCTGACCTGTAGTGACAGGTACTGTTGTCTAAAGAAAGATTGCTAGAGGGTTCTCCCCATGCAGGCTGTGACCGATTATCAACATGCCCTATTGCCAAGAGATGTGTGGTACCACTCATGTGAAAGGAATTTTCTTCTCACATCACTGCATTGTGTTACTTATTAACAAAAAGCATGGGATGAAAATTACTCAGGGATTTTGCATGTTTAACTCTATAATTTATACAAAACGATCTCTTCGTTTTCCAGCTGACCAAGCAATGATCTTATAAAGAACATTCATATAAATCAGTTGAATTGATTTTGGTTTGGAATGACTGAAGGGAGAGGAAACCAAATATGTTGCTCACAACAATAGTCACTCAGGTTTCAATTTATTCACTTATTGCTAGTCATTCTACGCAGCGTGCTCAGATGACAGACAGTAAAGCTTGATGAAAATCCTATGCTTCATACTATGTTGACAGAACTCTCAAGGTGATGGATAATTAAATGAAGTAACAGTAGCTTCCATAATTTTAAATGGTCCACCCACAAAATGAAAAGATGTTAGTTGGAAGGGTAGGAGGAATCTCCGTTCATGAACATGATGAAATTCCCAGGCAAACCCAAAGATGGATTTGGAGTAAGATGTGCATCGGGCAGTGATAAACCTAGCAGCACATTGAGGACAATGGGAGGGGTAGCACTGAATCAAAGATCTCTTAGAAAGCACAGAATTTGAAAGACATGGTAACAATAAAGCTTGATGTCCATGTAACAAACTTAACATCTTTATAGAATCATAGAACGGTTACAGCACAGAGGAGGACATTTGGTCCATCACATCCATGCCATTTTTCTGGAACAGCATTCAGAGCTCTGAAGAAGAGTCACAGGGCTTGAAACGTTAACTCTGCCTTTCTCTCCATAGATGCCGTTAGACCTGCTGAGTTTTTCCAGCATTTTCTGTTTTTGTTTCAGATTTCCAGCATCCGCAGTATTTTGCTTTTATCATCATAGCAAGAAGCCTGTCCATATGAAACATTCAAAATGGTGTTCAACAGAGTGCAGGAAAAGAATATTCCACTAAAAGGAAAGAACAATCTAAACCCTCATGAGAGTCCACGGATGAATAAGGAACAATTGAGGGTTAGGAAAGAGGCATACATTATGTACTTACACAGCAGAGTACGTGCTAAAAGAGAATACAAAGAAACTTGGAGAGAATTCTAAAAAAATAATTTGGAAGGGAAAGAGGAAGTATGAAATTAAATTACCAAGGAACATAAAACAAAATAATAAACTGTTTTACAGGCACTTCAATAAAAAGGAAGCCTATGATGGAAACCGAACGATTAAGGGATAGAAAGCATAATATCACAGATAACGATAGGGAGATGGCAAAATACAGGCAGGTGTCTCAGTCCAGGGCCTCTTCCCTGTGCTTTGTGCAGCCTTCAGACCAAAGTAGTGGTTTCCCTGGACACATTACTGATGCCTGCGCCTTGATGGCACTTGTCATTGCTGCCAGAATGTCGTGGGCAGGTGTCACAGAGTTCTGTCATTCTCTCTGTGTGCTCTCGGCATCTTTAATGTGGGCCTGGCCCCCATCTCTTCAGCATCTGTGACCGGTGACGCTGTGCTCCTGAAGGTCTCAGGAGCTGAAGGCTGACAAACGATAAGGTGCATTTAAAGCTTCACGACCACATTTCCATGATGTGACCCTGATCACAGAGCGCAAGCGAGCTGCCCTCAGCCAGGCAGGAGTCAGACATTCACAGAGGCTTTGTGAAGATCTATAGAGTGTCCTCACTGCATGTCATCATTATCCTCCACAAATCTAGCAGCTATGAGGGCCTCCTAAGCATGCCTGCCTCTTCTTGCCAGTGCGAGGGCCTCATCGCTGCCATCATCGCCTTCAAGGACCTCCTCACCCTCATCCCCATCAATGCCCTCCCCACTGGAGGAGACCTCCAGCTCCTCCACCTCCTCCTCAGCCAACTCCTTTCTCCGTTGCAGCGCCAGGTTGTAAAGGGCGCAGTAGACGATGACAATGCATGACACCCTCTGCAGACAATATTGCAGGGCTCCACCAGACCAGTCCAGGCACCAGACCCCATTTTCTGCATCCCAATGGTTTGCTCCACCAAGTTGCGAGCTGCAGCATGAGCCTCATTATCCCTTCACTCTGCTGCTCTCTGAGGCCGCCGCATGGGTAGCCCTTGTCCCTGAGGAGCCAACCCTGCAGCCTCTGTGGACCCTGGAAGACGTCATGGATCTGAGACCGATTGAGAATGTAGGAGTTGTGGACACTCCCTGGGAACCATGTGCAGACCTGCAGGATGCATTTGTGGTGGTCGCACAACAGCTGAACATTCAGCGAATGGAAGCCTTTGCAGTTGACATAGTTGGCCACTTGTTACGACAGAGATCTGAGCACTATGTGAGTGCAGTCAATGGCCAATTTTTGGCCTTCTTGCCATATTTTCCGCTCATGCCGCCAAACACGCTCGATGCCAGCAGACATGGAAAATTCTGCCCCTCCTTACTAACATATGGGGGCTCGTGCCAAAACAGGGTGAGCTGTCTGACAGATGAGACAAGCAACAGCCTGACATGGTCAAACTCACTGAATCATACCTTACAGCCAATGTCTCAGACACTACCATCACCATCACCATCCCTGGGTATGTCCTGTGCCACCAGACATTGGTATACAATCCTCAACATTGACTCCCAACCCCATGAAGTCCCATGGCATCAAGTCAAACATGGGCAAGGAAACCTCATTTTGAGTATACCTACTGATCCCCTTTAGCTGATGCATCAGTACTTCTCCATGTTGACCACTACTTGGAGGAAGCACTGAGGATGGCAAGGGCACAGCATGTACTCTGGGTGGGGGACTTCAACGTTCATCATCAAGAGTAGCTTGGCAGCACCAATACTGACCAAGCTCACAGAATCTTGAAGGATATAGCTGCTAGGCTGGGTCTGCAGCAGATGGTGTGGAACCAAGAAGAATGAGAAGCCTACTTGGCCTCATACTCACCAATTTACCTGTCACAGATGCTGTCCATGAGCATGGTAGGAATGACCATTGCACAGTCATTGTGGAGACAAAGTCCAGTCTTCACGTTGAGGATACCCTCCATTGCGTTGTGTTCCATTGCCACCATGTTAAATGGGATAGATTTTGAAAAGGTCTAGCAACTCAAAACCGGACATCCATGAGGCGCTGTGGGTCATCAGTGGCAGCAGAATTGTATACAACCACAATCTGTAACCTCATGGCCCAACATATCCCCCACTCTACCATTACCATCAAGCCAGGGGATTATAATGGAAGCAGCATGCAGCAGACAGAACTAAGTGATCCCACGGCCATTGGATCATACCTAAGCTCCACAGTTCTGCCACATCCAGTTGTGAATGGTGGTGGACAATTAACCAAATAACTGAAGGATGAGGCTCCACAAATATCCCCATCCTCAATGATGGAGAAGCCCAGCACATCAGTGCAAAAGACAAGGCTGAAGCATTTGAAAACATCTTCAGCCAGACGTGCCGAGTGGATGATTCATCTCAGCTTCCTCCTGAGGTCCCCAGCATCAAAGATGCCAGTCTTCAGCTAATTCGATTCACTCCATGTGATATCAAGAAACGGCTAAAGGCACTGGATAGTGCAAACGCAATGGGCCTTGATAATATTCCGGCAATAATACTGAGGACTTGTGCTCCAGAGCTAGCCATGCTCCTAGCCAAGCTGTCCCAGTATAGCTACTGCACTAGAATCTAGCCAGCAAATTGCCCAGATATGTTCTGTCCACAAACAGCAGGACAAATCCAACCTGGCCAATTACCGCCCACTGTGAGTGTACCTACACCACATGGTACTGCAGCAGTTCAAGCAGATAGCTCACCACCACCTTCTCAAGGGCAATTAGAAATGGGCAATAAATGCTGGCCTGGCCAGCGGCACCCATATTCCATGAATGAATAAAAACTACTTTATATTGAATATGCTAAATTATTTTTGCCACTGTTATTTTGGCTATATTTTCATGGGCAGAATATTACCCCCATCGGGGGGGGCAGTTCAGGAGTGGGCGCATGCGGGCATGCCGCACCTCTGATCAGTGCCCCCGATCGTGGGTGCATCGCCATTTTATGTGGGCAGGCCAATTAAGGCCCGTCCAACGTGACATCCGCCAGGGAGCGCTCTGCGCTCCCTCTGCGGGTGGGTGGGGGATTCCCTAAGCCGAGAGTGCGCTCTTTTGTGCATGCGCACGAAAGAGCCCACTCATCTCCCTGAGGCTAAGTGCAGCCTCAGGGAGATCGGCACCAAATTCAAAAATGTTAAATATAGAAAGATAAAATTTCCCTGACATGTCCCCTCATGTGACACTGGTAGGTAGAGACTTACCCATGAGACCCCTAAAAGCAATGTGGTGCTGCTTGTGAAACCTGGCGCTGAAGACTGCAAGTGCTGCCTAAAGTCCTGAGCGAAGTGCAGCTCAGCTTATGTACCGCTGTGAATCATGCCGATGTGAGCTCATGATCCAGCATGGGTGGATGATTCCAGTAAGCAGAGCTTATAATGAGATTCTAATATATTGAAATTAGGTTCCCAATGTGCAGTGGCAGGAAACAGGGCCTGCCATTGATGGGTGGAGCGGACGATCACAAACTGGTGATAAACAAATTTTCTCAATCTCCCGATATTTTCTGCTCCCGCCCACTATGACGCCTGCTGCAAATGGGAGCGGAAAATCTCCGCTTGTGTATTTGTCTTCATGGTAGAAGAGAAGACACAAAAAGCTTTCCAAGAAAATTAGAAGTACATCAAGGAGATTTACCAGGATGCTGCCTGGGCTGGAGGGTCTGAGCAATGAGGAAAGACTGGATAGACTGGTGTTATTTCCTTGGAGCAGCGAAGGTTGAAAGGGGACCTAATAGAGGTGTATAAGATTATGAGGGGCATAGATAGGGTGGATAGGAAGGCACTTTTTCCATTAGTAGAGAGGTCAATAACCAGGGGGCATAGATTTCAGCTAAGAGGTAGAAGGCTAAGAGGAGAGTTGAGGAAAGTTTTTTCACCAGAGGGTGGTGGGAGTCTGGAACTCACTGCCTGAAAGGGTGGTTGAGTCAGAACCTCTCGTAACATTTAAGAAGTATTTAGATATTCACTTGCATTGCCATAGCCTCCAAGGCTATAGGCCAAGCACTGGAAAATGGGATTAGTGTAGTCAGGTCTTTGTTGACCGGTGCGGACACGATGGGTCGAATGGCCTCCTTCTGTGCTGTAAAAGTCTATGACTCTATGAGGTGTCACCTAAATGATTACTGCACAAGATAAGAGCTCATGGTGTTGGTGGGGTAATATATGAGCATAGATAGAGGATAGGGTTATGGGGGAGCAGACAGGAAAATGGAGTTAAGGCCACAATCAGATCAGCCATGTTCTTATTGAATGGTGGGGCAGGCTCAAGGGACTGAATGGCCTACTCCTGCTCCAGTTTCTTAAATTCTCATCTTCTTATGTAGAGAGTGATTGGAGCAAATAGTACAGATGTCTTTAGAGGAATTCTAGACATGCATATGAGGGGGAAGGAAATAGAAGGTTATAGTGATAGATTTAGATGAGGAAAGATGGGAGGGGGCTCGAGTGAAGCATAAACTTTGCCATGGACTTACTGGGCTCAATAACCTGTTTCTGTGCCTCATATCCTATGTAATCCTGTTGCAATTTTCTTGAGCTTCTCACTCCTGTGAGCAGTCTAAGCATCTTACATTTACTGGCCAATATCTTTATGATAACATAATCCATGGGTGTAACAATAGCATCCCCTTTTGATCTGACCAAATATTTATATGCTTTGCAGACGCGCTCCTTCAGTCTCCACAAAGGTTGACCAAGCAAACATTTAGTGAGCTGACGACAGATATGAATCAGATACTTCACAGCAAGTGAGCAGACAAAGCAATAGCTACAATTAAATGCACTTAATTCAATCAATACAACTTGACTTCATGTATAGTGCAAAATAATTAATGTGTTACATTATCCACATCAATGCATCACCTTGCCTGACTTATACAAAATTACATCTAACCACTGTTTCCAGTGGCAGAAGCGCTGGTAATCATGGGATAGTTTACAGTGATTGGCAAAGGAATCAGAGGTGAAATGGGATAACATTTCTTTTACACAGCAAATTGTGATCTGGAATGCTCTGCCTAAAAGCGTGGTGGAAGCAGATTCAGTCGTGATACTCACGAGGGAATTGGATACATAATTGAAGGGAAAAATATTGCACTGCTACAGGGAAAGAGCAGGGAAGTGGGATCGATTAGATAGCTTGACCAAATAATTGGTGCAGGCATGAGCACAATGGGCCGAATGGCCTTCTTCTGCACTATATCATTCTATGTTCATTCAGTATTGCTGTCTGAAGTTGGCCATACTCTGTAAAGCAACAAATGGAACAGCTGCTGTGTACATCACATAAAATCAGGGTCCATTCTACAGTCCTAAATTTCCAAAGGCCAAGCTATGCACTTCCAGTGTAAGTGAGCTAGGAGTACAGCAGAGGGAGAACTTGGGTACGTTTATTGGAGTCTGTTTTGGTCAAACCACCTGCAACCACCATAAGCATAGCCTCTGACTTGACAGGTAGGGGGACAGAGAGAAGAAACTTCCACATTGGAAATTTCTTCAGGTCCAACCTAATGTACAGAAAACTGGGTTCCTGCTTTCACCTGTCATTCACAGTTACTCCTTATGGAATAAATTCTCAAAATAACTGATGAAGCATAAACCTGTGTGCCACCTTAACAAAATGCTGGTAACTGTTCTAAAATTGACCCCCTTAGACCTGTCTACCAATTGGGCTGGCACAGTCATTGAGGCAAGCTGCTCCTGGGCCTTTGCCTATTCAGAAAGTTTGCAATGAAAGCTGGGAATTTGGCTGAATAAAACCGATATAGAAAGCCTACATGAGCTATTTAAACAAGGGGGTGAATTTTACACTTCTCAATGTTGGGCGAGAGTCCGGCTCTGAATTGTGCAGTTTGCCAACTCCCGCTCCCACCTCACCTTTTAAAAATGCCAAATAAAGCATCTTGCGGCCAATTAATGGCCACCCAGTGGGATTCCCTAGGTAAGGGAAGGGCAGGCAGTTTGCACAATTGGGTCTCCAGAGCGGGAAGTCCAGGGAGAGGGGGCAGACCATGGGGAGAATTTTCTCTCTGTCAGGGGGGTTGGACGGGAGCGGGCGCGGGCAGGCGTGCAGCCGATCGCCAACCCGAGGATTCTGGCCCATGAAACGGAAGTCAGTCACATCCACCCATTTAAAGGCACCCTGGCTTGGGATTTTGGCAGCTGCACCATAAATTAATAATTTTCAGACAGAGGTTTTGACCCAGAAGAGTGTGAAATCCTTTGAACTACTGGAGCTGCAGCAGGTTAAGCTTGTTTTTAAATTTTCATAACTATTGTGCCAGCACTCTCATTCAGGACCATTGCCAGGGAGGAATGTACATTTGAGCATAGCTGTCCCATTGCCCTTATAAATAACAAGACTTTAGAAAAAGACTCAAATTCTACCCTTTAACTCTCTTTGTCTTTCCCTGTAAGGTCACCATATTGTGGAATCAGGAGCTGTTGAGGGGCCCAGACCAAGGACAGCCCCACAGTTTGATGATGACTCCCTGAGAGTCCTCAGGCTGTTAGTGATTGATGGGAGGTCCTCATTCCTGCTGACGGAAAGAGGAGACCTCCCGACCAGACCAAAGCAGCCTGGATGGAGGCTACAGGGGAGATCAGCAGCTGTGGGGTTGTCCAAAGGATTGGGTTACAGTGCCGTAAGAGGCTGAACCACCTCTTATGATCTGCCAGGGTGAGTGTGTAACCATTTCAGAGATGGACCTATATGGAAGGTCGTGAGAGAGTGATGTGTGTCAAATGTGGGATTGCGTCGGAATAGACCAAGTACACAAAGCAACATGAGGCAGACATGCCACCCTACATGGCACCGGGGGATCCTGGCCAGTGGGGGGGGGCATGTGGCGGTGTTTATGAACTGCAACACCCATTAGTTAGCAAGGAGCATTGAGAGATATTGACTGCCGACAAAGGGCATGCTGGCCACGTTTGAAAGCATGATTTTAGCACAGCGTGTTCATTGCAATGTCCCTTTTTAATTGCAGATCATACATGCTCACTCAGAAACCTCCAGAACTAGACTTACAGTTCCCAGTTGCTCACACTGTACAGTGATTCGTCAGTGCTGTCACATTATCAGTACACTTGCACTCTTTTAAAGGGGCAAGGTACCTCACTTTACCACAGCTACCTTCATAGAAGTGATAGTTTGAGTACGGTCAAGATATATTCCTCGAAAGGGAAAGATAGGGCAAACAAATCCAGAGCTTCCTGGATGATAAAAGAGATAGAAATTAAGATAAAGGAGAAAAGGTGTGCTTGTGACAGGTGTTAGGTAAAAAATACAATTGAGAACCAGGCTAAGTACAGATGTTTCAGAAGGAGGTGAAAAAGCAAATAAGAAAAGCAAAGAGAGTGTGTGAAAAGAGACTTCCAGCCAATAAGGAAGGGTATCCCAAAGTCATCTATAGGCATATGAATAGTATAAGTATGGCCAAAGGAGCAGTAGGATTGATTAGGGACCAGAAAAGGGGATTTACAAATGGAAGCTGAGGGCAGATCTGAGGTATTAAATGAATACTTTGCATCTGTCTTTCCCAAGGAAAGCTATGGTGAAAGAGGAAGTAATTTGGACACTAGAAGAGTTTAAAATTGATAAGGAGGAGGTATTGGATAGGCTGTCTGTACTTAAAGTTGTCACGGCACCGGGACCAGATCAGATGCATCCAAGGATACTGAGGGAAGTAAGACTGGAAATTGTGGAGGCACTGGCCATAATTTTTCAGTCTTCCTTAGATTCAAGACTCAAGGACTAGAGAATTGGAAATGTTACATCCTTGTTCAAAAAAGGGTGTAAAGAAAAGCCCAGCAACTAGGGGCCGGTCAGTTTAACTTCAGAGGTGGGAAAACTTCCTGAAACAATAATTCAGAACAAAATGAATAGTCAACATGGATAAATTCGGGTTAATTAAAGAAAGCTAGCATGGATTTCTTCAGGGAAAATCGTGTTTAACTAACTTGCTGGAGTTTTTTGAAGAAGCTACAGCGAGGGTTTATGAGGACAATGCTGTTGATGTGGTGTACATGGACTTTCAAAAGGCATTTGACACAGTGTCACACAACAGACTTGTTAGCAAAGCTATAGCTCATTGAATAAAAGGAACAGTAGCAACATGGATACAAAATTGGTTGATCGACAGGAAACAGACAGTAGTGGTTAATAGATGTTTTTCATGTTGGAGGAAGATTTATAGTGGAGTTCCCAGGGGTCAGTGTTGGGACCCTTGCTTTTCCTGTTATATATATTAATCCTAGACCTTGGTGTACAGGGCACAGTTTCCAAATTTGCAAATGATATAAACTTGGAATTATTGTGCGTTTGAGGAAGATGGTGTAGAACTTCAAAAAGACATTAACACATTGATAGAATGGGTGGATAAGTGGCAGATGAAATTTAATGCAGAGAAGTATGAGATGATTAATTTTGGTATGAAGGAATGGAGAGACAATATAAAATAAAGAGTACAACTCAAAAAGAGAGTGCAGGGGCAGAGGGACATGGGCAAATATGTGCATAAGTTATTGAAGGCGGCAGGACAGGTTGAAAGAGTGGTTAATAAGTATCCTGGGCTTTATTAGTAAGGGCATAGAATACAAGAGCAAGGAGGTTATGTTGAACTTGTATAGGTCACTAGTTCGGCCTCAGCTGGAGTATTGTGTTCAGTTCTGGGCACGGCACTTTAGAAAGGATGTAAAGTTATTGGAGATTCATGAGAATAGTTCCAGTGATGAGGAACTTCAGTTATGAAAGTAGACTGGAGAAGTTGGGACTGTTTTCCTTGGAGAAGAGAAGGCTGAAAGGAGATTTGATAGGGGTATTCAAAATCATGAGGGGTCTGGACGGAGTAGAGAAGGAGAAATTGTTCCCACTTATGAAAGGATCAAGAATGAGAGGGCAGAGATATAAAGTAATTTGCAAAAGAAGCAAAAGCGATATGAGAAAAAACTTTTTCATGCAGAGAATAATTAATGCCTGGAATGCTCTGCCTGAGAGTGTGGTGGAGGCAGGTTCAATTGAAGCATTCAAAAGGGAGTTAGATTGCTTTCTAAAATGGAAGAATGTGCAGGGTTACAGTGAGATGTGGGGAGAATGACGCTAAATGAATTGCTCATTAAGAGAGCTAGTGCAGATGTGGCAGGCTGAATGGCCTCTTTCTGCACTGTAACAATTCTGTGATTCAGTGATTCTGTGACGTACCATCTCACCAACTGACACCTCAACCATTTACCCACCTCACCAACTTTCTGACCTCATCCACCTACCCACATACCTACCTCACCCACCTACCCACCTTACCCATTCATTCATTCATCTACTCACCCATTCACTCATATTCAAACTGGACATCTAAACTTACCATACAGCAGTTGGTACCATAAAAATGAGATGCGTCCTGTCTTCCCTGAAACTCTACTCCATTTCAACGGAGCTCTCCAAGGGATGATGTGCTCCACGTTTCTGGAAAAGCTGGACCTGGAAGAAATATGTAGCAGATTTGAGTTGGAGAAATTTTTGCGTGGAGCGGCAATCTGATGATGATTGCTGCTCTTCGGAAGATGCGGGCCAAAAACAGAAAGCTCTAAAAATACTCAGCAGGTCAGGCAGCATCGTAGTGTGAGAAGTAAAGTTAATGGCCAGAATTTTATACCGCCTCCAGGTACGGTCTGGCAGGTGCAGGGGTTGGGGCCTGTAAAATCAGGTAGCATTGCGGGTGCGCCATGCTCAATTGCCTACCCAGTTTTTACCAGCGGTGAGGTCGGTGTTGTGTGACCTGCCTGACCTTGGGCCAATTGAGGCCCTTAAGCGGCCAATTAATGATCCTCCTCCCACCATCTGGCGGTCGACTTTGTAGGGGGGGTGGGGATGGTTCCATCCTGTTTGAGCATCTTGTGCCCAATGGAGGCACAATGATCACCAACCCTGCTTTTTTCTCCCCACTCTGGCCAATTGATCATGGCTCTCCAACACCTTCGCAACCACTTCATTTACCTCAGACTCATCTGGCCTCCAGCGACGCTCCTCATGGGAGATCAGTCACAAGCCCAGCCATGGCTACCACTCCCAGTGGGACTGGAGAGCAGCCAGTCATCTGATTGGCTGACAGCTCTCAGAGGTGGGACTTCATTCCAGATGGGCGTGGAAGACATGACCTGAGAAAATTAACAACCAATCAAGCAATAAAATCAGGTCGAGGCTTCCCGGCCATGTGGAGGCAGGCTCACCCCACATTGGCCAGAGAGTGGGGTTACCGCCTTTGCCAAACATTCTGGCTCATGTCTCAAGTCAATGACCTTTCATCAGGACTGGAAAAGGTTAGAAGTAGAGATGTAACAGGCGTTAAGCAAGTACAGAGGCAGGGAAAGTGGAGAAGGGAGAAAAGAACAAAAGGGAAAGTCGGTGATAGGATGGCAGGCAGGAAAGATTAATTGACAAAAGAAATGAGAGTGCAAGGCAAAAGGACAAGTAAAGAAACAAAAAATGGGCAAAAGAGCTGAAAATGGCAATAGCATAATCATTACCAACAGTGGCCATTGGAAAACATGGGAGAAGTGGTCATGATCTGAAATTGTTGAACTCAGTTTGAGTCCAAGAAGCTGTAAAGTGCCTAATCAAAAGACAAGGGCTGGGATTTTCCAGCCCTGCCACCGGTGGGCATCGTTGTGGGTGGGACGAGAAGATTTGGAGAGGCTCTCCAAATTTCCCAATCCCACCCGCGACGATGCCCCCCCACCCCCCAGTGTTGGGGCCAGGAAATCCCGCCCAAGGTGTTGTTCTTCAAGCCTCAGCTGAACTTCATTAGAATAGTACAGGAGGTCAAGGATAGAGAGGTCAGAGTGGGAGTAGGTTGGAGAATTAAAATGACAAGTGTCTGGACACTTCATGTGCATAAACCTTAATTCCTGTTTTACGTAATTTTTATTTACACTTGAATGCCAACATTCCCCCATTTTAAGTTGGTGGGTCAACAGTTTACATTCAATTTTTGCTACATCAATGGTCATCATCACAATCTATTAATGATTAAACAGAATTGCTTAATATGGTTTCCACAAAAAAAATTGATCCACACTTTTGATGGATGTAATCAAATTTCTGGGCCCTGGTGTCCAAAATTATCAACATAAAATTCTCAAAGTACATATTTCATAATAATATGATCAAAATGTATCCATTAATTTGTTATTTGTATCTTATAATATTTTCATTTTTCCTTGAAGGCCATAGTTTTTTCCCAAAAGCCTTGACTTGGATTCAGAATTTTATATATCATAGGGCTGAACTTATCCCACCTTCCCTGCTCCTGATTCATCCATCATCATTTTGTTTGGAATCTTCACATCAGCAGCCTAAGTGGCCCCTCTTACACACCATCCAACACCCAACCCCCATTTCAGGCAGGAGCCCACCTGGAATATACAAATCTAGATCCCATGGCATACATAGGGTTCCAACAAAATTTTGTGGTATAACTTGGCAGAGTGTACATCTTTCGTACTCCATAATTAGCAGCAAACGTAGAGTGTCCTATTCGGCGCTTCCTAAAGGAACTATTTCAAGCTGCTCAGAAACCTGACAAAGATAAGTCTCTTTTCAAAGATTTTGTGGAACCAGAGGAAACACTTATCACCCAATGCCAACATCTTAATGCCTTCCTTGCTGCTATTATCCCTCCCATGCATCTGCCTTTAGTCTATTATTTCAGCTGAGCTCCACATAACAGTCATTGCATTTTCTGCAACTCCAAATGGCGAGCTGCCTTGCAGAGCTGGTTCAAGGCTTCCAGTTTGTCACGTATACTGAAATGCGGCCCAACCACTAAAAGTCTTCAGCCCCCTTTCAAAGACATTGGCCGGTGCAATCACAGCTCCTGCTATTCACCCAAAGGACAAATTCATGTTGCCAAACCATTGCAGCCACACATGAGTGCTGTCAAATTCCAAGACCCAAACTCCAGAGTAATCAAAGCCCAGGACCATTCCAAAGCACTTTCCAAACCCAGGGTTGTTCCCCAGTATTATCAAAGACCAGGATGATTCTATAGTGCTATCAAAACCCGGGCCCATTCCTCATTATCACAAAAATCCAGGGCCATTCCAGTGCAGGAGCCTCCCCTTGCTCCACTGCACCCCCACCAAAGACCAATTAAAGTCCACTCCTCTACCTTACATTTTTGAAAATCAATTATCCATCTCTAAATTCTATTTTTTGCATACCACGTGCTATATTTTCCCAACTTTAAAAATGATAGTTATAAAATTTAATAAACAGGTAAAGTAATAAAGTTACTGATTTACAGTTTTCACAGAAAAACTGTCTGAGTTGTAGAATTTGATTCTGAAAGCAAGAGTAAAAATCTCGGAATAACATTTAATAAAAATGGAATTACTCCCAGTCAGTCACTGCTGATCAACAGCCTTGATGTTATTTCTTATATTGCAGAAAGACTACGATTGTTATAAACAGTGGCCTATATATAAATTGGTTAGCCCCTGCAAACAGGGTGTGGGGATCTTGATGTGTGATTAACCCACGCCCATTGAGTGAAATATAGGCAGCATGCCAACCTCATGCTGCCTGCTAATTATAGTGATTTCTGCATGCAGCCAGCACTTCCCACACTTTCATTGGCTGCACAGATCAGCAGGGGGCCCAATGTCATTAGTAATTGCACTTGTTAAAGCTAACCTGCACCTCTTAAAGAGCATGTACATCGTGGCTAGAACAGGTGCTGAGTGTATCTGATCTGGGAAAGTGAAATAGGTGATTGACCATGGAGAGAGTGTGGCAACAGGTCTTTGGATGCTGCACTGGGGGTCTTGGTGGAGGAGCAGGAAAGGGGGAGAGATGTCCTGTATTCTCAACAAGACACAAAACCCTCCAAACATATGATAAGAAAACAGAGGAAACAGATAGCTGTAGAGATTAATACCAGGAGCCAAGCCCCAAGGGCCTGGATGCAGTGACGGAAAAAGTTTAATGATCTCACACGAGTGGTCAAGGTCAGTGAATGCATCGTTGAAGACCATATCCTATCAACTGCATGACCAACCTCACACACTACTCAATGCATCAACCCCCCATCATTCACCTACCAACAATCTCCATCAATCAAGACCCATATCTAACATTCACATGTTTCACCTCTCACACAATTAATATTCTTGCAAATCTCAAACCCACATCTCACAGCTTGCACACATTGGCAGCTATTCGAATGTAACAGCCATATTATCCAATAGATTGCACGACACTCACTGACATGCTTGGTCTCTCTTGTAGGTCAAGGTGGCGCATAACTGGAGGCGGCAAGAATATGCCTGCATGTTCTAACTCCCATGGAGAAGACTGTGCTGGCAATTATTTGAAGGGCCTTTGTGGTGGCCCCCTTGGCTACCAGTGGAGCTTATGAATCATTACACCTCCCTGTTGAACACCATTTGGAGGAAGCACTGAGGGTGGTAAGGGCACAGAATGTAATCTGGGTGGGGTGTTTCAATGTCCATCACCAAAAGTGGCTTGGCAGTACCATTACTGATTGAAATGGTGGAGTCCTATGTTATGACAGAGCAGTTGATAAAGGCTGAGTTATTTAAAATCCCAGAGGGGAATTTTAAACAACTGTCATAACCTATATTTTCAATTGGTATGTTTTGAGTTGCAGCTCTAAATACAGGAATAAGACCATCAGTTTTCAAAAGGTTTTTATATCAAACTAAATGAAACATTTATTCATTTACAAAAAATTAAACAGATACACATGGCTACAAATTACTACTATCATAACTTTTTAACAAATTCCCAAATTAATCTCCACTAAGGCAACAATAACCAATAGACTTAAACAGGCCCAGGCAAAGCATTTTCAACTTATTAATTCAAAATGAGGTTCCTTTCAATTTATTCTTTCGCAGACACAATGGTAGGTTCTTATTGTATCACCAGACCCTTTGAACCCCTTTCATAGTACCAATTTTATTAGTAATATAAGCATTGCTTGGTGTCTCCTAGCTAGGTGTATGATTTCACTCCCACTCTTGAATGCTTTGTTCAATAAAATGCAAATGTACCCTCCACCTTACTGTTTACATCTCAAAACTACTATACATCAAAGCACCCAGACTAGCTGGCTTTAATCCAATTAACAGGCACACAGGCTAAACCTCTATTTAAAAAAAATAATTTCCAATAACATTATATACATTAATATCTCTTCGTGACAATCTAAAGGACATACCTGCTAGGCTGGGTCTGCGGCAGATGGTGAGGGAAACAACAAGAGGAAAAAACATACTTCAATTCATCCTCACCAATCTACCTGTCACAGATGCATCTGTCCATGAAAGTATCAGCAGGAGTGACCACTGCACAGTCCTTGTGGAGATGAAGTCCCACCTTCACATTGAGGATACACCCTGTCGCATTGTGTGACTCCACAACCATGTTAAATAGGGTAAATATTGAACAGATCTAGCAACTCAAAACTCAAGTCTAGCAACTCAAAGCTAGCAACTCATCTATGAGGCCGTGTGATCCATCAGCAGCTGCAGTTGTATACAACCACAATCTGTAACCTCATGGCCCGGCATATCCCCCACTCTATCATTACTATCAAGCTAGGGGGTCAACCCTGGTTCAATGAAGAGCACAGGAGAGTACGCCAGGAGCAACACCAGGCATACCTAAAAATAAGGTGTCAACCTGGTGAAGCTACAATTCAGGACTACTTGCAAAAACTGCTTGCCAAACAGCAAAAGTAGTATGCAATAGACAGAGCTAAGCAATCTCACAACCAATAGATGGGAGCTAAGTTCTGCAGTCCTGCCTCTCCCAGTCATGAATAGCGATGGACAATTAAACAACTAACTGGAGGAGGAGGCTTCACAAATATCCCCATCCTCAATGATGGGGGAGCCCAGCATATCAGTGCAAAAGACAAGGCTGAAGCAATTGCAAACATCTTCAGCCAGAAGAACCATGTGGATGATCCATCTCGATCTCCTTCTGAGGTTCCCAGCATCACAGATGCCAGTCTTCAGTCAATTTGATTCACTCCACATGATATCAAGAAATGGCTGAAAGCACTGGATACTACAAAGGCTATGACCCTGACAAAATTCCAGCAATAGTATTGAAGGCCTGTGCTCCAGAACTTGCCGCGCCACTAACAAAGCTGTTCCAATACAGCTAAAGCACATTATCTGGGTATTGCCCAGAAAAACTGTCTAGGTGTTTCCTGTCCACAAAAACGCAGGGCAAATCCAACCCAGCCAATTAGCATCTGAACAGTATCGACCAGCAGCAAAGTGATGGAAGGGGTCGTCAACAGTGCTATCAAGCAGCACTTACTCAGCAATGACCTTCTCCCTGACGCTCAGTTTGGGTTCCGCCAGGGCCAGTCAGCTCCTGACCTTATTACAACCTTGGTCAAAATATGGGCAAAAGAGTTGAATTCAAGGTGAGGTGAGAGTGACTGCCCTTGACATCAAGGTAGCATTTAACCGAATGTGGCATCAAGGAATCCTAGCAAAACAAGAATCAAAGGGAATCAAGGGAAAACCCTCCGCTGGTTGGAGTCATACCTAATACAAAGGAAGATGGTTGTAGTTGTTGGAGGTCAGTCATCTCAGTTCCGGGACATCACTGCAGGGGTTCCTCAGGGTAGTGTCCTAGGCCCAAACATCTTCAACTGCTTCATGAATGACCTTCCATTCATCATAAGTACAGAAGTGAGGGCGTTCACTGATGATTGCACAACGTTCAGCACCATTCACAACTTTTCAGATACTGAAGTTACCCGTGTCCATATGCAGCAAGACCTGGACAATATTTGGGCTTGGGCTGACAAGTGGCAAGTAAGATTCGCTCCACACGAGTGCCAGGCAATGACCATCTCCAATAAGAGAGAATCTAACCATCTCTCTTTGACATTCAATGGCATTACTATCGCCGAATCCCCATCTATCAACATCCTGGAGATTACCATTAATGAGAAACTGAACTGGGATAGCTATATAAATACTGTGGCTACAAGAGCAGGTCAGAGACTGGGAATTCTGCAGCGAGTAACTCACCTCCTGACTCCCCAAAGCCTGTCCACCATCTACAAGGCTGTAGTCAGGAACGTGATGGAATACTCTCAACTTGCCTGGATGAGTGCAGCTCCCACAACATTCAAGAAGCTCAACACCATCCAGGACAAAGCAGCCCACTCGTTTGGCATCCCATCCATAAATATTCACCCCCTCCACCACTGCCACAAAGTGGTAATAGTGTGCACCATCTACAAGATGCATTGCAGCAACTCACCAAGGCTCCTTCAACAGCACTGGGTGTACCTACACCAAATGGCCTGCAGTGGTACAAGAAGGTGGCTCACCACCACCTTCTCAAAGGAAATTAGGGATGCACAATAAATGCTGGCCTAGCCAGTGATACCCACACCCCACGGAAGAATAAAGAAAGTATGATGTACCATTAAGAAGACAATTCCAGGTTTTTGACTCAGCAAAAGTAAAGGAACGGCAATGTAGTTGCAAGTTAGGATGGTGTGTGACTTGGAGAGGAACTTGCAACTTCCCATGCCTCTGCTGCCCTTGTCCTGCTAGATGGTAGAGATCGCAGGTTTGGGAGTGCTGTTGAAGGAGGCTTGGTGACTTGCCGCAGTGCATCTTGCAGATGGTCAACACTACAGTCACTGTGCACTGGTGGTGGGGGCAGTAAACATTTAAGATGGCGCATGGGGTGTCGATCAAGCAGGCTGCTTTATCCTGGGTGGCTTTGAACTGCTTGTGAAGCTGCACTCACCCAGGCAAGTGGAGAGTCCACTTGTCTGGAATATTATGATGGAGGGAATGTTATTGATGAAGCTGGTGAAGATTTTTTTTTTTTTTTTTTGTAAAAATATACTTTATTCATAAAAAATCTTCAATCACATTCAAAACCATTTCAAAAACAACATTACAAGGGTACAATCCAGGTTAAACTTTTACAAAATGTATCACCAGGTGCATCAGTACAAACAATATTACAATCATTTACAGCCTTTCATTTTGATCTGTACAGCCCGAGGGGCTCTAAACAGTTCCCAGTCTCTCGGTGCGCTGTGGTAGAAAGGTCTTAGACAGCGACCCTTCCCCATTGCGCCTTTGCGGCAGCTGCCCCAAGCTTTAGTGCGTCCCTCAGCACGTAGTCCTGGACTTTGGATTGTGCCAGTCCGCAACAATCGGTCGGGGACAACTCTTTGTGCTGGAAGACCAACAAGTTTCGGGCAGACCAAAGCGCGTCTTTCACCGAGTTGATGATCCTCCAGCTGCAGTCGATGTTTGTCTCGGTGTGTGTCCCTGGGAACAGCCCGTAGAGCACAGAGTCCTGTGTCACAGAACTGCTCGGGATGAACCTCGACAGCAACCACTGCATCTCTCTCCAGACTTTCTTTGCAAAGGCACAATCCACAAGGAGGTGAACAACGGTCTCTTCCCCACCACAGCCACCTCGAGGGCAACGTGCAGAGGGGGTGAGACTCCTGGCGTGTAGGAAGGATCTGACGGGGAGGGCCTTTCTCACCACCAGCCAAGCTACGTCTTGGTGCTTGTTGGAAAGTTCTGGCGATGAGGCATTCTGCCAAATGACTTTGACAGTCTGCTCGGGGAACCATCCCACAGGGTCCACCCTCTCCTTTTCCCTCAGGGCCTCTAGGACGTTACGTGCTGACCACTGCCTGATGGACTTGTGGTCAAAGGTGTTTTTCTGCATAAATTTTTCCACCAGGGACAGGTGGTACGGCACGGTCCAACTACTTGGAGCGTTCCGCGGCAGCGTGGCCAGACCCATCCTTCGCAACACCGGGGACAGGTAGAACCTCAGCACGTAGTGACACTTGGTGTTTGCGTACTGAGGGTCTACGCACCGCTTGATGCAGCCACACACAAAGGTGGCCATCAGTATGAGGGCGATGTTGGGCACGTTTTTTCCCCCTTTATCTAGAGGCTTGTACATCGCGTCCCTGCAGACACGATCCATTTTCGACCTCCAGATAAAGCGGAAGATGGCTCGAGTGATCGCCATCGCGCAGGAGTGTGGAATGGGCCAGACCTGCGCCACGTACAGCAACAGCGAGAGTACCTCACACCTGATGACCAGGTTCTTACCCGCAATGGAGAGGGAGCGTCGCTCCCACATGCCCAGTTTCCTTTTCACCATAGCCACTCGCTCCTTCCAGTTTCTAACGCATGCCCCAGTCCCTCCGAACCATATCCCCAGCACCTTCAGGCCGTCAGCCCTGACAGTGAAGGGGACAAAGGATCGGTCAGCCCAGTTCCCAAAGAACATGGCCTCGCTCTTCCCACGATTTACCTTGGCTCCCGAGGCCAGTTCGAACTGGTCGCAGACGTGCATCAGTCTGCGCACCGACAGCGGATCCGAGCAGAAAACGGCGACGTCGTCCATGTACAGGGAGGCTTTTACCTGAGTGCCTCCACTGCCTGGGATCGTCACTCCTCTTATGCCCGGATCCTTCCTGATGGACTCGGCAAAGGGTTCTATGCAGCACACGAAAAGGACAGGCGAGAGAGGACAGCCCTGCCTGACTCCAGATTTAATCGGAAAGCTATCTGTTTCCCACCCATTGATTGAGACTGCGCTACTGATGTTAGTGTAGAGCAGTTGGATCCAATTTCGAATTCCCTCCCCAAAGCCCATTTTGGAGAGCACATCCCCCATGTAGGTGTGCGATATTCTGTCAAAGGCCTTCTCCTGATCCAAGCTGATGAGGCAGGTATCCACACCCCTGTCCTGTACATAGGCAATCGTATCCCTGAGCAGCGCCAGGCTGTCAGAGATCTTCCTGCCTGGCACAGAGCAGGTCTGGTCAGGGTGAATCACCAATTCCAGAGCGGATTTGACCCGGTTGGCGATGACCTTGGACAGAATCTTATAGTCCACATTCAACAGTGAAATGGGTCGCCAATTTCTAATTTCCTCCCTTTCCCCCTTGTGCTTGTAGATGAGGGTGATGATGCCTTTCCTCATGGATTCTGACATGCTGCCGGCCAGGAGCATACTCTCGTACACTTCTAGCAGGTCTGGGCCGATCAAGTCCCACAGAGCCGAATACAACTCCGCCGGCAGGCCGTCGCTTCCGGGGGTTTTACTCTTCTCGAAGGACTCGAGGGCCTTAGTCAGTTCGTCAGGAGTTAGCGGTTTGTCTAGGCTCTCCCGCGTACTGTGGTCTAAGACCTCCGTGATAGAGGACAGGAAGGACTGGGAGGCTGTGCTGTCCGTGGGCTTCACGTCATACAGTCCGGCATAAAAGGATTTGCTGATCCTCAGAATGTCGGACCGTGATGACTTTACTGAGCCGTCTTCTTCCTTCAGGCTGCTGATCACAGAGCGCTCTCTGTGTACCTTTTGGAAGAAGAAACGTGAGCACGTCTCATCCTGCTCCACGGAGCGGACTCTGGAACGGAAGATGATCTTGGAGGCCTCCGAGGCAAAGTGCGAGGCTTGCTGGCCCTTCACCTCTTGGAGCTCCTCCTTGACATCGACCCCCATCGACTGCAGCCGGAGCAGATTCTGCATCTTTTCCCGGAGTCGGGACATTTCCCTCTGTTCCTTTCTAGCTTTCTGGGTGCCTTTGCGGATGAAAAACCTCTTGATGCTTCCCTTGATCACTTCCCACCAGTGTGTCAGGGACTCAAAGAGGGGTTTCACGGTTCTCCAACCTTTGTAATCCCTCTTGAGCTCCTCAATGTTCTCTGGGGTCAGCAGTTGCACATTTAGCTTCCATGCCCCCCTGCCCACCCTCAGGTCTTCCTCCAAGTGGCAGTCCGCCAGTAGGAGGCAGTGGTCAGAGAAGAACACCGGCTTGACGTCGGTGGATCTGACTGTGAATGCACGGGACACAAACAGGAAGTCTATCCTGGAACGAATGGACCCGTCTGGCCGCGACCAGGTGTATCTACGCTGCGCTCCGTCTGCAGGGTTGCTGAAGACGTCGTGCAGCTTGGCATCCTTAACTGTTTCCATCAGGGATCTGGACGTAGCGTCCAATCTGCTTCCGGCCCTGCCGGATCGTCCAGCCGCATCGATGATGCAGTTGAAGTCCCCGCCCAGAATGACCGGCCTGGAGGTCGCCAGCAGCAGTGGGAGCTGCTGAAAAAGCTGGTGAAGATGGTTGGGCCTTGGACATCACCCTGAGAAACTCCCACAGTGATGTCCTGGGGCTGAGGTAATTGGTCTTCAACAACCACACCTTGGTAGGTACGACTCCAACCAATAGACAGTTTTCCCTCTGATTCCCAATGACTTCAATATTTCTGGGGCTTCTTTATGTGCACTGTGTCAAATAAAAGTGAATCACTCTCACTCAACTCTGGAATTCAGCTCTTTGTCCATTTTTGGCCCAAGGCTATAGTGCAGTTGGAGCTGATTGGCCCTAGTAAGTATCAGTGAGCAGCTTATTGCTGAGTAAGTGCTACTTGTTAGCACTGTCAACGTCACTTTTGATCACTTTTTTGAGGATTGAGAGTAGGTGATGGGGCAGTAATTGGCCAGACTGGATTTATCCTATGTTTTGTGGACAGGATATACCTGGGTATTTTCTATATTGCCAAGTAGATATCAGAATTGTAGCTAAATTGGAACAGCTTGGTTAGGGGTGCAGCTCGTTCTGGAGCTCAAGTCATTAGTACTACATCCAGGATGTTGTCAGGGCCATGATTGCTAAATTTGCTGATGATACAAAGATAGGCAGTAGAGTAAGTTGTGAAAAGGGCATGAGGAGTCTGTAAAGGGAGATAGATAGGTAAAGTGAGTGTACAAGAAATTGGCAGTTGGAGTATAATGTGGGAAATGTGAATTTGCCTACTTTGGCAGGAAGATTAGAAAAGAAGCAGATTATCTAAATGGACAGAGATTGCAGAACTCTGAGGTACAAAGGGATTGGGTGGCCTGTATATGAATCAGGAAAAGTTATCAGGTAAAAGTGATTCGGAAGGCAAATGGAAAGTTGTCATTTATTGCAAAGGGAATGGGATATAAAAACAGGGATGCTTTTCTACAGTAGTATAGGGCGTGGTGAGACCACAGTACTATGTACAGTTTTGGTTGCCTTACCTAAGGAAGGACAAAAATGCGTTAGAAACATTTCGGAGAAGGTTCACTCGACTTATACCTGGGTTACCTTACGAGGAAAGGTTGCACAGGCTGGACCTGTTTCCACTGAAGTTTAGAAGATTGAGAGGGGATCTTATTGAAACAGCTAAGATTCTGATCAGTTATGCCTATAGCATGTTGCCCCTCCAGTTTAGCATGCGCATAGTCCTGTGCTCTAGCTTCACCAGGTTTGCACCTTATTTGTAGGTGTGCTCCTGGCATGCAGTAGCACACTCTTCGTTAAACCTGGGTTGGTCCTTCGGCTTGATGGTAATGGTAGAGTGAGGGATAACGCATGGTAGTAATGCCACAATACAGTATGGAGGGTATCCTCAGTGTGAAGACGGGACTTTGCCTCCACAAGGAGTGCGCGATGGTCATTCCTACCAATACTGTCATGGACACATGCATCTATGACAAGTAAATTGGTGAGTACAAGGTCTAGTGGACTTCACGTTAGTTCTCTCACTGCCTGCCACAAGCCCAGTCTGGCATTGACTCGGCCAGCTCAGTCAGTAGTGGTGCCACCGAGCCATTCTTCATGATAGACATTGAAGGCCCCCACACAAAGTACATTTTGTACTCTTGCCTCTCCCAAGTGATGTTCAACATAGAGGAGCATTGATTAATAGATGAGGGATGGCAATAGCTGATGTTCAGCATGAGGCTTCCTGCTCATGTTTGACCCGATGCCATGAGACCTAATAGGATACGGATTCAATATTGAGGATTTCCAAGGCCACTCCCTCCCAACTGTATACCACTGTGCCACCACATCTGGTGAGTCTGTCCTACCAGCGGGACAAGGCATACCCAGGCAAAGAGAAATCTGGGACATTGGCTGTAAGGTATGATTATGTGAGTATTACGATGTCAGATTGTTGCTTGGCTAGTCTGTGGGACTCCTCCAGATTTCGGCACAAGTTCCCAGATTTTAGTGAGGAGGACTTTGCAGAGTCAGTTGGGCAGTATGTACCCATGTCATGTCCAGTGCCCAGTTGCCCATTGTGCTTTATCCTTATTTTATTTTTCTGTAGCAGTTTGGTACAACTGAGTGGCTTGCTATGTCATTTCAGGGAGAGTTAAGAGTCAACCACATTGCTGTGGATTTAGAGTCACATGTAGGCCAGTCCAGATGGGAATGGCACATCTCCTTCCCGATAGAACATTAGTGAACCAGATGGGGTTTTATCCGGAGTTTAATGGTTACAATTACTGAGGCAAAGGTCTGGATTTTCATCTCAGAACCGATCCCACCTCTGTCACCAGGTGGCCGGGAAATAGGATTTTCTGGCAGCCATGATCTTAATTGGTCTGGAGACAGAACTGCCATCAGAGGCAGTAGGCCCAAGGTGGGAATGGAAGCAGGAGAATGCCAGAATGGGCCCACATCCATTCCCAAAAATCAGCAGCCTTGTTCTTTCAAAGAAATCAATGGCAAAGGTTGAGCTGCATTGGGAAGGTCTCACAATTTGTTGAAATTTAAACCTTCTGATTAATTTAAACCCCCCCTCACCCTCATCTCCTCACCCTCACCTCTTCAACTGCTTAGCCTCACCCCTTCACCCCCTCACCTTCACTTCCTCACCTCACCCCCTCATCCATTATCCACCCATGAACATAACTCACAAGCCCTATTATAACAATTGGAATCCATTGAAAAGTCCATAAAACTCCTCAGTCTATCTGTGTAAACAGAGTCAAGCATTTTTAACATCATTAGGCAGTTAGATTGCAGCCAAGAGCCCATAAAACTCCCCAAGTAAACAAACTGACTTTAGAATTGCAACCTCAACAGATACCTAGAGTGAATACATAAAAGCAATGGGAAAAGATTCAACATGTACACATTGTTATCATAGTAGGCTACCGTTTCAATAATGTACTCTACCATTTTATTCTTTAAGTGAACTTTCTTAATTCATATTAAGACTTTCCTACATTTACAATGTTGATCTTTTACTTGACAGCTTGCCAGTTGGCAGAAGTAACAAATTGGCAAACACATTGGTTAATGGGTCGTTACATCTTCCAATCATTGCGCTGTCATGACTCACCTTAATGAACATAAATACAACTCATGCTTCAGCATTTAATGATGAATTGTAAAGGAGGCAAAATTATTTAACTTACCTTTTGAACTCTTCCTGCCTCCAATCCATGTTTCATTCCTCCATGCAGCTGGTATCAAACTAGACAGCAGCAAAATCCAGCCACCTCTGTGAAAATTAAAAAAGCTTACCAAAGACAGTCTCTTAGTGATCCCACAATACTGTCATTTGCTTCCTTAATAGGAGCAAGTGAGTTCCAGGGCTTGCTCCTTCCTCAACCCTCGTGAAAATGGCCGAGGGTGGAAAAAGAGGCAGGACTTCCATGTGTGCCCCTCAGCAGCAATTTTTTCAAGTCCTGCCTCTGTTTGGTACCATGAAATTCCTTCCCTAGCTTTTTATTACAGACTTATTTCAAATTTCCCGAGCTGCCTTGGTGGTACTTGAATTCATGGGCAGAATATTGCCATTGGCGTGCGAGGCCGGGCCCGACATGTCAATGCGTAAAATGCCGTGCGATGATGTCGGCGTGTGTCCCGATGTCATCGTGCGCCAATTCGATATTTTGTTCGGTGGGCACGTGCCAGAGATGGCTGCGCACTCGCCGAACTGTCAACGGCCTATTAAGGCCATTAAAAAAGTAATTAAAGTTGTTAACAATGCTGCCCATCCAACGTTAAAGTTGGCGGGCAGACGAAGAGCCCAAGCGGCCTTCACGTTTTTCAGGAAACCGCATCCATGGGCGGGATGAGGTTTCCTGAAGCTTTTATAAAATAAATAAATAAATTTTCTTAACTTCACAAACATGTCCCAGCTCATGTGACACTGTCACATGTGGGGACATGTTTAAATAAATTTTTACTTTATTTATTAAAAAGTTTTGTCATCCATTCAATCTCCCTGAGGCAGCTCTGTGCCTCAGGGAGATTGTTGCTCTCTTGCGTGCACATGCACGAAAGAGCACAGGCCCTGGCTCTCTCTCCTCCCCCAGCCTGCACAGGTAGCGCTGAGAGCTTCCGGCCGCGCGTTACGCTGGGCAGGCCTTAATTGGCCAGCCCGTGTAAAATGGCGGCGCACAGCTGATCGCGGGCTGCGATCGGGTCCGCGCCTGCCCCTGCCCGCTGCCGCCCAGCCTGCCCACCAAAGGAAAAATTTTCTCCCAGGCCTCCAGAGCATTAGACCAGGTTTCTGGATTATTAGTTCAATAGCTTTTCCACTTTTCTACCATTCCCCCAGTAAGTAGTTAATGATTGCTTTAATAGCTCTATGGGGTGTCCTTCGTTTGTTAAGTGCGAGTCCATGGGAAGAATTTTACATTCGTCCACCAGCAGGTTTGTAAGTGGAAGGTGAGTGTAAAATTTTTTGAAGGGCTTTCCCACTGAGCTCCCACCTGCCCTGACCACTCCTCAATTTTATGATGGGTCGGGCAAAGCCTAGGCCAGCTTGCCCACCCTTGCCTCAATTCAGGCCCTTAAGTGGCCAATTCTTGACTACTTAATGGCCTTTTCCTGCCCAGCTTTAATTTTCCGGCTGGCAGGAGGAGTTCAAGGGCAGGGGGAAAGCCCAAAAATTAACCCTGTTCAGGCCTCAGGCAGGACGTGGGGGGAGGGGAGGCTCCATAAGCAGCCTCGTTTCAACACTGGGTGCACCCCTGCACCCCCCTGCCCAAAAGGTCTTACTCCTGCGGGGCTTCCTCTCCCACAGCCTCTCCACCAACACCTCAAACCCCCTCTGTCCACCCTCCCAGGCCTCACCTACCCTTCCCACCCTGGATTCCCAGGACTTAGATTCTGGGGACTGCTTGCAGTCCCAGTGCCGTTCACTGCAGCTTTGTGCGCTGTAGGGACTAGAGAGCTGCCAGCCAATTAGATTGGCTCTGAGGCGGACTTCCTCCCTACTGAGAAGTTCCGCCTCCACCCAATTATTGCTCATTGGAGCTTGAAATGGCCAGTATGGGTGGGGATATGTTTGCCAGCGACTCCTTGGATGGAGGGGAGACTCTGCCATCCAAAATATCCTGGCCCATCTGTGGGATTTTAGGAGAGGACAAAGACTGGAATATGGAGCTCCAAAATGGCAGCGGCTGGTGTCAAATTAGCATTGTTTGCTGAATGACAGTTTGATCCACCTGCCCTAGATACTTCTGGCGGACGTTCAGTGTGCTGCTATTAACCCCATTACCAATATGGCATCCAGTGCTGTTAACACCAAAGTGAGTGTGTACGTTGTGGATGCCAGTTTGGAACCTAAACATGTCACCAAAGAAACAGGAACTACTGAGCCCAATTTCACCCACAGGGCAGAATTTTCCATGCCCGCAAATGTCGGGCGTCATGGTAGGCATGAGAGGACAATATGGCGGGAGGCCAAAAATTGGTTTAACACCGTCGTGAAATCAGTTTGCAATCGTCCACTCCACCTGTCAAGGGCCGGCAGCCACACGTTGGGAACTTCATTGTAATACATCTGCATATCATTATAAGCCCAGACCGCTAGAATCACCCCCCCCCCATGCTGAATCATTTCGACAACGTGTTTCACAACTGAACATAAGCGACGTGCACCTGGTGAGCTGCATTTCACTGGGGACTTCGAGGTTTGTTTGCCTACCTTGATTCGAGCAGCACTCACGGTCATCAGTGCCAGACTTTGCAGGCAGCACTTTTAGGGGGGTGGTCATAGGCAGGTTTCTATCTACCAGACCAGCCATAAGGCAGGGGTGGCTGCAGGGCTATTGCTTGCTTGGGGAAGGGGGAGAATTGGCCTCAGGCAAGGGAAGAGGCTGCAGGGCTAGGGCATTACTGGGGAAAGGGGAGACATCCCAGGGTGTGTGTGGGTACACATGTTGATCTGTGCAAGTGGCCTCAAGATAGTGAGGGCTGTGGAGGCAGTCTTCAGAGGACATGAGGACAAATGAAGTTGTGAGGATTTGTGTGGGAGAGTGAGTGGTGATGTCCCTTGAGCTGGCAGTGAGTGAGATGCCATTGAATGTGTGATGGGCTTGTGAGTGTGTGTGTTTAGAGTGATAGGATGGTTGCCTTACCCTGGTGGTATGGATGAGATCATTCATCCTCTTTCTGTACTGGATGGCAAACCTCTTTGTGCAGTGTTGGCATTGAAAGCTTCTGCCACCGCCTCCCAAGCTGGAGTGGTGACACTGATGGGCCTCCTGCAGCCAGAGTGGGGTAGAGGACATTGCAGTGTCCAGAAGGAGTTCCAGGAGTGCACCACTGAATCAGGGGGCTGCAGTTGTCTTGCCTTTTGGGGCCATGTCTTCTGCGCAGCAGTCCTGGGCTGGAAGCACTGAGAGGTGTGTGTGCGGCGGCACTTTACATATGGTGCCCAGCATGAGGAAGTGGCAAGTTGACAGCGTAGCGGGTGAATCGGAGGCCACCCACCAGCAAGACGCGTGTTTCCCAGGAATGCATGATTAATGAGGCGGGATTGGGATGATACAGCATGAAAAGCTGCTAGTATAGCCAGCGGGTAAAACGTTCTTTTCCCTGCCTGCTACCGCACACGGTGCAAATCTGAGTCGATTCCGCCCACAGTGTATCTTTCTCTGTTGCAACAAATGTATTTTTTTAAAAAGTGTAATGCTGTACTGACCAGGAATGCTCCATGTTTGATGTTTCAAATTGTTTTAAACGTGCCAACTTAAATGTATGTAATATCAGATAAAATCTACATCCTTAGCTTGTACAAAGGAGAAAAACTGAACATGATTAAACTAGACTGGACCTGTGCTGACTAATTTTGTCCAATGCAAAAAAACAAAGGCCCACAGAGAGCCTATTTTCCTTGTGTAAAGTGTAAAATCGTGTTAACATTGCAGTAATTTGAAACATTACTTTGGGTCAACTAAAAATTAGCTAAAGACTGACACAGCTTCCAATTTTGGAATTTTTGTTCACAACATGCATTGTCAACAAATTAAAAACCTCAGGCATCAGCACTGAGCTGCATGTGTATCAGAATTCTTACCTAATTATTATCTGTTTTGAATCCACAGGAATTTGGGCCTTTAGGTATTTTCTAATTTGTTCCATTCTTCCAAGTCTGCCTAATTGTCTCAACTAGTAGCACCTGTCATTTGTGCATCAGGAATAATAACTGAAGCTGACCTTACAATGAGGTACAAAGGGAATCTGCTGCTGTTAACAGTTTTTCTTTCAAATAAGAAATATTGCACAATGCTAGACAGAGTATAGGCATTTTGGCCATGCAGACCTTCACAACCTGAGACATGACTACAGATAAAGCAGGACTGGGAATTAAACATTTATTTATTTTATTTAACAAATGCAAATCCTTGAAGCCAAGCGATAGCCTCCTCTTTGCTCAGTTTAAGGTGATTAGTCCGCCACTTAATATGTAGAGGGGATATTCCTCAATAATGTGAAAGTATGTGACTTTCCACAAGTACATAAGGAGTTTGTACTGAGGGCCCAGCAGTGGAGGTTGGCTGCACAGTGGCCCTGGCCTGTCCTGAACCTATTTAGCAAGGACCATTGTTGTCGTGGCAGTTCAAAGCCTGCCATTTGACAGATGGGGTTTGTCATAAAGAACTTGTTAGTGACTTCCCGCTTTTCCTATTCCTTGATCCAAAGGAGGTCTGCTGGTAGATCTTGCTCAGGAAGGGTGCACCATATGGGATACTGAGATGGAAAGTGAGCAGTAGGTAGGTATAACGGGTCATCATGGTGTGGTAAGTGAGGAGCAGGACAGATGGTTGCAACCAGCTTGTGGGTTTTCGTCAGTCGGTGGCGGATGTGTGGGGGAGTGATGTTTGCAAGGACAGGAAGCCAGGGGAGGGGTGTTGAGTGGAGAGTTCCAGTTATGATACACATTGTTGCATTCAACTGAGTGTCAACAAGATGTGTGTGTGATGACCTTTGCCAGACAGGTGCATAGTACTCTGCTGTGGAGTATGAAAGGGCGAGTGCTGAGATCCAGAGTGTTGTGGCAGCCCAAGCAGATCCAGCAAGTTTGGTTAGTAGATTGTTTCTGGTTTTGACATTTGCCGCTGTTTTCTTCAAGTGTTCCCGAAAGGACAGAGTCCTGTCTAGAGTCACTCCCAAGTATGTTGGGTTGTGATCATGCTTCAGTCTCTGGCCGCCCATGTAGATATGCAATTCTTTTTTGGCATGGCACTGTGGGGGTGGAATACGCCAGATATGGTTTTAGAGGGATTTAACGTGAGATGCCGTGTGCTTCAGTTTTCCGTCAACTTTGTAACGTCTTTGTTAAGGATCTGGTCCAGAGTGCAGAAGGATGGAGCTTGGGTGGCACAACAGGTGTCATCAGAACAGATTAACTTGCGGGATGTGATTGTTAACAGGTCATTTATATATACGTTGAACAGGATTGGGGCTAGCACTGAGGCCAGTGTGCCACACTCTATCATAGGCGGCTGTGAGGTCCAGTAGCACTATACCTGTCTTCAGGTTCTTTTGGAAGCCATTTTCAATGTAGGTGTTGAGTGCCAGAACTTGATCACATGCTGTGCCCCTTACAGAAATCAGCTTGGTCGATGTTAAGGATGGTCTCTACTTCCAGAGATATGCATTGCAGGATAAGACACTCATAGGTCTTAAAGCACACAGAAAGTAGTGACATCGGTTGATAGCTGGCTGCCAGTATGATATCTTTTCCACAATTTGGAATGGCAATGATTTTTGCCATGCGCCACACCTTCGGGAGTGAGGTTGAGCTGCTGATTCTTGCGTGGAACTGATTCAGCCAGGCACCAGTGTGGGGGTAAAGTTGTTGGTGTGATGTTGTCATATCCCTCTGCTTTGCCCCATTTTAGGCCCCTCAATACTTTCTCCAGTTCTGTTATCTTGAAGGGATCAGGGCTGCCATGTTCTGCATGTTGCTGGCATTGTTTTTACAGTTTGTTATAGGTAATACATTTTATTTTATTTTCCAATGCAGTGCTTGCTACATAGAGCAGATGACTGGCAACTTGATTCGGGGTGACTGGTGGGCGATTTAATGTAGTTGGTTTTTGGGCTGTTCCAATATAGCGAATCAGGCCCCAGCACTTCTGACTGGAATGAGCAAAATTGAGCCTTACGGTCGTTTCCTCCCATCCGGCACAATGTGCAGCATTGAGAGATTCAATGAGGTGGTCTATTATATCAGGGTCACCAGATGATTCATATTCCTTTAGGAGTGCTACACTGTTTACATCAAGGCATGGGATGTCGATGGGTCAATAGCAAAGAGGGATGGCTGTGCAAGCAGCTATGCGAATGGCACCACAAAAGCACTTATATGATTCTTCCACAGGTAAATTATGAATAGGTATAGTTACAATGATGTGGTCCAAGGTCTTGCTGTATTTTGGCCAATCTGCTTTACAGAAGTTCTACCGCATCTTCTTTGCATTGCTGATGATTGGAAGGCAAAGGCCAATATGAATCAACAATGGCCTGTGTTGACTATGTGGGAGGTCATCCAGGACCAGACACTGAACTGGTTGGGATGACCATCAAGGGAACTGACACAGCACAGGTCGGGTGAATAACTTTGACCCCATCTGGCTGAATAGAATGTTCCTCACTACTTAGGGTCATTTATCAGGGCAGGGTACAATGGATCAGAGTTTGTGACACACTCCCCACCACTTCCCACCATCAGTACCCAGGCCCTCCTGGATGGTGGCAAGGAAACAGTTAAAGAAGTTCAATTACCAATTATTAGGTTGTTTAACTAAGTACCCATTTATTTATATAAAAGGGATAAATAATGAACTGAGACCAGTGCTGTCTGTGGAGAGTTTTATAACAAGCAATAAAGCTCTGTCTGAAGGAGTCTGTCTAGGTTTCAGTCTTCATTTCTAAACAACTATTGGAGCTTAACATTGGGGAAGCTAATGATCCTACCAGGAGACTGAATTCCAAGAGGAAATTAAAGGACTACAAAAGAAGCCCTTGCGAAATCCCAGCCCCCTAAGAACCCCCAGTCTCAACAACGAGCAGCCCTCTGGCTTTGTGACAGTAGGGCATGCTCTCCGAATCTTACAACTTAATGTTGAGGGTCTATCAGCCGCCAAGCGAAACTTCATTGGATGTCTTCCCACCTAACACTCAATTAACATCACTTGCCTACAAGAGACCCATATTGGAACTGAAGGAGCAGGTCTCTGTTACATCAAATGCTTTGACCTACTGTGTTACTCCTATCATGCCGTGATATCTATGTCCGATCCGACATTGCCGATACAGCCGCCTTGTAATCAACCACGTTCTGTGACACAGTTCGGGTTGACGGTTTCCATAATACAAACATGTACCAGCCTCCAAGTGGCAGCTGGGAACAGCAAGTCCTGCTAATACTGCCACATCCAGCTAGCTATGTGGGAGACTTCAACAGTCACCACATGAACTGGGATTACCCTGAACCAGACAGTGATGGTGAAAAGCTCCTAGAGTGGGCCTCCAGAAATGAAATCACAATGATAAAATTAAACATTAAGGCCAGACTTTTCCAGCCCACCAGCCACCACCCGCCAACCCCCCTCAGCGAACCACTGAAATCTCCATTCACATTAGCAGGATAGGAAGATCCCGCTGGCCTGAGGGGCTGGAAAATTCTGGCCTAAGAGTCTAACATGTCTAGAAAAGATAAAGAGGGGAAAAGGGGGGTTCAGTAACTACACTTATTCAGGCTAACAATGGCAGCAGAAAAGGGGACACAGATATCACAAGACAAAAATTGAATCCATATTGATAGAGATAAAAGATAATAAAAGGTCAATTACAATAATAGGTGTAATAAAGACCAAATACTATGGATGCTGGAAATCTGAAATTAAAAAGGGAAAGTGCTGGAAGTACTAAGCAGGTCTGGCAGCATCTGTGGAGAGAAACAGAGCCAATGTTTCGAGTTGAATAACTTTTCTTCAGAACACACCTAATAGTGGAAGGGAGGTAGCAGAAGAAATATGCAGACAAATTAGGGAATTGAGTTAAAAACATAGAATAATAATTTTGGGGGATTTCGACCACCCTGTTATTAATTAGATAGAAAAGGTGAATAAAGGGGATAAGCAAATGGAACTCCTACAATGTGTACAGGGCTCCTTTCTAACCCAGTATTTAAAAAGCCCAACAAGAGAACATTTGCTTTTGGGTCTTGTAATGGGGAATGAACAAGCATAGACAAAAGAAGTTAAAGTAGGAAAACATCTAGGTAATAGAGACCACAATATAATACAATTTAAGATGATGATAGAGAAGGACATAAGTATGACAAAAATCAGGTTAATAGATTGAAGAAAAGTGGCTTTTGAGGGGTTGAGAATAGTTATAGAGTCATAGAGTCATAGAGGTCTACAGCACAGAAAAAGGCCCTTCAGCCCATCGAGTCTGCGCCAGTCAAATAAGTACCTAACTATTCTAATCCCATTTTCCAGCACAAGGCCCATAGCCTTGTATGCCATGGCATCACAAGTGCACATCCAAATACTTCTTAAATGTTATGAGGGTTTTTGCCTCTACCACCCTTTCAGACAATGTGTTCCAGATTCTCACCACCCTCTGGGTGAAAAAATTCTTCCTCACATCCCCTCTAAACCTCCTGCCCCTGACCTTAAATCTATGCCCCCTGGCTATTGATGCCTCCACCAAGGAGAAAATTTCCTTCCTGTCTACCATATCTATGCCCCTCATAATTTTATACACCTCAATCATGTTCCCCCTCAATCTCCTCTGCTCCAGGGAATTTAACCCCAGTCTATCCAATCTCTCCTCATAAATAAAAGTCTCCAGCCCAGGCAACACCCTGGTAAATCTCCTCTGCACTCTCTCTAGTGCAATCACATCCTTCCTATAATGCGGATTCCAGGGGCAGGATTTTCCCGTCGGTGAGCAGAGGGCGGGCCCCACTCGCCGATGCGTAAAATGACGCGCGGTGAGGTCAGGCGGAACTTAAATTTTCCTATATGTGGGGGTGCAGCAAAATCAGCTGTGCACCCGCCGACCTGTCAATGGCCAATTGAGGCCATCAACAGAGTCAATGAAGTAATTAATGGACCTGCCCGTCCAACCTTAAGGTTAGCGGGCAGGCCAGGAGACTTGGCAGACATTAGAAAAAGCATGAAACCTCATGCAAGGGCGGGATGAGGTTTCATGTAGGTTTTAAAAATTTTAATTAAAGTTTTTTTAAAAGTTATGGACATGTCCCAACTCATGTGATGGTGTCACATGAGGGGACGTCAGGGATTTTTTATTTCTATTTTTAATAATTTGTACAGTAGAGACAATCTCCCTGAGGCAGCACTTAGCCTCAGGGAGATGAGTGCACGCTTTCATGCGCATGTGCGAAAAAGTGTGTTCTTGGGTTTAGGGATTCCCCCCGACGGCACAGGGAGTGCATAGCGCTTCCGTGCAGACGTCACGTTGGGCGGGCTTAATTGGCCCGCCCACATAAAATACAACTAGTGAAAATAAAATGAGCAACAACATTGGCAAATAATGATTGGCAAAAAATTATAATGCAGAACCACAATGGAAATAATCAAAACTGTGTTGAAAAGTGTGTCAAAAATATATATATGTTGACTATATATAATATATATTTATTTATATAAAAGGAAAGAACAAATTAAGTTGGTAAGTAGGTAGGGGGTAGCTGGGTGAGCTGGGCAGGTGGGTGAGCTGGGACGTGGTGGCATAGTGGTAATATCATTGGACTATATTCCAGAGACCCAGGGTAATGTTCTAGGGACCCAGGTTTGAATCCCACCACTTAGATGGTGAAATTTGAATTCAATAAAAATCTGGAATTAAAAGTCTGATGATTGCTGATTGTCATAAAAACCTATCTGGTTCACTAATGTCCTTTAGGGGAGGAAATCTGCTCTCCTTGCTTGGTCTAGCCTACATGTGACTCCAGATCCACAGTAATGTGGCTGACTCTTAAAATGCCCTCTGAACAAGGGCTATTAGGGAAATAAATGCTGCCGTAGCCAGTGGCGCCCACATCCCATGAATGAATAAAATTAATTCCCAAGTCTACACTCCAGCACAAACACAAGGGCATGACTTCAGCTCTTCAGGCATACCGAGCAGAACACCACAGCTCCCAACGACCCGCAGCACAGAATCACCAACCGCTGCCTTTTCATTCTCCAGGGCTTCTCCGGAGCCCTGACTACTTGGAGACTGCCAACCGAAGCACTTTTACTGCTTGGAGTCTCTTTCTTTAGTCCTCACCCCAGTCCACTGTTGGTGTCCTCCTCTCGGTGGCTCCATCTCCAGTCCCCTCCATCTCTCTCTCTGGGACCTCTCTCTGTCACTTATCCCTGTTCCCTGTCCTGGGACCCCACTGTGTTTTGGCCCCCAACTCCTGAGTCCCGTGATCGTGTTCTTTCTCCATTTTTTCCCCACACAGGTGCACTGGTCACTTGTCCCCAGCCCGAAGATCTCGCAACACTGAGCCCGCTCCGGAGACACACATATGCAGAAACTCCCAGGGACTTGTAATTCCCAACTTCTACTCAGAAATCAGGTACGTTCCTAGTTCTTGACAATGGGTAGGTGGGTAAGTGGTAAGTGGGTAAGTGGCAGGTGGTGAGGTGAGTGAGGTGATTAAGTGGGTAAGTAAGTAGGTGGGTAAGTGTGTAAGGGGTAAGTGGATGAGGTGGGTAAGGGGTTGGAGGTAGGGGAAAATGGGTATGAGGTAGGGGGAAGGACGGTGAGGTCAGTAAATTGGTGAGCTAGGTAGGTAGGGGCTAGGTGGGTGAGGGAAGTGGATAGGAGGATAGGTGGGTGAACTGGGAAGGCTAGTGAAGTGGGTAAGGGTAGAGGGAAGTGGAGAGGGGGATAGATCAGTGAGGTGGGTAGGTAGGTGAAGTGGGTAGATGGGTAAGTGGGTAGGGGGTAGGTGGGTAAGGTGGGTGGGTGGTTAAGTGGCTAGAGGTAGGTGGGTGAGGTGGGTAAGCGGGTAGGGTGTAAGTGGGTGAGGCGGGTAGGTGGGTAAGTGGGTAAGGTTGGTGACGTGGATAAGAGGGTGGATGAGGGTAAGTAGGTAAGTTAGGTGGACAAGTGGGTGAGCTCAGTAAGTGAGTGAGGTGGGTAAGTGGGTAAATAGGAAGGGAGTGGGTGGGTGAGGGTAAGTGGGTAGGAGAATAGGTGGCTGAGCTGGGTAGGTGGGTGAGGTGGCTGTGTGTGATGTGGGTAGGGGTTAGGTGGGTAAGGTGGCTGTGTGAGTGAGGTGGGTAAGTGGGTGAGGTGGGTAAGTGGGTAGGGAATAGATGGGTGTGGTTGGTAGGTGGGTATAGGGCAAGTGGGTGAGGTGGATAAGAGTGATGGGGTGAAGGTTAGTGGGTAGGGGATGGGTGGGCAGGTGGATGAGGTCGGTAAGTTGTTGAGGTGGGTGAGTGAGTAAGTAATTGGGAAGGGGTAGGTGGGTGAGGGTAAGTGGGTAGGAGGATAGGTGGGTGAGGTTGGTAGGTGGGTGAGGGTAAGTGGGTAGGAGGATACGTGGGTGAGGTTGGTAGGTGGTTGAGGTGGGTAATTGGATAGGGGGTAGGAGGGTGAGGTGGCTAAGTGAGTGAGATGGGTAGGTGGGTAGGGGGTAGGTGGGTGAGGTGGGTGTAGTGGGTAAGTGAGGTGGGTGAGGCAGGTAGGTGGGTGAGTGATATGAGGAAGTGGGTGAGGTGGGAAGGTGGGTGAGGTGGCTAAATGAGCGAGGTGGGTAGGTGGGTGAGTTGGGTAAGTGAGTAGAGGTTAAGTGGGTAGGGGATAAGTGGGTGAGGTGGGTAGGTGGGTAAGTAAGTAAAGGTAGGGGAGTGAGGTGGGTAGTCATGTGGGGGATTAGCCTGGTCAGGTTGAGAGGGTAGCCAGGCGTGTTGTCAGGTGTTCAGGAGGATAGTTGGGTGATCGAGGGCTTGTTGGGGTGTCGGGGGATAATTGGAGAGATACAAAGGGAGGGGTAGTCGAGGGTCAGTGTGAATGATTAGTGAGGTCAGTTGGAGGATCCAAGGGAGCAGGGAAATTTCCCATCAGAAATTGAAACTTTCCGGGCAATTCCCACGGATGTCCACACATCGGGACTTCCACAGGGTCCCGATGTACATCTCAGTCTGGCCTCCACTGATCCAGAGACTGAAAGATTTGGCCCATTAAATAATTATTTTGCTTCAGTATTTACCAGGGAGATAGAACATTGAGTGATTAGAAGAGCAATGAGGAAATTGCATTTCAAATAAAAAAGGGGGTTTATCGAAAAACTAAACAACCTGGCCTGAATGGATTGTATCCATGTATTTTTTTAAAATCTAGGGAAGGGATACCAGGGGCATTACTACATTACTTAATAATTTGCTAAAAAAAATGGTGTAGCGCAGAGGACTGGTGGATAGCTAACGTAATTCCAATATTTAAGAAGGGTCTTAGAACATGCCCAGGGAATTATAGACCAATCAGCTTAAAACCGATGGTAGAAAAAATAACGAAATATCTACTGAAGGAAAGGAGAGAAAAACATACAGAAAAAAAATACAGCAAGAAATATAGAATAATGAATAGTCAGCATAGATTCCAACGGTGAAAATCTTGCTTGACCAACATTATTGAAATTTTTGAGGAGGGAACGGAGAGAGTAGACAATGGTAATGTAGTTGATCCAATTTATCTGGATTTACAAATGGTCTTCAATAAGATGTCGATTAATAGAGTAATGAAAAAGGTCAGAGAATGTGGAATCAGGATACATCGCAGAATGGATTGCCAGCTAGCTAGCCAGAAAGCAGAGAATGGGAGGTAGTAATTCAAAGTGGCAGAAGGTGGGAAGCGGTGTTCCACAAGGATCAGTGTTGGGACCACTGCTCTTCATGACTTGGATTAACAATTTGGACTTTGGAATCAAAAACACAATTCCAAAATTTGCGGATGATTTTTTAAAATTCATTCACAGGATGTGGGCTTCGCGGGCTGGGCCAGCATTTATTGCCCATTCCTAGTTGTCCTTGAGAAGGTGGTGCTGAGCTGCCTTCTTGAACTGCTGCAGTCCATGTGGTGTGGGTACACCCATAGTGCTGTTAGGAAGGGAGCTCCAGGATTTTGACCCAGCGACAGTGAAGGAACGGCGATATATTTCCAAGTCAGGATGGTGCGTGACTTGGAGGGGAACTTCCAGGCGGTCATGTTCCCTTCTATCTGCTGCCCTTGTCCTTCTAGATTGTTGTGATCATGGGTTTGGAAGGTGCTGTCTAAGGAGCCTTGGTGAATTCCTGCAGTGCATCTTGTAGAGGATACACACTACTACTACTGAGTGAATGTTTGTGGTTGTGGTGCCAATCAAGCGGGCTGCTTCGTCCTGTACGGTGTCAAGCTTCTTAAGTGTTGTGGGAACTGCACTCATCTAGGCAAGTGGGGAGTATTCCATCACACTCCTGACTTGTGCCTTGTAGATGGTGGACAGGATTTAGGGAGTCAGGAGGTGAGTTACCCTTCGCAGGATTCCTAGACTCTGACCTGTTCTTGTAACCACAGTATTTATATGGCTAGTCCAGTTCAGTTTCTGGTATAATGGTAACCTCTAGGATGTTGATAGTGAGGGAATTAGTGATGGTAATGCCATTGAATGTCAAGGGGCGATGGTTAGATTCTCTCTTGTTGGAGATGGTCATTGCCTGGCACTTGTATGCTGCAAATGTTACTTGCCTCTTGTCAGCCAAAGCTTGAATATTGTCCCGGTCTTGTTGCATTTGTACATGAAATGTTTCAGTATCTGAGGAGTTGCGAATGGCGCTGAGCATTGTGCAATCATCAATGAACATCCCCAATTCTGACCTTATGATGGAAGGAAGGTCATTGATAAAGCAGCTGAAGATGGTTGGGGCTAGGACACTTCCCTGGGGAACTCCTACAGTGATGTCCTGGAACTGAGATGATTAACCACCAACAACGACAACCATCTTCCTTCCTGCTAGGTATGACTCCAACCAGTGGAGAGTTTTTCCCTGATTCTCATTGACTCTAATTTTACTAGGGCTCTTTGATGCCACACTCGGTCAAATACAGCCTTGATGTCAAGGGCAGTCACTCTCACCTCACCTCTGCAGTTCAGCTCTTTTGTCCATGTTTGAACAAAGACTGTAGTGACGACAGGAGCTGAGTGGCCCTGGTGGAACCCAAACTGTATGTCAGTGAATGCCACTTGATAACACTGTTGATGACCCCTTCCATCACTTTACTGATGATGGACAGTGGACTGATGGGGTACTAATTGGATGTGGCAGGACTGCAGAGCTTAGACCTGATCCATTGATTGTGGAATCACTTAGCTTAGTCTATCACTTGCTGATCATGCTGTTTGTCACACAAGAAGTTCTGTGTTATTGCTTCACCAGGTTGACACTTCATTTTGAGGTATGTCTGCTGCTGCTCCTGGCATGCCCTCCTGCACTCTTCATTGAACCAGGGTTGATCCCTAGCTTGGTAGTAATGTTAGGGTAGGAGATATGCCAGGCCATGAGGTAACAGATTGTGGTTGGGTACAATTCATCTGCTGCTGATGGCCCACAGTGCCTCATGATTGCCCAGTTTTGAGTTGCTAGATCTGTTCGAAATCTATCCCATTTAGCATGGTGGTAGTGACACACAATATGATGGAGGATATCCTCAATGTGAAAGATGGGACTTCATCTCCCAAGGACTGTTTGGTGGTCACTCCTCCTGATACTGTCATGGACAGATGCACCTGCAGCAGGCAGGTTGGTGAGGATGAGTTCAAGTATGTTTTTCCTTCTTGTTGGTTCCCTCACCAATTGCCACAGACCCAGTCTAGCAGCTATGTCATTTAGGACTCAGCCAGCTCGGTCCGTATTGATGGATATTGAAGTTTCCGACCCAGAGTACATTCTGTGCCCTTGTGACCCTCTGTGCTTCCTCTAAGTGGTGTTCAACATGGAGAAGCACTGATTCATCAGCTGAGGGTGGGGTGGGGGTTTGCGGTTGGTGGCAGGCGGGAGGTTTCCTAGCACTTGTTTGACCGGATGCCATGAGACTTAATGGGGAGGTCCGGAGTCGATGTTGAGGACTCCCAAGGTAACTCCCTCCCGACTGTAAACCCCTGTGCTGCCACCTCTGCTGGGCCTGTCCTGCTGGTGGGACAGGACATACCCAGGGATGGTGATGGTGGTCTCTGGGACATTATCTGTAAGGTATGATTCCATCAGGATGACTATATCAGGCTGTTGCTTGACTAGTCTGTGAGACAGCTCTCCCAATTTTGGCACTAGCCCCCGGATGTTAGTAAGGAGGGCCTTGCAGTGTCGACAGGGCTGTGATTGCCGTTGTCATTTCCGGTGCCTAGGTTGATGTCAGGTGGTCCGTCCAGTTTCATTCCTTTTTTGTGACATTGTAGTGGTTTGCTAGGCCATTTCTGAGGGCATTTAAGAATCAACCACATTGCTGTGGATCTGGAGTCACATGTAGGCCAGACCAGGTAAGGACGGCAGATTTCCTTCCCTAAAGGGCATTAGTGAAGCAGTTGGGTTTTTACAACAATCGACAATTCTTTCATGGTTTCATTAGATTTCAATTCCAGATTTTTTTATTGATTCAATTCATATGGGGGATTTGAACCTGGGTCCCCAGAGCAATACCCTGGGTCTCTGGATTACTAGTCCTGTGACAATACCACTACACCACCGCCTCCACCATTCAGGACCATTCTTGATTCCTGGCCCTGCCACCAGATGCAATAGCCACTCCCTCCACTATTAGTCCACTGTGGCTGCAATTTATACAATCTATAGAATGTACCACAGCAACTCACCAAGATTACATTGACAGCATCTACCTCCACTAATTTCAGCCACTGAGATGCACAAGGCCAGCAATAGTTTGGGAACATCATTACCTCCAAGTTCCCCTGCAAGTCATACAGGACCCTGACTTGGACATTTCTCCCCATTGCTTCATTGTCATGAGATCAATACCCTGGAATTTCCTACCTAACAATACCGTGGAGCACCATTAGGATGAGACTGAAGCGGTCAAGCAGAAGGGCCACAGCCATCTTCACAGGACAAGTAGGGATGGCAAATATGCAGCCTTGCCAGTATCACCTGCATCCTGAGGACAAATATTAAAATAAGAATAATTTTACCATTTGCATCTCATGGTGCGGAACTAGGCTCAACACCAAGTGCATACCAGATATTAATGCTGCCTGTTCCCAATACGTCATCCCAGTAGATGCATGTTTGACCTTTGGAATGCAAACCCATAAAATTTCCTTCGTAGTGTCAGTGAAGAACCACATTGATGTGACCTGGCTGCCAAAATATTAGATAAAGGCAGCACATTGAAGAGCTGAAGACCAGTTATAGCACCTGTAATGTTCCAGGTTCAATCCTCAATTAGCTAATCCCAGAAGGGATGAACATAGGCACCACAATTAGCCTAGTACCTATGGATAATGAGGGGAAAATTAGCCATGGTTCTAGCTCCTTATCATTATCCATGTCTTTCTCCGGAAGCGCATAGGTGTGAAGGTCACAACATGGGCTTGATTGTAATGTCCATTGCAATCAAAAAATGGCCTCTTGGAGAGCCCAGAAACCAGGAAATCTTTTGGCATCAAAGGACTGACACCTGTCAGAAGAGTGGGGAAGCAAGAAAATGTGAAAGTACTATCGAGTTATATTTCAATAGGCAACATAAGGGTGTGAATATTTCAACTGATGCAATGGCCATCAAAGCCTTTCATTTAACAGCTGTTTATTTTCAGCACTGACCAGATCTGTGAAATCATCAGGCTCGCTCAGCTGGCAAGCATTTAGCAGGCAGCTGAAAGGCTAATGAATAGCTTGTACTTTGAAGCATATTTGACCCAACAGGGTGATTTATATGTGAAATAATTAAAAGTTCTGTTTTCTTCCATCACGGAAATAAAATTGTGTTCATTACTCTCTCATCCTGCGCAATGATGCTTACAAAACTGAAAAAATACGTTCTTGGGAATAGAATGAGCTTCATCCTATTTCATAAGGACATAATTTGTAGGAACAATTCACGTTCACCCAGGTTTTCTACCCTGCTACTCGTACAGTTAGATGGATATCACCTGCTGTTGAGAAATTTATGACCAACAATTACCTGAAGTATTTTGACGTATTTAACTACAAGCCATTATCTTGTTTATTTAATAAACATCTGTCTCAGGAACACTGTTGCGGGGTAGGGAGGGTGGGGTGAGCTGCAATTTAATTGCTTACTCGTAATAATTTGACAATGCTGTTGGCTGCATGCAGAAAGACTATGAGAGCAGCCATGGACTTTAAAGGGTTTACCAATCTATTTTAAAGCTGATTTTCTGTTAAATGCTCTGCAGCACTGTGGTAAATATAGGCATCAGAATAATATTACAATTCCACTGGGGATGTGACTCATGATGCTGGAGGAGAGCTCACAAATGCCGAAACACATCCCCTGCAGTCTACATTCAACAAATCAGTTTCCAAATGTTCATTATCATATTTATAACCACCAAAGGAAAGGAGCCAAATTAAGGGGAAAAAAACAATGCAGCAAAAAACTATAGCTAACAAATATTGTTTCCATTCAGGTGCTATCATGTGTAACCAACACACTGTAAAATGCAAGAATTTTTCAGGATATTTAAACCTATTTAAAAAAATAAATTTCTACGATTTAAAAATGCTTAAATAAGCTGGGATACTGAATTATTACTGCCCATAATCTGAAGAATTGCATCACACAATAAATAATATTTGACTAAACATTGAAAGTATTTGAAAAGGTATTTGACCATAAGATTAAACACGTTATCCTGTGTGGATCATTAATGAGTCTTGTTTAGAATGAGGTGTGCAGTTTTGTGAAGCCTCCTTTGAATAGGACATTCATGTTTTGGAGAGATTTTGGAAAAAACTGACAAAGATGTTCCAGATTCAGGGCTTTAAATTATGAAGAAGGACCCTTAGAGTCCTAATTGCTTTTGGAACAGAAAGGAATCTGAAGAAAAGGTATGGAGGGGCACTTTGCCCTGGATACTTTAGACACTAAAGAGGTGCTGAGGTGTGTTTGAGCTGAAACACCAGCTTAGCCCATGTTTGGTGCAAGACCTCATCTTGATAAAGAAGTTGAAGTTTGCACTAGGGATGGCCTCCTGAAGGATTGCTCAGCAGCTCTTTGTCGTACTGCCTGCTAGCGCTCATTAAGGAGGCTACACAACATGTCAGTTGCTAACATTTGAACTAGCGTCTTCCTAGCACAATGGAAGATGGTTGTGGTTGTTGGAAGTCAATCATCTCATCCCCAGGACATTGCTGCAGGAGTTCCTCAGGGTAGTGTCCTCGGCCCAATCATCTTTAGCTGATTCAACAATGACCTTCTTTCCATATAGGTCAGAAGCGGGGATGTCCACTGATGATTGCACAATGTTCAGCACCATTCAGTAACTCATCAATTACTGAAGCAATCCATGTCCAAATGCAGCAGGACCTGGACAATATCCAGGATTGGGCTGACAAGTGGCAAATAACATTCATGTCACACAAGTGTCAGGCAATGACCATCTCCAACAAGAGAGAATCCAACCATTGCCCCTTAGTGTTCAATGGTATTACTATCACTGAATCCCCCAGTACAAAATCCTAGGGGTTACTATTGACCAGAAACTGCACTGGACTAGCCATATGAATACTGTGGCTACAAGAGCAGGTCAAAGACTAGGAATCCTGCAACGAGTAACTCACCTTCTTACTCCCCTTACTCCACCATCTACAAGGCACAAGTGAGAAGTGTGATGGAATACTCCCCACTTGCCTGGATGAGTGCAGTTCCCACAACACTCTAGAAGCTTGACACCATCCAGGACAAAGCAGCCCACTTGATTGACACCACATCCACAAACATTCACTCCCTCCACTACTGATGCACAATAGCAACAGTGTGCACCATCTACAAGATGCATTGCTGGAATTCACTAAGGCTCCTTCGACAGCACCTTCCAAACCCATGACCGCTACCATCTAGAAGGACAAGGGCAGCAGAAAGTTGGAAATACCACCACCTGGAAGTTCCCCTCCAAGTCACTCACCATCCTGACTTGGAATTATATTGTAATTTCTTCACTGTTGCTGGGCCAAATTCCTGGATCTTCCTTCCTAACAGCACTGTGGGTGTAGTGGTTCAAGGAGGCAGCTCAGCATCACCTTCTCAAGGGCAATTAGGGATGGCCAATAAATGCTGGCCTAGCCAGCGAAGCCCACATCCCGTGAATGAATTTTTAAAAAGGAGAGGGCGAGTAGGCACCGAGAAAGATGCCCATGACATTTTACAGCCCTCCCCGCCTGCAAACCCACCCACAGGGTAGTCTAAAATACTGCCCCCTCAGTCAAACAGGCTACATATACAGCTTCAGGAAAATCGTGTCTAATCAGCACTTGAGTGTTAAAACTGAAGTTGGTTTCTGCACCTGCAGGCACATTTACATCATGATGATCATGCCTGAAAATTGTGTGCCAATCCAAATTTTCAAGCATTTCCATAGCACCCATTTAGTCTCTATTTTTGCCCTTTGTCCAAAATAACCCCCTTGTTGTTAAGATTCTGCAAGGAGCGGATAATTTACATGAAAATTTTATGTGTGAATACAAAACTGAAGAAAACTAGTGTAAAATTAACAAATTGCAAACACAACTTCAGCTTAGAAGATTTTTTTATCCCACGATAATGGAGATGCTAAAGCAGTTATTTGTCTGATGTAAAGATGCTTTTTGTAAAGATCTGGATGAATATTTGGCTTCAAATGTAATGCAAGGATAAATACAGATATAAGCTGTCGAATGTTATATGGAACATGGTGCTTCCTGAACTAATGGCATATTGAAATGCAGTGGATAGGAGGGCAACTCGTTTTGAATGAATAGGAAAGATAAAAAGTTGAATAATTTTGTTTGATAAATTTTGAAGAACTTTTTTTCAGTAGATTAATTGGTTTGGATAAAGGTGTAAAATATGCTAGACTTTATAACTAGGTGCACAGGGTACAAAATCGTTATGATCCTGTTAGAGACTGTTAATGTTTAAAGAGAAATCCAAACCTCTTATGATTAACTGACAGAACTGTGCCACAAGATTTCATGTTTTCACACAAAAGCAAACTTGACTGTATATTAAAAGAATTAAACAAAGCAAGTACTATTAACTTAACACTATAGTTTATAATTATGTATGGTATGAACTCGGTTCTACTTTTTATTTCCCCCAAAGAGTTCCCTTCTACATTACAGGAATCTTGAAGTTTCATTTATTTTTCCTGGGACCAATTCACAAGGCATGTCACAGCCCTCTGGAATTCACTTTAATTCTTTTTAGCATTCCAGCTATTCCCTGAGGTGATATCTTATGAGAATCATTCCATTAGCTGTTTGGCTGGGTGACCCTCCAACTTTTATTCATAATACTTCATGATTGTGGATGCCTCAGCTCATTGTTCTGGTTGCTGACAGATACCCAACTGTCTTCTCACAGCTTCCAAGCTAGCTCTGCTGACTGCTTTCTGACACAAGACTCTGTGAGGACCACGGCAAATTTCTCCCTCCAGCTGCAAACTAAGCAAATCTTCCATTTTCTTTTTCCCTCATGAAATCCAAACTGAGCTTGAGACTCACCCCACATTCCGCAAGGTGAATGATAAAGTTAGCATTTTTTCTGCTTAAAGTACAAGCCTGACTAACAATCATCTCCTGTTGGCTCTATCAATCCAATAATACGCAGCCTATACTAAACCAAAACTGCAATCACCTGCTTTCTGAGCAAACACCCAGATAACTTAAAGAAAAGAATCTTCTATCCCCATAGCACCATCTCTATGACAACATGGCATACTTTGGGATGTCCTCAAACAGAAACATAAATTAATTATCTTAACGTCAACAGATCTCTTTGATTCTGTAACTCATGTGAATAATTTGTATTTCTAGAGGAGATTTATGACCTTCTTTCCCAGAATTGGTGAATTTAAGCTCTTTAATTGAGATAAGGATAGACACCCTGGCTCTAACAGGAGGTGTGAAAGGGTTCATCCATTGTTTAGTCTTTACACTTCAAGCTCTAACCTTGAAGATAAACATATGTTATCTTTTTAACTTCAATTAACTCCTAGCTTGTTTGAATTGCACTTATTTCAGGGTTGCTTATCAGTTTCTCAGTCAGATGCCCCAATTTTTCTATAATTAAAACTTTAATTGCTAAAACTAAAAGCTATATCCTAAAACATATGAATTATGAACTAGATGTTCGCAACAAAATAAACAAGTGTTGCTAAACTTAAACAAATCACTTGTGCCACAGTTAGAATATTGTGTCCAGTTTTGGGTACCTTACTTGTGGGAAAATGTCAAGGTCTTGGTGGGGTACAGAAGATATTTACTCAGAAGATGCTTGTTATACAGTAAGCCCCTGCATTAAGTTTCACTGTTTCAAGTTGTTTCGTTTTAAAGTCACGCAGTTTTTAGGGCTGAAATTCCCAATTTACAACTTCAGTTCCATTTACATTGTTTTGCGTATCGTTGCACATCATTGCTCTGCTCCATTTCAAATCACTATTTCGCAACACCGCAATCATTTCTCATTGCCATTTCGCCTTGCTTTGACATTGGGTCCTGATTTGTGCCATTCTGAATAGATTGTAAGAAAAAACGTTCGATTGCACTCAAGGTATTCACAATTTTATTTTTCAAAAACTCTGAAACAAACTTTATCAAGAAGAATATCGAAATAACATTTTTTTGCAAGAAGTTGAAGCCTGAGCTGCTCATTTCTGTGAAGAAAAGGCCCATTTCTTGACTCTGTGAGCTAATTTTAATTTTGGACTACTGTATGTGGACCTTTACATCAGTGAGACAGAGAGGCCATTTTAAATTCTTTGAAAGAAATACAGCATTTTTTATTGTACAGTACACAAGTAAAATTGCTTTTCTTGTCTCAGGGCTTGTCTGCATGAAAAATACAGGCTGACTCTGAAATTTTCTGATTAGTTTTGGAGCCCCAAGTCTGGCCCTTGTTCAACTCTGAAACAGGTGAGACAGAGAGGCCATTTTAAAACCAGTGGGAGAGCCCAGGATTGACATGTTAATTACTCAAAGCCACCTCCACTGAAATGCTTTTGGGATGTCAACAAAGCATCCCTGAAGAGATTAGACATTTCCACCGACTTGTGGTGACCAACTAAAATGGGGAAGATTCATTTGGAAAGGAACCAAACACAGAGAGACTTGGTCTGGAATATGCAGAGACGAAGTCAAGACAGCAGAAAGAGTGCAAAAAGCTCCAAACAAATCATCTACCTGACCCTGCAAGCAACACCTGCTCCACATGTGGCAAAATCTGCAGATTGTGCATTGGACTTATCAGCCATCTCAGGACACATCAAACTAGAGTGGAAACAAGTAATTCCCAAACCTGAGGGATTGGCTAAGAGAAACTGGTAAATGCCATCTAATTTAAATTTATACAGTATTTCTTTCATATTTAGTGATTTGTTTTATTTTGCCAGTTATTTCAGCTAGGAATGCACAGTGCTGCACATGTATGGTACAATATTTCAACTTGTACATTGCTTTTTCCAGGTGAGAAACATCCGACAGAACCTAACTCAGATTTTAACATTGATTCCTATGGGAAGATTTGATTCGCTTAAAGTTGGTTCACTTAAAGTCACAATTTTTAGGAACGCAACAGCTTTAAGTGAGGACTTACTCTAATTATAATTATTATGAAACTATATTAAAAGATGTAGCTGTTTTTATCAGAACAGGAAAGATTAAGAGGGGATCTGATACTGATTTTCAAAATGATGAGGAATTTTGATGAGGTATATCGAGAATCATAATTTCCACTGGCCAGTCAGCCAGAAACACCAGAGCAAATAAATTTAAGATCATCATCAGGAGAAATACGGGAGAAGTTGGGAGTTTTTTTTTAATCTAGTAGGTCTTAGAACACGGAAAGCGTTACCAAAAGTAGTGACAGAAACAGAATATATAACATATTTCTAAAGAGAAGTGTTGTAGAGTGTTGGATACAATAGGTATGAAGAAGTCTTTGTAGTCATATGTAGGTTAACTGTAAATCTTTACTGACCCTTAGAACTATTTACAAATATACGATAAAGGGTAGAAGCTAGGAGCTTCATACTTACTGATACACATAGCTCTGCCCAACACGTGACTGATCCTGGGTGTGGGTCATGTCCTCTCTTACATCACTATGTGGGCGGTACTGCACTCAGTCCCACATTAACCCTATGTGTGCCAGACCCTTATACTACACCTTCCCACAAGTCTTTATCCAATATATTTTAAGTGCTTATAGTTTATCTTGACATTAAATTGTCATTACAACATATCACTATCCCAACTCCCCACTCAAAGTCCTTGAATTCAAAGGAGCAAGCAGTCCGGAGGTTTTATAACCCTTTCATATCTTGTCTGCACTGGCGCTGGAGCAGTGGTAGGCTCTGTTGCTGCTGGTTCTCCCTGTAGGTTTGGAGGCTGTACTGGCATTTGGGAACATTTTCATCCTTTTCTCCCATTCTTTCTTGTTGAACTGCACTTGGTCAGTTCAGCTGTTGTGCTGGTCGGTGGTTGCTACCCTAACTCGCTCCTTGAAGGGTGAATGAACATTGTACTCATCTCCTTGTCGTTCCTTTTGCTTCTTCTGTCATCATGTAGCTTTCCATGACATCCTCTGTGGGGAAGGATGAGCATTCCTGTGACTAGAATGAGGTTTAGTGATATGCTCACCTCTGCATTTCACTATCGGCAATGAACAGCTGCTACCAGATTCCAGCATCTTTTGTGGCTTTGGCATGCTGGCTGGGAATTGCAGCATATCTACAGCGGTTGCAGTTTTGACTTGCTCTACCATCGTTGGAGCCGGAGGTTGCGGGTCATCACACTGCTGGTAGTTCTTTTTCACATTCTCCATTGGAGGCATCATGGTTGCCTCCTGGGTGATTGGCTGGTCTGACCATTGAAGGTTTTCCAGCACCTCTAGCGAGAATGGACAAACCTATTCCACAAAGAGAGAAGACAGTTCAGAGCTGAAGTCCCGGTGAGAATAATCTTTTTTTCTCAAGTACTCGGGAACATGCAGTTCTGTATGATTAAAGACAGCGTTTATCTTGCCATCTTCTGTTATTTTAAGGAGGTCCAAGGCTACACAGGCAGCTCTGCTCAAGAGAGAGAAAGGCTGGTAATGGATGACATACATCAGCTCAAAGATTTGTTTGCCGCCATACCTTAGTGTTTCCAGAATCATGCCTACGACCAGGAGTTGTACTCCTCCAGGCCCATAAAGTGGCGTGTCTGTAGTTCAAAACCAGAGATCTTTTAGCCAAGGTTCTTTGTTGGACAGGACTGTTACGCTAACTCCTGTGTCTAATTTAAAATTTGTTAAATGGTCATCGACTGAAATGTCCACATTTCAAAATGTGAAACCAAGATCTTTGAACCTCACCCAAGAAGCATGGCTGTGTGTCTTCCGAGCTTGCAGTCTTGACCTCGTGGATAATCTTTAGACCCTCTGTGCGTTTCAGAGTTTTTGCTTTGCACAGTTTGCCGCAGTGTCCAATCCTGTTCCACTGAAAGCATTGGGCTGAAATTGCAGGACATTGACCTCACCTATGGGGATGCTTTGCTCCACAGCTTTGTCTTGGTTACTCTGCTGGCAAGTTTGGGTATTGCTTTCCCTGGCCTGGAGATCCGTGTGTCTTTGTTGCTTAACTAGCTCAACTGTGGGTTGGCCTCTGCACCACGGTATATTTTCTCCCCGTAAAATGGTTCTGTGCTTCTCACGGAGTTCTGGCTGCCTAACTATCTAGCTTACCTTTTCCAGGGTTAGATATTTCTTTTGTTTATAGGTGGTCAGAGAGTACATTATCTGTTACTCCTTCCATCTGTCTCTGATGAGTTCAGATTTTAAGTCTCTGGGCAGAATCATCCCAGATTTGCACTAAGTGCAGTAGCAGGCTTGAAAAAAGATGTTTTACCCACCAGCCGTGATGGCGCCATATTGTCCCCTTCCCACCTCATTAATTATGCAGCCATAGGTAACATGCCATCTCACTGGCAGGCAGCCTCCGGTTTGCCTGCCACGCTGTTACCTCGATGCTTCTTCACGTCGGGCACCATATTTAAACTGCAGCAATGCGTACAGTTCTCAAAGCATGAAGCCCAGGACTGCTCCGGTGAAGACATGGCCCCAAAAGCCAAGAATAAGCGCAGGCTCCGAGTGTGATGCCTTCTGAATGCCAAGGAGGCCCGCTGCGATGTCCTCTACCCCCACTTTGGCCGCAGGAGGCCCATCAGTCTGACACCTCTGGTTTGGGAGGCAGTGGCAGTGGTGGTCAGTGCCAATGCTGTATACAAGAGATTGGGTGTCCCAAGCAGAAAACAGATGAATGGTTTCATCTGTGCCGCCAGGCTAAGTCAACCCTCTCATCAATATGAACTCACACACTCACAAGGCCATCAAACATTCACTGGCATGTCACTCACTGCCAGCTCAAGGGACATCACCACTCACTCTCTCACACACACCCTCACATTTCCATCCGGCCTCATCTCCTCTGGACTAGTAATCCAGAGACCCAGAGTAATGCTCTGGGAACCCGGGTTTGAATCCTGCCACGGCAGATGGTGGAATTTGAATTCATTAAAAATCTGGAATTAAAAGTCTAACGATGACCATGAAACCATTGTTGATTGTTGTAAAAACCCATCTGGTTCACTAGTGTCCTTTAAGGAAGGAAATCTGTCGTCCTTACCGGGTCTGGCCTACACGTGACTCCAGATCCACAGTAATGTGGTTGGCTTTTACATGACCTCTGAAATGGCCCAGCAAGCCACTCAGTTGTAACAAACAGCTACAAAGTCACAAAAGAGGAATGAAACCAAAAGGACCGACCGGCATCGACCTAGGCACCGGAAACAACAACGGCAATCTCAGCCCTGTCAACCCTGCAAAGTCCTCCTCACTAACATCTGCAGCTAGTGCCAAAGCTGGGAGAGCTGTCTCACAGACTAGTCAAGCAACAGCCTGACGTAGTCATCCTCACGGAATCATACCGTACAGAAAATGTCCCAGAGACCACCATCACCATCCCTGGCTATGTCCTGTCCCACCAGCAGGACAAACCCAGCAGAGGTGGTAGCACAGTGGTACACAGTCGAAAGCAAGATGCCCTGGGAGTCCTCAACATCAACTTTGGACCCCATGAAGCCTCATGGGATCAGGTCAAACATGGGCAAGAAAACCTCCTTCTGATTACCATGCACTACCCTCCCTCAGCTGATGAATCAGTACTCCTCCATGTTGAACACTGCTAGGAAGAAGCACTGAGTTTGGCAAGGGCACAGAATGTACTCAGAGTGGGGGACTTCAATGTCCATCACCAAGAGTGGCTCGGTAGCACCACTACTGACCGAGTCGGCTGAGTCCTCAAGGACATAGCTGCTAGACTGGGTCTGCGGCAGGTGGTGAGGGAACCAATAAGAGGGAAAAACATACTTGACCTCATCCTCATCAATCTAACTGTTGCAGATGCATCTGTCCATGACAGTACCGGTAGGAGTGACCACAGCCCAGTCATTGTGGAGATGAAGTCCTGCCTTCATATGTGACACTACCACCGTGCTAAATGAGATAGATTTTAAGCAGATCTAGCAACTCAAGACTGGGCATCCATGAGGCATTGTGGGCCATCAGCAACAGCAGAATTGTACTCAAACACAATCTGTAACCTCATGGCCTGGCATATCCCCCACTCTACCATTACCATCAAGCCAGGGGATCAACCATGCTTTAATGAGGAGTGCAGGAGGGCATACCAGGAGAAGCACCAGGCATACCTAAAAAATTAGGTGTCAACCTGGTGAAGCTATAACACAGGACTACTTGCGTCACAAACAGCATAAGCAGAGAGTAATAGACAGGGTTAAGCCAATGGATCAGATCTAAGCTCTGTCACATCCGAAGCACAATAGCAGCAGTGTGTACCATCTACAAGATGCACTACAGGAATTCACCAAGGCTCCTTCGACAGCATCTTCCAAACCCATGACCACTGCCATTTAGAAGGACATGGGCAGTAGATAGATGGGAACACCACTACCTGGAGGTTCCCCTCCTACTCACTCGCCATCCTGACTTGGAAACATATCGCCGTCCCTTCACTGTCGCTGGGTCAAAATCCTGGAGCTCCCTCCCTAACAGCTCTGTGGGTGTACCTACACCACATGGACTGCAGTGGTTCAAGAAGGCAGCTCACCACCATCCTCTCAAGGGCAACTAGGGATGGGCAATAAATGCTGGCCCAGCCAGCGAAGCCCACATCCCATAAATTAATAAAGAAATAAAAATATTGCCTTCTCAGCCCTCACCATTTTGAGGCCACTTGCACAGATCAACATGTGCCCCGTACACACCCTGGGATAACCCCCTTCCCCAAGCAAGCCTTAGCTCTGCAGCCATTGAAAAGCCACCCCAGCCTTATGGCTGGTCTGGTAGGTAGAGACCCACCCGTGAGCCACCCTAAATGAGGTGTGGTGCTGCCTATGAATCCTAGCATTGATGACCATGAGTGCTGCCCAAAATGAGGTAGGCAAACAAACCTTGAAGTCCTGAGCGAAGTGCAACTTGCAAGGTGCACATCCCTTATGTACAGCTGTGGAACACATTGGTGTGCAATCACACCGATATGCCTGGATGATCCAGCTTAGGGGGATGATTCTAGTGAGCAGGGCTTATAATGAAATGCTAAAGTATTGAAATTAGGATCCTGACATGCAGCGTCTCGCAATTGACAAGTGGAGCGGACAATTGCAAGCTTGTTTCACAACAGAGTAAAACCGATTTTTGGCTTTTTCACCATATTGTCCACTCACACCTTCCATGACGCCTGCCGCCAGTGGATTGGATGATTCCGCAATCTTCTGCCATCCTGTATAGATAATTGATGAATGAATCGACAGGTTCTCCTGGCTGCTGGACTTGCTTGTTAAATTTAGCTCATTCGAGTATTTTAATGTTTCTTAGATTAAAATAAATGTCAAAAGATTTTAGTACTTCTTCAAATTTAACTGATGATTCATTGATTCCCTGTCTTGCAATCATGTCATCCACAATTGGGCCTATCAGGTAAAGCAATGTGTTAACCTGCTCTGCTCCTGAAATAATACTGAATCTTGGAAATCTTTTCCTCCAAAGTCCCTAATTACGTGATTGATCTGGGCTTTGGATTAGTCCAAATTGATTTGGGAGTGTGGAATTCTTATCCATGGTTACATTTTCAAAAATGTAGGTTCTGCTTTAACAGCTTTCTGAATTTCAAGATGGCTTTGCCATTCACTTGGAGACAAAAGTATTTCCTGCGCTTGCTAGCTTCAGAGGGCTCAACTACAATGGCGATTGCCCTCAGCTTGGAAGAAAAGTTTTCAACGTTGACTGCCTGGATTGACTGCCTGCAGAGTTCTATTGCTCAATGGTTTCCTTTAAAGTCGCAAATTTGTCAAAACCTGGCTTTTACTTGCTCTTAGCTGAGCCTATAAATCGCGATTCTTCCAGATTATTTAATTCATTGTATTTTTTCCTTTTGGAACAAGCTTGGATATCTGGTACCAGTTCAGGGATCATATTTTAATGACAGGTTTTTTCAAACTGCCCTTCTGACTCTGAATTGTTTAAAAATTTCTCAACACTCGCTATAGTCTGGAGTTTTAAAGACTTAGCTCACCCCTGATAGGTCTACTGACTCTACACTCTGGGATTAGAAGTTGGATGTTCAAAGGTTATTCAATGGAGTCTTCTGCTGCAGTAAGGAAGTTTAAATTTCTGCCTCCAGCTCCCAAGCCTTTCTTTGGAACATTTTCCTGGAGATTTTTCCTCTGTGTCTCAGCTTCTGGAGCTTCTTTTCAAGTCAGGTTGCTTTGCTGATTTTTTCTCAACTTTCCAGCATTTTAGTTTTTCTCTACATTTTCTGCAAGGATTTGGGTTTTTCCATAAGCTGCCGCCATGTTGTAGGATGTTGGATATAATTCAGTGGGTCTGAAGAAGTCTTTGTAGCCATAAACAGGTTAACTGTAAGTCTTTATTGACTGTTAGAGCTATTTACAAATATACAATAAAAAGTACAAGCCAGGAGCTGTCTCCATGCTTGCCTGGTACACACAGCTCTGTCCAACACTAGACTGAACCTGGGTGCAGGTCATGTGCTCTCTTACATCACTGTGTGGGAGGTATTGTACTCAGTCCTACATTAACCCTTATACGTGCCAGACCTTTATACTACAGGAAGTGAGTACTTATTTGGAAAAATAACAATCTTGAAAGCTACAGGGAAAGAATAGGGAAATGGGACTAAGTAAATAACATCTACAGAGATAAAAACAAAATATGCTTGAAAGCTTAGCAGGTCTGACAGCATTCTTCGAAGAAAAGTCATATTGGACTCGAAACATTAACTCTGTTTCTTTCTCCACAGATACTGCCAGACCTGCTGAGCTTTTCCAGCATTTTTTGTTTTTATCTCGGATTTCCAGCATCCGCAGCATTTTGCTTTTATTTTAGCATCTACAGAGACCTGGCATAGGTTTAGTGTGCTGAATAAGTTCCCTCTGTGCTGCAAAATGCTATGAATCTATAAACCACCAGCAGAGCAGCTATGACGTGGGTTGTGGAAGGAACAAGCTTGATAAGCCAAATGTTCCATGATTTTTTACATTCTTAAGCGCCTTTACGCTTGGCAGGATTTGCCACTTTGACAGATGCACTGCGATTTCTTTTATGAAAATGGGAAACGGAATATAGCTTTGATTTCCATTTTTGCCACCCTGCAATTTTTGTTGCTGTTTTTCTTCCTGCTCCTTTTGACCACGTTGACTCATACCCCCACAGGTGAAAGCAGCCCATTATTGTCTCACACAAATGACCATTCCTTACTTATAACTATCAGGACAGAACTTGACTTTGGGCATGTCAAACAATGCCACTTTAATTCTGTGTTTAAAATTACTGTGAGGTGATGTGCTGCCTGAGAGTGGGTGAGGGTAGAACACAGCAAAAAATAACCTGAAAATTTGCAAGAGATTTTAATTGAAACTGTGGATGCAATGCAATGAAAAATAGATCAAAAAAAGTTACAGGATTGGGCTGACTAGTATTTTTGTCTAGCTATTTTAAGCCTCAAACTCAAATTGCTGTTTCTAGGACAATGTTGAGTACAGGGTGTCAGCTCTGTTTCCCTGCAGTAGTGCATTGCAACAGTGACTACAATTTACTGGTGCTTTGTTGGCTATGGGGCACTTTGGGACATCCAGAGGTGGTTAAAGCAACTGTATAAATGTCAAGTCTTTCTTTCTTTGCAGTAATTCAGTAGCATTCCAGAACTGCCCCAGATCTAAACCCATGACATTATATAGCATTGAGGCACTCTGGCCAAAAGGATCTGTGATTTAATACTGGGAACAGAATTGTTCCTTTGTTTTTTTGTGAGCTTAGTGGAGTTTATGGATTCCATACTCAACCCTATTACTCATCTACTTATTCAGCTTTCCTCTCCTTGGGCAAGATTTTACTTCAGAGGGCAGGAAACGAACTTCAGAACTTTCCAGGTGTTGGCCCCAATAGTCACAGCCCCCGGTTTTCATAGGAGCGGACTGTTAATTGGGTGGGAGGGCAGTCAATAAGCAGCAGGGGCAGGAATGGAGGAGGGCTCTGACAGTAAGTGGGTCCCATTGAACCCACTAGAGCAGTCATTACTGTGGCTTCCATTTCACTGAATTACTTGGGGAATAAACATGGAGCAAGAGAGGCAGAGGGCTGGAACCCAGAGTAGGGCTACCCATCATTTTGCAGATGCCATCCTGGAGGTCCACCTCAAGGCAGTGAGGCAGGGGAGCAAGGTCCTCTTCACGAAGTGTGGTAGGAGGAGGCCACCCACCAGCTAAGTGGACCTGGATCGAGGAGTGGGGTTCAGAGAAATTGGGAAACTGGGTCCATTGCACAAAAGACCTTCAATGACCTTATTCACTCTGCCAAGGTGAGTGCAATGCCAGACCATCAGGCAAAGCCTCTGGGTATTCAACCTCCAGCATACATTCCAGCTGAGGACTCTGAGGACACATGCTGCCTCTGAATATGGGAAGGATGTGTGTCCAGGGTACTTACTGATGCATCAGAAAGGCTCATAGTCATCGAACAGGACTGAAACATGAGGTTTCTTATGTATATCAGTAATTGTCATTGGCCATAGAAGCAAGCACTGCCTAAACTCTTTCTTATATCTCCTTGCAGGAGAAATGGGCTCCCAGGCAGAAGGAGGGGTTCCTTACCTACAGAGTGGAAGAGGGAGCCAATGAGATCACCAGGGTTGATAATGAAAAGCAAGTAGGGAAGGTGAGATGAGCATCCCTAGTGGAGTTGCTGAATAGAGACTACAATACATACATTAAGGGTGTGCATTGCACCGCACCCTATCTAACGGCATGCCAAAGATTGAGCTGCATTGGGAAGCCTCAGCACTGCAGAGATTTCCGTTTTCCGAGTCTGGTTCTCATGATCTCTTCCTGTGTCTCCCATAGGTCCTGACATTGGCTAAGACGATTCCTCCACCATCACTGGGTCAAGTGCCACCAGAGCCAAGCTCATACCAAGCATCGTCACATCTTGCAAACCTCCACCAGCGCAGATACATTTGTAGAGTAAAGGGTTAACTCTAATGATAGCTACTGAGCATGTACGTAAGGAGATATGTCACAGTGATGTCACTCACTGAGAGGAGATGAGTGTGAAGCATCTCAGAGAGTAGCTCCAGCTATGTCTTGGTCTTATTTAGGCTTTGTAAATAGTTAGCATGTAAGTAAATGCTTTTGAACAAGAGATCATTGCCTCCAGCAAGATCTCTTCTAGAATAAGAAGCCAATAAATCTCAAGATAGACCCACAATAACAGATGGTGACAGCAATGACTACACCCACAAGGGAACAGCAGAAAACAGCAGTAAAGCCTCAAGTGAAAACCAACAACAGCGCAGAGCAGTGGGTGGTGGACTTCAAAGCCAACCCAGCAACCACTCAGGAGACAACCAAATAATGAGGGAAGCCCAGTAACTGGCAAGACAAGCAGCACAGGAAAAGACAGGATTTCACGAGTCGCAAGAAAGGAGACTCCACCTAAAGCAGCAGCAGCAGATTCGAACATACGAATTAGGAGCAGGAGTAAGCCATTTGGCACCTCGAGCCTGCTCCGCCATTCAATAAGATCATGACTGATCTGATTATGTCCTTAACTCCACATTCTACCTACCCCTGATAACCTTTGACTCCCTTGTTAGTCAAGAATCTGTTTACCCCTGCCTTAAAAATATTTATTAACCCTGCCTCCACCACGCTCTGGGGAATAGAGTTCCAAATATTCATGACTCCCTGAGAGAAAAATTTCTTCTCATTTCCATGTTAAATGGAAGATCCCTTATTTTTACATTGTATCCCCTAGATGTGCTTCTACACGTCAGAGTTTCCTGAGGCAAATTGCTGAGTGGGTCTCTAGGGTGCTATCACGTGTTACTGTGCACTTTTTATCTTTTTTAATACCATGTAACAGACATGAAACCAGGCATGTAAGCCTCCATTTATTAATGGTGGTGCAGGAAAAGAGAGATAAAGTGGTGAAGGGGAGTTAGGATCGTGAATGGTAATGGTGAAACATTTGGGCAGATGTGCATCCTTCATTGCCAGTAAGAGTTGAGCTTCTTGAGGCTGCGTCTTCATGGAAATTCTTTCGCAGACAGCTGAAAGTGAGTTCCAGAGCATGCCATCCTCCTGGGTCAGAGGGGGTCAGCTGAAACGTGTCTGAATCAGATGATCCCTGCCATTAATAACATCATGACAAGGCCTTTGAGTCCCACACCATGCTCAGCCACAGGACTACTTGCATGCCAAGCAGCATAAGCAGCAAGTGATAGACAGGGCTAAGCGATCCCACAACCAACAGATCAGATCTAAGCTCTGCAGTTCTGGCACATCCAGCCATGAATGGTGCTGGACAATTAAAATTCACTGGGGGAGGGGGCTCCACAAATACCCCCATCCTCAATGATGAGGGAGCCCAGCACATCAGTGCAAAAGATAAGGCTGAAGTGTTTGCTACAATCTTCAGCTAGAAGTGCCAAGTGGATGATCCATCTCAGCCTCCTCCAGAGGTCCCCAGCATCATAGGTGTCAGTCTTCAGCCAATTCAATTAACTCCATGTGATATCAAGAAACAACTGAAGGCACTCGATTGTGCAAAGGCTATGGGCCCTGACAATATTCCAGCAATAGTGCTGAAGGTTTGTGCTCCAGAACTTACTGTGCCCCTAGCCAAGCTGTTCCAGTACAGCTACAATACTAGCATCTCCCGGCTATATGGAAAATTGCCCAGGTATGTCCTGTACACAAGAAGCAGGACAAATCCAACCCAGCTCCATCAGCCTACTCTCGATCATCAGTAAAGTAATGGAACGGGTCATCGACAGTGCTATCAAGCAGCACTTACTTCGCAATAACCTGCTCACTGATGCCCAGTTTGGGTTCCGCCAGGGCCAGTCAGCCCCTGACCTCATTACAGCCTTGGTTCAAACATGGATATAAGAGCTGAACTCCTGAGGTGAGTTGACATCAAGGCCACATTTGACCAAGAGTGGCATCAAGGAGCCCTAGCAAAACTGGAGTCAATGGCAATCAGGGCGAAAACACTCTGCTGGTTGGAGTCATGCCTAGCACAAAGAAAGATGGTTGTGGTTATTGGAGGTCAGTCATCTCAGCTCCAGGACATCACTGCAGGATTTCTTCAGGGTAGTGTCCTCGGTCCAAACATCTTCAGCTGCTTCATCAATTACGTTCCTTCCATCATAAGGTCAGAAGTGGGGATGTTCGCTGATGATTGCACAATGTTTAGCACCATTCGCAACTCCTCAGATACTGAAGCAGTCCATGTCCAAAAGCAGCAAGACCTGGACAATATCCAGGCTAGGGCTGACAAATGGCAAGTAACATTTGTGCCACACAAGTGCCAGGCAATGACCAGCTCCAACAAGGGAGTATCTAACCATTGCTCCTTGACGTTCGATGGCATTATCATCACTGAATCCCCCACTATCAACTTCCTCTATCTATTTACCAGAAACTGAACTGGACTAACCATATAAATACTGTGGCTACAAGAGCAAGTCAGAGGCTAGGAATCCTGCAACAAGTAGCCCACCAACTGACTCCCTGTCCACCATCTACAAGGCACAAGTCAGGAGTGTGATGGAAAACTCCCCACTTGCCTGGATGAGTGCAGCTCCCACAACGCTCAAGAACTTGACACCATCCAGGACAAAGCAGTCCGCTTGATTGGCACCACATCCACAAACATTCATTCCCTCCCCTACTGACGCACAGTAGCAGCAGTGTGTACCATCTACAAGATGCACTGCAGGAATTCACCAAGGCTCCTTAGGCAGCACCTTCCAAACCCACAACCACAACCATCTAGAAGGACAAGGGCAGCAGGTAGATGGGAACACCACTATCTGGAAGTTCCCCTCCAAGTCACTCACCATCCTGACTTGAAAATTTATCGCCATTCCTTCACTGTCGCTGGGTCAAAATCCTGGAACTCCCTTCCTAACCGCAATGTGGGTGTACCTACGCCACATGGACTGCAGTGGCTCAAGAAGGCAGCTCAGCACCACCTTCTCAAGGGCAACTAAGGATGGGCAATAAATGCTTGCGTAGCCAGCGAAGCCCACATTGAATGAATAAAAAAAACTTGCCCATGCAGCCTAGCTACCCCTATGTTCTGCATCTTCCCCATCTTCTTCCTCCTCCTCTTCCACATCCTGCTCATCCTCATCCTCCGATGAGCTGTGTCCATCCTGCGCTTCGTCCTCTTTATGTTCCACACCTCTCCTGAGGGCCATGTTCTGGAGAGCACAGCAAGCCACCACAATGCTCAAGACCCTTGCAGGAGTGCATTGGAGGGCGCCACCTGTCCTATTCAGGCACTGGAACTGCATCGTCAGAAGTCCAATAGCCTACTCAAATGTTGTCCTAGTGAGCAGATGGCTGCTGTATTACCCCTGTGTCTCAACGTTGTGTTCTCGTAAAGGGGTGACTAACAATCTTTTTGAGGGATGTCCCTTGTCCCCTAGAATCCATCTAGGGAGTTTAGGGGTAGAATGAATTTCTGCCGCTGCTGGACTGTCAGAAGATGAAGGAGTCAGGGCAGCCAGGAGTGTGAGCACACTCATGCAGGAAGCTCTTAGTGTGGTTGCAAACCAGCTGAAAGTTGAGGGAGTGGAAGTTCTTCCTGTTCATGAATCTCACAGGACGCTTAGTTGGTGCCTTGATGGCCACATGGCTGCAAACAATGACACCAGACACCTTGGGGGGATTTGAAGATGAAGGTAAAACCTACTGTACTCTGTGCCTGTGAGGCTCCATCTGTCTGGAATTGAATGTTTTGTTCTCCTCTGACAAAGAGTGCATCAATAACATGTGAAATGCGTCGGTGTGCTACCTCTTGCTAAATTCCACCAAGGTCCACAACTGATCTTTGGAAGGGGCCAGAGGGGAAGACGTTCAAGGCCACAGTGACTTGGCAGCTAGTGGCAGGGCATACAAAGTGTCAGGTCCAATGATGAGGGCTCAAATCTGTTACCATCTGGCTGGAGAGTTGCAGTCTCCTGCGACATTGGTTGTCGGTCATCTCCAAGTAGCTCCTTCTTCAGTAGTAGATCCTATCTGAGGGTGTGTCGTCCTTTGCTTTCCTGCCCCTTGTCTCTCCTCTGCCTTCCTGTTGTCCAAGGCTATACCCTTCCTGGGGAGGATGTTGCTCCTGATAGCTACTGGACACAAAATCTGAAAATCATGCTCCGTTGCCAGCTGTTGCCTTCCTCATGCTCAGGTGGCCACCCAATTGACCTTGACAGGCTTGGGCCCTTCTTTTAAGCACCCACGATGCCAGGTGATGACCCCAGCATTGCCTGTGGACCTACCTACCATTCTGTCCACAACCTGTGCTGACTCGATAGCACCTTTACACCACACAAGTGCTAGGCAATGACCACCTTCAACAAGAGAGAATCTAACCACTTCCCTTGACATTCAATGGCATTACCATTGCTGAATACCCCGCTATCAACATCCTAGGCGTTACTATTGACCAGAAACTGAACTGGACTAGCCATATACACATGGTGGCTATAAGGGTAGGTCAGAGCCTAGGAATCCTGCAACAAGTAACTCAACTCCTGACTCCCCAAAGCCTATCCACCATCTACAAGGCACAAGTCAGGAGTGTGATATAATATTCTCCACTTGCCTGGATGAGTGCAGCTCAACAACACTCAAGAAGCTCAACACCATCCAAGGCCAAACAGTACACTTGATCAACACCCCATCCACCACCTGAAACATTCACTCCCCCCACCACTGTAGGAGGAGTGTATACCATCTACAAGATGCACTGCAGCAACTCGCCAAGTCTCCTTCAACAACACCTTCCAAACCTGCGACCTCTACCACCTAGAAAGACAAGGTCAGCAGCTGCATGGGAACACCACAACTGCAAGTTCCCCTCCAAACCACACACCATCCTGACTTGGAAATATATTGCCATTCCTTCACTGTCGCTGGGTCAAAATCCTGGAACTTCCTCCTAATAGTACCGTTGAAGTACCCGCACCAGATGGACTCAGTGGTTCAAGAAGTGGCTCACTGCCAACTTCTCAACGTTACTTAGGGATGGGCAACAAATAGTGGCCTTTCCAATAATGCCTACATCCCGTGAAAGAATGAAAAAAACTACATTCCAAAGGCCGAGTCTCCCTTTGTGCCATTCTCCCTTTCATAGGGCCCTCCTAATTCCCTAAATGGTTCTTCATTGTGTATCTCCCTCCATGCACCTGGTCTGCCCTGGACCCAGCGTGTAGTCCGTGGGCTTGCCCCAATATCGGAACATGGCCCTCAACAAGCTCTCAATGAGATCTTTAACACCTTAGTGAGCATTATTACCAATCGGCGGGATCTCAGGGGCACCCTCCTCCTGCCCTCTTGAAACTCGTCACCACAGGGAAGGTGACAAGAAACCGACATGCCAGCCAGCATTGATATTTTTATCTCCATCTGCCCCCAGTAGGCCCTAAAAATTGAGCCCACTGCCCAAATATGCATTGTTTTTGGGACTTTGGATGAGGACGTGTCAGAGCTCCTTGAATACTTTCCTTCCTCCTACCCACTTCTGATTCGCTCAGATAGTCCGATGATGGTCACTGTCCTGATCACAGTTGGAAGAAATAAAGTAGCCATTTCTGCAACTTGCACTCATGGAATTAAACTCAGCATGAGTGGCAGTCTTCAGGGGGAGATAATTGAAGAAGTAGATATCCCTGATAGACTCTTCATGATTGTACGCAGAATCACAGAATCCTACAATACAGAAAGAGGCAACTGTGTGCTTCGAAAGAGCTATCCAATTAATCCCTCACCTCCACTCTTTACCCATAGCCATGTAAATTTTCAAGTATATATGGGTAAATACTGTAATTGGTAAGATTTCCTTTCAGCACTCACCTATCTGATATATCTTTACTCGCAAATGAATTTAAAACACTGCTAGCAGTAGCATTTTTTATGTTGCCAATTGCAAGTCTGTGCTTACAACTTCCTGAAATAACATGTCTATGGTTAAGGTAAAAGCTTGAGATATGAGATGTCACAAGCCTGCAACATAATTCAGGCTTACAGCTGTTCATGGATGGGAGAATTGGGGGAAATTTAGTACATATTGATAAGCATTTACTTTTCGTTTCAATTCCTGTGCCATGCAATAATTCTCTTTCATACTGTCCCCTTTTTAATTTCTTTATTTTACATTCATTTATTTCAATTACAAGTACAAGGCAGGCATTATTAGAGACACTTCAAACTATAGACTAGACATGGACTAAATAAAATACAACTGACTGTGCATTATACATCCTCAGTAATTTTATTTCTATTTGCCAATGTTCGGCAATGATAGGAAAATAAGCCAACTGCAGAGTGGCTGATCCTTATATGAAAATTGTTTTATCAAATAAACATGATGAATTGCAGGATTGCAGTAGGGTGCTGTTAAGTTATATTAGTAAAACTTCCCACTGACCAAGATCCCAATATGGGTTTTAAATTATTACTTTCTAGTATAGCTCACTCAGCTTGAAAAAGATAAAGCCACAGGCTGGATTTTTAATCCGGGGTCAGGAACCCAATGCCCAGACCATTTCTGGGTCCCGACCCTGTGACACGTCAACAATTTTGAAATTCAAAGGGTTTTAATGGCCTGGGGATGAGTTCAGTGCTAATTAGCAGTGCTGGGAGCAGCCTGGAGGAGGAAACTTGTAGCCAGACGCCTATTGAAAGGCAAACAACAGCTATGTCTGGGCCTGCCATTCACTGAAGCAGTGGAGCAGCAGAGGCTCAAAGGGCCAGTGCTGGCAAGGGCAGGTGCCCATGGGTGCTTCCACACTTTTCAGGTGCCTCCCTTGAGTCTTTAACGGCTGTAGTGACAGACCTGAGAGATATTTTGTTCCCAGTGTCCTGAAGAAGAAATTCGCATAGGGGTACAAAGATGGTATGGATGGAGGTCAGCAGCCGGGGAATCACCAGAAAGATGTGAGTACAATGCATGAAGTGATTCAAAAGGTCTGGAAAGGTGAATGGCAAGTGATACCTGGGTGAGAGCTAACACTGTCACAGCATTTCTCCACACCATCCAACAGCACAAATACACTCACCTCGGTTGGGCATCAATCTACATTAGAATGGAAAGCACTGGATGAGTGCACATCTCGAGTGAGCAGGAGGTAGAGGGTGAGGCAGAGTTAGCTGTGGGCAGTGCCCTTCAAAGGATGGAGGACAGATGCAGCCACTGGGTGAGATCGCTGGGTCTCAGTTGCCACAGACAAGGAGGGTTTCTTTGAACATCATGGGCAGATGAGTTCCTGGAAGTCAGAAATTCCTGAGGCTTTGTGGAGCCATGGGTAGATAATGGAGGAGGAGTTCATGCAGCGCATGGACTCAAGGATTTAGAAACATAGAAAATAGAAGCAGGAGTAAGTCATTCGGCCCTTCGAGCCTGCTCCGCCATTCAATATGATCATAGATTTATTAGCCATCATGGCTCCCTGCTGCACTGATGACAGCTGTACACTGACCCTTCATTTTCTCTATCTGTCCCAATTGAAAATTTAAAACTGCTTCCCTGAGGCCTCTCAATGAGCTCATCAACAAGCTCAACATGCAGTTAATTGGATGTGTGCGGATTGCTGGCATTACCTCGCCACTCCCCGCTATTCTTTTGAAAACCGCATCATGTTTCAGCCCCACAACTCCCTGTCAGAATGGAGATGATTGGGTAATTGCCCTGTCAATCATGTCTGGAGGTCACTGCTGTAAGCACTTGGGTTTGATTTTACGTACATAATTTGTACATGTAACTACCCTTCACTCACTGCATTTTGCTGGGCAAGTGTTTCTGTTTTTATCAGGAGACTTTGTTGTAGTTTCAGCCATCAGCTCTGTTTGCTGTAGTTCATTGACTGTTTATTAAGACAGTTTGCTGAGTAAATAGACAGTGCGATGTCAGCTCACTCACTATGAAAAAGAATACGAAGACCTAAGCTTTCGAATCAGTGAGTGAGAAAGGTTAATAAAATGAATGTGGAAGAGATTGGATTGAGAGGATCCACTGGCAACTTACACCTTTCCTTGCAGTTCAAGGTATGTGTGAACTGCAATGGTAGTTGTTATGATGGCATGCTAGAATATTAATATATGGACTGTTTGTGACCAGTGAAGTGAAGGATCAAAAAGGCTACCCGGCCAATCATAGAACTGGAGAAGTTCACTAACAGGTAAAGGTCAATCAATCCTTTGTGCCTGTGCTTCTTTGCCACAGCAATTCAGAAGTAATCCCTTCTCTATTTCAAATACTTGACAATTTTTTTCTTAAAAGATGCACTGGTGTCTCCTAAACCACCTCGTGTGGCAAAGAATTTATTGCTTCAGCAAAATTCTCCATAAAGAGATTAATCCTAATCACTCTTCTCATTCCCTTCAGGGAATTTTAAATTAGTCACAATTAACTAATATCTTGGTCTCCCCAGCTCCAGTGGTAGTAATTTCAAGTTTCTCATAATCCCTCTAAATTGCGCGGGTTCATGTTTTTATAGCAATCTGGAATGTTCTACACAAGTGCCACACAACTAATGTTCACTTTAAGATGCTGCAAGTGTGGCTATGCAGCAAGCTTAAGGGGAACATGAACGCAATAAACAGGCTGCACACAGCAAAGAGTAATTAGAGGAAATATTGCACATAGCTGTAGGTTCCCATCTCTAGTATTATCCTGATCAATCTATTCTCTTCCTCACCTAAACTCTGAATGCAGCTTATCAGAGCTTTCCAGCATTTCAGTAATCTGACAGTAGAGGAAGCCAGCTGGTCAAAACGTGCTCAATAGATTACACTCCTCCATTTCAATGAGGTCCCCAAACTCCCTCCATTGCTGCGTTCTGCTTGCAGAAATCTTGAAGTGAGTATATACCTGGAGAATGAAGTCTTCCGCATCGATATCAAGTTTTCCGATAGCATACCTTGATGCGTTGTGCAAAAATGAGCCAAACAATGGGCTGCAATAATGTCCTTTTGAGTTTCAATTTTTGGAAACAATTGTGTTTTCTCTGATAGACACATGTGTTATCAGTTGAATACATGGAACATCTCCTTAGGCTGAGATCCAAGGCATTAAGTTTGGATAATATTTCTTTTGCAATTGTTCCCAGGCTTCTGCTATCACTGTAGAGTTTAGCATTTAAAAGTAAATGCTGAATCCCCTTCTCAAAATTAAACTATCTCAAAACTAAGGGGAAATTCTTTGTTTCATTATTGTCTGAGGCATCAGTTCACAAAGAAAGAAGAAGATAATTTGCTTTAACATGATCCAAGTGCTCCCAAACAGAATATGGCACAAGAACATTCTCTCAGTGTTTTCCCACACACCAGGTGTTTTGCCATGGGGGAGTCATTTTTTTAATCCATCTTTACACTGCAGTTGACAATCCTATAAGACTGGTGGTCCCTCACAGCATGATAGACTTTACATAGTTCAGCAGCAGTCAATTTATCATTTTGGGGCAACACAGGTAATTCAAAAAAGGAACTCAATGATGGTGTACCTACACTGCGAGTGTTTACATTATGTTTTTCTGACAGAACATGCTGATTCACATCTCCCTTTCCTCAGTGACTGACATCGATATCACATGGGCAAAAAATGCAGAATGCTCTCCCTTCCTGTTTTTTGCTATGAAATCACGTTCTTGTTGATCATTCTGGATTGAACAACATCTTTCTGTTAGGCAATTTGAATTGGTGAATCTTCATGAGGACAATGGCTCAATGTTCATCATGGCGTATAATGTGAGGACGGTGTCGTAAGCATGCGCTCATCACACGGAGATGTCCAATAGGATCTTTCTTCACAGGCACTTGCCGACCTGGGAATTATATTAGCCAATGAGGCTGGTAGGGTGGACATGTGGAACCACCCAGCCTCTAACCTTCATTGGTTGATATCAATATCATTTAAAATAATTTCCATTGGTCAGCGGCCGACAGTGAGTGTCCCCGAATAAACATCCTATTGGACCTTCTTCAGGCTGGGTATTTCCAAATTCAAAATAGGGGGCACAAGAGATTCCGATACCAGAACAGGGATAGACCCTCTGAAAGCTGGACTGTCCAGTACAAAACCGGATTAATGGCCACTCTATCAAGTACATTCAAGGCTGAGATCAAAAAATTTTGGGGCACTAAGGGAATCAAGGGAGATGGGGGTTAGGGTGGGAAAGCAATGATGAGGTAGAAGATCAACCATTATCTTCTAGAATGACAGGGCAGGCTCAAAAGGGTATCGGGCCTGCTCCTATTTCTTATGTCCTAATAAATTCATTCTCTTTCAGACAACAACACCCAAGGCAAAAGTGCTATGTCAAAGTGGGATCATCTGTGGAATACCAGGAGACTGCGGAATACTCTTCACTTATTGCATACAGGAAAAGAAATCAGAGGAATGCTGACTGGTTTCAGACCTATTGGACTGAAATGGAGCCAGTCGCTGAAACCTAGAGGAGACCCCTCATGAAGTACAAGCAAGTCCTCAGAAAACAAAATCGAGATGCTCTCAGAGCTGCCAGAATCAAGTCTCAGCAGACTGCTCGGCACTGCGCCAATCAATACTGGTTCAAGCTCTGCAATAGCATTCTGCTGCTGAATCTGGGGATGCTAGACGGATGTATGAAGGAATCAAGAAAGCATCAGGCTCAACAGCAATCAGGCCCCTTGAAGACAAAGACGGGGATGATCATCACTGAGCCGAGCAAGCAGATGGAAAAGTGGGTGGAGCACTTTCTCGAACTCTACACATTGGAGAATGTTGTCACTAAAAAAGTTCTCTGCCATTCCAGGCTTTCCTGTCATGGAGAAGCTGGACAGCAAGCTCACCAAAGTAGAGTTCAACAAGGCCACCAACCGCCTTGTCAGGATAAAGCTCCAGGAAACAATGGCATTCCACCTGAAATCATCAAAAGTGGAAAACCAACAGTACTGCAGCATCTCCATGAACTTTTATGTCTCTGCTGGAAGGAAACATTTGTACCTGTAGACATTCGTGGTGCAAATATAGTCACCTACTACAAAAGCAATGACTGCAACAACTACCGTGGCATCATGGTAAGTTGGGAAGGTCTTTACTCGCATTGCTCTGACCAGATTGCAGACCCAGGAGTCACACATCTACCCTGAGTCTCAGTGCAGCTTCAGGGCTGGCAAATCAACAGTTGAGATGATTTTCTCATTTTGGCAATTACAGGAGAAGTGCTGTGATTAGTGCAGACCACTCTACATCGCTTTCATAGACCTCACCAAGGCCTTCGATCTAGTCAGCAGAGACGAACTCTTTAAACTGCTGTGGAAGATAGACTGTCCTGCTGGTCTCCTGGGCGTCATTTCTTCTTTCAACAAGAATATACATGGTTTCATAAGTTACAATAGAGCAACATCAAACACTTTCAAAATCAGCAGCGGGGTAAAGCAGGGCTGCATTCTGGTGCCAACTCTCTTTGGCATATTTTTCTTCATGCTGCTATTGTATGCTTTTGGAGACTCAAATGAGGGTGTCTACCTGCATGCCAGAGTTGATGGTAAGCTGTTCAACTTGGCAAGACTGCGTGCCAAGAGCTAAGTGTGTAATGTCATAATCCATGAGTTGCTGTTTGCTGATGATGCTGTGCAGGCATCCAACATCGAAGTTCACTTGCAACAGTTTGTAGATCAGTTTCCCTGCAAGGAGTTTGGATTGACAATCAGAATCAAGAAGACCAAAGTTATGGGCCAGGATATAGAGACTCCACCCTCCAACAACATCGGCAACCTCACTGTGGAGGTCATTGTCACCTTCACATACATTGAGTCAACAATCAACAGCAACCTGTCCCTTAATGCTGAAATCAGCACCAGGATTGTCGAGGCTACAGCTGTCATGTTAAAATTGGGAAATCGAGTGTGGACTAACACCAAACTAACCGAAAACACAAAGCTCCGTGTGTACCAGGACTGTGTTCTCAGCACCCTCCTTTACAGTAGCAAAGCATGGAAAACTTATGCAACTCAAGAGAAGGTGAAGGCTGAACAGCTTCCACCTCCGCTGCCTCAGATGAATATTGGGCATCTCCTGGCAGGATGGAGTACCAAATATGGAAATACACCAGGTTGCACGGATCCCCAGAATGTTTGCCCTCTCAAGTCAGTGGCAATTGCATTGGCTGGGTCATTAGAGCCAAATGGATGACAGCTGCATCCCCAGAGACAAGTTATATGGCAAGTTTTCTATCAGCACAAGACCAACACGTCACCCACATCTGTGATACAACGATATTTGGAAGTGAGACTTCAAGTTGACCGGAGTCTGAGTCAATGCATGGGAAGACCTTGCTGCTGACCGGAGTGTCTGGAGACAAGCAGTCAGGAAGGGCGTGGAAAAAGCAGTGAAAAGAAGTTACCAGATGGTAGAAAAGGGAGCCCAGCATAAGGAAACATTTTCAGTCAACCTCGGGCCAATATTGTTCACCTGTGCCAGCTGCGTAAGGGACTGCCACTCCTAAATCAGCCTCTACAGCCACAACAGACAATGGTCCATCCAGAAGTGACATACACACTGGGCACAGTCTATCATCTCCTGAGATGGATGCCATCAAAATGGAACATATGTTGATGAGGACTAAACACAATGCAGTGGACAGGGTTTTCTGCTGGAGTTATACTGAATTCCTGGAATGGCCTAAGTGGACAATGATCAAGGATCCATGATGACTGGCATTAACAGTTTCCCAGAAGTTGCCTGCCTCATGTTGTAACAAACTCAGAATTGGGCTACATGTATTACAGTTAAAGAGGGCTTTGGGAATTTTTCTTCCCAGGCCTGGGAGGTTGAACTGATCCCTCCCTGCAGGCTCTTGAAAATTTAAATCTCCCTTGGATATAATAGCAAGGCTGGATGTCACCTGCTCCTTAGTGCCCAAGGTTGCAAAGGCACTAATGATGGGAAATGTGTCATGTGATGTATTCCACATCATTTGCATTCCTTTTGAATATTTCCACCTACATCGGGGCATACATTGTCTATGTCACACCTGCCCCCTTCAGCAGAAAATCTCAGAAGTGACAGAGGAGAGCAGGAAATGAGCAAAGCCATTACAGAAGCAATTCTCTACCCAATCCACTCAGGTTATGCCAGGGAGTCAGTGTAACTGCAGCAGGATCAAGGCCAAGCAATACAACCCCAGCACATTGCTGGAGTTTCTCAAGGCAGCATCCTTGGCCCAACCATCTTTAGCTTCTTCATTGATGATCTTCCATTTGTCACAAGGTCAGGGTTGATGATAATCCCTGCTGCTGTTTTGTATTTTGTCCGTGTGAACCAGCCTTCCACATCCATGTTCAGACTAAGGAAGATTTATCTAAATTATATCTAATTAATGGATGTAACATCAATATTATAGATTGGAAATGTGGGTAGAAATCTATTTTGCTAGATTTCTGCCCATTTAGCAAACAATCTATTTTTCAGTCATATTTTGTACAGGGCATGAGAATCACTGCCAGTTTGCAGTTAATTACATTAAAATGTTACATTAAAATGCCCATTGGCATCACCTGGTATCTATACCTGTGCAGCACTCTGTCATCTACCCATTCAGATGAAATAGAGATCCAGGTTTGCTGAGTGTGCTGTTTATAGAAGTGCACTTAAAGTGGCTTTAGCAAGTTTGGTCGTAGAATGTTGAAGCTATTTCAGAATATTTTTTCTTCTTGTTTAGTTTCCACAACCTTGATCAACAGAATTTGTGTAAAGTTTTCTGCTATTGCAATTTTGTTGAATGTTGTCAATATGAAGCAATCCTTTTCCCAATGAGAATTCTCCCATTACTTATGTTTTTGAAGGAAGAAAAGTAAGAATGGTTGACAGGTGAATTTGCATCCAAGGGTGCACCCGACTGACAGACCGGAATTTTCCACTCATGGGAAGTGCAGTAGCGGGCGGTTTCAGTGGCGCTGGCCGGAATGGCGGGAACTCACACCTGATTCCGGGCTTGGAGGGTCATTAATTATGCACAGGTGAGTATCGGGCCAAATCACCTGGCGGGTCGGGAGCTGATACGTCCGCCTGCTGTCAGCTGGCGGGTTCAACGGTCCGGGCGCCATATTTAAAGGCCAGTCCAACACATAATCTCACTCTCTCCAGCCCACCTGTCTTGCGGACACATGCAGAGATGTCTTGCAGCCAGATGAAGAAGACCGAGAGCCTCAGGAAGAAGGCATCACCCCATTTCACCCACCAGGCCTTCCAGGCCTTGATCAGAGGGGTGCAGGGGCTCAGGCTGTCCTGTATCCCAGGGATGGCTGCAGGAAGCACAGCAGCCTCATCTCTCCAGCCTGGGAGGCTGTCGCGGAGCAGGTCAGAGAGGCTGGCAACGGCATCCGAAATGCCACCCAGTGCAGGAAGAGGATGAATGATCTTATCCACTCCGCCAGGATAAGTCATCCTTCAACACCCTTCAATATCAAACTCTCATCATGGCATCATGCACTCAAACAGCTACTCTCTTCAGGGATCTCACACAACCAGTGGCGGGGGACACATATCAACACTCGTTCTCTCACCAAGACTTTCACATCACCACCAGCCAATCTATCATGTTGCTCACACTCCATCCTCTTGCCGTTCTGGGGAGGGATCACCACACCTAGGGGACATGCATCTCACCCAACCTCTGTTCCAACCCCTCTCATCACATGTCTTTCTTCTTCATACAGGTCAAGCTGGTACACAACAGGCGCAAGAGAGTGCAGACCGGGGGAGGGACGGCCGACATCATCGCCCTCACTGAGTTTGAGGAAGCTGCAGCCGAGCTGGCTGGGGAGGACAGGGAACCCTCCTGTGGGGAAGGGGAGATTGGCTTCTCCCAGCAACTTAGTATGGATCACAGCTCCATCACCTCATCAAATCCTGACATTCACAGTGAATCACATGCAGTCTTATCTAGCTCATGCTCATTAACTGAAACTCTTATTTCCTATTTTCTAGGCACCAGCAGATCGAGGCCCCCAAGTGAGTCGAGCACCAGAGCAAGCCCCAGACCACGTTCAAAAAGGAAGCTCTGGAAGAAGCATCACGGTGCTCACACACAGCTCAGAGACACACACGTCGGTGGGGTATAGATGTAGATGAGGCTCGGGCTCACTTTCTGGGAACACCTCACTGACACATCCCTGCAGCAGTCAGAGGCAGGGACAGCCCAGGTCTCTAGCACTCGGAGTGCTGTCTGAGTCAGATGATGAGCCTCTGGAAGCAGCCACCAACTGAATGTTGGAGATGCAATGATAGGTGGTGGAACTTCAGGCAGAGTTTCGGCAGTCACTCAGCAGACTAGAGCAAACGATCAAGCTGTCAGTCCACACTCTGTCTGATGTCATGCCTCATGATGTGGACGCCTCGAGTTCACCATGGGAAGGCTGGCGGCCACCATGGAGACATTGGTCCAGCAGGTCTTGCCGGATTTGCGCTCGGCCCTGCACTCCATGGCCACACCCTGGTGGGCACCATCAGTATGTAGGCAACATGGGGATGAGGCACCTTGAAACCCATCCAGGTGCACCATCTCCTGCAAGATTCAGGGCCCAGCTCTCGGGCACCCACAGGGAGGATGAGTGTCAGCCGGACACCCCAGGGTGTCCTCTCAGGACATTCCAAGGGTGCGCAACCGCTCACAGCCCCCTCTGCCCGTGAAACCCATCTCCTCCAGCTTCTCAGGCCGCCGAGGGCACTTCTGGCCCTGAGCAGGTGACCCTTATCAGGCCTTGGGCCCTCTAGGCCTTGGGCCACCAGAGGGCATCCGCCAAGGTCATCACAGACATCAGCACGTAGCAGTCAGCAGGCTGCCTCCACCTCTGCTGTGGAAGTTAGGGCTGCACCCAGGTGTAGCGGTAGAATTGGGAAAGTTAAGAAAAATTGATGTCACTTCTGTGTTACAGGTGTGCTATATCTGTAAAGATACTTCTTGCACTTCGGTGAATACATTTGATGGTTATGTGAACGTTTTGGACAACTGAAGGTGTTGTGATTTTGTACTTTGGAATCCTCTTATTTCGAGGTTTAGCCATCCTCTCACTCAGTGATAGTGCCCCACTGTGAGATTCATGTTCCTGTGATGTCAATCTCAGTTGAACTAGTATCCGTATGACTTGTGTGATGTCAGGGAGATGTATTTAAACCTTTATTGGAAATGTGTGATATAAGCATTTCTAACCCTTCTTCCTCAAGGAACACCATTGAGTGAGGGCAGCTCATCAGCATTGACAATCTAGCGGCACGTGTGTCTCCTCAGTAGTAGTGGCAGAGGGAAAAACATGCTTAGGGATCTTCTCCTCCCGTGCATGTCCACGTCTTAGTTGCAGCAGTGCTGACATCATTAGATGGCAGCAAAGGCTTCAAGTCTTCTCTTGCATTGATTTGTCCCTAAGTGGACTCTCAGTTCTCAGAGTGAGCTCACTCACAGGGCCCCACAGACCAAAGCAAAGATCATGGCCTGGCGATTCATGAGGCCAGAACGCGCAAGTGCGAAAGCGGGACTCGTTCTCGCTGCAAGTGGGTCGACAGCCACTGAATTGAAAGAAGATGGCATTGAGGGCTAGGAGAGATGTGGCCATGTTCCCTCACTTGACTTTACTCTTCATGGAACCTGTCAGCAATTAACGCATCACAGGCATGTCTCCAACTTCTTCCTCCCTCCATTTCATGATAGCACTCATACTGACCCTCTGCAGCCTCCTGAGGTCCCTGGGCCTTCGTATCTTCATCCTCCAGTAAGGTCTCATCCTCCTCCAGTTCATTCTCTGGCAGGGGTTCACCTCTTTGCATAGCCAGATTGTGAAGGACACAACGATGATGCGGGAAACCCCATCGGGGGCGGACTGTAGTGAGCCACCTGGGCAGTGAAAACATCTGAAATGCACCTTCAGAAGCCCTATGGTCTGCTCTATAAGAGAGCGCATGGAGCTATGAGCAGTGTTATACCTCTCTTCAGAAGGACTCTGGGGGTGACGTATCAGTGTCATCAGCCAGCATTTCAGTGGGTACCCCTTATCCCCAAACAGCCATCCCTGCAGACATGGCCCCTCAAAAATCTCAGGCACCTGGGAATGACTCAGGATGTAGGAGTCATGACAACTCCCAGGGTACCATACACAAACGTGCAGTATGTGCTTCCAGTGATCACACACCAGTTGTACATTGACGGAATGATAGCCCTTGTGGTTTATAAACATTAGGGCCTGCTGCCATGGAGCCTGTATAGCCACATGGGTGCAGCCTATTGCACCCTACACTCTTGGAAAGCCTGAGATGGTGGCGAATTTCGCAGCCTGGCTATCTTTGTCCAGAGCAAACGTGACATAATGATGGACCTTCCTGTAAAGAGCATCTGTGATCTCCTTTATGCATCGATGTGTTGCGGACTGAGAGATGCCACACAGGTCCCCTGTTGATACTTGGAAAGAACCAGAGGCCAAGAAATTTAATGCTGCAGTCATCTCCAAAGCCACTGGCAGGGGATACCCTCCAACTCCATGGGGCATCAGGTCTTCATGAAGAATGCGGCATATGTAATGTGCCAGATCTTGGGACAAGCGTAGATGTGCACGGCATTGCCTCTCACTCATTTGTAAATAGGAGACTCTTGGATGATAAATCCTAGCTCTGGCCAGTCACCCCCGTTGTCTGGGTATCTCCTCCTGACCCTCCTGTTCATGCTGTGGCTTCTCTTGACCATGTCCTTCCTGCTGGAGCTCTGCAGGGAGAAGCCTCTCCCTCTTTCACCTCCTCCATTGCATTAGGACCCTGACAAAGGCAGCATTGAGCCCTGAATCCATATGTGCTTTTGCCTTCTCTCTGAAAGGAAACATTGACGACATTAATGATTCAAGGGGCAAGAAAGTGAAGCTCAGAAGATGAAACGTATGGAAACTGTAAGGGTCCACAGCTTTTCCTGCCCTACTTGCATGGTGGCTGATGCCGCCTTGTCCCTGAGACACTAGCGCACACATCAAGGTGACCAAGATGGCATCACAGTTATGTAACATCTTGAGCCCTGCGTGGGATGCTAAAGTTTCAGTGAGATGAGTGACCCAACCTAGCTCTGTGCTCCAAACTCTGATGTGGCATTTTAATGACCAATCAGTTTTTTAAAATTCAATTACAGGATGTGGGCATCACTGGCTGGGCCAGCATTTATTGCCAATCCCTAATTGCCCTTGAGAAGGTGGTGGTGAGTTGCCTTCTTGAACCGCTGCAATCCCTGTGGTGTAGGTACACCCAGAGTGCTGTTAGGAAGGGAATTCCAGGATTTTGACCCAATGACAATGAAGGAATGGCGATATATTTCCAAGTCAGGGTGATGAGTGGCTTGGAGGGGAGCTTCAGGTGGTGGTGTTCCCATGTGTCTGCTGTAAGTGGATGCCCTTTGGCCCATTAGGGGTGTCAATTCTGGTGAACAGGTGACAGGTTTTCATTGATGGAATGCAATATAGGATACAGCTGTATCTCCTTCACTATTGCCGCACTCCCAAATTCTACATTCCGATGTGTTATTCTTGAGATTCTTGAGATGCAGTGACTGTGATGTGAAGCCACTGAGTTCTGAGTAGCCCTTTAACAGTGCCAATGAAACCATTGGCTTTCAGTGGCTTTCACCACAAGGAGGTCTTCCTCCTTTCTTTCTAAGCAGACTCCTGTTCACTCCAGCAACAAGAAATTAGAGGGTGACCCCAGGAAGGCCCCCTTGTGTTCACCTTCCCCCTCACTGCCATTCCACAACCTTCCTCCCCCATTGCCCACCTCATGTTTGCCCTTTCCCCTCACTGCCATTCCATAGCCTTCCCTCCCTGTTGCCTCCCTTGTGTTTGCCCTTCCCCCTCACTGCCATTGCACAGCCTTCCCTCCCCATTGCCCCCATGTTTGCCCTTCCCCCTCACTGCCATTCAACAACCTTCCTTCCCCATTGCCCACCTTGTGTTCATCAACCCCACCCTCGCCTCACAGCCCAGCCCAGTTGAAGTGCTAGTTTCTGAAAGTGGAGGCCTGCATGAGTGCCACAGCACAGTGATGTTCTGCAGGATGATGTAGGCAAACAGCAGCAGCAGACCAACCCTACAGCCCCAGCAGAGTGGTGTTCATCGCAACAAGACTGGCACAGCGCTATGGCAGGTAGGCTATGCTGCACTCACCTCAAAGTTATCAATAAACTGAGGTCTGACTTGTGCGCGCCGCCCCTTTTCAAACGGGTTTGAGGCTGACATAATTTCCTGCTGGCGTGACGCAAGATTGGAAGGCGTGACAAGCATCTGGTGAGCAGCTGTTTTAATGAGCATTCATGAGGTGTTAATGAACGCAAATCGAATTCACGCCACTAGTCTGCGGGATAGCCAACCAGCCATAAACCCACCATCGGGAGAATTGCAAGTTGTTTTTACGTCGGCAGGACTTCCGACTTTTTGCCTGCCGCTGGATTCTCTGCTCCCGGCTGCCACGAAATACGCCGCGGGCAGGATGGGAAAATTCCGCCCACAATTACTTTGTGCAATTGACTACATAAGCTCCAGATCAGCAGCCAACTAGACGTAGGCCTGTAGCTAACATGCACCATAGGGCTGACACTACCAGTTCCAGTGCTAATAATTCTCAGCTACTGTTGCATCCTTTTTTTTGGTCTCATTCTAATGCTGTTCTATCAGGAGGATGTTCTTCCATGGTATTCTAACCTCTGCCTCTACTTTGCCAACCACCTAACAGAGGGATGGATTGTTATGCTGCTCATGAAGTGACCACAGGTTTTGTTCCTGTCTCCACGTTACCATGTGAGTCATAGGGTTTTGCCAAGCAATTTTTAACCAAAACAGCTTTTGAAAAGGCTGAAACATGCATTAAAAATATTACCAGCCTTTGTAAAGACTATAATAATTTATGTCTCACTCATGATTTTCTGCTTCTTAATTACTAGCTGCCAGTTCTACATTAATACATAGTTCCAATTACCATTACTTCATCCTCCTTCATATTTATTTCATATTTCTATGAGGTAATTTTCTCTCCTTCATTAATGTAATTACTATTAATACAAGTTGATGAAAATTTACCAGCCTGTATCCAATGGTTAATTATGAATGGCTTGTGACCTACATTGTTATTTATTCCAACTTATTGCTCAAATCTGACATCTTATTAATAATTTGGATATATCTCAGCAATTCCAGCTTTCCTTGGGAAGTAAGGTTCTAGATTAAGATTTTTTTCAGATGAAATCACATAGTTTTGCTCCATAATATTCTTGGCCCCTTTTCATTTTAGTAAAATCCCAGTTTTGAGGAGTTGTTCTTAATGAAAGTGCAGAATAATTGTGACATAATGAAGTATAAACAGAAATGAAATGGAATAGCACCCCTCACCTCAAGCACAGTGGCCCAGATTTTCTCTTTTTCGACCAATTTTTATTCCTCAAACAACACCTAAAAACAGATTGTCTAGACACTATTACATTGCTTGCTTTGCTCACATTGGTTACTACACTTGCAGCATTACAACAGTGACTACACTTCAAAAAGCATTCAATTGGTTATCATGGGATATCCTGAAGTTGTGAAAGGCACTATGTAAATGCAAGTGTTTCTTTTCATTACTTTAGGGTGATCTCTGGGCTGCTCCTCAGCTTTGTCCTCCATGTTAAGAATTTGCCAACATGTTGGCCATTATTAGTGCTTTAGCAACATTGGGCATTAAGCACCCCCATGGATTCCTGGCATCCAACATTGCTTAAGGAAATAGAGATGGGATTTAAAATTCAAAGGCCTCATAGTACAATGCAAATTTGCATATAGATTAAAAAGGAAATACTTGCAGGGCTGTTGGGAAAGGACAATAAAATGGGGCAAATTGGATAGCCCTTTGAAAGAGCTGGCACAATGGGTCATAGAGTAGGCATAAATGGGTCTTTTTCTGATTGGCAGAATGTGATGAGTGTAATCCCACAGGGGTCTGTGCTGGGGCCTCAATTTTTTGCCATTTATATCAATGACTTAGATGAGTGGAGTGAAGGTATGGTAGCTAAATTAGAAGATGATACAAAGCTAGATAGGAAAGTAGGTTGTCAAGAGGACATAAGAAATTGCAGACAGATATAGATAGTAAGTGAGAGAGTGGGCAAAAATCTGGCAGATGGAGAATAATGTGGGAAAATGTGAAGTTGTTCACTTTGGCAGGAAGAATAAAAAAGCAGAGTATTATTTAAAAGGAAAACGACTGCAGAATCCAAGGTGCACAGGGATTCAGGTGTTCTAGTGTATGAGTAACATGGGGGAGAACTTTCCCCCCGTTGGGGGGGTTGGGCGGGAACACGTGATCGGCTGCACGCCGTCATTATATGTGGGCCAGCCAATTAAGGCCCACCCAGCGTGATGCGCACCCGGAAGCGCTGAGTACTCCCTGTGCGGGCGGGGGGAGGAGGCTGAGTTGGGGCCTGCGCTCTTTTGTGCACGCATGCGAAAGACCGCAGAAATCTCCCTGGGGCACAGACCTGCCTCAAGGAGATTAGTTTGATTTTTAAAAATTTAAATAAAGGAAAGAAAAACTTTTTAAGACATGTCCCCTCACGTGACAGTGTCACATAAGCTGGGACATGTCTATGCATTTTATTAAAAATTTTTATTAAAGTTTAAAAACCTTCATGAAGCCTCATCCAGCACATGGATGAGGTTTCATGATAAATGCGAAGGCCGCCTGGGCTCTTCGCCTGCCTGCCAACCTTAAGGTTGGACAGGCAGCTCAGTTCATTATTTTAATTGGAATTTAAATGGCCTTAAAAGGCCTTTGACAGTTCGGCGGGTGTGCAGCCAACTCCGCTGTGTGCCCGCCGAACTGAAGATCTGAATGACACGCGGTGACGTCGGGACGCACGCCCGACGTCACCGCGCGTCATTTTACGTGTTGGTGAGCGGGGCCTGCTCCCGCTCGCTGACCCGAAGATTCTGGTCATAAAGTTAGTACGCAAGTTCAGCAAGTAATTAAGAAGGCTAATGGAATGATATCCTTTATTACAAGAGGAATTGAACATAAAAGTAAGGATGTTATGCTTCAGTTATACAGGGCATTGGTGAGACCACACCTTGAATACTGTGTGCAGTTTTGGTCTCCTTATTTAAGGAAGAATGTAAATGCATTTGAGTCAGTTCAGTTGAGGTTTACTAGATTGATTCCTGGAATGAACGGGTTGTCTTATGAGGAAAGGTTAGACAGGCTGTGCTTGATTCCCCTGGAGTTTAGAAGAGTGAGGAGTGACTTGATTGAAGTATATAAAATCCTAAACTGTCTCGACAAGGTGGATGTGGAAAGGATGTTTCCTCTTGTGGGTGAATCCAGAACTAGGGGGTACTGTTTTAGAATTAGGGGTCGTCCTTTTAGGACAGAGATGAGGAGAATTTTTTTCTCCTGAGGGTTGTGTGACTTTGGAACTCTCTGCCTCAGAAGACGGGTGGAGGCGGTGTCATTGAATATTTTTAAGGCAGAGGTAGATAGATTCTTGTTGAGGAAATCATGGGTTATCAGAGTAGATGGGAACGTGGGATTTGAAACACAAACAGATCAGCCATGATCTTAATGAATGGTGGAGCAGGCTCAAGGGGCCAAATGGCCTATTCCTGCTCCTATTTTGAAGGTTCATATGGGACAAGACATGACTGAAGCATATAAGATAGCATATAGAATATTAAATATGTTACAAGTATCTGGTCTGCCTTAGCTATATTCTTCCAGTGCTGCTGATTGCTTCCATAAATCTTCAGGAGTGTGCCTATACACCACAATATTTAACTACATACCAAAGCAATCCAAGATTTTACCAACAGTACTACTTTATGGAACAGGATATTCATGGGCATGATTTTCCCCCCATCGGGGGCGAAGCTGAATGGCGGGCGCGCACAGGCACGCTTCCGAACAGAATGTGACACTGTCACATGAGTTGGGACTTGTCCATAATTTTAACAAAAACTTTAATAAAATTTTTTACAACCTATATGAAACCTCATCCCGCCCGTGGATGAGGTTTCATGCTTTTTCTAATTCCCGCCAGGGCTCCTGGCCTGCCCGCCAACCTTAAGGTTGGACGGGCAGGTCCATTAATGAGCTAAATGGCTCTGTCAATGGCCTCAATTGGCCATTGAAAGGTCGGCGGGCGTGCAGCTGATTTTGCAGCACCCCCGCCTACCGGAAAATTTAAATGGGGCACGGTGACGTAGGGAGTTCCGCCCGACATCACCGCGCGTCATTTTACGCGTCGGCGTGCGGGCCCTGCACCCCCGCTCGCCGATGGGAAAATCCTGCCCATACCTCATGTAGGCTTCTCCAATCTTACCAAAGGCAGATTGAACTGCTTGGGGTGAGGCCACTTACAAATTGTTCAGCCGCTTTATTTCATGAACAGTCAAAGCAAAATCTACTTATTTAACTTGTACTCACAATTTTCCTTCAAAGATAGAAAAAAAAATCACACCTGCCCTAATTTGTAGACTGATTCATCTGTCTCTCACATAGCTTTCTCTGGAGACCACATCTAATTACAAGCCCTGATTTCCCGAATTTTTAGCATCCAGTTCTGCGCCTAGGTCTGTGACTCACAGTACTTTTGTTCAAAATCTAATTGCCCCAAATATAGGTTTTCCTCTTTTTCCCATTAATTCTGGCCCCAGGAAGCAGAGGATAGTGACACCTGCTCATGGAGGGATTTGCCAGCAGTCTGCCAATCAAACAACAACAATAACAACATGCATTTAAAGAGGAACTTTAATGTAATAAGTTGTCCAAGGAACTTCATACGGGCATTAGCAAACCCCGAGACATAAGGAGATATTAGGATAGGTGAAGAGGTAGATTTTAAGAAGTGCCTTAGAGGAGAAACAGCTAGAGAGGAAACAAAAACAAAAATTGCTGGAAAAACTCAGCAGGTCTGACAGCATCCACAGATGCTGTCTGACCTGCTGAGTTTTTCCAGCAATTTTTGTTTCTGTTTCAGATTTCCAGCATCCGCAGTATTTTGCTTTTAGCTAGAGAGGAAGGCCAGTTTAGGGAGGGAATTCCAGAGCTTAAGGCCTAGGCAGCTAAAGGCTCCACCATCCAATAGTGGAGCCCTTAAAATCAAGGTGATAGGTGAACAGGATTTGATGCAAGCTGGGACATGGGCATCAAAGTTTTGGATGACTTTTTTCAAGTTTTTGGAGGGTGCAAGGTTGGAGCTTGGCCAGGGGAGCATTGGAATAGTTAAGTCTAGGGGAAAAATTATCCCCCCGTTGGGAGGGTTGTGCGTGGGTGGGCAGAGGCAGGCTCGAACCTGATCGGCACCCCCCAATCAGGGACGCGCCGCCATTTTGCATGGGCTGGCCAACTAAGGCCCGCCCATTGTGATGTGCGCCTAGAAGCGCTGAGCACTCCCTGTGCGGGCGGGGGGTGTTTTCCCTGAGTGGTTCCCTGTGCTCTTTCACACATGCTCATGAAAGAGTGCAGAGATCGCCCTGAGGCACAGTCCCACAAATGTTGAAGATAGGTCAAGGAGGATGAGGATAGTTAGTTTATCCTGGTCACAGTCACATAGAATTAATTTGTGAATTTGATAAGGGTTATTTTGGTGCTCTGGCAGGAGCAGAAACCTGATTGGAGGTGTTCAAACATGCAGCAAAGATGGGTGGACTTGCAAGGCGACAACATGTTCACAGACTTTGGCGACGAAAGGTAGATTAGAAATGGAGGGGTTGTCTGCAAGGACAGAGGTGTCAAAGGTGGGTTTATTGATGAGGGAGGTGATGATGGCAGGTTTGAAGAGTAGATAGACAGTACCTGAGGAGAAGAAGCCATTAACAATATCAGCTAACATGGGGCCTAAGGAAAGAAGTCAGACGGTCAACATGTTTGGTGGGAATAAGGTTGAGGGAGCAGGACGTAGCTATCATGGACAAGTGGATCTTGGAGAGGGATATGGGTTGTTAAGAGAAAACTAGGGAAGATGCAGGAATAAACTTCAGTGAAAGTTTGGCTTGCTAGGTTCAGAGAAGGGAGGGAAGAAGGGAAGAACCTGAGTGGATTGTTTCAATCTTAGTGACAAATAAGTCCATGCACACTTTGCACTTGTTGTTAGAGGATGGAAAAGCAGATGAAAGAGATTTCAGAAGATGATTTGCAGAGGAAAAGAGAAGCAGTTACTGAAAATTCTTTGCATTCTTGGATGATCCTGGAATGGTGGGTAGTTTTGGCAGAAGAGAGAAGGGTCTAATAATGCTTTATGCATTCCAGTCAGATCTAGTGGCTAAATGGCTAAACTAATATAAACATTTAAGTTTACATCTCTTGGACTTAACAGAGCAGAGATAAGGACCTTACCTAAGGACCTAGGGGGAGTGACCAAGGTAAGTGAAAGTAATGCTTTTAATGGGGACAAACGCATCAAAGGTAAAGGTGAAGTGTGATTGAGCAGAAATGTCACAGTCAATGGAAGGCCAGAGACTACACACTTGGGATTTGAAAGTGTTATTTTAAGTGACTTGAGGGAATGTTTTTTTCCAGGGGAGGACAAAGAAGGAAGTAGGGTTAGGAGGGGGAATGGTGGTGTGGGTGGAAAGAGATACAAGGAAGTCAACAGCAATGGCCTTATTAGTGACTGGCATGACAGGAATAGAGGTGCCAAGTGAGATAGCAAGGTCAAAAGAGTGATCATGAATATGGTTGGGGAACCTATAAGGAGGAACATGTTAAGGGAGAATAGGATAGCAGTAAGACCAGAGAAGAGAGAGCATAATAATTTGAGATTGTTATGATCCCTATGGAGATTGATAACTTGTAAAAAGATACTTGAATTTTCCGTAACTGGAAAGATCACATTACAAGATTTCAAGTTTTAATATTTTTACTGTAACAAACTAAAAGCACTATGTCTAATCACCATATAATAGGCAACTTATCCTTTAAACAAAAGAAAAGATCCCCTGTGTGACTTTTAACATGATGGAAAATCCACCACCATGATTATACTTTACTTTGTCCCTTAAGTAGACATTTGATTCTCCCGGAAACAGTCCATAGTTATTTTTTGCTCCTAATGGTCTGCTCCCTTTTTCCTTTCCAGAACTAACTTTCATGGTGAGAGTTACACTGGATTCCTTCCCTCTAGCCAAAGCAAGGCAAATCTTCCAGCCTCATTAGATAGTCACAAACTTGATTGCTTCAGTCTGAGCATGAGCTCCCACCTGCCTTCTGTGTGGTGAATAATAAAGACAGCATTTACTCTGCTTCAGGTGCAGGACTGGTCGCCTCTATCTTGCTGTCCTCTTGCTCTCTCAGAATCTTGCAGGCTGACCAGTTTGTGAGGTTCATGGATATCTTAAGAAACCTGCAGCCCAGTATCACAATGGCTTTCAATTGACTTTTCCTTCCTAAATTTCATCCTCATGGCAATGTGAATCACATGGACCTTGTATCTAGGTAGAAATGCTAATTAGCTATCCTCTAGATACCTCCTCCCCCCCACCCCCCCACTCCATCTTGAAATTAAGTAGATAGTTTAAAATAAAACCATTTATAAAACCTGATATTCCTAACACCTCCTTGAGAAGCTTGGAGACAAACAGTCCATCCACAGTCATCACTAATGCTCTTGCCATTGTCTACAGCATGAACATCTTGCACTTCTTCCCAGTAAAACAACTTGGGACCTTCCTTTAACATTTCAAACCAAGCCACCCAAACTTGTTGTCAAGCAGAAAAATTCAGAACAGGTCACATGACTTCCTTCATTCCTGTTTTCATCTAAATTAAAAAGACAGTCTCAAAACATGACAATCTTATAAACTTTATATTTGTAACACCTCCCCCCTAAAAGATAAAAAATCATTACCAAAGTAATGATTTTTCTACAACATTATTCAAAATATAACAACTTATAACATCCTGTACATTTTAACATCTAACTTATTACACACTGTATAAGTAATATTCTCTCCCTTGTTGTCACATTTCACCATTACGCAATCCAGATCATACTCTTACATGGATTAGCTTATTCCCACCAATCAAATGTGGAAATTGAAATTTAAAATTCACCTTTCATAAGTTAAAGTTCTTTTTCTCATTTAAATGTGAATTTGCTTTACTGTTAGTGATTTCACCTTTTATGTCTCCTTTCTCACTTTGCACAATTTACAGTTTTCGGTTATCCTTGATTAAAAGATGGCATAATTGGTTCAGTCTGTGTAGCTTTGTCAAGAACCACACTGTCATTTGATGACAATCCCTGTGATTTTTAAAGTCTATTAAGTGTGAGACAAAATCCTCTGTCACAACTCCTCTTCACATGTGGTTTCAATTTGTCCTTTTGTTCGCCTTTAGAATCAAGCATTACATTGTCAACAGAGTATTGACTTTTAAACACAGTCTGTGAACCACTTTGTTTAGGTTTTAACTCTGGATATCCGCTCTCTTTCTTGGCTGTAGATTCTTTATTGTCCTAGGCTGAAACAAAGTCTCAGCCTGCCAAACATCCGAATCGTTCTTCTCCTGTCTGTACGCAGGATTATAGTTCTCCTTCACTGCCTTAAGGACCTCCTTAAGGTCACATTGTTGATCAGTCAAAAAATCCTTTACTAGCCAGGAGGCGGTGGCTTAGTGGTGTTATCACTGGACTAGTATTCCAGAGACTCACAGTAATTCTCTGGGACCTGGATTCAAATTCCACCATGGCAGATGGTGAAATTTGAATCCAATAAAAAAAAATCTGGAATTAAAGTCTGATGATGACCACAAAACCTTTGCCAATTGTCATAAAAACCCATCTGGTTTACTAATGTCCTTTAGAGAAGGAAATCTGCTGTCCTTGATACACAAATTCCCCCTGAACAAGGGCAACTAGGGATGGGCAATAAGTGCTGGCCTAGCTAGTGACACCCATATCCTATGAAAGATAAACATATTTTAAATTCTTTTCCCCAGCATAAACTTTGCTTAACTCCTCTCTCACAAGGGCAAGAGCTTCATCATTCTGAAGTTTTAATTTACATTCCAGAACCTGAATTCTTCCTTGTAGTTCCACAGTATCAACACTAGTTACAGCTAAATTATTTTGTTTTAAAGCACATTCTTCCTTTGTTGCCTGGAGTGCTGCTTGTGTATTCTGCATTGACACCTGTGACTTAGGATCCAGGCTTAATTCAGATATCTTCACTTTGTTTCCAGTTGTTTTTAACTCTTTGTTATCAGTCTGGGGCTTCAATGTCCTTTTAACATCAGCAGTCTGATCTCCTGACTCTTTGGACACATTTTTGGTTGGAATTTTAATTTTCACAGTGAGAGTACTGATAGTCATGGATTTATGTATGTCACTTGATGTATGTGGTACATTTTCAACTTTCATCATTTCACTGGACTTGTCTGACATCACTGGAGAAGGCAGGGCTTTACCTCCACCAAGGTCATTCCCTAAAATGAAATCAACACCACTAATAAACAACTTCAACACAATTCCCGCAGTTACATTACCTGAAATTAAACCGCATTTTAAATTAATTTTACGCAACTAAGGAGTTAAAAAACCTCCATGCATACCCTTAATCAATACATTTCTAAATATGTGGGACTAGGCACTTTACAGCCTTCCGGACTGAATATTGAGTTCAACAACTTTAGATCATGAACTCTCTCTTCCATCCCCACCCCCTTTCCGACCCCCTTTTTCCAATAATTTATATATATTTTTCTTTTCCCACCTATTTCCATTATTTTTAAATGTATTTCCATCCATTGTTTTATCTCTACCTTTTAGCCTATTTCGATCCCTTCCGCCCACCCCAACCCCAATAGGGCTATCTGTCCCTTGCTCGTCCTGCTTTCTACCCTTAATGTCCCCATTAGCACATTTCTTAGCTAATATCACCACCGTCAAAACCTCTTTGTCCTTTTGCCTATGACATCTTTTGGCAATCTCCACCTATCACTGGCCCTCTATCCAGCTCTACTTGCCCCCGCACCCCTCCCCCCACCCCCACCTTAAACCAGCTTATATTTCACCTCTTTTCTATTTTTCCTTAGTTCTGGTGAAGAGTCATTCGGACTCGAAACGTTAACTGTGTTCCTCTCTGCAGATGCTGTCAGACCTGCTGAGTTTTTCCAGGTATTTCTGTTTTTGTTTTGGATTTCCAGCATCCACAGTTTTTTGCTTTTATTTACATTTCTAAATAGCATCCCTTCTAGAGGGAGTTTTCTGTCACCTACCACCAACAGTGATGGAGTTGACACTGAATCTTTTAGAATATCTATTTGTTTGCTTGCTTCACTGGGCAAAGATGTGGAGACCTCACGTGTGAATACAACATTCTTGTAACCCTCCATGTTTTTATTTATACCAATAGTAAATAAATCTGAAGCTACTGGTTTGTCACTAGCCTCACCTACTGGCAAAACATTTTCTGTACTCAGGCCATGCATGCTTACAAATGCTACCATGTTGGCTTTTAATCACCAGCCAGCTGCCTACACATGGCCTCCCATGGCAAAAAATAACATTGATTCCTTGAATTGTATTTATCCTCCATACTGTCTTTTTTACTGCTCTAAGGAGCCTCTGCCTTTTCATTTCTGCTATCTTCCTCATTGCAACTTGTGTTCCATTCATTATCACTTCCCTTAGCTCTCCAGCTTAGGGAGGGAAGCAGTGAAGATATCTCAGTGAGAAACTTGCCATGGGCTTGTTTGAGCATTAGAGAAGAATTATTTTAAAATAGAGCAGAGAGGGGTGGAACAGCTTGAGATTCTCAAAGGAAGAGACAGTGACAAATGTGGCATCACTATCACAGCGGTCTGGTTTTGGAGGATGATGGAAGGTATAGCTAAGTGGGTAGACTATATTAATGGGAAGGTGTCATCACCCACCAGCTAACATGCCGTTAAACTTACTACCACCTCTCTCCCATGACCACACGAACAAAAATGTCCTCAAAAAAATGGTTATGAAAATTATTTGCCGCCTGCAAAAATGTGCCAATTTGCATAACGTTCCTGATCATCCTGGTAAATGGGTCTGAGGTATAAATATTGGGTCCTCATTGGGTCAGTTTGAAGTAGACTGTGAATTGCGACCACCCCCAAACTGACTCAACTCACTGTAATACAGATCCTTTAATACCTGCATTCTGTGACTTCCCTTTTTAAACATACGTGCAATAAATCCCTTAAATATACAGTACCTGAACCCAAAATCCTTTTAAAGTAGACCAAAATGATGACAAATCCTCAGATATAACAATACATAAATACTAATCATTATTTAAAATAAAATCATACAACTGTAGGGCAAGTGGATAGAAATACAAATTGGCAAAACAGTAAGTTCAGACTGGTGTCAGGAACCACATCTTCGCAGGAAGAGTGATTAATAAGTGAAGTAAAGTGCTCTTTGGAGTGGGATAACAGAAGCAAAAAGTCTGGAATCATTCAAGAGAAAATTGGATGTGGCTGGATAACCTTAGATTTCTATGAAGAAATGAACTAGATTTGGTAAACACTTGTCTGTACTTATGTTTAACATCTTTGATCCTGAACAGGGGGATAAGAAAGTAAACATAAAGTGTTATTTTTTTAAATGTTATACGTTTGACAAACTTAAGCAAGGTGATTCCATGTCAACAAAAGTTCGCTGTTCAACATGCACACAGTGGATCTCATTCTTCCCTTAACAGCTCAAGAGCCCTTATTGCGAGTGTCTCTGGCTCTGTTATTATTCTTTGTTGCTGCTGAGTGTCTGACAGCTTTAGGGCTGGCTAAAATAAACTGCAGCTGGAGCCATCTTGCGGTTCATCTAAAATTAGATCTAATTAAAAGCAAAACTGCAGCATATAATTGGTGCGATGCACTTATTCAATCTTGTGTTTTATGTTTTTCAAATAAAATGTCACCCAGTCTATAATGTATCACTTGAACATAGTGGCACTTTAAAAAAAAGACTGCTTATTTCTTCTCCTAATCTCCAAGTACATTCTAAATAAAGAAAAAGTGCAGCTGTTTCCATGTAAACTGTGTCGGCACATTCCAGCCACCACCTTCCCACCTGGCACCCCCACCGCATCCTTTAGAAGTTCTTTAATTAACTCTGCTTCATCTTACAGCCATTAGCACAAGTCAGCTGGGGTCAGAGGTAATCTTTACTGTCAATAGCCAAGCAGTGCATGCAGCTGCTCCAACGCAAGAAACTGAAGATCCACCTGTTTGTGTCTGTCATATCTAGTCAAAGTGGGTCTCAGTTACCTACTGCTGCAACACCACTTTAAGAGTACTTGAATATACAAGCACCTTTGCACATTAGTGTATAGCATTGGTGAGAATCATGTTTCTTGGATTTTGCACAGTTAACCTTTAAATGTCGACATTTTTACTTGCCAATTCAAATACACACCACCAACATCACTCCCCCACCCACCCTCCAACCACCGCAAGCCCGAGAGCACACAAGGAAAGGAAAGGAAAGGAGACACAGACGACCTACTCGTTGCTCTTTGCTGATGCCATTTTATAACTGACCATATGTAAATGCACAAGGGTTTTTTTAACATTTGATTCGTTTCTCTTCCCCCACTGCGGTGGGGTGCCTCATCTTTGCATTCTATTGGAATGAGCTGGTAGATAATAGTGGCCTAGATTTTGCAGTTAGCACAAAGCAATGACCCTCACCGTTGACCTTGAAGATAGCTGCCCACAAGATTCTAGCAATTGCTGTGCCATGGTTTTCCCCTCTCCCAACGGCAGTTTAAATCTGGCGCCAAATCAAGGGGACGTCTTGATGTGCAGCAGCAGTGATGCCACCAACCAGTCAAATGATGACTCACATATAGCAAAATAGGAAGCTAAAAGCACTTAATTTCCTTTACTTTAGGTTTAAATTTCCAGAGAGCAAAATAAATAATTAAGATTGGAGAAGGTAGCAGCTAAATAAAGATAAACAAATTTTTAAAAGTTTATTTTTTTTAAATATGCGGAATTTTTTATCCATACCACAAATATAAAATTAGCTTTTCAGGGCCAATGAGGGTGTTTAGCAGTAATTAAGAGCAGGGTTTTCCCTTTGTCAGGCGGGTGCGTTGGGCAGGCCCTGGAGCGGCTGCGAAATGGACCATTGCCCGCGATCAGGACCCGACCGCGATTTCACGCTGGCGGGCTAATTAAGGCCCGTCCAGCGTGAAACGCAGCTCGGCACTGGCCGGGAAGGGCCACATGGGGGCAGGGTCCTGTTTAAAAGCGCACCAGGCAGTCCCGGGAAGGCCGCCACGGAGGACATTCCCTGATCCAGCACGATGGACCCGAGTGCAGCTGGATATGGCAGTGGAGAGGTCAGGTCAGGTGGGCACTTGGTCCCCACTTCTCTGATGAGTGCCTTGCCATCCTCCTGAAGGTGGTGGTTACCAGGAGGGACACCCTTGTCCCCAGGGGTGGGAGGAGGAGGCCACCACACCTCACCAAGAGGGTATGGGATGAGGTGGCAGTGCTGGTCAGCAGCTGTGACGTGGTGCGACGCTCCTGGGTGCAGTACCAGAAGTGCTTCGATGACCTGCTGCACTCAGGAAGGGTGAGTACCATGTTGGCATGGTCAGTGTGCAGTAGTGTTAAGGTCTGGCCATCTCACCGTGGGCCTTAGAGGTGCTAGAATCTGAGTGCCAACTGTCAATCACATCAGAGCTGACCAAGGGGGTGAGCCCTGGATACTTGGGCTGAGTGTCTTGTGGTTCAAGGGCCATGACTCAAAAATGCTCTGCCAGATGCTCCTCAGCTGGGGTTGGCCAGGCTGCGATGGAGCTGCAGGTACAGAGTGGACTAATCAAAGCTCCTCTGTTGTTTCAGGAGAAGACAGCCCATAATAATATAGAAAGGTCGCGGACCGTCAGAGGCCCCGCTAGCCTCCTAATCCTCTCGAGGTATGAGCAAGATGCTCTGGAGCTTGAGAGCCGGCTTGCTCCACATGCAACCGGGCGTGGGGAGGTGAGGGTGCCAGGCGAAGGGAAGAGTGCAGTGCACAGAGCTGAGAATTTCGGCTTGTGCAACCATTCAAATGTAGTCTCTTCATTGATGGGAGCCTCAAACCTGGAGTCCCCATTGATCATCGGAAGATGAGGGCACCATGATGCAGATCTCCATTGTCTCACCAGGGTGCATGGCATGCGCAGTGACAGTGTGATGACTTTAACCAATGATATGTCCTTCTTCTCCCTTTTAGGTTTGCCAGCAGGCGTTCGCTCTCTGGGCCCTGAAGGGCCACCCCTGACATCGGAGGAGCACCGGGCATCATTTGCAGCTGCATCACACCCGTTCTCTGAAGCAGGCATCAGCGCAGATACCAGCACCTCGGTGAGCATTAGAGCAGCGCTAGTATCTCAGTGCACATTAGTGATGGCGCTTCACAGTCGCTTGAGGTGCAGGCGGAGGCAGAGAGTGCCCAGGGCGTCGGCAGTCGGAGGACGGCTGGGGTCCAGGACGGTGCTCAGTCGAAGGCAGATGATGAGCCTCTGGAGTCGTCCATTATGGCAGCAGATGCTGGATGTCCAGCGAGATGTGCAGGAAGATCTGGAAGAGATCCATGAGGGTCTGCATGCCATAGTCTCCATGATGGAGGAGTCCATGTGGAGTGTGAGCACTGCGTTGACCTCATGGCCAAGCGCACTGTCTCCTCCATTGAGACTGTGGTGACTCTCATGGAGAGGCAGCTCCAGGGACAGAATCAGGGGTTCCTGGGATTGTACAAGTCCTCACACAGGCACTGACCTCAGGTGGTCAGTGTCAGTGTGGGAGATGGACGAGGCACCCAGTATCCCATGAGCCACACCTTCAATGAATAGCCTTTGTCACCCAACAGCCATCGATCCAGTCGGCTGGAGCACTGAAAAGCCTCGGCACCTGGGAGTGCCTCAGGATCTACGCGTCATGGGAGCTGCCAGGGTAACTTGCACAGACTTGCAGAATCTGCAACCTGTGGTCACACACTATCTGCACATTCATGGAATGGAATCCCTTCCTGTTAACCAAGGCACCCAGCTGACCCACTGGCGCCTTGATGGCCACATACGTGCAGTCAATTGCACCCTGGATGTGGGGGAAGCCAGCAATCGCTGTGAAGCCTCTGGCTCACTCAGCCTGGCTGACCTCATCCATATGGTAAAGAATAAATGTCAGTACACCTGAACAGAGCTTCTGTCACCAGCTTGATGCAACTGTGGACAGCTGATTGGGAGACTTCATATAGATCCCCCACTGAGCCCTGGAAAGAGCCAGAGGCATAGAAGTTGAGGGCCACTGTGACCTTCAGAGCCACTGGCATGAGGTGTCCACTCAAACAGTCAAAGCTGATCTCAGGCCCAATCAGCTAGCAAATGGAGGTCATTGTCTCCTTTGAGAGGCGGAGCCTCCTTCGGCACTGCTCCTCAGACATATTGAGGTAGCTGCATCGCCACCTGTAAACCCTGGCAGCAGGATAGTGGTGTCTTCTGCAGCCCCTTCCATCTTCAACTACCTCTTGGCCCTGCACCCCTTATGCCTGCGCCTCTCCTCCCGCCGGTCCCTCCCCTGGAAGCTGTACTGGGACACCTGGCCTCCTCCCCCTTCTGCCCCTCTCTTCCTCCTCAGAGGAGGTGCCTCCAGCAGAAACCACAATCCCCATTACCAGGGTAAGGGAAGACGGTCTGATACCTGGAAGGGTCCACACTGTCTGAATCCATGGGGGCCTGGCAGGCAGCAATGAGTCCGGAAATGAACCCTGGAAATGCTAAGAATGAAGCCCGAATATAGATGAAGCTGCCAAGTACCAATAAGCAACCAGCTGTAAACTATCTCCAAACCTGCTCACTACTCAGACTGGCAACACTGCTGACCCTTTTCTTCCCACACTTGGATGAGGGTCGTGAAAATGTCGGCTGCCGTTTTGCCCGTGTGACGAGCAGAAAATCGCATGGGCAAGGAAAAATCACAGTCAATTGGACTGTTGAGGGCCTTAAGTGGCTGCCTAATTAATGGCGGGCACCTCTCCGGCACCTGCCTGCGCCCACCGAGCAAAATAGTGTTTGAGTGCGCGATGCCGTCAGGACACTCACCGGGCGTCATCGCACACTATTTTACTCCCGTTCGAGTTGGGCGCGGGCACACCCGCCCACAGGATGAAAAATTCTGCCCTATGAGTTTAGTATCACGTCAGTTACACCTCATTCAACAAGATGTAACTTTTCCAAGGGTTTTTACGGTGAGGCTAACAGTGTAGAAGCGAAAGTTTTCATCAAGTCATGATTGCAATGAAAATTGCAGTTTGGGGAAAACTCAACAGTGCACCTTATAGAGGACAGCAACTTCCGATTTCTGCGTTATCCTGTACACATGCAGGCTCCCAAAATATTCCAGTTTCAGTGGAGTAACGATTGCAAATGCTGACAGTCTCATCACCCTCCCTATCTGCTGTCCTTTCTCGCACCATCCCATGTAAGCACAGGAGGTGCAATATTGCACTCTGTTCACATCAGGGCTTCAAATGCTCATTCCACCTGAGATAGAAATTTGTAAATAGTTTATTTCTATTCTTTCAAGGGATGTGAATGTCACTGGCAAGGCCAGCATTTATTGCCCATCCCTGATTGCCCTAGAGAAGGTGACAGTGAGCCACCTTCTTGAACCACTGCAGTCCATGTGGTGTAGGCACATTCAAAGTGCTATTAGGAAAGGAGTTCCAGGATTCTGGCCAGCAACAGTGAAGAAACAGCAATATAGCTCAAGTCAGGATGGTGTGTGGCTTGGGGGATAACTTGCATATGGTGTTGTTCCCATGCATCTGCTGCTCTTATCCTTCTAGGTGGTAGAGGTTGTGGGTTTGGAAGGTGCAGGCTTGGTGAGTTGCTGCGATGCATCTCGTATATGGTGCACACTGCTTCCTCTGACCCAGTATAATGGATCAACTATCACTGTTGATCTCTTGTGTTCTTATGTACATTGGGCAAACTAAACACCACAAAATGCAGGCCAACATTATGTGATCAGCTCAAACTGTGGCTTTATTTTCATTAAGCCTCTGCCATCTGTGGCATCCAAGAGTTGGGGAGATAGTAGGGCACAGGTCTGTGCCCACAGATCCCTGTATGCTCGTACTGTTGAATGGAAAGACACAATCAAGACCCAAAACTCCTTGCAGAATCACAGTTTGAAACCTACGGCACTGCATGCCAAAGCATCACCACACTGAAAACCAACTTAGAAAACTAGCACACTTTATTACTGGTTCAACAGCCAGTTTCTTGATTTCCTGATATGAATTCTAAAAAACGTGGACACTATGTAGCCGGGCTCTGTAACAGATTCTTTAAAAATATATTTTTAGGAATAGACGCTGTTTCAAATTACGGGCTCCCTTGGTAAAGTGCCAGATTTATTTGCGTGTGATACTAAATGGGCTCTCCAGCCACCAAATAGTTTACACTTTATTCAGTTGCATTCGCAGTTGCATTCGCACATGACCTGAACTTACATGGTTATGAGTGTCGGTTCAATTATACCTTTCTGCCTGTCAGATCACACTGCAGCTTGCAATGAACTGTTATTTTCTCCTCTGATAGCATAGGCATTACACTTCAAAATACAGATGTCTTGATTATATATATTTGAGAAAGAAGATCTAAACACTCTCAATCCAGCAAGTGCCTTCTCCAAAGCCAACTACCTTTCACTTAACATTAAAAAGGAAAATGTTTACTTCAAAGTTGGCCCAGCTAAACATTGAAAACAAGATAAGCCTCAAAATGATGGTGTGTAATACCAGCTTGAAGTGTTTGCCATTTTAACAGGGCTTTCAAGTCATTTAAAATAAGTGGGTTAAGTTCGCCATTAAAATAGTGGAGAGGTGGTGTCAAATAAATGCATTTAATGTTTGTACACTAATAATACACCTTAATTTCAAAGCTATGAAGAACAAATACTGTATTCAAAACAGTGATTTACTAAAAATATTTTTTTCTATGACTAGGAAGGTTGACATTGAAGTAAACCTTGTTTTGTAAAAGTTATAAAAAATAATTTTGAGGCTTTTGAGAAGATGTATTAGATGGGGAGTGAAAAGATTGAGTGGCATTAGATATAATGAGCAACAAGCATAACAACAATTGGATTAAGTAGATAGATATTACAGTTAAGAACTGAACAAATTGACTTGAATTAGCCATACTAGAATTATTTACAGATACTTACATTTTGATCAGGCATTGCCATCATAATTTTGATTGGGTTGTTTCTTTAAAAATTTGACAGCCCAGGTACAGGTGCACAAAGAATATTCTGCACACCATCCCTTGTATCCTGCTGAAAATTTCCTCATAGTGTGATAGGGGAGAGACAATCGTCTACCGTCAAAACGATGAAGAAAATTGAAAGGTTCTTACAGTGTTTTTTGTAAAAGTCTATTAAAAACCCAATGACTCCCACAAACACAGGCCATACCCTCAATCATGTTTTTATAATGATATAAAGTTTTTAGCCAATTTAATTCACTCCAAGTGATATCAAGAAACGGCTGAAGACACTGGATAGTGCAAACATTATGGGCCCTGACAATATTCCGGCAATAGCACTGAAGACTTGTGCTCCAGAACTTGCTGCACCCCTAGCCAAGCTGGTCCAGTATAGCTACATCACTGGCATTTACCCGGCTATGTGGAAAATTGCCCAGGTATGTCCTGTACACAAAAAGCAGGACAAATCCAATCCAGCCAATTATCACCCCATCATCAATAGTGTTATCAAGTGGCACTTGCTTAGCAATAACCTGCTCACTGACGCCCAGTTTGGGTTCTGCCAGGGCCACTCACCTCATGACAGCCTTGGTTCAAACATGGACAAAAAAGCTGAACTCCTGAGGTGAGGTGAGAGTGACTGCCCTTGACATCAAGGCTGCATTTGACCAAGTGTAGCATCAAGGAACCCTAGCAAAACTGGAGTCAATGGGAATCAGGGGGAAAACTCTGCACTGGTTGGAGTCATACCTAACTCAAAGGAAGATGGCTGTGGTTATTGGAGGGTCAGTCATCTCAGTTCCAGAACATCACTGCAGGAGTTCCTCAGAGTAGTGTCCTCGGCCCAACCACCTTCAGCTGCTTCATCAATGACATTTCTTCCATGATAAGGTCAGAAGTAGAGATGTTCAATGATGATTACACAATGTTCAGCACCATTTGCGACTCCTCAGATACTGAAGCAGTCCATGTCCAAATGCAGCAAGACCTAGACAATGTCCAGACTTGGGCTGACAAGCGGCAAGTAACATTCACACCACACTTGTGCCAGGCAATGACCATCTCCAACAAGAGAGAATCTAACCATTGCCCCTTGATGTTCAATGCCATTATCGTCACTGAATCCTCCACTATCAACATTCTGGGAGTTACCATTAGTCAGAAACTGAACTGGACTAGCTATATAAATACTGTGGCTACAAGAGCAGGACAGAGGCTAGGAATCCTGCAATGAGTAACTGAACCCCTGACTCCCCAAAGCCTGTCCACCATCTACAAAGCACAAGTCAGGAGTGTGATGGAATACTCACCACTTGCCTGGATGAGTACAGCTCCCACAACACTCAAGAAGTTTGACACCATCCTGGACAAAGCAGCTCACTTGATTGACACCACATCCACAAACATTCACTCTGTCCACCACCAACGCACAGTAGCAGCAGTGTATACCATCTCCTAGATGCACTTCAGGAATTCAATAAAGGTCCTTAAACAGCACCTTCCAAACCCACGACCACTACCATCTAGAAGGACAAGGGCAGCAGATAGATGGGAATGCCACCACCTGGAAGTTCCCCTCCAAGCCATTCATCACTCTGACTTGGAAATATACTGCTGTTCCTTCACTGTCGCTGGGTCAAAATCCTGCAACTCCTTTCCTAACAGCACTGTGGGTGTACCTACACCACATGGACTGTAGCAGTTTAAGAAGGCAGCTCACCACCACCTTTTCACGGGCAACTAGGGCTGGGCAATAGATGCTGGCCTAGCCAGCTAAGCCCACATCCCATGAATGAATTAAAAATAAATTAAAAATAAAAGCACCAATCACTCATAAGGGATTGGGTACTCACGCTGTGGGTTCATTTATCAATTCTAGGCACATATGAACATATATACGTCAACTGAAAGTTTGAAGACACATCAACAGCATAGCTCTGTGTGTGTATGTTCTCTGGTTAAAGCAAAAGTGAAACTAAACTCAATTGCATGACACCATTCCTTTCTAGTGATGTCATGCTCCTATCCTTTAAAGGCATATTTTAACATCCCTTTTCTTTTTAAAGAAATTATCACCCCCCCCTTCCAAAGAAGTATAACTATTTACAATACGTGTCCATGTTTAGTTACCATTACATAAGTATATAGAACAGATGAATCTATGAGTCTCTAAAGCGTAGAGGAAATCTGCTGGTACATCCAAACCTTATATTTGTAACCTTGTCTGGAGGTTTCTTGAATAGCTCACAGTGATCTGTGGAATTGTCATTCTTGGACATTGCTCCTGATTGCATTTGGAATCTAGTCCTTGATGCAATGGAAGTGTATGGTGGTTGAGGATCTGGAATGGATTTGATTTGTCCTCGGTTACACCTCACTGTTAACGCTTTGCGTGTAGTAACTTCATAGGACCTTGGTTCTGAACAAATCCTTGTCACCTCAGTTGGTTGCCACGCACCTTCTGTGGGATCCTGGATTCAAACTTATTGTCTCAGCTGAAACCTTGGCAATTCTCTACCTGCATTCTTATCGTGTACGTTGGTCATCTTCTCTTGGAGTTTTAAAAGTTGCTCTCTAGTTTCTGAGAGAATGGAATGGGTAAGAATAGGTAAATTGGTATGCACCAGTCTGCCAAACATGAGTTCTGTCGGTGATGGAATACTTGCACTTAAAGATGTTGCTCTCAGATGTAACACTGCAATATGTAGATCTTGCTTGGTCTGCCTACATTTGAGAATTAGATATTTCACCATGAGAATTATTCATTCAGCCAAGCCATTAGACCTACAGTATTGAGGAGGAGTAGTAGTGAAATTGATATTCCACTTCTCGCACATATCCCAAAATGGCTTACCAATAAATTGCGGACTATTATCCGGAATAATATCTCCAGGTGCACCAAATAAACTGAAAATAGCACTTAGAGTATGTGTGACAGTTGTGCTTGATGTATTGTGCAAGTGTCAAATAATGGAGTACTTGGTAACGTAATCGATAATGACAACAAAGTTAGTGCCATGAACATGAAAGAGGTCAGATGCAATTTTGGAACAAGGATGGGTAGGAACTTTATGTGGAATCAATGGTTCTTTGTGCAGACTTGGCATATGCTCTTGACATGCCTTGCACTTCTTGACAATGACTTCAATGTCATTGTTCATACCTGGCCAATAGACTGTCTTCCTTGCAAGCCTTCTTGTCTGATCTATGCTGATGTGTGTGTGATGAAGTTGTTAAAGAATGTCAGGTCGCAAAGATTCCAGTATGATGACCTGCCTGCCTTTAAAAATTACTCCCTGGGAGATGCTTAACTCATTCCAGTAAGGCCAAAATGGTCTCACATGTTCATGGACGTGCTGAATTGAGTCAGGCCATCCATCAATGATGGTTTTCCACAGCTTTTGCAGTGTAGAATCTTTCACCATTTCTTCTTCTGGCTGCTGGCATTTGCGCTACACAAAATGTACCAGATCAATTGATGGGCTTGCATCCTCCTGCAAGTGTAATGTTGCAACTCCCTTAAAACTTCCAATGTTGTTGAAAGGTCATGAACTGAGGTGGTGGGAGTAGTTTCTGAGGTTGATCTGCCTTATGAGGTCTGACTGATTCCATGGATTGCCACTAGTGCGAGGTCACAGCATGCAGGTAGACCTGCGATCACCAGGCCTTTAGTGTCCATGATGTAGAACATCTATGAGACCAGGAGGATTGATTGTGCTTGCACTCCAGGACTCTGAATCCTGCACATGGAATTAATGAACTTTTGTACGCTAAAAGTTTTACAGCAATAGGTTTCACCATGGCCCTCCAAGTCTGTGGATATATCTCTTTTAGAATTCACAGGGGTAGTATGTTGACACTTGCCCCTGTGTCAATCTTGGCCAATAATGAGTAGTTACAAACTATCTTAGGACAGGTAATTTTAATCTTGGCAAACACTTTGGACGTACATGAGGACATGTATAATTTCCATGAGGTTGACAGAGTGAAACATGTGTTCACCGTTCTTTGTCTCATTGTGCACATCATCGCTATTTTCTGGTGTGTCAAGCACCTCACGTAAATGTTTCTGACAGGATACCAGATGTTCATTCTTATTGATTCAAGGTACCCATTATGTACAGTCTGTTTGGATCAGTGCACGGCTCTTTGTAGCTGCATCAGCCTTTGCTCTAGTGCACTGCTACTGTCAATGGCTGTTTCTGCCACATGCCTTTCGAATTGCTGGAAAGCTGGACATTTCCTTGGTGCATGCAGAAGGCCACACCTTCCACATGTCCTGCTAGGTTTGGGTGTTCCAGTGAGGGCATCAGCAATTTGGGTTGTATTTAGGACCTGTAAGCTTCATCGACCTGCGAGGACACTTCATATTTACGTCCATCCTTGAGTCCATTTCTGTGTTTGAAAAATCACAGTATGCACCCTTTCTTCTGCATCTCCTGACGAAGTCGTCTATGGATTCTGCAGGCTGATGTTGAAATGACATGAACTCTAATCAATGAACATGGAGGTTGAACCTGATTCTGAACTGGTTTTCCAGTGTATTCCATTTCTTTTGGGGATCCTTTAGCTCTTCTATTGTTAATCCTAACGTGTTCAGCTTGTATAGACTGTCATTTCCCATTGCTAGGCAAATTTTTATGGCTTGCTTGTCTGGTTCAGATACACCCAAATCAAGAGACCATGGGCAGAACTTTCCCAGAATTGCACTAAGTGAGGTAGCAGGCAGATAAAATGGAGTCCTACCCGCTGATGAAAATGGCGGGTTTTCATCCCGAGCCTACCTCATTATTTATTCACTCCTGCAAAACACGCCGTTTCCATGGCGAGCAGGCTTTCATTTGCCTGCCCACCATCATCCCGCTGTTGCATCATGCTGGCTGCCATCTTTAAAAGGCAGCCACCAGCAAAGCGCTCATCGCCACCAGCTCACCACCATTGTCTGGGAGACATGGCCAGCAAAGGGAAAAAGACTGCAGCCCCCCCGTTTCAATGGCGGGTCCCTCGAGCGGCAGCTGGATGCTGTGGAGGCCCGCCGGGACATGCTCTACCCAGCTCTGGCCGCAGGATGGGCAGCATAGTGACCAACCCAGCTTGGGAGGCGGTGGCAGCGGTGGTCAGCGCCAACGCCCTGCAGAGGAGGACAGCCACCCAGTGCCACAAAAGGATGAATGATCTCCTCCATTCCACCAGGGTAAGCCACTCTTTTCATTTCTTTCAATGCACATACTCACATTACACATCCACAGGGCCCTCATTCACTGCCAGTGCAAGGGATATCAACATTCACTCTTTCACACATACCGTCATTGTCCTTAACCCGTCCATGGGACCACTCATCACCCATACAGGCCAGGCATGCTTATCATCTGGCTGGGCAGGCATCCTAATAGACACTTCCCATCTCTATCCATGCAGGACAAACTGACACACAGCAGGAGGGAAAGGTTGTAGACAGGTGGAGGGATGCCAAAAATCAAAGTTCTGGCAGAATTTGAAAACAGAGCCATCCAGTTGGCCAGCCATGACCAGTACTGGTCCTGTGCTGATGGTGAGGTCAGCGCTGCTCTACCAAGTGAGGATCCAGCAGTGCAACATCCATTCAACAACCATGCCATGAGTGATGTGTCCTCTTTCACAGACCACTGACATGCACTAATTATCCCCCCTTGTTTTCGCAGGCACATCTGCCAAACAGCCAACAGAGTCCATGGCCCAGAGCCTCCAATCAAGTCCCAAAGACACCTCTGAGGAGGAATCTGAAGGCACCCTCCCTGAAGTCCTGTCACAGCGCTCACCCACACCCTCCACCACTGCAGAGACACATTCCTCGGTGGGACCTAGCTTTAGAGTAGCCTCAGGTTCACAATCTAGTGAGCACATCACACTTTCTGATCCAGAGAAAGCAGAGGCAGGGACTTCCCAGGTCCCCCAGCACTTGGCAGACTGTTGGAAGCCAGAACATTGCTGAGTCTGAGTCAGATGATGAGCCTCTGGACGTCATGTCACAGTTGCTGGAGCTGCAAAGGCAAACTCGGGAACATCAGGAAGGGATGTCCGCTGTACTCCTCAAATTGCAAGGCACGATGGAAGAGTCCGTTTGTCGTCAGGTTGAGGTGATAACGTCGGCATTGCAATGCACCGAGGTCAACACTGGCAGGGTGGCGTCCGCCATGGAGAACTTGGTCCAGGACATCACGCCTGCACTGCTGCGTGGGCTTAATTCCATCGCTGATACCATAGTTGGCCTCCAACTGTATGTATGCGAGAGGGGTGCTGGGCAGCTCAATCTCTCTACAGCTACCCTTTCAGTTCACAGAGTCAGCCAGGGGCCCTTGGGAACCCATAGGGAGGAGGATCAGCAGGCGCACGCTCCGGGGTCATCCACCAAGGTGACTCTGGGAGTGACCAGCCCATCTGACTCCCCTCTTCCTGTGACCTCAGCAGCTGCAGCTTCACAGGCCGAGGAAGTTGCCACTGCCACACAGCAGGACCCCAAAAGCAGGCCGGGGCCCTCCAACTCTCGGCCCTCTAGAGGACGCCCGCCAAAGTCATCACAGACAGGGCGTCACAGTCAGCAGGCTGCCTCCACCTCTGCTGTGGATGTCCAGGGAGCACCAAGATGTAGCAGCAGAGTTAGGAGAGTTAAGGAAAATTAGTTGCACAGCCTGGGCACAGGTGTTAATCACTTGTACATAATGTTCACTATTGCCAATAAACTGCCAAGAATGTCTCCCTGCCTGTGGCTCCATGTTCTGATGAGCAGTGTTCTTGTTACTCAGATGTGAAACCTTTCTGCACAGAATAAAAGGCAGGTGTCTCAGTCCAGGACCTCTTCCCTGTGCTCTGTGCAGCCTTCAGACCACAGTGATGGTCCAGCCTCACACTCCCTGGAAACATTACTGATGCCTGCACCTCAGTGGTAATGGTCTATGCTGCTAGAATGTAGTGGGCAGACGCCACAGAGTTCTCTCATTCTCTCTGTGTGCTCTCAGCACCTTAAAGGTGATGCTGGGCCCCATCACACCAGCATCTGTGACCAGTGATGCTGTGCACCAGCTCATGAAGGGCTGAGGTGCTGAAGGTGGTCACAGCATCAGATGCGTTTAAAGTTTCATGGCTGTGTCTCTGAGATGGCCCTGATCAAGGAGCACAAACAAGCTTCCCACGGCCAGACAGGAGTCAGACATTTTCAGAGGCTATGTGAAGATCTATGGAGTGTCCTCACTGCATGTCGTCATCATCCTCCTGCGATCAAGCGACTATTAAGGCCTCCACTGCATCCCCATGACAGGAGCATTCTCATAGAAGGTATTGGTGCTGAGACAAGCCAGACTGGGGTCAAACATTCACAACTGCGATGTGAGGATCTACGGGGACACCTCACCACACGTTGTCATCATCCTCCACAAATCTGGCAGCTATGAGGGCCTGCTGAGCACGTCTGCCTCATCTGGCCAGCGTGAGAGCCTCATCTCCGTCATTGTCACCACCGAGGACCCCTTCACCCTTAACCCCGTCAATGTCCTCCTCTTCAGAGGAGACATGCAGCTCCTCCATCTCCCCCTCAGCCAGCTCCTCTCCCTGTTGCAGCACCAGGTTGTAAAAGGCACAGCAGATGATGACGATGCGTGACACCCTCTGCGGACTGTATTGCAGGGCTCCACCAGACCAGTCCAGGCACTGGAACTGCATCTTCAGCATCCCGATGGTCCTCCTGCAGCAGGAAAGAGAGAGAGACACGGTTACCATGGCTGTACTTAGCACCTTTCCTGGCCCCTTAACACTTCAGGACCCCAATCATATTACTGCAGCTGTGCCTGACTTGTCTTAGTTGCAGAGGCATGGTCAGTTTATACAAGTGTCTCTAATGCGTGGCCAGTTCCCTCGCTGACCCTGCCCCCCACCTCAATTGCCTGTGTGCGGGATGCAGCACCAGGGCAGCACTTGACCCCCCCCCCACCCCCACCACCCACCGACAACATTCGCCTCCAAGGCTGGCCAGCACTTGCCCTTGCCCCCCTGGCGCCCCTGTGGAGAACGCTGCTGCTCACTCACTTCAGTTCCCCCAAAGTGAAGGCCGCCATGTGCATGTCGCCTGTGTGCTGTTGTGAAACATGTCGGCGTGCTTTCCCGCCAACATGGACGGATGAAACGGCGGGGATCCAAGAGCCTGATGTATTACAATTAGCTCCCCGCCGACCAATGGTAGGAAATGCAACCCACCGTCGGCAGGCTGCGCAGACGATCGCTGCCTGCCTTCACACCATCGTGAAGCAGGTTGCGCCATATTTTCCACCTATCACGACCACCACCAGCGGGCTCGGAAAATTCCGCCCCATATCCATATACACTGTTTAAACATTTTGAATTTGAATGGTCGGTCAGCTGCACCCAAATTCAATCTGAGGAATTTTGTGGGCAATCTGACAATATCCCTTTGACCTTCCTTCTCCTATGGTACCTGGGATGATTATGGCTGTAGCCATTTTCACGCACTGTTCCAAAGCTCTGCCTGTTATAATCGCAGCGTTCTGTGGCCCGATTTTTAGGACTATTTTTTGTTTGGTTGACTCTCCCTCACTCGCTATTGATCAGGCCCACACCCTTGTCACTGCCTTTCCCGACTGAGCTAAGCCGGTGCTGGTCCTCTCGATGCGCTGTCACACTCACAGAACTGACAGGCTATGTGCTGAAATCTCATGATGAGGGATTCATCTGCTTCCCAGTTCTTTATTTGAGCACTATGTCTTCAAAGCTTTTCTGCACAGTCAGCACACTGCGTTCTCTCTGAGGTTTCAACTCGGCTGCGGTCTGACCAAAACATCAAGAGTGCTCTCATGCCATGTAGCATGACCTAAAACTGTTCACCGTGTCGTAGCTGTGCTTAATCTTGCTGCCAGTCTGAGCACCATGTTGTTTAGATGGAATGACTGCTGCACACCATGTCATATGTGTTATAATGAAATAAAAGCACGAATCACTCATAAGGGAGTGGGTAAACATGCTGTGGGTTTTTTAAAATTAATTTTAGGCACATGTAAACAGATATACATGGACAGAAAGCTTGAAGACACATCAGCAGCAGAGTGCGTGTGTGTGTGTGTGTGCTCTCTGCTCAATGCATGACATAACTCCTTCACAGTGATGTCATGCTCCTATCGTTTAAAGGCATATTACAACACCCTCTGAAACAACCTTGTTGACTCTGCCATCACCCCCTAACTGCTGTTCCTTTCTGGCACCATGCCATGTAAGCACAGGAGATGCAACATTCCACTCTGCCCACACCAGCGCCAGAATTTTACGCCCCGCGGGCAGACACGCGCCCAACCCGTCCGGCCGCAAAACAGCACGAGATGACATCAGACAAGCCTCCCGATGTCATTGCACACTCGCACAATATCTCACTTCCAACTGCCGTGTGCTGCCAACAATTAAACGGGCAATTGAGTCCATTAAGGAGGCAATTGAAAGCTGTCTTTTCTACGGTTGGCGGATGGGCCAATCGGCCAGGCAGCCTTTACATTTTTGCTCAAACCTCGATCCAGGGCGGGATGAAATCTCCGTGGGGAAATAAAATAAACAGAGATATCTGGGGACTTTTTTTTACAATGTATGCTTTCAGGTGCTTGATTGTGCTGCATGGACATATTTTGCAGCATTTTTGAGCTTTTATTCTGTGCAGGTCTGCAGCTCTCTGAGGCAGCTGTCTGCCTTCAGGGAGCTCAGTGGAAATGCTCACCAGCCCCCGCGGTGATGTGAGCATCTGCCCTCTTCCTGCCCCCACCGGCAGTGCTGAGCTTTCTCAGCGTGGGTTTTATGTTGGTTGGCCATCAATCGGCCAGCCAGCGTGAAATCACGGTCAGGGGTCAATCGCGGTCGGGGGCCAGTTTCCCATCCACTCCCGGGCCTGGGATCACATTTGCCCAGTAAGCAAAAACTTCAGGCCCAGGGCTTCAAATACTCCTTCCACCTGAGATAGAAATTTGCAAATAGTTTATTTTTATTCTTTCATGAGATGCAAGTGTTGCTGGCAAGGCCAGCACTTACTGCCCATCCCTAATTGCCCTTGAGAAGGTGATAGTGAGCCGCTTTCTTGAACCACTGCAGTCCATGTGGTGTAAGCACATCCACAGTGCTGGTAGGAAGGGAGTTCCAGGATTTTGGTGAAGAAACAGCAATATATTTCCAAGTCAGGATAGTGTGTGGCTTGAAGGGGAACTTGCAGTTGGTGGTGTTCCCATGTGTCTGCTGTTCTTGTCCTTATAGGTGGTAGAGGCTGTGGGTTTGGAAGATGCTGTCGAAAGAGGCTTGACAAGTTGCTGCAATGCATCCGGTATATGGTACACACTGCTTCCTCTGACCCAGCATATTACTATCACTGTTGATCTCGTGTTCTTATGTACATTGTGCAAACTAAACACCTGTTAGGTGGTCACTTTGCCAAACATTTCTGTCCCATCCATAAATGTGACCCTGAGTTCCCTGTCACTTGCTACTTCAACTATCCATCCTACTCCCACTCAGGAATCCTCGCTGGTAGAGCATTTTTCCTTTGATGCAGCAGAGAAGTCTTCTCCCCTGTCTTCTCTCGGTCTAACTCAGTGTTCTCTCTCTAACTCAGTCTTCTCCGCTGTCTAACTCTGGGCTGGATTAAACACAGCCCATCGCAGCAGAAATCATGGTGGCCGGGCCCACTTAATTGCCAGAGAAGCCCTGCGTCAGTTTCCCGGTGGCAGCAAAACTTCCCCAAATGAATTCGAAGGCGGAACGGGCTGAAGTGGGATTCCTGGTTGTCAATGGCAATGATATAGAACCAATTGATATGCATTATCCCTTAGTCCACCACAATTCAATTAAGGCTTTCCCATGCCTTCAGAAGGCCATCCAGCAAACTCTGTCAGGTTTGTCAGCAGCCTCCTGGGGGCGTCCCTTATAGTTAGGCATTCCTGATTGAGGAACCAAGCATCAGGAAGCAGGAGTGGGGGTGCTGAAAGCCAAGCCCTTTGCCCTTGCCTCTGGCCCCATGCCTTCTTCCCATGAACTCCACCTCACGATCCCAATCTGGCCTTTGCTCATATTAGGTCAGGGGCCCAGCATCTTTCATGCTTCAGCCCTTCTTATTTCCATGGGATCTCAAGAGGGAGAAAGAAAGAAAAGAGAGTTGTGGAGGCTAGATCACTGAAAGTATTTAAAGAGGAGGTAGATAGATTTTTGAAATATCGGGGAGTTGAGGGCTATGAGGAACTGGCACAAAAGAGGACTTGAGGCCTGAGGCAGATCAGCCATGATCTTATTGACTGGCGGGGCAGGCTTGAGAGGCTGAATGGCCTCCTCTTGCTCCTATTTCTTATGTCCTTATGTAGCTTAATTAAGCATTTCAACTAAGTGGCAAAAGAACTGTACTGGTTTCATATCATTAGCTTTATGTTGGCACACTTATAGAGTGGCAGACACATACATACACTATCTCTACTGCTTCAGGCCAGTATGTGTGGATAACATAACAAGTTCTATCTTACAGGGATAATTACTGCTACAGTAGAGGCCCGCTTGAGGGTACATGAGACAGGGATGTATTAGAATAGCATCAGGAGTGACGGGAAACCAACAGGATGGCGTTGTGACACAATGAGGTCCAATTGTGCTCGTTGAACAGGTAATGAAGGCTCATTTTCAAGATTTCAAATGCAATTTAATGTTGCCTTTGAACTTTAACAAGCGGTGCACAGGAATCACAGGCCATCCCTGACTACTTAAAGTGAGACCTCAGGTTCTCAAGTGGAAGTCAGCCATTTCGGAGCTGCCTTATTTCTGAGTTGGAACTTCTGAGGAAAGCAGAGAGGAGGCCAATACACCAGTAAAGCAGGAGGCCTCTGAGAAGCTGACAAGTTTGATCCTGTGGGTGTTCATAAGAAATAGGTGCAGGGGTAGACCATGCAGCCCACTGAGCCTGCTCCGCCATTCAATATGATCATGCTTAGCCTTAACTCTACTTTCCTGCCTGCTCCCCTCAGCCCTGTCCTGAGATACCAAAAGTCTATGGGCTGAATTTTGAAATTGTTGGGCGGGCGCGGTGGGCGGGCCTGGGAGTGGCCGGGAAAAGGCTCACTGCCCACGATCAGCTCCCGACCGCAATTTCACACCGGCTGGCCAATTAATGGGGGGATGGGAAGAGGACGAGCGCTGAGGCCAACACGAGTGCAGGGGAGCATGTAATGAAAACTCCCTGAAGGCAGAAAGTTGCCTCAGGGAGCTGAAGAATTTGAAACCATCAAATAAAGATTTTAAATTACAAAAACAAATGGCCGCACATCGGACTCACTCACCTAAACATAGAGGTTATAAAAATTCTGCCCAAACATTTTTATTTTTTTAAATTAATATCAGAAACCTGACCTCACCCTTGGATGAGGTTTCCTCAAAAATCCAAAGGACGCCTGGCCAATTTACCTGTCCACCAACTATAACGTTGGACATACAGCGAAAAATACAGGTTCATTAATATATTAATGGCCTTAATAGGCCTCTTAATTGTCAGCAGGCGTGCTGCCGACTCTCGCACACACCCACTAACTGGAATATCACGTGCTATTTTGCACTCGGGTGTGTCGAGGATGTGCCTGCATGCTGGGCAAAAAGTCCTGCCTTATCGATTTCAGCCTTAAATATATTTAATGAAGAAGCATTCACAACCCTCTGGGGTAGAGAATTCCTAAGATTCACAAGCCTTTGAGAGGAGAAATTTCTCCTCATCTCAATCGTAAATGATCAGCCCCCTTAACTTGAGACCATTCCCCCACATTGTAGATTCCCCTGCTAGGGGAAGCAAACTCTCAGGGTGGGGTCTTCCAGCCCCGCCCACCGCCAGGATCGCCCGGTCCCGCCGAAAGGCAATGGACTTTTGGCTGGGCTGCTGAATCTCACATGACGGATAAAATCCCGGCCTCAGTGCTTACTCTATCAAGTCCCTTCAGAATCTTATCAAAAAGCAAAATACTGCGGATGCTGGAAATTTGAAATAAAACAGAAAATGCTGGAAATACTCAGCAGGCTGAAAGGATAAAAAGCTGAAACGTTAACTCTGTTTCTCTCCACAAATGCTGCCATAACCTGCTGAGCATTTCCAGTGCTTAGGGCAGAATCTTCTGCCAGTCGGCAGGCCGATTGGGAGCGGGCACGGGTGGGCGCGGAGCCAGATCGCTGCCCGTGATTGGCTGCGCGCTGCCATTTTACGTGGGCGGGCCAATTAAGGCCCACCCAGCGCGACACACGTCCGGTAGTGCTCAGCACTACCTGTGCGGGCAGGGGGAGGAGGGAGAGTCGGGGCCTGCGCTCTTGTGCGCATGCGAGCTAAAGAGTGCAGAAATCTCCCCAAGGCAGGAGCTGCCTCAGGGAGATTAAGTTCAGATTCAAAGTTTAAAATAAAGAAAGTTAAAAATCATTTACACTTGTCCCCTCATGTGCAAAGACCTTAAGGTTCGACTGGCAGCCCTGTCAATCAGTTTAATTTGCTTATTAATGGCCTTAACAGGCCTTTGACAGTTTGGCAGGCGCGCAGCCACTTCTGGTGCGAGCCCGCCGAACTAAAGATCTGAATGATGTGCAGTGACATCAGGACGCATGCCCAACGTCACCACGCATCATTTTATGCGGTGGTGTGCTGGGCCCATCACCGCACGCCGACGAGAAAACTTTGCCCTTAATTTTCCCTTCTTAATCTTGTATGCTTCCACGAGATCACCTCCCATTCTTCCAAACTGCAGAGAATATCGGCCCAATTTACTCAGCCTCTCATCGTCGGATTGTTTGTTGTACCTGCAAGCTAATATTCTGTGCTCCTTGTACGAGTACACCCAAGTCCATCTAAACATCAGCATTTACAAGTTTCACCCCTTTCAAAAAATACTCTTTTTCTATTCTCACCACCTCACAATTTCCCACATTATACTCCATATGCCACCTAGTTGGCCATTCATTTAACCTGTTTGTTGTCTCTTTTTGTCCTCCTCACAGCTTACATTTCCACCAAGCTTGTATCGTTAGCAAACTTAGATACATATGCTTGGATTCTTTGTCTAAATCATTATTATTGATTGAAATAGCTCTCACCCAAGCACTGATCCTTGCAGCACAATAGTCACAGCCTGCCAATTTGAAAATGCCGCATTTATCCTTACTCTCTGCTTCCTGTCTGTTAACCAAACCTCAATCCTTCCTAATATATCACCCCAACCCAATGAGCCCTTGGGTGGAATCATCCGTGCCCACTGGCATCGGACATGCTCGACGGTGAGTGGAAAATATGGCGAGAAGGCCAGAAATCGGTTTCACGACGTCATGAAACCAGTAATGAGCCATCATGGTTTCGATGGCGGGCCACATTTCCCACCATCAGGTGTCATTGTATATTGTAATACATCAGCATATCATTATAAAGCCAGCCCACCGGACTCATTCCCTGCACCCCGCAGGATCGTCCGCCCACGTTGGCAGGAAAGCATGCCGATGCAGAACATGCCTTCACAAGTGTGACATGCAGAAGTCAAGGGCTTACCGCCAGGGACCAGCTTACACCGCAGGCATCCAAGGAGCAGAAGATGCTGGAGCCCAACAGCAACAGCACACTGGAGGAATGTCCATGGCATGCTGGGTGGGTTCTCATAGACATGGCTCTACTGCGAAGCATGTTGGAAAGTTGCCGTTGAGGGTCTGCTCACAACAGATGATGGTTGGGGGGTGGAGAGGAAGGTCCAGCTGTGTTTGAGAGAGGAAGATGTTATGGGGGCAGTAGAGGAAGGTCTAGGATTGACTGGGAGAGTAAGATGTGGCAGGATGGGGTGAGGTTGGGAGGGGGGATTCAAGGCATTAGGATGAGGTGAGGTTGGGGTGGGGGGAGGGAGTACAGGGGGAGGAGGGGGTAACAGGGGAGAAGACAGCAACTGGGGAGCTAGGTGTAAGTGGGATGGAAAGTGTAAGGGAAGGAGTTTAGACAGGGGAAAGTAGTGCAGAGTGGGGAGGGAATCTGGGGGGGTGGAAGGAGTGCGGAGACGGAAGGGATTAAGGCTGGAGAAAGGAGTAAGGCTAGAGGAAGGAGTCAGGAAGAGGGAAGGACTAAGGGTGGACAAAGAAGTAAGGGTGGCTGAAGGAGTCAGGGAGGAGGGAGGACTAAGAGGGGGTGGAGTCCAGGGGGAGGACCAAAGGGAGGGAGTCTGGAAGGGGAAGCAGTTCCAAGGAGGCAAGGGGTTCCAAGAGGGGAAGGGGTCCAGAGCTGGGAAGGGGTCCAGGTGTGGGGGCAATATCCAGGTGATTGTGCAAGGGAGGGCTCTGGTGAGCCCATGACTACACCTGGGGGTGGGGGGGGTGGGGGGGGGCGGGAGGGGAGGTGAACTGAGGATGGGTGTGTAAGGAGGGAATGGTGAGATGACAGAGGGCAGAGTGAGGTGGTAGGGTGGGGGGGTGAGGGTTTGACGCTAGCAGCAGAAGGGACAGTGAAGGACTCGGAGGCAGACAGGGACCCTGGGAGTGGGAAGGAGGAGGTCGGGGAAGTAAACGTGGATGAGGTTGGGATTTTCAGGAAGGAAGGGAACGTGCACGTTCACCTGGACATCCCTGAAGGAAAAGGGTTGTGGCTGGTAGATAATGGAGGGGAGGTGGAAGGTGATGCCAAGAGTGTCAACAGTGATGGGGGAAAGGAAATGGGTGACTGGAGCAGGAGAAAAGATGGGGGAGCACACGAAAAACCAAATCAAGCCAGTACTGTCTTGATCAAAAGTCAAACGACGGTTGTGGTGGGTGAGATCAGGTGCTGCATGGAGGTGTGATCATTGGGTGGACGGATATACAAGTCAGCTAAAATGGACAACTGAAAGCGAACCCCAGCAGGCAGCATTCAATATGCTGAGGACATTGAGGTGAGTATGTTACGTGAAGTATCTGCGTGTGTGGGAGAGTGCTTGCACAAGGCTCCAAAATACCCTGCCACACACACAACTCTACCTCCTGAATCACTCACTGGCCAGCTGCTCCCTCTGCGGTGAGTGAGGATGAGGCTGAGGGGCTTACAGGCAAAGGTGGCTCGGAGGGAGAGGACAGCCTCTGAGATTCCTGGGTGGATGACCCAGGGATGTCTAGCTGCTGCTCCTCCTCCCTTCGGGGGCCCAACCTGACTCCTTGAGGGAAGGGAGCACCTAGAGGGACATCAAGGTGCCCCGTTTCCCTCTTGCGTCGCTACTGCAGGAACTCAACTATGTCTCCCTCAATGGAATGCATGCCTGCGCGTATCTATACATTCTGCTGGACAAGGGTCACCATGGCATCCGGCAACCTCCCCATGGAGACCTCCATACACACACATGTGGGCACCACTTCATCCAAGAGCAGGCAGACACACTCCTCCAACTCGCGTGTCACTCTGTTGATGGCTTCCAACAGCTCTGTGTGATGTTCCCACACCTTCTGTTGACTCTCCATGATGAGTTGGAAGGCCAAATCCAGATGCTCGTCATCTGACTTGGACCTCACAGATGCCTCTTCCCCAGCAGCCCTCCGAGTGCCAGGGAACTCAACTGAACCTCCTGCTGCTGGCATGTGTACGTGCGGTAACCACCAGGTTGTGAACCTGAACCTGCTCTAGAAATAGGTCCCACTGAGGTGTGTGTGTCTGCGTTGGTGCAAGGTGTGGGTAAACACTGTGACGGGTCTTCCAGGCTGCTTATTTCCAGCTCTTCAACGGAGGAGGTGTCCTCTTGCCTGGAGGTGAGGATGTGAATGGAGCTGAGGGACTGCCTGGCTGAGGGTGTCGGTTGCTTGACAGAACTCCCTGTGAATCAAAGTAGAGATAATTAGTGCATGGCAGCAGAGTCAAAAGCAGGAGAGAGAGCACTCACAGTTGTGTTGAGAGTGGGATGATGTGGTGCAGGATCCTCACATCAGTATTCGCCACTGACCTCACTGTCACTGCAGGCACGGTCCATGTCCTCACCAGTCAGTGTGATGGGACATTCCTCAAAGTGAGTGAGGGGTCTGATGTGGGCCACTGCACCCCCGATCTGGGGCCTCTCCCTGCTCATGTGAGCAGGCTTCTCCTGCATGGAAACAGATGGAGAGAGTGTGAGCAGGACACATGGCTCTGTGTGGAATGTTTGTGTGGTGAGCGGAGACATGGACAGGATGAGGACGCGAGCTCCAGAGGATATGAGCCTGTTGGAGATGTGAGGGTGTGTGTGAGAATTAGTGGTGTTTCCCCTTGAGGTATGAAATCACTGTGGATGTGTGATGGGTTTGTGATTGTGTAAGTTAGGAGTGATGAGAAGAGTGAGTTACCCTGGCGGAATGGATGAGACTATTCATCCTGTAGTGGCACTGAGTGGCTGTCCTCTTTTGTGGGGTATGGATGCTGACCACCACTGCCACAGCCTCCCATGCTAGATTGGTGATGCAGATGCCCATCTGACTGATGTCAGGCTAACTGGCCTGTTGTTCCCTGATTTCTCCATCCCTCCTTTCTTGAATAGCAGTATTACACTTTTTTGCCAACTTCCAATCTGCTGGGACTGTTCTAGGATCTAGGGAATTTTGGAAAATCACTATCCACTGTCTCTGCAGCAACCTCTTTTAGAATCTTAGGATGTAAGCCATCAGGTCCTGGGTATTTGTCAGATTTTAGTCCCTTAAGTTTGTCCAATGCTTTTTCTCTGCTGATATTAATTACTTATTACCAACATTTTGATGGCTCATTACTGGTTTCTAAAACACTCCCAATCCTCAGGCTTACAACTATTCTGTACCACATTATAAGACCCTTCTTTTAATTTAATACAATCCTTAACCTGATCAGTAAGCTAAGGATGACTCATTCTTGCTGAGTTTTTGTTTTTCAATGAGGTGAATGTAATTTTCTTGAATATTTTGAATTATTCCTTTAAATGTTTCCCTCTGTTTCTCTATTGCTATACCTTCTGGTCTATATACCCAATTAACCTTAGCAAGGTCTCCCCTCACCTACACAATTGGCTTTGTTTATGTTTCTTGCTTGGGACTTACTTTCAAATTTAATGTGGGATTCAAACTATTTCCCAGTGGATGCTTTACAGTGAGATTTGAATATAGGTGAAATGAGAGACATGTTGCTGAAACTTTTCGGCTTGCACTCATCAGGACAAATGCAAGAATGCAAAATTTCAAACAATCACACAATTTATACCACAGGTGCTCATTGGTTGACAACATGACTCTGATTGGCTGAGGCATTGCCACAGAGAAAGCAACAGGGAACTACAGGCTCCCCTGCTTCTGGTTAATTCAAAAAAGGAGCAAGGCTTGAACATGTTTCTTTTGGTTACAGAGAACAGGTCCCTGAGAATGAATATATGTTGCACTAGCAAATGTAAATAAGCCATGTTATGAGTTTGACAGATTATCTTAAATTGGTTGTTAGTGTAGGTATTAGCACACTCACAATTGTTCAGCAAGTGCTGCCTAATCGCGGAATGACTTCTAACAGTAGACGTTTTGTTTTGGGGGGGCTGGTTGAGTACAGTCTGGACTCTGCTTATTACAAACACCCGGAGGAACATATTATAAAAGCAAAATACTGTGGATGCTGGAAATCTGAAACAAAAACAAAAATACCTGGAAAAACTCAGCAGGTCTGACAGCATCTGCAGAGAGGAATACAGTTGCCATTTCGAGTCCATATGACTCTTCATCAGAACTAAGGAGATAGAGAAATGAACATATTGTTTGGTTCAATCAGCCAGTCAGTGAGACGTACAGCCTATGTACCTGGCATCTGGTGTCTGGTACCTAGAAGATAGTCCATACATGCATGGCCTGTAAAAAACACACAAAAGTGATGCCCCATTACACCCTATTTTATCAAAGGCCAGCCCTGCACTAAATGAATTGGCCAAACAGTTGAGTTAATTACCAGATCTTAGTAGGTTCCAGATACACGTTGGAGGATTCCTTCACCTTCACTAAGACTTCACGTGACCTACATATTGATAGCAATGCCTTGTTTGTGTGCTCGTCCATGATAATGTCTCCTGTCTTGGTCTCTAAGAGGTCAGTGTTTACTTTAGTCAATCTCCTTTTTATATACCTGTAAAAGCTCTTGCAACCTATTTTTATATTCCAGTCTAGTTTACTCTCATATTCTATTTTATCCTTATTACCAACATTTTGATGGCTTTTTGCTAGCTTCTAAAACATTCCCAATTCTCAGGCTTACAACTATGCTGTACCACATTACAAGACCCTTTTTTTAATCTAAAACAATCCTTAACCTGACCAGTAAGCTAAGGATAGATCGTTATTGCTGAGTTTTTGTTTTTCAATGGGGAGAATGTATTTTTCTTGAATATTTTGAATTATTCTTTTAAATGTTTCCCACTGTTAGTTTATTTATGAATGTGCCGCTAAAGGAAACCATTGACATTTGCACCGTGTCACTATATCACGTCAATATAGATGTGTCACCGTTTTCTGAATCTAAAATTCATTGAACATATGAACTTAGCAACTTATGCAGTTGAGTTCAATTTAATGATGACATGTATACCCAAATATATAGTGTAACCCACTAGATCCAGCACTTGCTAACATTTTTGTCAGGTTTCTATCTGTCTTTACCAAGGAAGCAAATGCTACCAAGACCACAGTGACAGAGGAGGAAATTCTGTCACTAAAAGGGTTGAAAACTGATGAGGAAGTGTTGGATAAACTGTCAGTACTTAAAGTTGACAAGGCAGTGAGACTGAATGAGATGCATCCAAAGATATTGGAAGAAGTAAGAGTGGAAATTGCAGGGGCACTGGCCATAATCTTTCAGTCTTCCCTAGACTCAAGAGGACTGGAGAATTGCAAACATTACACCCTTGTTCAAAAAAGGCTGTAAGGATAAACCCAGCAATTACAGACCGGTCAGTTTAACTTCAGTGGTGGGGAAGCTTCTAGAAACAGTTATTTGGGATAGAATTAGTAGTCACATGGAAAAATGTGGGTTGATTAGGAAGAACCAGCATGGATTTTTAAAGGGGAAATTGTATTTAACTAACTTGTTGGAGTTTTTTGAGGAGGTAAAGAAAGGGTAGGTGAGGGTAATGATGTGGCGTGGTGTACATGGACTTTCAAAAGACATTCGGTACAGTGCCACACAAAAGGCTTGTGAGAAAAGTCATAGCTCATGGAATAAAAGGGACAGTAGCAACATGGATACAAAATTGGCTGAGTAATAGGAAACAGAGAGCAATAGTCAATGAATATTTTTCAGACTGGAGGAAGGTTTGTAGTGGAGTTCCCCAGGAGTCAGTGTTGGGACCCTTGCTTTTCCTGATATATATTAGTGATCTAGATCTTGGTGTGCAGGGGACAATTTCAAAGTTTGCAGGTGATATAAAACTTGGAAGCATTGTAAACAGTGAGGAGGACAGTATGGAACTTCAAAAGGCGATAGACAAGTTGGTGGAGTGGGCAGATAGGTGGCAGATGAAGTTCAATGTGGAGAAGTGTGAGGTGATGCATTTTTATAGGAAGAACATGGAGAAACAATATAAAATAAAAGGTACAGTTCTTAAGGGGGTGCAGGAGCAGAGGGACCTGCCAGATCATTGAAGGTGGTAGGTGGAGAGAGGGGTTAATAAAGCATACAGTAGTATCCTGGACTTTATTTATAGAGGCATAGAGTACAAGAGCAGGGAGTTTATGCTGAACTTACATGAGACACTAGTTAGATCTCAGCTGGAGTATTGTGTATAGTTCTGGACACCACATTATTGGAAGGATGTGAACGCATTGGAGAGAATGCAGGAGCGGTTTACAAGAATGGTTCCAGGGATGAGAAACTTCAGTTATGAAGATAGATTGAAGAGGTTGGTACTGTTCTCCTTGGAGAGGAGAAAGCTAAGAGAAGATTTGATAGAGGTGTTCAAAATCATGAGGGGGTTGGATAGAGTAGATTGGGAGAAACTGTTCCCACTCGCAAAAGGATCGAGAATGAGAGGGCACAGATTTAAAGCAATTTGCCAAAAAAGCAAATGTGATGTGAGAAAAAGCTTTTTCACACAGTGAGTGGTTCGAGTCTGGAATGCACTGCCTGGAAGTGTAGTGGAGGCAGGTTCAATTGAGGCACTCAAGAGGGCATTAGATGATTATTTGAATAGAAACAATGTGCAAGGTTACGGGGAAAAGGCAGGGGAATGGCACTAAGTCATAATGCTCATTCGGAGGGCCGATGCAGACACAATGGGCCAAACAGCCTCCTTCTGCACCATAACAATTCTGTAATTCTGTGATTCTGTGATTCTGTTTCCACGAGAAACATGATTTTAATGGAATTAATCCTCTTACCCTGTTCATATTTCCAATACATAGGTGATACATTTGTGGTCTTTGAATCTGTAGTCATGTGTAAGGAAATCCTTATGCACCTTATCGCACTCCGTCCTGCACTCTAATTCAGTTTTGAGATTGAGCAGTCTAACATGCTAACTTTCCTCAATATGCTAGTTAAGAAATCTGCCAATGGTTTCTCCACTACTGTCTACGGCAAGCTGACCTTCATCAGTCAATATACATATTGGAATTCATATAGCTCCATTCATTATAAGATGAGCCTTATTAGCAACCTTTTAAATAGGGCCCTAGCCATGTACTCATCTTGCAAGCTTGACACAGAAATAGAACATGTCAAAGTTATCTTCCAGCACAATGGCTGTCTTAATTAGGTTATTGTTTGCTGTGGATCGTGCAACCTCGCAAATGGGCCAAACGCCACCACTTTCGGACCTGAAAAGTGCCCAGTCTACCTCAAATTACCCTGGAAAGGAAAGTATCTCAAAAATGTGAACAACATGTTATGCAAGCCATTTCACCCTGCTACTATGCGGTGGCTACGCAAGCAGTATTTTCCACTAACAGGATGCTGCCATCATTCCAAAAAGACACTCTGCTGACTACACAATTGAACAACGTCATGTTGTACATAAGTACATAGGCCATGTATCCCAGTGCTTCACTGATCAAATCTATCAACATGTTTCTCTGGCTATTTGTATTAGGCAGAGAACAGACCATACTCAACCAGTCTGCACTTGCAAAGCCCAAAACAAAACATCCTCTGTTAGATGTCATTCCATGATTGGGCAGCATCTGCTGAAATATCCTTAGTGTGCTAATAGCTACACTAACAAACAATTTAAGATAATCAGTCGAGCTTGTAATGTGGCTCATTTATGCTTGCTAGAAGTGCCATACATTCATAGGTAGGAACCCATTCTCTGCAAATAAATTACTCAGAAGCAGGCAGAGCCTGTGGTTCCCCATTGCTTCCTCCATGGCAATACAAGTCGACTTGTCAACCAATCAGCATCCTTTTCTCCTGAGATATAAATTGTTGTGATCATTTGAAATTTGGCATTCTTGCGTTTGTCCTGATGAGTGCAAGCCCAAAAGCAGGATAGGAGTGGAGGTGGCAGAAGTGGGGGAGGGAATCTGGTAAAATAACATGGGCCCCTGTCAGGCAAACACCCTCGCCTCTTCCTGCCATTGGGCGATTTTTCAAAAAGCAGCTGGCATGGTGGGTCGTATGCAGGAATGCATTTAACATAATCAAGGAATTAATAGAGCAGGATTTTACCAGGTATTTGTAATCTTATCAGGGGTTTACAGGAAGCACAGAGTGTTGGAGGACAGCCAACTGCAATGGGGCGAGAAATCAGCAAGCAGAGTCAGGAGGAGAAATGGGGTCTGTGAACCTGTCTGTAACGTGTGTCCTTGACCAAGCCAAGCTACCAGGTTTGGTGGCTCTGCATACGGTCCGGCTAAAGTCATTTTCTGCTAGAAAGTTGTCTCCCAGGTCATAAGAAGCCACTTGGGGAAAAGACAAAGGTCAGTAGGAGCAAAACAGTGATCTCATGATGGAGTTAGTGTTTTCAGACTCTGATTCCTCCTCCAGTGCGAAGGAAAGTGGTCAAGAGATGGACATGTAGCCACATGGAGCAGCTTTGTAGAGGCCAGGGGAGCACCAGCAGCTAAAGGAAGTCATAGGAAGTTAACAAGGAGGGCGCGTGGGGCAACTAGGGCAGCCTGGTCACAGAAGGTGCTACCCACCCCAATGAGCGTACCAGCAGAGTCTTAGCTTCATCGAGATGTCCGAGCACCAATGCTCACCCAGGCTGTGCCTTTCTAGGGGGGTGGTGTTGAAGTTATGTGGCATAATGGGACAGGAGTTGAGGCCTATGGGAAGTGGTGACCACCCTTTGCCTGTCTCTTTGAAGGTGATGCTAGCATTCAATTTCTACACCCGCAAGTCATTCCAAGGATCATCTAGAGATCTATGTGGCCTCTTTCAGTCAGCAGCCCATAAATACATAAAGGAGGTCACGGATGCCAGGTACCATTGGGCTTGCCAATGTATCAAGTTCACAGCCAATCAGGCAAGTCAGGCCAAGAGGGCAGCCAGTTTCAGGGCCATGGTTGGTTTTCCCCATTAACTGTACTTGTGGCCATCAAGGCTCCCTCACAGCATCCTGGTGCCTTTATGAACAGAAAACGCTTTCAGTCACTCAATTCTCAGGCTGTGTGTAACCACCGTAAGCGCTTCTTACAGGCATGTACGAGGCTTCCAGGAAGCTGCCTTGACTCGAACACCCTTAGACAGTCCCAGTTGCCTCAGCTCTTCAAACCACCCAAGCGCTTTTGTGGCTGAATCCTGGGAAACAAAGGGGTACCACTGAAGTCATAGCTTCTGACTCCTGTATACAACCCCAACAGCCAGGTGGAAGACAAATATAACTACTGTCACATGGCTACAAGGGTCACCATTAAGCAGGCCATTGGCCTTTTGAAGATGAGATTTCGATGCCTCGATAGATCTGGGGGATCCTAGGAATATGCACCCTCAACGGTATCCCACATGGATACCCAGGCAGGCAGTAGGAGAGTGACACACATGGCACGAAGATCTGCAACTCTGATCAGCTCACAACTCCAGTCTCGCCATCCACGATTGCCTGGCCATCCTGTGTTCCTGCCAGTTTGAGGGCCTCCTCTCTGCAGGTGTTACCGTACAAATGTCACCCATTCCACCACCTGTCTTGACCCTCTTCTTGGTGTAGTGGTCCTGTTTCTCCTGCAGGCAGAAGGAGGAACACTGTGAGTCTCCACACAATAATCAGCTGACCACATAATCTGCTGACATCCATCCAGCCCATGATGGGGGCTCCCAGTTGTCTCTTCCGTGCATCTATTCTTAGGGTGTGTGGAGGACGCTGCCAAAGATAGACAGATGCCTGACAGATGGGTGTGCTGGCACACCCCAATGACACTGCCTGATTAGTCACTCCCTCATTATGTGGTGATCCATCCTGCTTTGGCAATTGCATGTCTCAACAACTTGAGCAGTAAGTAGGACTCACCATAACAGAGCAGAAGAGGTCATTGAGCCATGAGAGTCGCTGCCTCCACGAGTGTTGCTGGACCCTATGGCTGCTGACCTCCACTATCTTCGTCCAGACTTCCTTGGTCCAGAGGGAAGGTCTCTTCTTGTTGTTCCTAGGGAAGAGTACCTCATCCATTTACCATGCACTTTGGAGGAGAATCTGCAGAGAGGCATCACTAACCCTTGGAGCCACCCTGCTTTGTCTTCCTTCAGGCATGTCAGCAGCAGCCTCCTGGTCCGCTTCTTGGGTTCTCTTCTGAGCCAGGGGAATGAAGACTCTTGCACCTCAACCCCATGGGTGAGGTGTCTTCCACCTGAGTCAGGGTTGAGGGGTGGGGGAGGCTGGTGAGGAGTCTGCACCTGAACTAAAAAGGGTGTGAGGGATCTTGCACCTGAGCCAGGAGATTCTTATCTTAGTCAATCCATCAGGGGGATGGGAATTAAAACTTATCCAGAACAACTAGAGCAACTGAAGTATGAATACAGGAATGCTTACTCAAAGGAGGATTTCAACAAGGCATCTCACAAGAGGCTTGTAGGAAAAGATCAAGAAGATGAAATATAAGAGCGGGTGGAATGTTGGTTGATGGACAGGAAATAAGTAAGAAATAGAGACACTTAAGATTTCAAATATATAATTTCTTGAAAACACAACTGCAGGCAGATAGTCATTTTTTTTAAAATCCAATAGCTTTTGGATTTTAGAAGTAGGGGTATAAGAGAACAAAAAGAAGCACATAATGATGAATCTGTAAAATACACTGGTTATGTCACAGTTAGAATATATTGAAGCAATAGGGCATACAATGTAAATTTACCAGGATGATGCCACTGAGAGGGGTTAGGGGACATTTCTTTACACAGAGGGTTGGAACATGGAATGCTTTGCCACAGGAGTGGTTGAGTCAGAGATAATCATATTTTTTAAGAAAAAACTGGATAGTATTTGAATAAGAGGGAGATACAAGGCTATTGGGAGAGCTCAGAGCAGTGAGAATAATTTTGGATTCTTCAGCAAGGCCACACTTGAACAAATGATCTCCTTTTCTGCTGCAAATCTCACTAGCTCCAGCTCCTTTCAAGAACGATACTGGGAGACCCACTTGCCAAACGAGCACTTCTTTAAATATTTACACACAAAACAAATTAAGGACAAACCACGTATGGCAAGACCCACATAGTGAGTTTGTATATTTTTCCAATGCTCCTCTGCTCTAGGTACATATCTGTATCATAAGTTTTAGTCTCTAAACTTTTTTTGGAGAGGGGAAAAGAGTGGACAAAATTTAATATTTTTCACTCCAAAAAGGTAGTACTGCGGAATGGAAGACTTTTCTGGCTTTTGGCCCCCAGGGAGAAAAGTAATTGCATAGCGCCCTTCTATGCAGACCAACACCAGTACTCCAGGGATAGGAAGCACCACAGGCCACTACCTGTGCAGCTTGCATGTGTTCTTCAACAATATTAATGAAGTACACTACACAGGCTGCACAGGTAGCGGGCAGTGGTGCTGCCTGAACCTGTAGAACTGGCATAGGTCTGCGGATTGTGCAAGAACTAATTCCTTCCCCTCATGTCTGCATCATGCATTCCCAGATTAGGTATAGCAAATATCATTTGCAGAGCAAATCTCCCTGCAGCCTGACTCCCAGATACTGTTGTTGACGCATACTTGGACTACATGAATGAAGTACATTAAATATTGTCTCACTAATTATTGCCAGACTGCACAACTGGGCACTCTGGCATTCTTCAAAACTAAAGTTTCACTGCATATAGTCAGAATAGTATGTGCTTTACCAGGTCTGATTTTTGTGTTTGTGCATATGTGAAACATAGCTAGTTACTTTTTATTGTTATATATATGTAACTCTCAAATCCTTACATTTTAGGGTTTATTCAGAGACCAACTGTAGCATTGGTGAGAAGTAGTTCTGCTTTGTCAAGACGTTGTAGAATAAATCCAGTCAGAGCTTGACATGACCCTTGCAGAAAGCCTCACTCCACTCCAGAATCAGGCCATGCCCTGACTCCAGATTTACACTACAACCTTAACTTTGCTGCAAAGCAAAATCATTTTGCACTGGAGTTACAGTTACAGTATAAATGCTGCCTTAATAATTTATTTTAAAGGGCTATTTATATTTCTACCCCCATGATTAATTTGGCCTGAATGTTTCTTTCACTTTTATTATGTAATCAATCTTCATCCTTACCTATTCATATTAATAGAATTTACAGCATGGAAAGAGGTCATTAGTCTGTTATGCACGTGCTAGTACCATTGCCAATGTTAGCTCTTTAACTAGAGCAGAGCTTCTCAAACTTTTTGATTGTAAGACCATTTTTCAAATGGATTAGTAGTTACAGAACCCCACAGTCTAATATTAGAAAATGCTCATAATATAAAAATATTGCATGTAAAAGATATTTTAATAATTTTAATAATGCTTTTAAGATATCAGGGAGATGGGTGTGCCTCTTCTCACTGCAGAGTCTGCCTAAACTTGATGTGTTGTTTGACAATGACAACCTCAAATCATTATATACAAAAACCAACGTTTGTTGTTTTTCAGGAATGGGATTTCAGAATGTGACCCCCCCCTCCCCCCCAACAACTCCATCCTCCGCCAAAACACCCATAGTAATTCTGTGTCATTAAAACAGAATTTGATTTGCTGAGTGTGGTAAAATGCTGGTCCCATAGTGGACTGGGAGACCAGCTGTAGGATGGTCTGAGCATAGTTTGTGCAGAGCATAGAGATTTCAATAAGCATTCAATAAGGTGCTGCACAAGAGGTTATTACACAAAATTATGACGCTGGGATTGGGTTTTATATATTTTATTATGGATTTAAGATTGGTTTAAAGACAGAAAAATAGAGAGTAGGAATGAACTGGTCATTTTCAGGTTGGCAGCCTCTAACGAGTGGGGGTTCTGCAAGGGCTAATGCTTGGGTCTCAGCTATTTACAATCTGTAACAATGACTTAGATGAGGGGATTGAGTGTAATGTATTCAAGTTTGCTGACAATACAAAGTGAGGTGGGAAGGTAAGCTGGGAGTGGGACACAAAGAGGCTGCAAAAGGATTTTGACTGGTTAAATGAGTGGGCAAGAACGTTGCAGATGGAATATAATATGGAAAAATGATAAGTTACCCACTTTGCTAGGAGAAATAGAAAAACAGTTTTTTTTTAAAATGGTGAGAGACAGAAATGTTGGTAATCAGATACATGTACATCCTTGTACATGAATTACAAAAAGTTAACATATGAAGGTACAGCAAACAGTTAGGAAAGAGAATGGTATGTTAACTTTTATAACAAAAGGATTGGAGTATAAGAGTGAAGAATTCTTACTGCAGCTATACAGGACATTAGTGAGGCCACACCTGGAGTACCGTGTGCAGTTTTGCTCTCCCTACCAAAGGCAGGATATTCTTGCCTTAGAAGAAGTGCAATGAAGATTGATTCCTGAGGTAAGGGGATAGACCTATGAGGAGAGATCAAGTAGACAAGACCTATACTCCCTGAAGATTGGATGGATGGGAGTTGATCTCATTGAAACATATTGTAACAGGGCTAAGACCTAACACACTATATTTTTATAATATATATATAAATAGATATGTATTATATATATATGTATATACATATCTATCCTCATGGCTAATTTTAAAAGTTTAAAACTGGACAATGACCTTTTAAAATGGCTGAAGCTATATCAGTCTTTGACCTTCGAGCAAAAGGAGCTAATCTGGCAGCATCAGGGAAATTCGCACCTCCTTATCTCTGAAGAGACCCTAATGACCCTTGTAGGTGGCAGAGACCAAATTCAAAGGGAACTATACTGAAGCCATCTGCATTTCAGAACCGAGATTAACCAACCAAAGTCTGCTAGGACAAACAGCCAAGCAACCTTCCTTTCAAATTCTTAATAGTTGGAACATTAACAATTTCAGTAACCCAGATAAAGGGATATGTGTCCTTTATCAAAGCCAAAGTGGAGAGGTGGAAGTCATGTGAAATGACCCGCCCCCCCCACCCCCCCCGCCCCCACCCCGCCAGCTGGTGGAACCTGTACTATTGCCTTGTGGAGCTGCAAAGCTCAGTCTGCCATCGTTCCATCTACCAAGCACAGCACAGAGAAAGGGCTTGTCCAGGTTTGAATGCCTGGTCCCAGCTACATTGTTTCTACTGGAATTTCTGGACTTCTACAAGACTAATTCAACTTTGCCTGCCGAGTTGATCATGGAAGTCATCTCTATTGGAAAAGTGAGTTATCCAGCATCAGTTTTCAACCTGTTGACCTCTGTGAAGGAATACGCCATTGGACTTTGATTCTGGACTCCGGACACGGGAAACAATATTATTTTCTTTGTGGTATTTGCCCTATAAATCTTTCTTTCTCTATCCCATCCCTTTTATTGTATGAGTGAAAAAGAGACCACCTTTCTACCCTCCTCTCATGTTTGAGTGTGTGCAAATAGACTAGCCCTCTGAGTTCATCCAATCTTACGTTTGCTGTGGGATTATGAATAGAAATTGGATCACACCAAAACTGAGGATTTGGGAAATATGCTACCCCTTATAAACAGGAAAGTAACTCAAAACACCCTTCTGTTTATGGATGCGTGGTGAGAGGAAAAATCAGGGCTGTTTAAACTAAACCCCCTTCTGTCCATAACAATATAAGACCTTTAAGGTCTTGACAAGGTATACGCTGAGAAAATATTTCCCCTGGATGAAGGGTCTAGAACAAGGGTCACAGTCTCAAAATAAGCGGATGACCATTTAGGACTGAGATGAGGAGTAACTTTTTCACGAAGGATTAGGGACCTTTAAAATTCTCCAACCCAGAGTGCTGTAGATGCTCAGTTATTGAATATTTTCAAGCTAGAGATCGATAGATTGTTGGATATTCAGGGAATCAAGGGACATAGAGATAGTGTGGGAAGGCATAGCTGAGGTAGAAGATCAGCAAAGATTTTTCTCAGTGCCAAAACAGGCTTGAAAGGCTAAATGGCCTGCCCCTAATCCTATTTATTATCCTCTCTCTGCATCTCCTGGCGTGACAGTGCACAAATGCAAGAGGCTTCAGACTCCATTATAATTTGTCATATAACTCCGCATGGCACTTTTAAAAAATGTATTTTTCCACAGGGTGTGGGCATCGTTGTGTAGGCCAGTATTTATTGTCCATCCCTATTTACCCTTGAGGAGGTTGTAATGAGCCACCTTCTTGAACCACTACAGGCCATGTGGTGTAGGTACACCCACAGTACTGTTAGGAAAGGAGTTCCAGGATTTTGACCCAGCAACAGTGAAGGGATGGCAATTTAGTTCCAAAGCAGGATGGTGTGTGGCTTGGAGGGAAATTTGCAGGTCATGATCCCATGCATCTACTGCCCTTGTCCTTCGAGATGGTAGAGGTCATTGGTTTGGAAGGTGCTGTAAAAGGAGCCTTGATGAGCTGCTGCAGTGTATGCTGTTGATGGTACACACTGCTCTCATTGTTCATTGGTGGTAGAGGGAGTGATGTTGAGGGTGGTGAATGGGGTGCCAATCAAGTAGGCTGCTTTGTCCTGGATGGTGTCAAGCATTTTGAGTGTTGTAGGAGCTGCACTCATCCAGGCAAGTGGACAGTATTCCATCACAATCCTGACTTGAACTTTGTAGACAATGGACAGGTTTTGGGGAGTCAGGAGGTGAGTTACTCACTGCAGAATTCACAGCCTCTGACCTGCTCTTGTAGCCACAGTATTTATATGGCTGATCCAGTTCAGTTTCTGGTCAATGGTAACCCCCAGGATGTTGATAGACCAACTAAAAACAGCTCAGCATCTTGAGCAGTGGCAGGCAGCCCTGAGTGACTACATGGCAGCAAGATGAGGTCCAAGCCCTGACCATGATGAGACCTGTAAGACCAGCCCTGCTAGCTGAGCACTTTCACATTATTTCACAGACATCCTGGAAAATCTGTACAAACCCCCAGAAGCCTACAGGCCCCAGCTTGTGAACCACTAAGTTAGAGCTCTCCAGTCTAATTTACCCCTCTATTCCCTGTCAAAATTAATTTTTATATTCTTATCCAATTCCTTTTTAAATGATGTTACAGCCTTTCCTTCACTAACTTGTGATAAGGAACTCCATTTTCTAATAACCCTGTGTAAAAAAAGCCTCCCTTCTTTATTCTTTTAGTGCTAATCCTGAGTTGATGCTTCCTCCCTCTGGAACAGATTAAAGCACATGTCTCCTGGGTCCATAGCTAGGGACATCAAACACCCCAGTAAAACTCACCATAATGCAGAAAACTGCATACAACCTCTGGATTTGTTTCATTTACATGTAGCATATTGTGTTGTGATTTGTTTTATTATTAATGAAGCATATAAACATTCTTCAGGACTGTTTCTTCATCTATTTTACTGCACATTTCCATATTTATGTGGGGTGGGGGGGTGGGGGGCTGCGGTAGAGTTGTGCAGAGCATGTGGAGCACTTGATCTGACTCTTCTGCCCTCACCTTTTATGTACATAATCCTCTAGGGGCAGAATTAATTTAGCTTCCAGTGAATATTTATTTTTGCAGACAGTCATTGGCCTCTGGAATAGATCACTGAAGTATGTAGTCGGTATGGATTTTCCAGTCTTTTAAAAAGAACTTAGTAAACTCCTGAGTAGAGAGGGCAAGTCACTAGTTATTCGGGATTAAGAGGAGGGTGGAGGAGCATGGTCTACTGCAGCCTTGCTTAAGGTTTCCCTGAATGGGAAATTCTGCTTGGAGATAGTGTGATTAGTGATGGGTCATTGATATACGCGGCTGCTCCATGTCTAGATGAGTCCTTTTACTTCCCCATTTTCATAAATTTACCTGCAAACCTTTCTTAATTTTAAAAAACACTTGTAGATCTTCCCTTAACTCCTAATGTTATGGTGGAAAATGTCCCAATATTTCAAGATTTTCTGTCTAATTTTAGACACTTAGTCCTGGTATAATTTTGTTGAATCTATATAGTGGAAGAGTAGTAAGAAGGGTGGGGCTGATTAAGGGTCCAAAGGGAGGTCTACACATGGAAGCAGAAGGCATGGCTGAGATACTAAATGAACACTTTGTATCTGTCTTTACCAAGGAAAAGTATTATTCCAAAGTTAGTGAAAGAGAAAGTAGTTGAAATACTAGATGGACTAAAAATTGATAAAACAGGAGTAAGGCAGAGGCTCTCTGTACTTAAATTTATAAGCCACTAGGGCTGGCTGGAACGCATTCAAGGATGCTAAGGGAGAAAGGATAGAAATTGCAGAAGTACTGGCCACAATTTTCCAATCCTGTTTAGAGGGGTGGTTCCAGAGGACTGGAGAATTGCAAATGATACACCCTTTGTTACTCAGCAGCGCCACCAGGGAGGCAGTGGTTGCTGCCAGCACGACAAGCACGAAAGCCTCGAGTTGAAGGACACAGGCCACAGGTGGGTGGTGGTAAGAAGAGTTCATGGCGTGGGGGGAGGGGGAGTCAACAGCAAACACAGTGGAGTGGCTTTCAGCAGCATCCCCTCACCCCACCCTCGCCAGCTTCCTGATGCTATTCTCTCGATCAGGCACTGAGTGCCTTTGAACAAGGAAGCCCCCGCTTCCCCAGGCCCACCCTCACCACAAGACCCTGGGAGCTCACGATCAAAAGCATCAGGGTTTGCTTGCTATGCTACCCGCATGGCGAGCCCCCCTCCCACTGCTGGGTTAAGTAGAGGCAGTAGCAACATGGGTACAAGGTACACTGAGTGACAGGAAACAAAGTAGTGAATGGTTCTTTCTCGGCCTGGGGAGAGGTAGATAGTGATGCACCGCAGGGGTTGTTACTAGGACCACTGTCTTTCTTCATCCATGTTAATGACTTAGACTTGAACGTACAGAGCACAATTTCAAAATTTGCAGACAACACAAAACTTGGAATTATTGTGAACTGTGAGGGGAATAATGATAGACTTTAAGAGGACATAGGTTGGTGGAATGGGTGGACATGTGGGAGATGCAATTTAATACAGAGAAGCGCAAAATGATACATTTTTATAGGAAGAACAAGAAGAGGTAATATAAGCTAAAGCGTACAATTCTAAAGTGGGTGCAGGAACAGGGATACGGGGGGGGTGGGGGGAGGGAGGGGGGCACAGGGGGTGATCCATCCAACCATGATTAGCCATAGTCCCTGAGGGGCCGTAGGCATCTCCCTCTGTTCACTGCAATTCTGCATGCTGCTGTCATTCCTTCCTCTATCCAGTTTTTGATGCTCTCCACCCATCCAGTCCTTCTCCTGGTCTATTCTTTCCTGATGTTTCATCTTCTATTACCACCAACATGAGACTCTCACTCTGCCTTTTCCAGTGGTCAGACTTCCTCAATTTGTCCTTCACTCCAGCTAAAAGCCCATGAGAATGTGGGATCCAAATTTCCTGCAGATGAATTCATTGCTTCTTCACACTGTCCAGCTGATTCTAAGAACCCTTCACGAGAGCTACATTTCAAAAGCTGCAATCCTCTTCTCATTAGCCTTATTGAGGGTCCAGCTCTTGGACTCATGCAACGGAGTACTCCACACCAGGGATTTTACAAGTTGTTTCTTCGAGTATAGGCCAATGATGGATGCCCTTCATATTTCATTCAGCTGATGAGTTGCAGAGCAGGCAATTATAGCCTTGTCTTGATTTCAGTTCTGCTAGCCCCATTTGTCATCACTTTTGATCAAATTAAAATTGGCCTAATGTTTACAATGGTTGTGGAACTGAACCATCAGACTGCTCTCACCATGAATTGTTATCAAGTATGTCTTGTTTCAGTTCATGCTCAGCCAAAATTTCAGAAGTTCACAAACCATTGAAGGTGGCAGCACAGGTTGAGAAAATGGTTAAAAAAGCATCTGGGATTGTGAGCTTTATAATTAGAGACGTACAATGCAAAAGCAAGGAAGTTATGATGAACCTTTACAAAACACCTTAACGGGAGTATTGAGTCCAATTCTGTACACCTTACTTTAGGAAGGAGGTAAAGGCTTTAGAGAGAGTGCAGAAAAAAATTATTAGAATGATTGCAAGGATGAAACCTTCTCAAGGGCTACTAGGGATGGGCACTAAATGCTGGCCTAGCCAGCAACACCGACATCCTGTGAAAGGATAAATTTTTTCAAAGCTGAGATTGATCTCTTTAGAGAAGATAAGGTTGAGATTTAATAGAGGTGCCTAAAGTCATGGGGGGGCTAGAAAGAATAGATTGAGAGAAATGTTCCCATTGGCAGAAGGGTTGAGAACTGGAGAACACAAATGTAAAGTAATTGGCAAAAGAATGAAAGGCAACATGAGGAAGAACTTTTTGTTATTCAGTGAGTGGTTACAATCTGGAGTGCACTGCCTGAAAGGATGGTAGGGACAGAGTCAATCATGGTTTTCAAAAGGGAATTGGATAAGCACCTGAAGGGAAAAACAATTGCAGGGCTACAGGTAAATGACAGAGGATGCCAAATTGTTCTTGCAGAGAACCAGCATAGACGTGCTGGGCTGAATGGCCTCCATTCTGTGCTGTGACCATTCTATGATTCAATCAGGAAATCTATTTAAAACAGTGTGAAGGGTGGTGGGAAGGAATTACTTGTTTTAAATTTATGATTCCAAGTGATGTGATGTTTTGGAAAGATGTCAAAGTCCTATGAGCCAATCCTCCCTCTTCATTTAAAATAAAATAATTGTAATGGTGTCTGAAGTGGCACATTAATATTCCCCTATAACCCTCCTTAGTTGCATGAAGCAAATGTTGGCATGAATAGTGGAAAGAACGTATCATTTGCATCCAGTACGATTGTGTTGACCTCATAGAAATATCTCTCAAATTCAACTGTGTTATGCCATAAAGTAAATAGATTCTTGTCTGTATCTGTCTTGGCAACAGAACACACAACAGGAATTCTGATGGTCCCACAGAAGATGGAAATTTTCCGAACAGTCACTAGAAGATTTCAGTTATTTGGAACTGCATGTGTAGGAGGAGTGTTGGGTGCAATGTCATCATGCTGCATAACCACATCCGGAGGATGGAAGGTGTGAGTCACTCCATGGCATATAAGAGCTATGCAGGCAGGGTGTGTATTACAAGATAATGTCAGAAGTATACACTTTGTATTGAAATTTAATACAGGCTGTTGGTTGGACCTACATGGATCCTAGTGATGAGAAGAACTTGGCAATGCGGAATGGAATGTTTGAAGATTTCCTTTCATGGAAGATAATTGACTGGGCATATAGTGTTGATGAAAGATAAGATAAACTAAAGCACTCCAGAATCAAAAGTCAAATCCTCCTATCTTTTCAAGTAATTTGAGGTAAACTAGTAGAACATGCACTGACTGTACTTGCAAACAAGTTATAGTTACAATTGTTAATTCTTCTATTCAAACATCACATCAACAATTACTGGCCACCAGCACCCACTACCGATAGATTAAATAAATTAAAACCACTACTATGAGCTTATGTATATATTATAAAAAGAGGCACCCCTGGTGTATTTTCATTTCTGATAAATTTTGTTTTCTTTTCTTTTGACATTTTGAGTCTTCTGCCAGTATAATTAATTTCTAGCTAAGGGGACAGATTGAAAACTTGTTCCTAGGCCTCCATCAGTGCTGAGCTATGCTAATCAAGCCTAACAGGGATCTTCAGAGTAGCCCAATGGTGTCTCGCCATCTAATTTTACCTACCTTCTGGCTTTATCTTTTCTCAGTGCTTCCCTTTCATGGCAGAGTTGAAATTAGGAATGCACCATTTTGGGAATATCGGGTGTGACATGTTGTCACATGTGTTACTGTGGTAAATATAGTTTTGGGAAATGTAAGCCTGTAGCTTTAAGGATAATCCTGTTTTGTAAGATCACATGATCTGTGTAAACCAATGTGTTAACAGCGTGGGGAACCTCTACAAGGGAGTTCTTCTTTAGTTATGGAGTTTGATACACACGCGTAGTTGCTGCCTTGTAAATAAAGTTAAATGTTTCCACTAAGAAAAGCTGCCTGGAGATCAATTCTAAAACAAACTGGTGGCGAGGATAAATCAGATTCGGTGCTGTACTTCACCCGGCGATTGTGAATATCTAAGTTCGGTAAAAATAAAAGAAGATACACTCATCCGAAATGTAACCGTTTGGCAGAGTCAATCCCTTTGAGCCAGCCGCAGATGATTGGTCTCAATATATAGAACGTCTTGCGTCTTTCTTTCAAGCAAATGAAATCACGGGGGAGGAAAAGAGGAGGATGATTCTCCTGAGTATTTGTGGGAGCAAGACCTACAATTTAATTCGAAGCTTGACGGCCACCAGTGCCCCAGATTCGCAGACTTTCAGTCAATTAGTAGACCTCATTAAGGGACATTTTCAACCCAAACCCTCAGTCACAATGCAGAGGTTCAGGTTAAATTCACTGAATAGAGATCTGTGGAGGGGAGACAATTGCTACCTACGTGGCGAAATTAAAACAACTAATGGAACATTGTGATTTCGATGAAACCCTGAATGACATGCTCAGGGATCGTTAAGTATGTGGCGTGCAGAAAGACACTAATCAGTGAAGATTCCTGGCTGAAGTGAATCTTGATTTTTAAGAAAGCATTAGAAATAGTGCTGGCAATGGAAGGTGCTGTAAGGGATTCACAAGCAATTCAAGGGGCGCAAAATGGCGACGTTCTCCTAATCAGGGGGGAACAGTCAGCTGAAAGTGGCCGGGACTCCACCGCGAAGCCGGAAACAGCCCCTGCTAACCAAAAAATGAGAGGAAACAGGTTAGCAACTAAATCGAAAACTAATTTTCAGCAACATAGAAACAATCATTCTTCCAGTGATTGGCAATTTTAAAAAGTAGAAAGTTATTTTTGTCACAGAAGTGGACACATAATGAGACAGTGCAAAGTGAGATTTGAACAGGCCTCTGAACAACAGACAAATGAAGTCTATAGCGTAGAAGAGCCTGAAACAACCAATTCAGACATTTATTTGTTATTCACCATGAAAGGTGGGAAGACAGAGCCAATATTTGTTACAGTGCAAGTGAATTGTAAACCCTTAAAAATGGATGTAGACACAGGTGCTTCTACCACTGTAGAGTCATAGAGGTCTACAGCACAGAAAAAGGCCCTTCGGCTCATCGAGTCTGCGCCGGTCAAACAAGTACCTAACTACTCTAATCCCATTTTCCAGCACTAGGCCCATTGCCTTGTATGCCATGGCATGGCAAGTGCACATCAAATACTTCTTAAATGTTATGAGGGTTTCTGCCTCTACCACCCTTTCAGGCAGCGAGTTCCAGATTCCCACCCGCCGAACAGACTTTCAGATATTTAAATAAAGGTGATCAACAATTAAATTTGGAACAAACATCTGCCAAGTTGAAAACGTACACAGGCGAAGAAATCCAAGTAAAAGGTATCACCTGAGCAACTGTTCATTATAGATACCAACCGACACAGCTACCAGTGATGGGGTAGTAGATGAAGGACCAAGCCTTCTAGGGCATGATTGGTTCAAAGAGGTTAAATTAAAATGGTCTGAAATATTCCAGTTGCGAGCTGGTGTACTACCAGAGCTGCTAAAAGACATATGACACCATCTTCAAGGATGAACTGGTAAAAATCCAAGGCCTACAAGCTAAGATTTACATGGACCCAGAAGCAACTCCTCGCTTCTGGAAAGCAAGACCGGTGCCATACACCCTGACAGAGGTTGATGCTGAGCTGAACCAGCTAGAGAAGCTGGATGTCATAAAAGTGGTTCAGCTCGCAGAATGGGCAGCACCCATAGTCCCGGTCCTTAAACCAGACAAGACCATCCGGATCTGTGGAGACTATAAACTAACAGTCAACAGAGCAGCCAAACTGGACAGGTACCCTATTCCCAAGATTGAAGACCTATATGCCAAACTAGCAGGATGGACAACATATACAAAGTTTGACATGAGTCACACATATCAGCAACTGGAGCTGGATGACGCCTCACGGAAATCCGTAACCATAAATACCCGCAAAGGATTATACTTGGATTAAGGGTTACACTTATAATGTACACACGCCTGCCCTTCAATGTTTCCTCAGCCTGTGTCATTTTTCAGAGGGCAATGGAGAGCTTGTAACAGGGACTACCTCAGGTTGTGGTCTACCTGGACAATGTACTGATAACTGGGTTCACAGAAAGGGAACACTTGGCTAACCTAGTGGAAGTCCTGAAATGATTTTTAGAAGCAAGAGTGCGCCTGAAGAAGGAAAAATGCACTTTTCAAGCAAATGAAATCATTTATTTAGGCCACCGGGTAGGTGCCCAATGATTACACCCAGTTGAAGAGAAGGTTAAAACAATAAGAGAGGCACCTGCACCCAAGAACACATCTGAACTTAAATCATTTTTAGGGATGATAAATTATTATGGGCAATTTCTACCAAATTTATCCACAGTTCTATCCCTCCACATTCACTGCTAAGACAAAACCAGCGTTGGTTTTGGGAGGCACCCCAAAAAGAAGTCTTCATGAAAGTAAAACAGCTCTTACAGTCTTCAAATTTGTTAGTGCATTATGACCAGACAAAGGAATACATTCCCCTATGGAGTGGGAGCGATACTATCTCACAAAATGGACATGGCACAGAGAAGCCGATAGGCTATGTATCCAGGACACTTACCACAGCTGAAAAAGGATATTCTCAGATCAAAAAGGAAGGTCCGTCAATTATTTTTGGTGTAAAATAATTCCACCAATACATGCACAGGCAACATTTCACGATAATATCAGACCACAAACCACTTTTGGGTCTGTTTAGCAAGGAAAAGGCTATGCCTTCCATAGCCTTTGCAAGGATACAAAGGTGGGCTCTAATTTTGGCAGCATATGAATATACCTTTGTACATAGACCAGGGATTCATATAGCAAATGCCAATGCCCTAAGTCACCTTCATTTGCAAGAGAATGATGAACATGTCCCCATCCCACAGGAGCTCATATTAGTGATGAGTTTTCTAGATTCCTCACCAATCTGTGTCAGGCTGATAAGAAACTGGACAAATTGTGATCCAGTCCTGTCTCAAGTGAACGACCAAGTGTTGCATGGTTGGTCCCAGGAACCAGTCTCCCATGAATTGAAGCCGTTTTTTCAACTGAAGACATGAGATGAGCAGTCAGGATGGTATTCTATTATGGGTTGCACGAGTAGTAGTTCCTTCACAAGGAACAGAATCACTCTTGGTAAAGCTACACAGCGCCCATCCAGGAATCTCACGAATTAAGGCGATAGCACAAAGCTATCTTTGGTGGCTGGGGATGGACGGCGATATTGAGAAGGTGGTAATACACTGTGTGCAATGTCTGCAGCTACAAAAGTTGCCGGTGGCAGCCACATCACACTCATGGGAGTGGGCTGGTAAGCCCTGGGTGAGATTGCATATAGATTACATCGGTCCTTTCCTTAGAACCATCTGGTTTCTACTGATTATGGATGCTCATTCCAAGTGGTTAGACGTTTATGATGTAAAGTCGGCAACATCCAGTGCTACTATAGAATAACTACACCAGAGCTTCGCCACCCATGGATTGCCAGAGGTCTCAGATAATGGTGCTGCATTTACAAGCGCTGCGTTCCAATGATTTATCAGCCTCAGGGTATCAACCACGTGAAGACTGCACTGTACCATCCGTCATCAAATGGACTGGCAGAAAGGACAGTACAAACTTTTAAGGCAGGAGTGAAAAAGTTAACAAGTGATTCGTTGGAGACCAAACTTGCTCATTTTCTATTTCACTACAGAACAAACCCTCACACTACGGCAGGAGCAACACCTGCAGAGTGACTGATGAGGCGCCATCTTCAGACAAGACTAAACCTAATACTTCCCAATTTGGAGGGGAATGTGGAATAAAGTCAAGGGAACTAAAAAGCTGATTTGCATTGTTGGAGCAACAATTTACTGTTGGAGAAGCAGTATATGTAGAGAATTTCGGTGGAGGACCGAAGTGGTTACCTGGTAAAATAAGTTCTGTGACCAGACCATTGTCATACCACATGGAAGTGGAGGGCCGGATCACCTGTAAGCATGTGGATCATTTAAGAAAAAGAGAGATACCCCAACAAAATGATGTTCCACCTGTGACCATTGCTGAACCTGTGGTTCCTGTTGAAGTTGCTCAACCAAAGACAGACATGCCCGATGTCTCTGTCGGAATGGAAGACACCAAACTGCAAGTACCTAATGAGGTACATGATGTTAATGCAGTTCCAGATAATATGTTTCCTACAAAAGAGTCTAAAATCGTGGAGCTGCAGCGTTCCACATGGATCAAGAAGCCACCTGAAAGACTGAACTTGTAATTTCATGACCTGTGTAAATATTGTAATGTCATGAGATAAATACCCTTGTAAATACAGAATATACAGAAAAGTTAAAGGGGGAGGAATGTAGTAATTATAGTTTTGGGAAATGTAGGCCTGTAGCTTTAAGAATAATCCTGTGTTGTAAGATCACATGATCGGTGTAAACCAATGTGTTAACAGCACGGGGAACCTCTACAAGGGAGTTCTTCTTTAATTGTGGAGTTCGATGCACGCATGCAATTGCTGCTGCAGTCTTGTAAATAAAATTAAATGTTTCCACTAAGAAAAGTTGTCTGAAGACCAACTCTATAACAGTTACACTGCCAAGCTATCTAATACCTTGGAGTAATGTCAAAGGATTTGAATTCATCCCCAGGTTTATATGGCTTTAATTATAAGCTTCTGTTATAAGCTTTCCTTTCATTGTTTAAGGCACAATTTTAATCAGATTAGTGTCTTTCAATCACACCATGAAATCCATTGTTATTTATGCAAACCGCTGATCATTTATTTTTGTTTTTAGTATTTTAATTTTGGTTAGATGTTGAAGGAAAAAAAATTACAAGGCTATGGGGTGGAGCAGGGGAGTGGATCTAATTGGACAACTCCATGAAAGAGCCGGCACAGGTGCAATGGGCTGAATGGCCTGCTTCTGAGCTCTGTCATTCTATGATTCTTAAATATTATACATATTTTTATAAACATGCATAAATATAACACACACACACACACACACACACACACACACAGAGCCACCACCTCCCCCACCACCCCCCTCAGTAGATTAACCTCTGGTAGTAACGTTCACATTAATGTTACAGAGAACAATTACAAAATATTATCAAAATTGCAAGATACACACGGCAGCCTAAGAATACCTGGAGAGAATTGTCCCCCTGTCAGAGGGTTGTGCAGGAGCAGGCGTGGACCCGATCAGCGCCCCTGATCGGGTCCGCCCCGCCATTTTACATGGGCGGGTCAATTAAGGCACACCCTGTGTGATGCACACCCAGAAGCGCTGTGCGCGAATTGAAAACCTAAATGACGCACGGTGACATCGGGACGCACGCCCGACATCACACCATGTCATTTTACGCCTCAACGAGCAGGTCCCGCCGCCGCTCACCAAGCCAAAAGTTCTCCCCATAATTTATGTGGCACATCCTCTCACTAAAATGGCAGACTCTTTCTTCTTATCATGAATTACATCTCCTTCTTTACCTACACCATCAAACTAAGAGTATTCATAAAGAGACATAGTAGTCTAAGCTCTGTGCCAGTGCCTACGTGTGATTAACATTGACTCAACCAGTGGAAGGACAAAAAACACATCATATCACACGTACGAGGTATGCTTTCCTGATAACCCTTCCATTTTCTTCAATTTATGTTAATTCAAACAAAAATATAGGAATTTAACTTACTTTATTTCAACTCCCTAACCCGCTCACTGACAATCCCCATCTCTCAAATTTAGTGTTGTGATCACTTTCTCAGAGGATAAATGATGGTATCAGTTTTAGTTGAGAACCAATAATATGTCACAGTTAACAATGCAACGTCAGGGAGAAGTATCATTGATTCAGATTGCACCATGTCATCAGAATGTTACCAATGTATCAAATCAAGAAATAGAGGGAAAAAATTACAAATTGAAAGCTGTGACTACAAAAACATGTAATAAGGCACAAATTATCCATCTTATAGTTTTTGTTAATTTTAAAAATTGTTCATTAAGGCGAGAATTGCGGCAGTGTAAAATGGAACATTTCTAATTCATGCACCCAAGACTAAGTTTTGTCTTTAGAACCCCCAGCTAAAGATAAAAATTCTGGGGAAAAATTATGGGCTCATGAAGCAGGTGAGCGCCTAAATTTCCCATAGGCTAATTCTGTAATCTGGTGCTCCAGTGGGGAGTAATGCTTGCAGAGAGCTCAAGGAATTGTGCACCCATGGTCCATGATTTTCCACCCATTGGAATTAATGACAGCCACAATTTTCTGAAATGTGTTCCTCCTGCCAAATCACCTCTGACATGCATTAACCTCTACTCAGGAAAGCTAACAGTGAAAATTTAGGCCCTCTCTTCAAAACCTGCATAAAATATTTGCTGCTTTTGCCTAGTAAAAAGTAGGACTACATTTCAAAGCAATACATTGTATATGAGGTTCTTTGAAACATTTGAAAGTTATAAGGTACTCTATAAATGTTAAGCCTTTTTCTTTCTTTCCTTTCTAAGAAAACTAAGATTTCAGACACAAACCTAATAGTTGCTTCACTATCATCAGCCAGGTTACAATGTTTTAAACCAATATAGTGGCTTTTATTTATTACTATTTATCAAGAACTCTAATTAGAAGTACTGTCGGAGCTATTGGATTATTCAAGTGGTACATTTTCCTCTAAAGATATTTTTGGTATCTAACTGTTCGGAGCACTATTCCCTTAAGAGTGTTAATGGAACAGTTGTCTTGTCGATGCAGTGCTCATGGACTTTTAAAAATAACAGCTCTTCTTTGCTCGCAAAGAGCAACAGATCTCAATCAAACTGCTAATAAAGTTATTGCAAAAATAGAATCCTGAAAGTAAACTGTGACAGGCTTCTTACTGAATGAACATGGCTAGCATATGAGTTACATTTTTATCTGTGTTCATTTACTAAAGGTGAGAATTCATAATTTAATGCATTAGATTCACTATACCATTGAATAATTATAAGTTGTTGAGGGGTAAAGATAACATATGAATTAGCCACATGAATTTTCACATATAGACAAATACATGCATATATAAACGTACATATATTCTGACTTTCAGAAAGTAACCTACTACTGCCTCAGTAACAAGTTTTCAGATATGCTTAGTTCCTGGGAGGACCTGCTCCAACTGAACTGTCGTGTCTCTGTGTTGGTCACATACTATTTGTGTAAATTTGTGCTTCAGCTGTATTACAACTATCCTGTGCTGTACTATTAAAACTATTACATTTTCATTTTTCACCCAATCAAGCCTGAAGGCAGTGACATGCTAGCAAGTTGTTGTCTTTGTTTATGTGTGAGCTGAGCATTTGAGTGATGACCTTGGTAGGCATCACTGTTGAGTCATAAATACATTCTCGCCAAGCATCCACACACATACGCTTTTCAGAATAGAGTAACTGCCAGGATCAGGAGCCAAAATCCTAGTTGATATTCTCCCTTCCTATTTCACAAGCACCAAGGACAATTGTTGACACATTCTTACTGCCAATCTACCTATGATTAGCTGATTTAGCACAGGCTGGAAATAAATCCCTGGATCTTGCTGTTCATGCTGTTCAATTATTTCTTCACCAAATAAGCCATCCAAGAAGCCTTGTCATATATCTTAAAATGTTAATCTAAAATAATAAATGTGTAACACCAGGTGCAATGACATCCTCAAATTTCTAACAATGTCACTCTTGTTCTGTTTATTAACCTGATAAATAATCTAGCAGGACAATTGCACCCAAGAGCAAGCAATTCTATGCGATTGCCAAAACTAAACTGATTACAAAAGTGTCTAAAATTAAGATTTTTTAATGCACACTTAGCCCAAAATAATGGGATGAGGGTTTGGGCTTTGTTTGCCCATGATACTGTGTGAAACACTGGACCTTCTTGTTATGATCCCAGCTGATATTACTACTGGACAAGCCAGATCTCAGGGTGGAGCCCAGCTTGATAGGTCCTAACTTTTATTTTTTGTTTAGACATGTGGAGAGTAGCTACTGAACAGAGTCACAGGAGTCAGCTGATGCACTTTTAACAAAGAATAAAATATTTATTAAACAAGAAAAGATGAACTATATTACAAAACTCCTCCACCCACAGCGATACCTTCACAGATATATACAGATTTGTAAGGATAACACAAGTTACAATAACTATCTTATACTTTAATGTTCATGATAAGTACACAGTCCGTGTAAACCAATAGGTGACTTCTGGTCAGGCACACCACATTCTGAAACCATTCTGGAACTCTCCTCAGTTCCCCCAAGATGCTTGTCACACTATGAGCCAACCAATCTCACTAAACCCTGTTGTTCACACGAAGGTTTCCAATATCCACTCTCCAAGAACTTGCTTTGGAGCCTTCATCCAAACTGATGCTCTCTCTAAGATGCCTTCCACAAGTGTCCGCCTCCAGGATTTCGAACTCTCCTTCCGATCGCCATATGCATTCAAGCTTCCTTCTACGCACACTCTCACTCATTCAGCTGCGCTAACAGACACCACTGCTTCACATTCCCATAGTGAAGAGTTACAGACCTTCGGCTGTCTCTTACATTGATCTTACAGCTTCTTGCACACCCATATTGCTTTAAGTCTATATCCTGCAGCTTTTTCCCTTTAAGCTTGAACCTTGGAGTCTTCCTCTCTGCATCTTACTTTCACTTCCAAAGAACAGTAAACTTTCCAAGTTCCTGTCCTTGTCCTTTGACGAGACTGTCTTCTTGGGAAATTTCCTGTTCCACTCCCCTGGAGTGTGGGGCTTTCTTCTTTAGTTTCTGGAACCTGCTGCTGCAGTTTCTTCTCCTGTATCCAGCTTTTCTTTTCAGTTGGCTTCAACTTTAGTTTGGAACTTGCTATCTGTCCCTCTGCTGTCCAGCTTCTCTGGATTCCTGGCTTCAACTGAACTGAAACTGCTATTCTAGTTTTCTCTGCCTCTGTGGGCCCCTCCCTCTGGATACCTGTTGCTAGGTAACATCACAGTATTTTTTAACCTTGTTGTTTTAACTTCCATAACCACTACCCCCGCCACCCCCCTTGATAACACAGTTCTCCACTTCAAGGCCAGAATTTTATGTCCCACAGGCGGGCACGTGCCCGACTCGTCCGGCCACGAAATAACATGAGATGACATCAGGCGAGCATCCTAACATCATCGCGCACTCACATGATATCTCGCTCGATGGGTGCATGCAGCAGTCAGAAGTGTGCCCGCCGACAATTAAGCGGGCAATTAAGCCCACTAAGGAGGCACTTGAAAGCGATTTTTTGTGGCCTGTCCACTTTAACAGTTGGCGGATGGGTCAATCGGCCAGACGGCCTTTACATTTTTGCTCAAACCTTGATCCAGGGTGGGATGAAATCTCCATGGGGAAATAAAATGAAAAGAGAAATCTGGAGGCTGCTTTTTTATGAGGAATGCTTTCAGGTGCTTGATTGTGCTGCATGGACATATTTTGCAGCACTTTTGTTGTTTCGTTTATTCTGTGGAAGTCTGCAGCGCCCTGAGGCAGCTGTCTGCCTTCAGGGAGCTCAGTGGAAGCGCTCAGCAGCACCAGCAGTGACGTCGGCGCCCGTCCTCTTCCCGCCCCCACCGGCAGTGCTGAGTGTTTCTCAGCGCGCGTTTGATGCTGGCTGGCCGTTAATTAGCGGTCGGGGGCCCCTTACCCATCCGTTCCTGGGCCTGTCGATCAAACGTGCCCAACAAGCGAAAAATTCAGGCCCAAGCTTCATAAAACTCATTAGATTGCAGGCACACAAACAAAGCCTTAGACCTGCTGTCTCCATTCTAAAATGAAACTAGATCCTCGGTTTCACCTTTTTAACCCACAAATAGAAAACTATAAATTAACCTTAAACTTAAAGATATACCTTACCCCTATCACACAGAAATACAAATATAACTTACTTAAAACTCTCTTTATTTCCTAACGCTCTGCTATTCTATTTATGGCAGGTTTCAATAACAAATGCTGACTCCATGCTTCAAGGCCACATAATTGTTTTATTAAAGAGCTTTTAATTACTCATGTATCTTCCATAGTGTTGCTCATGTATTTATATGGACTAGGCTCTTTAGCCACTGACGCTGAAGGTTGGTGCCTAATGAGTCATTACTGTGTAAAACTCAGGTTTAGGTCAACTTACTTGGTTACTTTGTGTTGATGCCCAAGTGAAACACAGTCCAACATTATAAGTTGCCCATCTTTCATGACACTGTGTTCAGAGATAAATAAAACATATGCCTCTCCATTTTAGTAGCTGTTTGGTTTTCTACTATTTGCTAATTACTTCTGTATTTGTCTTCCAGTCTTCGGGCACAAATTTGGTTTGCGTCGCCAGACACTTCAGGTGATGTTCTGTGAGGATATGGGTGCATGCAGATGCATCTCCTGTATGTGTCAGAGGACATTGATCCGTTGCTGTTCAACTGACAAATGTGACACTGGGATCCCAAATTTGAGCAATGAATGTGCAGGCAACAAAATTGTTCTTCACTCAAGAAGAAACAAGAGAGAAGCCTCAAGATAGGTCCTGCAGTTGTATTATTTAAAGGGCCAGGCATCCTAATTGCAGGTGAAGTAATTACTTAGAAGTTTTTCAGCAATGTGGCTGAATGCCTCCGCATTCAAAGGATCATCCTCCGCCATTTCCGCCAACTCCAGCATGATGCCACCACTAAACACATCTTCCCTTCACCCCCCGTGGCGGCATTCCGTAGGGATCGTTCCCTCCGGGACACCCTGGTCCACTCCTCCATCACCCCCTACTCCTCAACCCCCACCTATGGCACCTCCCCATGCCCACGCAGAAGATGCAACACCTGCCCCTTCACTTCCTCTCTCCTCACCGTCCAAGGGCCCAAACACTCCTTTCAAGTGAAGCAGCATTTCACTTGCATTTCCCCTAACTTAATCTACTGCATTCGTTGCTCCCAATGCGGTCTCCTCTACATTGGAGAGACCAAACGCAAACTGGGCGACCGTTTTGCAGAACACCTGCGGTCTGTCCGCAAGAAAGACCCAAACCTCCCTGTCGCTTGCCATTTTAACACTCCACCCTGCTCTCTTGCCCACATGTCTGTCCTTGGCTTGCTGCATTGTTCCAGTGAAGCCCAATGCAAACTGGAGGAACAGCACCTCATCTTCCGACTAGGCACTTTACAGCCTTCCGGGCTGAATATTGAATTCAACAACTTTAGATCTTAAACTCCCCCTCCCCCCATCCCCACTCTGTTTCTTCCCCCTCCCCTTTTTTTCAATAATTTATATAGATTCTTCTTTTCCCACCTATTTCCATTATTTTTAAATCTACAACTAATACCTTGTTAGTCTTTCCACCCCACCCCCACTAGAGCTGTACCTTGAATATCCTGCCATCCATTCTTAATTAGCACTTTTCTTAGATAATATCACCACCTTCAACACCTCTTTGATCCTTTTGTCTGTGACATCTTTTAATTACTGCTCCTATCACTGCTTGCTTGTCCCCACAACCACCCCACCCTCAACTTCTCTCTCCCCCCGCCCCCAACCTTTGACCAGCTTATATTTCACTTCTCTCCTAACTATACTTCAGTTCTGCCGAAGGGTCATGAGGACTCGAAACGTCAACTCTTTTCTTCTCCACCGATGCTGCCAGACCTGCTGAGTTTTTCCAGGTAATTCTGTTTTTGTTTTGGATTTCCAGCATCCGTAGTAGCTTTTAGCTTTTTGTTTTTATCCATTACCCTTGGCCTGGTAGCAGATCACTTGTGCCTGGATGATTCATCACGTGAATATCTCAACTCTATACTAGCCTTGAAGGTAAGTGCAAAGCCAGTATCTGAGCTGTTGGCTGCGAGTATCACATCAAGTGACGGGCCTCTTCATTAATGCTATGCTATTGCTCTCTTTCCTCCTTCTGGAGTTCCTGTGGCTGGGCAGGTGGTAGTTCTTGGCTGTCTGAAAGCAAAAACTCACAAGTGGAAAGTTGGTCTGAGGAAAGGGGGATGGGATGGGATGGGATGCGAAAGGTCCATGATCGCACCATCATCAGCTTGCTCATTACGTCAGATAGCAGGATGAAGGTGAGCAGGGAGTTCAGAAAGAGCATAAGGCAGGAACATGGCATCATCTTCAGTGTTTTGTCATCTCCAGGCTCTGTTACAACCAAGCTCATGATGATCAACTCATCCATATGGCTCAGGAAATGCAGCTGTCCTTGGCCCCTGCTGTTCTTTTCTGCTCCCTTCTGTTGTGAGCCACCTTGCCTTGCGAGAGAGAAGGGGTAGCACGTTAGTGATTAAATAGTGTTATGATCCCCACCTGAGGTCACCCCTGGACAAGCCTGATCCAAGAGTGGAACCCAGCTTAATAAATCCTAATATCTCATTGCACTCCGTCTTTCAAACGAGGGTTTCCAATCTCCACTTTCCAAAAGCTTGATTTGGAATCTTTTCCCAAACTGACGCTTTCTCTCAAATGCCTTCCTCAAGGGTTCACCACCAGAGTTTCAAACTCTTCTTCCAATGTTCCTCCCTCCTGGTCACCACATGCATTCAAGCTTCCTTCCATGCATTCTCTCTCACCAACTCAGCTGTCAACAATACCACTCCTTAACATGCCTATAGCAAAGGCTTACTGACCTTCAGCTGTCACTTTGGGCTTTCTGGCTTCTTGCAAGCTGTCCTCATTTTAAATCTGCTTCCTGCAGCTTTTGTCTCTTTAAATCTGAAGCTTGGAGCCTTTCTCTCTGCCCCTCACTCTTAACTTCACTTAACAGGATCTTTTCCAGGTTCCTGTCCTCCCTTTGACTAGAAGGTCTGCTTGGGGCTTTCTCCTGTTCCACTGCCCTGGATTTTGGGGTCTTTTCTTTAGCTTGGGACTGGCTTTCTTCTAGGTTGCTTCTGCTTGACAACTGTCTTCAAACCAACTGAACTCCAACAGTTTCCAGATCAACCTGCTGTTTTTTTTTAGTTTTTTCTGTGCATCTGTGGGAGGGACATGCCTCTCTGAACCCCTGTTGCTAGGCAACAGACCAGTTTGTTTCCTCGTGTTTAACTTAGAGTCATAAAAACTCCATTAGAAATGCAAGCACCATTAAAGTGAAATTAAAACTCAATTTGGCCGTTTCTTAATACACAAATACAGAAATACATATCAACTTAAACTTTAAAGCTAAAACTCATTCTTAACACCCACAAATACAAACATAACTTACTTAAACAATCTCTATTTCCTAACAGTAGCACTAAGTGCAAGTCTGGAACGATTCTGCCCAACGTTTTACCTGTCAGCTGCAATGGTAGCTTTTCAGGCCATAACATCCCAAACTCACCGTATGAATTATGCATTCCTGGGAAACATGCACTTCCATGGTGGGCAAGTTGTCATTCACCCACCGCGCCATCACCTCATGGCTTCATCACACTGGGCACCATATTTAAAGTCCAGCCAGGCACACATCTCTCAGTGCTTCCAGCCCACGACTGCTGCAAAGAATACATGGCCCTGAAAGGCAAAAAGACTGCAGCCCCCTGGTTCAATGACTCGTCCCTTGAGTGCCTTTTGGACACAGCGGAGGCTTGCCATAACGTCCTCTACCTTTGTTCTGGCCACAGGATGGGCAGCAACATCACTAATCCGACTTGGGAGGCGATCACAGCAGTGGTCAGCGCCAACGCCCTGCAAAGGAGGACAGCCATCCAGTGCCGCAAGAAGATGAATGATTTCCTCTGTTCCGCCAGGGTAAGTCTCTCTTCTCAACACTTTTAACTCACACACTCACAAACCCATCACACATCCACATGGCCTCACTCACTGCCAGTTCAAGGGACATCACCATTCACTCTCTCACAAACACCGTCATTGTCCTCATCCCATCCATGGGACCACTCACCACTCACACGTGCCAGGCGTACTTATCATCGGGTGGCAGGTGCACTGCTTACACTCTCTCCATCTCTATTTATGCAGGACAAGCTGGCACACAACAAGAGGGAGAGGTCGCAGACAGGTGGAGGAATGCCTGAAATCAAGGTCCTCACGAACTTTGAAAACAGAGCCATGCAGCTGGCCAGCAATGATCTGGACCAGTACTGTGTTGACGGTGAGGTCGGCAGTGCTCTACCAAGTGAGGATCCAGCAGTGCAACATCCATCAGACAGCCATGCTTCACAGGCCGCTGCCATGCACCAATTATCTCTCCTTGCTTTCGCCAGCGCATCTGGGGAACTGCCAAGAGAGACCATGACCAGGGCTGACAATCAAGCCCCGAGGGAAGCTCAGAAGAGGAATCCGCTAAAACCTTCCCTGAAGTCCCGTCACAGCCTCACCCACACCCACCACCAGCGCAGAGACACACACCTCAGTGGGACTTAGCTTTAGAATGGCCTCGGGAACACAATCTGGTGAGCACATTGCACTGTCTCATCCACAGCATGTGGCAGCAGGGGCTTCCCAGCTGCCTGGTACTCAGCGGACCGCTGGAGGCCAGAAATTTGCTGAGACTGAGTCAGATGAGGAGCCTCTGGACTCGGTCATGTCACAGTTGCTGGAGCTGCAAAGGCAAGCTCAGGAACATCAGGAAGGGATGTCCGCTGCACTCCTCAGATTGCAAGGCATGATGGAGGAGTCGGTTCACATTCAGGCTGAGGTGATAGTGCCGGAATTGCAAATACTGGTAAGATGGCAGCTGACATGGAGACCTTGGTCCAGGACGCCGCTCCTGCACAGCTGCGCGGGCTGAACTCCATTGCCGACACCGTAGTTGGCCTCAAAAAGTGTGTCTGTGAGAGGGGTGCAGGCAGCCCAATCTCACTCCAGCTTCCCCTTCTCCTCAAGGCATCAGCCAGGGGCCCTTGGGCACCCATAGGGAGGAGGATCAGCAGGTGCACCCCTTGGGCCATCCATTCAGGCAACTTCCGGAATGTCCAGCCCATCCAAATCCCCTCTTCCCCTGACCTTAGCAGGTCCAGCTCCACAGGCCGAGGAGAGTGCCACTGCCATACAGCAGAACCCCAAAAGCAGGCCAGGGCCCTCCAGGTCTCAGCCCTCCAGAGGACGCCTGCCAAGGTCATCACAGACTAGTCGTAGTAGTCAGCAGGCTGCCTCCACCTCTGCTGTGGATGTCCAGGGAGCACCAAGACGCAGTGGCAGGGTCAGGAAAGTTAAGAAGATGTAGTTGCATAGCCTGGGCACGGGTGTTAATCACTTGTACGTAATGTTCACTATTGTCAAAAAACTCCCAAGAATGTCTCCCTGCCTATGGCTCCTTATTCTGACGAGCAGTGTTCCTGTCACTCAGGTGTGAAACCTTTCTGCACAAGATAAAGGCAGGTGTCTCAGTCCAGGGCCTCTTCTCTGTGCTTTGTGGAGCCTTCAGACCAAAGTGATGGTCCAGCCTCACATTCCCTGGACACATTACTGATGCCTGCACCTCAGCGGTGCTTGTCATTGCCAGAATGTCGTAGGCAGGCATCACAGAGTTCCGTCCTCGGACAGACAGGAGTCAGACATTCTGAGAGGCTGTGTGAGGATCTATAGAGTGTTCTCACTGCATGTCGTCATCATCCTCCTGCAATCAAGCGACTATTAGGGCCTCCATTGCATCTCCATGACAGGAGCCTATGACAGAGGATATGTGGGCTGCCATAAGCTAGACTAGATTCACCTTCGAGAACCTCCTCACTCTCATCGCCGTCAACATCCTCCTCATCGGAGGAAAACTCCAGCTCCTGCATCTCCTCCCCAACCAGCTCCTCTCCCCATTGCAGCGCCAGGTTGAAAAGGGCACAGCAGGCAACGACGATGCGTGACACCCCTGTGGACTGTATTACAGAGCTCCACCAGACCGGTCCAGGCACCAGAAACTCTTTTTCAGCATCCAGATGGTCTGCTCCACCAAGTTGCACTTCATTATACCTTCGGTCTGCTGCAGTCTGAGGCCACCACACGGGTGTCATCAGCCATGACCTCTGCGGGTAGCCCTTATCCCCAAGGAGCCATCCCTGCAGCCTCTGTGGACCCTGAAATGCATCAGGGACCTGTGACTGACTGAGAATGTACGAGTCGTGGACATTACCTGGAAACCATGCACAGGTCTGCAGGATGCCTTTGTGGTGGTCACACACCAACTGCGCATTCAGCGAATGGAAGCCCTTGCGGCTGACTTGTTGTGATGGAGTTCTGAGCACCACATGAGTGCACCCTGTGCCTGTGGAAAACCTGAGATCTGTGCAAATCCAATTGCCCTTGCATCCTGGCTCTCTTGTTCCCAGGCGAAATGCCCTTGTGAAGATGGCATCTGTGACCTCATGGATGCATTTGCAGGTGGGGGCTTGTCATGTCCCACAGAGGTCATCTGTGGAGCCCTGAAAGGAGCCACTGGCATAAAAACTGAGCACCACTGTCACTTTCATGGCCACTGGCAGTGGATGCCTTCCATGTCCCCGTGGTGCCAAATCCTGCAGCAGGTGGCAGATGTGACCGACCAGGTCCCTAGACATGCGCAGTCTTCAGCAACACTGGTTCTCGGTCACCTACAGGAATGAAAGGTGGTGTCTATAGACCCTCCTATAACCACCGGCCAGCACCGGCTCGTTTTGACTCTTCAGTGGCATGTGCCGAAGCCCCAGCTGCCCCTTCTTCCTGAGATGCTGCTCCTCTCTCTGCGCAGCCAGGTGTCTCAGTCATCTTCACTTTCTGTAAGCCACGAGGCATACAACTGGTTCACCATGCTCCATGATCATGATGTACTCTTCCTGCAACATGAAAGAGATGTGTGGGTTAGCTTGAGTGTGCTAAGAACCTCCCTGGGTAAGTCTGAAAGCCCCTTAGTGCTCCCAGAGAGTGCTGGCCAGAGATTAATGCGCTACATGGCTGCCCGAAACCCCACCCACGTCCAACCCACTCCACCTTATCAATTGACAGCAGCCTTTCCCACTGGACTGCATGCTGTGCTCTCAGCTTAGGCACAGGCTTTCTCCTAACCCGCACTGCAAGGCTGCACTGTTAGCTTGAACCATGGGGGAGACTGGTCCAAACCGGGATGATGATATTGCAAGGGGCTGTGAGCACCTCTGCCAGTGACTGCCCCGTAGCCAGCTTTAGCAATGAGATTATACGTGCCTAGTCATCCACTATTTTGCAGTCCACTAAAATGCTCATTAGTCTGTGCCCAAGGGATGGAAAGCTCTGGAGCACTTGGTGGCACTTTTATGCCTTTGCATTATTTGAATGGGCAGATAAACTAGAGGCCCAACTCCAAGCCTGTCAATGTGACTGCCCCTGAACTGTCTCAGCTGCAGAGGAATGGTCACTTTATACAAGGTGTGTGACCGCTTCCCTTCCCCCAACCCTGCATGTGCTTATCCACTACCATCAACCACTGTGCAGCCCTTGCACCCCCCCAAGTAATTTCAACCACAGGGCAGCCCTTACATCCCCCACCCAAATCACTTCAACTGCAAGGCAGCCCTTGCCCCACACCCCCAAGTCGCTTCAACCACAGGGCAGTTCTTATACCCCCCCACCCAAGTTGCTTCAACAGCAGGACAGCCCTTGCAACACCCCCCCCCCCACCCCAAAGGCACTTCAACTGCAGGGCAACACTTGCCCCCATCCCTCCATCCAATGCACCTCAACCTCAAAGTCCAACAGGCGACCCTCGCAAGCTCTGTGCGATGTTACTGTGCACTCACCTCTGAGTTCCCCCCAAAGTGCAGCCCGCCAAGTGCACGCCTTATGTATGCTGTTGTGAAACATGTCGGCGTGATGGGCGGATAATCCAGTGGGGGCAATGTGGGGGGGAGGCGGGGGTGGTGGGGGGTGGTGGAGGGGGAGGGAGTAGAATGAGTTTGGCAGGCTAGCCATATAACAATATGCAGATGTATCACGATGAGGTTCCCGATGACCAATGGCAGGAGACGCAGCCCACCATTGATGGGCTGAGTGGATGATCGCAAACTGGTTTCACGATGTTGTGAAACCAATTTTTGGCCTTCTTGCCATGCTGTCTGCTCACACCGCCGTGCATGCCCGACACCAGCAGGTACAGACGATTCCACCCTATGAGTCCAATGTGCGCTACATCTTTAAGTAATAAATTCATTGGCAATTTTTCTGCCAAATTGGAAGAAGTGAATGATACCATTGTACAAATTGTAATTTCCCTGCCTGTCTCCATATTTCAGTGCTTTCTGCAAAATTAGCAAGGAATTGGTTTTTGCATTTTAATAATTTATTTAGATTAAGAATAACAGTGGTCCATGCACTCATCCTACAAGGATTTCACTCAACACTCTCAACCCCCAGAATGTCATTACTCCTCGCAGTACCACAGAGACCACTATTTATTAAACCAACATTTTTTGACCCTGCATTCCACTCTAGATTTACTACCTTTTCATCTAATTGGACAACTTTCACATGGAGATTTGTCAATAGTTTTCTAAATGTCCAAATAAATTATTATTATAGGGATTCACATTTTCTTTGTAACACACTGAAAGAAATTGACAAGGTTTGTCTGGCAGAATGTGTTTCATAATTGAGAAAACAATATTCAGAAACTCCCCGAAGCTCAGTACACAGAACAGTTTCCATTATTTTGTCTGTTAATTATTCCATTATTTTGTTTGAAGGTTAGCTAATGAGTTTGTAGTTGCTAGAGGCAGATTGTCACCTTTTTAAACTCTAGAATACATTTATCACTTGTTTAATATTCATTCAGGGGGTGACAGTGTCATTGGCAACACCAGCATTCATTGCCCATCCCCAATTGTTTTTGAGGTGATACTGATCAGGTCTGGAGTCCCTGAATTTTCACCCAGTGATAATGAAAGCATAGCATTATATTTCCAAGTCAGGATGGCATGTGGACCTTGGAGATGGTGGTGTTCAGGTGCCCGGCAGAATTGGTGGTAGAGGATAAGGTTTGGATGCTATTGAAGAAGCCTTGGTGAGTTGCTGCAGTATATCTTGTAGAGATGGTACCTACTGCTGCTGCTTTGTGTTGATGGTGGGGGGAGTAAATGTTTTAAGGTGGTAGATGGGGTGCCATTCAAGTAAACTGATTTGTCTTGAATGATGTGAAGCTTCTTTAGTGTTGTTGGAGCTAAAGAGAACTACTATCTGATCTAGGAAATGCCCCACAAATTTCCGCCCTAGTATCTTAATAGCTTTATGTAAATAAAAGAAAGGCTTGCATTTATCAAGGGCTTTTCATGACCACCAGATATCCCAAAGCGCTTTACAATCAATGAAGTACTTTTGAAGTGTAGTCACTGTTGTAACGTAGCAAACATGGAAGCCAATTTATACACAGCAAGTTCCCACAAACAGCAAGATGATAATGACCAGATAATCAGGTTTTGTGATGTTGATTGAGGAATAAATATTGGTCAGCACACCAGTGACAACTCCCCTCCTCTTCTTGAAATATGGATCTTTTACATCCACCCAAGAGTGCAGATGGGGTCTCATTTTAATATCTCATGCAAAAGTCAGCATTGGAACACACCTTCAGAACTGCACTGGAGTGTCAGCCTTGACTTTTGTGCTCAAGCCCTGGATTAGAACCTGAACCTGAAACCTTGCGACTCAGAGCAAAAGTGTTATTAACTGAACCATAGCTGACATCACCAGCTAATCAAGTTCCCCAGTAGATATCCACTTTAATATATAGTTCTGTTATAACAGGATGAAATGGTATGGCTATAATGTGGCAGGCACGATATGGTATTATATGTGTGCTTTGCCCAAAGGCAGTTCCTTGGCACATTGTTTGCTGATGCTTCATCCTGAGCCTTTTTTTTTTGTTTCAAGCTCAGAGAGTACAATCTTTCTAGTCTGAAGTCTTCATTGAACTGAATGTAACATGGCTGCTTGCAGAAAGCTCCCTCATGGCAGAGGCCACATGACTACAGCAAGCCAGATAGGACATGTAGTAATGTTGCATTTCAAAATCCAAACATTTTCCTTGGTAGTTTTTGTCAGTGGTGTTTTGCAATTACCTTCCACTTTCAGAAACAGCGAAAATAGGCAGGTCTCAAGCCTACCTCAGGCAGAACCAGAATTGAACCTGCACTGTTGGCATTATTCTGAACCATACACTAGCTATCTAGCCAACTCAGCTAATTCACAAGCATCATTTGCATCAATATTGACATAATATTGCCAGTGCACTGTAACCTGTTGGCTTGATCACTGCACTATAAGCACTTTATACACATGATTTGATATTTTATGTGATACCAGCATGATGAAGGTGGCAGCTTTACACTTGGAGCACACTTTTAAAATGGGAAAAAAAGAGACTAGTGAACAGTTCTAGTTGTTAGCACATGGACATTCTGCATTGAAAAGTGGCGGGATATGAATTCTATCTCACAAATCCTTCCTGTAGTAAACATCCCACAGAGGTCAGCAAAGGCGCTATCCTGCCAACACCGTGTATAGGCAAAGGACGACAAACCTTCAAAGGTCAGAGCACCAGTGACTAAGAAGACTGTCCAGGAAGACAGTCACATCACTATGTGACATGTTAGCTGGGGAGAGGGCCTCAAATTGTGTTGGTGAATACCTAATTCCTGTGACATTGAAGGCCACAATGACCTTGAATACTTTCGCCTCAGGTTCCTTCCAGGCATCATCTGGAGTTCTTTGTGGAATATTGCAGTCAGCAGCCCATCATTACATAAAGGGTTTTTACAGATGCGATGTTCAGGCATGCCCATGAGTTCATTTCATTTAGTGATAACCATGCCAGTAAGGCAGACAGAGTCAGAGGCTTTGAAATCATTGCAGGAGAGCAAGGGGTAATAGATTGCACAAATGTGGCAAATAAAGCACCGATCTCGGGGCAGCTGGAGGCATTCGTTAACAGGGAACGCTTCCATTCCATCAAGGTGCAGCTTGTATGTAACAACAGGCAAAGGATAATGCAGGTGTGCGTAAGCTATCCTGGCAGCAGTCATGATGCCTACATACTCAACATACTGCAACAGCCTTGGTTCAAACATGGACAAAAGAGCTGAACTCACAAAGTGAGGTGAGAGTGACTGCCCTTGACATCAAGGCAGCATTTGACTGATTGTGGCATCAAGGAGCCCTAGCAAAACTAGATTCAATGGGAATCAGGGGGAAAACTCTCCGCTGGTTGGAGTCATACCCAGTACAAAGGAAGATGGCTGTAATTGTTGGAGGATAGTCATCTCAGCTCCAGGACATCATTCATCATTGCAGGAGTTCCTCAGGGTAGTGTCCTAGGTCCAGCTATCTTCAGCTGCTTCATCAATGACCTTCTTTCCATCATTAGGTCAGAAGTGGAGATGTTCGCTGATGATTGCACAATGTTCACCACCATTCGCCACTCCTCAGATACTGAAGCAGTCCATGTCCAAATGCAGCAAGACCTGGACAATATCCAGGCTTGGACTGACAAGTGGCAAGTAACATTCGCGCCACACAAGTGTCAGGCAATGACCATCTCCAACAAGAAAGAATCCAACCATCTCCCCTTGATGTTCAATGGCATTACCATCACTGAATACCCCCTATCAACATCCTGGGGGTTACCATTGACCAGAAACTGAACTGGACTAGCCATATAAATACTGTGGCTACAAGAGCAGGTCAGAGGGTAGGAATCGTGTGACTAGTAACTCGCCTCCTGACTCCCCAAAGCCTGTCCACTATCTATAAGGCACAAGTCAGGAATGTGATGGAATACTCCCCACTTGCCTGGGTATGTGCAGCTCCCACAACACTGAAAAAGCTCGACGCCGTCTAGGACAAAGCAGCCCACTTGTTTGGCACCACATCTACAAACATTCACTCCCTCCACCACTGACGCACAGTAGCCCCAGTGTGTACCATCTACAAGATGCATTGCAGGAATTCACCAAGGCTCCTTAGACAGCACCTTCCAAACCCACGACCACTACCATCTAGAAGGACAAGGGCAGCAGATAGATGGGAACACCACCGCCTGGAAGTTCCCCTCCAAGTCACCCACAATCCTGACTTGGAAATATATCACCGCTCCTTCACTGTCACTGGGTAAAAATCCTGGAACTCCCTCCCTAACAGCATTCCCTACACCACATGGGCTGCAGCGGTTCAAGAAGGCACCACCTTCTCAAGAGCAACTAGGGGTGGGCAATAAATGCTGGCCCGGCTAGCGGAGCCCACATCCCGTGAATGAATAAAAAAAACTCAGACACTGCCAGGTGGCAGGGATATTCTGTGGACCAGAACCCTTGGATGGCTGGTTTCTGGGTGACAAAGGATACCCCCTGATGAGATGGCTACTGATCCCGTCCAAAATCCATGCACTGAGCCAGAGAGGAGGTACACCAAGAGCCACACTTCCACCAAGGCCATCATTGAGCAGACCATTTTGATGTCTGGACCAGTCAGCTGGTGCTCTTCAATATTCTCCTGCTCAAGTCTCACTGATGATTGTGGTAAGCTGCACCTTGCACAGCCTGGCACTCCAGAGAGGGGGAGCTCTGGCAGAGGAGGATCAAATGGAGCAAGACCCATCCTCTGACGAGGAGTCTGAGGATGAGTCTGTTGCTGAGGGGGATGACCCATGCCAGCCAGCTGCACAAGCTGGTGGGCAGGATGCTTTGGATGCCAGGGAGATGTGAGATTGGCTAATAATGCAGTGAGTTAACTAGCAATCTCTAATTTGATCTACATCTCAGGCACCCTCACCTTCTCTTGGTATCTCCTCATCAACACTAGGGCCACCTCTGCATGTGACAATGTAGAGGTGCCAAATGAGGCCGATCAAAGGGGCCCACGAGCACAAACTCCCATAAGAGCGTGCAATCACACCAAATCAAAGCCAGCATATCACAAACGTTAAACACTAATGCAGCTGGAGCCACAATTCCAAAGAACAATCATTTATTGACAAAATAAATCAAGAAATTTCAAACCTAACAAACTAAGCAATCACCCTTATGAACCCATGAATGACTAATGAGGTGTTTTCTTAAATCTTTTCCAGATGCTATGGTGTGATTCTCCCCCCTCGTCACCAGCTGTGCTGGAGACAGGCTGCTGGCCCTTATGACCCTTTGCCTGGGATGACCCTTGCAGCCGTCCTCTGGTTGCCTGAGGCTGTAAGGGACCTTATGGGAGTCTCCTGCACAGTGGCAGGAGGCTCCTTTGTCACCGTGGTACTCTGAGGCATTTGTGTCAATGGCAGAGGGGCAGGGGAGAGACTGTCCCGATCAGGAGTGCCCTGAGAGGTGCCCCCAATGGCAACAGCAGTTGCTCATCTGCCACCATGAGCCCCATTTGGCCCTTCCTGCTTTCCTGAGAGGAATGAGGGCCTGGCTGTGACTCCTGGCACCACATCCACCTCTTGCCTTGGCTCTGGGCATCGGAGTTCAGATACAAGACAATGGAATGCAAGTCAGAACGCAAACTTAGTATCCCATCAGGGCACTGCTGGGTTTGGCCCCTCATGACAGTCACCAGTCTCTCAATGGGGGAAGCCACACATTCTGATTAGCGATTGATCACAGCTCTCATGGTCTGGATGGACTCCGTTAATGTCTGTGCCAGTGTGTTCAACACCTCTGGAATCTCTGCCACTTCTCCACATACCTTGCACTGTATGTCCAGCATCTGCTGCCTGATGGATAACTCCAGAGGCTCATTATCAGCCTGGGGCTCAGCATGGACATCACCTCCAACACTCCTCTGATAGCCAGAGGCCTGCATTAACTTGGTCTCCGACAGCTGGTCTTGCAAATGCTTCACGTTCGCATCAGTGTGTGGATCACAGGGCTGACTCGCGCATGCCTGCCGAGGTGCATGGTATCTGTGCTAGCGCTAGGTGTGGAGCAAAGACATGATGCTGAACCCTCTTGGGCTTCCTCCTCCCCCTCAGAAGTTAATAATGGTCCCTCGGGGCTAGTGGCTGCAGCTGCCAGTGTTTCACCTGTGGATGAAACAAACAAGGAATATGAAGGGCATCATCATCATTTGAGATGACTTCAGAGAGACACACTTCCTAAATGCACACACTGGCATCATTGAGAGATGGTAACCAAGATTTAAACCTCAGCCCCTTCAACATCGAGATTGGCTAATAATGCAATGAGTTAACTAGCAATCTCTAATTTGATCTACATCTCAGGCGCACTCACCTTTTCTTGGTATCTCCTTCACATTCCTTCCTAAATTCTGCAAGCCTCCAAAGTCCAAACCCATTAATGCTACCTCCCCGCCATCTTTCCCAGTTTCCCTCCCCCAGCTTCAGCACTGTCTTTACAGGAGAGAGCAATGCACTCTTTGAATCTCACCACCCAGGGATGTCCTCCAAGCTCACTTTGCCAAATAGTGTGACTCCACTCATTCGCTGCGAGCTCCAATACTTCTTCCTTTAGAGAGGAGAAAATTTCCAATTGGGGTTGACCACCTTCAATCCTGGCCCTCTCTTGGACATTATGGGCCCTCCTCCCCCGCAAATAAAAAGTGACATTGTAATAAACCTGCTGTGAGAAAATCATACTTTCAATTTTGTGCCCAACATGTCATTTGTCACCAGCCAACAATTCTCAATGATCCTTGCTAACTAACCAGTGTTGCAGTTCATAAACTCCCTCCCCCTAGAATCCTCCGTTGCCATACAGAGTGGCATACCTGCTTCATGCTGCCTTTTGTACTTGGCCAAGGCACTAGGCAATCCCACATTTGACACATTTCATACCCTTCCATGTAGGTCCATCAGTAAAATGGTTACAAACATACTAGCAAACTGTAAGAGGTCTTTGAGCCTTTTATGGCACTACCGCCATGTCCTGTGATGATCCCACCGTTGCTGACTACCTCTGCTGCCTCTGTCCAGGCTGCTTTGGGCTTGGCCACTCAGCCTGGAGGAGGACTCGCAGGAAGTCATTATCAAACTGCGGGGCCATCCTTGGTCTGGGTCCCTCAGCAGCTCCTATCTCTGCAGTTGGGTGACCTTACAGCCTGTGTGGAATGACAAAGAGAATTAAAGGGTAGAATTTGAATCTTTTTCTAAACAATTGTCATTCATAAAGTGGAAAGGGACAGGTGTCCTCAAATGTTCTTTCCTCCATCCTGAATAATACACTGCTAGCACAACTAATAATTCAATGGATTTACAAGTCTTCTTGGTCCAAACTTCTGTTTCCAGACCACTAATTGGTGTGTAGCTGCCACCAACTCCTGCTAGGGTGCTTTTAAATGGGTGGTTGCAACCGACTTCCAGTTTATGCCCTGCCATCTCTCTCCCTGGACATCCCGCCCTGGAGCCCCAATTGGGCACACTGCCCACCTTCCCTTAGCTAGTTGGCCGGCATCCCACCAAGTAACCATAAATTGGCCACAAGACACTGTATTTGGCATCTCTAAAAGGCAGGGGTGGGAGTCAGCGAACTTCACACTTCCGGGTTGGACTCCCACCCCCATTCAAAAGCGTAAAATTCACCCCAATGAAATGGGCCAGAAACCAATTGGCATGCAATACCAGAGAGGAAACATCAATGAACTGGCACCTAATTACATCTTATTTCCTCAGAGGGTGCCAAAGAGCTTCATAACTGATGGGTTATATTTTGAAATGCAGTCATGGTTCTTGTGTGAGCAAATAAAGCAGCCAAGTTGTGCCCAGCAAGTTCCCACAACAGGAAGTGAGACAGTTAATTTGTGTTTTTGATGGTGCTGGTTGAGGGAGGGCTGCTGACCGGAACAATAAGAATTTGTTTAAGTGGAGCAATGGGAGCTTTAACATCCATCTGAAAAACCACAAAGAGCAGATAATGTGCTAAGTGTGAGCTTGACACCACAACCTTCTGACTCAGAAGAGAGTTAGCACCTCAGCCTTGATGGCAATGTGTCCAGATACAGTCCTGCAATTCGCTTTGGTGGGAAAATCAATCCAATTAAGATGTGCACTTTCAAATTTATAGTGAATATTTATATTCTACTCTTTCCAAGTGCTAGAGTTGGCCTCATCTTTGGCCAGGATTTTCCGGCCCCACCAACGGCGAGCACCGTCGTGGGCGCGGCTGGAAACCCGACCAAATTTGTTTGTAAATTGGCTGCCCCAGTGGCCTGATAACTAAAATAGTGACTACACACAAGAATAATAGAACAAACTCAAAGTTCATGCTCTACAGAATTCAGATACCAGTGTTCCATATGAATATTTGAAAAAGGGAGATCTATTTGTATCTTGCACCGATTATGGACTCCTTTTATACAAGTCCCTGGAAGGAAACAGAGGACAGAGGCCCTGAATTGATACTAAATTCTAACATTACAAAGTGTGTTATGGCACAGTGGATGGTAAATGCTGAGCTGCTCAAATCTCAGAGAGAAGCTTGAAACAGCTGCCACAACTGTTTTTGCAATTTGCATTTTATTTCAAGATGCGTGCCTTGAATTCAGTAGTAATAAGTCCAATGAGCCTTGGAGGTTTTTTTACAAAACTAAATGAAACATTTATTAATAAAAGAAAAGATTTCAAGCACATACATAGGTCTACAAATTACTACTATAATAAATCCTTAATCCCCTAATTAATCTGACTCCCAGTTACACCTCCATTAGGGTAACAGTAAAAACAAATAAATTTCAACAGACCCAGGCAAAGCACACAAAACCCTGGACAGTGATATTCACAAGAGTGTTTTTTAGCTTTGGTTCCTGTAGACAGTAGCTTGATGCATAGAGGTTGGAGGCTTTTCACACTTGTTAGATCTTAGAAATCCTTTCCCCTTACACATAACCTCATCTCCTTCATACATGTTTCTCCCTTTTTAATGTAAATTCCATTGTTCCAATATGTCATTACAACTTTACTTTTTCCATAACATAAATCTTCCATAGTACTCATATTATCAGTAACATTTGGGGAAAATAAACACACTGTTTGGCTTAGCCTCTGATGGCTAGGTGTAACACCTTACCATCTTTTTGAAATTTACTACTCTGGTTTATCTAAAAATGCAAATGTTCCTCACACTTCACATTCTAAAACTTCAGCCATGTTTACGTATTTAGCATTTCTAATCTAGCTTCTTTTTGATCACTCAAAAACTCCAGACCAGCTGTGTCTAATTCAATTAAATCCACTACACAGGCACATCCACACAGAGAGACTAATCCAGACCCCATTATTAACCTAGCTTTACAATAAATCACAATAATATTATGAAAAATATTTTATTTTCATGACAAGTGTCTTCTTCTAGATTAAGTTATTAATTCTTTTGTGATGGGTAGCTCATTATTTGGTGATAACCTAGACAAATATATAATTACAAATGAATTGTGTTTATTTCATACACACTCAATTTGGGGGGGGAGCTGCGGGGGAGGTGATGATGGTGAGAATAAATATAAGCGTTAAATTTGCAGTATGCTGATTTACAGATATGCAGCACCCAAGTTATTTTTTGTAAATTGCCTGTGTTAATCATCATCATCCAGGTGCCCAAATATTTTGTTTCAGTGTGCCCATATTTGCATATAATGGAGTCTGCTAGCTGATGATACAAAATACCAAATTGAAAGAATTTTAGCATTGCTGTGGAAAGTTATTTGAATACTAATTTGCAGAAATGAAAGAATTCACACAGCTGTTCTCAGCAGTACTAATTTAATCATCATTGAATTCATTTCTTTAAATCTTTAAATTCTTTAAATCATTCTGGCTATATCAATAGACAGAAAAGAGTTGCTGATGCTCTGCCTTTAGTTAGAATATATAACAGAATTAGGGTATTACCGATTTCAATAATCACATCCTGTTTATCTCTAGTTCTCCAGAGGTTTCAATTCATTTTACTAACATGCATATAGTGTAACAGTGCTGGCTCTTTTTAATTGATCATTTCCACCTATTATTTATTTTTACACAGATAAACATCATGCAGGAATTTTCCCATTGGAGGCAGGAAGTGGGAGTCAGAATTAATCCTGACATCGCGATGCTGCCTCCGAATGGTGATGCCAGTGGGCAGGATTATCATCTCTTGAAGGGCGGCAAGGTTTAAAGACTTACCTCTGTTCCCAGAAACATCAGCCCAGTTCTTCATTGCCATCAGTGGCTCTTCCAACTAAAGTTAAACCTGCAGATCAGTGTAAAGTCCCATCACCCTCACCCCCTTAACCCCCACACCTCACACCCCTCACCCCTACCCCTTCACTTTCTCACTACCATTATTCCCCTCAAACCACTCACCCAGTATCCAAGTTTTAAACTGAACTCACAAGCCCTACAATAGCATTTGGGAGTTGCTGAAAAGCTCATAAATCTATCAAAATAAATAATACTTGAATAGGCACTTAAAAACAATTATTTTCTTCAGAATCTCATAAATTTTCCAAAATAAAAAAACAAACATCACTTGAATTAGCACTTGATTATCTGCTTCAGAATCTCATAAATCTGTCAAAATGAATAAACATTGCTTGAATAGACAGTTGAAAAACCATTTCCTCCTTGGAATCTCATACATCTAACAAAATAAATGAGCATCACTGGAATAGGCACTTAAAAACTATTAGCCTCTTCAGAAGCTGGTAAACCTATCAATTCCAAACTCACATTCCCCAGGACAGCTGAGTAAACAAACTCTGCACTTCAGAATCCATTAGTGCTTTTGAAGGTAGCCAAATGCTCATATATCTGTCAAAGCTTTCAAACAGCCAAACTGAGCTGATCTGCAAAGAATGAATGAAAGCAATGCAGAAAGTTTAAATAATAAGGTCTGGGTCTCACACTGGGCTAGCCCTTCAATATTGTACAATACAGAATAGCACTTTATCAGGTGGATAATCTATTCTCATGCACGTGAAGACATTTCTACTTATAAAATGTTGTCCTTTCACTTGATAGCTTGCAAGTTGTCAGAAGTTACAACCTGGCAACCACATTATTTAATGGACACTTACATTCTTCAATCAGTTATCAGTTACTTTAGTAAACACAGATACAACCTAGGCTACTGCATTACATGATGCACTGTAAAGGAGACAACATCATTTTTACTCACCTTTGACACTTTTTCCCGCCTCAAGCCCATGTTTCATGTCTCCAATCTGCAGGTATGATTAAGGAAGGTTTCCAAAATGCACCTGCCTTGATGAAAATTCTGGAAGTCCTGAAATACTTCTACAATGGTACTGACAACTTCTAAATTGCAGCGTGTGGACCACCCCCTCCCCCACCTTTTCTACCTGCCAGTGGGAATGGCAAGAGACAGAAATGGAGGTGGAATTTCTGCTTTAATGTCTCTGTGGCCATTTTTTAATGACCCCATTTGATCCCACTTTGGGACCGCAAAATCCCGGCCCACAGTTCTATCCTACCAGTCAGGTGCAAATCTTTGGAATTCCTTCTAAACAAACATCAGGATGAAAATATCTAATGAACATTAACTCTGGGTTTGTTCTTTTATTCTTGCATGCAGCCATTATATTTTAACTATTAAGCAAATTGGTAATAACAGGAACCCACCATACTGAAACAAAAGTTTGAAAATAACTAACAATTACAATTCTAAGAATTGTGCTACTACCGTAAATGGTGTTTAGCATTTAGAAACATCTTTTAATAAAGAGTTATAAAGTCAAAAGGAGAAAATGTGGCTCATCTACTCTCCTAACCAGATACATGAGACTCAATATTAATCTCCCCCACAATGGACAGCAGGACATTAAGAGGTTTAAACCCTAGAAAATTCAAAACACAGCTCCCTCATCTCGCATGTGTCTCCTGTCATTTTTGACAGCAACGGATAGCAAGGTGTGCAAATCTCCTATTTTGGAGAGGTGGAACATTTCCTTATCATATTTAATACAGGGTCCCACGTTGCAATTGAAAGCATGTTTTAAATGTAACTGTTGCCACACAGGTTTCCCAAAGCTTGGGTAACTCTGCAGTGAAATGGAGGCAGGAGCTGCCGGTACTAGAAGCTTTTTTTATAGCAACCCTTGTAGGCCAAAGTAGGAGTGCTTCCCCCAGCCCCTCGAGGAAGTCAGAAGCCTTCTGCCCACCACCGCTCCCACCCCCCCACTGCTGGAATCACAGTTGAAATCCAACCCACAGCCCACCAAGGATTGGCAGGGTCCATCCCCAAGGGTCCCTGGCTGCAACCCCTGTTGCTGGTTTTCCCCACTCGGCAGTTGGCCAGGTGGAAAACAGAAGAATTTATAATGAGATTCTGCCATAAAATTTTCAGACTATTGTGTCCCCTATGTTGACTAGTTGTTCGACCTCTTTCGGTCTCCCCTGCAGCCTTCCACTGCACCCCCAATATTAGTTATTGCCCATACTGATAAACAAACTAATATAAATATTCTGCACACCCAGTTACATTGGCTGTGGTTGCCTGGATTTGCATTGTGGAAGAGAAAATAGGAGTGATCATAGGCAGGCCAAGATACACAAGAGTGGCTGCATTATGCAGACCAAGAAGAGTGAGAGTAATTACATTGCACAGTGATTCACCTCCTGATTCCCCAAAGCCTGTCCACAAGGCGCAAGTCAGGAGTGTAATGGAATACTCTCCACTTGCCTGAATGACTTCAGCTCCAATAATACTCAGGAAGGCCAACACCATCCAGGACTAAGCAGCCCACTTGATTGGCAATGCATCCACCACCTTAAACATTAACTTCCTCTACCACTGCCAAATCGTGGCTACATTGTGTACCACTTACAAGATGCAGTGCAGCAACTTGTCAAAGTTTCTTTGACAGTCCCTCCCAAACACAAAGGGCTGAATTTTCCGTTCAGCCGGCGGGCGGGCGGAGCTGAACCAATCGCGGGCCGCGCTGCCATTTTGCACAAGTGGGCCAATTAAGGCCCAGCGCATTTCACACTCCCGTGGAGAGCGGGACTTTTAAAATTGCGGCGGGCGTGTACAGACCATCGGTTCCAATGGGGAACCAGCAGTCTGTATAAAAAAAGGCTAGGCAGCCTCCTTTAGGCTGATCACCATGGCCAGCTCCAGGTTGCACTGCAGGGGGTCTGCGCAGTAGGCTCTGGTAGAGGGAAGGCCAGAGGAGGAGGGCAGGCTGCAGGGTAGGCCAGCGGGGGGCCAATGTGCCCCTCGCTTCTCTGATGACTGCCTAGCTGCCCTTGTTGAGGAGGTGGAAGCATGGCGAGAGGTCCTGTTTCCCCAGGATGGGAGGAAGAGGGCCCCCCACGTGACGAAGCAGGCCTGGCAGGAGGTGGCAGAGGCAGTAAGCTCCCTAGATGCTGTCCGTCGAACAGGGTCCCAGTGCCGCAAGCGCTTCAATGATTTGTTGCACTCTGGAAGGGTGAGTACCATGTTGGCCTTGGCCATTTAATCCAGCAGGTAGCCTTAGCCTTTGAGGCCTCCCCCACATCTTAGTGTCATTACTGCATTGGGCATTTGGCGCACGCTGGGTGGACAAACAGATAGTAACCATGCTTACATCAGCCCTAGTGGTTGATGAGAAGATGGGTTCTCCCCGCAGCGTATGTTGGTGTTTGTCGCACTTGAGTAGTCTGGGGGCAACCTGCAGGAGAGACAGCTAGACACATACTCAGAACTCCAACACATGTCTTATTGATGGTGATGAGATGGTGGAAGGGGAGCCTCAAGGTGTTGTGGCCAAGAGCCATCTGCTGGCCTCGGTGCCGCAACTAGTTACGCCTCCTTGCCATGGGCGCTAAGACCCGTGTGTTATTGAAAGTGATGGACGCTGAATGTGTCCAAGGTGGTCGTTGGGAGAGGGGGTTGGGAGCAGCCGTACTATCTTTTGGTGACCGATCACCAGTAGTGTGGACAGGAGCCGCTGGAGGCCTCAGATGGGCCACTGTGGTTGGGGTGCGGCATGTGCCTGCAGGGTACATGAGTGATCAGCCCCAATAAATGGTCTTCTCTGTTCTGCAGGACAAAAATGTACACAACATCCATGAGCGTTCGCGCACTGGTGGTGGGCAGACCATGCTTCACATCCTCACCCGATTTGAAGAACAGGCCATGGAGTTGGAAAGGTGCCATGCAGCCAAGTCGGCAGGTGTCAGTGAGGCTGGGGTGCAGCAGCCAGGTATTTGAAGCCCACAGTCCCATCCACTCTGTCTTCCCACCATCCAAAGCATTGATGGTTGCTGCAATCGTTAATGCAGTAACACTGCTCATTCACAGACTGATACACTCAGACGTGTGGGTCATACACAAAGGTCCCTTGGCCCCTTGAGGATGTGCATCTCTAGCACTTTCCAAAGTCGCCTTATCCCATTTCTGACCACTATCTCCACGGCCTAACATGCCATGGCATCGCTGCTGCAGATCCAAATACTTATTGCATCTTAGGAGGGTTTGTACCTCCACCACCCTTTCAGCCAGTGCGTCCCACATTACTCTGTACAAAAGGTCCTCGGCACCTCACCTGTCAACATCATGGCACTCAACTTAAATAAATGCCACCAGGTTAGTCATCCTTCCGCCAAGGGGGAATGTTGCTTTCTGTCCACCCGTTCTATGCCTCTCATAACGGTATGAAGGTCAATAATGTGACCTGTCAATCTCCTGTGCTCCACGGCAAATGTCACAAGTGTTTGCAATGTTTCCTCATAACTCCAACTCTCCAGGCCAGCATGCATCTAGGTCAGGAACCTCTGCATTCTCCCCACTCCAATGCCATCCCTCCCATGAAGCGCAGGTCACAACTGAATGCAGAAGTGTAGCTGTGGCCTCGACAGCATTTTCTGCACTTGCAACATGACCTCCCTTTTCCTACATTCTATTCCTTGGTGCCACAGAAGGCTGTGGAGGCCAGGTCATTGAGTGTATTAAGACCGAGATAGATAGGTTCTTGATTGGTAAGGGGATCAAAGGTTACGGGGAGAAGGCGGGAGAATGGGGTTGAGAAACTTATCAGCCATGATTGAATGGCGGAGCAGACTCGATGGGCCGAATGGCCCAATTTCTGCTCCTATATCTTATGGTCTTAATAAAGGTAAGTCTGGCTTTTACCTTGTTAAACGCCTTATGTTCCTGTTCTGCTACCTTAACGGGTCCACCCAGCAAGGTTCCTGTAATCATCCTTACTTTCCAATGATCCTACCATTTCTCCTGTATTCCCATACCTTGTTTGTCTTGCCCAAGTGCTTAACCAAACACTTATCCAGGTAACATTCCATGTAGCATTCCATCTGACCAGCCTGTCTGTATGCACATGTAATGTTTGGGCCTCCTCTTGACTATTTGCCACCCCACAAATGTTCGTCTCCTTAGGTTCTTGAAGGTTGAGCGCAAGATGAGCCTGGGGGGAAAGGGATGAATTGTGTTACTGACTGAACGCTAACTGAACCACTGTCCTTGTTGTTAATTTCAGCATCACCACAGCATGGCCACCAGGAGGATGTCCAGAGTCCCCCTTCCAACCTGAGGGGCGTCAATTGGCACGAGCATCACACCATTTCAGCGGGCCAGACACCAGCGCAGCAACTACCGCATCGGTGGGGAATATAACATCGGCTAGTGTTCCGGGGCACAGTGGAGAGGGCACTTCACAATCGCTGGAGGAGATGGCATGGACAGAGAGTGCCGATGATGCCAGCAGCCAGAGGACTGCAGGGGACCAGGCACATGCTGAGTCAGGCCGTGATGATGTGCCTCTGGAGATGTCCGCCATGCAGCAGCGGCAGGACAAGCGGCAGGGTGCGCGGGAACATCTGACAGGGTTGCATGAGAATGTGCTTCACTTGGTCTCTGTGGTGGAGGAATCCAGGCAGAGTGTCAGTGATGGCATGAACCTCATGTCAGAGCGTCAGGCTTCCTCCATTGAGAGATTGGCGACTCTCATGGAGAGGGGCTTCCAACGGATTGATCAGCTTCTGATTGGGTTACGCTCTGACCTGCAAGTCCTCACAGCGCTAATGGCCACAGGTGGTCATTCGCAATGTGGGAGATATTCTGGGCACCAAGTGTACTAGCTCTGTGCCCATCCATCTGCGGTGAGCAGTGAGGTTCAAAGTGACCTCACGTCGGCGCAGCAGCTGCCTGTCGTCGCTGCGAGCTCCTCTCAGGGCGCTCCTCTGCCAGTGACCATTGCATCCGTTGAGGCTGCGACAACTGGGGAGGTGCCAGTTCTGGAACTGGCCACTCCCTACCAGGCGGGGCCAGCACAGGCTCCACGGGCCAGAGGACGGCCGCCAAGGTCATCGAGGCCAACAGGACAGAGTCACAGGCTTTCTCACAAGCCACACCAAGTGATGGGACGGCACCAAGACGAGGCACCCGCAAATGTAAGCATAAGGCACGTTAGGCACTCCACGGGTTTATCACTGGTGCTTTTCTGTTGGCCCTAGATTAGGGAATTTATTTTTATCAATGTAGGAGCATCGTTTTGTTTTGTTTTTTGTGGCACCGCCTGATGGATGGGAATAAAGTCCACATTTGTGACCATGGCTGAGGGTGTCTCCTTTGTGCTGCATTTGTCTGTTTCACAGGCATCTCATGAGTGTTTGAGTGGACATTGATGTTTCTGTACTAAGCCCTTAGTTGCAGCTGATGAGGTGGAAGATGTAGCACTTAAGTGCCGCATATGGAAGCGCCAGGCAATGCTGATCCTGCTGATCCATGTGTGTGGAGCTAACTGAAGGTTCGTTGGATTAAATTGTCCCGGATGTCCCTGCCTCCTTGGTGTAATAGCGGGTCAGCGTGCTGCCCCTCATCATTGCCCTGTGCTTCCTCATCCTCTGAGCCACTGCTGGATTCATCATGTGCAGCCACATCCACTGCGTCAAGGTCTACATCATCCACTGCATCCCCCCTTTCCAGCGCAAGATTGTGCAGAGTGCAGCATGCTACCACTATCACCGAGACGCGATCTGGGGGGTACTGGAGTGTGCCTTGGAAGCGCATCTTGAGAAAACCGATGGCTCTCTCCACCACAGCAATTGTGGTGCCGTGACTCCTATTGTAGCGCTCCTCAGCTTCTGTTCTTGGATAGCGGAGAGGCGTCATGAGCCACCTTCTGAGGGGATAGCACTTGTCACCCACCAGCCAACCATCCAGCTGAGCCAGAGCACTGAAGAGCCCCGGCACCTGGGAGTGTCTGAGGATGTAGGCTTCGTGGGAGCTGCCTGGGTACCTTGTACAGACTTGCAGAATCTGCATCCTGTGATCACACACTATCTGCACATTCATGGAGTGGAAGCCCTTCCTGTTGACAAAGGCACCAGGCTCACCTGCTGGCGCCTTGATGGCCACATATGTACAGTCTATAGCACCCTGGACGCGGGGGAAGCCAGCAATGGCCGCGAAACCTTTGGCTCGCTGTGCCTGACTTGTCTGGTCACAGCGGAATTGGATGAAGGTCAATGCACGTCTGAACAGAGCATCTGTAACCTGCTTGACACAAGTGTAGACAGCTGATTGGGAGACACCGCAAAGATCACCCACCGAGCCCTGGAAGGAGCCAGATGCATAGAAGTTGAGGGCAGCTGTGACCTTCAGAGCTGCTGGCATGGGGTGTCCACCCACACAGTTAGGAGAGATCTCAGGGCCAATCACCTGACAGATGTAGTTGACTGTTTCCCTTGACAGTCGGAGCCTCCTTCAGCACTGGACTTCAGTCATATTGAGGTAGCTGCTTCGCCGCCTGTATACCCTGGCAGCAGGATAGTGGTGTCTTCTGCAGCCCCTTCCACCTTGGACGACCTCTTGGCCCTACGCCCCTTGTGCCTGTGCCTGGCCTCCCAAAGATGGCTCCCCTGGAGGCTGATTGTCCACTCCTGGCCTCCTCCTTATTCTATCCCTCCCTTCCTCCTCAGAGGAGCTGCCTCCAGTGAAGATGTCAGAACCCATACCCCAGGCTAAATGGAGGCCTCCAGAAAGCTGCAGGCCCAATAAACATTACTGTCTGCAGAGTGCTGAGCTGAATCTTCAAAGTACAGAGAAAGCTGCTGGAAATCAATCTGAACTGCTACAGATCACACAGGCAAGTTTAAAATACTTGCTGCAATAAATATTTCACATAAAACATTGACAACCTCACTGAGCCCACATATCTCGCCCGTGGATGAGTTTTGTTAAAAAGTCACTTACGCGCCTGCCCGTTGCGCCAAGCCGAAGATCGCACGGGCGCCTCAAAATCAGCGCCCCCCACACATCACCCAGAAAATTCTGCCCATGGCCTCTACCTCTAGAAGAAAAAGGAGAGCAGGTGGAGGAGAACACCACCTGCAGGCTTTCCTCAAATCACACACCTTGGAAATTCATTGTCGCTGGGTCAAAATCCTGAAACTCCCTCCCTAATAGCACTATAAGAGTAGATTCAACAAATGGACCGCACCTGTTCCAGAACGCAGCTCACCACCAGCTTCTCAAGGGCAATTAGGGATGGGCATAGGTAACCTGATTGTTTCTCCATTGTAGGAGCCAAAATTGAGAGAAGTGCTTTGTGGGCTGGAAGTCCTTGACCACAAGGCATCTCTTGGTCACTGTTTTGAACTCTAAACCCCAGATTTATTATCTGTTTAGTTCAATGTACACAGGCCAAACTGGACAATCTTGCCATCTACATAATTAAAAATGGGTTTCCCCAAAAGTACCAAAGTGCATCAATAATACCTGACTCATTAGTCAGTTTAAAATCAACAGATTCACATACTCAAATGGTTTCTAATAGCAGCCAGAGACCAGAACCACAGTATCTCTTTGGCTATTACTCACAGGCCATTAAAGATATGTCTTACACTTAAATTTTTAGAGACATTCTGAACTAACTGTTTACTCATTAACGTGAAGGATAACAATAATGATGCGTTGTATTTAAGTCAGTGACAATTATGAAAACATACAACCACAGCTTTCCAATACTAGGCAGAAGGGCAACATTTGCTTTATGTGTTCTTTTTGTCAGGTAATTCAGTGGACTTTCTCCCAACTGTCACAAGAGATTAGCATGAAACTGTAAAACTTACACATGGCAGAGTGAATTCCTAGATTCCCAGCAAATTCAGACCAGACTGTCTAAACTGGAAAAAGAATCAACATGTGGCACCTTAAATGCTAAATGAAAGGAAAATGCATTTGCAATATTCGTAAGTGACTATATGCACAGTAAAGGAAGCAAGCCCACATTTGTAAATGGCCTATTATTCAGCTACCACTAATTGTTATTGTTATCAAATATTGACTCTATGCCCTGTGATGCTGCTGGTACACAGCTCAGTGGCACTCTTCAGTTTGTATAGAGCAGGAGTGTTTACTCAATAGAAACAAGCATCTGTCTCACTGTGAATTCACCTGGACAAAAGGCAATAAAAGATTGATTGCTATGATTAGTCAGTGACTACATTAGCATTGTGTCATGTGCTACTAGGATGCTAAAAGGTATACTAGATGGACTTTGATCTTTCTGCATCTAGCAATTCCTATGTTTCTATTCCTCTTTTAGAGCATTTGCTTTTTGCCACTTCCCTGGCCAATAAAAAGAAACATTATAAGCACAAAGTTACCTGAGAAAATTATGTATGTAATGAGGTGAAAATAAGAACACATTTCTAAAATCTTAAAAACAAAAAACTGCGGATGCTGGAAATCCAAAACAAAAACAGAATTACCTGGAAAAACTCAGCAGGTCTGGCAGCATCGGCGGAGAAGAAAAGAGTTGACGTTTCGAGTCCTCATGACCCTTCAACAGTTATTTCTAAAATCTTGCCTTTTTCAGGTCTGTTGCTGCAGTCCTGTTGGTCCATCTGCTACAACAGTGCATTAAGGGTGCATAAGAGGGACATGCTTTACCCCAATATCCAGGGAACCTACTGGAAAATAGCATGTAAAGAGATCTTGCTGTTTGCTGTGAGCGTTCTGCAATCAAATAGTCTACTCACATGCATGGTCAAAGCTCAAAAAGCTAGTTATGAGAGCTACGAGAGAGCAAAACTACATTAACTATGGAACAAAAACTGCATTTGTACTGCAGCTTTTATGCAATGCTGTACAACAATTACAGGGATTAAAAAATACATTCTGAGCAGTGGAGGGAGATGAGTTAGGAAAGGTCAAAGGTAAGATCAAAACAGTCATTTTTAAGGGTGCTTTTAAAGTAGGGAATTTAGGAAGATAATTTCAGAACGTATGGCTGAGTTGGCAGAAAGGACTGTAATGAAGTGGATTGGGGTGGAGGTGGGGCTAATGGGAGCAAAAGTATAGCTAGAGTCAAAAAGAAGGCAAATGTTGGCACATAGCCTTAAGGAAGGCTGTAGAGATATGGTGAGGTGAGGTCATGAAAGAACGTAGATAAAAATAAGGGTTCTGTTTTTCTGTTTTCCCACCCATTGGGAGAGCAGTAACGCAGACCTCTTCCTCAGTGGTTCACCAGGAGGCCTATCCACAAAATCTGTCTCCTCTCTTCCTCCAATCTTTTGTATGTGTATTTAAATAACCAAATTCCTGCTATCTTCAAAATAAATAAGGGCCATTCTGACTTAATGGGCCTGAGGTCAGACATTCTTCCCTCATTGTCTTAGCTTCAATAAACTGAGCCACAGCAGTCCACACATTGGCTCATCTGGTTTTAAGGCATGTCTTTAATGCCTGTCTCATTAACAAATCAGCCTTTTTCTTTATGTAGCTTAATTCTGTTGGCTTTAAAAACCAGTGTGAAATCATTGTTTTAAAACTCAATACCTCAACACTTTAACATAACTTATATCTGAATCTTTTCCATGAAAATCGCCAAAAATTTCTCGCAACAGCTAAATATTCTGCTACCAATCATTGGACAAAGGGATGGGATTCACAGGGACATAGAGTCAGAGGACCCAATGGTTATCTTATATACCTGTGCACTGAGTGGGTAGCTTGGAATGAATCTGTGGCCTAAAGGTTTATGATGGTGGTGACTCTTACTGATCCTGTCTTTCCAGTTGTTGAAATTGGCTTAGGTCAGATTCTGGAAGAAGAAAACCCTGTTACTGCAAGCCTGGTGAAACAACATGTGGAAAGATCATTTTCTTTCAACATTCCCAAGCAAATTTATCTGTATCTGTAGATACAGCTGCATCACTAAGAGATGGTACAGATAGTCCACTTCTGGTATAAGCAAACATTCTGAACAACCCTTGCCCTTCAAGAACTAAAGAAATATTCCCTTATCTAGATTTTTAATTGTTTAATCAAAGACCTTGTTGGAAAAGTTCTAATAAAAAGGACAAATTAGCTGGAAAGGGGAAAAAAAAATCACTCGTTCAGCTCTCAAAAGTTTAAAGCCTAAAATCAATTTGTCAAGGTTCCTTCCAACAGCACTTTCCAAACTCATCACCTCTACCACCTCAGACAGGGCAGCAGACACATGGGAACAACAGCACCTGCAAGTCACACACCATCCTGACTTGGAACTAAATCGCTGTCCCTTCACTGTCACTGGGTTAAAATCTTGGAACTCCATCCCAAAAGTGCTATGGGTGTACCTACATCATGTAAACTGCAGCAGTTCAAAAAGGCAGCTCACCACCACCTTCTCAAGGGCAATTAGGATTGGCAATAAGTGCTGGCCTTGCCAGTGATGCCCACATTCCAGGAACAAATTAAGAAAGAGTCATATTCGACTTGAAATGTTAATTCTGTTTCTCTTTCCACAGATGCTGCCAGACCTCCTGAGTATTTCCAGCACTTTATTTTTACTTTAGGTTTCCAGCACTTTGGTTTATTAAAGATTTACAGCATCCATAGTATTTTGCTTTTTAAAAATAATAAAAATGGTTGCATGAAAGATCCAGCTGACAGTCCACAAAGTGGATTATCCATTTCCATGAGCCCATTTCATAGGGATGGGTTGAGTGGACAACATATCCCAATGAGAAAATCAGACATTTGCACTTACGTTCATTGACATACCACTACCGATAGCTTTAATATTTAAAATAAGCTGTTGCATATTTAGAACAGGAGCATTTTTGGCAAGAAGTGAATCTTTAAGTTTTAAGAGAATTCTGCCCAGCTTACTATCTTTCTTACATTCCTCAGGCTCTTGAGGAAATCATGATACCTGCTGAGTTTTCAGAACCTCTGCTGTTCATTGAAAGCAACAAGCAGTGGGGAAGATTCTTGAAAACATGCCGAGTGAAGAAAAAGGCTTATTTTCCAAGTTCATGCTGCTATTGGGAAGTCTAGTCAACCAACAGCGCATGTTGGGAAATCAGTGGTGCACTGTGCATGATTTTCATCCGTTTGAAGACTCTCAAGAGTTTTTTTATTAGCAGAGTACAGAAGATTTCATGGAAAGAAATTACAAATGGTGGCAGGTGAGGCTGATACTCTTGGTATCAAAAGTGATACATATGGTGACCACGCAACACTGGCAATCTAATGATGCTGTGATTGGTTTTAAGATAGGAAGGCTTTCAAATAAGATGTTAAATTACTGCAGGGCCTTATACCAGAGTATTTGCTTAAGTGTACAGTTAATTCTAAAGATATCCGACCAAATCCAGCTCTGTCACAGATAATCAGCTTACACACCTGTATCATTTCAAAATTGTGTCACATGGCAGAAATTCAAGTTCTATTTGTGAAATAAGAGTCACAAAGTGGCAAGAATAAGTTGAAGTAATACATGGAAATATGTAACTGAAGGCCTCATATCAGTATTGTATTATCTTAAATGTGTTGAGACTCGTACTATAGTATTCATATTGATAGCAATATTGTATTAGCTGCTTGATCCTCAGTAGTGCCAAGCGTTCATTGTGAAAATCAAATTTACACAGCCAAGAGCAAGGTTGATTGCTTAATATATGACAATGTAGTACTACACTTCACAATATTATTCCTGGTAGAAAATATTAATGCAGTTTTAAAACAGACCTAATTACTCATTTTATATATCCTCAAAACAAAGATTGGTACTATTAAAACAAGGTTTGGACAGATGAGCTAAGCATGGGTGGCTGGTAATTGGAATGGGAAAAGAAGTGGCAGAATTAGTCTTAGAGCCTTTGATTGAGGAAAGTGAAATTTTTTAAAAGTCGCAGTTGCAAGTTATCCACTGACCCCTGCTGGAAAGTGCTTGTGGGTAGGCTGCAAATAAGGATCGGATTGAGCTTAGGTTAATGTTTTCAAAAGCAGAATCGTTTGTAAATACTGTCTATCCTCACATATGGAAAATGGCCGCTTGAATAAGACACTGGAGAGCTGCTGGCATTCAACAATGAGTATCCCAGAAGTCAGTGCCATCAGGAGAGGTAAGAAATTGAAAGGGAATTATTTTTACAATGAAACAATATGTAAGCTGTGCATGAATTCTGTAAGCAAACACATTCGTAATATATCTTCAGGTAAGTAGCATCAACTGATTCTTCTTTAAAAGTTTTTTCATAGAGAAATATTACTTCCACTGTGAAGTGCAGACTCATGCTAAACAATATGTAAAAACAATAACTAGGGCAAGATGGAACAGCTGAGACAGTGTTTAGATAAACTGTAAACTGAAAGGAAATCCATGCATAGTTAACCAAAATGGGTTCCTTCATCATTTGAGCAGAAAATATTGCAATTTTTACTCACAGCTAACAGGTTTTTGGCCAAAATAAATAGACAGAGAGAAGCAAATATAAAGTGATAAGTATTCAGAGAGAAGCATGCTGGTGCTGCTAAAAGAAATACAGAGGTTCTTTGAACGCACCAGAGTAATTTTATGAATGTGCTCTCCATGCGCGGGCTTCAACATGCAGGGAAAGTACATCAGGAATTTTTGCAGGCTTGCTTCCCCACAATTTTCCATCCATTATTTTAATTCCTAATGCACCCAAATGGATGAAGCACTGTACTGACGGGACCAGAACTGATAGGCTTACATGGCTAAACAAGTTATTTTCTTTAGAAAAGAGAAGACTGAGGGATAGCCTAATAAAGGATTTTAAAATTATGAAGGTATTTGATAGGGTAGATGTTGAGAACATGTTTTCACTTGTGGGAGGAGGCCAAAACAAGGGCCATAAATGTAAGATAGAATCTAAAAGGGAAATCAGGAAAAACCTCTCGAACCAGAGAGTAAGAATGTGGAACTTGGTCTAATAGTGCTGAGGCAAATAGCATAACTGCACTTAAGGGGAAGCTAGATAAACACGAGGAAGAAAGGAATAGAAGCTAGAAGACAAGACTTCTTTGACAGCACCTCCCAAATCCGCAACCTTTAACATCAAAAGAACAAAGGCAGCAAGCACATGAGAAATGCAGCACCTGCAAATTCCCCTCCAAGTTCCAAACAATCCTAATTTGGAAAGATATGCCCATTCCTTCATTGTCATTTGGTCAAAACTCTGGAACTCCGTCCCTCAGAGTCCTGTAGGAACACCTCTCTCCCCTCAAACCTACTCCATCTTCATACCTGTGAAAAAAACCTCTGGGCATATCAACATTATCACAACTACTGAGAAATCTCTGCATTTTCAAGATCTTCACTTCAGCTACAACAAAAACTCAACTACAAAATATCAGGCCTGCACTTAAATGGACACTGAGTTAAATTCCATTTTTGTATTTACTGTTTTACTTTCAACTGTACCTAGTTTTTGTGTGTGTGAGATAGTGCAGGTGAGTCATGTGAGACGTTGGGTTTTTATTAACCTCCGGGACAAGTGTGTGAGGAATAAACTAACCTTCATTTTTAAAATACAAAAGCTTACTGCTGGGTTAATTAAATTGACTGAATCACTCCAAGGGTAAGAAAATACCCACATCCACACATTTGATCATAAGCAATAAAAGGTAATACCTTAAAACTGTCCATGACAAAAGACACAAAAACAATTCACCTGATAAATTTAATGTGTTTAAAATCTTTTTGATGACACTGGAAATTGTAGTTAGAGAAAAATGAGTGCAGGTTTTTGCAAAACTATTTTGAAATGATTCAATGGTTTATCAACAAAGCACAATAGTGAAAATTGAATGAAAAGTATCGACATACTGATTTATAATGGATTGATTTGGTACAAAACTGCAGCCAAAAATTGTGATGACATTTTAATATGGCACATTAGAAGTGTAATGTTATGATCCCAGTTACCCCTGGACAAGCCTGATCCCAGAGTGGAACCCAGCTTGATGGATCCTAACTTTTATTTGCTTGTTTAGATACATGGAGAGGGGCTACTGAACAGAGTCATTGGAGTCAGCTAACAAACTTCTAACAAAAGCATAAAACATTTATTAAATAAGAAAAGGTTAACTATATTACAATACTACTTCACCCACAATTAGACCTTTACAAATATATACAGATATGTAAGGATAACACAAGTTACAAATGTCTTCTTATACTCTAATGTTCACAGTAAATACATAGACCATGTAAACCTATGGTGACCTGTGGTCAGATACACCACGCTCTGAAACCAAGTGACAGATGCCACCTCAACCAGATGCTATGGATCCCTCATCAACTCCCCCCAGACGCTTGTCACACTGTGAGCCAACCAGTCTCACTGAACTCCATCTTTCACACGAGGGCATCCAATCTCCACTCTCAAAGAGCTCACTTTGGAATATTCTCCCAAACTAACATTTTCTCACAGATGCCTTCCACAAGGGTTCACCTCCAGGATTTCAAACTCTCCTTCCGATGTTCCTCTCCCCTGGGTCACCAAATGCATTCAAGATGTTCTCCAGGCACTCTCTCATTAACACACCCATCAACAGTGCCACTGCTTCACTTGCCCATAGCAAAGAGTTACAGACCTTTAGTTGTCTCTTTGGACCTTCTGGCCTCTTGCAAGCTGTTCTTGCTTTAAATCTGCTTTCTGCAGCTTGAAGCTTTAAACTTGAAACTTGGAGCCTTTCTCAGCCCCTCACTCTTAACTTCACCTAACAGGACCTTTTCCAGGTTCCTGTCCTTCCTTTGACTAGAAGGTCTGCTTGGGACTTCCTCCTGTTCCACTCCCCTGGATTTGGGAGTCTTCTCTTCAGCTTAGGACTGGCTATCTGTCCCTTTGCTCCAGTCTCTCCTGACAGCTACTTTCAAAACCAACTGAACTCAAACAGCTTCCAAAATCAATCTGCTGTTTTCCTTGTGTGTGTGTGTCTGTGGGAGGGACCTGCCTCTCTGGCAAGTTACTAGGCAACATCACTTCTTTTTTTCTACTCTTGTTTGTCTAACTTAGTTTATAGTTGTAAAACTCTCATTAGATATGCAAGCACCTTTTAAAGTGAAATTAAAGTTCAGTTTGACATTTTCTAATACAGATACAGAAATACAAATCAAAACTTTAAACTTTAAAGGTAAAACTCATTCCTAACGTCCACAAATGCAAATATAATTTGCTTAAACTCACTCTATTTCCTAACACCTTCCCTTTGAAGGAAAGGAAGCTTCACAGCAGTGAAGGTTTCTTTACAATGGCCTTACATCTGCCTCACACAAACTTAACATCATAAACATCTAACAATAGCTTATTACATACTATACAAATAAATTTTCAGTTTTATTTCACAACTACGCATCATATTGTACAATTACAAAAACATACTTAAACAAAGTCAATGAATGTAACAAGATTAATAGAATTTGCACATCATAATATTATCATAACTCAACCCTTATGTTTCTTTTTCCTCTTATTCCCAGTTTTTAACTCAGCAAAGAATGTTTCATTTAAGTCTACAGTCCAATCATCCTTTTCATTTGCTGTAGGCGTAATTCCATCTCATTTTCCAAATTCAAATTTGGTAAATTCTCATTTCGACTTAGCAAAGTCAAAATGGCATTTTTGTGCATTAACAATTTTCTTCTCTGATCAAAATCTCTTTTTGCCATTTCAAGGATGTTGTTGAAATGTTTTTTATGTTCACACAAGAGGGTTTCATATTCCTGCTTGGTTTGATCTTTAAACTTTTTGTGATATTGTTGTTTCTCCAGATTCCATTTCAAACAGGTCTTTTCCCCTTTTTGAGAAATGTCAGTTATGTTCTCCCTGTGGAGTTTCATAGTTCATTCCAACCCTTCAATTCTTTTGTATAATCCACAAAATATATCATTCCACTCCTTTCCAGGTTTAGAATGATCTTCTGTAAATTATTCGAGAATCTCATTACTCCTTTCACAACAAAGTTCTAACAGTTCATTAGCTTTGGTTTTTAATTCTGCATTCAACCAATTATTCTGATTTACCAACAATTCCTTTCTCTGTTCAAGGAATTTTCCCTGATATTTCATTGCAACTATTGATGCTTGAAGTTCATCAAGTTTTAACTGAAGATTGATCTTTGTTAAATTTGCTTCTACAAATTTATCATTTAGACATTTCAAGTCCTCAGTCAAATGTTCTAATTTGTCACTGATTCTCAATTGTTCTCACCAATTCTCTTCTTTCATTAGCAAACTCCTCTTTCCTACATGAAAGTTGATTTTCTACGTTAATCAGGTTTTCCTTCAATTTCTTGTTATCTGCAAGAAGCATCTCATTGCTGGCCACAGTAGTTTTCTGAAGTTTGTTAACATCAACATGATCACCGCCTGTTGTGATACAGTCATTGCCACATTACTGTTTCCACTGGCCAAATCATCACCCAGAAAACAATCAAGAGGTGATTTAGGGATAATTCCCACCATAACAATTCCATTTACAAAGTGGCTTTGTAAGTTAACCTTACAAAGAAACAGGTTTATAAATTCCATTAATATCCCTTATTAATACTTTATCCTTCATTAAACCATCCAGAACAAAAGTTCTATCATCAGCCACGATCAATGATTGATCTGCCCCTGTATCCCTCAAAATTCTAATCTGTTTACTTGTTTTGTTGGAGGAATAAGCGAACACTTCTCCTTTTGACACAAAATATCTCTGTTAGCCTGACTTCCTTCATCAGTGATCAAAGGAGAATTCTCTGGACTACCTTGAACCATATCCCCCTTTCCTGTAACGTGTTCTGAGGGAACACATTTCACCTGTACCACTGCTACAGTTTTAACAACCATTTCCTTTTCTGATTCAACTTTTCCTGAGGATTCCTTAGATGTTCCTACAACTGCAATAGGTCTACCATTTAATATCCAGCAATCTACCCTAACATGTCCCACCTTGTCACAATGAAAACACATAGGCATCTGAATGTCTTTTCCACCCTCAGCACCTTCCTTTCTGGTCTGAGGAGTAATTTCCTGAGAATTCCCAACTGTACCTTCTCTTCCCTGGCTACTTGCCTTCCTTTCACCTTCCCATCTTCTATCCTTCTCAGGTTTATGGGGATTACAGAAAAAGGGTTTTGATTTATGGACCAGTTCATAATCGTCAGCCATCTCTGCTGACCTGTCTAGCTGTTTTAACCCTCTGGTCTTCAACATGGATTCTAACTATAAGAGGAAGTGAATCTTTAAATTATTCCAAGAGGATTATTTCCCTAAGAACTTCATATGTTGTCTCTACGTTTAATGCCTGTATCCAATGGTCAAAATTACTTTGCTTTACCCTCTCAAACTCAATATAAGTCTGCCCAGGCTGTTTCCTTATATTCCAAAATTTCTGCCTGTATGCCTCAGGACTCATATGCACTCATAATAGCCTTTTTTACTGCATCATAATCCACCGACATCTCTTCTGAAACTGAAGCATAAACCTCATGAGCTCTACCTACCAACCTAGACTGTAAAAGTAATGACCAGATTTCTTTTGGCCACTTCATTTGCCTAGCTACCTTTTCAAATGAAATAAAGAATGCCTCTACATCCCTTTCCTCAAACTTTGGGAGAGCTTGCACAAACTTAGACATCTCACCACTGGGTTTTAGGTTGAAGGTTTTTTCATCAACAGAACTTTCCTCAGAATCTGAGATCTCTTTTTTAAGGTCCAGCCTTTGAAGCTGGTATTCCCTTTCTCATTCATTCTCTCTTCCCTCCATTTCTAACTTCTCCCTTTGGATGTTGAGTTTTCACATTTCCATTTCTCTTTGAAATACTCTCTTTTGCCTTTTCTGCCATTTTCTTTTAACTTTGCCTCTAGCCTTTTCAATTCCTATTCTCTTTTTCCTTTTCTTCCAATTCAAGTTTCTTCATTTGTAACTGAAGTCTCACTACCTCAAACTCTCTCACTAGAGAATGTGGTCTCTCTAGTATCCCCTCCAGTTTTAAATGCTGTGCTATTATCTCTGCTATGTCTACTTTTCTTGCCTCTTCAGGTAATTCTAACTCCAGCTTATCCACAAATTCCATTAGTTTACTTTTGGTTGCTTTCTGTAAACCAGTCATGGTCATGTTTTCCATCTGTGGAAAAGACTTAGCAACTTCCAAGGCCGTGTTGAATTTCAACCTGTATAATATACCTCACAGTGACTCCAATCCCTACGTTCAGTACCTCAGTGCCTCAGCGTATTCGTTTCATAAAAGTTCACAGATTCCACCAATGTTCAAGGATTTCCAATCCCACCTTATAATCGATAATCCTGAGCCAATTATTATTCCGTGTCTAATCGCTCGCTGTCTGCGTTTCAAATCCTGCAAGCGCCTCCACTTTGTTACAATCCCAGCTGAGGTTACCCCTGAACAAGCCTGATCCCAGGGTGGAACCCAGCTTGATAGATCCTAACTTTCATTTGTTTGTTTAGGTGCGTGGAGAGGGGCTACTGAATGAAGTCACCGGAGTCAGCTAATGAACTTTTAACAAAAACATAAAAGTTAGTAAACAAGAAAAGATGAACTATATTACAATACCCCTTCACCTACAACTATACCTTTACAGATATATACAGATTTGTAAGGATAACACAAGTTACAAAAGCTATCTTTTACTCTAATGTTCACAGTAAATACACAGTCCATGTAAACCTATGCGACCTGTGGTCAGACACACCACACTCTGAAACCAAGTGACAATGCCACCTCAGCCAGATGCTATGGATCTCTCCTCAACTCCCCCAGACACCTGTCACACTGTGAGCCAACTAGTCTCACTGAACTCCATCCTTCACACGAGGGTTTCCAATCTCCACTCTTGAAGAACTCGCTTTGGAATCTTCTTCCAAACCGACGCTTTCTCTCAGATGCCTTCCACAAGAGTTCACCCGCAGGGTTTCGAACACTTCTTCCGATGTTCCTCTCCCCTGGGCCACTAATGCATTCAAGCTGTCTTCCAGGCACTCTTTGTCACCAACTCAGCAGCCAACAGTACCACATCTTCACATGCCTATAGCAAAGAGTTACAAACCTTCAGTTGTCTCTTTGGACCTTCTGGCCTCCTGCAAGCTGTTCTCGCTTTAAAATCTGTTTTATGCAGCTTGAAGCTTTAAACTTGAAGCTTGGAGCCTTTCTCTCTCCCTCACTCTTAACTTCATTTAACAGGATCTTTTCCGGGTTCCTGTCCTTCCTTTGACTAGAAGGTCTGCTTGGGACTTCCTCCTATGCCACTCCCCTGGATTTGGGAGTCTTCTCTTCAGCTTCGGACTGGCTATATGTCCCTTTGCTCCAGTCTCTCCTGGCAGCTACTTTCAAAACCAACTGAACTCAAAGATGCTTCCAAAACAAACTGCTGTTTTCCTTCACAAACAAAAACAAAAATTGCTGGAAAAACTCAGCAGGTCTGATAGCATCTGTGGAGAGAAAGACAGACTTAACATTTCTGAGTTCTCTGCTGGACTCGAAACGTTAACTCTGTCTTTCTCTGCACAGAAGCTGTCAGACCTGCTGAGTTTTTCCAGCAATTTTTGTTTTTGTTTCAGATTTCCAGCATCCACAGCATTTTGCCTTTATCTTGCTGTTTTCCTTGTGTGTGCCTGTGGGAGGGACCTGCCTCTCTGGGCCCCTGTTGCTAGGCAACAGCACTACTTTCTCTACTCGTTTACTTAGCTTAGTCATAAAACTCTCAATAGGTATGCAAGCACCTTTAAAATGAAACTAAAACTCAATTTGACCTTTCTTAACACACAGATATAGAAATACAAATCAAATTTAAACTTTAAAGCTAAAACTCATTCCTAACACCCACAAACACAAATATAACTTACTTAAACTATCTCTATTTCCTAACAGTAATAAAGTAGAATTAGAAGGCAGGAGATAAGAAATAGGTGCAGGAGTAGACCATATTACACTTTGAGCATAGTTGTCCTTTGATCATTTTGAAGTTTTACATTCTGCCCTTGTTTTTATTAATTCTTTGAAGTCATGTTATAGTTAAATAGCAAAACATATGGCAATTTGGCAAAGAGAGTTGGTTGAAGCACATAGAGTTTCTCTGGAGTATCTTGTCACTGCTGTCAGCCAATGAGTTGGAGGCTGGGCAATATCTACAGCAGGTCTTACAGCAAATGTGTATTTTACAGCAAAGTTTATTAAGTCTACTGATGATGTCGATTTTAAAAAGTGTATCCAGGAACTGCAGCAAATAGAATTCATGCATGGTCAAAACTGCAGCAATTTTTACTGATCAAAGCAAAAGTGATTACTTCAGAAAGCAGCAGAGGGTGGAGGATAGCTACGTAGCACAAATTGTGTCTGGAATCAATCCTAGTCACTTGCAGCAGTGCAGTTTCTAGGCATGATTGATGGGAGAATTATCCAATCATCTCTAATCTGACTGGGAACAGAAATGTCATTATATGCAGCCATTTCTCTACAGATAGTTTCTTTCTATTTATCCTATTTCCACTCATTGGGGAGTGCAAAAATAGAAGGGATGGCTAAGAATTAGAGCCAGATTTTTCAGGAGTAAAATTAGGAAGCATTCACACAAGGGGTGGTAGAGGCTTGGAACACTGTTCAACAAATGGCAATTGACACTAGGTCAGTTGTTAATTTTAAGTCTGAGATTAATGTGCATTTGTTAACAAAGGTATTAAGGAATATGGGGCAAAGAACATATGGAATTAGATCACAGATCGGCTGCAATGTCATTGAATTATCAACTCCTATTCATATGTTCCTAAATACAGACGGAGGAGCTGGGAACACAAAAGTGAAATGCTAGTGCCATCAGTGGCAAATCAATGTAACTGCAGCATGACATATTTATACAGGCAGTTTCCATTAAAATGTGGGCATGGGAATTCATAATAGGAAAAGTTGTCTGGAAGCACAAAGGTTAATTTTGTACATACAAATGAAAAAATGCTATGGCGAACTGACTTCTTAAGACCTCAGGAAAGGCACAGAGCTATGATATCTGCTGCAAGGATGCTAACAGATGTCATGCTGTGGAGGGCTATTACACACGAGGACAGTAAGAGATTAGCTGCAGCCTGAGCCTTTGCTCCTTGCAGGCATTAGCCAAGAGATTTCTTATTGATCCTTTTGTCTCTTTTTTGAGCATTTGCCACTCTTCAGTCTTTTAGCACAATTCCCATTTCTAAAGGCATTTGAAAAGGTGCCACATCAAAGTTTACTGCTCAAGATGGATAGGGGTAACATATTAGCATGGATAATGGTTAGCTAACAGGAAGCAGAGAGTAGAGATAAATGGGTCTTCTACAGGTTGACAAGCTGTAACTAGTGGAGTGCCACAGGGATCAGAGCTGGGGCCTCAACATTTACATTTTATATCAATGACTTGGATGAAGGGACCGAATGTACGGTAGCTAAATTTGCCAATGACACAAAGATAGGTAGAAAAGTAAATTTGTCAAGAGGAGGTAAGAGTCCACAAAGGCCAAGATAGGTTAAGTGAGTGAGCAAAACTCTGGCAGATGGAGTAAAATCTCAAGAATCACAGAATTTTAACAGCACAGGAGGCTATTCGATCCATCATGTCTGCACCGGCTCTCCAAATGAGAATTATGACCTAATACCGTTGCCCTGCCTTTTCCCTGTACCCTTGCACATTTTGAATAGAAACATAATCATCTAATGCCCTCTTGAATGCCTCGATTGAAACTACCTCCACCACACTTCTAGACAGTGCATGCCAGATCCAAACCACTCGTTGTGTGAATAAGTTTTTTCTACGTCACATTTGCTTCTTTTGCAAATCACTTTAAATCTGTACCCTCTCGTTCTTGATCCTTTTACGAGCGGAAACAGCTTCTCCCTATCTACTCCGTCCAGCCCCCTCATGATTTTGAACATCTCTATCAAATCTCCTCTTAGCTTTCTCTTCTCCAAGGAGAACTGTCCCAATCTCTCCAATCTAACCTCATAGCTGAAGTTTCTCATCCCTGGAACCATTTATGTAAACCTCTTCTGCACTCTCTCCAATGTGCTCACATCCATCCTATAAAGTGGCACACAGAACTGTATACAATATTCCAGTTGAGGTCTAACTCATGTTTTATATAAACTCAGCATAACTTGTACTCTATGCTCCTATTAATTAAGCCCAGGATACTATGTGCTTTGTTAACTGCTCTTTCCACCTGTCCTGCTACCTTCTATGCACATATCCACCAAGTATTTCTGCTCCTGCAACCCCTTTAAAATTTCAACCCTTATTTTATAGTGTCTGTCCATGTTCTTCCTACCAAAATGCATCACCTCACACTTCTCCGCATTGAACTTCATCTGCCAATCTGCCCACTCCACCAACTTGTCTATGTCCCCTTGAAGTTCCACACCTTCCTCCTTGCAGTTCACAATACTCCCAAGCTTTGTATCACCCGCAAACTTTGAAATTGTCCCATGCACACCAAGATCTATATCATTAATATATATCTGGAAAAGCAAGGGTCCCAATACCGATCTCTGGGGAACTCCACTACAAACCTTCATTCAGCCTGAAAAGTATCCATTGGCCATTACTCTCTGCTTCCTATGTTTCAGCCAATTTTGTATCCACGTTGCTACTGTCCCTTTTATTCCATGAGCAATAACTTTTCTCACAAGTCTGTTGTGTGGCACTGTGTCAAATGTCTTTTGAAAGTTCATGTACACCACATCAACAGCATTACCCTCATCGACGTTTTCTGTTACCTCTTCAGAAATTCCAGCAAGTTAGTTAATCATGATTTCCCCTTTAGAAATCCATGCTGGCTTTTCCTGATCAACCCATATTTTTTCATGTGACTACTAATTCTATCCTCAATAATTGTTTCTAGAATCTTGCCCACCACTGAAGTTAAATTGACTGGTCTGTAATTGCTGGGCTTATCCTTACAACCTTTTTTGAACATAATGTGGGAAAGTTTGAACTTGTCCACAGAATAAAAAAGCAGTACACTATTTAAATAGAGTTGCAAAACTCAGTGGTACAGTGGGATCTGGGTATCCTGGTACATGAATAACAAAACATTAGTAAACAGGTACAAGTGATTAGGAAGGCAAATGGAATGTTGGTGTTTATCACAAGGGGAACGGAATATAAAAGTAGGGAACAAAAACAAAAATAGCTGGAAAAACTCAGCTGGTCTGACAGCACCTGCAGAGAGGAATACAGTTAATATTTCGAGTCTGTATTACTATTCATCAGAACTAAGGAAATATAGAAATGGGGTAAAGGTAGAGATAAAACAATGGATGGAAATGCATTTAAAAATAATTGTTTGGGCCTTTGGACGGTGAGGAGGGGGGAAGGCCCAAACACTCCTTTCAAATGAAGCATCACTTCACTTGCACTTCCCTCAATTTAGTCTACTGCATTCGCTGCCCCCAAACCTGAATGAAGGTTTGTAGTGGAGTTCCCCAGAGATCGGTATTGGGACCCTTGCTTTTCCAGATATATATTAATGATATAGATCTTGGTGTGCATGGGACAATTTCAAAGTTTGCGGGTGATACAAAGCTTGAGAGTATTGTGAAGAGACCAAACGCAAACTGGGTGACCGCTTTGCAGAACACCTTTGGTCTGTCCGCAAGCATGACCCTGACCTCCCTGTCGCTTGCCATTTCAACACACCACCCTGCTCTCAAGCCCACATGTCCGTCCTTGGCTTGCTGCAATGTTCCAGTGAAGCTCAACACAAACTGGAGGAACAGCACTTCATCTTCCAACTAGGCATTTTACAGCCTTCTGGGCTTAACATTGAGTTCAACAATTTCAGATCATGAACTCTCTCCTCCCCACCCCCTTTCCGATCCCCCTTTTTCCAATAATTTATAATTTTTTAAAAAAATATTTAATTTTAATTTTTTTAAAATATATTTTTCTTTTCCTACCTGTTTCTATTATTTTTAAATGCATTTCCATCCATTGTTTTATCTCTACCTTTTAGCCTATTTCGATCCCTTCCCCCCACCCCCACTAGGGCTATCTGTAACTTGCTCGTCCTACTTTTTACCCTTAATGGCACCATTAGCACATTTCTTAGTTAATATATCCACCGTCAACACCCCTTTGTCCTTTTGTCTATGACATCTTTGGCAATCTCTTCTTTGCTTCCACCTATCACTGGCCCTCTATCCAGCTCTACCTTACCCACCCCCAACCAGTTTATATTTCACCTCATTTCTATATTTCCTTCGTTCTGATGATGAGTCATACGGACTCGAAACGTTAACTGTATTCCTCAGATGCTGTCAGACCTGCTGAGTTTTTCCAGCTATTTTTGTTTTTGTTTTAGATTTCCAGCATCTGCAGTATTTTGCTTTTATAAAAGTAGAGAAGTTTTACTGCAGCTGTACAGGGCCTTAGTAAAACGTCTGTAGTACTGTATACAGTTTTGGTCTCATTTGAAAAAGGATATAATTGTATAAACAGTTCAGAGAAGGTTCACTTGACTCTTTCCTGAGATGAAGGGCTCATGGAGAAAGGTTGAACAGGTTGGCCTTTTCCCATTGGAGTTTAGAAGAGAGGTGATCTTATTGAAACATATTGAAAGTTCCTGAGGGAACTTGATAGGGTGGACACTGGGATGATGTTTCCTCTTGTCGGGGAGATTCACTCTTCAGGTACCAAGGAGGAAACACAGTTTAAAAATAAAAGGACTTCCTTCTAAGGTGGAGATGAGAAATTTTTTCTCTTAGGGTTGCTAGTCTGTAGAATTCTCTCCCCCAGAAAGCAGCAGAGCCTGGGTCATTGAATTCATTCAAGGCTGAGTTAGATAGATTTTTGACTGACAAGGGGTTATGGGGGACAGACAGGAAAGTGGAACTGACACCACAACTAGACCAACCATAATCTTATGCAATGGCCCATCTGGTGCAGATGCATCCACAGTGCTGTTAGGAGGGAGTTCCAGGATATTGACCCAGCAACAATGGAGGAATGCCAATATATTTCTAAGTCAAGATAGCGTGACATGGAGCATTTGCAGAGAGTGGTCTGCTACACTTTTTCTTCTGGGTGGTAGAGGGTGCAGATTTGGAAGGTGCCATAGAAGCCATGGTAATCTGCAGCTGTGCATGTTGTATATGGTACACACTGGAGCTACTGTGGACTGGTGATGGGGGGTGGGGGAGTGATTGTTTAAGATGGATGGGGTACAAGCAAATGGGTTACTTTGCCCTGGATGGTGTTAAGCTTAGAGTGTCATTAGGGCTGCACTCATTCAGGCAAGAGGTGAGTATTCCATTACACTTCTGACTTGTGCTTTGTAGATGGTAGGTTTTGGGGAATCAGGAGTTGAGCTGCTTGCTGCAATACACCAGCTCTGACCTCCTTTTGTAATCAGTGTATTTATATGGCTGGTGCAGTTAAGTTTCTGGTCAATGGTGATGTTGATAGCAGGGGATTCATTTATGGCTAAGTAATTCAATGTCAAGGACAGATTATTAGAATCTGTCTTGTTGGATACTTGCCACTGTCATCCAGGGCTTACTGCATGCAGACACAGACTACTTGATTGCTTGAGTTGACAATAGAATTGAACACTGCAGTCATTAGCAAACACCTTCACGTCTGACCTTGTGGTGGGCGTGTCATTGACGAAGCAGCTGAAGATGGTTGGGCCCAGGATACTGTCCTGAAGTTTTCCTGGGGCTGAGTTGATTGACATCCAACAACCACAACCATCTTCCTTTGTGCTAATAACAACTCTAGCCAGTAGAAAGTTTCCCCAATTCCCACTGACTTCAATTTTACTGATTACTAAGTTGATCATGATTTAAACTCTAGCCCCACCACTTACACTGTTACCTTGAACAGCCACTTAGGTTGGGCAAATGGCACTAACCATTTCCCAATGCCATAGCAGTCCATTACAAAGGCAGCACTTTAAACATGTTAAGCACATCAGCTGTTGCATGTTAACACCAATGCCCATAAGCACTGGGAATGTATTAACGACAATAGCAGCTAAGGGAGCTATGGGCCCATTAAAGGCTGACACAGGTGATACTGCAATAGATGGGAAAATTGCAAATTTAATAAGTTATTTGTACCCAATTCGACAGTACAGGAAAGTGATAAAATAGCAGTGATAGGTGGGAAGCTAAAATTAAATCAAGGTGGGAAATTAATGGAGCCTAAGATAGATAAACCTCCAATACCTGAGTTTCCACCTCAGGGTATTAAAATAAATACATAAAGAAATTGCAGAAGTGCATCATAATCTTCTAAATCTCAATGCAGAAATTGCATTATTAGGCTGGAAATTTGCTAATATCTCAACTTTTCACCAATTACTGATAACTTGGATGAAGGAAATGAGTTCTATACCCATATTTGCAGGTGACACCATGTTAGAAAGGACATATATTTCAGATAGGAGCAGGAAGCTGCAAAGGGACATGGATAAAGTGAGTGGAAAAATGTAATATTTTCTAAATGGTGAGAAACTAGCAACAGTAGAGAAGCAAAAAAGATTCAGGAGTCCAAGTATACAAATTAAAAGCTAGTAGACAGGTACAGAAGGCTAATGGGATGTTGACTTTTAGCAGAAAGGGATTGGAATACAAAGGGAAGTTATGTCTTAATTGCCTAGAGCCTTGGACAGACCCTTTATGGATTAATGTATTCCATCTAGGACATACCTCCGGTAGGATATACTGACCTTGGAATGGGTGCATAAATTCACCAAAATGATACCAGAGCGTTAAGTGTTAAATTGAGAGGACAAGTTGCATAAACTTTACTTGTACTCCCAAGTATGTAAGATTATGGGGTGATCTGATTGAGGTATTTCAAATGTTAAAAGGGTCTGATAGGTAATTTGGAGAAACTATTTCCCCTGGTGGCAAGAACAAGGGAACATAATCTTAATGTTAGACTAGACCATGCAGGAGTGAAATCAGGAAGCACTTTTCACACACATAGCAGAAAGCCAAAATTTTCTTCTCCAAAAGTCTGTGGAGCTTTCAAGACAGTGTCAGACCAGGGCTTCAAGGAGCAAAACGGGTAAATGGAATTAATATGTCTGTCAATCATGATCTAATTGAATGGCAGAGAGAATTCAAGGGGCTAAATGGTTAATTCCTGTTCCTAAGGTTCCTATAGTAGGCAAATTCAAGAACTTCTCGCCAGTGCTCAGAAGCTAGTGGTTAGGGAGCTTTTCTCAAATTGTGCCTCACAACCCACTTTACAAACCTGGGACTTCCCTCAATATTCCTACAGGCAGCAACGTCCTCCCTCAATATTCCTAATCCCACTACAATTATCCCACACCTACCACTATCCCCTAAACATTATTGCATTCTCAACACATTAATCCTAGTATTGCCATATATTGGAACGTCCCCTCCCATTTATCTGACACCAAAGGACACCATGCTCAAAGCAGCAACAACTACCCAATCCTTTCACTACTCCATCACCCATAAGACCTAGGAGCAGAACTAGGTCATTCGGCCCATCAAGTCTGCTCCACCATTCAATGAGATCATGGCTGATCTGATGATCCTCAACTCCACTTTCCTGCCTTTTCCCCATAACCCTTGATTCCCTTACCGAATAAAATCTGTCTATCTCAGCCTTGAATATGCTTAACAACCCAGCCGCTACAGCCCTCTGCGATAAAGAATTCCACAGATTCACTACCCTCAAAGAAATTTCTCCTCATCTCTTTTTTTAAATAGGTGTCCCCTTACTCTGAGATTATGCCCTCTGGTCCTAGACTCTCTCACAAGGGGAAACAACCTCTCAACATTCACTCTGCCAAGCCCCCTGGGAATCTTATATGTTTCAATAAGGTCAGCTCTCACTCTTCTAAACTCCATTGAGTACAGGACCAACCTACTCAACCTCTCCTCATAAGAAAATCCCTCCATCCCTGGGATCAACCTAGTGAACCTTCTCTGGACTGCCTCCAATGCCACTATATCTTTCCTTGGATAAAGGGGACCAGAATGGTTCACAGTATTGTAGGTGTGGTCTAATTAATGCCTTGTATAGTTTTAGCAAGACTTCCCTATTTTTATACTCCATTCCCTTTGAAATAAAGGCCAACATTCCATTTGCCTTCCCTATTACCTGAACTTGTATGCTAGCTTTTTGGGATTCATGCACAAGGACCCCCAAATCCCTCTGTGCCACAGCTTTCTTCAGTCTTTTTCCATTTATGTAATATTCAGCTCCTCTATTCTTCCTGCCAAAGTGCATAACCTCACACTTTCCCACATTATATTCCATCTGCCATATTTATGCCCACTCACTTAATCTGTCTATGTCCCTCTCTAGACTCTGTCATGCTCACCACTTGCCTTCCCATCTATTTTTGTGAGATCTGCAAACTTGGCAATAGTATTCATTTCCCTCATCTAAGTCATTAACATATATTGTAAATAATTGAGGCCCCAGCACTGATCCCTGTGGCACTCCACTAGTTACAGGTTGCCATCCTGAAAATTCCCTCCATTTTCCAACTCTCTTATTAGTTAGCCAGTTCTCTATCCATGCTAATATACTACCCCCAACACCATGTGCTCTTATCTTATTAAGTAGCCTTGTGTGTGGTACCTTATCAATCACCTTTTGGAAATCCAAATATATTACATCTACTGGTTCCCCTTTATCTATCCTGCTTGTTATCTCCTCAAAGAATTCTAATAAATTTGTCAGGCATGATTTCCCCTTCATGAAAACATGCTGACTCTGCTTGATTATATTATGCATTTCTAAATGTTCTGCTATTAGATTGTTCATAATAGGCTCCAACATTTTCCCAATGCCAGATGTTAAGCTAACTGGCCTATAGCTACCTGATTTTTGCCTCCCTCCCTTTTTGAATATGGATGTTACATTGGCAATTTTCCAATCCTCTGGGACTTTTCCAGAATCTAAGGTTTCTTGGAAGATTACTATCAGTGCATCCACTATCTCTGCAGCTATTTCCTTTAATATCCTACAATGCAGCCCATCAGGTCCAGGTGACTTATCGGCCTTTAGCCCCATTAATTTCCCTAGTAATTTTTCTCTAGTGATAGTTATTGCATTTATTTCCTCCCCCACTCTCCCCATCCCCTTTTGCCCCATGATTACTTAGTATTTTTGGTGTGCTATTAGTGTCTTCTACCATGAAGACTGATGCCACTCCTCTGCCATTTCCTGGCTCCCCATTATTATTTCCCCAGCCTCATTTTCTAAGAGGCCTATATTGACTTTGGCCTCTCTCTTCCTTTTTGTATATTTAAAGCTCTTACTGTCCATTTTTATATTACTTGCTAGTTTGCCCTCAAAGTTTATTTTCTCCCTCTATTTTGGTCATCTTCTGCTGGTTGTTAAAACTTTCCTAATCCTCTAGCTTACCACTAATCTTTGCCATACTGTATGTTTTTTCTTTCAATTTGATAGTGTCCTTAATTTCCCTGGTTAACCATGGTTGGTTTATCCCCTTCCTACAATCCTTCTTCCTTACTGAGATATATTTTTGTTGTGAGTCATGAACTATTTTCATAAACATCTGCCATTATTCATCAACCGTCTTTTCTGCTAAACTCCTTTCCCAGCCAACTCTACCCTCATTCCTTTGTAATCACCCTTATTTAAGTTTAACACAGTTGTTTCCGAACTAAGTTTCTCACTCTCAAACTGAATGCTAAATTCCACCATGTTATGGTCACTGTTTCCTAGCGGATCTTTTACTCTGGGATCATTTATTAAACCTGCCTCATTACACATTACCAGATCCAAAATAGTTTGATCCCTGGTTGGATCTACAACATATTGTTCTAGGAAACTGTCCCTAATACACTATGAATTCTTGCTCATGGCTACCTCTGCCAATTTGATTTTCCCAATCTACATGAAGATTAAAGTCACCAATGATTAATACACTGCCTTTTTTACATGCGCTCATTATCTCCTGATTTATTCTGTGTCTGTTAGGGAGCCTATAGACTACTCCCACTAGTGTCTTCTTCCCCTTGTTATTTCTTACCTCCACCCATATGGATTCCCTATCTAAAGATCCAAGATCCTTTCTTGCTATCATACTTAATCCATCTTGTACTAACAAAGCTACCCCACCACCCTTTCCTCCCTGCCGGTCCTTTCGAAAAGTCACATACCCCTGAATATTTAGTTCCCAGCTTTGATCTCCTTGTAAGCATATCTCCATAATGGTTATAAGATCATACCCATTAACCTCTATTTGTGCCGTATATTCATTTATTTTGTTCTGAATATTATGTGCATTTAAGAGCCATTAATTTTGCCTTTTTAACTATTTTTCCCTCTTTGACCCTATTTTCTGCTGGTTTTTTTTTAATGTTTGTACACTCTGTCCCTTCCTGTCACACCCTGGGTATCGTTACCTAAATAGTTGCCCTGCAATGCTGCCATATCCTTTTGTTTTGTAAGCCTACTTATCCCCTCTCCAGAACTCTACCCCCCCTCTATTTAGTTTAAAACCCTCTACAGCCCTGGTTATTCGATTCACCAGGACTCTACATATGTACAATATCTTTCTATTTAAGTATCAAAGCGTAACCCAAAATTCACTGCATAAGTTAACGTATATGTATAAAATTATCATGGCTAATTTTTAATTCCCACAAAATTACTGACAATCACATAATTTGAAACAAAAAAATAGTTAACATTTCCAGACTACTTCATAATAAAAAATTCAATTAAATTATCGTAAGTCTGGATCCCCAATAATGTTAGATTATAGTGAAGGACATCATCTGCTTCGATATCATGAGGATCAGTTCAAATATTTTATGTATATATATATATAAAAAAATAGCAGAGTGCAAGATATACAAATATGTAAATTTAATGCATGCTTTGTATCAATAATATTACTAAACAAATCTGTAAATTATAAAGAGTTCACAGGTTGTTGTAATGTATAAAAATTACTTACACTTTACAAATTCAATGACTTTCACACCACGTGCAGTGTGTGTGATAAAAGAGCAGAGATTATATATCCAATACAATGGATACATTATCAATATTATTCACAAGAAGTGTTTATGGGAGTTCAGCCTTCATTTTGCATAAACCAGCTAAAACGTCATTGAGAATTTTTAAATGGAATTTCTGACACTTGTATAGAATTGCTATTAGTTATCTGAATATTTGGTTTCTTATTAAAATCACTATTACTGCAACTGATATTAAAAAAGACAGAAGAGCCAGGGGCTTTAGGTCCATTTCCTTTCCCCTGCAAAGATTTGTTCCTTTGATATGGTAAAATTGATAGGATGTGAAAAATGCAAAAATAAAATGGGTATAAAGATAAAGCTGCAGTCAGTTGTCAAGTTGAGTATCACTAGACAGGTACTATAGTCAAACATTTGCTCCTCAATAATCTGCTGGTAAAAGGCATTAGTCTAAAATGAAGTGATTTCCGATTCAAAATGTCAGTCTTTCAATGGAAATCATTACCAGGGTATATTCAAGACAGAACAACAGATTTTTGATATTAAAGGAATTAAGGGATATGGGAAGGTAGAGTTGTAGTGGAAGATCACCCATGATCTTACTGAATGGCAGAGAAAGTTTGAAGACCCAAATGGCCTTCTCCAGCTCCTATTTATGTTCTTAGAGCTAATTACCACGTATATTGGCCACCTAATGGCAGTATACTTAAAAATACATCTAATGGAGCACTGCAGAATCGAACATTCATATTTCACAACAGGGTCAACATCTCAGTACTTATCTTCACTATTCAACACATTGATTTAGCATCTGAATGACTATTAGCTGAGTACATCAAACCATTTAAAAATTGCCACCAACTTCAAGCAGCATCGTACAAAGCCTGCCAAGTTCACATCTTACAGCAGAAACAAGGCTAGAACAAGACTTGTCTCCATAATTACTAGTCTCAATATTGTTCTGATGAAAGGTCATCAACCCAAAACATTAACTGTCTCTCTTTCAAAGATGCTGCCTGACCCCGGCTTGATATTTCCAGCATTTTTTGCTTTTAGGTCACAATGCTGTGTATATTATTTCATTCAGGTGTTGCTGTAAATATCCCAATACATTTGATATTCACTTTAAATCACTGACATTTTATTTCAAAACTTGTCGGAACAGATTCTAACTATATATTTTATTAAAAAAATATCCTCATTGCTATTTCTTAAATTTAAATTGGACATTTCAGCTGACAAAAATCATTAAGATGGCTGACCCTATATCTCTGAGTTACTGTCTATGAGCCATCAGAACAAAAGAAGCCACTTCGCAGTTTTGGAAATGTCGCACCTCGCTATTTCTGAGGAGCTACTAACAAACCACCTGGGGACTACACAGCCCAACTTCAAAGGGAGCTACTCAAATGTCATTTGTATTTGATAAAGCAGGCCTGTCAGCAGAGTCAGATAGTCTACGAAGGCAATGACTTCCCAAACACCAGGCCTCAACAAATAGCATCTTTCAACCCATAACGGCTGAGACGTTATCAGCCGGGAACACAAAACCAATTTCCAGACACTGGATAAACATCCTTTGTTGAAGACCTTGTGGAGAGAGTGAGTCACATGATCCAAGACTCTGGCTTTTTGAGCAAGTTAATATTGCCTTCCTGAGCTGCAAGCAAGTCTGCTGCTTTAACATTCGACTAGCAGGCCACACAGGAGCTCTGGCCAGGCTGGACAACTGGCCCTATCTACACTGCCTCTGCTGAAAGTTCTGTACCATCGCCTACAAACTGATTCATCTCTGGGTGTCTGGTGCCTATTTCATTTTGCGAAGTCAACACCACAGGAAAAACAAATTTTACACCACCGGTTTTCAACCCGTCAAACTCAGTGAAGGAATTCCTCATGGAACTTTGATTCTGGACTCTAGAACTCATGTGAACCAATATTTATTTTCTGTTGTCTCTGTACTGTAAAACCTCCCCTCTCTTTACTGTATGAGTGTGTGTGGGGTGGGGGAGGGGGTGGAGAAAAAGAGTTGTGGACCTCCTTTTCATGGTTTTGAAATGTGTGCAATAAACTAACCTGAGTTAATCCTACCTCATGTTTGCTGTGGGGTTATTAGAAGAAATCAGATCACACAAAAACTGAAGGGGTTAGGAAATACACCACCGCTTATTCAAAATAAATTCAAAACATCTTTCTGTTTACAGACGGGTGGTAAGAGGGGAAAAAAAAAATCAGTGCTGTTTGAACTGACCCGCCTCCTGACCGTAGCATGTGTCCACAGCATTCAACAAAGAAGGCATCACGGTGGGTAATGCCAATACTGCTGTCAGGTCAAGGATTCTTTGATTTAGATAAGTAGAACCAGCATAAATGAAAATTTTGTAACCAGAGCCCACTATGAAGTGTCCGATATAGACAGGACAGGTTAGATATGCAACCTCTGCACCCCGCCACAGAATTTAATTGCTCTGCTTATTATATATCAACCGCAGCTGAAAAAAAGTGCTTCTTTCAAATCTCCATCAACATTCACATCAAATTAAGAGATTTCCTCCTCCTCCCTGTGTCAAAGTTCCTGTCCCAAAACTAATGGATACTTACACAAAAAGTTTGTTTTTGTTAAAAAAGGTGAAGAAAAAAATAAATTACTGAAAAAAAAGACATTTTTATCGAAACTTTTTGTCTTGCACTCATCAGAACAATTCACAAGAATACCAAATGTAAAGAGAACAACAATCATACTGTATGAGAAGAGTGCTGATTGGTTGGCAAGCGTACTCTGATTGGTAGAAGCATTGGTAGAGAAAGCACCAGTTGGTGACTGACAGTTAACTGTCAAGTATTCTCTATGGCAACAGTTCTACCAATCAGCATCTCTTCTCATACAGTATAAATTGTTGTTCCCTTCACATTTAGTATTCTTGCAAATTGTCTTGATGCGTGCAAGATGAAAAGTTTCAACAAAGATGTCTCTTTTTTCAGCAATACTCAAAAAGTAAATAGGAACACAGCTGAGTTACAATGCAGAGGTACCAACTGGAAGTAATGCACATCCCTGCTTGCAGGAAAATACAATAATTGTCATGAAGCCATTTACCCACAGATCCTGGCCTGCTCTTAACAGCAGGAGTCATGTAGATGACAATAGATAATCAACCAGACATACAGCAAAAACTTGGAGAATAGGCAAAAGGTGTAAATTCTAAAAGGATTTTACGTACTAACCAGTGCTGCTAACTACTGAATTACCCCTGTAATGAATCAGTCATTACCAATTCCATAGACCTCACTCCAGTGAAATGAAAAGACACTGAAAACTAATAATGCATTTGCTAACCAAATAATGTAAGTTCACAGATTTTAAGTCATGTTAAACAAGTAACATTTAGAAGTACTTTTGAATGCACATAACATCCCTGGAAATTTGTTAAACTCCACACAGAGTCAACCCATAATCAGCTTGTTCCACATATTTTTTTATTGAAAACTAGAATCCTAACATGAAAAGGAAAGTAAGCTGCACTTTTAGCTGCAACTTTATTTTTAAAAATATGGTAAATATCACATTTGTTTGTGGGTGCTTGCTATGCGCAAAATGGCTGCCACATTTCGTACATTACTACACTTCAGAAGTACTAAACTGGCTTTAAAGTGCTTTAGGATGTCCCTAGCTGTGAAAGGTACTATATAAATGCAAGTCTTTCTTTTACCCCAATGTGAAATTGGCACCCTTTTTACATTCACTGCATAATCAGCTATTGCCATAAGATTGACAAGTCTTTAATTTGCTGACCAATGGGGCATAATAAAAAATTACCTCTGTCAAATATCTGTTGGTTTTCACAATCTGAATAAGAGGTCAGTACATATCTCGAAACAATATTTAAGAAAAAATAAAGCCTATTGTCACTGTTGTATACTTAATAGTTGATCTTCAGGAAAATGTAATTGTACAGGATTTCTGTGCAATAGAAACAAATGGTACTTTTTTCCTCTACACAGTTACTACACCATCCAAACCAATATTTTACAGAAACTAAACAAATGAACAGGTATTTTAGAAATACGTACAGAACATTTCCAACAGCTTAGGAAAACCAACAATGAAAAGTAATTTCTTAGTGTCCCATTGGTCAGCATATTCGGGTGCCATTTCAATCACAAGCCTGAAGCTCTCACCTAAGTAAAATTCTCAAAGATGGGAAAGAGAAACAATTAAAATGAGGTGGCATGGGAGCAGTAAGAGATCTGATCTCTGTCATCACTTTCCTGTTTCCTGTTCTCAACCAGGTATTTCCTTACAGAAGCAAGGGATATGAGATACAGGGTCAGCGCCAGAATTGGACAACTAGGATCAAGTAATACATTTTTAACTTCAATAAAGGAGGTCAGATGCTAAAATTTCAGTCACTAGCACCCCATGCCCAGTTTTAATTCTGCTCATTTAGCTGAGGAACATATTTACTAAGGAATGGAATTTTTCTTTATTTAAAAAAAATGCTCCCACAACCTCCAAAAACAAGTTCAAAGCAATAATGGTAGGGGCCAGGGTGAGTTAGTTGCTTATCTTCTTGATCACAGCTGGTTCCTGGTCAACATCAGAAAATTAAAGTTAGAGAAGATACTCAAGTCAGTTCTCAATGGCCACAAGCACACCTTATTGGACAGCTTCAAATGGGTGGAGATTATACAGGGGAAAAAATACTAAAAGTAATTTGTAAATAATATTTACTAGAACAGTATATAACAGGAATAAAAACAGAACATTTAGAAACACTCAACAGCTCAGATACCAGATCTGTCCTCAGCAAGGACTCCAATGGAGGGTCATAAACCTGAAATGTCAGCCTAACATCTTCATGGATGCTGCTTGATCTACTGAGTGATATAACATTTTCTGTTTTTATTTCAGATTTCCAGCATCTGCAGTATTTTTTTTTGTTTTAGCACAGGGAGTTCTTCTTGCTCAAACAAAATGCATAAAATGAAAAAGAGTACTTGGTTGACTACCGACAAAGACAGAGAAAGCAAGTTTTACTGTATAAACCCAAAATGTAGAAGTAACCTCTTCTTGCCAATGTTTAATTCTTTCACTTTTCATTACTTTTTTAGTTCATCCAAATTAAAGGAGAAGGGCTGATCATAACCCATTAGGTGACTATAGTCACTTGGATGCCAGAAAAGCACTGGATTTACTAGCAGTGACTTTTTGTTTGCATAAAATGTGGTGAACATCTTGCTGACTCCTGGAACCTTCACATCCTTTTGATGGAAAACAGTTTTCTTCTGCTGGAGGAGAACATTGTAAGTGACTGCTGTATAGTTGTCAGTTTTCGCATTGTGATATAGGCGAACCACATAACCTTTGGTGAGGAGGTGCAATACCATAGGACTTAAAAAAGTAAAGAATCCCATTGTGCCGCAGAAAGCTATTTGTAATGCAGGGCTCTGAATTCCAAGACCAGACTGCAAGAGTATGTAAGGGATCACGCAAAAACTAAAAATACTGGTGGAGTAGGAGAAGAACTTCACCCCTACAAAATAAAAAGAGATATTTGACATGTGTTAATTTCATAATCAAAAAAAGTTTCATCGTTACAGTATAAAATAATTGGAAATAATGCCAAAATTAAGAAGGATTTAATCTCTTACCAAGTACTGCTCTAGCCAAGTTTCCAGTGTAAATCAATCGCCCCTCCACAGTATTGCCATCTGAGCAAAAGCAGCGAAAAGGTTGACAGAATGCAAGGTTAATCTGCACACACAAGAAAAGTGCTTGTTATATCTGTACAGAACTAGGCAACTAGCATTAAGTAATAAATCAACTTCAACAAAGGCGGTCTGATACTAAAATTCAGTTTTATTTCTGCTCCTCATTTAGCTGAGGAATGTGTGCTAGGGAATGGAATTTCTCTTTATTAAAGACACATTTCTCCTCATCAGCAAACGTTTGCAGGCTAGACAAGCAATAATTTCTTCTGCTTTATCAGTTCTTAATTCTCAGATTAGTACATCTTATTGCATCAATCTTTGAGTGAAATTTCCATGCCTCCTTTCAGCTCCTGCAGTGGCACTAATCTCAAGTAACTTATGATCCCAGTCTCCTGCTCTGCATTAAAATCTCTTCTGTTGGTTCAGTACTTCATTGATTTCAGAGATCAATTGTCACTAGTTTATTTAGGGTATTGGTACCAAAACACTAAGAAAAATATTAATTAAGATGATGTATTTAAATGATATTGATTATGCCAATGCACGCCATGTAATGCACTTTGATTTAGGCTGGCATCACTGGCACAGATGTAGACAACACAGGAGGTCTGTGGTAGGGTGGAAGACAGGAGAGATTAAATGACAAAAGGAATGATAGTGTGAGACAAGAGGAGGATAATAATAGGAAAAACAAAGAAGCAAAAAGAGGTATAGTGGAGATGTAAATGACAGTAGTGGAATCATCATCAATATTGGCTGTTCAAAAAAATGGCGGCAGAGATGATGATCTGAAACTGCTGAACTCAGTGTTGAATATGGAGTCACTTTACAGCATTTCCTGTATTTTATTTTATTTCAGATTTCAAGCATCTGCAGTATTTTGCTTTGATTTATACAAGGAACTTTTTCCTGACCATTCTCTCCCAACAACAATTTTACGTTGATGACTCCCTCGTCACCAACTCTCCAAATAGACGGAATAGGTTTTTTTATTCCAATCCCATCAACTTTTAAAAATACGTTAAATACTTTCTAATTCAGCTTAGCTCAAGAATGAAACAGTATCACTCTCAAGTGTCTCTTCATCCCTGGTATCATCCTAGTGAATCTATACTCTCGTTTGCAAAACATCAATGACCTTTCTATAGGTACCCCAAACTATAAATACTACAACTTTGGCCTAACCAGTGCCTTCAGCAAATTATTTTACATGTTTACCTTTGCACACTATCCAAATACCAAAAACGGTATTGGCTTCTTTTTTTAAAAAGTTACTTATCTTTCACCTTTAGAAAATTATGCATTTACACATGTGGTAAATTGTAAAACACCACTACTTCTTTGTTTGCTATGATTAGTCAACAATTCTATTAACATTAAATCACTACGATGGAAGAAGGCAAAATGGAAGGTAAGTTCTTTTTAATCAGGCAATTCCTGCCCCATATATAAATATAACCTCTTGGTCCTTGGTCAACAGCCTTGTAGGTTACAGCACCTCAAGTGCAAGTCCAAGGTTTTTTTTGATTGCGATAAGGGTTTCTACCTGTACTCTTTCAGGCATCAGGTTACCTACCACTCTCTGAGTGAAAAAGTTACTCAATGTCCCATTTAATCCCTCCACCAATTACTTTAAATCTATGCCCCCCACCACCAGTTATTGCCCTGTGTGCTAATTGAAATAGCTTCTTCCTCATAACCTCCATGCTCATATAATTTAGGCCTCAACCAATAAAAGAAAAGCATCCCATATGCCTTCCAAACCACCTTATCTTTCCTGCCAGCTTTAGGGATCAGTAGCCATAGACTCCAAGGTCTATCTGTTCCTTTACACTTTTCAGAGTCCTACCATTTATTACATATTCCTTTGCCTGGTTTATCCTCCCGAAATACATTACCTCATACTTCTCCGGATTGAATTCCATTTTCCTGCCCACCTGACCAGGCCATTGATACCTTTCTGCAGTCTAAAGGTTTCTTCCTCACTGTCACCTACATGGCCAATTTTCACATCATCTGCAACGTCTTTATCATGGCCCCTATAACTGTGTCCAATTTCATTGATATTCATACCACAAATGGCAAAGGAACCAGTAAGGAGCCCTGCAGAACCCCACAGAAACAGCCTGCTAGTCATAAAAATACCCATCGACCATAATCCTTTGTTTCTTGCCACTGAGTCAATTTTGGATAAGGACATAAGAAATAGGAGCAGGAGAAAAACATATGGCCTGTCAAGCATGCTTCACCATTCAATATGATCATGACTGATCTTGGGCCGCAACTCCACTCTCCCTGAGATACCAAAAATCTGTCTATCTCAGCCTTAAATATATTCAATGATGGCACATCCACAACCTTCTGGGGTGGAGAATTCCAAAAATTCACAACCCTTTGAGTGAAGAAATTTCTTATCATTGTTCTAAACAATCAGCTTGTTTCAGTATTTACCCTACCAAGTCCCTTTATCATCTTGAACATTTCAATGAGATCACCTCTCATTCTTTTTAACTCAAGATGATAGACTCAATGTACTTAGCCTCTCATAATAGGTCAACCTTCTCATCCCAGAGACCAATCTAGTGAAACTTATCTACTCTGGCTCCAAAGCAAGTATATCCTTCCTTAAATATGGAGACCAAAATTGCACACAGTATTCCAGGTGTGGTCTCATCAAAGCCTCATAATTTTAGCAAGCCTTCTTTATTCTTGTACTCCAATCCCCTTGCAATAAAGGCTAACACACCATTGGATTTCCTAAATGCTTGCTCTATCTGTGTTAACTTTGTGTTCTTTGTATGAGTACATCCAAATCTCTCTGAACATCAACATTTACAAGTTTCATGCTTTTTTATATAAAGTATTCTGCTTTTCTATACTTACAATCAAAGTGAATAGCCTCACACTTCCTCACGTTATCCTCCATCTGCCACCTTGTTATCCACTCACTTAACTTGTCCATATCTCTTTGCAGTTTGTGACCCCCCTCACAGCTTGCATTCCCATCTTGCTTCAAATCCAACTTGTCACTTTCTCTTGATCCTATGAACTTTTAATTTACTCATCAGTCTGACATGTGGGATGTTGCCAAAATCCTTGCTAAGATCCACAGACTACATACACACTATTCTCATTAACCTTCCTTGCTACTTCCTCAAAAAAACTCAATCAAGTTAGTCAGGCTCTTAATAAATCATTGCTGAACGTCCTTGATTAATCCAAGCCCCTCTAAATGATTCATACCGTGTCTCAGAATTTTGCCCGCCACTGAGTTTAAGCTAACTGGCCTGCAATTACTCGGGTTATTCCTTCCTCCCTACTAAACAGTGATAGGACGTTAGCAATCCTCCGGCATCGCGGCTGCAGCCAGGGAGGATTGGAAAACGATGATCAGAGACTCCGTTATTGCGTCCTTTGTTTCCCTTAGCAATCATACATTTCATCGGGCCTGGTGATTTATGCATTTCAAAGATGCTAAACCCCTTAATATTTCCCATCTCACTATGTTTGTTCTATCCAATATTTCACACACATCCTCCTTAACTATTATGTTTGCTTTGTCCCTCTCTTTTGTGAAAAGAGACACTAAGTATTTATTAAGAGTCATGTCCATGTCTTGCACCTCCACACACTAGTTACTCTTTTGGTCTCTGATTGGCCCTAATCTTTACCTGGTTATTGTTATAATCCCCAGCTGAGGTTACCACTGGATAAGCCTGGTCCCAGGATGGAACCCAGCTTGATAGATCCCAACTTTTATTTGTTTGTTTAGATATGTGGGGAGGGGCTACAGAACAGAGTCACTGGAGTCAGCTAACGAACTTTTAACAAAAGCATAAAACATTTATTAAACCAAGAAAAGATGAGCTGTATTACAATACTCCTTCACCCAAAACTATATCTTTACAGATATATTCTGATTTGTAAGGATAACACAACTTTTAAAAGCTATCGTATACTCTAATGTCAACAGTAAGTACACAGCCCATGTAAACCATGGTCAGACACACCACACTCTGAAACCAAGTGACAGATGCCACCTCAATTAGATGTTATGGATCTCTCCTCAACTCCCCCAGATGCTTGTCACACCATGAGCCAAACAATCTCAGTGAACTCCATCCTTCACACGAGGGTTTCCAATCTCCACTCTCCAAAGACTTGCCTACGAGTCTTCTCCAAAAGCAACACTTTCTCTCAGATGCCTTCCGTAAGGGTTCACCTCAAGGGTTTTAAACTTTCCTTCCGATGTTCTTCTCCCCTGGATCACCGCATGCATTCAAGCTTTCTTCCATGCACTATCTCTCTCTCTGATTCAGCCATCAACAATACACCATAGCTTCACATGCCCATAGCAAAGAGTTACAGACCTTCAGTTGTCTTTTTGGACCTTCTGGCCTCTTGCAAGCTGTTCTCACTTTAAATCTGTTTTCTGCAGCTTTTGTCTCTAAATCTGAAATTTGGAGCCTCTGTCTCTGCCCCTCACTCTTAACTTCATTGAACAAGACCTTTTTCCAGGTTACAGTCTGGCTACAGTCACGATGCCAGAGGATTGCTAACGTTGTATCACTGTTTAGAAGGGTGGAAGGAATAGCCCAAGTAATTGCAGGTTACTGTCCTTCCTTTGACTAGAAGGGCTGCTTGGGACTGTTCCACTCCCCTGGATTTTGGGTTTTTTTTCTTTAGCTTGGGACTTGCTAGCTGTCCCTTTTGCTCCAGTCTCTCTCTGGCAGCTACTTTCACCCAATTTTAGCTTGGAACTGGCTACCTGTCCTTTCTAGATGGCTTCTGTTTGGCAGCTGTCTTCAAACTGAACAGAAAACTGCTGTTTCTTTGTGTGCGAGTAATTGAGTAATTTCTGTGTGTGTCTGTGGGAGGGACCTGCCTCTCCGGGTTCTTGTTGCGAGGCAACAGCCCAGTTTCTCTACTCGTTTGTTTAGCTTAGCTGTCACAGTCGTAAAACTCTCATTAGAGATGCAGGCACCTTTTAAAATGAAACTAAAACTCAATTTGATCTTTCTTAACACAGATACAGAAATACAAATCAAACTTAAACATTACAGCTAAAGCTCATTCCTAACACCCACAAAAATACAAATATAACTTACTTAAACTATCTCTATTTCCTAACATTATCTTCTTGCTCTTCATATGTTTATTAAAGATCTTCGGCTTTGCCCTGATTTTACTTACCAATGTTTTTTCATGCCTTCTCTTTGCTTTCCTAATCTCCTTTCCCATTTAAGCCCTGCGCTTATTATGCTCCTCTAGGCTTTCTGGAGTATTGAGCTCTTGGCTCTGACAAGCTTTTTTTTGCCTTATCCTGCTCTGTATGCTCTTTGACATCCAGGGGAGGCCTAGATTTGAAAATTCCACTGTTTACCTTTCTAGAAACATATTTGCTCTGAACTCTCTTAACTCCTGCTTGAATGCCCCTTGCTGCTCTGACTCAGATTTAACTTCAAATTGTTGTTTCCAGTCCACTGTTGTCAAATCACATCTCAGTTTAGTAAAATTGGCCTTTTCCCACTTTAAAACTTTCAATCTCGGTCTCTGTATCATTTTCCATAATTACTCAATTTAACTAAATCATGATTACTACCACTAAAATGCTCTCCCCACTGACGTGCCTTCCATTTGCCGAGAATAATTTCTTAAAGCTAAGTCCAAAATTACTCCTTCCCTTATTGGGTTTGCTAAGTACTACCTAAAAAAGTTGTTTTGAATACATCTTAAGAATTTTGCACTCTGTATCTTTTACACTGAATTAATCCCAGATAATATGAAGATAGCTGAAATCCTCTATGATAGCCCTATTGTTTCTGCACTTCTCAGCCTACAAATTTACTCTATCTCTACCTGACTATGGGGGGGCGAGGGGGGGGGGTCAATAGTATGCTGCCAGCAGTCTGATTTCCTTTTTTTGATTCTCACTCCAAACCTCTTTTGATGCACCTTCTAGCATATATTCCTAATCACAGCTGTTTCTTTAACTAATATTGTAACCCCTACCTCTTACATCCCCCTTCATCGTGTCTGAAAACCCCTAAACCAGGAATGTTTCGAGCTGCCATTCCTTCCCATCAAGCCACATTTCAGTAGCAACTACATCATACATCCAAATGCCTGTGTCCACAGCTCATCTGTTTTATTCACAATACCCCTTGCATTGACGTATATAGCACTGATCACTGAACAATTGCTTTGTTGTCTATTTTTTGTCTTTGTTGCCTCAACCTTCTACACTTGTTTATGAATTTTCTGCTTTCTATTTCTAGTTTTGCTTCTCTTCCTTCTGAATCTAGTCAGATTTCCTCCCCCCTGCCAATCTGGTTTTAACTCTCCCTGACAGCAGTAGCAAATATTATCTTCATGGGCCACGCCATGCCACAAACTTCTCTAATCAGCTCTATGGCCAAGTCCTCTCCCACTAGAACTCCCTTGTTCCAGCAAATCAAGTTCAAGATGCTGGTCACAGGCTAAATGGCCTCCTTCTGTGCTGTGACCATTCTATGTTTCATCGCCTTTAAATCACTTCATAGTTTCAGGTAACCTTATAAAATCATAGAATGTTTACACCTTAGAAGGAGGCCATTCAGTCCTTTGTGTCCATGCCAGTTCTCTACACATGCAACTCACTTTGTCCTACTGCTCTGACACTTCCCTGCAATTCTTTTTTTCTTGAGATAATTATCCAAATCCTTTTTGAAAGCCATGCTTGGATCCAAAGCAGTGCATTCCAGATCCTAACCACTTGCTGCGTAAAAAAGTTTTTCTTCATCTTGTCATTGCAGCAGAAACGACAATGGCAATCGCAACCCTGTCGACTCTGCAAAGTCCTCCTTACTAACATCTGGGGGCTACTGCAAAAATTGGGAGAGCTGTCTCACAGACTAGTCAAGCAACAGCCTGACACAGACATCCTCACAGAATGATACCTTACAGATAATGTCTCAGACTCCATCACCATCCCTGGGTATGTCCTGTCCCGCCGACAGGATAGACCCAGCAGAGGTGGTGGCACAGTGGTATAGTCAGGAGGGAGTTGCCCTGGGAGTCCGTAAAATCGACTCCGGATCTCATTAAGTCTCATGGCATCAGGTCAAATATGGGCAAGGAAATCTCTTGCTGATTACTACGTACCACCCTCCTTCAGCTAATGAATCAGCGTTCCTCCACGTTGAACATCACTTGGAGGAAGCATTGAGGGTGGCAAGGGCACAGAATGTACTCTGAGTGGGGGGGCTTCAATGCCCATCACTAAGAGTGGCTCAGTAGCACCACTACTGACCGAGCTGGCCAAAATGACATAGGTGCTAGACTGGGTCTGCGGCAGGTGGTGAGGGAACCAGCAAGAGGGAAAAACACACTTGACCTCATCCTCACCAACGTGCCTGCCGCAGATGCATCTGTCCATGGCAGTATCAGGAGTGACCACCGCACAGTCAGTCATTGTGGAGACAAAGTCCCACCTTCACATTGAGGATACCCTCCACCGTGCTAAATAGGATAGATTTCAAACAGATCTAGCAACTCAAGATTGGGCATCCATGAGGCGCTGTGGGCCATCAGCAGCAGCAGAATTGTACTCAAACACAATCTGTAACCCCATGGCCCAGCATATCCCCCACTCTACCATTACCGTCTATCCCCCACTCTACCATTACCATCAAGCCAAGGATCAACCCTGATTCAATGAAGAGTTCAGGGGGGCATGCCAGGAACAGCACCAGGCATACCTAAAAATGAAGCTATGACCCAGGACTACTTGCATGTCAAACAGCGTAAGCAGCAAATGATAGACAGAGCTAAGCAATCCCACAACTAACAGATCAGATCTAAGCTCTGCAGTCTTGCCACATCCAGTCGTGAATGGTGGGGGACAATTAAACAACTCACTGGAGGAGGAGACTCCACAAATATCCCCATCCTCAATGATGGAGGAGCCCAGCACAGCAGTGCAAAAGATAAGTCTGAAACATTTGCTACAATCTTCAGCCAGAAGTGCCAATTGGATGATCCATCTCGGCCTCCTCCAGAGGTCCCCAGCATCATAAAAGACAGTCTTCAGCCAATTCAATTCACTCCACGTGATACCAAGAAACAGCTGAAGGCACTGAATACTGCAAAGCCTACAGGCCCTGACAATATTCCGACAGTAGTACTGAAGATTTGCTCCAGGACTTGCTGCGCCCCTAGCCAAGCTGTTCCAGTACAGCTACAACACTTGCATTTACCCAGCTATGTGGAAAATTGCCCAGGTATGTCCTGCACACAAAAAGCAGGACAAATCCAACCCGGCCAATTATCGCCCCATCAGTCTACTCCCGATCATCAGTAAAGTAATGGAAGGGGTCATCAACAGTACTATCAAGCGGCACTTGCTTACCAATAACCTGCTCACTGATGCCCATTTTGGGTTCCGCCAGGGCCACTCAGCTCCTGACCTCATTACAGCCTTGGTTCAAACATGGAAAAGAGCTGAACTCCAGAGGTGGGGTGAGAGTGACTGCCCTTGACATCAAGGCCGCATTTGATCGAGTGTGGCATCAAGGAACCCTTGCAAAACTGGAGACATTGGGAATCATGGGGAAAACTCTCCACTGGTTTGAGTCATACCTAGCACAAAGAAAGATGGTTGTGGTTGTTGGAGGTCAGTCACCTCAGCTCCAGGACATCAATGCAAGAGCTCCTCAGGGTAGTATCCTAGACCCAACCATCTTTAGCTGCTTCATCAATGACCTTCCTTCCATCATAAGATCAAAAGTGAAGATGTTCGCTGACGATTGCACAATGTTCAGCACCATTTGCGACTCCTCAGATATTGAAGCAGTCCATGTCCAAATGTAGCAAGACCTGGACAATATCCAGGTTTGGGCTGACAAGTGGCAAGTAACATTTACGTCATACAAGTGTCAGGCAATGGCCATCTCCAACAAGAGAGAATCTAACCATCACCCCTTGATGTTCAATGGCATTACCATCACCGAATCTGCCACTATCAACATCCTGGGGGTTTCCATTGACCAGAAACTAAACTGGACTAGCCATATAAATACTGTGGATACAAGAGCAGGTCAGAGGCTAGGAACTGTGCAACCTCCTGACTCCCCAAAGCCTGTCCACCATCTACAAGGCACAAGTCAGGAGTGTGATAGAATACTCCCCACTTGCCTGGATGAGTACAGTTCCCACAACACTGAAGAAGCTGGACACCATTCAGGACAAAGCAGTCCACTTAACTGGCACCACATCCACAAACATTCACTCCCTCCACCACTGATGCACAGTAGCAGCAGTGTGTACCATCTACAAGATGCACTGCAGGGATTTACCAAGGCTCCTTCTACAGCACCTTCCAAATCCACGACCACTGCCACCTAGAAGAATAAGGGCAGCAGATAAATGGGAACACCACCGCCTGGAGGTTCCTCTCCAAGTAATTCACCATCCTGACTTGGAAATATATCACCGTTCCTTCACTGTTGCTGGGTCAAAATCCTGGAACTCCATCCCCAACAGCACTGTGGGTGCACCACACCACATGAACTACAGTGGTTCAAGTAGGCAGCTCACCACCACCTTCTCAAGGGCAACTAGAGATGGGCAATAAATGCGTGCCCAGCCAGTGAAGCTCACATCCCATGAATGAATTTTTTTAAATGAACTAACCGTACCCCCAATGCCTTTTTACAAAGGACATTGAAAGTCTGTACACAAATATAGAAACAGAGATATGCTAGATATCCAAAATATCTTTAATTTCCCCAGTCTGACATGCGGGTCTGTATTTTAGGGGATTCTGGGTCCAGGTTTTGGGTTCTCAAATATTTCAGGTCTAGGACTGCATCCAGGATTTGGAGGTCTGAGTCCTGCTTTCAATGGATCCTGGCCTTGTCTGGTTCCAATTTGTGATGGTCCAGCTTTTGAGAGGTTTGGGTTCGAGTTTTGGTGTGCCTGCGTCCAAGTTGTAGGAGATCTGGATTTGAGGAACCAAATCCAGGTTTTGGTGGGTTTAGCTTTTGGGGTCTGGGTCCAGTTTTTGGAGCTCCTGGGCTTTGAATGTTCAGGGTTTGATGGTTTTGGGTCTGGGTTTTTGAGATTCCAGGGCCTTGTTTTGGGGTTGCGTTTGGGTAGTTCAGGTCCATCTTTCAGGCCATGTCCATGTTTTGGGTACTCCAGATCCAGGTTGTGAGGCCCTGGGTTTTGGGATTTCCAGGTATTGAAAGGTACAGGTTCAGGCTGTGGAGAATCTGGGTACATGTTTTGTGGGCTCAGAGTCAAGATTTTGCAGGGTTTGAATCCAGGTTTAAGTATGGTCTGCATCCACATTTTAGAGATGCTTGAGTTTTGGTTGTCCTGAATTGGGGTTCAGGAGGTCAGCATCCAGATTTTGGGTGTCCAAGTAAGGGTTTTGGGGATCTGCAGTTGAGGATCCAGGTTTCAGTGGGCAGAAACCATTTCTTACCTCCCTTCTAAATGGCCTTCTCTTGAAGTGAGTGGTGGGCGGCAACAGGGCCAGCCAGAATAAATGTTCCAACTCCACCAACTCATTCCCTCTCACCTTGCTGCTCCTCCAATCATTGATGCTGACTCTTGAGGAGCAACAAAGGTGGGAGAGAGGGAACCTGTGATTGGAGGAGCTGGAGCAGTGAGCATGAGGCACACCGAATCTGTGATTTGATGAAAGGCTCCTCATAGATTCTGTCTCTCCCACGTCGGGGGAGGAGGTGACTTCTCTCATTTGTCACCTGTCATTGATTTTTCACAAGGCTTTTGGGGGCTTGAGGGCGAATTTGCCTGCCGCCCCCATACGTTTTGAACCCTGCTACCAAAATGAATCATTTTCACACTTACCTGCATTAAATTTCATCTGGCACCTGTCCACCCATTCCAGGAGCCTATGTCCTTTTGAAGTCTATCACTATCCTCCTCACAGTTCCAAGGTTTGTGTCATCCGCAAATTTTGAAATTGTGCCCTGCACACGCAAGTCTAGGTCATAAATATAAATCAAGGAAAGGGGCCCTGACACAGGCCCAGGGAACCCAGTCTGAAAACAACCTTTCACCACTACTCTCCATTTCCTGACACTCGGCCAATTTCATATCCATGCTGCTACTGTCCCATTAATTTCATGGGCTCTAACTTTACTGACAAGCCCATCACATAGCACTTTACCAAATGCCTTTTAGAAGTTTGTATACACCACATCAAATGCATTACCCTCATCAACCCTTTATGTTACCTCATCAAAAGACCCAAGCAAGTTAGTTAAACAAGGCAAATTTGTGCTTGTTTGCCTCAATTAATCCACATTTTCCAAGTGACATTAAATTTGTGCTGAATTATAGTTTCTAAAAGCTTTCCCATCACTGAGGTTAAACTGACTGGTTTGCAGTTACTGGCCTTATCTTTACAGCCTTTTTTGAACAAGGGTGTAACATTCGCAATTCTCCAGTTTTCTGGTGCCACCACTGCATACAAAGAGGATTGGAACATAGCAGCAGGAATAGGCCATTCAGCCAATCGAGCCTGCTCCGCCATTCAACACGATCATGGCTGATCGTCTACTTCAATGCCTTTATTCCCCACACTATTCCCAAATCACTTTATGTCATTGGTATTTAGAAATCTATCAATCCCTGCTTTAAAGATGCTCAATGACTGAGCTTCCATTGCCCTCTGGGGTAGAGGGTTCCAAAGATTCACAACCCACCAAGTCAAAAGATTTCTCCTCATCTCGGTCCAAAGCAGCTTCCCTCTTATTTTGAAATTTTATCCCCTGGTTCTCAACTCCCCAACCAGGGAAAACATCCTATCTGTATCTACCCTGTCTATCCCTTTCAGTATTTTATAGGTTCCAATGAAATCACCTCTCATTCTTCGAAACTCTAGAGAACACAGGCCCAGTTTCCCCATTCTCTCTTCATAAGACAGTCCTGTCATCTGGGGAACAAGTCTGGTGAACCTTCGTTGCACTCCCTCTACGGCAATAATATCCTTCCTAAAGGGACCAAAACTGCACACAATGCTCCAGGTACTCCAAAGTTCTATACAATTTAAGCAAGACTTCGTTACTCCTGTACTCAAATCCTCTTGCGATAAAGACTCATACCATTAGCCTTCCTAATTGCGTGCTGCACCTGCATGTTAGCTTTCAGTGACTGAATGATGAGGACACCCAGGTCCTTTTGTACATCTACACTTTCTAATTTCTTACCATTTAAGAGATACTCTGCACATCTGTTCCTCCTACCAAAGTGGATAACCTCACATTTTCCCACATATATTCCATCTGCAATGTTCTTGCCCACTCACTAAGTCTGTCCAAATCCCCCTGAAGCCACTTCGCATCTTCCTCACAATACACATTTCCACCCAGCTTTGTGTCATCTGCAACTTGGAAATATTACATTTGGACCCCACATCCAAATCATTGATATATATTGTGAACAGCTGGGGCCTTGAGTACTGATCTCTGCAGTACCCCACTAATCAGTCTGCCAATGCGAGGATGGCACGTTTATCCTACCGTTTTCTGCCTGTTAATCAATGCTTAATCATGCCAGTATATTATCTCCTATCCCATGTGCTTAATTTTGCTAACCAACTTCCTGTGGGAGACTTTATCAGGAGCTTTCTGAAATTCCAAGTATATTACGTGGCCCAACTCCCCTTTATCAATTCTGTTAGTAACATTCTCAAAAGGCTCCAACAGGTTCAACAAACAATTTCCCATTCATAAATCCATGCTGACTATGCCCAATCAGATCATTATTATCCAAGTGTCCATTTGTCACATCCTGTAAAATATACTCTAGCATTTTCCCTACTACTGGTGTAAGGCTAACAGGTCTGTAGTCCCGTTTTCTCTCTCTCTCCTTTCTTAAATAGGGGGTGTGACATGCACTACCTTCCAATCTGCAGGAACCATTCCAGAATATATAGAATTCGGAAGATGATCACCAATGCATCCACTATCTTCATAGCTACCTCTTTCAAAACTCAGATGTACAATATCAGGACTCGGGATCTCATCAACCTTCAGTCCCATTAATTTCTCCAATACAACCTTCTTACTAATACTAATTTCTTTTAATTCCTCATTCTCCCTAGTCCCTTGGGTGTATTTCGTGTATCTTCCTCAGTGAAGGTAGAGTAATAATTTAGCTTCTCCGCCATTTCTCTATTCCCCATTATAAATTCTCCTGACTCTGCCTGTAATGGACCCACATTTGTCTTAGCCAAACATTTCCTATTTACATACCTATAGAAGCTTTTGCAGTCCATTTCTATGTTTTCTGCTAGTTTATATTCATATCCTATTCTCCCTTTATCAGTTTCTTGGTCCTCCTTTGCTGTATTCTAAAATCCAGAAAGATTATGGCCAGTGCTTTCACAATATCCACCCTTACTTCCCTCAGTATCCTTCGACGCAACCTATCCAGTCCTGGTGGCCTAATACCTTTTCTTTATCAATCTTTAGCCCATGCAGTATTTCAACTATGTCCTCTTTGACTATGATTTGGGCAGCATCTTCTTCCTTGGCAAAAACAGAGGCAAAGTGCTCATTTAGTATCTCAGTCACTCTCCTCTTCTCCAAGTGTAAATTCCCTTATAGATCCTGAATCAGCCCCCATTCCTCTTTTTTTACTACTTGTATCGCTGTAGAAGACTTCAAGATTTCCTTTTATGTTAGCTGCCAGTCTCTTCTCGTACTCTCTTTTTGCTTCTCATATTTGTTTTTCACTTGTCCACTGAACCCTCTATATTCAGCTTGGTTCTCAATTATTACTCACTCTCTCTCTCCTCATCCAGGGAGCTCTAGAGTTGTTTGCCTGACATTCCCTTCCCGTCAATGTGCGCCTTAACCGTACCCAAACCATCTCCTTTTTAAAGGGAGCGCATTGTTCCATTACTGTTTTGTTGCCAATCTTTGATTCCAATTCATCTGGGCCAGGTCCTTTCTCATGCCATTGAGGTTGGTTCTCTCCCAAATAATTATTTTTACTCTGGGCTGCTCCTCATTCTCCTCTATAACTAACTTAAACTTAATGATCACTGTCCCCTAAATGTTCCCCTCCTGACTCTTAATCCAGTTGACTCATACCGTTCCTCAGAATCAGATCCAGCAATATCTCCTTCCTCACTGTACTGGGCATACCAATGTAGAAAAGTATCCTGAATGGTAACTCTAAAGGGCAGAGAAGGGCAAGAGTTTCTACACTATTACTGTCGCAGTCGATATTGGAATAGGTTCCCATTTTGTAATTTTTGCACCTCTCTAATTCCTTGCAAACGTTTTCCTCTGTATCTTTTCCATAAGTTTGCAGCCTGTAGAATACATCCAGCAATGTAATGGTACCACCATTGTTTCTTAGCTCTAAACAGATTCTGTACAACATTATCTCTCCAGCACTATAATGTACTCCTTAATCTACAATGCTGCCTCCTTTGTTCCCCCCTTCCCTCTCTTTCCAGAGCACTTTGTTGTCTCCAAGAATATTTATTACCCAGTCCTGCCCTTTACTGAAACAAAAACAAAAATACCTGGAAAAACTCAGCAGGTCTGACAGCATCTGCGGAGAGGGGTACAGTTGACGTTTCGAGCCCGTATGACCCCTGATGAAGGGTCATACAGACTCGAAACGTCAACTGTATCCCTCTCCGCAGATGCTGTCAGACCTACTGAGTTTTTCCAGGTATTTTTGTTTTTGTTCTAGATTTCTAGCATCCGCAGTATTTTGCTTTTATCTGCCCTTTACTGAGCCAGGTCTCAATTATCACTGCAATATATTATCATACCCCATATTTAGGAAATCATTCCAGTCTTGCGCCAGTCTAACTCGCCAATCCTCTGATGATGGAATATTTTCTTCACCCTTACTTCCTCAGCTCCACCATCAATACTGAATCTTGCAGCCACTAATCACGGAAATTTCTCTTAAACGGTTTTACTTTCCTGCCTTTAAAAACTTCCCAAGGATCAGTTTGTTCACTGGTGCCCGCAGCACTCCATCCGCCCCTCCTAGTGCTCGGAGACCTCAGCCAGAGCCCAGGCCCCTGCATAATCGCACTAACCAGCTCTACCACTAGCCCCTGCATGGGCTGGGCTACCCTCACTCACTCTACCTGTCCGCTTCTGCAGCTGCCGGTAAGGCGGAGCCCTCCCGCGCTGTTCGGCCGCTGGGTGTCCAGGAGCCGAAACGTGTAGCAGTTATTATGGACACTAAGGACGGAGAAAGTCCGGACAGCTGGACACGAAACTGTCATCCTCACTCTGCTCAGGGTAACTGAGCGGCCACTCAACATAAGCACGGCCGTCGCCATCTTCTCTGCCAATGCCTCCACTTCCAAACACCCTGAGACACCATTGGCCACTGGCAGCCACCAACCACAAAGCCGCTTACTCCAAGAGCTCCACCCTCATCCCCAGCCGTCTTCAAGAATAGTCATTGAAGGTTATTGAACTGTGTCCGAAAATAGAGCTTATTCCCTCACCCAGCCCTGCTACCAAACCTGGGCGGAACCGAAGGGTCAGTTATATTTTAGCTCAAGGGCAATTAGGGATGGGCAACAAATGCTGGCTTAGCCATTGACACACATTCCGTGAAAGAGTAGGAATTGGGAGAGTTATAGACAATGTCTCACTGAACTGTGTCCAAAGTGGGTTTAGGGAGTTGTTAGCTGATTAACTTTAAAACATATTCCACATTCAGGGAATCATTTGCAGTCTTACACCACAGTCGAACTTTCCAGTGCTCTGATGATGTAATATTTTCAACACTCTAGCTCCTTTCGCTCTACCATCAATAGTCAATTTTGCATCTACCATCAATAGTCAATTTTGCATCTACCATACTCCCAACCACAGGAATTTCTCTTAAACTGTTTCACTTTCCTGCCTTTATAAACTTCCCAAGAACCAGTTTTGCACAACACCTCTGCTCAGTCTGCAAGCATAACTCCAAGCATCCGATGGCTTGCCATTTTTATTTTCCATCTTGCCCTCACGCTGACATCTCTGTCCTCTGCTGCAGTGTTCCAATGAAGCTTGAGGAACAGCACCTCATCTTTCAATTAGGCACTTTGCAGCCTTCTGGACGCAACATAGAGTTCAACAGTTTCAGACCGTGAACTCTGGCCCTCCTTTTTGTTTCGCATATGCCGGTCTTAGTCTTACATTTTATGTTTTTTGTTTTCAGAAACAGCTGTTCGTTATTCTGCTATTCACAACCAGTCTGGACAAAACTTTTGATTCGTTGCCATAACCATTACCACTTTATATGATGCTTTCTGTTCACTTTCCCATTGTGCCTTATCCTCACTCTAGGTCACTGGACCCACTTCATTAAGTTACATACAGTACCATATATGGATATTTTCATTCTGGATGCCACTAACATGCTAGTTCTTAGATTTTTCTTGTGGCCCAGCTTGTGTTCTTGTAGGGAAAATGAAAGCATGAGATTCTGTGTTCAACTTCTGTTGTACTTTTGAAAACACGTTAAAACATATTCCTGCTCTGTTAACATCCTGACTATGAAGGATTGCTTATAGTAAGCTTTCTTTATTTCACTTTCACTGTCTATTTTAACTCTATGTCCTCTGCCATTCCCTGTTTCTTTCTCTACACTTATATTTCATTGGTAATGAAATAGGCCACTGGGTCTGGCATTTAGGAGGTGCAAGCTACCTTGTTGATCTTACTGCATCATTATCAATTTGTTTTTCCAACTATTTGTGCCACAAAAATAATACCCCCTGAAGGTTGAAAAAAAATCCAATTCACAGTGCCCACTGTGCGATGCATTGCCCCAGCAATTTCTGAGTCAACGTTTCTTCTTGAAATGTGTTCCTGTTATAATTCCTGTATACTCACCCGATTGGTGCTATTCCACAACAATCTAAGTGGCAGGAGCAGTCTCACCGACTGTAATTCAGTAAACTCGATTTCACTATTGATTTTTTCTTAAACATCCATGCCGTGGGCATTGCTGGCAGTGTCAGCGTTCATTGCCTATTCCTAATTGCTCTTGAGAAGGTGGTGGGGTAGGCTACCTTTCTTGAGCCACAGCAGTGCACATGGTGAAGGTACTCCCACAGTGCTGTATGCAGATATGGACTGATTCATTGTCTGATGAATTACAGATTGACTGAACATTGTGCAATCAACAGCAAACATCCCCAGTTCTGACCTTATGATGGCAAGAAGGTCATGAAGCAGCTGAAGATGATTAGGTTTAGGTCACTACTCTGAGGAACTCCTGCACCAATGTTCTGAAGCTGAGATGATTGGCCTCCAACAACCACAACCAATCTTCCTTTATACTAAACAAAAATAAAAATACCTGGAAAAACTAAGCAGGTCTGACAGCATCTGCGGAGAGGAACAGAGTTAACGTTTCGAGTCCGTATGACTCTTCACCAGAACCTTTATACTAGGCAATTCTCCAGCCACTGGAGAGTTTTCCTCCTGATTCTCACTGACTTCAGTTTTATGAGGGCTGCTCGATGCCACATTCAACCAAATGCTGTTTTAATGTCAAGGCCAGCCACTCTCTTCTCACCTCTGGAAATCAATTATTTTGTCCATGTTTGGACCAAGCTGGAATAACATCTGAAACCAAACTGAGCATTGGTGAGCAGATTATTGCTGAATAAGAACCACTTGATGGCTCTGTCAATGACACCTTCCATCACTATGCTGATGATTGAGAGTAGACTGATGGGGCGGTAATTGGCTGGACTAGATTTGTTGTACTTTTTGTGGACAGGACATTCGTCAGAAATTTTCCACATTGTTGAGCAGATGCCAGTGTTGTAACTGTACTGGCACAGCTATTTTAGGGCTGCGGCTAGTTCTGGAGCACAAGCCTTTAGCATTAGAGTCAGAATGTTTTCGAGAACCATAGCCTTTGCTGTATTTATTATATTGCTTTGTAGCGCATGCAGTTTAACATACTGATTAACATACTGCTGAATATGTAAATAGTTTGGCATACATCATCACAGGAAGTGACGTAAGTCAACATTTGATATGGTATTTGGAGCAGTATTGATCGGCAGGTAACGTGTATGAAGATCTCCCGTGAAATCCTATTATTCTGCAATAAAGAACTCTTTTGATCACCAATCATTTCATTGTGTTTGATACGTTTGTGTCAAGAGCCAATAACACAACAGTATCCAGGGCTTTCAGCCATTCCTTGACATCAAATTGAGTGAATTGAATTGGCTGAAAGCTGGTATCCATGACATGAGAGATCTCTGGAGACTCAGATCTGAGATGGATTATCCACTTGGCACTTCTGGCTGAAGATGGCTGTGAGATTGCTTAGCTCTGTCTGTTGCATGCTGCTTCCACTGTTTAGCATGCATGTAGTTCTGTGTTGTAGTTTCACTAGGTTGGCACCTCATTTTTAGTTATGCCTGATGATGCCCTTGCTTGTAGTTTCACTAGGTTGGCACCTCATTTTTAGTTATGCCTGATGATGCCCTTGCATGCTCTGCTTCACTCCTCATATAGCCAGTCTTAGTCCATTGGCTTGAATCTAATGATAGAGTGAGGTATAAGCCATGACGTTACAGATTGTGGTAGAATACAATTTTGCTACTATTGATGGTCTCACTGCTGCCCAGTTTTGAGCCTCTATATCTCTTCTGAATCTAATCCATTTAGCCACCCAACATGATGGAGGGTATCCTTAGTTTGATGACAGGACTTTATCTCCACAAGGACTGTTGTGATGGTCACTTAGACTTGGCCAGTTCAGTCAGTAGTGGTGCTACCAAGCTACTTTTAGTGGTGAACAGTTAAGTCACCCACCCAGAATACATTCTGTGTCCTTCCTACTCTCTGTGCTTTTTCCAAGGAGATCAGAACTGATTCACCACCTGAGATAGGGAGTTGGGGGTAACGAGCGGGAAGTCTCCTTGCCCATGTTTGACCTGATGCCATGAGACTTCATGGATCCAGAGTCAATGTTAGGGTCTCCAAAGACCACTCCCTCCCAACTGTCCACCACTGTGCCTCTGCTGGGTCTAACCTGCCAGTGGGACAAAACATCACTCGGGATGGTGTTGGAAGATTCTTGAACATTGGCTGAAAAGTATGATTCTGTGATTATGATATTGTCAAGCTGTCGCTGGCCTAACCTCTGGGCTAGCTCTCCTAATTTTGGCATGAGTCCCCAGGTGTTAGTGAGGACGACTTACAGGATCAAATAGGCTGCGTGTGCCTTTGCCGTGTTCAGTGCCTAGGTCGATGCCAGGTGATCCATCTAATTTTGTTATTACACTTTTTCAGTGGTTTGCTAGCCATTTCAGAGGGCAGTTAAGTGTCAACTACATTGTCGTTGGTCTGGAGCCATATGTAGGTCAGACCGGGTAAGGACAGCAGATTTCTGTCTCTAAAGGACATTACTGAGCCAGATGGATTTTTACAACAATCTAGTAATTCCAAGGTCACCATTACTGATAGAAGTGTTTTATTCCGGTTTTAGTAAATTAACTGAGTTTAAATTCCCCAGCTGCCATATTGGTATTTGAACTCTTATCTCTGGATCATTAAACTGGGCCGACAGGATTACTCATTCAGTAACATAACCATAGAACTACCACAATGTTACTGCAGGGTTGACTACGATAATTAACTCTTCAACTGTTTTGGAAAGGGCAATGATGGAGCAATTCAAAAGTCTCAGGAAAACATAGAACGGTGTAAGCAATGGTCGAACTTATAAATACTATAGTTTGCTAGTAAATGTGCCCTGTCAATTGGGTCCTATCGCATTGATGCACCATTACAATGACACAAATCTGCAGGGAATTGCAGGCATCATGAATATTTTACAAGTTGGCCTGCAGTTTCTTCACCTCTCCTGTGGAGATATAAACATGAAGGAATGATTTGTTGGTTATCCGAGGTCAGCATTGGACATGCTAGATGGATCAATTGGTGTCTTCTATGATGCAAGTACAACCACCTGCCCCCCTCCCTCATTAACCACCCGTCCCTCCGTCATCAACCCACCTCTCCATCCCTCCCACATCAACCCACCTCTCCATCCCTCCCACATCAACCCACCTCTCCATCCCTCCCACATCAACCCACCTCTCCATCACTCCCACATCAACCCCCCTCTCCCTCCCTCCCACATCAATCCCCCTCTCCCTCCCTCATCAACCCTCCCCCTCCCTACCTCATTAACTCTCCCCCTCCCTCCCTCATCAACCCTCCCCCCATCCCTCCCTCATCAACCCACCCTGCCTCCCTACCCTCATCAACCTACCCTCCCTCCCTCTCATCAACCTACCCTCCCTCCCTGCCTCATCAATCCTCCCCCTCTCCCTCATCCTCGCTCCCTCCCTACCTCCCTCATGCTCCCTCCCTCATCCGCCCTCCCACCCTCTTCCGTCCTCCCTCATCCTGCCTCCCTCCCTCTTCCTCCCTCCCTCTTCCTCACTCCCTCCTTCATCCTACCTCCCTCCCTCATCCACATTCTGTCTCTCATCCTCCCACCCTCATCCTCCCTCCCTCATCCTCCCTCCCTCCCACATCCTCCTTCCCTCATTCACCCCCTCCCTCCCTCATCCTCCCTCCCTCACTCTTCCTCCCTCACTCATCCTCCTTCCCTCCCTCCCTCATCCTCCCTCACTCATCCTCCCTCCCTCATCCTTCCTCCCCCTCGTCCCTCCCTCATCCCACCCTCCATGCTCCCTCCCCCTCCTCCCTCATCCTCCCTCCCTCCCTCAATACCCCTCCCTCCCTCATCCTCCCTCCCTCCCTCAATACCCCTCCCTCCCTCAATACCCCTCCCTCCCTCATCCTCCCTCCCTCAATACCCCTCCCTCCCTCATCCTCTCACCCTCCTTCATCCTCTTTCCCTCTCTCCCTCATCCTCCCTCCCTCTCTCCCTCATCCTCCCTCCCTCATTCCCACTCCCTCCTTCATCCTCCCTCCCTCCCTCATCCTCCCACCGTCATCACCCTTCCTCACCAACCCTCCCCTCCTGCCCTCCCCCATCCTCCCTCCCTACCTCATCCGCCCTCCCTCATCCGCCCTCCCTCACTCATCCTCCCTCCCTCACTCATCCTCCCTCATCCTTCCTCCCTCATCCTCCCTCATCCTTCCTCCCTCATCCTTCCTCCCTCATCCTTCCTCCCTCATCCTTCCTCCCTCATCCTGCCTCCCTCATCCTTCCTCCCTCCCTCTTCCTCCCTCTTCCTCCCTCCCTTCCTCTTCCTCCCTTTCTTCCTCCCTCATCCTCCCTCCTTCATCCTCCCTCCCTCTCTTCCTCCGTCATCCTCCCTCCCTCACGCCCTCACCCATCCTCCCTCCCTCCCTCACCCTACCTACCTCCCTCCCTCATCCTTGTTCTGTCCCTCATCCCCCCACCTTCCCTCTCTCATCCTCCTTCCCTCTCTCCCTCATCCTCCCTCTCTCCCTCATCCTCCCTCCCTCTCTCCCTCATCCTCCCTCCCTCATTCCCCCTCCCTCCTTCATCCTCCCTCCCTCCCTGCTTCACTCATTCTCCCTCCCCTTCATCATCCCTCCCTCATCATTCCTCCCTCATGCTCCCTACCTCATCCTCCATCCCTCCCTCATCTGCCCTCCCTCACTCGTCCTCCATCCTTCCCTCATCCTCGCTCCCTCATCAACTCTCCCCTTCCCTACCTCATCAAACCTCCCTTCCCTCCTACATTAACCCTCCCCCCACCCTGCCTTCCTCATCTACCCTCCCCCACCCTCCCTCATTATCCCTCCCCTCCCTCATCAATCCTCATCAACCCTCCCTCATCAAATCCCCTACCTCACTCCCTCATCAACCCTCCCCCTCCAATCCTCACTCATCCTCCCTCACTCATCCTCCCTCCCTCATCCTTCCTCCCTCGCTCCCTCATCAACCCACCTCCCTCCCTCATCAACCCTCCCTCCATCCATGCATCGTCAACCCTTCCTCCCTCCATCATCCTTCCTCCCTCCCTCATTTACCATCACTCCCTCCCACCCTCATCCTCCCTCCCTCCCTCATCCTCCCTCCCTCATGCTCCCTCCTGACCCCATCCACCCTCCCTCACCTCCCTCCATCATCCTCCCTCCTTCATCCTCCCACCTTCATCATCCCTCCCTCCCTCCATCATCCTCCCTCATCTCCCTCCGACACTCCTGCCCTCCCTCAATATCCCTCCCTCCCTCATGCTCCCTCCTGACCCCATCCACCCTCCCTCACCTCCCTCCATCATCCTCCCTCCTTCATCCTCCCACCTTCATCATCCCTCCCTCCCTCCATCATCCTCCCTCATCTCCCTCCGACACTCCTGCCCTCCCTCAATATCCCTCCCTCTCTCATCCTCCCTCCCTCCCTTGCTCCCTCCTCCTCCCAATCTCCCCCTTTAACCCTTCCTCCTTCATTCTCCTTCCCTCCCTCCCTCATCCTCCCTCCGTCATCCTCCTTCCCTCCTTCTTTCCGCCCTCATCTTCCTTTCCGCCTTCATCTTCCTTCCCTCCCTCATCCTCCACCCTCCCTCATCCTCCCTCCCACTCATCCTCCCTCTGTCATCCTCATTCCCTCCCTTCCTCATCCTCCCTCCCTCCCTCATCCTCTCTCCCTCCCTCCCTCATCATCCCTCCCACCCTCATCATCCCTCCCACTCTCCCTCCCTCATCGTCCCTTCCTCACCAACCCTCCCACTCCCTCCCTCCCTCATCCTAACACACTACCTCGTCCTCCCTCCCTCCCTCACCCTCACGCTCCCTCCATCATCCTCACGCTCCCTCCCTCCCTCATCCTTATCCTCCCTCCGTCATCCTCATCCTCCCCCATCCTCATCCTCTCTCCCTCCCTCATCCTTCCTCACTCATCCTGCCTCCCTCCCTCATCCTCCCTCTTCCTCCCTCCTTCATCCTCCCTCCCTCCGTCATCCTCTCCCACTCATCCTCCCTCCCTCCCTCATTCTTCCTCCCTCCCTCACCCTATCTCCCTCCCTCACCCTCATCCTTGTTCTCGCCCTCATCTTCCCTCCCTCATCCTCTCACCCTCATCCTCTTTCCCTCTCCCTCATCCTGCCTCCCTCATCATCCCTCCCACCGTCATCATCCATCCATCCCTCCCTCATCCTTCCTCCCACCCTCATCATCCCTTCCTCACCCTCTTCCTTCCTCCCTCCCTCTTCCTCCCTCCCTCTTCCTCCCTCACCCTCCCTCCCTCATCCTCTCACCCTCCCTCCCTCATCGTCTTTCCCTCTCTCCCTCATCCTCCCTCCCTCTCTCCCTCATCCTCCCTCCCTCATTCCCCCTCCCTCCTTCATCCTCCCTCCCTCCAACCCTCATCATCCCTCCCTCCCTCATCCTCCCTCCCTTCCACACCAACCCTCCCCCTCCCTCCCTCACTACCTCATCCTCCCTCCATCATCCTCATCTTCCCTCCCTCATCCTCCCCCACCCCACTCATCCTCCCACCCTCATCCTCCCCCTCCCCACTCGTCCTCCCTCCCTCATCCTCCCTCCCGACCCCATCCACCCATCCTCTCTCACCTCCCTCCATCATCCTCCCTCCTTCATCCTCCCTCAAACTCCCTCTGACCCTCCCACCCTCCCTCAAAATCCCTCCCTCCCTCATCCTCCCTCGCTCCCTCATCCACCCAATCTCCCCCTTTAACCCTTCCTCCTTCCCTCATCCTCCTCCCTCATCCTCCTTCCCTCCTCCTTTCCGCCCTCATCTTCCTTTCCTCATTCATCTTCCTTCCCTCCCTCATCTTTCTTCCCTCCCTCATCCTCCACCCTCCCTCATCCACCCTCCCTCTCATCCTCCCTTCCTCATCCTCCCTCCCTCAATCCCTCATCCTCCCTCCCTCCCTCATCCTCCCACCCTCCCTCCCTCATCATCCCTCCCACCCTCATCATCCCTCCCACTCTCCCTCCCTCATCCTCCCTTCCTCACCAACCCTCCCTCATCCTCCCTCCCTACCTCATCATCCCTCCCTACCCCATCCTCCCTCCCTCACCTCCCTCCCTCATCATCCCTCTATCCCTCCCTCATCCTCCTTCCCTCATACTCCCTCATCCTCGCTCCCCCATCATCCTCCACCCTCCTTCATTCTCCCACCCTCTCATCCTCCCTCTCTAGTCCTCCCTCCCTGCCTTCCTCATCCTCCCTCCCTCCGTCATCCTCATCTTCCCTCCGTCATCCTCATCCTCCCTCCCTCCCTCATCTTCCTTCCCTCCTCCTTCCCACCCTCATCTTCCTTTCCGCCCTCATCTTCCTTCCCTCCCTCATCTTCCTTCCTTCCTTCTCTCATCCTCCACCCTCCCTCATCCACCCTCCCTCTCATCCTCCCTCCCTCTCATCCTCTCTCCCTCCCTCCCTCATCCACCCTCCCTCATCCTCCTTCCCTCTCTCATCTTCCTTCCCTCCCTCATCTTCCTTCCCTCCCTCATCTTCCTTCCTTCCCTCCCTCATCCTCCACCCTCCCTCATCCACCCTCCCTCTCATCCTCCCTCCCTCTCATCCTCTCTCCCTCCCTCCCTCATCCACCCTCCCTCATCCTCCTTCCCTCTCTCATCTTCCTTCCCTCCCTCATCTTCCTTCCCTCCCTCATCTTCATTCCCTCCTTCTCTTCCTTCCCTCCCTCATCCTCCCTCATCCTCGATCCATCCTCATCACCCTCCCTCCCTCTCATCCTCCCTCCCTAATCCTCCCTCCCTGCCTTCGTCATCTCCCTCTCTTCCTCATCCTCATCCTCCCTCCGTTATCCTCATCCTCCTCCCCTCTCGCATCCTCCCAACCGTTCCCCCCCATCAACCCTCCCTCGCCCTCCCTCCCTGATCAACCCTCCCTTCCCCTCCCTCCCTGACCAATCCTCTCCCGTCCCTCCCTCCCTCATCACCCTCCTTCCTGATCAACCCTCCCCTCATCAACCCTGCCCCGCTCATCAACCCTCCCCCCATCCACCCTCGCACCCCTCATCAACACTCCCCCGCTCATCAACCCCTCATCAGCCCTCCCCCCTCATCAACCCTCCCTCCTCCCTCATCAACCCCCCTCCCTCATCAACCCTTCCCCTCCCTCATCTCCCTCCCCCTCCCTCATCATCCCTCCATCCCTCATCCTCCCTCCCTTATTCTCCTTCACTCATTCTTCCTCCCTCACCCTCCCTCCCTCATCCTCCCTCACACTCCCTCCCTCATCCTCCCTCATCCTCCATCCCTCATCCTCCCTCCCTCATCCTCCTTCCCTCTCTCATTCTCCCTCCCTCTCTCATTTTCCCTCTCCCCCTCATCCTCCCTCCCCCTCATCAACCCTCCCCTCTCACTCATCAACCCTCCCCCTCCCTCCCTCTCTCTCCTCCTCCCCCCCCTCCCTCCCCAACCCTTCCCCTCTCTCCCTCCATAACCCCCCCTCACCAACACTCCCCCCTCCCTCACCAACCCGCCCCCCTCCTCCCTCACCAACCCTCCCCACCCACTCCTTCCCTCACCAACCCTCCCCATCCCTCCCTCCCTCACCAACCCTCCTCCCTCCCTCCCTCCCTGACCAACACTTCCCCCTCCCTCACCAACACTCCCCACTCCCTCCCTCCCTCTCCCTCCCTCACCAACCTCCCTCCCTCCCTCCCCAATCCTCCACCCTCCCACCCTCCGCAACCCTCTCCCTCCTTCATCAACCCTCCCTCCCTCCCTCCCATCTCAACCCTCCCCTTCCCTCACTCCCTCTGTCCCTCCTCACACCCTCCCTCACTCCCTCCCCACTCATTCACTCCCTCCCTCCTATCCTCCTCACTCCCTCCCTCCTCGCTTCCTTGCCCCTCACTACCTCACTCCCTCCCTCCTCACTTCCTCCCCTCACTCCCTCCATCCCTCCTCACTCCCTTCCACTCCCTCCCTCCATCCTCACTCACTCCTCACTCCCTCCCTCCTTCCTCACTCCCTCCCTTCCTCCTCACCTCCTCACTCCCTCCCCTCCCACCCTCCCAAACTCCTCCCTCCCCTCTCCCAACCTCCTCCCTCTACCTCCCACCCTCCTCACTCACTCCCTCCCCCCACCCTCCTCACTCACTCCCTCATCAACCCTCCCTCCCTCCTCACTCCCTCCCTCATCAACCCTTCCTCATCAACCTTCCCACCTTCATTATCAACCCTCCCCTTACTTCATCAACCCTCAATCGCTCACTCATCAACCCTCATCCCTCATCAACCCTCCCAGCTCCCTCATCTTCCTTCCCTCCCTCATCTTCCTTCCCTCCCTCATCCTCCACCCTCCCTCATCCTCCCTCCCTCTCATCCTCCCTCCTTCATCCTCCCTCCATCATCATCCTCCCTCCCTCATCCTCTCTCCCTCCCTCCCTCATCCTCCCTCCCTCAACATCCCTCCCACCCTCATCATCCCTCCCTCTCTCCCTCTCCCTCCCTCCCTCACCCTCCCTCCCTGCCTCACTCATCCTCCCTCCCTCTCAACCTCCCTCATCCTCATTCACTCATCCTCCCTCCCTCCTCCCCTCCCTTCCTCTTCCTCGCTCCCTCCCTCTTCTACCACATCCTCCCTCCCTCCCTCATCCTCCCTCCCTCTCTCCCTCTCCTCCCACCCTCATCCTCCCCTTCCCCATTCATCCTCCCTCCCTCCCTCATCGTCCCTCCCTACCCCATTCTCACCTCCCTCCCTCATCATCCCTCTATCCCTCCCTCATCCTCCTTCCCTCATACTCCCTCATCCTCACTCCCCCATCATCCTCCACCCTCCTTCATTCTCCCACCCTCTCATCCTCCCTCTCTAATCCTCCCTTCCTGCCTTCCTCATCCTCCCTCCCTCCCTCATCCTCATCTTCCCTCCGTCATCCTCATCCTCCCTCCCTCCCTCATCTTCCTTCCCTCCTCCTTCCCGCCCTCATCTTCCTTTCAACCCTCATCTTCCTTCCCTCCCTCATCTTCCTTCCTTCCCTCCCTCATCCTCCACCCTCCCTCATCCTCCATCCCTCTCATCCTCCATCCCTCTCATCCTCCCTCCCTCCCTCATCCACCCTACCTCATCCTCCTTCCCTCCCTCATCCTCCTTCCCTCTCTCATCTTCCTTTCCTCCCTCATCTTCCTTCCCTCCTTCATCTTCCTTCCCTCCTTCATCTTCCTTCCCTCCTTCATCATCCTTCCCTCCTTCATCTTCCTTCCCTCCCTCATCCTCCCTCATCCTCGCTCCGCCCTCATCCTCCACCCTCCCTCCCTCTCATCCTCCCTCCCTAATCCTCCCTCCCTGCCTTCCTCATCTCCCTCCCTCCCTCATCCTCATCCTCCCTCCGTTATCCTCATCCTCCTTCCCTCTCTCATCCTCCCAACCGTCCCCCCCATCAACCCTCCCTCGCCCTCCCTCCCTGATCAACCCTCCCTTCCCCTCCCTCCCTCACCAATCCTCTCCCGTCCCTCCCTCCCTCATCAACCCTCCTTCCGTGATCAACCCTCCCCTCATAACCCTCCCACCCCTCATCAACCCTGCCCCGCTCATCAACCCTCCCAACCCCTCATCAGCCCTCCTCCCTCATCAACCCTCCCTCCTCCCTCATCAACCCTCCCGCTCCCTCATCAACTGTACGCCTCCCTCATCAACCCTTCCCCTCCCTCATCAACCCTCCCCCTCCCTCATCATCCCTCCATCCCTCATCCTCCCTCCCTCATTCTCCTTCACTCATTCTCCCACCCTCATCCTCCCTCAACTTCCCTCCCTCATCTTCCCTCAACCTCCCTCCCTCATCCTCCCTCACCCTCCATCCTTCATCCTCCCTCACCCTCCCTCCCTCATCCTCCCTCCCTCATCCTCCTTCCCTCTCTCATTCTCCCTCCCTCTCTCATTTTCCCTCTCCCCCTCATCCTCCCTCCCCCCTCATCACCCCTCCTCTCTCACTCATGAACTCTCCCCCTCCCTCCCGCCCTCATCAAACCTCCCCCTCCCTCTCACTCCTCATCCCTCCCCCTCCCTCCCCAACCCTTCCCCTCCCTCCCTCCACAACCCCCTCACCAACACTCCCCCCTCCCTCACCAACCCGCCCCCTTCCTCCCTCACCAACCCTCCCCATCCCTCCCTCCCTCACCAACCCTCCTCCCTCCCTCCCTCCCTGACCAACAATTCCCCCTCTCTCATCAACACTCCCCACTCCCTCCCTCCCTCTCCCTCCTTCACCAATCCTCCCCTCTCCTCCCCAATCCTCCAGCCTCCCTCCCTCCGCAACCCTCCCCCTCCCTCATCAACCCTCCCTCCCTCTCATCTCAACCCTCCCCTTCCCTCACTCCCTCTGTCCCTCCTCACACCCTCCCTCACTCCCTCCCCACTCATTCACTCCCTCCTTCCTATCCTCCTCACTCCCTCCCTCCTCGCTTCCTCGCCCCTCACTACCTCACTCCCTCCCTCCTCACTTCCTCCCCTCACTCTCTCCATCCCTCCTCACTCCATTCCTCCCTCACTCCTTCGTTTCCCACTCCCTCCCTCCATCCTCACTCACTCCTCACTCCCTCCCTCCTTCCTCACTCCCTTCCTTCCTCCTCACCTCCCACTCCCTCCCCTCCCACCCTCTCAAACTCCTCCCTCCCCTCTCGCAACCTCCTCCCTTGCCTCCCCCAACCTCCTCCCTCCGCCTCCCACCCAGTGACTCACTCCCTCCCCCCACCCTCCTCACTCACTCCCTCATCAACCCTCCCTCCCTCCTCACTCCCTCCCTCATCAACCCTCCCCCTTCCTCATCAACCTTCCCACCTTCATTATCAACCCTCCCCCTACTTCATCAACCCTCAACCGCTCACTCATCAACCCTCAAACCCTCATCCCTTATCAACCCTCCCCCTCCCTCATCAACCCTCCCACCTCCCTCATCTTCCTTCCCTCCCTCATCTTCCTTCCCTCCCTCATCCTCCCTCCCTCCGTCATCCTCCCTCCCTCATCCTCCCTCCCTCATCCTCTCTCCCTCCCACCCTCATCCTCCCTCCCTCAACATCCCTCCCACCCTCATCATCCCTCCATCTCTCCCTCCCTCATCCTCCCTTCCTCACCAACCCTCCCACTCCCTCCCTCCCTCATCCCGCCACACTACCTGATCCGCCCTCCCTCCCTCACCCTCACACTCCCTCCGTCATCCTCCCTCCCTCCCTCATCCTACCTCCCTCATCCTACCTCCCTCCCTCATCCTCCCCTCCCTCATCCTCTCTCCCACCCTCATCATCCATTTCTCCCTCCCTCATTATCCCTCCTTCCCTCCCTACCTCATCATCCCTCCCTCCCTCATCATCCCTCCCTCCCACCCTCATCATCCCTCCTTCCCTCCCTCACCCTACCTCCCTCCCTTCCTCACCAACCCTCCCTCCCTCCCTCCCTCATCCTCCCTCACTACCTCATCCTCCCTCCCTCATCTTCTCTCCCTCCCTCATCCTCCCTCCCTTATCCTCCCTCATCCACCCTCCCTCCTTCCCTTATCCTACCTCCCTCCCTTCCTCACCAACCCGCCCCCTCCCTCATCCTCCCTCCCTACCCCATCCTACCTCCCTCCCTCCCTCATCCTCTCTCCCTCCCTCCCTCATCCTACCTCCCTCATCCTCCCTCCCTCATCATCTCTCCCTCTCCCTCCCTCATCCTCCCTTCCTCACCAACCCCTCCCACTCCCCTCCCTCCCTCATCCTCCCACACTAACCTCATCCTCCCTCCCTCCCTCACCCTCATGCTCCCTCTGTCATCCTCATCCTCCCTCCCTCCCTCTTCCTCCCTCCCTCCCTCTTCCTCCCTCCATCACCCTCCCTCCCACCCTCATTATCCCTCCCTCATCCTCCCTCCCTCCCTCATCCTACCTCCCTCCCTCCCTCATTCTCCCACCCTGCCTCATCCTCATCCTCCCTCCATCATCCTCATCCTCCCTTCCACCCTCATCATCCATCCCTCCCTCCATCATCAACCCTCCCTCCTACCCTCGTCATCCCTCCCTCCCTCTTCCTCCCTCCCTCATCCTCCCTCCCTCATCCTCCCTCCCACCCTCATCATCACTCCCTCATCCTCCCTCCCTCATCCTACCTGCCTCCCTCCCTCATCCTCCCACCCTGCCTCATCCTCATCCTCCCTCAGTCATCCTCATCCTCCCTCATCCTCCCTTCCACCCTCGTCATCCATCCCTCCTTCCATCATCATCCCTCCCTCCCACCCTCGTCATCCCCCCTGCCTCATCAACCCTTCCCCACGCCTCATCATCCCTCCATCCCTCATTCTCTCTCACTCATTCTCCCTCACTCATTCTCCCTCCCTCATCCTCACTCACCCTCCCTCACCCTCCATCCCTCTTCCTCCCTCACCCCTCTCTCATTCTCCCTCTTCCCCCTCATCCTCCCTCTCCCCCTCATCCTGCCACCCCCTCATCAACCCTCCCCTCTCACTCATCAACCCTCCCCTCCCTCCCTTCCTCATCAACCCTCCCCCTCCCTCCTCCTCCCTCCCTGATCAACCCTCCCTCCCCCTCCCCCCACCGCTTCCCCTCCCTCCCTCACCAACCCTCCCCACCCACTCCCTCCCTCACCAACTCTCCCCATTCCTCCCTCCCTCACCAACCCTCCCCCCTCCCTCCCTCCCTGACTAACACTTCACCCTCCCTCATCAACACTCCCCACTCCCTCCCTCTCCCTCCCTCACCAACCCTCCCCTCTCCCTCCCTCCCTCCCCAATCTTCCACCCTCCCTCCCTCTGCAACCCACCTCATCCCTCATCAAGCCTCCCCCTCCCTCACTCCTTCTGTCCCTCCTCACAGCCTCCCTCACTCCCTCCCCACTCATTCCCTCCCTCCCTCCCTCCTCACTCCTCACTTCCTCCCCATCACTACCTCACACCCTTCCTCCCTCCTCACTCCCTCCCTCTATCCCTTCCCACTCACTCCCTCCTCACTCCCTCCCTCCTCACTCCCTCCCTTCGTCCTCACCTCCTCACTCCCTCCCTCCCCTCCCCTCTCCCAACCTCCGCCCTTCCCCTCCCAACCTCCTCCCTCCGCCTCCTTCCCTCCCCCTCCCACCCTCCACACTCACTCACTCCCTCCTCACTCGCTCCCTTCCACCCTCCTCACTCCCTCATCAACCTTCCCTTCCTCATCAACCCTCCCTTCCTCATCAACCCTCCCCCTTCCTCATCAACCCTATCCCCTTCCTCATCAACCCTATCCCCTTCCTCATCAACCCTCCCCCTACCTCATCAACCCTCAACCCCTCCCTCATCAACCCTCAAACCCTCATCACTCATCAACCCTCCCCCTCCCTCATCAACCCTCCCGCATCCCTAATCATCCCTCCCTCCCTCATTCTCCCTCCCTCTTCTCCCTCCCTCATTCTCCCTCCCTCATTCTCCCTCACTCATCCTCCCTCATCCTCCCTCCCTCATCCTCCCTCCAACCTCATCAACCCTCCACGCTTCCTCCCTCACCAACCCTCCCCCTCCCCCCTCATCAACCCTCCATCCCTGATCAACCCTCCCTTCCCCTCCCTCCCTCCCTCTCCAAACCATCCCTCCCTCCCCCACCAGTCCTCTCTCCCCCTCCCTCCCCCACCAGCCCTCCCTCCCCCTCCCTCCCTCACCAGCCCTCCCTCCCACTCCCTGCCTCACCAGCCCTCCCACCTCCTTCCCTCACCAACCCTCCCCCATCCCTCCCTCACCAACCCTCCCCCATCCCTCCCTCACCAACCCTCCCCACCCCCCTCACCAATGCTCCCTCTTCCCTCCTCACCAACCATCCCCCTCCCTCCCTCACCAACTCTCCGCCCTCCCTCACCAACCCTCCCCCTCCCTCCCTCACCAACCTTCCCCCCTCCCTCACTCTCTCGCTCCCTCACCAAATCTCCCCCCTCCCTCACCAACCACCCCCCTCCCTCACCAACCCTCCCCTTCCCTCCCTCCTTCACTAACCCTCCCCTTCCCTACCTCCCTCCCTCACCAACCCTCCCTCTCTCCCTCGCCAACCCATCCCCTCTCTTCCTCCCCAACCCTCCCACTCCCGCCCTCCCTTCCTCCCTCTCTCACCAACCCTCCCCCTCCCTCCTCCTTACCCCTCCACCCTCCCTCCCTCCCTCACCAAACCTCCCCCCTCCAACCCTTCCTCACCAACTGTCCCAATATCTCCCCCTCCCTCAACAAACCTCCCTCCACCCTCCCTCCCTCACCAACCCTCCCCACCCACTCCCTCCCTCACCAACCCTCCCCATCCCTCCCTCCCTCACCAGCCATCCTCCCACTCCTTGCCTCACCAGCCCTCCACCTCCTTCCCTCACCAACCCTCCCCCTTCCCTCCCTCACCAACCCTCCCCCTTCCCTCCCTCACCAACCCTCCCCCTCCCTCCCTCACCAACCCTCCTCCCTCCCTCACCAACCCTACACCTTCCCTCCCTCCTCCACCACCCTCCCCTTCCCTACCTCCCTCCCTAACCAACCCTCCTCTCTCCGTCCCCATCCCTCCCACTCCCGCCCTCCCTCCTTCTCTCGCCAACC